>NC_133755.1:92843026-94198026 GCF_036562045.2 Rhinolophus sinicus
AGGCTGGGAAAGTTCTATATGGAAGTGGTGTTCAAAATCTACTGAGGAATATCTTTGGGGCCAAGCTCAGTTTTGCCTCCAGGAATTTTAACAGAGTTATGAAGTATTGACTCAAAATATTGAATAATACCCAGGCTTGTTGAGCTGGACAATGCTGATAATTTTTCTAATCTAGGTAGGACATGGCTGGATGCTGACAATCTGTGAGTTATAGTATATCCTCAAATCATGAAAATAAATGCTGGTGACCATGCATGTCCTGGGAATGTTGGGATGCAGAGGACTGAGTGAGACCAGATAGGAATATCTCATGCAGTCAAAGTCAAGTTTACTTAATGGTCCTACTTAAGTGGCCAGGAAAAAAAACAACAATACAGACATGTCAGGACGACTGAAACGGCTCACAAACAACACTGGTGCTATTTGTTACTGATGCCTCTGGCTTAGATCACCATGACAGAATGAAAGATATAGACCGTGCTGATTGTTTAATAAGAAAATACTACTTTTTTTTTCCTAGAACCTTCTAAATAATGGATTATACTTTATGGGTATGATATGATCAGGAAACATATCACCTTTTCCTAGCCCTTTTGTCCGAGAGGCTTGATTACAAGGAAGGAATCTCAAACAACCAAACACCCAGGGATTTAAAGGCAATTCTTTTTTTTTTTTTTTTTTTTTTTCCCCGACAAACAACAAGGGAGAGAAAAGCATGATAAAGAGGAGACAGATATTATCGTCGAGGCGGAGTGGTGAGCTCAGTTGGACACGGAAGGTGGCAGGCCGGGACGCCGGGTTTGGATGATTTTTGGCTTTGGGGAAGTCTTTGGATCCTCTTCTTCCTCTATGTCACTGTCACACACATGCACGACGACACTTGGGGTGGACTCAGTCCCTGCATGGAGCTCGTATTTCTCTCCTGAAAAGCAAAAAAAGTGAGTGTCTTAAACAATCAAAGTTGATTGACTCAAGTTTTGGCCAATTAGAAGTCCGATATCCAGGTGTTGCTAGGGCCACGCTCCCTCTGAAGATGCTAGGAAAGGACTGATTCCTGGCCTCTGTTCTAGCTTCTGGCACTTCCTTGGCTTGTGGCAGCCATAACTCCAGTCTTCCCATGGCGTTCTCCCTGTATGAGAGCCAGCACCCACAATTCCCCTCTTTATAAGGACACCAGTCATTTTGAAGTAGGACCCACCCTAATGGCCTCATTTTAATTTAATCATCTGCAAAGACCCTAATTCCAAATAAAGTCACATTCACAGGCATTAGGACTTCAACATCTTTTGGGGGGCCATGATTCAACCCATGACAACAGCTCACTCTGAATGTTTGCATCCTTCCCAGCATGACTTGCAAGAGCTTTGATACTTATTGCATTATCAATGCTCCTCCTTCTCTGACGTCAGAATTCAACACTGTACCTACAAGAACCTAACACCGAGTTTGCTGTTTTCACCAAGATGTGCACAGTAGCACATAAAGAGTGCCCCAGATCTGGAACTGATGGTATTTGCTCTAGTCACCCAGAAAGGGCACGTTTCACTCCAGGAGGAGGATAACAGGCATGGTTCCTGAACTGGGTGGTATCTG
The DNA here is from genome assembly GCF_036562045.2 of Rhinolophus sinicus. Lineage (NCBI taxonomy): Eukaryota > Metazoa > Chordata > Mammalia > Chiroptera > Rhinolophidae > Rhinolophus > Rhinolophus sinicus. Next base: position 92,844,620 of record NC_133755.1, read on the forward strand.
CCTTTGATCCATGAGGGAAGGCAGGATTTAGGGAATCTCAGAGAGAGGTAAGGCCATGCTTTGCAATTCTGAATGAGAGACACCCTCACCCAAGAGACAGAGGAAGAAATGACTTCTGAGTAATCAAATGAGGTGGCTCTTGTTTTTGTCGACATGGTTTGTTCGAAGGGCTCTCTCTGCATGTTTGGAGGAGAAGCGCCTTTTGAAGGAACACTACTGGCTGCCATAGTCCCATTCATGGTTCTGCTGGTTGTGACGCAGGGATGATGCAGGCAGCAGTCTCTTGTCATCTGTTGCAGGGCTAACAGAAAAGAATCTGCCATAGCAGAGCAAGTGTGGAGACTGTGGTACCTACGGGGGAAGTGGTGGGTGAGGTGGTGACACCGGGACCCCAGCCAGGGGGCTAGGGGACACCCTGCCCCTTTCCTCATCTGTTGGTAAGAAGCTAGCTTTTTTTTTTTTCCCCAATAGTAGTAAGATATACATAACGAAACTAGCCTTTTGATTAAACCATGTGGTTGCTCTGGCTTGGATAAAGAACATCCACTCAAAGACTGGTCAGGTTGCAATGTCTTTATTGCTTCAAAAGTGGATGCTTTCCTCTCAGTCTAGGTGTGCTGGGGGCCCACTCAGGACAGGGGAGGGGGCAGGGCAACTTTCTCCTGGATTGAACAAAGTCATATTGCTTGGTAGTAGAGATATTTTATGGCTGTGATCCCATTAACTTTGACATTTCATTGTTCTATTTTTGGAAACTTTCTTACTATTAAAATCCAGCAAAGCTTAACAGCTGTTGAGAGCCCACAAAATCAAAAGAAATAGCTTTGGTCTTGCCGAATTGAATTTCTCTTTTTTTGATCTCTCTTTCCCTTTGGGCTTCAGCTTATTCCTCTACCGTGGGGGCGGGCGTCAATGCTGTCACCCTGCATGGGGACCAACGAGGCTCAGTAGGGGTCAAGGACTAGGGTAGGTCCTGTCCCGGTGCAGTGAGCAGGGCCACACAGAGCAGAATGTCTTGGAAAGGACAAGCAGAGTTTCACCCATCACACTCTCACTCCTCTAGTCTGCATTCAAACTGCCCTTCCCTGTGAGCAGAAAGGAGTGAAAGCCCTCAGAAAATGCATTGATCAGAGTTTTCCAACTATCCCTGTGAAACAAAGTCCCAGCCACGCAAAGGCAAAATCCTCCGGCACATGGTCAAACGTTAAATTCTCATTCAAGCCTTTGGAACTGACGTAGGCTTAGCCACTGCTCAAAACAGACGCTACAGTTCTGTTTTTCTTCTTTTCCTGTGAGGGGGGAGACAGGTTGGTGACAACTTCCAGATTCCTGCAAGTGTGGAGGAAGTGGAGATGCCCCCAGGCTGCCTCCTGTTCTCAAGAGGGAGGAGGTTGGGTCCCTGTGCTGACCAGGGGGCTGGAGGACGTGGTCACGTGCTTTCTGTCCAATCCCAGACTTGTGACCCAAGACCCCTGGAAGTTCTCCATCATGTCACCTATTGCATATGGGTCCTGAGTTGGTCCCTTCTTGAATTCTAAAATAATCGGTATGATTATGCACAACTTATAAAAATCAGCGTAATGCAGACTTGTTAAGGGCGGGCTGATAATACAGATAACACTGTATTTACGTGTAGTGAAGCACAGTACAGACTCAGATTCCTAATAAGAAAATGTTCGTGATGGAGGGAACTTCAGTGTCTCCAGGACAAGTCCTTGAATGGATTCTGCCAGGAATAGATGGAATCCCTGCAGTGGAGGCTTTCAAAATACAGCAAAGTCTAGCTGGTACCAGGTGAAGGCTTGCTTTCTTTATTTATAAAAATTATTGATTTATTATTTCCAGTTATATAGTTGACATTCAATATTATTTTATATTAGCTTCAGGTGTACAGCAGAATGGTTCGACATTTATATAATTTATGCAGTGATCCCTCCACTTAGTCTAGTACCCACCTGGCACTATACATCGTTGTTGCAACATTATTGACTAGATTCTGTATACTATATCCCTGTGACGATTTTATAACTACCAATTTTATAACTACCAATTTCTTAGTCCCTTCACCCTTTTCACCCAGCTCCCCAACCCTCTCTCCCCTCTGGCAACCATCAGCTTGTTCTCTGTATCTATGAGCTTGCCTCTGTTTTGTTTGTTCATTTATTTTGCTCTTTAGATTCCACATATAAGTGAGATCATATGATATTTGTCTTTCTCAGCCTGACTTGTTTCACTGAGCATAATACCCTCTAGGTCCGTTCATGTTGTCGCAAATGGTAAGATTTCATTCGTTCTTATGACCGACTAATTTTCCATTGAATATATATACCACATCTTCTTTATCCAATCGTCTATTGACAAGCATTTGGGTTGCTTCCATATCTTGGCTATTGTAAATAATACTACAATGAACATAGGGCTGCATATACAAGAATACATTCAAAATGGATTAAAGGTTTAAATGTAGGAACCGAAACTATAAAACTCCTAAAAGAAAATATAGGCAGTAAACTCTGACATTGCTCTTAGTAGTATTCTTTTCTGACCTCCTCAAGCAAGGGAAACAAAAGGAAAAAAAAACAAACAAATGGGACTACATCAAAAGTAAAAAGTTTTTGCACAGCAAAGGAAACTGCCATGAACAAAACAAAAAGGTTTGCTTTATTCCTCGGCTGTTTGTTGTTCTCAGAAGATTCTTTTTCTGGAACAACATGAGCTTCCCACTCCTGTCCCTGTGAGAAGTAGAATGATTTATTTTCCTTGTCAATCTATGTTTCTTTCCCAACTATCACATTTCTCTTAGAGACTCCATCATTCTTCTAGCCTTCTACATGCAATTCCATAGAGTCGATCATTCTTGAATCCTCTTTCTTTCATCCATTGTAGTTAAGTCACTGAGCGTTACTGAATGTCACTTTGAAACATTTCTCCAGGTGTTGCCTCCCACACCCTGCTTGCAATGACCTTCCCATGGTTCACCTCCTCCCACCCAGAGCAGTCTCAGCTGGTTTCTTCATCACAGGAAGTAATCTTCCCTGTCAGAATAACCTTCCTAAAAACATTTGGAAACTTCACCTGATCGTTACTAGTGATGTGACTCTGAATGTTATACATTTCTAAGCCTCAATTTTCCTCATCAGTAAAATGGGAATGACTACCACATCCCTGGGATACTACGAAATAATGAATTATGTGTTAAATACTTTACGCAGCCCTCCCGAGATGCATGATATGCTTATTTAAGGTGCTATTGTGGTCAGTGTGGCCCACCCCACAATAACTTCTGGTTTTCAATGTGATAACTAAACTAGTCACACTACACGATAGTTAAAGAATGAAGCAGCTGAACAATTGCAAAGAGCTTTCACTCAGTGGGGGTCACTGTTGGAAATAGCAATAACGGGGGGATGGTGACCTGCTGGATCCCACAGTTCAAGTAACTGGGGTGCCGTGGATTCTGATCCTCAAACTCGAATGGTCCTTTTTCGCTTGACCAGTGCCCCCCTTCTCTCCTCACTGGTAAATTTTCCTCCTTTTGCTGATCTCCTCTTACCCATTTCCAAACTTCTACTCCCATGAGAAGGAAAAATCTTAAGTTGCTTTTTAAATGAGATGTCTGCTTTTCTTTTTCTGAAAAAGCGTGGGCTACATATTTATCATGTTTGATTATATCCCCTTTTGTATTACTCGTTGGTCATTTTATCTGGTGATGTTTTATACTGCAAACCACTGAAGCCAGGATTTAAACTTCTTTTGTGATTGCTGCAGCTTAGGGTGCGTGCAAGTGCTCAGTAAATGTGTTACGGATTTGTGAAGGCACCAAGCTTGACCATTTATGGCCTACTTGTGTAATGTGCAGTACATACGCATGCATCAATTTGTCTCCTATAATTAAACGTGTCTAACTTTAGCTTTTCAACTGAACTGAAAACTACTTAAGGGCAGGCATTTGTCTTATTTTCAGTATGCTCTCAGCGCTAGGAATAGGAGGTGACAGAGAAACTGGCCATCTGCCTTAAACAGAACTACTACTTACTGAGTACTTACCAAGGCCAGACACAGCTTTAAGTACTTCACATAAGTTAGACATTTAATTGGGACAGCAGTTCTGTAACACGGGTTATATAATGTCTAGATCATACAGGAGGAAAGTGAGATCACACAGGTAGTAAACGGCAGAGCAAGGATTCAATCAAACTCGATCAAACCCTGTCTGACTTCAAAGAATGTTCTCATAATTAATCTCCAGGCCTGCTTCTCATTATTCCCACTGTTTTCTACAAGAGACTCTACTGAAAGGGAGCCCAGTTTTAACTTTTACTTTTAATACATTTTCCTGGCAATTCATGTTTTTAATGAAGATTGGTTCTCTAGCTAAAGAAGGACTGTTTATTCCTTTTGCATCTTGTTTCTTTTTGTTTTGGCCAACTGCTAGTTTTTGTAAGCACCGTCTCCTTGACAATGAATCTTCTCAAAAGACAACGCTAAATAAATTATAAAAAGAAAAGGACTATAAACTATAGACTGAGTTAATTTATATCTCTTAGGGCAGCTCTGGACTCTGGACAAAGATCCTCCCTGTTTCCTTCTTGCTTTCACTTTATTGTCTCCCATATTGAACTCTCAACAGGAACGTTATGTGTTGTAGCAGATTGATTGTGTTTTGCAAAGATGGTCACACTATCTCCTGCCCAACATTATTACTCTTCAGGAATCTTGCTCCTCCTTCATCGAGCACTGTTCCCAGTGTGTTTCCTCTCCTCAAATCTGGGCAGGCCTTTATGACTGTTACTAAGACTGTATGGCAGAAGCAACCAGTATGACTTCTGACTTAGGTCACAAAAATGCACACATTTCACTTTGCTCTGTCGGATGCTCAGTCCTCGAGCCTCACCTCCATGTTGTAAGGAAGCCCCAGCGGCCCATGAAGAGGCCCACTTGGGAAGGAACCAGGGTCCTTGGCCCACAGCCCATCTGAGCTATCAGCCAACAGCCACCTTCCAGCCACAGGAGCCAACCACCTGGAAAGGTGATTCGCCAATCCGCAGCTGAGCTGCCCCAGCTGGGGCATTGTCTGCCCCAGCAACAATGCCCGGAGCAGAGACGAGCTGTTCCCTGAGCCCTGCCCAAATAGCAGATTTGTGGGCAAAATAAATGATTGTTGTTTTAAGTCCTTTATTTTGGGGTAGTTTGTTACATAGCAGTTTTTAAGTCATGGGTCATATAATTCGTTTTATTTAGAAGCAAGCTAAGCCACTACAATTGAGTTGAAATTAATTGCCTTTAATGGTCTTCCCCCCCCCCCCCCTTTTTCTCCCCTGCTCAAGGGCTACGTTAGAGTGGATACTTCACCAGTTCCAGTGGTTTTTTGCAAGTGGAGGGAACTCTATTAGCATACCACTGGGACCTCTCTCTGGCTGCTCCTGTATGCCTCTCTGGGGGAAGATGAGCGACACCTGATGGTAACTTTGGGGGAGAAACCTGGAAATGCTCAGTTTTCTCTCTCCCACCTTTTTCTTTGAGCCATTCTGCCTGCAAAGGGCCTGTGCTGTGTTTTACTCTGAGCCATCTGCTAAGCCCCGCAGAAAAGACCTGCTGTGTGTGGGGCAGTCTGACGTTTTCCATCACTGTGACAAGGTGAGTAACATTGCGTGGTTCTGGATTTCAGCATTAGGAATCCCTGGCGGTTCCGCGATGAGATCACATTTTCAGCCTCAGTCTTTCATCAGAAACAAAGCTGGCATTACTGAGCTCATCTGTTGCACTTCTTATCTCACCCTGAGTGAGTTCTGAACCAAACGGGGAAAAGCACGTGTCGGTTATTAATCTATCTTGGATTTTAAGAAGGGATGATGGCTTATCCAGGCAAGTGCCAAGGAAGTTTCCAGCAGGATCCTTGAACGGAACTGTGCTGGGCTGTTTGCTGAGCACTAAATATTAGGTTAGATTAAGAGCTCTTTATAGTTGATTAAGCAGAAGAAGAATGGAAATTCAAAATTAAAATCATTTTATGCTTGCTCATGTTTAAAAGGCACTTCAAATCTCTACACAATGTTTTTATTGTGATTTTTTTTTTTTTTTTCTGGGAGGAAGTAGGGAGCAGTGGTCCTAGTCTATGAAATAAGTAAAATGGAATTTCTAGGTGTGTTCGTTTTACTAAGCATGCTGCCCATTGGTTAGATGGAACACAGAGATTGAGGGAAGAGTTCAGAATAATTTGAGACGCGCTTGCAAGGTGTTCACATTTAGATTTCCTTTCCTTTTAAGTGTTAGGTTTAGGACTGAATCAGATTTGGCAGGGAGAGGAAAGCCCACAAGGCTGCCAAGCCCGTTTATTGCTTCCTTGTCAACGGTAGAGATGACGCAGGTGCTTGGCATGGATCTACCTCTCAGACAAACGGGACAGGTGGAAAGGAGAGTGACATGCCAGAAGGAGGGAAGGCGTGAGGGGTGAAAGGAGATGGGTGAACTTCCACTTTCTTCCCTCTACCCTGGCATTGGCCAGTATTGGAGTTTACCAGGTCTCTTAACCCTCCGTCAGTCCTGGCATGGCTAATGCTGGTTTACTTTGGTTTGTTTGCAGCCAAACGTGTTCCTCAAGAAAAGGACTGACTTATAATGAAAAACATCCGGAAGCTTCCCTGAACTGCACCCCCTCCCATCCAGATATGCCCTTTATCTGTATTTGTAAGTTACCTGCTGGCAATCTCGTCTTCCCCTATTTTTCCAAAGGGAAGGAAAGAAAGTGTGTGTCTGGGAAGGGGGGAGGGAGTGGGTGACACTTCTCTGTACTGTCCACTGTCCCCCTCTGTTCCCGACTTCTGTCTGCTCCACACTGGTACCTCTGGCTCCTTACTAGGCACTCCTTGCTGCTATGACTCTGTCACATTTGAGAATCATCTGATAATACTGCTAAAGTGTAATTAGTGTGTACACTCTCAGTGGTGTCTGAAAATGCGATGGGATTTTTTTTTTTTTTTTGTCATAGGGACTGGACACTGGCATTTAGCAGGTGAGGCCCAAAGATGCTAAATGTACTGCAATGTGTAGGAGGGTGAGTTCCAAAATATCACATTGAGAAACACTGAGCTAAGAGCTTAACGTGGGCATTTACACTGTAACAGGAGACTAAGATATGGTTTAAAAACCAAGTGACAATAAATGGGTAACACACTGAGCATTTACTATGTCCAGGGATGGACATTTGGATGTAGATGGATGATCTCATTTGATGCTCACAACCATCCCATTTTACTCATGAGGAAGCTGAGGCACAGAGAGGTTAAGAAAGTTCCGGAAGGTCACATGGCTACTACAAGGTAGAGTCTGAATGCAAACTCACATCCTGAGTTTTAATCATCCTCCGCAAGCAAGAGAAATCTCTCTCTTCATGTTGGAGCTTCATTTACAGCTACAAAAAAAAAAAAGAAAAAAGAAAAAAAAAAAAAAAAAAAGAGGAGGTATTCCAGGGCAGAGAGACTTATTGGAAACTTAAAACCACAGCTATTTGGTAGCTGCCTATTAAGAAGTTCCATCTGAGAGTGGAAAAAGAACTATTTTCTAAGCGGAAGTGCAAAGAGGGATTTAGGATTAAAAGAAATATGCCAGGGAGGAAGGAATATCCCAGGGAGGGAAGTCCTTTACAAAATATTTTACTCTCCGATTCCTTTGTGTACCCATGAGCTCATATTTAATTTTGGTAGGCCCTGGAAAAAAATGTTATATAGACATGAGGGCGGGATCAATCATTGAATAGCAATTCTGTCCCTTCCCTTTTGTGCAGTAGCAGTTTCTGTCAAAGAATGCCATCTCAGCCTGAGTGCCAGACAGTATAAAGCTAAGCACAGACCAACCCAAATAATTTCATTGGAAGTTCAGAGAACAGGCCCATTTAAACAACCACCACCATCACAAAGAACATGCACGTCATTCTTACTGGCTGTTAGACATTATTCCAAGCACTTTACATACCTTAATTCATACAATGGTAGAGGAAACAGCTCTCTGAGGATGCCCTGCTAAACACTATTGCTCAGAGCAGAATGATCACCACCATGACTTTGATAGTTTCTACACGCCAACCCCTGCGCTAAGTGCTTTACGAATGAGGTGTAATCAAACAATACAGTAAATGTTTACATTAAAAAAAAATTATTACAGTTAAAGACACATTGCCATTAATCCCCCTCAAAATACTCCCCCTTTCTTTGAACATACTTATCCCATCATTCTTGCCACTTTCTGAACCAGTTCTGGAAGTCCTCTTTTGTGAGTGTCTTTAGTTGTGCTGTTGTGGCTGCCTTGATGTCCTGAATCATTTTGACTTTGGGGAAGAGCCAGAAGTTGCATGGTGCCAGATCTGGTGAATAAAGTGGATGAGGACACACCGTAATGTTTTTATTTGACAGAAATTGCCGTATAACAGAAGCGACATGTGACACGGAGCATTGTCATGCTGGAGGATGATTTATGGCACACTTTAAAACACACCTGCTTTCAACCGTAGCTCACACCCAATTGACTGCACCGAACACGTCAAAACCTGTCACACACTGTTACTAAGGTTCAATGTGCAACTTCCCGTATTGAAGTTCCCTGCCTTTCTGTTGGATGGCACCCGGCAGCAGCATTCACTGTATTTTGTGATCACAACAGAAAGGATCCATGTCACACATCATTTCTGCCACGGCAATTTCTGTCAAATAAAAACATTATGGTGTGTCTTCATCCACCTTATTCACTGGATCTGGCACAGTGCAACTTCTGGCTCTTCCCCAAAGTCAAAATGACCATGAAAGGTAAACATTTTGAATCGATTCAGGACATCGAGGCAGCCTTGACAGTGCAACTAAAGATACTCACGAAAGAGGACTTCCAGAACTGCTTCAGAAAGTGGCAAGAATGATGGGATAAGTGAGTTCAAAGCGAGGGGGAATATTTTGAGGGGGATTAATGGCAATGTGTCTTTTACTGTAATAATTTTTTTTATTTAAACATTCACTGTATTTTTTATCACACCTTATATATTAATTATTCCATCTTCAAGATGACCTTGCAAGTTATCAAATAAACACCATTAAAAAGGAAAATGAGGCAGAGGGGTGAAGTAAATTGCTCAAGGTCAGCACAAACAAGTAGTAGAGCCAGGACTCCAATCCCAGTCTGCTAAGGTCAAAGCATGAGCACCACATTGCCTCTGACATTTAGGAGTAAGGTTGGGTGCAGAAACGACATCAGGGCTGCACACCCAGCCTCTGTTAGTATGAAAATAGGGCAAGTGACCTGTTTTCCTATGATAAGCAAATACTGAAGTGAGCGATTAGAGTCTTCTTCCTTGCCCCCCCATCCTTAGTCCTGACCCACATCAAGGGAAAACAGAAGGGGTTCTTGTGAAGAGGAAAAGAGATGGGGGGTGAGGGGGGGAGAGAGAGAGAGAGAGAGAGAGAGAGAGAGAGAGAGAGAGAGAGAGAGAGAGAGAGGAAACTACCGTAATTTTCTTATAAGAGGTGCTCTACATCAATAAAAGAAAGTTTGCTTGTCTTCTGGGCATTTTTAAGACTGGATTGGAGCAGTCTTTATTTCCTCCTGAGTCACTCAGTCCCTAAAGTACTTCATGGAGTCAACTGATTGATTGAGGACCTGAATTAGTGGTAGGGACAAAGACATGGAGCCCTAGAAGGAAGGAAAGGGTGAGAAAGACTAAGGAAACCCTACAGGGAGAAGGGGTGGGAAAGTCAAAGGAGAGCAGAGAAGAAGGGCTCTCTGAAGCTTGTGAGGTAGGGTAAGAGGAAAGTAGCTGACATAAGAGAAGAAAGAGCTGCTTGTCCAAGCTATCTGTATACTTGGTCATAGAGTCGTGAGGTTTACCTTTCTGGGAATGGCTACCCTGTCCTACCTTCCCAACATGAGGGACCAGGTCAAAGGAATAGTTACGGGGATGTGTGAGTGCAAGCGTATTTTGGTCCTGTGTGTTTTTTTTAGTTTTTCTACCATGTGCATGTTTTACCTGCGAAATAAGGAAGTATTTTATATTGCCACTCAATAATGATTGAAAATAACTGTGGAATATATGCTGAGAAGAAAAGCCTCTTAAAATTCTTTTTTCCAGGGAAAATTCTTTGAAAGGAGATGGAAAGTTATGAGCATATGTTCCGGGATCAGAAATCTGCATCCCTTGGGTGGGGAGTGACACATAGAGACTGCAGTAAATGGAACACTGGAGATTGGCTGTTTTGTTTGCTTTTTATATCTGTGATCACAAAATGGCAATTGTTGAACAAGAATTGAGTCTTATATAAGAGTCATATACCACATGCACCCAAAATATAGGTGTCCATCTATGTTTTTAAATGGAATTTTCTCTGCCTTTGAATCAATTAGCTTGGAATAGAAAATGTTTCTTCTTTGTAAGTTACAGGAATTAATGAAATATATTCTTGGAGGAAACAATATATATCAAGCAGCAAACCGGCAAAATTGCTTCAGTATGGCATGTTTTGATGGAGAAGAGTTTGGAAAAAATCTAAATATAGCAGATGTACGCAACTTGAAACTCGAGCATCATTTTAAGCCTTCCTCTGCAGTTAACTAAAATTGATCTCCCTAACAAAAGCTAAAAATAGTGGGCGGAAAAAAAAGGAAATAGACAATGACTTTTCATATCACTCCCTGCAGGCATTTTCAGTGACAATGAACATGACCTTCCAGAGCCACAGCTAGACAGCAGAACAAAGGCTGGCATTTCACATCCCACCTCTGATTTACCACCCATTTAGTATGTCCTTAGTCTCTATTTTGCCATTTTTACTGATTGGTAGAGATAAGCTGTTTTGCTGGGCTGGGTTTTTGTTTTCTTGTGTTTTGTTTTACATCCAAAAGAACACAGCACTATACTCTTTCTGGAATCAGGAACAATGGGTATTATACAATAAACCAAAACAAATACTCAGCTAATTCTCTACCTGGTCAAAGTCCATCCTATTTTGTCTCGGTCACTGTTAAATGACGGGCTTCTCTAAAGTCACCAGGGAGACTAATATACATATAGAAAGCTTCTATTTTTATAGACCTGATGACTGTCCTTTAGACAGAGCAGAGGAAGACAAATTCTGATCCACATGTCCCTCGGGACAAAAGAGGAAAACACCTAATATGCCCTAAAGAGAGAGTGCAGTGGATGTGTTTGAGAGGCATGTCAATAAACAGAGGAACAAAATGTGGAGGCACAAAATGAGGAAGGTGTTTTGTGTTTTTAAAATTTCCTTATGCAACACTCGTGAATTTCTTCTGGAGAAATTAAGTTTACTCTTCAAGAGATCTCTCTGGTTTCTCAACTCCCCCCCTCCCCCTCCCCAGTATGCTTCTTGCCAGTGGCTGAGGGACATATTTTAACTTACCAGCTGCAGGCAGCCTTGGGCAGGTTACCTAACCACTCTGTGCCTCATATTCCCCAGCTGTATACATGAGCAGAATGACAATGCCTGTCTCATAGAGCTGTTGTGAGCATTAAATGAGATAATAGACATACAGTAAGCCCTATATATGTTTAAGCCATTGTTTCTATTTAAGACCCCCCACCCCCATTTATCTATTTTTCTTACTTTGTGGATCAAAAACAACATACAGACATGGGGACAATGATTAAGAGTGTTTGAAAGAGTGTTTGAAATTGTGTTCTCATGTTTTCCAGAATATAAACTTGTTCTCACTACGATAAATAGAACTGAGAGATGCTTCTCCAGTATGACGTGGCCCTGGTTTCGTGTTGTAACATCCTGTTAAGGATTTCAAAGGAAACTCACAGGTTTGGGTTGATCATGGTTCCTTTGGAATTGCTCTGTTCTCTCCAAGCTTGTTTTAAGAGCCTCTCCGGAAGTTCCAGGGAGTTCTGGAAGAGGGTCACCCGTGTTCTTTTCTTAGAGAATGGGGGCGTTGTCTTACCCGTTTGTCTAAGCCCAGTCCTGTGTCCTCTCCCTCACAGGTGTCCTCCGTGAAAGGGTTTTAATAACGCGTGTCACTGCCTTCCATGGTCAGCGAGATGTGTTACAGCTCCCACAAGCCAGCCTGTTTGCAGACGTGATCCTGCGTACCTTCTCGCCCTGTGTGCTAGCCCCAGGATGTTCTTTCCTTAGACTCTCTTTTTCTCAGTGTTTTCTAATTTATGCATCTCTTCTTAGTCACCCAGCTCTACCAATGTAGCGTTAGCAGTCTCTCCTCCAAAGCAAAACTCCATCCTTTGATCATTTGAGACGCTTTTCTCTGCTTTCATTCTAATTTGTTTCTGCATTCCCCAAACTGAGGTCATCCCTTCACATGGAATGAGTTATAATTTGTTCCTGAAATGATTCTGCTGAAGGATTAAAAATGAATTTTACTAAATCATTTTTTTTATCCAAAAGGAAATGCTAGAAGTCCTCTCATTGGAGAAAAGCTTAATTTAGTGCTGCCTGGCTCAATATGGCTAAAGCCATAGAAAAGAACAACTTGCCAGGGAAGAAATTATCTCTAGGCAGGCTAATAGCTCTATCTATTCACTCATTCATGCACTCAATATTTATTGAGCATCTACTACGTGCAAGGTGCCATTAGGCACTGGAAATACCAAAATAAATAAAACATGCTTTCTCCTCTCAAAAAGTAGAGAAGACAGGAAGTTGAACAATATAAAATTACTATAATGAGAAGTGAGCATTTGTGCAAAGTGCCATGAAGAGACTGCAGGAGCAACTCCTTGCTTTGGCACCTCACTGGGGAGCGGGTAGAGATGTGGGCGGGGAGGGTGCAGGGTGTGGCCCCCCTCCCTCATCATTGCAGCTGAAACAGCTGCCAGAGGCCCAGGCCTCTAAAATGACCGTTGTGATATTTTCAACTCAGTTGTGACATACAAATCATTCATCTGTGTGGGGTGAAGAAGCTTCAAGGACACAGGAAAAGGACAAATAAGTAAATAAACAAAGAGAAACAGCCTCAAATTACTGTCAAAAGATGGAGAGACAGGTATCCCAGGGACAAAATATCAGTCATCCTTCAAAAGCAGGAAACCCTCATTTTCACACGTGCACATGTAGTACGCAGGCCTCCTTTTGCACAGTTACCAGACCCTCGGTTAGGCTTTCTTCAAGTTATAGTGGTGTTAGAGATAATTGTTAGTTCAGGGTTACGATACACATTTTGCCTGTGTTAGAGCAGAGTAGGTTTCAAGTCCACTGGGGCAGCCAGTATCCTTAACAGAAGGCCATCAGAAGTGGCTGAATGGGGGTCAGAGGAGCCAACTTTGACATTTGCCTCTGCCACCAACCAGCTCTGTCACCTGGAGCAAGTTTGCTCACTGCTCTACAGCTCAATGTTCTGTTAAATGGGGATATTAATCGTTCGTATCTCTGCTTATTAACCAGGTCAGCCTCACCCTAATCTGAGGACTCAGGAGGGTGACCAGCTCTCCCCGCTTTGCCTGGGAATTTCCTGGTTTTAGCAGTGAAAGTTCCCAGGAACCCCTCGGTCCTGGATGAACCAGGACAGCGGGTCACTCTAATTCCCAGGTTTCTCACATTTCAGTGTATGCAAGAATCAACACATGGGATGATTAAAACTGCAGATTTCTGGGAGGGGTGATTCTGGTCCAAATGTTTTCCTGACCACGCTAAAGGATACTGGCAAGAACTTATAAATGTATCATCCCCGACATTTGGCATTTGGCTAGCAGTGGCCCTTGAATTCATCTGCACATCAGAATTACCAGGGAACTTTTAAAATACACGGATGCCTGGACTTTACCTAAATCAATAAAATTAGAACCTCTTGGAGTACAGTCAGGGCATTGGGATTCTATTTTTAAAGCCCCCTCTCACCTCAGGAGAACTACCTTTAGTAGAAGGAGCAGACGCAATGGCCATTATTTCCCTTGGGATCCACAGTACCCAAAACCTCCGCTGCCACCTGGTTGCTGTCTCTCCATTTCCCACCATTTCTCCTCCGGCTATACTATAGAAAACATACTTTGGAGTACAAGGGGGCAGATGTGGCAACATCTGCTGAAATTAAGGACACTATCACTTCTAAGTATAAAACATAAAGAAATGTTTGGACGAGTGCATAAGAGATACGTGTGAGAATGTTAACTGTAGCTTTGGCTGTAACGGCAAGAAGCTGGAAGCAATCTAAATGTCCCTCAACCAGAGAGCGGATGAATCACGTGTGACGGTATATTCACCCAACAGAACACTATATGGCAGTGAAAAGGAGCGAGTCTGAGATACATACACCAACGTTGGAACAAAGTGACCTCACGATGTTTCTAAACTTTGAGGCTACTGTGACCAACTCCTTGGGTACTTAGAGGCTTCACTTACAAGACAGGCTGATTGTCTTGTAGCAGAGGGTTCCCTGGGCACACCTGTGACAGCAATAAAACAGGGAGGCAGAGCATGGAGGCCTCATGCCAGCTAGTAGAGGTCATTTAGCCTGTTCTGAGGAAGCAAATTTCTTGTGATACAGAGAGAAATCTCCTAAGAATTAGGGAGCTCTTTGCAATCTTAAAATATCTGCACTGCAACCCAGAATTTGCACAGCCTGACATTTTAGTACTGGTTCCTGAACTGCTTCTGAGCAGGTACAAAATGTGATGCTGCATTCTCATTCATCATTCTCGCATTGTCCACATACAGCAATAAATCCATTAGAAATGCAAACGTGACCGTGAACCCAGGATTTCAAGGTCGTTCATCTTGTTTGGCTTTTCTAGGTTGCTGACAAATGTTTATTTTTAAAAGGGCCACAGAGCTTACCTGGTCCGAGCTTGGCCACGGCATAGAGGAGGTCATAGTTGAGGACTGGCGTGGCATCGCTGATGGGCTGCCAGCCAACGGGCGGAGAGGCAGGGGGTGAGATGAGAAACTGTTTGGCGGGCTGTGGTGGAGCCAAATGCAGTTTGTCTCCATCTGTCTCTGGAGTCTGAACCTTTCAAACAGAGTAGAAAAGAAGACACATGATTCATTATGGCTTCTGATGTGCCTCATTGGTACACGAAGGTATCCAGTCTCACTGTCAGCCTGTGACAAGTGAAGCAATGGACCAGGCTATACTAGTACGACTACTAACTACTACTTACCAGACACCACATGCTCAATCAGCTTATTTCATTCATAAAACAGTAGCTCTCAATCTTTAGCGTGCATCAGAATTAACCTGGAAAGCTTACTAAAATACAGATTGCTAAACCCCACTCCTGGAGTTTCTGATTCAGTAGATCTGGGGTGGGGCCCAAGAATTTGCATTGTTAACAAATTCCCAGGTGATGCTGATGCTACTGGTCCCCAAACCTCTCTCTCTCTCTCTCTCTCTCTCCCTCCCTCCCTCCCTCCCTCCCTCCCTCCCTCCCTTCCTTCCTTCTAATTGAGGTAAAATTCACATAACATGAAATTAACCATTTTGAAATAAACAATTCAGTGGCATTTAGCATATTCCCCACATTGTACTAATAGAACCAAACACCACTTCCATCTAGATCCAAAGCATTTTCATCACCCCAAAGGAAAACGTGTACCCAGTCAATAGTTACTACCACACTTCTGTCTCAAGTCAGACTCTGGCAACCACCAATATGCTCTCTGCCTGCCTGGATTTACCTATTCTGGATATTTCATATAAATGGAATCATAGCATATGTGACCTTTTGTGTCTAGCTTCCTCCACTTCTTAGCATAATGTTTTCAAGGTTCATCAGTGTTGTAGCATGTATTAGTACTTCATTCCTTTTTACGGTTGAATAATATCCCACTGAACAGATAGACCTCAATTTGTTTGTCTAGTCACCCACTGATGGACATTGGGTTATTTCTACCTTTTGACAATTGTGAGTAGTGCTGCCATGAACATATGTGTACACGTGATTGCTTCAGACCATTTTCAATTCTTTTCAATATATACCTAAGAATGGAATTGCTGGGTCAGATGGTAACTCTACGTTTAACTTTTTAAGGGTTTTAATAGATGAGGAAACTGAGATTTCTGTAAGTCCCACAACTAATTAGCAGCATAAGATTTGAACGTGGGTCTGAGGCCAAAGTCTCAATTCCTTTTCTTTTTAATTTTAATTTAATTTTTAGTTTAATTTTCTTTTATTGTGATAAGAACACTTAACATCTCATGTTAAGTGCACAACACGTTGTTGTTGATTACGGGTACAATGGGGTAACAGCAGATCGCTAGAGCTTATTCATCTGTTTTGACTGAAATTTTATGCCCGTTGATTAGTAACTCCTCATTTTCTCCTCTTCCCATTTCCTGGTGACCATCATTTCACTCTTTGATTCTATAAATTTGACCATTTTATATACCTCATATCAGTGGAATCATGCAATATTTGTCTTTCTATGACTGGCTTACTTCATTCAGCATAATGTCCTCAAGGTCCATCCATGTTGCCGCATATTGCAGAATGTCTACACTACCCAAAGTAATCTACATATTCAACGCAATCCCTATCAAAATCCCAATGATGCTTTTTTCACAGAGATGGAAAAAAATAATTCTAGAATTCATACAGAACCACAAAGACCACAAATAGCCAAATCGATCTTGAGAAGAACAGCACACTTCCTGATTGAAACATATATTACAAAGCTATAGTAATCACAATAGTAGGGTCTGGCACAAAGCCCGGCATATACACAAATAGAACAGAGAGCTCACAAATAAATCTACACATATGGGGTCAACGGATATTCAACACAGGTGCCAAGAATACACAATGAGGAAAGGACAGTCTCTTTAACAATTGAAGTTGGGTAAACTGGATATCCACATGCAAAAGAATGAAATTGGATCCGTATTTTATAACATACACAAAATCAACTCAAAATGGATTAAAGACTTAAAATCTAAGACCCGAAACTATAAAACTCCTAGAAGAAAATACAGGTGAAAAGTTTCATGACATTGGCCTTGGCAATGATTTCATGAACACGACACCAAAAACGCAGGCAACAAAAACAAAAATAAACAAGTGGGACTATATTAGACTAAAAGTCTTCTGTGCAGATAAGGAAACAGTCAACAGAGTGAAATGGTAATCCACAGCATGGAAGAAAATATTTGCAAACCACGTATAGGATAAGGGATGAGTCTTCAAAATATATGAGAAACTCATATAGCTCAATAGTGAAAACAAACAAACAAACAAAAAACCCCCAACAACTAATAACTCAATTAAAAAATGGTCTAAGGACTTGCATAGACATTTTTCCAAAGAAGATATACAAATGGCCAATAGGTATATGAAAAAATGCTCACTTAGTTCACTAATCATCAGGAAAAGGTAAATCAACACCACAATGAGGTATCACCTCACACTTGAAAAAACAAAAGATAACAAGTGTTGGCAGGCATTTGGAAAAATTAGAACACTTGTACACTGTTGGAGGTTCCTCAAAATATTAAAAATAGAACCATAGTATGATCTAGTAATTCCATTTCTGGGTATTTATCTAAAAGAATTAAAACAGGCTCTTAAAAAGATAGCACTCCTGTGTTCATTGCAGCACTATTCTCAATAGCAAAGATATGAAGACAACTTAAAAGTCCATCAGTGGATGAATGGATAAAGAAAATGTGGCATGTACATAAAATGGAATACTATTCAGCCCTGAAAAGAAGCAAAGTCTATATTCTTTTCACTGTACCATCTTTGTAAACGCCAAAGGTGGAAACAATCCCTACTGACCAATAAGAGATGGGTCAAGATATCTAATGATGAAGTGAAGACACTGATAGAACGTTATGAACATTGATTTTCTATGGCTGTGGACTTTGTGTACTTTGTCAAGAATTACTCATCCCTTTTTGAAATAGCCAGTATTTTTTTTTTTTTTTTTGCATTTAGTCACTTCTTTTCTTTTTTTTTTTTTTTAATTTATTGGGGTGACAATTGTTACTAAAATTACATAGATTTCAGTTGTACAATTCTGTATTACATCATCTATAAATCCCATTGTGTGTTCACCACCCAGAGTCAGTTCTCTTTCCATCACCATATATTTGAACCCCTTACCCTCATCTCCCACCCCCCACCCTCCTTACCCTCTGGTAACCACTAAACTATTGTCTGTGTCTATGAGTTTTTGTTTCTCATTTGTTTGTCTTGACCTTTTTATTTTTTTTGTATTAAGTAAAACACAAAATTGATTCTTGTAATGATCCATAGCTTGTAATGATTTCTCATGAATGTGAATCACTGCAAAGGTATACAGTCTACTAAGACTGTCATATAATTTAAGTTTTAATTATAACTTAATTAGGAAGTTTAGGAGTAGTTGCAATTAGATCATTCTTTACAACTAGCGTTTTTTTGTGCATTTACCAAATGCGAGGCATTTTAATACTCAATAATTCATTTAATCCTCATAACAACAGTATAGGGGTGTATATCATCATCCCCATTTTATAGATGAGGAAACCGAGACCCTGTGAGTTATGTAACTTGCCCAGGTTAGAGCCAAGGTTCTCAGCCCTCAGACCTGCTATCTAAACCTCCATGTTGTCCCTTACTGGGAATCATGATATAGGTTTATTTCTCAGTGGACTAATTATGGACTACAAATCAATCTGCAAGTAGAGAAGAGCTCCATTTACATTTTAAACAGAAAAAAATAATGTATGTCAAACAGATTAACTTTGCTAAGAATTACCTTACCTGTGCAAAGTAGAGTTTTAATTTTTTCCCTCTGAACTGGGTTTCATGAAGCTCTATCCTGGCTCGGGCTGCAGATTTGGGATTGCTGAAGTTTATTCGGACACGTCTGAAACTTTTAAACAGCTGGAACGTCACACAGTCATCGTAAGTCCGGAACAGACCCTCAAATTTTTCCTGATAAAAACAAACACAGAGGAAAATGCATTGGTCCTGTATCTGACATGATGCCTGATCTGACGAAACAAATAACTAAGTAAGTAAATAGTCTGTCCCTCACATATATTTAAAACAGAACATGGTTATATATTTTTTTCATCCGTCGCCCTGTTACCAGGTGCTAAACATGCCTGTGGATTCAGTTGAAAGATTCATAACCAGTTTTCAGGGATCTGTAGAGGATAAATGTGCATGAAAAACCTGAAAATTAGGCAAAATGCTGAGAAAGGTTCTGCATATATGTATTTCTTTCTGGGGAGAGAGATCATAGCTGTCATAAGATTCTCAAAGTTCATTATCTCCAAAACATTACAGCTACTGAGTAAAGAAAGCATATGGTAGACATTATTAGTGATGCTTGATCTTGGTGGCACTTTTGTTGCTTAAAGATATGGGAGCCCATACTCCCCAACCCCTTCTAGTCACACAGTGCCATGCGATTAGTCCTGGTCAATGAAATGTGTACAGAAGGCAGGAAAAAGTCCTTGAGAAAAGTTTCAGTCTCTTCCTCTGAAGATGTCATGTATTCCAGATGGTACATCAGTCAGAAGCAGGATTCTCCTCAGCCTGGGTCCCTGAGTGGCTGTGTGGAGCACAGATATCTTTCTCCCTGCTCCCACCCCATCCTATAGATGACTTTGCCTTGTTCAAGGGAGAAAATAGCCCTCTACTGCATTAAACCACTGAGATATGGGGATCATTTTATTCCTCAGGCATAACCAAGCATACCACAACACAAAGCAATTATTTAAAAATTTCACTTCAATGCAATTTTCAATTTGATTGAATAAATCTCTATTAAATGCTCACTTTGTACAAGGCATGGTCTCTTGGTTTTAGGAGGATACAGAGATGAGTATCGTTTTGTTGTGACTCTCAGTGATCTAATGTGAGAGGCAGACATAGACACAAATAAGAGAATACCCATATGACTGAAAAAAAGCATAAAGGGAAAATTAAAGAATGATATATACGTGTGTGTGTGTGTGTGTGTGTGTGTGTGTGTGTGTGTGTAACACCATCTGTCTGGTTCCTCTTAGCTTAAAAAAAAAATCCTTATTATAAGTAACAAAACCAGTGTATGTTAAGTTACTGCATATTCTTAAAGGGCAGACTGCAACTAAGGAAATGACTTCTATTCAACAAAACCCTGATTCTTCTATTTCTACAATAAGAGGTATTTTGTCATAAGAGTGAGTACAAGTGGGAATGAAGATGCACAAAAGATTAATACTGATGGGTAAGGGATCTAAGGGATAATTAACTCAACCTTTCCCTCCTCTCCTGTATCATTTTACAAATCAGGACTCTGAGGTCTGAAGAGATAAGGACTGCCCACGGTCACATGTCCAGTTAGTGGCAGAGCCACAACCTGGCCCACGTCCTTGTGACCCAAATATAGAGATGCTTTCAACTACAGAAAAAATTACACTGCCAGATTGAGAGGAAAATGACGTTGCTTTAATAAGAGCAAGAAATGAATAGCAATAAACTGATCCAATGCTCATGTGTGACTCATCTAAGATGATGTGGGGTTGTAAACTCCCTGACCTCTAATTGCATAGGAAGAGGAAGTCATATATCAGAGAAGGTCACCCTGCTTCTTGGGCATCCAGATGGACTTGTCTCAGACCCCAAGTCCCTGGCTTGTGATGTTTCCAAATGCTATTGCCCATTTTTCAGATTCCCCAGGATGTGGCCCTCCATATTCTCCCCATTTTTGACTCCTGTGTTTGTACACACTCTCTCTTTAATACCATATCTATCCAGTACAGAACCCCAAAGAATACACTCAAAGCAAGTTTTTTTTTTTTTTTTTTAAGTTTCATGACAGTATAGAGAGTTAAGGGCTTATTCTCCCCCTTTTCAGGCCTCAATTCTTACTCCCCTTTCTCTATCAGGAGTAAAACAAGAGTCTTTCCTTGTCTGTTCCTTGGCCAGTGTTTTTTTTTTTTTTTTGGTCTCATCTCTCAAGCCTTCGGTTCAGCCAATTCCCAGGCTCAGCTACCACTCCAAGTGGGCTCATTAAGGAATTCTTTCCCAATGACACTGTGCTTTCCTGAACAGAAATCTTGGTGAATGCAATGCTTTTTGGTTCCCCAGAATCATATGATAGTATTCTCAACTGGTCAAAGCACAGCTGGTGGTTTGATTAATTTGGGGAATTTTCTGGAATGGGAAGAATTAAGAGATTAAAAACTCTTAGTTCTATGTAGAGTATCATCTTTTAGGACAAAATCCTTGGGTTTTCTTTGTCGCTTAACGTTTTTCCATTTCCACCTCCCTATCCCCACCCCAAGGCCTCAGCCTGGGCATTAAGACAAGACTCAGCGGGGGAGGTGCTCTTTTTCTCTAACTCACTGCCTTTCATTCTGTATTTCTCCTAAATGTCCTACATCTCAGTTGATTAAAGTTGTTTGGCCTTCAGAGCCTGGATTAGGAGAAAGGAATCAAGGAATCCAGGCTTTAAGCTTAGGGGGGAGGTGACACTAATGACCTAAGTGCTCCTTTGTTGGGAGGCCTTGGCAGATCTCCATAATGATGGCAACTGTTTACCTCGCTGCTCCTCAAAAGAGGGGTCTGGGCAGCTACGACCATCAAGCTGGAGTCGGCAAATGACAGAAACCTTTTGGATACCCCTTGTTTGGGGCTTAGGCAGATAAATCCAAAGAGCCCTTTCACCAAAACTGGTGCTTGGCCCAGAGCTCAGGGTGTAGAGTTTTCACTAGACCATCTGCAGACCAAACTCTATAATGATAATAATAATAAACAAATAACAGTAACTTGACGTGTCCTCTCTGCACATGTCTTTTGGGAACTTGTAGGGGGTGGGATTCTCTGTGTGTGTGTAGGAGGGTGATACCTGGCTGAGAATTAGGAACATGCTGGCCATCTGTATTTTTTTTTCCATAAGTGACATGACAAACGTTTCATTTGCTGAGGCAATATGATACCAGATCAAACTGGTTAGAGGCAGATCCAGCACAGTGAGCCCACCAGATGTACCCTAAGGCAAAACAGTGACATGAACAGAGCCAGCTGCAGGGGTCCTCCACCTGCCCATGCATCAACTCTTCTTCGGTTTTGATGCCCAGATTCCCACCAGGCACATAGTAATATTTTATCGTCCACTGGCAGGCATTTCCTCCAGTGTGGTACCCCACAAACCCAATAAATTCCTCATTTCCTCAATAGCTAGTTCTCTTTGTAGCCACTGGTTTGAGTAAAATTCTACAGCAGCCATCTCAGACTTTGGTCTCAGGACCTTGCTATAGTCTTAAAAATAATGGAGGATCCTATAGAACTTTGGTTAATGTAGGTTTTATCTATCAATGTTTATTGTACTAGAAATTAGAACTGAGAGATTTAAAAATATTTACAAACCCATTTATAAGTAATAATCGTAAACCCATTATATGTTAAAATGATATTTTTATGAAAAATAACTGTTTTCCAAAACATAAAATATTCAGGAAGAAGATTGTCATTGTTTTACATGTTTGCTAATGTCTAACAGAATAGACGATACCTCGAATTCATATCTGCTTCTGTATTTAATTTGTTGCACTATGCTGTTTTGTCGGAAGGGTATGAAGTAAAACTGACCTCACCCAAATATGTGGTTGGAAAAGAAAGGAGCATTTTAATAGCCTTTCAAATTATGGTGAGTATTCTTCCTTGATACGGCGTTAAAACTTGACAAGTGGCAGTCACTTAAAGTGCACTGCAATGTTGAAACTGAAGCCATAATCAAACATTTTTATTTGATTACATTAAAACTCATTGATCTATTTTGTACCTTGAATGGATTTTTTACTGATGCATGCTTTTGTCATAGTGTGCATTGGTCATTTGGAAAATGTTGGTTCCCTGAGTCATTCGTCTTTTCCAAATGTTGACACATTTCACTACACAATATCAAAAATCACATTCATTGATATTACCACGTATCTTATCAGAAAGTCATTACAGATTGGAAAGCTGTCAAATTCAAATTTTCCAAAATTTTGATGGATACAAATTTTCCCAAATTCTAATTTTTGCTTAAAAGTTCAGTTTTTATCATTGGCAGGAAACATTGTCAGTTATTTTCCTTGAAGTAACATGCTCACTCATTCATTTTTGAGAGAATGGCTGCCAAATATCTAAGTCTGCATAACAACAGCTTGTCTGTTAGTTGTTTTTTCAAGTCAAAATGGTGTTGCATAAGAAAAATAAGTGCCTAGTTCAGCTTAGAACGGCTCAGAATATTTCCTCAAGTCAAACATTGTATTTTGGTATGCTACAGAAATGCTTTATGTGTACTCCCCATTTCATTTTTCAGATTATTAAAAAGGCTCAAGGGTAAAGAATTAATAAAATTCATAACTTACCATTTCATCAAGAATATTCTTATCTAAAATTGGTATTTTCTTTCTTCCTTTTTTTTTTTTTTAATTGTGAGTGTGTGGTTGTGAAGGATACAAATACTGCTAGCACAGGTTGGTGCCACTGCATTGATTGATATCAAAGTTTTAACCACCACTGCTTCTGTGCCGTGGGTATAAATGTCAACACGGTTGAAATGGCAAATCATGTCTTAGTATTAGGTTGATGCAAAAGTAATTGTGGTTTTTGCAATTATTCTTAACCTTTTAAACTGCAACGACTTTTGCACTGACTTAATATTATTATGAAGATAGTTTTGACCTCACGGGAAATGGTCTTGGGAATTCCCAGGGGTCTGTAGACCTCCCTTTGAGGACTGCTGTACTAAGGACCTCAGAAAAAGTAAAGATTTGGTTGGCTAGGGGTGAAGATAGGTGGTCTTGTGAGAATCTTAAGGAAGAAAAGCGATCACATAAGGACATGTGGGCTTAGAAATTGAAAGCTGCAGGAAGGGCAAATAGGATGAGGGTGGTGTTGGCAAAAGTGAAATCCCTGGGGATCCTACTGAGAGCTATCTGAACACATATGGAGGTGAAACAGATTATTGTAGATTGTGGAGTAAATAACAGGGGGAAAGTTGGAGAAAGCGAGCTTTGCAGTGACAAGGAGAGGGGCTGATAACCACATTGGAAGTCAGGGTCACGAGAAGATTCTCAGTAGTGTGAGGAGACACTGATTGGTTGAGGAACTAAAACGACTGGTGAAGGAGAGAGAAGAGACTGGGAAGGGAGAGGGTAGTAGATGATGGAGAAAAGAAGAGTCTTCAGGAACAGTTGCGGGCATTTCTTCCTGTGAGAGAGGAGGTGACTAGGGGAGGGTGGGTGAGTTTGGAAACGGAACAAGCAAAACTAAAGATGGCTTTCTTCCTCTGGAAAGTGGAAGGTGAGCTCCTCTGTTCAGAGTAGGGAAGGTGAAGGGAGACTGAAGGCTTGAGGAGCTTGAGGAAGCTTTAGAACAGCCACTGTCATCAGAAGGAAGGAGAGTCAATGCGGATGAATCAAAGGACCGTGTTATGGGTTGAATTATGTCGTCTCCCCCCAAAAAGTATATTGAAATCCCCAGTACCTCGGAGTATGACCTTATTTGGAAATAGGGTCACTGAACATATAATTAGTTAAGATGAGGTCATCCTGGAGTGGGTTGGGCTCCTAAATCAACATGACTGCGTCTTTATAAGAAGACAGCCATGTGAAGACAGAGAGATATAAGGAAAACATCACATGAAGACAGAGGATTATAGGGAAGCATTTCCACGCCAAGGAATGCCAAGGATTGCCAACAGAATGCAACAACCATGAGCTAAAAAGAGATGAGGGAAGATCCCCTACAGGTTTCAGAGACAGTGTGGTTCTCCTGACACTTCGATTTTGGTCTTCTAGCCTCCAGAACTTTAAGACAATGAAGTTCTGTAACTTTTAGCCACTCAGCTTGTGGTACTTTGTTACAGCTGCCTTAGGAAACCAATACAGGCAGTTATGCAGCACTAAGTGACCAACTGAATCTGGGGATGGTACAGTTTTAATAGAATCAGGCAATACAATTACGCCATTTTTCTTTTTCTAGGAGCACAGGAAGTAGAGAGCTGAGTCATTCCAGCACCGGGTGTGCAAGACAGGTGTGTGTACATGTGTGTGTTTGGGGATAGGGAGAGGGTGGAACAAGAGAATGTTCAATATATTCTACTTGACTGGTTGATGCTACAAGGTATTTTATAGAATATTAAAATATTACCTTCACTGTAACTCTACGCCAGGCAGGCTGCAGATAAACGATATTGTCTAAAATATTATCTCACTGAATCCTCACCTTTCTGAACAGGCCCTTTGAGGGTGAGTTGGAATTATCATCCTTGACTAGTGTAGGAAGCAACTGAAAGCCAGAGAAGTTAATGACCTCCTCCACAGTTACCCAACGAACTAGTTAGCAAACCCAGAACCAGTAAGCTCTAGTTATCTATTCTACATAAATAGCATTGATGAAACGCAAACAATTGAGAAGTCTGAAAAACAAGAATGAGAGGCTTTCCGCATCAATTGGAAAGAACAGGGTTGTCCCTGAGGACGTGGTACCAGAGAAGTCCAGCGGAGCCTTTATCTGCATTCCAAACAATGCTGTATGCCTTTATGTATTTTTCAATTTTCTCACTTATGATCCCTTTGGGGATAAATTATCTTAATATGAAATTCAGCTTCTCTCAAAATGACACAGATAATACCTCCCAGAAACTGCCAAAAAATGAAACAACTCATTTAGACTTACCACCTCTGAAGGGATACCACGAGCAGGTCATGTGCAATGCCAAGTTTAGGGATCACCTTGGATTTTCTAGGCAGCTTAGGAGGGCCTCCTATCAAGGGGACTTCTATTGTAAATCTTCCATAAGGCAGACTCCTTTTGTGAAAGGAATAACCAGGCCTGCATGGAGGGGTTTTGTACATCTGTATTTTAACCTGTCAGGATTTCTTAGGTCAGGTCTTGTATTAAATCATGCTTTGTTGCACTAATGGTCTTGATATGACCTAAATAAAAAAATCATCATGGAAATGAGGCTCTCAACCCTCCTTAACTGGTAAAAGGAGTGGACAGACCTCGTGTCACATAACTGTTTCAAGAAAAGAGACTTCACTGATAAAGACACAAACGAATTTAGCATTTCTCCCTGGAGTCCTTGGGGAGACAGAGATCTAAACCTTGACCTCAAACTCTAAAAGGACCCGCTCTGTCCTAAAACCTCATGGATTCACCACCGGATTCTCTCAGCAGAATGCTATCCATGGTCTATGTTCGATTCCATTCTTTCGTTCCCAGCGGTGGCCCTAATGTTCCCTGTGGCTGGGCACCACCGTTATGCGAGAATGTGTTTTTACTTCTCTTTGGTTAAAGAAGTCTCCATTTCTGTGATTCCACCAAGCCATCATCCATGCATTTAGAACTGGAAAAACAAAAACCACAAAACTCCTCCAGAACTAAGAAAATGTACAGAGACTATAAACTGGAATGATCTTTGAACAGCAGTGAATCTAAGTATTGGGGAGCCTGAAGCTTTGACAACCTGGGAAGCCCTCTTTAGGCAAACTCATACAAAATTCGGCACAAAAGTGGGATTTTTTTTGTTGCTATTTTTAGAATGAGAAGAAAAAACTCATAAGGAGTAACTTTTGTCAATTTTATCAAAAAATATACGACCATGTGAACACAATGCCAGAGCCCTACCAGGGTTTTGGTAGCGGCCCATGCAAATGAGGGGCCCTACAGCTAATACTTCATTCACTTTCCAGGAAATGTGATGAAGAGACTGAGTCTATGGTGCCATCACCAAGGACTCTGGAGTCTAGGTTTTCAGAACAGCTAACACAAGTGCAACACTTACATTACTTCTAGCTGATGAGGTTCATTTCCCTAATGAAATGGTATTTGAACCAGCAGAATGAGAGCCAAGCAATTTGCATCTGTAAAGTTTCAGCCCGTGTATCATATTATAGATGGCTCTGATAGGAGCCCACCTGAACCCAAGATGGAGTACTGAGGAGGAGGCTTGCTTAGGGGCTTGCTTGGTACCTGTCCTGCAGGTGTTCAGTAAGGGGGGGTAAGTGTCAGATGAGGGGACCGAGAGACGAACCTACATGTGGCACCATCTGCATGTCTAGGACCCATGTTGAGTAGAACTCTGTGCAGCGTACTCTCCCCTGGAATGAGGGAAACCCTCCCAGCATCTGAATGGCTTGTTCTGGTGGGTCACACTGCCTCCATCGCATGCCCAAGGGTTACAGAACCTGGCTGTGCCAAGCAAGATACCATTTGAGGGTGCCCGCATGCTTCCTACTTGCCTCCAGGACACTTGTAAGCCTCACAAGGGTGTCTCTGAATACATAGGAAGTATTAAAGAGGAGCACCCCAGTTACTGGGGGTAGGAGGGGTGCACCTGGCAAAACTGGAGACTTGTGAGAGAGTTGTGATGAGCACAGGTCTCTATCACATGCCACAAAATTGGCCATATCTGCCTGGTTATAAATACAAAGAAAGGATCTGACAGTCCAGGTAATTTATAATAATATCATAGCTGCCTTGGTTCAAGGCATTTCCTGAGGGCTAATGACAGCTTCATCCTTCTCTGGGCCATCAACTCTTCTCTGATCATCAATCTGCAAGAATGAGTGGAGCTGTCATCAGTCCTGATTAGATAGATGCTCTAATTGTGCATGTGTAATTGATGAAATACACAGCCTCCTTTACAGCTTACCCAGTCTCACAAGAGGACAGGAACTGCATTTTAAATCCAATTAGATATTGATTTTTCTATTAGATGTAGGTAAACAGAGGCAGCATAAGGCCATGTTACCAGCACAGACTCTAGAGTCACTCTACCTAGTTCAAATCCTAGAACCCAGGATTTGTGCAACCCTGAGCAATTAACTTACCTATTTGACACCTCAGTTTCCTTATCTGTAAAATGGGGATAATAACATTATTGACTTCATAGGAGTGTCCTGAGCATTAAATGAGTTAGTACATTTAAATTGCTTAGAAAGGTGCTGAGCAGAGTGTGTGTGAGCTGTTATTACTATGAATCCCGGAAAATATGTGTTTATTTGGCCTGCTGGTTCTAGCTATATGAATCTCCCTCTATCTAGATCCAAGTATATCTATATCTATGCCTACATCTATCTATATTTATGACTACACTTGTACCTGTATCAAATCCTTAAAGATTGTAAAGAGCAATTATAGGAATGCCCAGAGTAATATCTAAAAATTAAGTCTAATTATGATAACCTGATTTTATTGATGTTCTTCTCTACTTAAAATGTAGAGTTCAAATTAACCATCAAGATTTCTTTCTTGGCTGGTAAGCTTCACAAATTTCCTCTACAAAAACATCATGGTAAATTAAATAATTCTAAGGAGGAAATCAACCAGGTAATTATTTTCAGTCCTGCCTTTGAAGACCCTTCACCATCAGCAGGAGTTGGGGCTCAGAGAGACAGTGAGCAAACTACAAAGATGCAAGCCACAAGCAAAAACATCTGAAGCTCAGACCCAGGAGCAACTGGTTAAGCCCCTCCCACCTGCTCCTTCGCCTGTCCCAACACACTTCAACTCACTTTTAGAAAAACTCATCTCCACGAACTCTATTCTCCGTACTCAACTGTTTCCTGAACACTTCCTTTGGGGGTATCCAATAGGTGCCTTAAACTTAAAGACTCCGAAGCCAAGTTCTTTGCTGGGGCTTCTAAATCTTTAGCCCTTCTATCTCAGTGAATGGCCCCAACCTTCACAGTTGCTCAAGCCAGAAAGCTGAGTATCGTCCTGATCTTTTCCCTCTTCCTCACCCTACATCCTACCAGTCACCAAGGCCTGTTTGCTCTCAGCCTTTCATCTGCCCTTCGTCTTACCCCCAATTCTTTGGCTCACCACAGCTCACATTATTACTGTGCTAAGTCTCCCTAGCTTCAGCCTGGCCATCCTCGAATCAACCTTGAAAGTCTATTGCAAGAGAAGTCCTTTTAAAAGAGAAAATTCTGATCGTGTTTCTCCTCTATAAAATCCTTTTTAGCATAGGTTTTGTGGCAGCTATAAAAGGACATAACTTTTAGCATAAGGCTTAGCTTAGTATTAAAAGCCCTTTATAAAATGGCCACCACTCACCCCACTAATGTCATATTCTACTTTTCCCCTCACCTATATCCTTTATACACCAGCCAAACTTCCACTTACAGGTTCCCAAAAGCAGGCTATTCTGTATCTTTAAGCCTCTCTCACTTGCTCTCTCTTCCGCCAGTGATACCCTTTTCCTTTAAGTAATTTCTTTTCCCGTATTCTTACTTTTTCTAGTTTTATTGAGATATATCAAACATATAACATTGTACAAGTTTAAAGTATATAACATGATTTCATAAGTGTATATACTGCAAAATGATTAACACAATATGATTAGTTAAGATCCATCACCTCATGTAGCGACAAATATTGTTTCTTGTGATGAGAACTTTTAAGATCTACTCCTCAGCAACTGTCAAATATCCAATTCAGTGCTATTAACTATAGTCCTCATGCTGTTTATTACATCCTCATCAGATAACCTCTCATTGTGTCTCAAGTCCCAGTTAGGTCTCTAGCTGAGAAATCCCTCCTGCATCTCACTGAGGTTTGAACATCCTTCCAACCCTGGTCCCGTAACAGAGTCATCCATTTAGTGAGGGGAACTGCTCCCTCATTAACTAAGCTATAAGAACTTCAAGAGCCAGAGTGGTTCATTTTTTTTTTTATTTTTTATTTTTTTGGTTCTATGTCCCTTGCTCATGTGTTCATCACTGAGTGCCCTCTGTACCATGCAGGATGCCTGCACTCTGGGAAGGGCTCATTTGGTAATGAAATGAACAAGGCAATGCAAATAGCACAGTCCTCTCCCCCCACCCCCACTATCTTTTGGTGAGTTTTTTCTCCTCTTCAAAGCTACCCTTCAATAAAATCAACAGATACGTATTAAACATATGGATTAAAATCCTCCATATTATAATAGGGAAGCCAAAAACCCAAAATCAAATGGTACACGTTTCTTCCCAAAAGTGTTCCTTGATCCCTTCCCCTGACATACCCTTCCTCCATCTAGGTTTAAGCTCTACTTCCTTCAATTGTTTTACAGCACTCTGAATCTCGTTTCAGAATAATGTATTGACAGAGAGAGAGAGAGAGAGAGAGAGAGAGAGAGAGAACAGGGGTCAAGAGAAACTTCAGGGAAGAAATGGTAAATGAGAGAGGGTTGGAATTTTGACGTGTGGAAAGGTGGTAGGAGCCCTCAGAAGAAGCTTTTTCTTCCAGGCAGGACAGCAGCATTATCAAAGGATTTATATATAATCTGATGTCACCTCTAAGAAACCTTATTTTGGGGGGCTGAGGAAGAAGAGGACAAAAATAAGAAATAGTTGGTCCTAAGCCCTGTTTCTATAGGCATGGCCCAGTTACTCAGTCGCACTGCTATTAAATACTTAGAGAATTGTACAAAATGTAAAACAAATGAGATTTGAAATTGCATTATTTTAAGGGTCAGCTCTTACATGTTTCTTACAACACTTATTTTCCTAGCAATATACCCCGCTGAACACATTTCATTTGAATTCTAAACTACGGGTCACGAGCCTGCTGAGGCAAATGGGAAAAACTGCTCACCAGCGAAAATACCAATTTAGGACATCATTTCTTTCCAGAATGCCAAACAGTGTTGTAGTTGAAAAGAGGTAGGAAATGTACTTCTAAAAACAAATAGTGTTCTCTCTTCTCAAGACTGAAGTGAAGCCTCTGTTTTAATATAGGGCTGTCAATAATTGATGAGGACATTTTTAGTATGTTTAATGTTAAAAGGCTAATTCCTAAATATGTTCCATATCACATCCTTCTGAAGATAGACGATTTAAAATTTAATACATTCATTTTGCCATTTGGCATAAGATCAAAGTAAGCTTTTCAAAGGCAGTCTGGTATCCTTAACTTATTGTGCCCATGAAGTTGAAATGGCATTTGCATTTTTCTGAGATGCAGATAATGAACAACTTTTTAGACTCAACCTTAAACCCACAAAGAAAGTGCACAGCTTGTTTTGATCCTCCTGGCCTTCCTTTACCTCCTCTGCCTTATACCTTTTTTATTTTATTTAGGTTCTCTTCTATTTTTTTTTATGTAATGACATATAAAGAATACATGTTAATGGTAAAAAACCTTATATAAAATTTAATCTCTTATGTTCAAATTCCTTGAGATTTGAAACTAAAACGATCGTTTCAACCCATCACAAATTTGGGATGCAAGATACCTAAAAGGAGGTGCTGCTCCAAACTGAAACGTGACAATCATCTCCCACGATGACCAATTCTACAACTGTAGCTAACACTGAGCATACTTTTTGGATTGCGATTTTGCACAGTGGTTACATTTTCACTTGGACATTTAAGAGACGGCAAGTAGGTACTTCAGGTATGGCTAAGAATGGCTAAGGTTCAAATGGGGGGGCTTTTGCTGTGCCAAGCCTTCCCTAAGCCGCTTCCAAAAAAATAACACATTTTATTCTCATAATATGCTTATGAGGCAGATGAAGAAATGGTGTGAAAGAGATTCAACAGTATGCCTAATATGGCCAGCCAGTCAGTGACAGAATGCAGATTTCATCCCAGATAGTCTGGTACCTGTAGTTATTGTCTTAACCTCCAGGCCACCCCACCCACGGCAAGAGAGAAGTTGGGTTGTTGCATCTCACTCAATTAGATGGGGACATCTTTTGTCTTTAGTCAGTTTTGCTCAAGCATATCTCACAGGCCAGCAGCAGAGTTTAGAATTTCTGTGTAATCCTAGGAAAAATGGTTGGAACCCAAAAAGTTTTGTCTGTGAAAAGGATGAGAGCTTTACAAAGGAAGTTCAGAGTGAACGCATCTGCAAACTGTACCAGTGATGAAACTCCCCATGAAACTAGGTTTCTTCCACAATACACACACTGGCGTGTGTTGCACACGAAAGTTCAGGATTGTTGAACATAAGCCTGATTTAGGGCCCAAACCGTTGCCAGCCAAGAAGGATGATTTGACCGAGAATTCTCTTCTTTTCACGTACTAGAAAGTTTGGGGAGAAGCAGGCAAGTTGAATGAAACCAGGAACTCGCCACCACTGTCTGCTATAATTGGGATCATTATACGATGTCTTGCTGAAGCCAGGACACTGTGACAGGGGCAGTGCTATGGATTATGCTGGGACCTCAGGATGTCCTGGGCACACTGGGTAAGTGGTCACCAATTGATTGTTTCCTGAGTCACTGATTCTGAAACTGTGGCCCACCAGAAAGATGTGACAGTCCTCCCGATGGGTGCATCTTGTCTGAACATGTACATCTTCTCTGCAGTTTTGGGCAGCAAATCATGTGCACACCATAGACTTATTTCCTACGAAGGGCTACTTATTTGTATGAAATCTAATGAGAGAGTCACAGAATACATTTTGAAGGGTTACTAAAATCCATCAATGAGTGTATCAAATGATTCTAGTTAGGTATCCAACTGAAAAACTCTCACTGCTGCACAACTCTTGGTACCACTGCCCACGACACACCGAGATTTGGAATTCCTGCACCTCTCAGCAATAATCATAATAGTTAACCTTTATCAGACCTTCTTAAGTGTAGGCACTGTTCTAAGTGCTGTAGGGTATCCTGACAATCCAACCTGTGGATCACTGCCCAGCAGCAGCCTAGAAGGCTTGTCAAATAAGTATTATCTCAGGTCCTACGCCCGGAGGTTTACTGATTCAAAATTTGCATTTCATATCCCAGATAATCAGGATCCCCTTTCAATTTGAGAAGTACCAGATAAGGAGATGGGGGGATGGATCATTTGAGACTTAAGAGCTTCCAGACTTAGTGAATAAACTGACTTACGTAATTGTGCTACTGAGAATTACCAGTGCTGCCCTTGGTGTCAGCGGTTTTCAACTCTTTGCATTAATTTATACATTTATAGAATTACGCTTGGCAATTACTTGTGTTGATCGCTCTGTTCTTATAAATACAAAGGACAAAATGACCCGACCCATCAAAGAGAATCACTGTTAACATTGTATTTAATAAAAGCATTATCTTTATCAATTTTACTTAAATTGATCAGAAAAAAAGATTTAAAGCAAACTAAGAACTTGTTGACTGTCAGAACAAGACTTCGTCAAAACAAGAAATATTATTCTTCTAAAGTTTTAAATAAAAAGTCTTAAGGAAAATAGGTTTATGTTTTCAGGTATAATAATCTAAGTCAAGTGTCATGAAAATCAGAAGATAATGCTGATATCTAAATAAAAATTTAAAACCTCTATTATTTAATTTGAAAAAGAACCTAAGCTTAATTAAAAAAAAAAATCATAGAAAAAGGCAAATTTGTAAAATAGTATATAAAACCAGCAAAAAGCACTGGCAGGAAAATAAATAGCAGCATAGCGAAGGAACTGCAACCAACATGTATTATAAAATAAGTATAAAATAGACTAACCAGAACTATTCATTGCACTCCTAATTCTCCTTACTCTTAAATTTCTTCAGCTGTGGGGCTTTGGATTTTTTGTTTCAGAAAACACTATGTCTTTCACTTCATTAATGGTGCAAAGTTTCACTTGTTCATTATAGAACCATGTCTGTCTCATTTTTCCTTCCCAGAATTTCTAAAATGCCTTTCTATTTTTATTGCAGAGAAGAGTCATAAGGTTTTATTTCATTATAGTAACACCATAAAATTATACTTCCAGGTTCCTAATTATATAATTTGCATTATCATATCAAACGTCTTAAAGTAATTCACCATAGACTCCTCTGAATTGATGGTCCATATTCAACCGATCAAGTTTTAGGCCTGTGGTACAATGGTCGTAACAAGATTTCTTTTCATCTCAGTTGTGGGCTATTTCTACTGTTTTATAATATGAATCTTCCTCTTTCTTGGAGTATTATTTTCTGTGATGTGGGAAAACATTTTTGAGTGGTTCCCCTTCCCATACAAAGGTGACAAGTGGTAAACATTCTAAGTCATCACATTGTCAAATATGTACATATTTTGCCATCACATTAGACTGATCGGCCCAACAAAGCCCTCAGCAGATCCTGTGACAGCAATGGGGGGAGGGGTGGCCCCCATTCAGGACCGTGCTTCCCTTAGAACTGTTATTGGATGACAGCTGTCCCTAAAGAAGGGGCATGGCCATGGCTTTGGTGAGGTGACTCCTCATTCTCCTTGTCTGAGGCCTATTCTCACAGGGGGACTCAGCCGAGAGCCTTACAGCTGCAAATTCTTCAGAAACTGGAGAATGCGTGCTTCCGGCATGCCGGGAGGATCTGAAGGCCTGGAGGGTTCTTGGGTGACATGTCCTGACAGACTTCTGACCCAGAAACTGGAAGGGTTCAAGTGAGTACCGGACCCCAACACTACCCAATGAGGGTCACTTGACTCTGTGGGCAGAGCTACCTTGTCGTTCGGCCTCAAGTTCCCTCGGGCTCGGCTCAGCTTTTCCCTGCAGCCCCAGCGACCCTCAAGGAGCCACAAAAGACTGATTCCACACTTCATTTAATGATTGCTTACTCACAGGCTCAGCCTCAGAGCAAATGCTGAGGCTGAGAGTGTGAAGGTAGAGGCCCTCACCTGCCGGCCAGGTGGCTGCCCTGTGGAGCCTGTGCTCTTTCACCTGGTCAGCCAGTGTGACTGTCAGTGAGCTGGCCACTCCCTGGGTCTCAGACAACAGGATCCCTGCATCGGCCAGCTCCTGCCCACAGGACCCTTTCTGCTCACTGTCTTCCAGAACGTCTGACCTGCTCGTGGCACGTGCCCCTATTTCTGACTCCGTGGATTACTTCTTCTGCTTTTATTTTGTTCCTGCCATTTCAGAGAGATTTGGGTAGAGACAGGAGTCAAACACTTTGTAAGCCTACTCTATTGAGCCAGTGACTTCTTATTGAGATTATATTAGGTTGAACCACATGAAACTGCATTCTATGGAGCTGTAAAAACCTTCGAGTCTTGGCAATTTCAATGCGGCTCAATCTAACAGTAAATCCACAGGGCACTGAATAAACCAGATAAACCAAAGAATACCTTCCTAACTCCCTTGAAGGAAAGAACATTCATTGTCAACTTTTTAAAAAGTATCTTTCTTTTTTCATGCATTCGCTTTTCAATTCCAAGGAGGGGAACTTATAATTTAGTTCCAATGTAATGTTAAACACTGTACTGGGAATTGTCCCCTCTGTTATTTCACTTAATTCTGCTACACCACGGTCATGCCGACATTCTAACTGGTTTATGGTGGCATCGCCACTGTCTGTGGAGGATACATATCTTAAACAGCACAGGGAATGGACCAACTAGATGCACATGTGCTACAGGGAACCCGTGAAGGAGGTGGCTATGTGTGAGTGAGAGATCCAAGGGAACTATAAAAAAGCTGAAGAAGCTGTCTCCTTGGGTGTCCTGGCCATGTGGTGTCACATGATTCATGTGAGCAAACCCACCTCATTCCCTCCTGCCCCCTGAGAAGCTACTGCCCCAGTGAGGGTAGCTTGTGTCCTGTCCATGAAAAAAAATGCCCTCTGACTTTCAACAATGATGCTACTAAGAACAGAATTCCTCAGCAGCACCTGAGCTGGCTTTCAATCCTTCCCTTGAGGTGAGAATAGCTAGAACAACTGTGTTCTGGATGCATCGGAGGAGAACTCCAAGAA
This sequence comes from Rhinolophus sinicus, assembly GCF_036562045.2. Classification (NCBI taxonomy): domain Eukaryota; kingdom Metazoa; phylum Chordata; class Mammalia; order Chiroptera; family Rhinolophidae; genus Rhinolophus; species Rhinolophus sinicus. The sequence goes on from NC_133755.1 coordinate 92,880,184, forward strand.
GAAAGCAAGGTGTTTCACAAGAGGCAACACAGGGCTCAGAGTCCTGGATTTGAAGGAATGTGGTCACTATTTGTGCCCCGTGCATGAATCTGAATATATTGATTATCTCACTATATACTCTAAAGAAGGAATATGTTCCCAGAAAATTCAAGATGGAGTCAAAGTTGATAAGGCAAGTTGTAGTAGCGTGTAACAGATGCTCCGGAGGAGAGACACACTAACTCTGAGCCCTGAAGAATGCTGGGGCTTGGCTGAGGGGCAATGTGCCTCACCATGAGCTGAAGGATTCTGTACGACCATTCAGTTCCCTCTGCTCTGTACCATGCTCACCCAGGGAGCCTTTGATTGCTGATTCCTTCTGTTGAATTCTCCAGGCTCTCCGAGGTCTCAGAGGGCACCATGGAGAGGGTGGGTTCTGCAATCAGACTGAGCTTCATCTCCCCACCAGTGTGTATTACCTGGCTGTGTGTGGTGGGCTCCCTTTCTCAGTGGCTCTCAGTGATCCTTGCACCCTGGCGTTCATGCCCTCTGTGATCCCCTCCCCTTGAGCATAGGCTGGATACAGGGATTGCTTTAAGGACCAGAATATGGCCAAAGTAATGGGATGTCATTCCTGAAATTAGTTTACCAAAAAAAGTAACTTCTATCTTCTTTCTCTCTCTCTGGCTCATCTCACTGGCTTGCTCTGGTACAGCAAGCTGCCCCTTCTGGGCCACTCTCTGGAGAGTCCCACATGACAGGGAGCAGAGGGTGACCTCCAGCCAACAACCAGAGAGGACCTGAGGCCTCAGTCCAATGACCTATGAGGAACTGAATCCTGGCAACAACTCCTCAGTGAGCTTAGAAATGCTTCCTTCCCCAGTCAAAACTTCAGACAACACTGTAGCTCCAGCCAACAATGTAATTGTAACCCTGTGAGTCTCTGAGCCCGAAAACCCAGATAAATTAAACCATTCCTGAATTCCTGACTCTTACACACTACAAGTTTAAGGGGTAATTTGCTATTATATTTGTCAGAATTCTCCAGAGAAACTCTGTGTGTGTGTGTGTGTGTGTGTGTGTGTGTGTGTGTGTGTGTGTGAATACATATACATATGTGTCTCTCTCTATATGGAGAGAGAGAGAGAGAGGAATTTATTTTAAAGAATTGGCTCATGTGATTATGGAGACTTGCTGAGACTAAAATCTACAGGGTAGACCAGCTGGCTGGAGATCCAGTGAAGACTTGTAGTTTGAGTTCAAAGGCAGTTGGCTGGCAGAATTCCTTCTTGGTCAGGGAAGGTCAATCTTTGTTATATTAAGGGCTTTAGTTGATTGGATGAAGCCCACCCACATATAGAGAGTAAACTGCTTTACTCAAAGTCTATCGATTTAAATGTCAATTTTATCCAAAAAACACCTTCAGAGAAATATCCAGAATATTTTTGACTAAATATTTGGGTACCACGGTCCAGTCAAGTTGACACACACAATTTACCACCACAGCTGCACAGCCATAGATAACAAACACACTGAATGAAGTGGGGCCAGTACTTAATCCCATTAAGCTTCCATCTTGTATCTCCTTAACAATTGCAAAGGTTATTGTGAAAATTAGCTGGTAAGACATTTGTGCAGCAGTTGATACATGGTAGGCAAGTGTTGGTTTCTTTCTTTTGTTTCTGTTCCCTTTCTCCTATGTGTGGAAGTAGTAGTGAGGATACGTTGGATAATCTTCACAATCATTCTGGGCAGTAGAAAGAAAGACACCTCATGGTGAATTAACAAATTGGGATTCTCTGTTTTGTATACTAGCCCCATTTAGGTTTTGTTATTGTTTCCTTATTCCTGAAAAAACTGGTGAGTGTCATATGTATAGCTAGAGTGAACAGCAAAGGAGGGGACCTGGATCTATACTGTGGTGACTGAGCCAAGGCAAAGCCAGCCGTAAACATTTTGTAGTATAGGAGTTCTGATGAGTAAGTTCGCGAACTTGTTGCAACAATGTTGCTAACATTTTTTGATATCAGAGGTATTATTCCTTATGAATTTGTATCAACTGGACAAATTACCCAAGTTTACTATTTGGAACTGCTGAAAAGGCTGCGTGAAAAAGTTAGATGACCTGAACTTTTCACCAACAATTCATGGCTCTTGCATCATGACAATGCACCAGCTCACACGGCGCTGTCTGTGAGGGAGTTTTTATCCAGTAACAAATAACTGTATTGGAACACCCTCCCTGCTCACCTGATCTGGCCCCCAGTGACTTCTTTCTTTACTTAAAGATAAAGGAAATATTGAAAGGAGGACATTTTGATGACATTCAGGACATCAAGGGTAATATGACAACAGCTCTGATGGTCATTCCAGAAAAAGAGTTCCAAAATTGCTTTGAAGGGTGGACTAGGCTCTGGCGTCGGTGCATAGCTTCCCAAGGTGAGTACTTCAAAGTGACTGTAGTGATATTCAGCAATGAGGTATGTAGCAATTTTTCAAGGATGAGTTTGCCAACTTAATTGTCAGACTTCGTAAGCTTCATATCTTTGAAACTATAACAGACATTGTCTCTTTTAAAGATAAAACTAATTGTAGAGAAGTTAAGGACCTTGCCAAAAGCCACTCAGCTCATGACTGTACAGCTGGGGTTTTATCACTAATGCTTGCCTTGAGCCCTTTTCAATATAGCATAACTTTTTCAAGGGCTTACAAAGTACTGTCCATTGTTATCAAAAGTAGCTATTACATTGTTTTATACACCTGAAACTAATAAAAAAAAGGTAGCTGATACTGCTAATAACATGGACATAGCAAAATAGTAACATCCTAACTAACAATCATCTAAAACTTCAAAATGAAGTTAAGGAAGGTTGTATCTTTAGGAGGTGTCTCTCAACGTCTACCTCTCCCTCACCTCCAGCCTGATGGAACTATCATATCCTCCTCTGACTCTTTAAAAAAAAAAAAATAATAGAGTTCTTTTGTGTTTTCTAGCCTAAATGAGATGTAATTGACACATATCATTGTGTAAGTTTAAGAGGTCTGATGTAACGATTTGGTGTATGTACATATTCCAAAATGATTACCACAATAAGGTTAGTTAACACATCCAACACCTCACATTGTTACCGTTTTTTGAGTATATTTGGTGAGAAGTTTTAAGGTCTAACCTCTTAGTAACTTTCAAATATACAATATTGTTAACTATAGTTACCATGCCGTATGTCATCTCTCTAGAACTTAGTCATCATATAACTGGAAATTTGTACCCTTTGACATCTTCCCATGCCACACCCTGCCTTGGCCCCTGGTAACTACCAATCTGTTCTTTGTTTCCAAGTTTTGCTTTTTAGATTCCACAAGTGAGATCATACAGTATTTATCTTTCTTTGTCTGACTTATTTCACTTAAAATAATGCCCTCAAGGTCCATCCATGTTTCAGGATTTCTATCTTTACTATGGTTGAATAATATTCCACTGTGTATAAACACCATGTTTGCTTTATCCATTCATCTGTTGATGGACACTTAGGTTATTTCCATGTCTTGCATATTGTAAATAATGCTGCAATGAATATGAGGGTACAGATATCTCTTTGAGATAGTGATTTCATTTCCTTCGGATAAATACCCAGAAGTGGAATTGCTGGATCATATGGTAGTTCTATTTTTAATTTTTAAATGAGCCTCCATATTCTTTTCCATAGGGGCTGCACCAATTTACATTCCTACCTCTCTGATGAAATTATAATATTAGCCCCTTGAGATAAAGAACAATGTCTTGTTCCTAAGTAAAGAGGTAGGTTTATAAAGGTTTACTTTGTTATGCTTCATAAGTTACATATATGTTATGTAAATATTATATAATAAAATACACAAAAAAGAAAACAATTGGAAGAAGACACATCAAGATATTAAAATATTTTTCTGTTACAAAACTGTGTTAATATTTTTATCTTTTTGGTGTATTTTTCATTTTTCTATAAATATCTAATGTTTCCATTATTAGTAAAAAGCTAAATGTTATTAAGGGTGAAACAAAACTTTTTGAATGAAAATAACATTTTCAGCCTTTATTGCCCCTAGAAAAAATTAGTTCCATAACTTTTTTCCAGATTTAGTAGATACTTCTGTAAAAATATAGGTCTTATTTATTTATTTATTTATTTTGGTCCTGTGTTTAGCTTTTGCAAGTTTCAAATTGAGGTTTCCTGGCTTTGCTATACTAAGATATAATGAATAAGGGTGATGTTCACCCTATAGCTCCCCTTGGGTAAGCATCTTTCTTTGCAGTGTTTTTTGTTTGAGTTTAAGGGTACCTAAAGTTTTACATATTTTAGAATATTTCACCTGTCCAGTTTTAAGCCTTTGTAGGCCTTGGCTATGTTTTTCTCAAGGAATGGCAACCAGAGCTATGTTATCATTATTTCAGGAGCTGGTGTTCCAAATATTGGATGGGGCAGCTCACACTTATGAGGTATGATCAAACAATATGATGAATGTTTTTTTAAAAAAAATGTATTACAGTAAAAGACATAGCTATTAATTCCCCTTTTCTTCGAACACACTTATCCCATCGTTCTTGCCACTTTCTGAAGCAGTTCTGGAAGTCCTTTTTCGTGAATGTCTTTAGTTGTGCTGTTGTGGCTGCCTCAATGTCCTGAATCATTTTGACTTTGGGGAAGAGCCAGAAGTCGCATGGTGCCAGATCCAGTGAATAAGGTGGATGAGGACACACCATAATGTTATTATTTGACAAAAATTGCCATACCAGAAGTGATGTGTGATACGGAGCATTGTCATGATGGAGGATGATTGACGGCGCACTTTAAAACACACCTTCTCTCAACCATAGCTCACACCTGACAGCACTGAACAAGTTGAAACTTATCACACACTGTTACTAAGGTTCAGTGTGCCGCTTCCCGTATTGAAGATCCCTGCCTTTCTGTTGAATGGCACTCGGCAGCAGCATTCACCATATATTTCGATCATAATGGAAAGGCTCCATGTCACACATCGCTTCTGGTACAGCAATTTCTGTCAAATGAAAACATTACGGTGTCCTCATCCACCTTATTTACCGGATCTGGCACCGTGCGACTTCTGGCTCTTCCCCAAAGTCAAAATGACCTTGAAAGGTAAATGTTTTGAATCCATTCAGGGCACCAAGGCAGCCACAACAGTGCAACTAAAGACACTCACGAAAGAGGACTTCCAGAACTACTTCAGAAAGTGGCAAGAAGGATGGGATAAGTGTGCTGTTTTGAGGGGGTTTAATGGTAATGTATCTTTTACTGTAATAATTTTTTAAATTTAAACATTCACCGTATTTGTTGATCACACCGTGCATACTGTTTTCCTCAGTGCCCTTCCTGATAGTGTGTTGTCCTTTAGGCCACTGGTGCAATTGAGCCAATAGACTTTTAAAATTTTGTTTTTCCTTTCACTAAAGATGAAGGCATGGAATTCAGAATGTCATTGTTCTCTCTGTTTCACTCATGAAAACATGTCTTACTACTGCTACTGTCGAAGATGACGATAACACTAACAGCAGGGTGTTTGTATTGTACTTCGGGGTTTACTTCTTGCTTTTATATACGTTCTCTACCTTTTATTAGATTACATCATTACTGTTCACAAGCCTCTGAGGTGTGTAGGGGACGCTTCATTACTGTTACCACTTTCCAGATTAAGAAAACAAGCCTTAAGGAGCTTAAGTAATTTTCCTTTGCTAAAGCTAATCTCTCCATTCTAGTTAGAACAGCTAAAAGTAATTACTGTATTTCTTTGATTGCATTAAAAATGTACTTGTACATTATTTTTAAAATGCATGAATTATATAATAAACAGATATACATTAAGGTCACAAACATTAAGGTATTTTCTCCTGTTATAGTGCAGAAAAGATTAATCAACACAGACTTAGCTGAATGGCTATGTCCATTTATGGCATGGGCATTTTCTCTAATGAATTGTGGCTGTTGACCTAATCATGATCATCTTCTCTTTAGAGAGCTGAAAGAATGTGGCAAAAAAAAATTGCCCCCCTTCCCCGCCTGCCCCTTCCCCCACTGCCCAGTGTGTTTCTTTTGTGAACAAACCTAACCACTGCATTTGGTTCTTAGGGCAAAGGTGACCTGTAGTCAGCTCTGTGAGGCTGGATGCATAAAATGCTGATAAAGATGATGATGAGAGTTTTGGCTGAACAGGACACAGCACGGAAGGTTCCTGTGAATTATGCAGCAAAAGCAAATGTGAACTGTGATTATTTTATCATCTACTTTCCAGCAGCATTTTAGCTGTCTTCCTGTTTGTCATTCAAAGTTAACATAGAGCTTAGTTCAGACAAGAAGGTGTTCAACCTGTAAACCTTCGCTAACACAGGCAAAGTGTTTGCTAAATTTCTGTTTTGGGGATGTTGGTTGTACTGGTGGATTTCTTTGAATCCCATGACTCTATTCAGGTAGCTAAATGTGGTTCATCTACTCCCTTAACTGTGGCAAGAGAAAACAAAGGGGTCAGATCTTCAGCTTTTGAGTTCAAAAGCTGAGGTCCAGATGTTAATATTTAGAAAAATATGTGTAGAGTTGGTTGTTTCCATCAAAGAAGATAAAAATTCTCTAGACTAGAGAGAGTTGGAGAGAAGAGCAATATGGTTCTACGCTGGTATGTGTCTGAGTCGGAGCCCTTCATCCCGCCCCAATCATCATCAAAACCTCCAAGGGGCTAATCGAATTCTGAGATCACCAAGTGAGGTTAGAGGTCTGAGAACAGATAACACCTGTGAGGGAAGAGTGTTCAGAAAAGCAGCAAGGCCCCAGAAGCCCCTCCCTCACACCCCTTCCCCCCACACACCCTAGTTTGTACAGGAACAATAGGGTGGACACGGTTTTGTGGCAGCCCCAGTCGATTTCCCATAGCTCTAGAATCACAACAGAGCTTCAGAGACTTTTTGGCTTCTTCCAAGAGAAGCACAGACAGAGGCAGAGAGGGCAGGAGACCCAAGGACCTACTTTGTGGTCAGGAAGAAGAAGAACCGAGAGTAATCTCAGATACTTTTAACAGAGGAACAGATGGACAAATGGATGCAGATGACTGGGGACCAGCAGCCTGAGGAAACAGCAGTGGATATTTGATTGGCGAAATTTGAACAAGACCACCCTCATTCCCAACAACCGTATCTTAACACTTTGACAATGTGTAACGGTTTTAAATTCAATATCGGTTTAGAGGTGGTCCACATTGACTGAGAAAACCCTGTCACGACTAGGAGAAAAGCCAGCAGTGGCTAACATTATGTTTTTAAAATCAGCAGACTAGCGTTTTATAGTAGATATTATTTTGGCTGTCAAAAATAAAGGCCATTGTTGCTTTTGTATCCCTGAGTCTATGGGCCGTGAAGTCGATACTTTCTATGCCCTTCTCAAGGTCATGATGAGAATGCGATCACAGGCAAACAGTGGGCAAGTTTGCCAAGACTGGACTTGGATCCACCATCTTCTCCCAAACACAGACCTCATCTAAGTCACCAGACGGCACACACAATCACGGCTGTTCTTTAATCAGCTTGTCACTAAAAGTCACAAATGTTTTTTTGTGAGCTTGGTATAAGCATCGCCTACTTTGTAATTCTTGAGAAAGAGAAACTGTTGATTTGCTTGTCAGGGACAGTGATGACACAGTGTTTATGGAATGACCACAGAACTAAGATCCTCACTTTGACACTGCTATTGAGATATAGGCTCTTCCCCATTAGCTCCTAGAGCCTGGTTAGCTTCTCATGTGGCATGCATGCAAATCACACATTAAAAAATGGTAAAAGTGGATTAGAAAGTTTCCTAAAATATGGAAGATGATCTACAAATGTAACCACAGTGGAGGAACATCTGCTATGAGTTCATCACCATTTCAGTGAGCTGGTTTCTCTTCCCAAATGAAAAGTCTTCAAGAGAAAAAAATATGGAGCCACAGTTGGAATTCTACTGGATATCTTAACATACCATAAAGGGTTTCCTAAGGGCCAGACCAGACCTTGTAACATCTGCCTTCATTTATGAATGTCAGCGGTGCCCACGGAAGGGCATATGCATATTTTGCCACAATATAATCTTTGAAGAAAGACAAGCCACCTGAAGTAGCAATTATGTCCCGGAGCCTATGAGGTATGGCCCCAGCATGGTCTCTATGGCCACAGGATTTAAGTGTTCATTCATCAACAGAGGCATCCATGAGACTTGTTCATCTACCTCAGCTAAAATAGGAAGAATGTGTTTACACTCTAATCTTGTCACAATCAAATTGTCCCTCTCTCTGATCTTGTGAGCTACACACAGTATTTCCTACAAAATGCTGCTTTAGGGAACACTTTAAACATGAAAGCCTGTTTGTGTTTGAAAGAAGCCATCCCATACTCTCATAAATAATTTAAACTGCAGTCACATTTTTTCAAAGCTCAAGCATGGGAGTTGAAATGGCATTAAAAACTCTCTGGACTGCATTCAATCATCCCTTTGGCTGTGCATCGGCCACCATTTATTTCATCTTGATGGAGCTTTTGCTTCCCAGAATGAATGTGTGCATCATTTTGTGATGTAGACAGGGACAGAAGTTGGTTGAAAGCTAAAGAAGCAGCGAGCGGCAGCCTCCACCAGATTTTTGGGTTGACTTCTCCTGAAATGATGTGCATTTCATTAGGTTCTTGAACAGATACCATCAATACTATTGGGCTCTTTTGTGGAAATGGAACACAAATGCAGGCTGAGAACGTACGGCTCTTTCTGGAAGGGCAAGGAGGAAACACAGCTTTGTTCTATGAAAAAAATAATTTAGAATGACGGTTGAAGAGAAAAGAAAGGTCAGCAAAACTGTCCTGTTCAACTAACTTTCTGTTCTCGAGACTTTTATTGTTTCATTTGTAGAATGTGTTTACTTTCTATTTTTACATCCATATCTGTTCTATCCCAAATGGGCTCAGATTTCCACATGCTTATTTACTGGTTAATTTTTCTATTATGAAGCCCAATGATCTGAATACTATACCTCCCTATTTGGGTGAAAAATGGCTTTTTCTACAGATAGATGACTATAGAATTTAATATCCAAACTGGGACATTTTTGAGTATGAAAGGGGACGTTGACAATTGTGCTAGGAGGAATAGTACCTACCCAAACACACTGAGCAAATTGAGGTGTGTGGTCACTCTACCTGTGGGTTACAAACATTTTCTCTGAAGTAGACAATGATCTTTGTGCCCAGAAATACTCATTTATTTCACCCTTTTCACTTTCTTTCTAAAAAGCGGCTTTTAATTTTATTTCATATTTTCTTGTCTATAAAGAAGAAACAGTCCCTACACCCTTTTCTCCACCTGCTGTATTTTGCAATGTATAATGCACACTTTTTTGCCCAAATTCATGAGAGAAAAATAAGGGTGTGCATTATACATGGGTAGTACTAATTCTGTATCTATGTAAATGTTTTAAATTCTTTTATTTATGCTTATAAGTTAAAAGTGTTACTCTAGAAATCAATAACGATATCCATATGCAAAATGATACCCTGGAATATAAGAATCAGTTTTGTTGAACTTAAGACAAAATTGCAATGACAAAGAGTTCTTGGCCTTCCATGATGCGTAAATATCATAAATTTGTTACTGGCATGTAAAATTTCTTGCACCTTGTCTCTGTTCTTGTGTTTTGTAATTATTTGTTACATAAAATTTCTTGTACTATAATATGTTAAAAAATAAGTGCTAAAATTCCTTTATAATACAAAAAACAAGTACCTAAAGTTAAAGAAATGAAAATTCGATTAAAAAATTAAAACAAAAGATTTTTTTCAATGAAAATTTGGGCCAAAATCATGGGTGTGCGTCATACATGGCAAAACATGGTATTTTTAAATTTATGCCAGAGAGAAGCATGGATGGGCAGTGTTATAGACTGGATGTTTGTATCTCTCCAAAATGTATATGTTGGAATCCTAACCCCTACAGTGATGGTGCTCAGAGATGGGACTTTTGGGAGGTGATTAGGTCATGAGAATGAAGCCCTCGTGAATGGCATTAGAGCTGCTATTAAGAGACATTAGAAAGCTCTCTCACCCCTTCTGCCATGTGAGGAAACAGCAAGAAGATGGCCATCTATAAACCAGTATGCTCTCAACAGACACTGAATCTGTTGGTGCCTTGATCTTGGTCTTTTCCGCCTCTAGAACTGGGAGAAATAAATGTTTCTTGTTTAAACCACCCAGTCTATGACGTTTTTGTTATAGCAGCCTGAACAGACTGACAGACAGGGTATGGTGAGTATGGATGGGGAAGGGAAGTGTGCTGGAGGGTATATGTAATTGACTAATCTATTTTTCTCTTCCTGAGAGAAATTCCTCTATCCTTCCATCCCATCACACGAATAAAGACTTTAAAAAGAGGAGTACTGAATTCGCTGAGACATAGCACTAAAAGTAGCTGCAGCACTTAGATGACCAGGTCACCACAGTGATGATTTAGATGAACTTGATTCAACCAGATGTTCAAAGAAAGAGGCTCTTTGAAGAGATAACCTAGCTCTATCAGGAGACACACTTAGGGGGGAATCTCCTAGCTTAGAAGTCACAATTCAATTTCCCTGATTGGAAAAAAAAAAAAAGTTATCTCATAACCTTCAGACTATCTCTCGTACATTTCCATTTATTCCCTCTTCTTTGCTCAACAGATGTCACCTAACTCATTCAAGAAAAGTGGACATGCATGGTAGTCCCAAAGGACTCCAGAAACCGGAGTCTTTCTATCACCGTTTGGAGTATTTTAACTTTGTATTTCGGTATAATTTCAAGGTTTACAGAAAAGTTGCAAGAATAGAAGAGTCCAAAGAGTTCGCATATACCCTTTATCCAGATTCCCCAAATGTTAACATTTTATCACCTTTGCTTTATCCTTTAATCTCTCCCATCATACTCACACACTACTTCTGAACCACTTGAGAAAAGTTGCAGATAAGATGTGCTTTTACCTTTCAAAGTTTTGTGTGTATCTAATAAAAACAAGGACATTCCCTAACACAACCATTGTACAGTTATCAAAATCAGGAAATGAACATCAACACAATAATCTACAAACCTCTTTCAGTTTTTGCCAATTGTTCCATTAGTATCCTTTATGGCAAAAGAAAATCCACCTCATGTATTGAATTCAGTTATCATGTTTCTTTTATCTCTTTTAGTCTGGAACATTCCTCAGTTTTTGACAGTGGCATTTTTGAAGTATACAGGCCCGATGTGTTGTAGAATGTCCCTCAGTTTGGGTTTGTCTGCTGTTTCCTCCTGATTACATTGAGGTAATTCATCTCTGGAAGGCTGTTGCAAGTATTTTAAAATCCCCTGTACTAGATGCTTAGTTTTTAGTGGTATACTCACCTCTAAAGTTGCTATTTCATGCAAGTTTTATTCATCAACTGCCCACCTTGATCCAATACAGCACGTAACTCTCAACCTTGGCCGTGCATTGGAACTACCTAGGCCACACCAGATCATATTAGCCAGAATCTCTTGGGATAAGATCTGAGCACTAGCATTTACAACAAACAAATAAACAAACAAAGAAACAAACCAAAAAACCCAAAAAAACAAACAAACAAACAACAACAACAAAAAAATAACAAAAAATCTTCTTACATGATTCTAATGTGCAGCCAAGGATTTTTTTCCCCTTTGAAGAGGTGGTAGGTTTTCTTGGCAAATGTGAGAACTCAAATAGTTAGATCTTTCTATTCAACCCATCTTTGCTTTACACTTGATTAATGAAAGCCAAAGTCTTGCTTACTGGCAAGGAGATCAGTTGATTCTTACTGTAGCCCAACTCCTGATAGTTTGAATTGTACATTTCCTAATGGACAGACATAGGTACTTCAGCAACCAGACAACACCAAAGAGTTCCCAGTTGTCTCTTTCATTGGAGATGCATAAACAGAACAGTCTTGCTCTAGAGCAAGAGGTTTCTCAACCATGGCACTATGGACATTTGGAGGCAGATTCTTTGTTGTGTGGGGTAGTCCTATGTTTAGTGCCAGCTGTGGCTTCTATTTACTAACTATAAGTTGCATCCCCTAATCATGACAATAAAATTGTCTCCACACATTGTTGAATGCCTCCTGGAGAGGGAAGAATTGTCCCTTGTTGAAAACCACTGGTCTAAACTTCCCTGCCTGAAGGCTTTTGGTCAAACTACTCTTCACTCCCATCTCCATTTATCTAATCCACTTGTCTTCTAAGCCCAGCTGGATTAGGGCAGTACAGTATATATGTAATTATACACTTTGGTTTGGTTACCACACTGTACTGGGTTCACGTACTGTAGGTGAGCCTTGCTCAAGGAAGTTGGTCTTTGTAACTTTCAGTCTTCTCTTCTGCAAAACGGGAATAATAAGAGTAGCTCCTTCACAGAGTTGTTGTGAGAATTCAGTGAGATAGTGTATAAAATGCAGATGATGAACAGTAGCCACTCAAAAAAGGATTGCTTAATGAGATAGTCCTTGTAAAGAGATGAGAATATACCTGGCAATGATAAGACCCTGGCAATGATAAGACCCTGGCAGCGATTAGTGGTTTTTATCCTCATCCTCATTGATGAAGAAATTGTAGCACAGAGAGATTAAGAGTCTTTGTCAAGGTCACAGAGCTGGTTAGTGGTAGAACTAGCTTTACTATTAGAACATGCTTTACTACTCCCAGTCAAACGCTCTTTATCCTGCACAAAGCTTTGAAAGATCAAGGACAATTCCAGGGATGAGCTCTGGGCAGTGCTATAATAACCAGGACTCGGCAGTACAGGTGAGGTGATGAATCATTCTAAATTAGAGAAGTCAGAACTCATGCTGTCTGAGGGAGCATTTAAAGGCACAGAATCACGTAAGTACCTTGCCCTGAAAATTTTTCACAAAGGGAAAAGAAAAGTCTTAGGAATACATTTAATCTCTTTAAGTGAAGTATTGGCATAGAAGAATGCACAACCTTTAGAATATGCCAACCCTTAACTGTTAAAAGGGCCTTTGTCTATGAAAACATAGATGAACATAGGGAAAACAAATTCTTCAGTCTAGAAGACTATAAAAAAAGAAAAAAGAAAAGAAAAAGCAGGCATTTCCAGGCACCCCATAAATATAAAGGATTAAGAAGTCTTGTTCTCCCTACGGAGATATATTTTGAAAGTTCTGTTGGTTCCAATGGAGGCTTGAGAAATTACTTCTACTATTAAAAGGCTGTAGCTTCTTATGAAATAATAGACCAGAGAAGTTCATTCATCATAACGAGTGGGGTTGACAGCCCTTGTCATCCTGTTCTTTCTCCCCTTCAGTAAAGAAGCTGGATATTAATTACACTGAAGGTCTCTTAGGAAAGTGGTTATCAAGGTGTAGATGCCTCAGGGAGGTCTATGGGCACAGGAGAGGATATGTGTGGTGTGTGGTGTGGTGTGTGTGGTGTGATGTGGTGTGTGTGTGCTTTATCCAGAAACAGAGCTGTCATCTTTCCCCTATAATCAGTCATTTTCAAGGGCAACATTAAAACTATTTATCAATCAGTCCAGTTCTAGAGCAGATCTCAGTCACCTCCCTATAGCAGAGTCCCAGACTGTACTAGGCTCTTGACTGTATTTCCCTGAAACTAAGATGTAGCTGGACCATCAGCTCTAATGTGTCTTTTGGAGCAAAATTAATATAAGATCCGACCTTATTTTACTATAATATAAGACTAGGTATAATATAATATAGTATAACATAACATAACATAACATAACATAACATAACATAACATAACATAACATAACATAACACAATACCAGGTCTTATGTACTATTATTATATAAGACCGGGTCTTAGATAATATAAGACCCGGTCTTATATTAATTTTTGCTCCAAAAGACGCATTAGAGTTGATGGTCCAGCTAGGTCTTATTTTCAGGGAAACAGTAGTTGCTCATTGCTTCGAAGCTCCTGGGGAAGATCAAGCAGCTGAGGCTTGGGGAGGGAGGGAATGAGGGAGGCGAGGGGGAGGACGCAAGGCCCCCAGGCAATAGCTAGTTGGGCGTGGTAGTAGGAAATTAGCTTGATATTTTAACAGTTGTGTGCTGTCTAATACCAGCCCTGGATACATATCCAGCTTATATCTGGCTTTATTTTATAGGCACAGGTTCACAAAGCTGGCTCTCAAGAGCAGACTTTCTCAAACTTGTGTCCACAGTTGGTCTGTACATGAGAATCCCTTGTCACAAACACAGATTCCTGGACTTGCTTTCTGGAAATGTGTGTTTTAAACAAGTCTCCCAAGTGATACTTGAGCAGCTTTTAGGTTTTTATCTATTCCTCAAAAAGTGTATTCAAAAATAAGAGTTTTGGTGGGTCATAAAGATGGCCTGGCCCCAAAACAAGTGAAAAGGGAGATCTAAATTATTTGATGAGAGAGAGGAAAGGCCCAAACATGAAGTAATAGCTTTCACAGTTTCAATTAGCATGTGCTCCAAAAAGAGCTTGAAGGAGAGAACTGAGCTAAACAGTTTTCCTCTTGTTTTATTATTTTTCTGTCAATTCTTATTAGTAATTCTAATTTATTAATAATCAGAGATATCATGTATTCAAGCTTACTATACCTCAGATGTTATTCCAAAGACATTAAATGGCATCTTTTTAAAACATTTTTTATTTATCAATGGACTTATAAGGTATATATTCTTGCCCCCATTTTCCACATAGGGACGCTAAGGCTCAGAGAGGTTATGTAACTAATTTGACCAAAGTCACAAAGTTAACAAGTAGCAGTTTTTCTCCAGAGTCTGTATCATTAACCACTATACGAATCAGCCTCCCAGTATCATTTTTAATGATAACTTTCTTTCACTGAGTGTCAAATATACTGGAAGAAGCGAGGGGCCATTTTTGTCTTGTTCACTTCCTTTTTCCCATGGTCTTCCAGAATCCTGAGCTTCCCAGTTAAAAAATTTTAATTGCATAAGAGAAAATTTTGAACACGTGTATTTTAGAACAAATAATTCACATGTTCCCTAATGATTTGAAGATGCTTATCAAAAAGAAATCACTTAAATAGCCAATATGCAACTTAGGTTACTGCTCTATGCAGTAACTAACTCAAAATAGGTCACACAGATGTGTTAGGAGAAAATGATGTCGTCTTAACACAGGTTCCTCTGCAAAGAAGCCCTCTGTCTTCATCTATTGCAACTGTTTCTGTTCACTTTCTAAATTACACCATGAAACCAAAGTCTGCTTCGTGGACCACTAAGTTAGAGGCCTGGAGGGGCTATCCATCTTCAGGATGCAACGACGGTGCCATCAGTCATTTTACACTGGCAGTGATTGACGGGCCAAAGCCCAGATCAACTTGGCAGAGAACTGCTTTGAGGCTCTTTCTGGTCTTCAGTGCAAACAGAGCTTAACACCCTTTCCCAAAAGCCAATTCCAGAGGTAAAGAAAGAGTTCTGGCTCCAAGTCAAGCCTGTCTTTTCCTTTAAATATTAAAATAGTATAGAATAACACTTCAGGATTTTAGAGTTAAAAGGAACCTTAAGGGTTCTCTCCTCTAAATCTTCATTTCAGACCTAAGAAATCTTAAGCCCAGAGCAGGGGTAATGCTCAAACAACTACTTACTCTTTCTGCATGAACACTGATCAATCAGGAGGGCAGGCAATAGTCCTGTAGTGACTAGATCCCGGGGAAATCCAGAGAGTTTCAGGAAAGCAGCCAAAGAAGCCTTGGAAGGGGCTTGGGCAAAGGCTACCTGCCAATTGTTCCCACTGTTACAACAGTATTTTAATAATTTAAACAAGAGGTACAGACATACCAGTGTGTACTGACTAATATTGGCCTTGGCTCAGAGGAAAAATGGCTTAATTACAAGAAGTCAGTGTCAAGGACAGGAACTCTGGTTTTCTGATTCTCCTGCCAAGATACAGGTGTGGTCTTCATCAAGACCACTTTGTCTCTCTGTTCTCAATACTCGCCTACCTTGATGGTGGGTTGCCATTCACACGATACTTGGTTACACTTTGAACACCATGATTTCCTGTTAGCTTGGTTAACTGAGAGGTTAGACCCCTTTTCCATTTGATTATAATGTTGTAAATAAGTTCTTTATAACTATAATTACATATAAGAGTGAATATTACAGAATTGTCACCTGGATTTCAAATGGAGAGGAGAAAGGTGGGCCTTCCTAACGGTAGAAGTCACAATGATAAATACTGATGCAAGACCTATTGTGTGCCTGATTTATTTTCTACCTCACGAACCATTCTACGGACCTAGACAATGAATCCCGGGGCTAGCTGGTCGTATTGCGGGTGCCAGGTGATTTTGAGAAAAAGGGAAATGTGACTTGTATATTTTAAATTATGTTCTGGTAAACTTTTTATAACATCATATTCCTTCAGAGAATGCCGTATTGTTTTTCTCTACAACTGAGAAACGGCTTGAACTATATGTAGCTTTAAAGGGTAAGGGATAGAATTAATATAAGCAGGAGCAGTGAATTTGTCCCTTTCATTGCAAAAAAAACCCAAAACAAAACAAAACAAAAAACAGTGGTGAAGGGTTAAGAACTCTAAATAACAAAAAGAAGAGGCACCTCTTAATGTCCTCTTGAGTTTCTGCCAACATAATTGGAAACAAAAAGGAGAGTACAGGAGACCACCATTAAGAAGTTAGGGTGCTGGTGGTGCTGGTGGTGCTGGTGGGGGCGGCGGTGGTAGCAGTGATAAGGAGGATGGATTCGCTATAGTTTATGCAATACAAATCTGAAACTTGAAGTAACCACAGCTACACTTGGAAGGAGTTGATCATAGCCTTTGATCATAAGTGGCCTCAGGCAAAAGTTACCTCCACACCCTAGAGGACTTTTAACTCCAACCTAGAATTTTCTAGGACAATTAAAAGAAGTGCTTGACTGAAGCTTGGGGGTAGGAAGAAGGAGGGTTGGATTATCCAGAGTTGCCACTTTATGAACTAAAGTGCAAAAGAAATGTGTATTATTTATTTGTAATAAATGTTGGAATATTTAGTTGAAAGGCGTAGGAGCCAAAAGGCGGCCAGGGTAAGGATATTGAGTCCTGGCAGAAGGGCCATCACTACAGTGGCGGGAACTTGCAAGTGCCAAGGACTGGTATGGGGATATGAGGGAGAGCAGCAATGATATAGTGGTGAATGATCCAGTCCAGTGAGGACAGTGCAAATGTTCCTCCTGGCCCAGAAGGGAAAAACAATGTCACAAATATCTAGAAGGGAGTGATTTGCAAACATGGACTTCACAATTGGTACAAGGAAGAAAAATAACCAATTTTAATGAAATGTAATAGATCAGAATCCATAGGTACTGCTGCTGCAGACACGTGGTAAAGGAGGAACTGACGTTTTGAGTTTTGACTATTCCTGAATGGCCCTGAGGCTCTAGGACATGGAGCGACTGAAATTGTGCTGAAGAAGTATGATAGCACGAGCCTGAGTCACTAGTGACGCAGGGCTGATGCGTTGGGCGAGGCTGAGTGACTTAGCTATGTATAGAGAGCCGGCAATCACGGGGCATCTGCAGCCCATGTCACTTCAGTATTAGCTACTCCTGGTGACTGCATTCCTGGAACTCTGACTCTGAAGAGCTGATGCAATTATGCTTTACCACAGTTTATTGGGGAAAAACAATATGCCATTGCAATCTTCATGAATTTGGGATTTGGAAAAGTATTAAATACTTAAAGAAGTATTAAGTACTTAAATACTTAAGATGCATCTCAAGGCACACATTCTCCATAAAAAGAAACTGATTCTTTCAACCTCGTTAATTTTTCTCTTAGCTACTCCTTCTAGAATCAGATTCTGTACCACACAGTATTTGATTATGCTGTCTTATAGGATCTATTCATTGATCAATAATATGTCTTTGTCTTGTTTTCTCAACTATTTACTGGTTCTCTAATAGAGGCCAGGTCTTAATTTCTTTAACTTCCCCCTGGCCATACATACACACATACAACCTAGAACCCTACTGAAACCCTAGTTCTGCTTGTATGTAATCGTGTATAATGAGAACATGTAATGCTGAAGAAAATGTGTGTTTAAAAATATAAACAGATCTTGAGCTCTACCTTATCTCCAGGATGGAGTCTGGGACTCTGCATTTTACATAACCATTCTAAGTGACCCGATGCCTGTGTTCCAAGATCATACTTTGAGAAACAATAACTATCTGCTACTTGCTTTGGGCCTGCCAAAATTATCTGGGAATGTAAGAATGACCGGGCAGAAAAGAGCTATTAACAATGTCTGGTCCCAAGTCATAAACACAGAGGTTCTAATTGAATGGGTCTGGGGTGGGGCCCAGATGATTCTGAGACAGGTGATCTATGGGTCAAATTAGAGAAAGACCACTCTAGCAGATGCCCAACAAATACTTATTGATAAGTTGTCCTAGCTACTTGAATACACATATAACCACATACTGAATTTGACTACGGAAAATGTCTTCCTTGCCTACTTTTTCTAAAGGCAGGTCTGGAGTTAGACAGACTTAAATTCTGGCTGTGCCATTTACCAGATATTAGGTAAAGAACCCACTCTTTGGGTCACTGTTTTCTAATTTATAAAATAGAATACTAATGACTCTTAATATGGCTATTTTAAGAATTAAAGATGAATTGTGTGCAACTCCTGGCATATAGAATGTTATTAACAAGCTGTGGCTATTTTAAGTAGTCATTCTATAACATGCATCTCTTCTTGTTCCTGGAAAAATAAGGATATAAAATTTCCCACAAATGCTGTAACTTTACACAATAATATAGATTTCCAAGCACCGCTAGTGAAAAGGAGAAGCAGAAGGCATCACATTTCATTTTGGCCAAAACAAAGATGGCTCCTCCAGGCTGGTGTGACAGGATTGGTACAATTCTTGAGAAGCTAAAGTTACTTACTGAACTTCTGGGATTCTAGAGAACATGCCAATAACTCCTCTCTGGGGGCTGAAGAATAGACATTCCCAGGCAGTTTGAAAGGCCACTTCAAGAACACAACCAGGCAAAGAACCCTCATTCACTCCCTATGGTTATCTAGAAAATGACTGGCAGAACCTTTTATCATGCTGTGATGGAGACTGGAAAGAGGCCCTTTGTGTGGACACAAAATTTCCCCAAAAGGGAGGTTAATGGATGAGAGCACAGCTAGTACCAAGTCCCCTGAATGGCACACAGAGTGACTCTACAAGTAGCAATATCTAGTCAGCATGTATATCTTTGCTGGAACTGTGGCACAAACAGATTTTCAGTTCACCTTTCAAAGTAGGACTCAGTCTGTTTTCTGTTCAGTTATACACACATTTATGCAGCTTAGTTCTGGACACTGGGCTGGGCTCTTTGTGGAGGAAGATAAATCAGACAGGCTGGCATCCTGAAAGGGTTTAATGGTTATACAAACCTTTTCTTTCCCCACTATGATCCCTGAAACACATACATCTTCCCATCTTAGATTAAGGTGAACATTTCACTGAACGAATTCCTCTGTCCTGTGATATCACTAGAGACATGACTTTCATTATGGGTCCCTTTCTATTTAACTTCTGACTAAACTTCACATGGAAAACCATTCACAGGAGTCAAGTATTCATGTTTCTCAAGTATATACACATTTAATAGGCTGCCACTGGCATAAGTTTAACCACTTTAGGGAAGACTCAAAGCCAAATTGTAACACACAACACGATATATAGATGATGTATTACAGAGTTGTACACTTGAAACCTATGTAACTTTACTAACAATTGTCACCCCAATAAACTTTAATAAAAATAAAAAATAAAAAGCCAAATTGTAAGGTCAAGTTGTGAGACTTTTCTTGGAGCCTGGTTTGCAGCTTCCTTTTCTTTTTTTCTGGAAAGAATGTGGGACTCTCAGAAGAGGCCATGGATTCTAAGAGTAAATGGCTGTTCTTAAATTTCAATTTCTTTATCTATGGAGTTAATATTTGTCCTGCCTACTTCAACTGGGTTACTGCAATAATCAGAAAATTATTTGATATTAAAGTGCTCTGTAAATGGCAAAGCACAATACAAGTTGAGAATATTAATATTTTTCCTCCCCCTACCCAAACACTACTCTCTTTTTCCTTCTTGCAGGGAGAGTGGGGGTCTTACTCTTATCCATCAGATGACTACATTACTGAGAGTTCTGCATAATCAAGAACTTCAATAAAAATGTAGTCAAGCCCTCTGCCCTCCAGTGTCCCTTTCTCTGCCCTCCATTCTCAAATTATAGCAACAGGGAGCTGGGGCAGAGAGAAACTTCACATACCATAAAAGGCTATAATAAGTCATGATAAAAAACCAGTCAACTACCTGAAACAAAAGAAATAAATAAATGTGGTGGTGACTTTTGGAAGGTAGGCCAGCTTTATCTCTCGTGAGGAATCTCTCCCATTCAGGAATCCAGGCAAACAAGAACTGAGTAGTGCAAATTTAGAAAGGGGAGCTTCCTGGATCCTGGATACAACCTCTGGGGGGCTGTCCCCATTGCCCACATGTGAAGCAGGTCTTGAGTTCACATACCTTCTAGACCCTCTCTAACCTTGGATAAATAGAGGTTGGTAAGAGAATTCTAATGCTGGATGATTAGGATTCTAATGCTGAGGATCTGGGAACATGGCTACTACATTTCCCAAATCTAAAAACTACATTTCCCAATCTCCTTTGCAGCTAAGTATGGCCACGTGACTAAATTTGGGCCAATGAAATGAAAGTGGAAGTGATGCATGCAACTTCTCAATCTCATTTTTAAAGAAAGCTGGTTGTCCTCTACTTCATCTTTTTCCTTCCCCTACACTGGAAAGTGGAGAAAACTGGAACAGTCAGCCACCTTGAAGTCAGAGGTGAAGCCATGTATGGAACATGGCAGGCCTTGCTGTGGGGATCCCTGGATGACACTGCAGAACACAGCTATTGACCCACCGTGGACTGCCAGTTACCTCTGAATTATTGTGCAAAAAAGAACACTTCTACCTAACTACATCTTTAGTTTTCTTTCTACAATGCCTTAGCCTGTACCCTAGTACAGGATTTTATCCATCAAGCACACTGAAATATGCAAGAAAAACATGGACAATCATGAACTAATGCAAAGGAGGAAAGAAATTCCAATTTTACACATGGAATTAATCATGATATCTTGTGCAGTAAACATGGTAAGTCAATGCTGACATGTTAAATGATGAAAAACAGAAAAATACAGAAAGACTAATTGGAACAAAGCGTACAGGAGGCTACTTTGTCTCCTGTTGGTTTATTGTTCTGTTTAGTGACAGATGAAACTGCAGCACTGAATTCTTTCTCCCCCTCTCATGTTATTCAGTCACCTTTAAATTGTCTATAAATTACTGTTCCAGAATAATCTTAAATATCAGTAAATCGTTGTGCCTAAAATAATAAAGAAAAAATCCAAAAAAAAATAAAAAAATCTATCTCTCAAATTCAGGAAAAGTGTAGAGGAAAATGAAACATTATAGCAGTATTAATATGGTGCTGTCAAGTTAATAGGCATTAGTCAAAATATATGACTAAAAACATGAAGATGGAAGCCTGAGCAAAAGAACTATATCTTATCCAGTAAGTATGAGAAAGTATAGTATCAAGATCATGACGATAAGATTTAAGTAAAATTATAGTTGACTCTTGAACAAGCTGGGGATTAGGATGGTGACACCCCTCCTCCCCACACACACACATTTAAAAACCCACATGTAACTTTTGACTACCCTCAAATTTAACTATAGTCATCCATCGGTATCAGCAGGGGATTGGTTCCAGGATCCCCTTAATATCGAAATCCATGGATGCTCAAGCCCCATATATAAAATGTCATAAAACAATGCATACAGTAGGCCCATTGTACCCACAATTCCCAACCACAGATGGGAAATACTGTTTATGATCCACGCGTGGTTGAACCTGCAGATTTGAAACCCTGGAGATACAGAGGGCTGACTGTATATTTATTGGAAAAAAACCCACACATAAGTGGGCCCTGCAGTTCAAACCCATGTTGCTCAAGGGTCAACCCTACTTTGAGCAAGATAATGACATTTCTGGATGGAACTCGCAATCCTGATTAAAACTCATGGGGAATGGGAAAATTGATATTATACTATTTCGTCACAACCCCTGACCTAAAAGCATCAAGGAGAGAACAACCAGAACTGGTCCACAAAGCACTGCTCAGTAACTGTGGCCAGATTACACCCTCCACCCGATGGACAAGCTGAAGTTCAGGCGTCGAAAGAGCTAAAGATTCCGGGGAAGTTAAAGGCAGCTCGCTGAGGTCTAGCAAAGAGCAGAAGAACACACGAAGACTTTTAATGATAAAATTAGAAGGAGACATTTAATCAGTGTGTTTCTAAGAGGTCTTTTTATTTACATCTTAAAAACTCAATAACAGACTAAAAAGAAAATGCTGAATCCAGCTAAACTGAAAGACATTAAATATAATTAACCTGTATTTTCACTAATGTTATTTGTGCTTTTTGAATAAAAGCAAGAAGGGTAGGAGAAAGGGAAGGGGTGAGGGAACATGAGGAGAAGGAACGAGTAGGTATTCATTAGGCTGAGGGCCTGGTGGTGTGAAATGAGGCTGTTTTGGAGTAACAACGGCCCAGGGACAGGAGCAAAGGCTGCCTTCAGAGCCTCAATTAGGTACCATTAGCTTCAGAGATGACCCCTCCAGGCACTTCAGTGCTCGGATTAAAACCTTAGAGTTAAGAAGGACAAAAAATGATACTTTGTGTCTTTTTCTTAATAACTAAAATACATTTACACAAAAAAATGCACCGTAGATTTTATATTTTCTGCCATAGACTAGGTCATGTTTAATTAGAATAAGACTTTTCCCATGACCATTTTTATCACTGACAATTTGTACTTCTTAATCCCTTTTACCTTTTTCACCCATCCCTGTTAGTAATATTGTAATAACTATGTGTAGTGTCAGATGGGTACTAGATTTATCAGGGTGATCACTTTGTATGGTATATAAATGTCTAATCACTATGTTATACACCTAAAACTAATATAATATTGTATGCCAACTGTAATTGAAAAATATAATAATTTGAAAAAAATTAATAACAAACTAAAACAACAACAAAACACTTTATGGCCTTTTAAAAACTTAAAACAAAAACAAAAACAAAAAAGCTTTTCAATTCATAACCAGACATGTTCTGCAATTCAGTAGCCATACTTTTCTAGGTGTCTTTTCATCAATGTCTTCTAAGGATATACCTGTCCCTGAAATGCAGCTTCACTGTGCCCTAAGCATACCTTAGAAGCAACCCTAATTATACAGTGGCACACATACTTTCTTTATCCATGAGGAATCACTCACTAGCAGATGGGGAGGGGCGTTGAAGTGTTGAATGGTATTTTACGCAGACAGACCAGCACTTGCAAAGGCACAGAGGCATGAATGAGCAGATAGTATTCAGCAATCAGCAATAATAGCTCAGATCTTTCCAGTTGCTTATTGATGTCTAAAAGTTCTCCAAAGCTGAAATTAAAAGGCTTAAAATGCAAATACTTCTTGAAATGGCCCCATCAGCAAACTTCCTACATTAAATTGTAATTAGTCTGTATCCCATCAGCAAACTTATTACACTAAATTGTGATTAGTCAGTCAGGCAACGGGTATGATGCCAATGTCAGTTCTTTCCTGTGCTATAGGAAAGAGAAGATAAAAAAGTAGCGCTTGGAAAGCTACTAAGAGGCGAGGCTATGAGCACTGATGAACATGGCCGACTCTGTACTTGAAAGATTGGTTGGTTTCCAAATCATTAAGACAACTCATCAACTAAATTATAGGCATGCAATTATTATTTCAATTTCCTCCAAGACAAATATGTTTAAAATGGGAATCTTGGTTTCTTAATATAATTAATTCATTTGGTGATGTTCTTATTATGCTACCCTTTGACAGATTCTTGGGAGTTTATTATTATTATTATTACTATTTTGCCTTAAATATACAATACAATTTTGTCAACTTCCCTTTTGGAGGTGCACTTACTATTTTTTATTTTAGAATGTAATTTAATTGAACCTCAATGGTCTGCTGAAATGATATAGAACCATTCTTAGATAATAGAACGCTATGGTCTGAATATTTGTGTCCACGCCAAATTCATATGTTGAAAGCTAATGTCCAATATTATGGTCTTAGGAGGTGAGGCCTTTGGGAAGGGCTTAGTTCATGAGAGTGGAACCCTTGTGATGAGGTTAGGGCCCCATAATAAAAGAGACCCCACAGAGCTCCTAGTCTCCTTCTGCCATGTGAGGTTACAGAGAGAAGACGGTTCTTCTCTCTATAACCTAGTACCCATCTGACACCATACAAAATTATTACAAATTATTGACCAGGATGGGTAAAGAAGATGACAGGGATTAAGAAGTACAAATTGCCAGTTATAAAAATAATCATGAGAAAAGTTTTGTTCTGATGAGGTTACAGGAAGTAGTGGGCTCTCACCAGATACCAAATCTGCTCACACCATGATCTTGGACCTCCTGAAATGTGAGAAATAAATATTTGTTGTTTATAAGCCACCCAGTTTATGGTATTTTGTTATAGCAGCCTGACTGGACTAAGGCAATAGATAAATTTATCTTTTCCAAATGAACATGTTCTCCACTCAACAAGTATAATTTAGATCTATTTTCCATCCATTCATCACCCATCCATCCATCCATCCATCCATCCATCCATCCATCCATCCATCATCCTGCCATCTTGCCATTCTCTGTGTCCTCAGCATCTCACTATGTTCTTCTTAGAATTAAGGTGAGAAACCAAAGGCTATGATAACTGAACACAGGTACTTACAATTTCCAATTCTTTGTGCTTAATAGTAAATGAATTTGAGAGATAAATCCATGCCAAATAATTTTTTCCAACAACTTCATGAGGAAATATAGACACTAGATGTATGATAACCATACATTCTACTATATATAGTGGCTTTAATAAGTTAGAAAATACTGTAGCTCTACCTACTTGGACAGAGTAAGGGCCAAAACCTATTATTATAATATTCAAATAAGAAATTCAAACTGGAATAAACTTCCTGGACAAATACAACTCTTTTTAGATGGAGAGAACAGCTTCATTCATTCTTCCCTTTATTTCTTCAGCCATTATGGAGTATCTTATATCTGCTAGCTATTTTTAGGGCAGATTTGCCCTCTTTGTGGAAAGACAACATGGTGGAGTGATGGCTATGACAGAGGCTTTCCCAGATGCTATAAGAGCACAAAAAAGAGACACATAATTCAGACCAAGAGGTGAAGAGCAGTTCCCACCTGGGGGAGGTAATTTCTGAGTGAGTTCAAAGGTGAACGGGAGTTTGCGAGGCAAAACAGCAGGCAGGTAGAGAATGGTGATTTGGGCAGGATAAAAGAGCACGTTGAAAAGACATGAGGCATAAAGAACAAATACATTATTCTGAGAACTGGAAATAGTTCAGAATAGCCTGTAGTGTATTGTGTGCCTCTTGGTGCAGAAAGGGCAGTGAAGGGCAAGATAATGGGAGGCCTTTTGTGCCAAGCTAGGGGATTTTAACTTCACCCTGAGATGTATAGGGAACAATGAAGGATCTTTAAGCAAGGCTTACATTGCAGAATGACTGTTCATTCATGAATAATAATAATAATAATAATAATAATAAAATAACTAAAACCTTAATATAAAAACAAACTGAACACATGAATTTGCTATTCACAGAATAACAAATAGCTATAACTAATAAACATATGAGAACACATTCCACTTTATTTAGAAAATACCAGAGTTTCAGCTTTCAATTACTGACTCACAAAATATATTACTTAAATGTGAACATTCCATTCTGGCACATGTGAGTGAGGCATACACTACAGACAGAATAATTTGTTCCCTAGTAACTGGAAAACAATTGGGCAAAATGTATCAAAAACCTCAAAAATACTCATATTCTTTAATCCACTAATTTTACTTCCAGCAACTGATCCCAAGGAAACAATAAGAGGTAGGAGTTACCGATTAAAGCCCAAAGTTTTTCACTTAGTATTAATTAAAATGATAAAAGACAATGGACACAATCCAAATGCTCCACAATAGAGAAGTGGTTAAATTATGGCTCATTTGTTTCATTTTCTAGACTACACTGTGGTCATTAAAATAACATTTTAAATTAATTTTTAATGATATAGGATAATACACTATATGTTGTATAAAGAAATCAAGCAATAAATTAATACATGGGACATGATCCCAATGATGATTAGAAAAATTACACATGCTTTTTCTTAACTGGAAGGAAATGTATCAATATATTTATAATGGTTATACCTGAGTTTTAAGATACTGAAAAACTTTTTAATTTTCTTTGTTATGTTCTCAAAGTTTTCCAAGGCTTAAGGATAATAGCATAAGCATACATCGCTTTTATATTTTAAAGTTATTTTTAAGACAGGCGATATTAATTTTTCTATGATGTGGAGGCTGAACTGGAGGGTGACAGAGAATGAAGACAGGAAAGCCACGTTCAGGGGCCGCTGTTGTAATCCCAAAGAGATAGGTGTGGGCCTGGGCCAAGTTCATGGCAGAAGCATGGAGAAGAAAAGAAGACTTCAAAGAACATCCAGGAGGAAGAATCCTCAGAAAAATCCACATTGTTTAGAATAGGGGAACAGGAGGAAGACACATGGGTGGCTCCCAGGTCCTTGGTGAATCTGAGGGGAGCAGCTGATTTGCAGGAATAAAGATAAGAGACACTCCACTTTGGACCTGTTTTGTTTGCTATGCCTTTGGAATTATCCACGCGGTGATGTCTAATAAACATATAAGCAATAAACATGTTACGTTCCCTCTACAGATCTGAGCCTCAAGAGACAGACCTGGGCCTAACAGACAAATCTGGAAGTTGTAAGGATTATGGGAAATCTGAACTCAGAATATGAGACAAGGGGCAGCGAGATGAGTGCTGGCTAAGGACAGCACCTGGGCAGAGTGACACTGAAGGAAAGAACGGGAGAAGAGAAGATGACAATGAAGATGAGCGGTAGCTGGAGAAGAGAAGAAAACCAGAAAAGAAGAGCCTGACAGAAGCCCAGGAAGAAATGCATTTCAAGAAGCAAAGAAGGGTCACCTGTGTGAAAGCTAAGGAGGGGGCAAGATCTGGACTGAGCATGTCCACCAGAGGTGGGAGTAAGCAAAGTCAGTTTCCATAGGCAGAGGACGAAGGCAGGTTTGCAGTGAGTTGAAAAGAGACGAGTAAGCAGAGGAAAACGCAGTCTACTATTTAAAGACCCTTAACAGTGAAGAGAAGGAAACAAGATGGGAAATGCCAGAAGGAGCATGTCTTCAGGATGGCATCTGTTGTTAGGATGAAATCAACCTGAGCGCGCTTGCAGATTGAAAGAAAGGAGCCAGGAGAGAGGGAAGATTTGAAGAGTCAGGTGCAAGAAAGATAGTGATGAACGCAGGAAGGCTGCAGGGGAGAAGGTCCAGACACAAGTGTCATCTTAGGCCAATGAAGAAATATTTCTTCGGGTGAAACAGGAAGGAAAGAAGAAAGATAATGTAAAGAAATGGGGCCAATTTTTATTAACAGCAATTCTTACTGACTATAAGGAAAACTCGTGTGCAATGGTAAGAATGCCCTAGAGTAAGACTGTCTGGGTGTGTAATCCTGTCTCCCCACTTGAGGTGGGGGGAAACATATGGAGAGGAGGGGCTTGTTTTTGTTAATACCTGTCGAGCACTTACTATATGGCAGTTATTGTTTTAAGACGCAAACAATCTTATGAGGTATGACCTGTTATTATCCCCATTTTTACATATTGTCTTAACTTAATGACTCGCCGAAGATCACACAGCTAAGAAGCAGGGAGAGGATATATGTCTCAGTACTCAATCAAGCACACGGACTCTGGAGCTCAACTACTTGCATGCAAATCTTAGTTCAATCACACTGAATCTCTCTGGGTCTCAGTTTCCTTGTCTGTGAAAAAATGAGAATGATACTGAACTGGCCTCTTATCTTGTCATGAGTATGAAAAATGAGTTAATAGATGGAGAATATTTTAGAGTAGTACCTGGAACAGAGAAAGCACTCAATAAATGTTAGGCATTATTATTGAAGTGTTGTTTATAATGAGACACTGAAAGCCACCTAAATGTGCAATAGAATAGGATTGTTTAAATTGATTTTACAAGGATAAAAGCAAGCCCTCCACCCCCCAAAAGAAAACTTAACAATCAGGAGTTCTTTTAAAGATGACATTGTGGAAAGTCACCTAGTAGCCAGGCAGTAAGACATGTAACTGAAAAGTGCCCCCCAATCTGGAGCCCTGGATATAACCTTGAACATATCGGAAGTTGTTGCTTTCAAAATGTTGTCAAACAGCATGCCCCATAAGAACTGGCAAAGGTCTGCTGGGCTCTCAGCACTGCGTAGGGGCTGGGGTCTCCCGCAGGTATACCTCAGATACAGAAAAGGATACATGACAGTTATATGGGTTGAATTGTGTCTCCCCCCAAAAAAACATGTTTTGGAGTTCTAACCCCAAAACCTCAGAATATGACCTTATTTGGAAGAGAGGATTTTTAGAGAGGTAATCAAGTTGAAATGAGGTCATGGGGGTAGATAGGCCTGAACCCCACATGACTAGTATCCTTATAAAAACGGGGTATTTAGAGACAGACATCTGCAGACACACTTCATGCCACATGAAGACGAAGGCAGGTATTGGGATGATACTTCTTCAAGCCAAGGAATGCCAAAGATTGCCAGCAAACCACTAGAAACTAGGTGAGAGGCATGGAACAGGTTCTCTCTCACAACCCTCAGAAAGAACCAACCCTGTGGGCACCTTTATCTCAGACTACTAGCTTCCAGAACTTTAAGATAATACACTTCTGTTTTGTAAGCAACTCAGTTTATGGCACATTGTTATGGCAGCTCTAGCAAACTAAAACAGTAGCCATAACGCTAAGCCGTTAAACACACAGATCTTGCTTTGGTTCTATAATCACCACGCAATCTTGGGATTATTTTTTGGCCTGCCATATTGATCTCCCTACATAGAGAACTGGTCAGAGCATGTGAATGCCTGGTTGCTTTTGTCGTTTTATTTCTCACTGCAAGTTAGTGAAATGGCTTTCTGGTTTACACATTAGTCTCTCATGCATTTGTATGTTGCCCAAAGAGAGTGAGTCATTCTTGGAATATTGATAACAGCAGGCTTGTTTAATCAAAAAAATGGAGGGCCATTCCCTGGAATGTAGTAAAGACTTCGCCAATGCCATGTCACCTGAGGACACTTCTTGTTGCTTTCTCTGATGGCATATTTTGGGATCAAACATTCCCTTTCCACTTAGAAATAATTACACTAGGCAAAAGGCTTAATCAATCCTCAGTAGATCCCATCTAACTTTGAAGATACCTTTGAAGACAAACAGATGTTTACATTTCTCTTTCTTTCCTTAATGCATAATTCTTTGTATCGAACTGAAGTTCATATTTTATTATAAATTTTAAAATTTTTAAATAATTTATGTCACTATAAATCATTAAAAACTAAATCCTAACAGATGGAGGAATAGCAGCATGAAATAAAGTTATATGATACCCAGAGGCCATCTGACCCACCATTTGGCCTCTTATTTGTACATAAATATTCTCTGAACATTCTGTGATGTTCTGAAAAACTCCAGGAAAAGATAAATGGCATAGTGAAATTCCCAACCTACGACAAGATTCATTCCAACACTGAAGCATTTTCTCATGCAGTAAGTTAAAAAAAATATGTCTCCTGTAAATCTTTCCCACTACCAATTTCTGCTTTTAATAGACTGGCCACATAGGTAACTAGTTACATAGAGAATATTTAAAGCCAGGCCTTCAAGAAGTCAAATCCTGTCTCTTTCCATTACATGCTGACGCATCCACCCAAAATACTTTAAATTCCTTCTTCATTTTATCTCTTTACAGTGAAAACTCTTCTACATTTTTTTCCCTTATTTCTGAACTCTCAAGAGAACTTCGTCATAAAGGCTCGGTACTACTTGTAATGTCCTTTTATTAAGTTTTAAGGGCCTGGTCCTGAACTTGCACAGCTCTGCAGAACTGGCACCCTCTCACTGCAGCAGCCACCTCAGTGGGCATCCAATTTTGCAAGAAAGGATTGCAGTGCAAAGGTTCAGCAGACACTGATTGGCTCAGCATGGGCTCTGCCAGGACTTTGAGATGAGAAGATACAGGCTCATGTCACTTCAGCAGGAAGGAGGAAGAGTGAAGCTATTCTCAGAAAGGGAATAATCAGAGCACAGCTCCTTAGGCCTGGAATGGTGAAAGGGTTTTATACAATCAATGCCTCTCCTTTACCTCCCGGAGGGTGTAGAAGTGCTAACCACCCAAAGTCTGATAACTACTGAACTGAACAGTCCAGACAGATAGAATCACTCCCCCCCCACCACCCCGCCCCAAAAAGTAATGTGGAGGCAAAATGCTAAGAAGAGCTAGACTTTCCCATAGGCAAAGGCAGAGAACATGTATTTTTTTTCAGATTCCCCGAAGGGCCAAATTAAGTGTGAACTTGTCTGTGCATTCTAAAACATTTACCACTATGGATTTAATTATTCTAATGGAAACTGAGATAACCGTCTCTAATTCTTGGAGTTGATAAGAATACTCCATTTTTAAAAAATTTATACTATTTATTAAGACAGAGAAGTATGTAATACATTTTCAAAATGTTTCCTGCTAAAAGTAGGTACAATAAAGGAATAAATTCTAGTGTTCTGTGAGAATCACTTGGCTATAATTCTTTTAGCCTGAAAACATTTTATAGAGAGAATGGACAGGGAAAGAACTAAAATAATATACTGAGGTAAGGACTTCCCCCAAACAGGGGAACAACATGAGTGAAAGTAGAAGTGGAAGACCTGGCAACAAATTTCACTTGCTCAACATTCCACCAAAGTCAAGGTGGCTTGGAAGCCTTAGTCAAGCCCCAAAGGTCCCACACACACCAGAAGACAGTTGTTAATATGTAAGTTGTATTACAAAGCCTGTTTTGTTACTTAATGACAGCTGTGCCTAACATTAGCATGTGGTTTCAAAAGCCAATTGTCCTCCCAGCAGGTCACAAGAGAATAAAAATACTAAAAATAATTCATTTATAAATTACCTTGCCTTCGATACTGTGAGATATTTTACATGCTTTCCCAACGCAGTTGACTTTTACTCCTAGTTGTAAACACAACTGATTTTACGTGAGTGTCATAGATGTTGCTCATTGCAGGGCAGTAGTACCACGTCCACCTTCAATTGATTACAAATAATGTTGTCAGGCTGGGGGCAGCAGTGAGGGCAATATCAAGCAAGCCAGGCACCCCAGTCCCAGAGGTCTGGCGTGGGCTTGTTGATTCTGAGCTTTATTCTCTGCCTATCGCTCAATTTTCACAATGCAGTAGATTCTCCCTCACTTCAGTAAATATCACACAAACTAATCACAGTTGAATATGCTCTTTAAAAAGTTACCCAACTTAAAAAGGAGTAGAAATGTCTTAGTCCGTTCAGGCTGCTATAACAAAGTATGGCAGACTGGGTGGCTTATAAACAACAGAAATGTATTTCTCACAGTTCTAGAGACTGGAAAATCCAAAATCAAGGTGCCAGGAGACGTGGTGCGTGGTGAGGGTCTGCTTCCTGGTTCATAGATAGGTCTGTCTTCTTGCTGTGTCTTCAGATGGCAGAAGGGGTGAAGGAGCTCACTGGGGTCTCTTCTAAGGGCACTAATCCCACTCATGAGGCCTCCATGCTGAGCACCTCCTCAAATTCTCATGAATAAATACCATCACATTGGGAATTAGGTTTCATCAAATGAATCTGGGGCTGAGGGGGAACCCAAACATTGTCTATAGCAGAAACCAAAAACATCATCCAAACATAAGTGTAGTGCAGCTATGAAAGCTGATTCCTCAGGGTTACATTATCAATGCACAAGGCTCTCAAGAGCAACCGTACTGGTCTCTCCAGTACAAACACTTTCAGAGCTTGTAGTTCATCACAGAGAAGATGCAGGATTATTCTCAGCAACAACAA
Organism: Rhinolophus sinicus; assembly: GCF_036562045.2. NCBI lineage: Eukaryota > Metazoa > Chordata > Mammalia > Chiroptera > Rhinolophidae > Rhinolophus > Rhinolophus sinicus. The sequence goes on from NC_133755.1 coordinate 92,912,342, forward strand.
TAATAACGTTACAATTTGGGTACCTACTCTATATCAAATATTTAATTTGCTTTATCTCATTCAATATCATAATAACCTTGCAGGGTAGGTCCCATCTCCATTTAATAGATGAGAAAAGTAAGCCTCAAAAAGATGGTGGGTTGCTTGTTATAGATCCAGGGCTGGAAACAGAGGCCTTCAGAAGCCTCTTAGCAGGACCCTACAAATGTCTGAAAACAGTAAAGCAAAGTTATCTGAACAAAACGTGGACAGATATAAGCAACTCATTACTCTTTTCAAGAATTTCTGCATGAAGCTTACAATTTGAAGTTGATTTGCCTTGGAACCACTCACCTACACTTCAGCAATATCGGGAAACCTGAGACAATGCTATCACTTTCAGGAGGCCAGTCTGCCTTTGACCCAAAGGGTCCATAAACAGGGGGAAAGTCTCAAGGACTCTAGTGTTGACTTGAGTCATTTTTATTTTAATGTTATTTAAATATGCATGAATGTAGAACTAGGTATATAACTATCTTATTAAAGCCCTTACAATTTTTTTTTAAAAGCACACAAATGTTCAAATGAGATACAAACTACAAAATCGATACAGCTCAAGTTTGCAGTGGCTCATTCGGTGCTGGCTTCTGGGCGCATTGTTCCAGTGTGGCTTGCCACCACCACCCTGTCCTGAGAATACAGCTTTTCCTTCTTTTCTTGCCTGAAAACTTGAGCAAATTAGAAGCCTTCATTCCCCTCCCCTTTTTATAGATTAAATCCTATGCTATTCTTTTCTGCTAAAATAAAGGTAGTATTGCCACTTACTGCCTTGTCACCTGGGGTGAGCTAGTTGACTTCTCTCTGCCTCATCTTCCTCATTTGTAAAATGGAGCTAAAGAAATAGGACCTACTCACATCAGGTTGTTTTAAGGATCAAATGAGTCAATCGACGTAAAAGTTCAACTAGTAAATGTTCCTAGTTGTTATTTATTATTATTATTATTAATTATTATTATAAATACAATTATTACAAAAAATATTAACATGGAAACTGAAAGACAGCTTCAATACTCACTTGGTTATAAGGTAATCATACCAAAGATCCAAAGTTTAATTATATGACATTTTTATCATATACATGAAGATAGACTAATCAATTAAAGGTGTATATTGTATGCATATTGCAAACTCTAGGGCAAGTAGTAAAAATTTTACAAAGAGATATTAAAAGAAGCCAATAGTTAAGATAAAATGGAATAATCAAAAAATGCAAAATTAATCTAAAAGCAGCATTAAAAAAGAAAAAAAAAGAAAAAGAAAATGAAAGCAGATGGAACAAAAGAAAACAATTAGAAATGTAGTAGAATTTAACCTGACCATACCAATAAATTACATTAAATGTAAGTGATCTAAACAAATGAATTAAAAGACAAAGATTATCAGATTGGTTAAAAAAGCAACACCCAACTATCTGCCACCAAGAAGTCCACCTTAAACACAAAGCTATATGTAGGTTTAAAGTCAAAGAGTGGGGAAAAATAACATGCAAACGCTAATCAAAAAAAGATGGAGTTGCTATATTAAAGTTTTGTTATCATAGAAATGAATACATAAAACTTTAAAATATACAAGAACCATATCTATATCTAAATCTCTTGTCTATCTCTAATTCTTCTAACTCCCTATTGAAAACACTCACAGATCCTTGAGGGAAAAGACTAGGAAACAGAAGTAAATTAATCTTACTTAATACGCTGCTTCATATGCTCTAGAGATACTACATAAAATTTATTAACGCTTTTTAAATTTCATTCTTTACTTATTCTTAAATACCCTATGGAATGGTATTTATTTATTTGGATGGAATTCAGATAAAGTAGAATAATTAGTGAGCAGGAATGTTAGACTGAAAGCTGTATATAAATTCCAACTAGCTAAAATCAAATTTGAATTTTTATCAGAGTAGGCACATATTTCACTATTAAATGACCACATTCCTATTTAGTTAGAAGAAAAAACTAAAATGGGATCCTATTTTCAGAATTTGCCAGCTAGTGCTAAGTCTTAATTAAAACCAAACCAAACAAAATAAAACAAAACAGCTATGTAAACTAAGATTTTAGTGACTAAAGGGACAGGAAGACTCTATTCTCATTTTAAAAAATCAGAGGTGCCAAAAAGGGGGAATAAAAATCCCAAAAGCCTAGCATGGAAAAGCTGAAACATCTTGTCCCACAGTGAAAATCTGGGAAATCTGGGCCACATTTCTTTCTTGTGGGAGGAAATGAGATTTCCAACAGTGCTAAAATAGAGTAGGTGTAGATGAAGGAAAATATTTATCAACATGTAGTCAACACCACTGCTTTTAAAAGACAAAGATGCCGAGATGTTTAAACAAGAACAGATGAAGCACATTCTGCTAACATAGAAATTGACCGGATTCAATAATTGAGAATGCCCCTTATTCAGTGTGGGCTTCAGTGTCTGCACCTGTAAAATGAGGACGAAGCCTTTTTAGGATGGCTGTCAGGGTTGCAAAGATACATAGGGATGGGCCTCCAGATGCCAGGCCCATGCTCAGGAACCCTGGGAGCTTGGCTAGCAGTGAATGGTCCAGGGGTAGACATTGTACACCACCCCCCCCACGCTGGGACAATCAGATCCTTTCTAGCACTTGACATTTCACAACCAACTTAATGCATTTCCTCACTCATTCATTCATTCAACAAATATTTATTGAGTGCTTAGTAAGGGTACTCTTACTAAGGTTCTAGGTTCTGCTGAACAAGACTGACAAAAATATTATCCTCTTAGAGCTTACATCCTATTGGGAGCTAGAGACAACCAACAGACAAGAAAATATTAGATCCCATGCAATGGTGAACATATAACAATGGTGAAGTGATGAGGACTTGACTGAGTAAGGGAGCAGCTAGTTCAAGTTGGGTGGTGAGAAAAGCATCTCTGAAGAGCTAATATAAAGAAGTCAATCAGGTAGAAAATCTACGGAAGATCATTCCAGGCAGAAAAGCTCAACAACGAAGACCAGTGTGGCCTGAAGTATAATGAATGGGGAGTGGGCAACATAGAGATAAATTCAAGTAAGTCAAGTTCTGTGGGGCCATGGAGGCCGTGGTAAAGCACATGGATGTTTTTCTCAGAGCCACGGGGAGCCACTGGAAGATTTTGTGCATAGAGTAACATAACCCAAGTTGTAGTTTCCAAAGATCACTCTGGTTGAGTGGTCTAGAGAGTAGAGTAGAGACCGGATTATACGAGAGCAAGTGTGGAGGGAAGGGAATCTGTTAGGAAATGACCTCCGTGTCCAGAAGAAAGGAGATGGGACTAAGGTTAACGTGGAGGAGGTAAGAAGTGGAGTTCGGAGCTGAAATCAGTCCGGGGAGTATGGGAAAGAATTCAGTCAAGGAAAACTGCTACTTATGCTTCGGATCTGAGTGACCGGGTGGTTGATGGTACGATTCCCTGAACTGGGGAAGACTGTGGGAGGAGCAGGATTTTTTTGTTTTGTTTTGTTTTTTTAAACCTAGAGCTCTGGTGTGGCCAGGTGAGGTCAGAATGCTGCATTAGGCATTAAGGGATGTGTTGGGTCCTGGTACCGGGAAACGTGAGAGCTGAGTCACATTAAGAGGACGTCCAAGGGAGGCTCTGCAAACCCTGCTGCCCTCAGGGTGGTCCTGATTCCTGCAATTCTGCCAGCTCGTTGTTTAGCTTTTCCCGTGATTGCATAAGATGTTCCTGCATGCTTTCAATAAATTGCCCTTTTTGCTGAAGCTAGCGTTTCAGCCTCTATTGTTTGCAACCCAGAATGACCTTAACAGACCCTTGGTGATAGCAAGAGCGTTTCTAAGTTTCTTTCCTGCCTGTCTACTTTAGGAAAGGAAGAAGCTACTTTATAACTAAACATGATGTCAACTGAAACATAGAGCATAGATGGGGGACAGTCGGCACTAAGAAAAATGGCTACACTTTATTGACTACTGCCTATGACAGAGGCACTGCACTAAGACATACTTTATATCTCATTTAATCCTTACAGCAACAACTCTGAACTGGCACTGACTATCCTGTTAGAGAAAATGAAGGCTTGGGGCTGATGTAACCAGTGTCACAGAGACAGTGAGTGTTAGAGCTGGGTTTCCCAGGTCAAATTAATCCCCAAAGTATGTCAGTAACCACTGCAACGTACTGGTAGAAGCAGGTTTTCCCTGCCATTACTGGAGGTGATTCAGTGAGGGCCTGAAAGAACATTCATTATCCCTCTGGTGATGGCACAGGAACTGCAGCAACCCATTGCTGGGCTCACTGCAGTGTTGGCCAGTGCACAATCTGCCATGGGAGAGCTCTAAATAGAATGCGTAGAGTTCCAAGCATTATGCTCTCTTCAGCTTGAGGCTCTGTGTGCCTCAGTGTCATCCAGCAAAGCAGAACCAACACAAAATGGGCATCTTCCTACAGGCCTTGGGCGGGAAGGCCATCACTGGGATCTTGTGATTTGGGAGGACACAAGACATCCTGAGCCATTTTACAGATTGGGAAACTGAGGCCTACATAGGTTAAGTTCCAGGATTCCATGGCTAAGTAGTAAAGACTTAAAATTTGAAGACCAGGCTTCCTGAGTCTACGTTTTATTCAATTATTTTCCAGTCTTGTCACGGTGCTATCTCCTTTCCCACTTGACAATGAGGTCTTGGAGCCTTTCCAGGAGGGAAGGGGAGAGGGTCATCAACTTTCTGTTCTCAACCTTGTCCCTTCTTAATTTATTTTTATTGAGGTATAACATACAAATATAAAATGCCCAATCTTAAGCCTACAGCTCAATGAATTTTTACAGTATAACCACCATAAATAACTACTTCCCAGATCCAGTATAAAATGTTTCCAGCACATTAGAAGGCACCCTTCTGCCCCTTTCTGGGCAATAAGCACCTTCCCCACCCCATACGGGAAAAACTGTGCTGACGTCTATCACCAAGGATTCATTTAGTCTGCTCCGAAACCTTATGCAAATGGAATAATAAATATGTACTTTTTAAAAAGATCTTCTTTTATTCTACATTTTTAATTGTGAGAGTCATGCAGGTTGCCTAGAGTAGCTTATTCTTTTATATTGCTGTGTAGCAGCATTCTGTTGTGTGAATACATCTAGACTTTTTCATCCATCCTTCAGGTCAGAGACATTTTGGGTATTTTTATCATGAATAAGGCTGCTATAAACATCCTTATGCATGTTTTCTGGTGGATATATGCACTCATTTCTCGAGGGCAGTAAAAGTACGAGATCATAGGGCAGACATTCTATTTAGTTCTGGAAGACACTACAGACAGTTTTCCAAAGCATTTGTAACAATTTGCTCTCCCACTGGCAATAAATGAGAGTTCTAGTTGTTCCACATTCTTGCCAATGCTTGGCATGGACTGTTTTTCTGCTTTTAAACACTCTGTTGGCTGAGTAATGGTATCTCATTGTGGTTTTAATTTGCATTTCCCCGATAAACAAGAGTTTTGGCCATGTGGATATCTTCTTTTTTGAAACCTGTTCAAGTATTTTGCTGATTTTTAATTCGGTTGTTTGTCTATCTTTGACTGATTTTTGGGATTTCCTAATACAAGTATATTCTGGAAACGAGTCCTTTGTCAGATATATGCATTGTGACTATCTTCTCTCAGTCTGTGGCTTGTCATTGTATCCTCTGAGTGGTATCTTTTGATGAATACAGGTCCTTAATTATTAATAAATTCCAATTTATCCGTCTTTTAAAAATTATGGTTATTGTTTCTTGTGTCTTGTTTGAGAAATCTTTACCTACCCCAAATCTTGCCTCTTTAAATTCAGGAAGCCTAGAAGCCATTTGAAAGTTGTGGATTTGACAAGCTTGGAAAATTCTGACAATGAAGCTTTGTTTTCAGGCACAGGAGAGGAAAGATGTTGAGAGGTCAGCAGGGTAGAAGCACAGTGGTGCCGAAGGGGGTGAAACCTGATGGGGTGCCCTGGAGGTGTGTAGAGGGACGTGGTGATCAAGGACTTATAATCGGAGTTGGTGGCGGGAATTTTTCTTGAGAGAAAATAACAGCAGCAGCCATCATACAAATCTGATCTACATCAAGCCTGGCACTGATACCATCCCCATGCTTTTAATAAAGGCAATAGTCAGCACCTCCCTGAGAAGTTGCTGCCATTTCCTGACCAGGTTTAGAAGAGGGGTCCAGCAGAGTGCTGCACCAAGGTGCAAGCTGCAAACAACCTTATGCCTTTCTTAGAATAAGGAGGACTATAAATAAATGATAAATAGCCACAAGCATCCAGTTTTGTGTTGGATATGTCTAGTACGTCCCTTCATATTCTCAAGGCCCCACCTGTCTCTTATTCTAGTTACTGCTGCAGTCAGCAGCTTTGTGTGGGCTCTGATCAGTTTCATACAACGTGCAACCCAAGGGGCTTGCTTCACCTCAGTGCCTGTATCTTTCCATCCCAGGCTTCTCTGCTGACACAGAGGCAGGCACCCCAACAACACACTTGGTATTCATGCATGCACAACCCCAAAGGGCAGGGGTGCTAACAAACTGTGGGGAGAAACTTGGACCCACGGTGGCTGGGAGCCAATGGGTGAATGCTTCCCTTTTTCTTTCCCTGGACAGAATGTTCTATATCATATGTCAAACAGCTTCTCAGGCTTTCCGCGGAATCCAGCAAACAATCACCATCATAGGAGCCTGCTTCACTACCCATTATCTTTTCACTGGCTCCCCCTCCTTCCCTGTTTCACTCCAGCTGGCCCCCACCCCTGCACCGTGGCTCCCCCTCCCCAATAAAACACTTGCACTTAAGCTTTAGTCTCAGGCTCTGCTTTCTGGGGAACCCAGGCTAAGAGGGCACTCTCTAAGACACCTGCTTGATTGATTTTTCTTCATTAGATTTCAAACATGCATCAATTTTACACTTTTATAACTTCAAAGGGGAACTCAAACCTTTTACAGGGAAGTTGTCATCATGAATTAAATTCGACCAGCCAGCTACATAAGTCAGCTATATGGGAAATTTATTCAGGAATCCACGTGATTCTCTGCTAGTCACAGAACTGAAACTATTTCTCTTTAGTCTTCCGTTGGAGAGGGGTCAAAACCAGAATCGAAATTTATGCTGCCTCATGAGCTAAGCAAGGCATTGAACGTGGTCGAAACAATTCACTCCATGAGAAATGTAGTAAGAAGCTGACTGTCCAGGCAATGTGAACTCATCATGGGCTTCCATGACCCGGGGATAGTCCTGCTCTTCACTGGAGGCCTTTTCAGTGACGAGCGCCACTTGGTATGGCTGGCACCACTCCTGGTGAGCTGAGGTGCTCAGCACATGTTGCCGAGGTGATCAAGAGGGAGCTTCTGTAGACACTGCCGGAGGCAGTCACGTGGCTGCGGATGGAGCCTGCACGCTACAGAGTGGGCTGTGGTGTGCAAAACGCACACCACAGAAGGGAATGTGGTGAGAAGTAGGCAGCACATTAATAGCAGCGTGACGCCTCAGGGGGCTGTGTGGCTCCAAGACTGGTTTGTTTCCAAGTCCGAATTACCAAGTGATGAGAATTGGCAACAGACAGTTCAACTGAAATCACCTTCTCCCCAGCCTTCTGGGTGTGTTTCTCCTCCAGGAATTCCAACTCAACAGCGACAGTGTGTATTACTGAGACGAGAAGGCACACAGACACCTCTAGACCAATGGTTATCCCCTAATACCCTCAAGGTTCTTACAACCCCAGAAGACTACACTTTTTAAGTCTTCCAGATAAATGTACACGTTCCAGCGTTACCATCCTAGCACTGTGGGCACTTTCAAAGGCTACGAGGCAATGTGGAAAAGAGCATGGGAGGGTTCAAGAGAGGTGAAGGTGAGGATGGCCTGGCCACAGTTACAGAGCGTTGGAAGTCAGTTCTCCATTCACACAGGCTACTGGCATCCCACTTTATTTCAGGTACTCTCACATTCAGCATACTCTGGCTGATGGGACCATCTTCTCACTAGTGCGTAAGCTCTATTTTGGAAATGTCAGGCTTCCACAGGGTGCCTTCCTCCTTGTAGGGACTCATAAATGTTTCTGGAAGGCTTCTGAAGTCTTTGCTCCAATGCTCCCTTCTCAATGAGAGCTCTTCTCGCCGTCTTATTGAAAGTTGTACCTCCTGTCCCCGTTCATAACCCCCCTCCTTCTGGCTTGCTTTTACGTTTCCTCTTTAGCACATATCACTCTTGGTATAGTACATAAATTATTTAGTCCTTATCATCTCTCCTCCCACTAGAATGTTCCATGGGAGTCATTTTTTACATTTTTTTTTTCCTCCTGTGATGCCTCCCTATATTTAGAACAGGTCCTGGCAGGTACTGGGTACTCAGCAAATACCGATTGATCCCAAAATGGCAATTTCTGTTTCTTAAACTCACTCAGGGCTACTTTATGGGTCCAAATCTCCACTTAGGAAAACAGTATTTTTATTTCACTAATTATTTATTGAGCACCAACTCTATGCCAGGCACTATACTGGGTGCTGGGGAGACAGACCCGAAGAAGAAAGGGTTTCTGCCTTCAGACACTTTAGGGCTAGTGAGGAGACGCCTATAAGCATGGGCTACTATAATTCAATGCAGTGAGCATAATGATAGACCAAAATGTAGGGTGTTAAGGAAGCACAGAGGGGGCCTCAGGGAGGGGCTTAAGGCCTCAAGGAGCAGCTATGGCTCTGGCATAAATCAAGCACTGATGAGATGAGGCTTCAAGGCAGAGTAGATATTAGCAAGAGACTATGTGTGAGGACAGGGTGAAGGGGGCAGGCGGTCATGGTGGTAGCTGAGAACAATAAACCCCAAAGCTCTGTGTTGAAAGGTGATGTAACTGCTTGATTGTTGTGACATTCATTTAGCACACATTTGCTGTGCTCATACTCTGTGTGAAGCTGGGAGGCAGAAGCAAACAAAACAGAAAAATATTTGCCCTCATGGAGTTCACATTCTCGTGAGAAGAGACAGATAATAAACTAAATAAATAAGTGAATTATATAATATGCTATAAAACAAGTGCTATGAACAGAAACAGAACAAGGAAGGGGGATGAGGAGAGCTGGAGAAATGCACTGCAATGCTTAGGGTTCGAGTATAGCCTCCTCTCTTTGGGCCATCCCCTAATGTCCTCTATTAGAAATCTTCCTGCGGGTGATGGAGGCCAGCCTGTGGTGGTAGAGGCTTTTTCTGAAGCAAGCAAGAGGAAGAAAAGAAGTCTCCATGCATTACAGTAATGATAGCAGCAATTACACTTTCTATTAAATCCTGTGAAAGCCCTCAAGTAATTATCCAACAAATACACAGATGAAAGGATATTCAGAAACGGGCATCAGACAAAGACATTGAGAGAAGGCCCAGCAGCGATGAGGAGTACAAGCTCTGAGCCAGGCAGCCCCAGTTTGGATCCCAGCTCTGCCACTTCCTGGCTGGCTGGCATGGGCAGGTGGGAAGTTCATTAACCTCACAAAGCCATGCACTCGCCAACTGTGAAAGAGGGATGGTGATCACGGTACTTACTTTACATGGGAGTGTGACCAGTCAGTGAGATGAGGCAGATGTGGTGGGGTTGTGCGGGGGTGCTTGTAGGCACAGCCTAGGGTAGAATGTGACTAAAGTATCCAAGCGCAGGACTGCTGGATGAGATGGGACAGAGAAGCACAGCTGCTGACTGAAATATGGTGTAAGTTGGGGAGAACGGCAGGATGGGGGGTGTGTGTGTGTGGGGGGGGCTTGTGACCATGTCATATAGAGGATAACCTCCAGAAACTTCGAATTTAGTCTGAAGAGGAAAATCCAGGTGTCAGGGGAAGACTGAATAACTGTCTTCAAAGAACAAGAATATTTTTCTGGGAAGGAAAGAGCAGACTTGCTCTGTTTGCTCACGGAACACACTGTACCTACTAGGACAAACAGGTTGAAGGTCCAGGGTTTCAGGGGGGAAAAAAAGAATCACCATGAAAACAGTCTCAGTAAGGAGTGAGGGCGCTATCTGCTCTGTCACTGGAGGAGTCTAGGAGAGGCTGCAATAGTGGAGGGGAGACGGCTACATCAGTTGGGGATCCTTCATTGTCTCTCAAGTAAGTCCTTGTAGGAAAGATGTTGAGGAAAATTTGTCTTCATTGGCTGATGTTAACTTTTGTCTATTAGCTTTTATCTGGGAGGTGACGGTTAGCTTAGGGTTAAAAAAAAATTCTGTGATCAGGGGTTGAGAGAATTCCCTCTTTGTTCTGTCTGTTTCACCCGCATCAGCAGATGAAGTGAAGAAGTAGCTAAGTTATATCAGGACGACGTGACAGGCACATCGCCAGGCCTTGTTGCTCATCTAGATGAATTGGCCCTTCAGCCAGATGGGCAGCACTCATATCAGTAACTGCTGGACCCTCCCAGAACTGGCCATTCCCAGAGGGGGAGGCAGGAACAAGGAGCTTAGCTCTAAGGCACAATATTGCATATTGTTAATAAGTTGATTAGATGTTGCTAAATAAAGATATATAAGACAGACCTCAGTTGGCAGTGCAATCTCGTAATTTCGTCATTTGTCTTTGGTGATTCTTCATCATTCTAACATTTTGGAAACTTCCAGCCACCTGAAGCTTACCACACCTGGAGACACCATGTCTGACTTCCAGCCATGGACCTGGTGAGGTCTGGATGGTTCCCGGACTCTCCAGTGTTGTTCCCCAAGGTTAGCCTTCTTGAGGACTTGCTAGCATTTTGGAAACTTGTATGCAGCTTGCAGCTTGCAACATCGGGAGACGCCCTAACTTCCAACAACGACAACAACAGCAACATTCTGGGGAACTAGCAAGCAGCAGTGGGAGACGCCCGAGTTTCTCTCAGCTGCAGACCTGGCAAGGTTTTGATTCCTGACTGTTCCAGTGTCATTGTTCCCAAGGATTGGTGAGCTTCTGGCACCCACTGTAATAGTTGCTGTGCTGTAGAGTGTATCACTGCTTTTGGATACTCCTATCGATGTTATTTGTGTATTTAGCCAAGTGATTTTTGGTCAACAGTAAATGTATGTTGGGATCTCTTAAACTTATATGGATGTGTATTCCTTTCACATGACATTGTTATCAACGTATATAGTTTAGTCTTAACCACCTTTACTTTCTGTCATTAGCATATTCTATTAATTGCCTTCGTCTTTTGCTATCGCATATTGCTAAATCAGTTGATTAGATGTTGCTAAATTAATTAATTAATCCATCTAGTGTGCTCCTCCCCTCCCCCCCCCCCATCATTATAGCCCTTAATTAAGGAGGCAAAAAATAAGACGCCCTGGAGGGCTGGCTCCAAGCTTGGAAATAATTAGAATCAAGTCAAAAGTGATCAGTGAAAAAGAGATGGAGGTGAGTCTGCCAATAAGGAGAAGTCTATAGAAATAAAGTCAGGAGGTGATGATAATAGTCCATGAAGACTGTCCAAAGTGCTGTTTTGCTTAATCCTCACTGCAATCCTGGGAGGTCAGTCTTACCCTCTTTTCCTCATGAGCAAAGGGAGGCCTGGAAAGCTCCACTGTTGCCCATGCATTTTGCCAGCAGGGCAGCCCTATAACGTCAGCCCAGTTTTTCGACTTCAAGTCCAGCATTCTTTGCAGTTCACTTGACAGAATTTCCATGTAGGATTAAGAAAGAGGGATTAAAAAAATGAAGACGTGGGTGTTTAAAGAATTGTAACAGCCTCCTCACCTGCCTTCTCCCTCTCCCTCTCCCTGTTTTCTCCTCTCTCCTCTCTAGGCTGGACTCCTGGGACACTGTGATCTTCCTAAGTTGGGCTTTGTAACACTGATGATTCCCCACAGTTTGTGGGGTTAATTGTCATGCTTTGGTTGGTGCTCAAGGTCATTTATAGCACGACCCATCTTCACTTGTCTCTACAGTGCCATCTTCCACTGCTCTCTGCATGACTGGTAGTAGGTCAAGTGTAGGCCAACCAAGTGTGTGTGGGGGGCGGGGGGGGAGGAACTGGAGAATGCTTGTTCTGTTGAAAAGGACAGACTTAGCTCATCTTGAGCCAAGAAATGACGTCATGATGTGATGATGATGGCTGAAAAGACTGTCTGAAATGTTGTTTTTCTTAATCTTCTCCATAATCCTGGGAGGTCAATTGTAGCCTACGGGAGAGGAGTTTCAGTGACGCCAGCTCTACCAACCTCTTAAGAGAAGCTGGGATGTAGCTTGTACATAGAAAATCTCCCTAATGTTTAAAGGCTAGCAACAACTTCAACGTAATAAAACAACACTATACAGGACAAATAAAACCCACCTATGGATCTGGTTCCACAGGTGGACATTTTGCAACTTCTGATCTACAAACGCTCCCTTTAAGATGAAGCTGGTCCTCATGTGCACAGTTTGAAGTGAGTTGTGATCCCTGGAAGCCCTGTTATGAAATATGCACCTTTCTCAGGGCATTTCTACTGGTCAGCCCTGCTAGACCATTATGATTTTGAGGTAATGGGTTTTCTTCCATTTGGGGACTACATGATACCCCACTCATAATAAGTACTTACAAACAGGTTTTCAACTTGGATTTAGTAGAAACAGATCTGAAAACACCAGGGGTGCCAAACAAACGTATACACATGACTTGTATTCATCTTTTGTTATCGATATACGATCTTTTGTTACCTGGATAACACGGCACTGCTATAAGACTGTTTCGCTCTAACACGGTTTGAAAATTAGAGAAATCCACGAACAACATGGAACGTAATAAGAGCTTTTAAGAGCAAAAGACGTCTCCTTGGAAATTTTTCAGTTGAGTGTGGATGTTGTATCAGATTTGACTGCAGAATTTTAAAATGTATTAGCATTTTAAATCCACAAAGTTAAAGAGAGAACTTCACAAGTGCTTAGCACCATACAATGAAATTTATAAAGATCTCTCAGCTAAAAGCAAGCAATCTAAAATAACAGGTTTTTTGGCAGAAAGTACAGAATAGAAGTCAAGATAATGCTGAAGAAAGTTCAGAGGATGAAGATATCTTGTCAAAAAGAAAACACCCTCGGCTAATGGTGCTTAGTAGTGATGATGAAGAAAACATTTAATACCTATTAATATGTTATACTTTTGGTGAAAATTGCTTTAATAAAGATATTTTTCTAAATTATAAAAATACAATAGTGTGTGTTTTAAATTTTTGAATGTAACCCCCTTTTTTGTACTAGTTCTTTGTTTCATAAAACACGGATTCACATAACACGGCTTTTAAAAGAAACCTAACAACCATGTTATGCGGGGGCTACCTGTATATTATTACAATTTTAATACAGTTTTCTTTTTTTTCCTTTCTTAAATGTGTATACATTTTTTTTATTTTTTGGTACCCTCTGCTTGGTTTTGCTTACATGTGAAGTCCATTAAAGGGGTTAATGAGTAAAGATGGTTCCAGGTTCCAAACCTAGGTAATGACGATAATTGCCTGGAATAACTGCTTAGATGGATGAAATAGAAGGTTCCAGGGAAAGCTGAGGCATTCAGGCTTTGTTACATTGTGCTCATTCAGAATTCAAGAACTTAAAGTACTTCTGAGTTATTTCACTTCCCTCCACAAGAAAGAATCTGGAGCTGGAATACCGTCAAGAATTCATTATAAAATTTTTGTGCCCAGAGCTTCCATTCTATAACATAAATTAGAAGGAGGATTGACTGAGAGCACATACTGCCCTGGCCCAACGCACTCAGTGAAGAAATTTTGTTTTCCAATATTTGTAAAAAAAAGAACAAAGACTGATTCATATTTCCTCCAAAGAAATCTCTTACTTGACCTAACAAAAGAAGATCACTACTTGCTTATCTCTCCTTAGTACCGGCAAATAAATAGCTGCTGTTAACAATTTTTGATTTTTGCCACAGTGTTGAATCAAAGGAAGCAACGGATACCATCAATAGCAGTAATCTCATGGGAGAATTTGACTGAATTACCAGTTTTTGCAGTCTTGAAAGACTTGATGGATTTTTTGTCACTAATACAGATGATGCCCTATGTAGGAATGTTAACCAGAAATTGCATGTATTTCAGAAAAATGACGTGATTTTGTGGGTGAAGCTAATCTGTGATTCTCGATGTAGCAGAACTGCTGTCTTTGACAGAGCTAAATCTCCTTACTGGACTCAGTTGAATTTAAGGTATTGTCATCATTAAAATCTAGAAAAATAAGTCATTTATTGAGTGCCTCATGCTTTCAGTACATTCTTATTCCATTTACAACACTTTATTATACCCACTTTGCAGATGAGAAAACTGAATCAGAGATAAAGAAAACTTCCCAAGACTGCAAAACTAATTAGTAACTGTTAGGGTCAAGGTTCTAAGCCTGGGCTGGTGTGGCTCTAAAACCCATTCCCTCTGCATACTGTTTGCTGCTCATCTAGGGTTCTTTCATTCCAGTGGACTATCAGAGAGATTAAATTATTTCTCCAAAGTGAATGTTTGAAAACCTGTACCCAGAGCTTCTGCCTCCTTATTTCATCCTCCTTCTGTCTCCCAACAGCCAGTGTCTGTATTCTGTGCCCCGTTGCCTCTGTAAAGGGCACAGGAAGGCTGAAGACGTCTTAGTACCCACATGGACAAACTGGCTGCCCTGTTTAACATGCACATAACTCTAGCCTGATCCAACGAATGCAAAGCATCTGAATGATACACTGGATCTGACTAGAGGTCTTGCCATCTGTTAATAAAAGTCTGTCTGCCAACAGACAGAACTACCCAAGTGGATGGCAGCAGACTACAAAGCAGGGTAAGTGTGTGGAATGCTCTGCCAGCATGGAAAAACAGCAAGGGCCAAGGCATGGAGATAAGACAGGAGAGGCAGCCTGGTGGGCTCTCACGCACCAGCTGACCCAGAAGGGAGTGGCCACATTGGAGCATGCCTCATACTGGCCATGCCTCTCAAAACCCAGATCAAAGCTTACCTATTGCATGAAACCTGACAAACTTCTCCTAAGACTGTGTTTTGAGATGTCATTAACTCCTTCTGGGCTGTCATACAACATATGTGAATTCTGGGACTTGAGTTCTCAAGTCATTTATTTAAAAGGTACATTTGTCACCTGCACTAGAAATGGCTACTTGTCCCTCAAAACCTACCTTCCTCTTCTTCTCTTTATAACAGAATCCTGATGTTTAACCTGGCACAGCACCACCAGGAAGAAGGTGGTATTCTCATTCTCTCTTGCATCTCAGTGTGTCCATGTGCCCACATTCTGCCCAGGTGAATCTGAGAGGAGGTGATGCGTGCAAGTTTAGGAGCCTGCCCTGACAGAGAGGCTCACCTTTCTCCCCCCATCCTCCATCCTGCTGCCTAAAACAAGGCCTGCAATAAACTCAAGCACCATTAATTCATTCCCTCATCTAACTTTTATTCGGCATTTACTAAATGTAGACTATTGCACTGAGGTAAAACTACTGGCATGATAGCAACAGGATGTGTTATCAAACTTTTCTTTGTCTTTGCTTTGTGTATGTGAAACTTGGGGGGATATTAGCCTCGAGAAACATATTTTAGTAATGATACTGAGGATTTGGAGGATGGGGGTTTCCATGTGCACTTGCTCTCTTGAGGGGTCCAGAATATTCCAGGTCCAGCATTTAACATCATTGAATCTCTATTTCCATACTGTCAGAAATTTCAAGAGGCATTAGGGCAGACCTTTTGGATAAAGGGCATCAACCTGTGATTGTAAGTCTGCCTCCCTCCCTCATTAAGTGATTTTCCAGGTCAGGGACAAGGGTTTGGAGCCCTGATTTTAGACTCCTAGCCCTAGAAGACAATCAATATAAGCCTGCTGAATTGAATGCACTTCCTAAATACCCAAGGTGTAGAGCTAGCATATATGCCCTTCTGTGCCCCCCAATCAACCTTGTTAAATGGCAACCTAATGTCATCCTCAAGATTGTTGCTTTTCTATTTTGACTTCTTCCCTCTTTAAAAAAAGACAGAAGAATAACAAAAGATAATGAACCTGATTCTTCAAGGATGCTTAGACTCTGCAGCTGAGTCTCTCAGGCCCTCATCCTATCTGGCTGGGATGTAGGGGCCCCTCGTCTCTACTCGCCTCTTTGCAGCATCAGCCTCAGTGTAGCCACAGTCACACTACAACAAGAGGACTTTGGGTCAGAACAGGTGGATGGGTCTCTCCTCTTCTTAAGATGCTTCCCATGAGCAATCCAACTGGATTTGAGCGTAAGGTCCAGACTCCTTCACAATGTGGTCCTGGCCTCTGTATAATTCTGCAACCACCCAGAGCTCTACTTCCTAGAAGTCACTACTTTCCCTGGCATTTCCACTTTGGTGCAGGCCCCTCCCTCTCCCAGGGATACCCTTCCCTATTTCCATCTTTCTTCCAGCTGTTGAATAGCTACTTAACCTGTAAAGCTGTGACTTAAGAATTACCTCTTTGGGGAAACCTTTCCTCATCATCTGAGACCACCTTCTTATAGGTTTCCATAGTGTACTGGGTTTACTCAAATCATGGTGTCGTCCAAACTCTGTGTCTATTCACCACCTTCACCCCCTCCATCAGCCTATGCAACCCTTGAGGGCAGGCGGCAGGCCTCCATTCCTGAATTTCCAAGGACTGAAGCAGTGCTTACTACCTAACAAGGGCTCGATCATGTTTGTTAAATGTGTAATGAATGGATGAGGTGCCTCACGAATCCTGTACACGGACATCAGTGATTATTTATCGATCACCTAGGCCCTAACAACTTTTAACCTAAGTCTGCACCTTTTTTTTCATTTTACACGTCTGGAGAAAGTCATAAATTAAGAGGTAGTATGAAATCAGGTCTTTTGGCCTCAGAAGACCAAGCTGCTTTCCTCTAAACCAGTACACCAAATTCCTGGTTCCACCTCCGGAAACTATGCAATAAGAATGTGAAGTAAAAATGAGCAAAGTTCAGTCTTTATACAGATTGCGTAGATCGTTTGGGGACTACTTCTAACCTGATTTTCTCATGAAGAGAATAATACTTTCCACCTACATCAGAAGGTATGAGGAAGTATTCATTGAAAGAGGGTTCAAATCTTCTGAAGCTTACATAAATGTCGATTGTTGTTGATTATATGCTAAGTGTTATTTAAATATAGGATATTATTTTGCTGAGCACTTTTCCTTACAAAGGGAGAATATAAAATAGACCATTCACTATCCCTCTCATTCACAATTCAGATTTACTGCTTATTCATTCAGGCAATAGATAGTAGGACTTTTAGTTTAGCCGTTATTTTATTATTTTTAAGTATTACAGAATTGTTTGCTGATTTTATAAGTTAATAAGCAGTCAGAGGTAAGTATGCATGGCAGAATACAGAGTTTCTAGGGCAAAATGCCTATTAAGCAAAAGAGATATTGAGCTCAGCTCAGGTAATTAATCTAATTTCTACCTATCTCCGCAGTTTTAATGTAGAAATGGGAAGTGAAGGTCAATGTTAAAAGTACTGCAATTATACTTTAGTGTTACTGTGGTGAAACCAGTCTCTAACTTCATTTAAAATTCCTGCTCAGAGACAGATGTAAATAGATTTGGAAGAAATTGCTTCTGAGCTCCATCTCTCTTTTCCTTAACGGGCTTCTTGTCTTAAAGCCTCTGTATGCTGCCATATAAACCTGGTCCTGGATCTAGAAATCTACATAGACCATCCCTTTCAAAGAAGGTGGTCTAACAGCCTGTTCAAGGTCACTGAGAATTGGAGTTTATCACTCATTTGTTAACACACGTTTTCTCGATGTTACTGCATGGCAGCCTCTAGGAACTCAGAAGTGGACAAAGGGGAAAGGCCCTGCCTTCATGAAGCTTCCATTCAGAGGTGCGGGGAAGGCAATAGACAATGGACCAGTAAATAAACAAACTATGTCACCTTGTGATTGTGCTGTGATGGAAAATGAGGCAGGATGAGGGGTGGAGAGCAACCAGCAGGCTGTGCGATTTTGGATTCGGCTGTCAAAGAACAGCTCTATGATAAATGAAGAGGAAGCCAGGTGGACGCCAGGAGGAAGAGCATTCCAGGCAGAGGGCACAGCAATGCAAGTTCAAGGGGATGCTTGGCATGTGCAGAGAGCAGGGTGGCTAGTGCCGAGTGAGAGGAAGAAATGCACGGAAGACATGAGATTGGCAAGGTAGTTGGGACAGGTCTAATTGGCCTTGAGGACCACAGCGAGGACTTGGTCTTTATTCTGGGTGAGATGGGAGCCGCAGAGCTTCTGAATTTGGGCCAGGTGGAGGTGGGGGGTTATTCAGGCTGCTTCCCTTTCCATGAACTCAAGTCAACATCAGCAACTTCTATGGAGCGTCATCGCTACATGCCCCACCCCCAAGTGGCTGCAGAGTGAGGACACTTCCTGTTTATCCAGACACCTCATTTCCTGCTGCCTCCTACTCTAACGGGGGCCCTTTACCCCGGGACACTTGGAAAAGACAAGAAAAGTCACAAACAAGGGACGAGACATAGCCTGAGAATGGCAGCATCCATGCCACCTGTCTGGGTCTGTGGTTCCTCACTCCTCTCTGAGCCAGTTACTTCGTACTCTGCTTCTGTGACCTCCCGAGTGTCACTGAGGTAGGTCACTGCTGCCCCTGTGCAAAGACGAGTGGAAAACTTCAGGGGAAGAGTGTGACATAATTAGGGGCAGGTAAGGTAAAGTGCCCTGGCAAGAAAACCCCAAACTCCATGTAAGATGTATACTAATAAGAACAATGACGGTGACGATGACGACAATCAGAAGGGTTAACAGTACTTGTGCACACTCTGTCTGCCGGTCACTGTTCAGCTTCTTTAATAGACTCAAATGCATTTCTCTTCACTGCCAAGCTATAAGGGAGGCACTATTGCTTTCCTCATTTTGTAGTCGAGGACATGGAGGCAGAGAGGTAAGGCAGTTTGCTCAAGGTCACACAGTAAAGAGCCGGGTGGCCAAACAGAGAATTCTAAGCAGAACGTCTGACTTGGGGGCTGAGCTTGCTTCCTTCTCACATGTCCTACGTGGGCATAGGAGTCTCTTTACAGGTCGAAACAGCATCGTCCTTTTGGGGAAAATGGAAGCGAGTGGAATAAAGGCCAGCGCCGCATGACAGGGCACAGGCTTTTGCATCCAAGGGACTGATAATCTCAGTATCTTCAGACTAGTGTGAGGCCTAGAACATGGAAGGTACTCAGTACATAGCCGATGTATCAATGAATGAATAAACACACTTTGCGTGGTGCCTGACAAATAGTACGTGCTCAGTACATTGCTGCTATTATTAAGTTTGCTCCTGGCTTGTATATCCTGTTCCAGGAAGAGTGGTCTGAGATGACTGTTTTCATCAATACCTAAAGGCCATGTGAAGTCACAGAAGATGAAATCAATTCTATCTGACGTCCTATTGATGCAGGTTATAATAATATATCCAGGCATCTTGTGTTGTGTCGAACAAATCTCCGGTCCAAGTTTTCTCCTTATGAATTATGTGATCTTGCTTCCTTCCTGAGATCTATGAGAAAGCCGAGTTTCGCATAATATGGAAAGCACTGTCCAAAGTAAAATGTCACTATTATTATAATTAATATTTTCACCACTGCGGCTCTACAATTCATCACTCACCGCTCACCAAGTCAACAAAAAGTGTTTGGTGACATCAGAAAAGAGATGGAATTCTCACGCTAGGTGTTACCTGGGTTTTCCAGAAGACTTTGTTTCCCCAACTAGATGGCATAGTTAAAGTTTGGAACACATTTTAAAACAAAATCCAAAACAGATGCTATACCTACAAACACCACATTAGATTGACGGAGAAAAGTAAAATGATCTCAACTACTGATTATGTAAAGGTAGTGTTCCCACCTCTGAGAAGAAACAGAAGACAAAAGCAGTGTTTTGAATACTAGAGTAAATATTACAAAAGAGCTCAATGTCTTATCTTCTAAGATTTATATTTTTTCCCAATAATTGATTAATAGCTTATTGATTAATCCTTAGAGATATTTTGGTGTCAAAGAGTGAAGCCGACCACAGTCTGAGTTCCACTTCTGTCAATTAATAGCTGTGTGATCTTTCGCAAAAACTTAACTTCTCTGATCAGGAATCTGTTTACCAGGGGGCAGAAAAATAGATACCTTGGGCTATTACGCAGGTGACACGGAGTACCTGTTGTGTGACATGTGCCTGGCACTTAGAGGTATTTAGTAAATGAAAGAGTTAGAATTTTTAAAGCTGCCTACCTTGATAACGTATAATATTGATCCATACAGATGCACATTTCTGGGGGTTTACATTTGTCATCATGTGGGATGATTAATGGTTAATTTAGGGAAATGCTCTGTATAAAGTCCAATCTTTGGGGCACAAAATGAACACTGCTCATATATTCCTTCAGCGACACCAGAGAAGGAGGTGAAAAAATCATACAACTAAGCAGCCAACTACCCTACCATTGGGACAAGTAGAATATTAAGGAGGATTCGCTTGGCAGGGTTGAAAGCTGGTGTATAGTTCTATACAGCACAGAAGGATAGATTTGCTGAAGTCATCTTTCTGGAAACTCAAAGGTCAAGATCTTTTTGAAAGCCTTTTAAAAAATGTCCAGAGCTAATATATCAGATTCTGGAGAGAGTAACTATGCTACTAGGCTGCAAGGACTTAAACACTCCTTTGGTGTTATAACGATTTTTAAAAAGGCCATGAATTTCTTAGTGTTTTTTCCCCCTGAAGGAATTGTTTAGCAATTGTTTAGGCTTCTGTTCAACTATTTTGCCAAGAACCTCCAGGCTCCAAATCTCATACATGGTTAAGAGCACACAGTTTCTAATCGCTAGATAGGCGAGAGCAGAACAGAAAATGCTTTCTACGACCATGGAGATAAAAAAAGAAATATACAGTATATACATACATACATTTTCAATGCATGTGTGTGTGTGTGTGTGTGTATGAGGGGTTATCAAAACATATGGTGAATGTTTAAATAAAAAAAATTTATTACAGTAAAAGACACATTGTCATTAATTCCCCTCAAAATACTCCCCCTCACTTCAAACACACTTATGCCATTGTTCTTGCCACTTTCTGAAGCAGTTCTGGAAGTCCTTTCCTGAGTATCTTTAGTTGTGCTGTCATGGCTGCATCGATGTCCTCAATCGATTCAAAACGCTTACCTTTCATAGTCATTTGGACTTTGGGGAAAAGCCAGAAGTCGTACGATGCCAGATCTGGTGAATAAGGTAGATGAGGACATACCATAATATTTTTATTTGACAGAAATTGCTGTACCAGAAGTGATGTGTGACACAGAGCCTTTCTGTTGTGATCAACAAACACAATGAATGCTGCTGCCAAGTGCCATCCAAAGGAAAGGCAGGGATCTTCAATATGGTAAGTGGTACATCAAACCTTAGTAACAGTGTGTGACAAGTTTCAATGTGTTCAGTGCAGTCAGTTGAGTGTGAACTACAGTTGAGAGAAGGTGTGTTTAAAAATGTGCTGTGCATGGTATTGGCAGAAAAACAGACACATAGACCAATGGAATAGAATTGAGAACCCAGAAATAAAACCACATAAATATGGACAGATAATTTTTGACAAAGAAGCAAAAAACATACAATGGAGAAAAGACAGCCTCTTCAATAAATGGTGCTGGGAGAACTGGATAGGCAAGGGCAAAATAATGAAACTGGACTGCCATCTGTCATCATGTACCAAAGTTAATTCAAAATGGATCAAAGACTTAAGCATAAGACCTGACACAATAAACTGCATAGAAGAATATATAGGTACTAAACTTATGGACCTTGGGTTCAAAGAGCATTTTATGAATTTGACTCCAAAGGCAAGGGAAATAAAAGCTAAAACAAACGAATGGGACTATATGAAACTTAAAAGCTTCTGCACAGCAAAAGAAACCATCAACAAAATAAAGAGGCAACCAACTGAATGGGAGAAGATTTTTGCAAACAGTGCCTCCGATAAGGGCCTAATATCCAAAATATACAAGGAACTCATGCAACTCAACAACAGAAAAACCAACAACCCAATTGAAAAATGGGCAGAGGACTTGAAGAGACATTTCTCCAAAGAGGACATACAAATGGCAAATACACATATGAAAAAATGCTCAACATCACTAATCATCAGAGAAATGCAAATCAAAACCACAATGAAATATCACCTCACCCCAGTCAGAATGGCTGTCATCAACAAGACAAATAGTAACAAGTGTTGGAGAGGCTGCGGAGACAAAGGAACCCTCATCCACTGTTGGTGGGAATGCAGATTGGTGCAGCCGTTATGGAAGGCAGTGTGGAGGTTCCTCTAAAAATTATGAATAGAATTGCCATATGACCCAGCAATCCCTCTCCTGGGTATCTACCCCAAAAAATCTGAAAACATTTATACATAAAGACACGTGTGCTCCAATGTTCATTGCAGCTTTGTTTATGGTGGCCAAGACATGGAAACAACCAAAATGTCCTTCGATAGATGAATGGATAAAGAAGTTGTGGTATATATACACAATGGAATACTATTCGGCGGTAAGAAAAGATGATATAGGAACACTTGTGACAACATGGATGGATCTTGAGAGTATAATGCTGAGCGAAATAAGTCAGAGAGAAAAAGCAGAGAACCATGTAATTTCACTTATATGTGGTATATAAACCAAAAACAACACAAGAACAAGACAGACAAATGAGAAACAAAAACTCATAGACACAGACAATAGTTTAGTGGTTGCCAGAGGGTAAGGGGGGTGGGGGGTGGGGGGTGGGAGATGAGGTTAAGGGAGATCGAATATATGGTGATGGAAGGAGAACTGACTCTGGGTGGTGAACACACAATGGGATTTATAGATGATGTGATACAGAATTGTACACCTGAAATCTATGTAACTTTACTAACAATTGTCACCCCAATAAACTTAAAAAAAAGTGCTGTAAATCATCCTCCATCCTGACAACACTCCATGTCATGCATCACTTCTGGTATACAGCAATTTCTGTCAAATAAAAATATTACGGTGTGTCCTCACCCACCTTATTCACCGGATCTGGCACTGTGTGACTTCTGGCTCTTCCCCAAAGTCAAAATGATTCACACCTCTAGATACATTTGCCTTGAAAGAGGAGTATGAAAGCACATATAGTGAATATTTTCTAGGGAAGGTCTAGTTGGGGGATATTTTATTCTCAAATACTTTTAAGACAAATTCTCCATTCTAGGTAGAGTAGAGAGGATATATAACATTTTATCTGCTTGAAGGCCTCATTAAATTATCTCAATTTTTAAAAAAATTGTGGTTTAGAATCAGCTTAGATTTAGAGTTGAAAAAGGATACATTCCCTTTACATAAAGATAACATAAATTGTCCCTTTACATAAAGAAATTCTGGACCAGGCATGGGTTGGAGAGTTTGTGACCTCCTTGGAAAGCTGGGCTATTCACTACAAAGTTGCAATGCCTATTAAGTTGCCTATTAACCTAAACAGGTCAAGTGATAATAAATTTTCAGTTATCACATTCTTTCTTATTTGTCAATTCTAAGCATCATTAGAAAGTACTGAAACAGCCGATTATAAATTATTGATAGTGATACTCACACAGAATCACTAAGGATGCAAATGGTACTCTGAGTTTTACAGTAAAATCTGTTTCTTTAGGAGAACAGTGTTAATGAAGATGCTATTGTGTTGTTGTTGTTGTTTTTAAATCAGACACTCAATTTAGAGGTAGCAACTGTCAGAGTCTCTGTGACTTTCTAACAGTTAAAAGACCCTTTACATAGATCAGCAAATTTTTAGTTGACTTTCCTGCTTAACAATGTCATTAGTTGAACACTATACCTTGTCTTTCCCTAACATGACAGGTGGCTGAAAAATTTGCCTATTAATCTTCTCAGGGAGCCTCTGTCACTTGCATAAAATCACTTCTCACTCTGTCAAAGATGTGTTCTACTTTCTGCAGAGGCAAGAAAATGGTGCACATTTAAGGATGCTGTTTCTTAAACTATTTTCTAGGGTTAATTTCTAACATTCACTCCTGCGTAATTCATTTATTTTCAAAACAGCCCAATTCTAGTCCATTTTATTATCAAAGAAAGAGCAAGTTTTTGTTTTGCTAGAGTGTTAGTATC
This sequence comes from Rhinolophus sinicus, assembly GCF_036562045.2. Taxonomy (NCBI): domain Eukaryota; kingdom Metazoa; phylum Chordata; class Mammalia; order Chiroptera; family Rhinolophidae; genus Rhinolophus; species Rhinolophus sinicus. Next base: position 92,936,494 of record NC_133755.1, read on the forward strand.
AGTTATGACCACCTCCTCTCTGACTATCCCCCCACCCCCCGCGCCATTCTCCCCACACACTCCCTTTTGGTTTTCAGAAGGTAAACATGGTCTGGAGATATATAACACATATTATTTAATATTACAGCCATTGAATAGAGAATGAGAGTTTCTGTTAACATTTTGATTACTAAGTGTTACCATGAATCTCCCTGGAGGGTTTCAAAGTTTGAGAACTAAATCATGCAAACTCTTCTAAGTTACTGAGTGAACACAGGGTTTTTGAAGGTGATGAAAGAGCTTTACAGTTCGGCAGAGCCATGGGGTCATGGCTGTGGCCAGATCCTCTCTCCAGCACTGTATTTGCACATAAGCCTAAGAAATAGGCATGGAGCTTACTCAGCTGTCCTGAAAAATCAACACAAGTTTCTCTTCCAAATCAATTCCCGATACCCAATACCCACATATTCACGTGTGTCACTTGTCTCTCCTCAAATCAGAGTATCATACCTATTTTGCCTCATCCGTTTCCTCCTACGATTCCCGCCAAACACAACAAATAATTTTAAATGTCCAGTGGTTCGAATGACAAAGAGATTTTATTGTACCAAGGGACCACACTGTGCTGGTATTTTGTTTTGTTTTGGTTTTTTTCATAACTCACCCAACAACATGAGGCAGACTATGAGTCAGTCACATCATACTGTTGTGTGAAAAGGAAAACAAAACACAAAGCAGTCAAGTACTTTTCTCAGTATGATTATCATGTGCCCAGAAGGGTTAAGAGACTTCCCAAGGTTACATATTGGGAAATCCTCAAAAGCTGAGGAGAGGAAGGAGGACTATGAGTCACCATATAAAGGCCCTGGACTTTCAGAAGGAGAAAGAAAAATCTTAAGATTCCAAGCGTAGGAAAACTTATTATGCTGAGAACAAATATCTCCTTATCAACAGGCTTAAAATATAGTGAGGCAATTTGGTTAAGCACAATATCTAAAAAGGGGCATCCTTAAAAATATAAATGATGCCACATGATAGCGATAGCCTAGCAGGTCCCTGAATGATTGAATGATAAAAATAGATTACAAGGGGGGCTGGGTAAGATATGATCACCTCTCTTTGTATTTACTATTCCCTCTCCTGAAATGCTTTACCCTCAGATCTACATGTGACTCTCCCACTCGATTCTGAATGACACTGGAACTATGACATTTAATAAACTGTCACCTCCCCAGAGAGGCTTCCATTGGCCATCCATTCAAAAGTGGGCAAAGGAATCTCTAGAGTAAGACAAATATGGCGGAACCTCATTTGCCTGATTTCCTCTTCTTTTTGGTATTATGATCCAGCAGTGTTGGGTGCGTCTCAACATTTCTGACAGTTTAGATATTGCTTCTAAAACTGCATACGTTAAGTCTCATTTTGGAGGATATAAATCAACGTGTTTAAGCAGAGGTTATATTCTAGGTGATTCTTGACCGACCTCACCCATGCCTACCTGTGTCTAGAAGATACATGACACTGACTTTATACGATAATCTATGCCTAGGCTCCATTCAGATCAAAGTACAAGTTCTAGGCATGGGGCTGGGCACTGTCAATATTTTTAAAGCTCTCCATGGAATACCAACGTGCAATCAGGTTTAAGAACTACTGGACTAAAGTAAAATATACATTTAATCACCCATCTTCGGATCCCTTTCATTTCCCAAGAGTTTGGCTCTTTGGGGAGGGGAGACTATTTTCAGAAACACAAGAAGAATACTGAAGAAAATTAACCCTACACACACACACACACACACACACACACACACACACACACACACATACACACACACCTCTACAGTTCATCATATCATTGTTTTTCTATTAAGAGCTTCATATTTCTTCATCTCCGGAGGACTCTTATGCCATAAAACAGACAGCTAAGTTCAAGACACAACTAATGGAATTTCTGGAGAAAGATAAATACGGCAGAACTCCATTTGCCCGATTTCCTCCTTTTTTAGTACTATTGCTCTAGCAGCTTTGGCAAAATTTAGGAAATTGGAGTCCAAAGGGCCCCTAGTGCAACCAGGTGACAGCCACCATTGACGATAAGGCTTTCTACATTGAGATCAGACACTGGATTTGCATGGACCTCTATCCCCTTCAAATAAACCACTGCACTTAGGAAGGGTACCTGCTGGTTGCCTAAACCTGGGTGGTTGCTTTCCCATAGGGGCAACATGTGGAAAGGAAGGGGCTGTAAAAAGCAATAAAACCTGAAATCAGGCAAGCAAGACACAGGCAGGCAAGCAAGACACAGGCAGGCCTCACAGAGGCCTCCCTTTTCTTTGATAGTAGATATTAAAGGCTTTGAAGAAAGGAACTCCTGGCTCCACCACTTAGCTGTTATTGGCAATTAATAACATTCACCTTTGGAGAAACTTTGTTTGGTGCCAGAATTTTACTTTTGAACACGATAATAAGCAATGCCCACTCTTGAATAAGGAACATAGAGGTTTTCTCAACAACCCTCTTTGGCCAACCTTAATTTATTCATTTTCCCCCTTTTTAATAAACACAAAGTAGATCTTCGCTTGATAATAACGTCACTGTTTTACATTAAATGATTAAATGTTTGAAAGGAAGGGCCATGTTTTCTAAATTGCTAGGGTGTGTGGGGGTGGAGGGCGTGCGTGCATGTGTGCATGTGTGTTTGCATTTGGGGGAATGAGAGGGAAAACATTTTCTGTGTCCTGGATTGTCATTGTAAACTCAGTTAGAAGTAGGACATTCCAATAAACTGGCAAATGTCACCTATCTCCTTCAGAGAGGGTCTAAAAGATGACGATGATGATGGCAATAGCTAACATTTACTAAACACTAAATATTTGTCAGGCACTATGCTATTTTTTTTACATGTATAATTTTCTTTAACCTAATACCAAACCAATGAGGTAGAAACTATTATCCCCACATTAGAGATGAGAAAACTAAGTCACAGAAAGGTTAGGTAACTTGTCCCAAAGAGACAAATCCATTGTGATTCAGAGCTATTTAGCAGTGAGGACATACGACACATCTTTCCAGTGGGAGTTTTCCCAGAAAACCCCATAAATATCTGGTGAACAGTGTCAATTGCTCCATAATATGATACTGACTCATCTTCTTTCCTTATTTCCCCTCCAATCTCTTAGAATCCTATTGCAGTCAAATGCAGTGACTCAACTGGACTGCAAAATGGAATGCTTTCCCATCCCCATGCCTTTTCTCTTTCTGTATCAAAATTTACCCATTACCAAATTCAAGTACCACTTTCTCTATGAAGCTACTCAAGTACAACCAGCTGTAAGAATTTTGTGTCCCCTTAATTCCATAAGACACTCTGTTTTGAAGAAATACTCGGCAAGCGGTTGCTTTTATGTCTATCTCACAGATACCTATGTTCTACGAACATATCTCAAACTCCTTCCTGTATAAGCACAATGCCTGGCATATTGCATGTGGCTAATAAATATTTTTCACTATCATTTCTTGGAACAAAAAAAGTTTAGACTATCTTATGCAGGGCAAGCATGTAAACAACAGAGAACTGGCGAGGAGAGGGGAGAAGTATGAAGTTTTAATTCAGTTTCAGCAGTTGGTGAAAGATGTCTCTCTACCCAGTTACCCACACCAAACTTCAAATTGGTTTTCAGCTGGAGGGCCTTTGAGGACTGCTCTCCCTCTGGAGTGCTTAGGGCTGGTACAACTGGCAGGACTGTGAGTCTTTGCCGGCATGTTTCCATCCCGGATGCAAATATAGGCATTATTTTATTTTCTGGCATCAGGATGACAGGCGTAGACACTTGCACAGCACTGGCATTAAGAGTTGGTAAACACAGGGTCACACATTTAAAACACGTACGGGAACAACAAACCAGACTTTTTCCTCCATTTCAAAAGAGTGATCACAACCACAACATTGAATGACAGAACCATGTGTTATGCTAGTGAACACATAAATCTCCACCTGGGAAGTACCTGCACACTCAACAATAAAGAATTCAAGGTCTTCCTTTAAAGGCTAAGGCAAGGGCTGAAAATGATTATGCGATATAATTCCCCCTTTCTTCTTTCCATCACACAATGAGCAAACTGTCCTTTGTGTGTGTGTGTGTGTGTGTGTGTGTGTGTGTGTGTGTGTGAGAGAGAGAGAGAGAGAGAGAGAGAGAGAGAAAACTGTTTAAATAAAAAGCTTCTACTAGTTATTATATTAAATATGAGATCAGAGGTGAAAATTCCCATTTTATAAACCTGGAATCCTTTTAATAATATGAAACCAAATGGGAAAATAGATGAGAATGACTACCCTCAGGGAACAATTACCATGACAATTAAACAATTGCTGCAGACAAACAGCCAAGGCCAGAGCCACAGAATACTAAATCTTAAGATGGAAAATTATGCCTGAACTTTCTTTATGGACAACTGCTCAGGGAAAACGACTTGCTTCCTTTGCCTAACAACAACAAAAAATTAGACAGCTGCTCTCCAACTTTGATTTCCAGAGAGCTTGAGATTGAAACTGCCATCTGTAGGGCAGCTTTTGTTCAATTTGAAGACCAGATCATGGCATATTTAAGTGACATGCCGTGAAGGGGTTAGTGTCCCACTAGCAGGGTGTCCTGGGTATGACGTTTATTATGTGTGCTTCCTTCATTTAATCATAGATTCAAAACCCTCCTCAACATTCAGGACTGGCAAATTCTCCTTATTGACACAGACAGGAGACTACAAAAACATGTCTACCGTGAAAGGGATGACCAGGGATCACCTCATAGAAAAGGCGAGAAAAAACAATGGTAGACCTTATTGCATTCAAAATGAATGTGCTGTTCCCCTCTTCTAACTTATTCTAATTAATACTGTCACGCTCTCGACACATGCATTCCTAGTATACATAGTGAGCCGAAAACTACCAACCAAAGTCTTGTTTCCTTAAACTAAAAAGGCTGTGCCACGCAGCCTCGGGGACAGCAAGCATGACACAGAAGACTGCAGGTGCATACCTTAACCTCCTGATTTGTAAAGACCTCGATGTCCATCACACAGGCAATCAGAGTGGAAACATCACAGTCCATGCTAGGGGCTGGCATTCCCCTTCCTGATTTGCAAAAGAGTTAGGCAGCCTCTGAGTTGTGCCTGACGGGGTGATGGGAAGAGCGTCCTCCAGGTGGATGGTGCCGTGGCCGGCTGGGTGCTGCCTTGCCCTGGGGACGGCCAGCGCTCTGCACCTGGAGCCCACTCCTGCTGAATGCACGCAGCCCTCCGCGTCTGAAGGAGCACAGCAGAGTCACGAAGGGCTGGCTTTCTCATGGCAATGACATCACCACAAAGACTGACACAAGCTGAAGCTATTTTTTTCCCCCAAGCCTTTTATCTCTAGGCAGTGCAGTGGAGCAAATTGAACCTGATTATGTGCTAAATCTGAACTCAGACTAAATCAATTCAGGCAGCGCTAGCTAGGAACTGAGTCATAGCTGTTGTTTCAGCCGAGTGCTTATGTTTGCAAAAAGCGGTGGGGGGCGGGGGGGAACTGACACCAGAGGCTCTATTTGAGGGAGGGGGAAGGGAGGAGGGGGTGAAATTATTCTGCAGAAGGAGCCTCCTGAGGTGAAGGTGTGAGAATTTTCTGCCTCAGAGACAAGCAGGAAGTCAGGCATTTTGCAAATTGCTTTCCTTCTGTTAATTGTCCTGTGCTGCTCAGAGAAGCCACACATGTTCTGGGCATCCTAATGCCTCCCAGTGCTGGGCACCGGCTGAATAGAAATCCATTCTTGGAGTGCCTCAAGATCTGGTCGTCAGTCATTTAGGCAGCCTGGTAAGAGGAGATAATTAGAGGTTTGTGAAATTCTATTTGAAGCACATAAGTGCAGACCAGTAACTCTAAAAGCACCCTTCCAAGCTCAGGATTTCAGGCCACCTCCAAGGTCATTCACACCCAAAGCAGCCTGTGGAAAGGAGTTACAGCAAACGTCTCAGGTGGGGACAGATGGCAGAGTCTAATGGGCAAACACACTGATGTGGGTCATTGTCAGAGCGGCGGGGCTCTGTTTCGCTTGAGACTCTGAACACGTCCGATTGCTTTTTCAGTCTCTTTTTCTGGTTGTGAATCTCTGGAGGACAGAACCATGGATAATTCACCTTCATATCTTGAGGCTTTAGCAGAGTGTCTAGCACGAGAAGGCAGTAATCATTTAAAGAATAAAACAAGAGAACGGGGATGGCCTTTCACAGAAGTGAGCCAAATATATATATACATATATATATATGTATATATATATCAAATTAGTTTTTATGTCTCTTTAGTTATAAAAGCACCAGTAGAACTCACTAACATTCTAGCAGGATTATCCTCCGTAAGAGTGCAGTTGCATCTCTGGTGGCCATCAGAGCGTAATGATTTGTAACAGATTGGTGCCTTTCTAACCCATGGTTGAACAAAGTGGTCCAATTTTGCATGCAGTTGAGAAAGGTGATATTTCAGACTAAAGGTAGACGTTCTGTGATTGGTCCTCACTGGACTACATTTGATCCTAGTGTCCCCCTTCAAAAAGGCATTTCCCATGCTCACTGAAACCTGTCCACCAATACAAACATTTACACTGATGAAACTGTGTGTGTGTGTGTGTGTGTCACTTACTACATTGTCCAGGGACTGTGGGGAATATGAAATCATATATGCAGATAATTCAACGAACATTTACTGAACGATGACCAGGTGCAAAGCTCTGCACCAGATGCTCTAAAGGATAAAATGAGGAATAAGCAAAATTTGCTATCCTCAAGGGCTTAAAATCCAGGGGAGGAGATAAGACATGGAGACCAACACCTATACGAGACAGTGGTGACGGTGGCTGAGGACGTACAGACAGCATTTGGGGGTGCTCTGGAGAAAGAGCAACAATGCTGAAGGGAGCTGTGGCAGGAGCATCACGGAGGAGATGACCTCTGCTCTGATCCTAAAACGTGGGTAAGACTTTGTCAGACAGAGAAGGGGTGAGGAGAGCCCTCCACATAGGGGCAGCAGACTAGAAATGTCCAGAGGCAAAAAAGAATAGGGGACTTGTGAGACAAGGTACATTGAAGGTTAAATTTGACTGGAGCCAGGGGTAGACAAGGCAACAAGAGAGAGACGACTCAAAGCCATGAGGGGCCCTTAGTGTCTATCTGATTAACCATGGAATGCCAAGCAAAGTTTTTGAGAAAGAAAATGGAAGATATACATATATACATATATACATATATGTGTATATATATGCCTATATATGCATATATATATATATATATATATATATATATATATATATAGTCAGCTAAACTGTAAAAGATATACAAAAGTGAATGCAATTTTGAATACCGTTAACATCTATTCAAAAAGCAAACTGAAGAAATGGCTTATTTTTTCCTATGCCATGGCATATGCTAAAATATATGTTTAAAAGGTCTCATGGCAGCAGCATGCTGGTAAGTGTGTAACAATCACCTCTGTGGAGACAAAAGCTCAATGTGTAGTGTTTGCTGATTTCTGGAGTGTAAATAATCCTATCACAGGTGATGTCAAGCAATCAATATGAAGTCACTTGAACGCAAAGTTGGAAATTGATGACTATCACCTATTCACACCGCAGTGTGAGCTGCCTCCAGCACACACTGTTTCATAGTCATGGAAATGCTGGTCCATAGAGGGTGAGTCCAGCATGTGTGTCCAGAGCTCGCCAAGGAGCATCCGGGAGTTAGGAGCAACGTAAATCAATGGGATTGTGAATTATTTTGCACTTTCTATTTAGGAAAGAGCTACTAAAAGACATATGTGTTATTTCAAGAAAAAGCGCCTTGCTATACTAAGTCTTGGCAGGAGGACATTTGTCTATCCAGGAAGCAGAGCCCTGCTCAAAACTGTAAAATAGGTAGTTTTTCGGATGTCGCCTCAGTTTCTCCTTTCTGATTTGTTTCTGCCCTGGAGATTCCCTCCTATACTCAAGAACCCATGAACTTTATGCTTTCCTCTTTTAAAACAACTCTTCAAGGACACAGCTCTCAATTCATTTATATTAGCATGAAATGACGGATAACTCATAGCATTACCCATCGCAGAGGAATCTGTATTTTAACAGGGGACCAAATCTTAACTTGAGAATATAATGTTTTCCGGGTAGAATGATAAGGCATCAAGAGCATATGATGATTCTGAAATAAAATTACTTTTTTTAATAGGTTGGTTCAACAAATTAGATATACAACACGATTGCCTATACAAAACACTCATTTTTCTATAGACCAGGGCCCCTATGGGGCTTCCCTGTTAAAAGAATGTCCTGTTTCTCTAGACAGAATGTACTTCCTAGAGCTGGGAGATGACTGACAGCCTTGGAGGTGTCTAGGGTGCATTTATAAGCAGCTGGCTGATGGCTACAAGGCCCTACATACCCTGGCTCCTGCTTACTCTCCCAGCTCATCGCATATCATTTTCCTCTTTGTTCTCCATGTCCCAGGACCACCAGTCATTTTGACATTCCAAAAAAAAAAAAAGGCAATTATTTCTCATCTCATGGCCTTTGCACTTGCTATTGACTTTGTCTGAAAATACCCAGATCTCCTCACGGTGGCTGGCTCCTTCTTCTAATCCAGCACTCACCTCAGATATTGTCTCCTTGGCGAAGCCTTTCCTGATCATCTACAATAAAATATGTGTACACATGCGTGCACACATACACACACACACACAGAATCAATCATTACCTCAGCATCTTCATTTTAATTTTATTCATAGCACTTTTCACTATTTGAAATTACTGTTCATATAGTTCTTTACTTGTTTATTGCTTATTTCCCCAACTAAAATTTAATCTCCACAAAAGCAGAGAGTTTTGCTTATTCTGTTCCCTTCTATATTCTCAGGGGCTAGAAAGTGCTTTACATTTTCTGGGTACTCTAATAAATATCTGAAGTATGAATAGATAAGTGAATGAATCTTAAAAGTAAAGGGACTCAACCCAATAGAGGTGCCTCCTGATCTAGTGTTATGGGAAGGTCCTTGCAGGACGATACATGGGTGTCTGAGTTTAGTAATCACCCCCATCCCTAACAGCTGAACTCCTTGGCACACAGCTCTGCTTAGGAACACACTTCCTAGCTAGAGTGGTCAGCAAATCTTAGTCCTCATCCAAACCCCCGCTCTTCCAATGACTGACCACATTAAGGGAATAGACAACATGGTGCCAACCCCTCAAGGGAAGGCCATTTCCCTGCCCCTCAGGCCAGGCAGTTCTCTAAGAGGACAGACAGCCAAGCTGATGCACTGACCTCCAAGTGAGCAGGAGATGTGCATCTTTCAATCCTAGGAGCAGCAGCCACATCTGTTTTGCTAATGAGCATAGATGGTCCCATTACAACTACGGATTGCCAAAGGCTTTGCTCCTCCGACGTGTCCTTCTGGATCACTTAAGCTGTTTTCATGTTTATTACAGAAAATTTCAAAGACATCCAGCAGTAGAGAAAATAGTGCAATGAGCTTTCATGCACCCATCACCCAGGTGCAAGAATAACTTAGGGCTGATCTCTGCTAGTGGGTCCCAGAGTGTGGTCCCAGACCCACGGCCTCAACACCTCCTGGGACCTTGTTAGAAAAGCAAATTCTTAGGCCACAGTCAAGAATGAATCGAACACTTTGGAGGTGAGACCAGTATCGTATTTTAACAAGCCCTCCGGGTGATTCTAATCCAAGTTCAAGTCTGAGAACCACTGCCCCATGTCCCCACCCACCCTCCCACTCACTCTGGGTGATTTTGAAGCAGATGTCTGACATCACAGCACTTGATCTGTAAATAGTTCCATATAGGTCTCTAAATGACTAGGGTTCCTCTTTTGAAATCATAATACCTCTCATCATGAAATCCCAAAAGCAAGGATAATTCCTCAGTATCATCAAATATCCTACCAGGGTTTACATTTCGCTAACTGCACCACAGATGTTCTCTTTACTCCCCACCCCTCCCTGGGCCCATTCTGCTGCCCCTTCCTTCCTTCTTTCCTTCCTTTGTTCAATAGTTTGTTTACATTGGGATCCAAACTGCTGTATCTCTCATGTCTCATCGATAGCATTCTCCTCCATCTCTTCTTTATTTCTTCCTTGTAGTTTGTTGTTGTTGATGATGAAACCATATTATTTGCCCTTTAGAACGTTCCTCAGTCTAGATTTTCTTGATGACCTCCACTTAGTGTCATTTAACTGGTTCCTCTGCTACCTGTTGGTCCTGCTAATGAGATCCAGAGGATTGATAGATTCAGCTTTGGCAAGACTCCTTCCTAGATAGTGGTGTGTACTTCCACGGGGTGAGGGGTGGGGGTATGTAAGGCCCAGGTGTCTCTCTTTTGTGTATTGGCAGCCTCTCATGCTCAAGGCCTAGATTCATTCTTTCCTTCGGAGTTGCAAAATGATGGTAATACGTCTTCATTTCTCTATGGAATGCTTCCATTGAGAGGAACTACTTCTCATCTACTATGTAGTTCCCCTGAGCTGCATTTTTGGAAGACAGGCAAAAAAATACACGTGATTCTTTTCCTTTATTAGCTAGTTTAAAAGAGAGAGAGAGAGAGAGAGAGAGAGAGAGAGAGAGAGAGAGATATTTGTTCCTGTATTATCCTTCAAAGATCACTGAGGGTTTTTTTCTTTTTTAAGCATCATTATGAATTTGTTAAACATATTTGATGGGTTTAAATCCATTGTAGTTTTGTTATTGATACTTAAGTTGCCCATCTTTGGCTGGTGAGAGTCTCATGAGGTTGGTTCCCGTGTCATTTTGACACAATTCCAGTCACCTTCTGGCATGACAAGGTGTTCCAGGCTCATCTTGTCCATCTCTTGCCCCAGATAAGGAATCGGCCATTTCTCCAATGAGCCTCAGTTCCATTTAGTGAGTATGTCAATGTATTTTAAGATCCTAGTTGATATACTTAGGTACACAGAGAGGTGCTGTTTTCACTGGGTGGTTATTGCTTATAAACTTTTTTAGTGGACAGGACTAGGACATACACAAATATATTTTAAAGTTAGTATACATGAATTCAGACTGATGATTCCAATTCAAACACAGGACTACTGTGTTCATGCTGAAACTCGCCAGTCTTCCATCTGCATCCTCTTAATTCCACATCAAATATCTTGGGTCTAACCAGCAACACAATTACCCATTTGCCTTACCCCACACTATACGCACAGCAGCCTCAGAATCACATTATTAATTCTACCAGGAACAATTACATATTTTCCCCCATGTGTTTTTTGGTTTTTGTTTTGTTTGTCCTTTTGGGTAGAGCCTACACAGCAGGTACATAGTACTGAGCCTTATAAGTCACTTCCAATAGTTCCTGTATTCCACCAACTGGATATCAAGTTAGGTTCATTGGTTTCTAAAATGTTTACTTTTAGAAACATTTACTTTTAAAGGTTCATTTGTTTCTAAAAGTTTTCAAAATTTGTTTACTTTTTTTCAAAACTAAAACCTTTTGATTCACAAGGACTGCCTTCCCAATTAAATTTAATTGTTTTATAATTATGAAAAAATTATTATATGGTTCACAAATCAAAACCAATCTACAAAGAAATCTAGCTTCTATCCCTGTTTTCTCCAGCAACCAGAATTAAATAACAAGGTTGTTTAATCTAGGTGCACGTGTATGTGTGTGTGTGTGTGTGTGTGTGTGTGTGTGTGTTAGCCAGGACTTTTCTGGTTGCAACGTCAGTCCCCTGTGTTCCCAGGAGCTTGGGGCTACTGCTGGCCAAGTGTTTCCACCATTAAACCAAATTCAGACATAAACAGAAAGAAAACGTAGAGAAAGGAAGTCCTTGGAAGCATTGGAGTCCTCATTTCTAGTTATTCCTGAGGCCCAGTGGCCCCTGTCCTTCCATGGGTCACTTATTCCACTCTCCCCTTAGTTATGGTAAATATTCTAGTAGCATACCAACCAATGCCTCCCTTTTCTCCCAAGCTAATTCAGATATCGTTGCAACCAGACAAGTCCTGGCTAACACACACACACACACACACACACACACACACACACACACACGCCTAGATTAAATAACAAGGGACAATAAAGTAGGAGTCATTCATCGGGGCCATTCAGGTTTCCAAATTGCCCCCAGAAATGCCCTCATCCACCCAATCAGACTTGAGGGGAGGGAACTGGTACCATCCTAAACCTCCATTCTGAGGTGACAGCAGAGTCCCAGAGTAGGTATCTACAAAGAAAACCTCCTCACAAAACCATCTCTCTATATCCACTCACTTTAGCCACTCATCCCTCCTTCAGGTTGTAGAGCTTTCTAACCAGCTTTTGGTCACCTGCTTTGAAAATCTGTATGTTAGTCTGATACCTACTCTGTTTGGAATGTCATAGTTACGATTTTATCCTGGTCTTAGTTGAAACTTGAAATTTATCATCCTGTCACACTATCATTTACTTAGGGCTAATCTTGTGAAGTCACGCTACAAAAATTCATTAGCATTCTGTTATTTAAACTTCAGGATAGGCCCCATTGAGGGAGTAGAAAGTAATTTGCCCAAGGTCAAACAGCTGGAGAGGGGTGGCGCTAGGTTACATCCAAATGGCTGGTCTCCAAAGTGTGAGGTCTTAAAAATCTTTAATGTTCTGGAGGAGAGAATGTGAACACGTCTGCATTCTGGGAATAATTCTAGTGAGGATGTGAAGACTGGATTGGAAAGTAACAAAGGCAGGAGTGAAGAAAACTGACATCTCAAAGGAACTTTAGGAAGGTAGAATTCAACTTGGCTGCATTTTTTTTACTGAATTATCAAAGTCAGTGGCAATGATGAACCAAATTAGGTGCTGAGCAATGCCATAGCCATTGTAGAAATATAAGCGAGAACTCAGTGACCAGACTGGGCGGGGCGAGGGGGAGGCGCATCAGGGACAGGGAGGGAGGTGTTCCTCAGGTAAGGTTTCAGAGTCTTATCTCCAAGGTGAAGATGGTGCCAGTGACAAGGAGAGGTTTCTTAAAGAGATGAAAGATTCCCATCTACCGGCAAAATCAAGAAAACCTTCCAAGAAGAACTAAGAAGGTCTTATAAGCAAGGTCTTATAAGCAAGGTTAGGGGGTTGTTCATGGACCAGTGAGCAGCCCATTTAGTTGGAATATAAAGTCTGAGCAGGGCAATGATAAGTTACAAGATCAGAAAGGGGTAAGGGGGGTTGTGGCCACACAGATGAGGATTTTGAGTGCCAAGGTGAAGAATGAATGTATTTCACTCAGGAGGGTATGGGATCTATCAAAAGTTTATGAAAAGATCTAGGTTGAACTGGAGTGGAGAAGAACTGCAAATTTTGGTAATTCCAAACTCTTGCCAGAAGGCACCAAAGGCCTGGATTATGGAGATGCAATAGGAATATAAAGAAAGAAATGGATATGAGAAACACCGTGGAGATAAAATGTTCAGGATTTTACGAGGAACTGGCTGTCAAGGTACTGGCTGGGATGGGGCGTGAAATGAGAAGGGAGGCAGGTTGGAGTTAGCAGAGAAAGGGAGGCAGGGAGGTCAGGAGGAAGGAAGGAGATTCTGAAGTTCCAAGCCTGGGGAGATGGAGACAATTTTATGTGAAATAGCTTCGGTAGGCAGGTGAGAAGAGTAAATTGTGGCCAGTTTTATACACCCATTATCATGAGATACACATTTAGTCATTTCAATCTTTAGCAATTATCATTAATCGTCACATTAGCAAAAAGGCAAAAAAGGAGGGCTTGGGTAACAACTGAGGTGATGGCTTACAGTGGTAACAGGTACTTGTCTTTATAGGTATTAATTAGGGATGGATGTTACGGCAAAGCTCTTACAGTTGTGAGAAATCAAGACTCTAGAAATGACTCCTTCTCACCTTATCTCCGTTTTGCTCTCCTGCTAAAATCTACCGCATGGAAAAAAACAACAGGACATCTGTGAATAGTGGGCCTTCTCTGCAAATGTTCCTACTCTCTTTTCACAAAGGTCGAGACTTTAGTTTGAGGTGTATGTACATAAAAGCATTCGATGAGTCTCACTCATTATTTGAAATTAAAGAATCGTGAAGCAAAACAATACTTGTAGAAAAGTAACTGTATCATTTTTTAACCTGAACTTGTATCCACTAAGCCTGCTGGTCTTCCTGTGCTCCCTGTTTTAATAGTGACACCACCTCCCACCCAGCCACTAGCGTCAGAGACACGGTCATCCTTGACTCCATCATCAGCAGTCCATAGCCTGACGACGGTGCGGGGCTGGTTGACCCAAAGGATCAATGCGGTCGTCAAAAGGCCCTGTCTCTGTGACTCTGTCTTCTGAAGGTCAGTGGCATGCTAAGAGAAGGACTGCCTATGTTTGCCGTAGGGAGCGGGAGTTAGAGAAGCTTTCCCTAAGCAAGGAATGTTTGGCTGAACCTTGAAAGGTAAGCGGTTTTCTAGATGGCAGACACGTAAAGAGATGACATCTGAAGTGTAGGTGGGGGTGGGGGCGGAATGACGTGTCGAAGTAGGAGACATCGTGAGTAGCCCCATGTTGCAGAAATTCCCAGGGGGAGTTAAGGATTAGGGGTGGACATCATGGAAACACAGCAAGACTGTTAGGCAAGGGCCTGACCATTTTACAGACAGGAATTTAAATGTTGTCCCATAGGAAGAAAGAACTAGTGAAGGCTACAACAGTAGCATCTTGACTTTCTCTGCCTTTAATTTCACTGCCATTGATTCCATCCTGCAAACAATCTGCGGTCAGAAAGATCTTTCTAATAAGAAAATACGATCATATTACTGTCCTTGAAGAGTGGAATATAAAGTTGGAACCAGGGCCGCATATATGCAAGGAATTATACCGCGGGTCCTCCAATAACATCATTTCATTCAAGTTGTGTTGTTATAATGTTGATGAGGAAAAAAAATTTGATTCCCGGCAGAAGCTGCGGTCTGTGTGGAGTTTGCATGTTCTCCCATTGTCTGCATGGGTCTTCTCTGGGGACTCCTGTTTCCTCCCAAGTCCTATAGGTGTGAGGTGACCTGAGTGTCTACATGGTCCCAGTCTGAATGAGTGTGGGTGGGTGTGAGCACGCCCTGCAATGGAAGGGCGTCCTGTCCAGGGGTGGGTGCCTGCCTGGTCACCGTGACCCAGCACTGGAATAAGCTGGTTGGGAAATAATTATCTTACTTGTTTTTATTAATTGTTCTTAAATGTATGTATAGCTCACATTTATTTTACTGTTGAATATTAGAAGTGTTTCGGGTCTTTATTTAGAAGTTTGGTGATGATTTTGTGACCAGAAATATGCCTTGGAACTTAACTCTTGTTTATGTCAGCTTGTGGTAAAACTGGTTTCGATATATGTCGTTTTGCTTAATGCTGCAGTTTCCAAGAACCTATTGATGCTGCTGCAAGGAAATGTTTGAAATTCAATGGGTAAATAGGCCTCTGAGACTGTGCTGCCAATTCCTCCTGTTGCTTTAGTGGAAGGCCAGCCTCCTCCCCTAAAATAACGCAGATTACTTCCACATACATAAATCCATTATAGCTCTTATCCTGCTGTATGGCTTAAATGTTTTATTGTACCCTCAGCACTTAGCACTTTGGCATAAAGCAAGTAAACAAGATAATGTCTGATGAATGAAAGAATGCATGAGTGAAAGACAAGACAAGCTAATGCCATCTTCATTTTCTTTTCATGAATGGATTATTTCTAAGCCATTCTCTGCTAGTAGCAGCTCCATTTCCTTTAGTCTTTGGTGCTTAGCATGAAGTCTCCTACCTCACCACCCTATTCCTTAGCTCCTCAAGCCCTGAGGTTCCTGGATACTTAGACTGGAAAAACTAAGAAGCATAGCCATGAATGTATTTATGTGTATAGAGATGGCTGAAAGTCCACCAAAGGTTGTGCTCCTTCCATAGTATAAATCCATTTCTGGAAAGTAGTTTTCCGATCAGGGTTATAGTTCCCAGTCCAAGAGTGATCCTGTGAGTGAGTTCTGGCTGTGGCGGGCCAGAATAATGTAATGCAAAGAAAGAATTAACGCATGCCACTCTCAGGCTTGCCCCATAAGAACTCTCTGCAGGACCCTAATTGCTCTTCTTGCAACTAATCTTTGGAGACAAGTGTTGAAAATGGCAGAGCCTCTTTCAGCCTGCGTCTCTGAATGACTGCATGGAGCACACTCCCGTTCCCTTCATCCTCCTCCCCTATAACACAGTTAGTGGGTTTCACACGAGTGGGAAACAAACCTCTTTTCTAGCAAGCCCCTGAGATTTTAGGGCATATCTGGTGGAGCAGAAGCATTACCTTAACCAATCCAACATGTGTGTGTTAAAGTATGTGTTCTCTGAATGCAAAATCCAATTTTATATAGAATCAAAAACCAAATGGAGATAGAGCCAGAAGTAAGAGGATTTAATTCTTGAATGTGGGAAATCTTTCATTTTACATTTAATTTAGCTGGGCAGGTGGTCATATTGTTCTTTGATATATAATGGTTAGTATGATTCAAGGCAGAGACCAAGGGAGAAAATGGAGCTCAAGAAAAGAGCTGAAAGCAAAAAGGACAAAATGAGTAAGGTCAGAAAAGATTTTCTGGTGAAATTGATAATTTTTTTTTTTTAAACAGCTGATTCAGTAATAGACATTGATTATGATTGGTGAAACAAATAAATCATCACGATTATATGTAAGAAATATAGATTACCAATACATTATGATTATGTCACTGGATCTTGTCAAACTGCTAATCCCCTGTACTTTAAGATCCCTCCTGCCTAGAAATGCTAGGGAGGGACATCCCATGACTTGCTCTGTGTTTCTAACCCTTCTAGGGTGGGCCTAAGAACAAAGGCATCATCTGAAAAAGTAAATTTTAAGTCCTACCTCATGTCTTCTTTCATTTACTCTCCCTTTTCAAGAAGGGGCTCTGGTAAGTCAAAAAGCTTTATCAGAGGGAAGTATAGAGGAAGAGGTAAGAAACCACAGGTAAATGCACAAAAGGGCAGTTTCTGGTATGTCAGGCTGATTATACACACTTCCCACTACCTAGATTGGGATTTGGGGTGGGGTGTCCATTGGGCATGTCAATTCCTTTGGAAATTTCCAAAACTTTGAGAAATCAAATTCTTCCTTTGACTGAGCTAGGTCTTTTGAGTGTTGACATCGAAGTAGAGTGTCAAGTGTAGAAAAAAGTTGGCTATGCAGTTGGCTATGGAGGACTGGCTTTAGGCTCAAGGGAACAAGAGACCAAGAGAGTTTTTCAAGTTACTTTTTAGGAAAGCCTGACTAATTCATCAGAATAGGTAAGGAGAAAGAGTCTCGGGGCAATTGCATCACAAAGTAAATATTGTTTATTTGGATGGAGTTTTCTTTGTGCTGTGTCTTTAGGACAGCTGGTACGGAAGGCAATGCGGGAAAAGATATAGAATTCCAGCAGAGGATACATAAATAAACTTATCAATATAAAGTTGTCAATAGCATGTATCTGGGGGATGCATTTAAATTTTTGGTGTTGTTATTTTTGGTAGAGTATAAATGGAGTGTTCAATACTCTGTTAGTGAAAATGTAACTTTGGAACAATCTTCCCAGAATACAGAAACCTTTAAAAAACTTAATGAAGTACACAGAAACTCCTACTTCTAGTTAAATGTAGAACGTTGTAGGAAACTACTGTGCCACTCTCAAAAAGAATAAGCCACACACACTACACAATCACAGATTTAAAAAATCCTTCAGAGAGTGGAAGAAAAAGAAACCTAAATGAACTAAATTCCATAAAGCAATAGCCCTTCTCATGAGAAAAGAGGTATGTGTCTGTTTTCATCTTTCATGTAATGGTGGAAGGAAGTAGAATTCACCAGAGACAGGTGTAAGGAGGAACCAGATGAACTCCTAACACACGTTTATAGTTTCATGCAGGCTGGAATAATGGATTAGAATCCCCCTGCGTACCAGGAAAAGAGCAAGTCTATAAATTGAATACTTTATCCAGACTAAAACTAAAATAAAGAAAAAGAGATCTGTGGGACAATCTAAACTATTCTAACATATGTATCATCAGAGTACCAAAAGTAGTATCCAAAAGTAGAAGAGAGAATGATGCAGAAGAAATATTTGACTAGATAACAGACAACATTTTCTCCAAATTGATTAAAGATGTCAGTGCATAAGTCCAAGAAGCTCATTAAACCCCGAGATGACCACACCCAGACACATTATACTGTGTTTCCCCAAAAATAAGACCTAGCCAGACAATTAGCTCTAATGCGTCTTTTGGAGCAAAAAAAATCTTATAGTAAAATAAGACCAGGTATAATATAGTATAGTATAGTACAGTACAGTATAATATAGTATAGTATAGTACAGTACAGTATAACATAACATAACATAACATAACACCGGGTCTCACGTTAATTTTTGCTCGAAAAGACACATTAGAGCTGATTGTCTGGCTAGGTCTTATTTTTGGGTAAACACAGTCGTTCAACTCCCTAAGTTCAAAATTAAAGAGAAAATATTAAAAGCAGGAAGAAGAAAGAGACATATTACATACAGAGGACAACAATAAAAATGATGACTGACTTCTTATGAGGAATTATGATGGCCATAACCAATGAAACCATGTATTTAAAGAAACAAAAATGATAAACTATCAACCTACATTTCTATATCTAGCAAAAAACAACTTTAAAATATGAGAGTAGAACTTTATCTGTTGTTTATGAAGATATAAAACAGCACGCCACATTGGAAAACAGTTTTGTAGTTTCTTAAAAAGGAAATTACTATGCCACCCTCAAAAAGAATAAGCCACACACACTACACAATCACAGATTTTAAATCCCCTTCAGAGAGCTGATGAAAAAGAAAACCAAATGAACTAAACTCCATAAAGCGATGAGCCCTTCTCATGAGAAAAGAGATGTGTGTCTGCTTCCCTTTTTCATGTAATGGTGGAAGAAACAATTCACCAGAGACAGGTGTAAGGACGAACTGGATGAACTCCTAACAAACTTTTATAGTTTCATGCAGGCTGGAATAATGGATTAGAATCCCACCGAGTACCAGACAAAGAGCAAGTCTGTAAATTGAATACTTTATCCAGACCAAAACTAAAATAAAGGAAAAGAGATCTGTGGGACAATATAAAGAGGAACAGAGAAATATAAACTAGACGGAAGAAATGAAAAACAAATGGCAAAATAGTGGACTTAATTGCAACCATACTGATAATTAATTTAAATGTAAATGGATTACAGACACTTTAATTAAAAGGCACAAAATTATCAGGCTGGATAAAATACAAGAAAGCAAGAATCAATCTCTCTCTCTCTCTCTCTCTCTCTCTCTCTGTATATGTATATATTCTATATATACTATATATATCATATACAAACACATATACATACAAAACACATTTTTTAAATCTAAGGACACAAACTGGTTAAAAGTAAAAGATTAGAAAAATATAAAACATGCAAACAGAAAGCATACGAAACTTGGTGCGTCTATATTAGTATCACACAAAGTAGAATTTGAGACAAAGAGAATTACCAAGATAAGTATATTTTATCACTCAAAAATCAAGACAATAGGGGTGGTCAGTTAGCTCAGCTAGTTAGCGTGGTGCTGCTAACACCAAGGTTGCCGGTTCGATCCCTGCATGGGCCACTGTGAGCTGAGCCCTCCTTAGGAGAGTCAACTATGCCATTGTAGCCTGAAAGCAATATGTAACTAATGACCATGGCTATTTCCCAAAAACAAAAACAAAACAAAACAAAAACAACAACAAAACAAAAACTTTACAAAAAAAATCAAAACAATAATACAATCCTAGATGAGAATGCACTTAATAACAAAAATTCAAAATACATGAGGCTGAATTTGACAGCACTAAATGGAGAAACACAGATCTACAATCTCAGTTGGATATATTAACACTTCCCTATCAGAAACTAATAGAAAATATAAACAATCATTATAGATAAAAAACATTTTAACAAATCTACAGACCAATTTGACCTAATTGACATTTACAGAACACTATACCCACCATCTGCGGACTATACATTCTTTTCAGATGTACATAGAACATTCATCATGACAGACCATATGCTAGACTACAAAACAAGTTTCAATAAATTAAAAAGGGTCAAAATCACGTAGGTCAGAGTTTCTCAAAATTTCTAAGCCCATGGGGTCTTTGAGATGCTTTTAGGAGATCCTTAAGGACAAAACTACTTTCAAAATATTGAGATATTGTTTTTCTTTTTCATTCTCATTCTTTCATGAGTGTGCAGTGAAATTTTCCAGAAACTGAATGACTTCTGATGTCATACAGATTGAATAAAGAAACAAATGTGAAAAACCAGTTGTTTTTTATTAAGCCAGACATTAAACATGTTTTCAAAAATATAAACCACTCTGTTCACTACTTTTTTGTTGTTCTGAAAATTAGTTTTTTCATAAAAATACTATTTACATTAAAATGTTATTTTTAAATGGCTTAATAAAAAACTTAAAAGCTTCTTAGTTTTAATTTCTAACATGTAAATATAAACAGATATAACCCACATAATTTTTAAGAGTATAAAGGTGGTGAGATAAAAAATTTTGATAACCCCTGATATATAATGTGTTCTTTGACCATAGTGAAATTAAGTTAGAAATCAATGAAAATAAGACATCTAGAAACCCCCAAGTATTTTGGAAATAAAACAACACTCTTGAATAATCCTTCAGTCAAAAAAGAAATCTAACAAAAACTTTAAAAACTATTTAAAAGCCAATGATAATAAAACAATATATCAAAATTTGTGGGACATAGCTAAAGCACTGTTTAGAGTAAAATACATAGCTTTGAATGCCTACATTGAAAAGAAGAGTAAAATTAATAAAATAAGCACCAATTTTACTCAAAATCTTTCAGAAAATAGAGAAGGAAAAAACACTTGATGATTCATTTTATGAGGGCAGCATAATCCTGATACCAAAATTTGTTAAAGATATAAATATAAACATGCATAATCTTTGCCTGATAGTTAGTAATCTCTTCAAAGCAATCATTAGAGATATAGATAAATATTTAAGTGCAAGAGTTATAACAGTGAAAAACATATTCAATGATTAGGACTAGTTAAATAAATTGTAAGTCTGTACGATGAGACACTATGTGTCTTAATTATTAAAGTATGTTCTCAAAGGAATTAATGCCATGGCAAAGACATAAGTTAAGTAAAAAAATGTAGTCTGATCCCATTATTACATGTAACATACATACTACATATAAAAAGCCTGAAAACAAATGCATCAAAATATTAGTAGTACTTAACTCTGAATTGGAGGGATTGCCATTAATTTTTTTATTTTTTAATGTATTTTCCAAATCATCTGCAATGTAAATGTGCCTCTTTAACAACAACAACAAAAATCTAATCTATTGTTCCAAAAAATTTTTGAATAATGCAACACTGTAATTCACAGAATGATATTTCTCTGAAGACCCTTTGAAATTCATCAGTCCTCTGCCTCCATTTGACAGATGAGGAAATTCAATTTCCTTTCCTGGGTGGACACATATAAGGTACTTAGGTTATACATCAAGTTAGTGATAGAATCAAGCCCAGAATCTGGATTCCTCTCCTCCCAGTTCCATGCCTTTCCCTTTAGGTCACAATGTAAAGAAAATGACATTTATTATCATATATATGAAAATTCTTCAGATTTAATCACTGCTCTCTAGTCTGTGAACCCAGGAAATTTATTCTGGTTTAAGTCATAAATTCAAATGTAAAGTATTTGAACTTAGGTTTAAAAGTATACTATTAAAAATCTCAACAAAAATGTAAGGAATAAGTAATTTCTACATATTTTATAAGGAGATGGGTATTTTTCCTACCTGAATTTTAATAATATTTTCCCATGTTATCTAAAATACACCAATTTACTAAAAATCTCAAGACAATCCATTAAAATTAGAATTACCAACTGCATAAAAAAGCTTAATGGTCTATTAAAGAATTCTGGCAAAATAAAAAAGAAAAAGAAGAAGAAAGAAAACTAGTCATTGTTCAAAGTGTCCAGGTTTCACTTAATGGAAGATTCAGCTTAAAGATCATTCTCACATCCAAAATTTAGGTAGACTTATGAAGAGATAGTTCTTTAATAAAAAACTTTCCCAAAAAACAAAAGGCATATTCATCTCTTGGCATATTAATAAGTAAATCAAGTCTGTATGAGAATAAATAAGCAAGACCCTTTTTTTGTTTAAAACCGGGAGAAGATGGTTTGGTATACGCAAGACCTGAGCAGAATACTATATTGTGATTTAAACCAAAGCATACATCACTTTCAACCATGAAAACTAGATTTCCAGCAACAGCACATCTAGTAAAACACCTGAAATGATGTTTGTGTCACTTTCTGAGAAATTAAATGCCATTCTGTGGTGGATTTAAGGTGACTGAACCCAGAAATAGTACACAAAAGGAAAAAACAAAATTCACATTCAGTGGCAGGATTAGTACGTCAGATCACAACCATCACTATGTGATTGGGTAAAAGAGGCTAATACAGAGGGTGCCAAAGAAATGTATACACATTTTAAGAAAGGAAAATATATTATTAAAATTGTAATACTCAATATATACCAATAACAAAGATGAATACAAGTCACGTGACGTCTGCAATTGCAAGAGGAGCTCAAAGTGGTTACCATCAGCATCCAGACACTTCTGATGACGGCTAACTACTGCTTGAGCAACGCTGACCAAAGTGTCCACTTGTATACATTTTTTTGGCACCCCCAGTATATGTTCTTTAATAGTCATAAAGTGAATTAACAATCCTGGATGCCAGCCAGCCAGCATTTCCTCCAAGGTGCAGGAAATATCTGTGGGGGCAATGGGCTTGGGACCCCTTTTCTATTCCAAGCCTATTTTGAGGGGCTTCCCTGCCTTTCCACTAATTCTGTAGGTCCACTTATGGCCCTTCACATGCCCACAGAGTTTCTTTCTGTCACATCTGATCTTCTCTGCGTGATCCCTTATTATTCTATCAATTTCTGCTTGAAAACACATTGGCCTGGGAATCAGGGTTCAAACTCAGGCTCTGGTTTTGCCCCCAACTGCCTGGATGGGCTAGGGAAAGGCATCTACTATTTCTGGGCTTTCATTTCCTCAACGGTTTGATGAGTGGAATGGTTCAGGCAGGAACAGCAACTTGGAGCCCTATATTGAGAAAGACTCTGAGGCCACTTTCAGACCTCCCAGGAAAGAACACTCAGCCTGCAGTGTCTGCCTGTGACACAGGGAAGACTGGTGACAATAAACCCTTCAAGTCTGAATAAATGATATAAAATGAAACCTCAGTAAGACATTTTCCCCAAATTATTTCCATTGTTCTTTCTCCCTGACTATGGATAATCGAGGACGCTATTCCCAAACTGTTTGCCACCCAGCGTTAGATGACAATGACACTGTACTTCCATGACAAAGGCAAATGTGACAAATCCTATGTCACAACAGGAACCATCAGTCAGAAAGTGAGCCATTTTCCCCAAACTATACAGCAAATCCAAAACAAATACTAAAATTAAGGGACATATATTCACTAATAAATATCTTAATGCATCATCTGTATTTGTTTCACAGCTTTTATTGTGCACTGACTCTATGCAAAGTCCTAGGAGAGTCACTACTAAGGGGAGAAGAAAAGGGGAAGAGAACAGAATAACTCAGGATTCTTAGTCTAAGAAATTCTAAATCCAGTGGGCAAGAAAGATATACACAGATAACACAAATTGATACACAAATGTTCATCTCGGAGAAAGATGGAGTCCCCCTTTACTCCTCTCTGTCTCCCTCATCCACATCCAACCCATATGCAAATCCTGTTGACTGAATTTTCAAAGTTTATCTCCAACCTGACCATTCTTGCCTCTTTTACCCCTATCACCCCTGTTCAAACCATCATCTTCTCTCACCTGGACTAATGCCAGAGTCTCCTGACTGGGTTCCTGGTTTTCCCTCTAGTGTTAATACAGTCTATGCCCACACAGAAGCCAGGATGATCCACCTTTAAAAATGCCAATCAGTTCATGTAATTCCCTGTCCTCACCTCCCCATGACTTCCTATTACACTAAGAACAAGATCCAAAATCTTCATCATGGTCTGTAAGAACCTATTTCATCTGGTCTTGGTACCCACTGGACCTCATTTCCCCCTGCTCTCCATTATGATGTTCTTGCTGCTTTAACCCACCAGGCACACTCCTGCCCCAGGGCCTTTGCACTGTTGTTCCCTTTACTTGGCATATTCTTCCCCCCAGATGGTCACATGACTCCCTCCTTCACTTCATTCAGGTCTGTCTTCAAATGTCACCTCTTCAAGGTGGCCTTTTCTTACCATGTCTAAAATAGCACCTGCCCATTCCCTAACACCTTCCCCTGCTTCCTTTTGCCCAGTAGCACTTATTACTACCTACCATGTCATAAATTTGTTTACTTTTTTATTGGTTTCTCCATTATAATGTAAGAACTATGAGGGTAGGGACATTGATGGTTGCATTCACTGCTGTAGCCTCAGCATGGACAATAGTATGCGGCAGGCACATGCTAGCTCCTCAGTAAATATTTGTTCAGTGAATGAATGGATGAAATTAGGAGAGAGCTAGAAATTGGAGAAAAACCTGATGTTAAATAGCACCAGGGAATATTATATTATTGTCTGTGTCTCCACTTCTAGATTTTCTGCCAGAGCAATGGTTGATGTTAAAAAATGTTGCTTGGCTTATGGGCAGGTGAGCAGGCTGGACAGAGGTACCTGGAGAGTAGCTGAGATGGAGGTGACTGTCTCATGTTGAAGGCACATCCTCCTGGGTCTGGGACACACAAAGCCATCAGCTGCGTGGAAGGCAGTGAGTGATCCCAGAAATATAGCATTTGAGGTGAGCCATTTGGTATAAATTACATTATTTCTGAGCATTTGGGTCTATAGCCCCAAAATAGGAATGGTAAAACTGATACAATTCTTTCCATGCTGGGACAAGCTGTGGGCTGAACAAAACCACTGAAAGGGATATGCAGGAATCACTGCTGCTCTAGGAATTGAGTTGAATGGCTCTTGTTTCTGCAAACAGAAATCTGAAATCTGCAGACACTGCACGCATCAATGACATAAAGGGAGATCCTATTTCCCTCAGCGTAAAACACTACATGGGAGTCTTTCTGTAGCAGGTACTATCGAGTTTTTTTCCACAGCTACTTAACAGCAGAGCTCAGAGTGGAACCCACAAAATCTGGCCCTGGGATCCATTCACTTAAACATGTGCTATGCTGCCTCTCATGAGTGTACTGACTAACTCGAGCTAGGGTGGGTCATCCTCTCTGTGCCTCAGTTCCCTGGACAGGACAGCAACAGGATTACCTCTTAGGGCTGTTGTGAGGCTCTAATGAGTTCACACATGTAACGTGTCCTGAAGAGGGCCTGGCATATAGTAAGCATTCTCCTATTATCATAGTATCTGTAGGATCCATTCTTAGCAGAGGAATTACTGGTTCAAATACAGATGTTACATAACTTTCCCAAAGTCATGTCTCCAGTAAGTGGGGCCAGGATTTAAACCCAGCTACGTTTGGCTCCAAAGCCCTTGTTCTTTCACCCTGTAAGCCACTGTCAGCAGCTTCCAAGGCTAGCATCTTCCTGGCATTTGACAATTCTCAGCCAAAGCTTTCTGTTCCCTTTTAGGCATTTCTTTGTGATATCTAAGTTTTAATTCTGTACACAGAATCTGTTAGTGATCTAGCACTCCAGTCAAAGTGTTTCAGCCTGGAACATGTCTTGTTACGGTGGTGTGCTGAAACCAATAGGGCAGCTAGTGTGGACACTCCATTTTGATTCTCATCTGAGATTGCTTAGCAGGGATTTGAAGGAAGCCATGTCCTTGAAAGTCTCTCACATACCAATGCTCCACACTCCAAGAGGCTTTATCTTCTAGCTGCAGCTCTCACAAGACACACAGGTGAGAAATTTAATAGCTCCTCTAGTAAACAGTACGCACCGCCAAGCTGGCAAAACAGGCCAGCTCACGGACAGGAAAATAAGTGATTCAGTGGGATCCAGATAATGAAAACCTTTGGCAATGATGGATGAACAAAACAAAATACACCTGCATGCAGACGCGATCATCCAGGGAGTAGATGGTACAGATTGTTTTCATTTATTTGTATAGTGAGGGAAAGGTGGGCGGGAAGTCAGCAAACGGAGAGGAGTCACATTTTTTCTATGGCAACCAGCTCGCCCAACTTCCATTCCGATGTCCGCAGGAAATCAGTGTACCCGGAGTTTTCTTTGTTCTTTATCTCCTCACCCTGTTGAATGCTGGCTTCTAAAAAGGGTCAAACACGTCACGTGATGCTGTAAATACATGGCTCTTACCTTTAACATCATGTCACCCATCCCAGATTATAGTTGGATTTCAATAGGCCCCCAGTAAGCATAAGTCATGGGTATAAAAGTGTACACTCAGGTGTACCATGCAGGCATTCTCCCATGGGGGAAGGGAATTCTGGAGTAGGCCCCGACTGGGGTCTCTGAATGCACAGTAATTATCCAGTCACCCCTCTCTGTTCATAGGAAAGGCTTGACCTGAATATTCCAAATCCTGTTGTCCTCATCCAGCTGATCTACAATAATCAATGTGTCCCAACGACTTTACCCAGGGCACTTGAAGTTCACAGCTTTAAGTGAAAAATGATGGATCAGTGAATAGAATAAAGAGGAGAAAAGGATTACTTGTACCAAAATCTCTGAGAATGGCCACTTTCCCTCCCTCCCATCCCCTCCTCCTTTTCCTCTCAGGACTGATTTTGGGGCGTAGGCCTAGAGCAGGAGAGTTACATAGTGTGCGACCAGAGACTCCATCAGCCTCTCCCCTGGGCTGACATATTTGGGGCTCTATCACAGTCTCTCCAGGGTCTTCAGCAGGCCTCCCTGAGCTCCTGTAAATGCCATTCCAAACCGGAACCTCTCCCTAAAATGTTAGGTAGAAAGAATATTCTCAAAACTCAAATATTCGTTGTGCTCTGTAACTTCACGGAACTCATCCAAGTCAAATTCCCCTGGGAGATCTGGGCTCCGGGCCAGGAACAGGAAGTTGTTAGGGTGACACAAGGACATGGAGTACTTTGGAGGGATCAGGGGAAAAGAGAGGGCCTTGTGACTGTAAAGGAAGAAGACACACAGAAAGGTTGTTTAGGAAGGCCTCCGAAAACAAGAGGCATCCATTCCACTAATGAAATCTTCACCCATAATCTGCTTCTTGGAGGAGGCATTCTGAGAGACCTGGAGAGACCAGTATATACAGGGGTGAGACCAGTATATACAGACAGAGACCAGTATATACAGACAGAGACCAGTATATACAGGGGTGAGACCAGTATATACAGATAGAGACCAGTATATTCAGACAGAGACCAGTATATACAGACAGAGACCAGTATATACAGGGGTGAGACCAGTGTATACAGACAGAGACCAGTATATACAGGGGTGAGACCAGTGTATACAGACAGAGACAAGTATATACAGGGTGAGAGCAGGCAGCATCTGACGAGTCCTGCGTGGACAACCCTTAGTAAATAAATTCCAGACACTATGGCAAGATTCTCCATTATCTTGATGAAAATTTCATACCAAATAAGGGGAAATCTCCTTTTTGTATAAGGTAAGGGCAAGTTTTGTACAATGTCCCAGGTTTGGCCTAGAGCTTGTTATGGTTCTAAGCGTCCCTATTTAACATCACAGTTAATCCTGAGAGTAGACCCTAGGATGAGATGGAAGGTTTACTCATTACTCCCACCGCTTAACTGCCATTTCAACTCTTTTTAAAGAGAAAACGTATGGAGA
Source organism: Rhinolophus sinicus (assembly GCF_036562045.2). NCBI lineage: Eukaryota > Metazoa > Chordata > Mammalia > Chiroptera > Rhinolophidae > Rhinolophus > Rhinolophus sinicus. The sequence continues at coordinate 92,964,419 of NC_133755.1, forward strand.
CTTGCCTAGGACAGTGTTCATTTCCTATGTAGCAGAGAAGGAAACACTGACTTATTTACAAAGAACAGTAGTGGCTTACACACATTTGAAGCATGACAAATGAGAATTTTATATACATTAATTGTTACCATGTTACCAGACTTTAAAACTGAAATTGTGTCTATAAACGATATTTCAAAACCCATAGCATTTTCTTATCCCTTATATGGACTTTAATGCTGGGAGTCATAAACCTGAGTTTATTTTCTCAGGTACCATAGATACCTTTTGTGTGACATAGGATCCAGACCAGGATATATTTTATATAGTTGTGCACTTTTCAGGCGGTTAAGTTTGCTTCCAAATGTCATTTTTATCCTGCAATCTGTTATTAAAAGTTTTAAGTATTTAGGATGCATATGTATGAGTGTGGTCTCCATTTGCACACATACACATATGTACATTGTGTGTGTGTGTGTGTACAGAATCTCCAAAAGTAATTGCAGTTTAAAAGGTTAAAAATAACTGCAAAAACTGCGATTACTTTTGCACCAAACTAACAGTTAACATTATGATTCCAACGTCAATTTCTTGGCTTTGATGTTGGACTATAGTTATGTGAGATGTTACCACTGGGGAAAGCTGGAGAGAGGGTACAAGGGACCAATCTGTTGTATCTGTGCAACATCCAGGGAGTCTATAATTTTTTTCAAAATAAAAGGGTAAAAATCCGAATGTATAGGCCATGCGCTGGATCAATTAAACCAGAAGCTCTGGGGTGGGACCCTGGCATCAGTCTCTTTGAAGGCTCCTAAGGCGACTGCAAAGTGAAGGCCAAGGCAGACAGTCACTGATCTAGTTACCTGATGTTTACACGTTTTACAATCTCCTCATACATTGCTATTTAATAGTGATAAAGCACATTGCAATTACTGAACAAAATATGTATTACGAAGCTAACCCTAAAGGTTTCCTAGCAATTGTTCATAGCGCCAGGAAAACAACATGTTATTACGGTGTAAAGACTTAAATAATTATCTTTGTAAATAAAAACATAAACACTTTTCCCACAATTAAAGCTGGTCATAAATAGAAGAATATTGTATTTGTTGTTTACTGGGTATGCTTAAACTTCAAAACTCCTGCAATGCACAATCAGAGTTTGTCTCCCTAAACACCCACAGTAAAGGCGAACGACCCTGCTGAGATATCAGCCTGAACTAAAAATGAATTTGCAAAAAAAATGATTTCTCAATCTAAAATTCCACGGTTCTGATCTTGAATGCTCTGTATTAGACCTATGTGATGTTGTTATTAAAATACTTTCAGAAAACCCCCTCCATATATCCACATGCATGCAGACTGAGAAGAAATACTGTCAGAAAAATGGAAAACCATAAAATGAAGGAAGTTCGTTATTAGGGCATTGCCTCCTTTGTAAACAAACCAGAGCACTTTTCAAACACTGAAGCAAGTCATTAGAATGAATGAGTGTTACACCTGTCAGGAAACCCAAAGAGGTTTCTCAAGAGCCTAAGTTGATCACGTAGTTCTCACTCCCCACTGGCTAAAAGCATCTATCTAAGAGTCCTCTGCACAAGCAGTGAGTCAGTCGTCTACGTGCAAATGTACAACAGTTTAGGAAGTAAGACTGCTCCAGAGGCATAAAGTGAAAATTGAAAAAGAAAAGAAATTCTTCTTCCACAATAACTGCCACCGGTATGTCTGTCCATAGACATGATTTGATAGGCAAGCAATGTAAAAGAAACACAACTCAGTATCTAACAAATTATACTTTCTCTTAACCTAAGCCTACATTGCCATCAGTCACCAAACAAGCCCAAGGTCAGTGACTGTCCATAAGACCACCACAGGAGTGGGCCTACTGTTTTTTTTAAAGAGCAAATAATATTTTTATTACAAGCTCTCAGGGAGGCAAATTTAGGACAAACACAAGCAGACATGGTAACCAATTCAAAGGTTATTTCAATTCAAATAACCAATTTATAGGTTATTAAATTTCACCTATATTCGTACTGTCTGAGCCCAATTTTAGATCTGATCTCTTCTTCCAGTTACCATAGACGTTTAGACAGAGGCAGCCAAATCCTCTAGGCCAGTGATTATAAACTCAGTGTCTTAGTTCACATCATGAAATAAGTTGAAATGCACGGAAAACACCCAAATTACAGGGTCGATAGTGAAAAGGTAAAATGAGGGATACCTATTTGGGCTTTTTTGTTTGTTTATGTGTTTTTAAATATTTTATTGAGGTGTAATTGACATATTATATTAGTTTGAGGTGTAAAACATAATGATTCAATATTTCTATATATTGTGAAATGATGACCACAATAAATCTAGTAACATTCATTACCACACAGTTACAATTTTTTCCTCATGATAAGAACTTTTCAGATCTACTTTCTTAGCATTTTTCAAGTATATATAATACAATATTATTAACGATTGTCACCGTAGCCCTGCTATTCTTAACTCAGGTCCTCGACCATATGCAGCCATGCTTCCCAGATTTTATCGTGCCCAAATTCACGGGAGAAGCCTGTACAAATGCAGACTCCAGGTCAGGAGGGCTGCAATAGCACTGAAATCCTGCTTTTCAAACACTCCCCCAGAGGCTGCAGCTGCTCCCGGGCCAGGGCTGGAGGAACCAGGCACTGTCGCACCCCAACGTGGGCGGCCAGCTGCCTAAGTCCTGCCACTGCATCACTTGAGTGACCAGGTAAAGGCCACCATCGCCCCAAGATATCTCCTCACCACCACCCTCACCGAGAGTGTGTCTTTGTGACAGTGGCACCAGGGAAGTTACAGCACAAGAATTAAGCAGCATGAAAGAAGAGAAAATGATAAAGCTAGCCCCAGGCTCTTTCTAGAACTCCAAACATGTTTTGTTCCCTCTTTTTACCAAATTAAGAGTGGAATCCTTTTGAAAAGTACAGAGACAGAAATCTGAAATTATGGATTGTTCAAAATCTTCTTGAAGTTGTCATTGAATTCTGTGCTTTGGTTTCCTATGCGTTTTAATGCTTTAGGGTGAGATATCCTACTTCTGGCTGAGGACAAAAAAAAGCAATGTTTTACGACTTGTAGAATTGGCATTGTGATGCAATTATTATCTCTTTAATATGCCACAAAAACGTCTGCTCATCGTTATGAATGAAACTTGCCAAAGGTCAAGGAATGAGTAAATGGGAGAATAAGTCAAAGGGTAACAATGTGTAAATGGGATTCTAACTGAGAGCCTGCTTTGCATACACCAGCAAGCTGCTTCTCTGCAATGAACCCTTGCAGAGGATCACAGGTAATCGCTTCCCCATATGTTTAGACCAGTCTTCTCAACCGCCCTATGAGATACACATTATATTATACCTGTTTTACCAAATAAGAAAGCTGAAACTTAGATGGGTTAAGGGACTTATCCAACAGCTACATAATTAAATAGAGCATTCCAGTCTTTCCAATATTTACTTTTTGAGGCCAGGCTTTATTCAGTTCTCCTTGTAATTCTGTTGTGATGTCCTTGACCCTCGCCTGCTATGCAGGCTGGTAATTGCCAGGGACGGGGGTATGTCAGTACTAAGGAGTAAGTGGGGCAGGCTGCCACACCACGCTGCCGCTGCCCACACATGATGGTCTCGCTGGCCACAGGCTGAAGACAGAGTGAAAAACACATCCCTGTGTGCTTGGGATTGTCACAGGCTGAACACAGAAAGTCCCAGCTTCTGGAAACCCCTCCTCAGTTAAGAAATTAGTTATTAGTTAGTGATATTTAGTTAATGGTTTTAAATATATATGGTAATAAAACAGAAAACATTCATATATTGCTTATTGCATGCCAGGTACTGGCTGCTTTAAAACCCACACTAACCACCGTCATGCAGGTACTCTGGTCCCAATCCCCGCACAAGAACGCAGGATACGGTGAGGCCAAAAAGGAACACCAATGGAGCCATGGACAGGGGGCTCATACCCTATATTCTCGCTGGCGACTGGGCTGGAGACACAGGAAGCAGGAGCCCCACGATCCGCAATCTGCAGTCCGCTTCTCTGCCAACCAACCAACCCTCTAGCGTAGCCATGGCAGTTATATTAGTGGCTAATAGCTAACTGGTAACAACAGCTGATGGCCACCCAGCCACAGCAGATGGCCATCTGATTATAGCTGATGGTCATCTAATAACCGAGCCAGCACCTTTCCACATGAGTCTGAGAGCTTGGAAACTGCTCTCTGGGACTCTGCCCTCACAACCACTGACTCCTCTCAGGAGTCCTGTGGGGACAGAGTCCAAGAGAGCAGTTGGTGTTCCTTTTTGGCCTCACCATATCCTGCGTTCTTGTGTGGGGAGCGAGAGCTGAGACCTATGCATTGCTAAGCCCTATGATGAGGGCACTAGCATTCTCCCCATTTTAGAGATACAGGAGCAAAAGCCCAGAGAGCCTGACAGGTTCAAGGTCACACAACTTCTAAGTGTTGAGGCTGGGATGGCTTTGTCTTAAGGATTTCTTAACTAGGTCACTAACTCCCTGGCATGTTGTGTTAGCAACAGGAATTGCAAATTGCTTGGGAAAAGCAGACAACATAAAGGAGAGGCCAGGACAAGGAAATATATTTAAAGTACTTCAGTTTTTACAGGAAGACGCAGGCATGTTTCAGAGTCTCTCCCAGCTCCCAGCCAAGATATTATCTTTTCTTTCCCTCACCAGAGGGCGCAGAGGCTTCATGTGAACTTGGAAAAATTTATCCAGTCTATTTAGAAGTAATTTTTGTATAAAATCTTCAGTTTATTTTTACAATATGCAAATCGCAGGTACAGATGGAAAATTCAATAACATTATAATCCTGATGATGCCCTAGGTGTAGGATGACATTTATATAGGCAAACACACATTTGTGGTCCTAGGAATGATTGTGGTGGCATTTTAAAGCCTGCTGCAGAAATCCTTTCCCCTACTTTAAATCCTATGGGATAAGACAGAATTTATCAAGTCAACGAAAAACACACGTCAGTAATATTAATAACTGTACTGCCCACTGACTGCCATGAGCACACTTCAGAAGAGCTCCTCTGAGGCAGCTTATTTGGGGCAAGGATTGTGGCAAAGCAGGGAAAGACAACATCACTCAGGTGGGGGAAGGCCCCAGGCGCCCTGGTACTTCCAATGGCCAGTCATAGGGTCTGGGCTTCTCCCACCTCAGATCGTCTTCTCCAACCTTAACTGAAATGTCCCCAGTTAAAATCTAAGTGCCCAGTGCGGTGGGAACATTAGCAAACACTGACACCTGAAGAGGGATCTTTGGGAGGAGTTTTTCACATGTTCTCACCTAAAACATGAGGCATTCAACTTGAGTGATTCTCAGTCTTCCCTCTATATCAGGGAAGAGGCCCTTGTACAACCTGCAAGTGCCCAGGACCAGGATATTTGGGTTTAATTAGCCTGGGGTGGGGCCCAGGGATTGTTACAGATCCCGGGTGATTTGAATATGCTGCCAATGGTGGTCTTCATTGGTGGTTCCCAACCCTCTACATTAGAATCACCTAGGAGATTAGAAAAAAATCCCAATGCCCTGGCTACACTCCAGGCCAATGAAGTCAAAATCTTCAGGGAAGACCCAAAGTATCGATTTTGTTGACAGCTGACAGGTGATTCCAATGTGCAGCCAGGGTGGAGAATCACTCAGCCTGATGACGGGTAGGAGACTATTACAGTGGGAAAACCCTGCTGTGTTTAGAGTCCTGCCGTTCCTTCCACATCTAGCATTCCGTAGTGCCTTCTAACGCAGATGGTTCCCAAACATGAGCCTCTCAGAATCACACAGGTGGCTTGTGAAAACAAGCCTCACCCCCAGAGGTTCTGATTCATTAGTTCTGGGTAGCACATAACAATGTGCACTTTTAATCAATTCTCAAGGGATGCACCTTGTCACGCGGGCGTCCGGCGGGAGCTCAGCTCCCGCTCCCTGCACAAGAACACAGGATATGGTGAGGCTGAAAAGGAGCACCCACGGAGCCATAGGTAGGGGAGTCACACCACTGTAGTCTCACTGGAGGCTGGATTCACACGACATGCGACCTGCTGTCTGCTTTTCTGCCAACCGACCGACTCGACTCTCTCCACCACAGCCGCGGCAGTTATATCAGTGGCCAATTGGCTAACCGGCTACAGCCAACGGCCATCTACTACCCGAGCCAGCACCCTTCCACGTGAGGCCGAGAGCCTGGAAACTGCTTTCTGGGGCTCCGTCCCCACACTACTGCTGGTGCAGAGATCACACTTTGGAAACCACTCCTCGAAGACGTAATGGGCACCCGAACTTAAACCTCAGAGAGAAGAGAACCCAGGACAAGTAATTCTGTTGGGTAAAAATAATCAGCTGGGAAAACTAATTACACAGGGCTTCCAGGATCAGCACCACAGACAGCTTCCGGATGTTTAAGTTGTGACCCAGAGATACTCACTGGGCACTAAAATGCCAAGAAGATGATGGCCTGAGTAGTGAGAGGACAGCAAAGATACACTTTATGTCTGTCAGCATTTGGTCTAGAGCCTGGAGCTATTTGTCAGGAAGGTAGAAATGCTGGAGCGTGTGCTGACTTCATCAATAATTTCATTCTAATTCTGTTAACACTCTCCAGTGTATTTGCTTACAATCTTTCAACTATTCATATTTTATGAGTTGTTATTTATGATACTAGTTTTCTGGACGCATCCATTTAGATAGATCCAAACCATGTCTGAACACATAAAAAGCGTGTAATCATTGCTCTGAATGATTTGGGATGCTCAAAAGACAGAACCATCAAAAAGGGGGGACAGGCCTATGGTAGGGGAGGATGAGGAGATGAACATCAGCTTTGGGTGAGTATGTCCTGTTTCTATGACTATATCTTGTTTAATTCGCACGCAAAATAGTTTGGTAATGGAAGTTACAATGTACAGATGCTAGAGCTAAGGCTCAGAGACCACAAATCACTCGTCTACGTCTTCAGAGCTCCAGTAACAAGTGCCAAGATTTGCATCTGGGTGTGTCTGACTCCAAGCCCGGGCCCTGTGCACTACATCTCCTATCTCTCACTCCAACATCTCCTACGCCCTTATTTCAGCTACTCAGAGGCTCTGCTAGCCTTTTTAATCTAGTGCTTCTCAGACTTCAATGTGATAAGAACCGCTGGAGGAACTGTTAAAAATGCACATTCTTGGGTGGATACCCAGGAGAGGGATTGCTGGGTCATATTTTACGGTGGCCAAGACATGGAAACAACCAAAATGTCCTTCGATAGATGAATGGATAAAGAAGTTGTGGTATATATACACAATGGAATACTATTCAGCAGTAAGAAAAGATGATATAGGAACATTTGTGACAACATGGATGGATCTTGAGAGAGTAATGCTGAGCGAAATAAGTCAGACAGAAAAAGCAGAGAACCATGTGATTTCACTGATATGTGGTATATAAACCAAAAACAACAAAAGAACAAGACAAACACATGAGAAACAAAAACTCATAGACACAGACAATAGTTTAGTGGTTGCCAGAGGGTAAGGGGGGTGGGGGGTGGGGGGTGGGAGATGAGGTTAAGGGGGATCGAATATATGGTGATGGAAGGAGAACTGACTCTGGGTGATGAACACACAATGGGATTTATAGATGATGTAATACAGAATTGTACACCTGAAATCTATGTAATTTTACTAACAATCGTCACCCCAATAAATTTAATAAAAAAAAAAGAAAAAAAAAATGCACATTCTAGGATGGGGCCTATGATTCTACATTTTCAAACCACCTTCCCTGGTGTTACAGATGCTGTTGGTCCAGGAATCACACTTTTCACATCAAGGTCTTAGGAGATGTGGGTTGAAAGACAGCTTTATGTCAAAAAGAGAGGGAGACAACAAACTTCCCAAAGAACTATTTTGAAAAAAACATTGTTAGTCTATGAAAAGGAAGATAGTGAACAGACAGTAATGGAAGAAAGTGAACAGAGGCTGGGCATACAAGATACAAAACAACATTGTGCTTTTAAATGGACAATCAACCATCTGTTTGGTACCAAATAGGCAAATGAACCATAATCTGTATTGGCTCAATCAAGCTAATGAATTTTTCTCTTTGCTACAGTGGTGAAGAATCTGGAAAAGTGGCTTACCTGTTGATAACAGAGGGAGAAAGGCACTATTATATATGGTTCTAGTCTATGTTTTAAAATGGTCATTAACTTTGTACAATGGTTGTTGAAGACTGATGATACAATAACAGGCCTCTTTCCCTTCCCCTCATGTATGTGTAAAACTTGACTTGAATTTTCAGAGAAATAATTCAACTATAAGTTTCCTGCCTTCTGCCCACATATGCAAATTTAAATGGAACATGCAAGGGATTTTTGTTTATAAAATAAGGGGCATTCACAGTTGGAGAAAAGCTACCATCTCAACATATAACTTATTATTGTAGGATTTAAGGAACGGTTTAAGAAATGGAAAAATCCCAACTGAATGTACTATCAGGAGAGTGCATTTTATTTGGTTATTTTTCTTCACAAGCCATTGACAATTCCAGGCTTATCAAATCACACCATCAGGTGGAATTATTGGATTTTTTTTTTTTAGTGAAGAAGGTTCAAAAGAACACCTGTTTTTGCCAACAAATATCCTAGCTATCTAGTGACAGCCTGAAGGTTGCATGAGATCCTGACTTATTTAGAAAGCTTTTGAAGCCCCAGTATTAAAATTATGCCATCGTGGAACTTCAAAGACTTGGTGGCTTAAGATGAATTCGAAATATCAGTTCACAATCAAGTTAAATCATTTATTCTGACCCATTATTTTCAGTCAAGATGGAGAATCATTCTTTCTTTTTTTTTTCATACTGCTGAATCTCTTTGCGTCAGTAATGGTTGATCTACTCTACAATTCATCTTTTTAAGTACGGGGATTTTTTTTCCTGATTTAATTTTTTCTTACTCTTGAAATACATATAATCTCAGATTATAAAGTCACCAAAATAAACTACATGTGGGCTACTTTTTTCTTCTCTTTTCTGTGTACATTGCAATTTCCAATTTTTGTTGACATACTTGGCAACTAATTCTAGCATTTTGAAATGCATGTGTGAGGCGAATGATAATTAACAACCAATGTATTCTGGCTTACATTCTTCTAAATTCGTCTTCAAATTCCACTGGCTCAAGCTTCTCTACTTCATGCTATAAATTGCATATATTATCCAGATATATAATTTAAGAGTTGTTTGTTTACTTCTCAGTCTAGAGCAGGATGGACAGATTTTCTTGGGGCTTTGTCATCCCACACTCAGATCACCTTTCCTCTGGACTTGACCTCAGCACATGTCTCTATAACCATGACCAAGACCCTGTCAGTGCCTCCTCAGCACCCATGAGCACCCCTACACTTCCCAGTTTCTTTAGTTTTGCCTAATCGTCTATAATGGTTATTCCATGTGCCTTCTATGATAATGCCCCATGCTTCTCTGCCCTGCTCTGGACCCCAGCCAGCTGCCTCATGGAATGCATCCCCCCAGCTCCCTTATCTTCTGGCTTCTGGTTGCGGTCAGCCAATGGGAAGCCCCAGCAGGAGATCAGTGGGCAGGGTGAGAGAGCTGGCATTCCGTGTAGCACAGCTCCCCCTGGCAGATGATGCCAGCTCCAGCGACACCTAGTAATGCTTCTGCTGCTTGCTCCTTCGCTGAAGTGGTAACACCTCCTTACAGTTGCTACCCTCTGAGCGCCTCAACGTCCTGTTTAATGATCTAACACTGCCTTCATTTCAGTGAAAAGCCTCTTCATGAAAGTCTCTTTGTTTAAACCTTCTGAGTGATTCTGTTTTCTGCTAGACTCCTGACTGATAGATGCTCTGAAACTTCACCTGTGCAGCACCCCCAGACCTCAGTCAGTGCCCAGCTCCCATCTATAGTTACCTTGCCACATTGCTTTCCCAGGACACCACCCCAGGTCACCTTCAGCATTACACTGCTGTCCTCTGCAGGCTTCTCTTCTTTCATGTATACTCATTGCTCAGTGAGTGACCTTATGATGATTTAACTCAGTGGTCTTCACCTGAGACAAGTGGACCTGGAAGGGTTACACAGGTAGATTTGGAGAGGGATACATGCATACCCTGACAGTGTATAATTATGTGTTTGTGCCATTTTCTGGGGAGAAGGCCTGTATCTTTCATTAGACTTTCAAAGGACTTAGGACCCAAATGACTAAGAACTAATTTTAAGTACAGATGGAAAAGAAGATCTGCAACTTGGGACCAGCTTTACAATTTTAATTAGTGATGCCTGATTTTCACATTGTTTTACCCTAGCCTGGGCAGAGATTTCTGACAACTCCCTATTTATAATGAGAATCAATTCCGTTGGGTGTCCAAAACATAACCTTGGTTCTAAACAATTTGGTGAACAAAATAAGTAAAGATGGTGGCCAAAATATAAGTCATTAATCCCAGAGGCCAACTCAGTGTGAGCTAACATAGTAAGAGCCAAATGGGCTGGCCAGACTTCCTTCCACAATCACCAAAAGCTGGGCCAGGGCAGACTTTCCCACTGTGAGTTTGTTCAGGTAAGACTTACATCAAGGATAGAAAAGAATTCCTGCTTCCTTCAGGCAAGCCCAACCTCAAGAGGAAGAAGAAATAATAAGTGAAGCTAAGCATTTCCAATTTTCCCCTCAATTTACCAATTCGATATGTCACTCTACCTCCTCAGGGGTGAGTAAGTAAAAGGATATAGAGGGGCAGAAGACAGCCCTACCTACAACTATACTGTTTTTTCCACACTTTGTCCTAAATTAGATAAGATTTTAAGTTACCACACTTAATACCTATCATGGAACATCTCAGAAGTATAAGCACAGATCTGCTGGCCATGCCTGTGGCTGTGTACTAGACTTTAGCCATTCTGTCTCACGGCATCTCCAGGCCAGTTCTACTCAACAGCCACTCACCACCCAACATTAGAGCAATTTATGAAAGAAATAAAAAATGCTAAGTTGAAACATGTATACCATGCTAAGTGGGTGTATCAGAACACTCTCTACTTCAGATTACAGCAAGCCCAACCCAAACTGGGTTAAACAACAGGTTTAGTTTACATAGCTTGAAGCCAGGGTGTCTATTAGGGAGCCAATCTCTGCCAAGCGGGATAGGATTATTCTTAGACTCATCATGCTGTGGTGGAGATCAAGATGGGGTCAGCGTTCCCCAGGAACATGAACTGAATGTGAGAACAGTGAGTATACCTGAAAAAAAATGGAGTTCTCCAGGAAGAAAAGGAAAACCAACAAGTCCAACACAGTTGTTGCGTTCAAAGTTGTTTCTCCTTTATGGAACATCCCTGTATAAATAACATTTTGGTCTATCATTGAGATCCAGTTTCAATCAGTTGAATCTCATAAACAAGGGACAGAGTCCAAATGTTCAATAAACATGTGTTGAATAGAAACCAAACGTACTGAATCATCATATGCATGGTCAGGAACTGGGGTTGGACTAGGCAACCACAGAGACCCCTTTCAACTCTAATTCAAAATTAACTTACGAGAACTATGGACTACAACCAAAGGAAGAATTCTCTCCCAGGCAGCAGGCCCAAGGATGTTTCTTATTACCAATGGAGAAGGTAATGCTGAAGAATAGTACATGATTAGCATAATCATATTTCCTAGCAGTCAACTGGGACTGGAGACACGAAACAGATGTGATGGAAGAAAATGGTCATGACCACAACAGCACCTCATTTGTACCAGGCTCTGTGCTAGACATTGAAATACATTTTATTGTTTAATTTAAACACTGCAACAATTCTATGAGGTGTGGTAGGTATTATCTCACCAATTTGCAGGCCAGGAAATTGAAGCTTGGAGGTAAAGCTGCCCAAGATGACCTGTAAACTCAAGCATGTTACTCTGCAGCCCTCAAACTAAGAGTTGTGGACATAAGCCAAGCCCACCTCAGGGACTCTTCTTATTTCACAAAGATAACTCCTCCAAAGCCATGCCAACGAGTAGCTGTCAAAAGTAGAGCTACGTGTAGGTCTTGGTTAATGACCTACTGGGTCCTTTAACTATCAGAAGTACAGGTTGTTCCATTTGTCAAATAAGGAAAGTAACTTCTGAGCCAATGATGCTGTAAGGTAACGGGAAGATAAAAACGAAATGGTATTTCAGATGTGTAACAGACACTAGAGACCCTGAGGTCAAAGGAAAATGAGTCCCAGAGAAATGGAGTCCCTGGTCCCCTGTCACATTCCCAGTGAACAGAGGAGCTCGGATCAGCATGCAGAGCTGCCAGTATTGTGTGCTCACTCTGGAGGTCACAGACACCCTAGCAGTGAGCTCCAGTGACATCGTTGGACATTTGGTATTATTTCATAAAGGGTGCTTTGTTTGAGTTCCTAGTAAACGACTGTTAATTTATTTTTATTGTTTGATAGGCAGTTCAGTTGTTGGCAGATACACTAAAGTTAAGCTACAGGGTCAAGAAACATAAAGCCTGAGAATCTCCTGCTTTTATGAAGTTGGTGTTTTATTTTTTCACAGAGTAAGAATTAACCAGTCATTAAGCAAGTGAAAACGTATCACTGCATTTGCCCTCACATTTTTCCTTATCTTTAAATAATTAGTCAAAGAAGATAGTGATATGGTACTACACATATCTAGCTAAACGCAAGCAAGGAAGACAGGGCACCTAAGAAGAGTAACAAATATAACAGAGTCTTGTTGACAGAACTTGTTGACTGTGACCCTTGATGTATAAGAAGACAGAAGATGAGTGAATTTCCTTCTCTGTTTCTCCCCCCCCCACCCTGATCCCACTGCAAAACCTACCCTTATCCCCTTATCTCCCCTCTCTTCCCTCCCCTTAGAACCAACCTAGACTTGGATGCTTCAGGTGAAGTCCATCCCCTGACGTTCCAGCCAACAGATGCCAGCACAGCAACAGCCCTAAAAGTCTTCTTCCACCGTGCCCACCCAGCACGTTGACGCTGCCTGCATTACAGAACTCAACATATGTTGTGATTATTTCATTGTTTGGTTCCCCTACGAGACTGTAAGCTCCTTGAGGGCAGGGACCATGTCTCATGCATCTTCATTTCTCCGTGGTATATCACACTGTTTAACACATAGAACACACAAACTTACCGGCTATGTGAATAACCCAAAACCTACCATGGCTCCCCCAGTACTTAGTACATCAAAACTCCTTTTATGAAACACCTTTCCCTGGCTTTTTCCTGCTAAATAAATTCATTTTCCTAGAATCCACTTCAGGCCTTGCCAAATAGCTCCCTCCACTGAAGTTCTATGGTGCACGATCATGTTCTACCTTGTACTATTATTTTAATATTTCATACATGTTGCTCCAGTTCTTTAACAAAAATTGTTTTTTAAAGTTTTTCAGAGCCCAATATAATTATACATATATGTATAGGTGTGTGTGTGTGTGTGTGTGTGTGTGTGTGGAGCGCCAAAAAAATTTTTACACATTTTAAGAAAAAACTGTATTAAAATTGTAGTACTCAACATATACTGATAACAAAAGATGAATACAATACGTTTGACTTCTGCAATGACAAGAGGTGCTCAAAGTGGTTACCATCAGCGTCCAGACACTTCTGATGATGGCCAACTACTGCTTGAGCAACATTGACCAAAGTGTCCACTTGTATACATTTGTTTGGCACCCCCTGTGTGTGTGTGTGTAGACACACATATATATAAAATGATGCTTATTTGTTGTACAAATGAATGGATAAAATATGAGGCCAATAGACTGTAACACCCATACCATTTTCAGCCTTATGAATCTAGGATTTGATTTTTAGAAAGTGATTTCTAGATTCGATAGGTCTAACACCATAGAGAAGCCTAAATTTTGACAATGAAAATAAGTAACATCAGTGTGACAATTTCATCCTTTCTACTTTAAACTTAAATTCATCAAGTCTGTCTCTGTTTGCGCGACACAGCCCAGCACTTTTCCTTATCAAACCTTCTTTGTAAGAGTACCATTTGGAAGCCATAGAAATGCAATGAATATTTTTCAAAGTTACAGAAAGATGAAAGAAAACACCTTTGCTGACAAGAAAAAGAAAAATCCATGTGTGGTACTCACAATTTAAAGTTCAACTCATGAAATTCCATGAAAATCAACACAAGGTTCTTTAGAAAACAAAACTAGCCTGGAATACTCTTCCCACACTTAACCTATTACACTTAGCCTCCTCTTTCAACCCTGCCCTTTCTCAGCCTGCATAGTTTTCTTCCCAAACACACGCCCTACGATCACATCTTTCCCCTGTTCAGAAATCCTTCAGTGGCAACCCATCACTTGCAAACTGAAGTCCTAAAGACACACCTTTCAAAACCTTCTTAAATGTGGCCTTTGTTTCCCTTTCTGGCATATTCTTTGGCCCATGCACCAACTTGATCAACTAATCTGCCATTCTAGGAAAACAACCCTCCATACTGATGCTTCTTTGTCAGGGATCAGCAAACCTTTTCCACAAAAGGCGAGAGAGGAAATATTTTAGGCTTTGCAGGCCATACAGTCTCTGTCAAAACTGTTCAACTCTGGTGTAGCTCAAAAGTACCTGTACGCCACATGTGAAAAAATGGCTGTGTTTATGTTCGCAGAAAACTTTATGGAAACAGAAATTTGAATTTCATATAATTTTCACATCATAAAATATACTTCTTCTTTAGATTTTTTCCAATCATTTAAAAGTATAAAAATTATTCTTAACACCTGGACCATATACTGGGTGGCCAGATGGCATGGTGTGTCACCCTCTGTTCTAGAACACTGTACCTGTTCTGCCTGCCATGTCTTTCTTTTCTTCTCATCTATGAATCCCTTTTTATTCTCCAATGTCCAAATCAAATATCATGCTCCCCGGAAAAAGTATCAATTCTTCTCAGAGGTGATGCTGTGCCTCTTCCTGTCTTCTCCCAGCACTTCTTGGTTATATCCCTAACAAGGAACGTGATGCAGTCAGGTTTGGCTGTGGTTGTTTGGAGCTCACTAGACCATGCTTCTCTGCAATCCCATGTCTAATTCAACTCCAATGAACTTCACACCCTCGTTCCCCTGCTATACAATGCCTAGCACGGAGTTAATACTCAGCAAAGGTTTATTTAATTATAAAAATGTGTTCCTTGCCTCTTTCCAAAATCTACCTAGAGTATTGATAATGACATCACACTGGAGTGCTAAGGCCATAAAAGTCAGGGTAAGCAAATCCTAAGGACTGATGCCATCATGGAGCCTGGGCTCTGAGCCTCCTTGCCAAAAGGCAAAGATAATAGTTACAACGTCTTATCCGAAAGGAGGAAACAGACCGCATCTTCCACATAAGCAATTGTTTCTTTTTTCACTCCCAGCATTAAGTTTTAAATGCAGTTGCTCATGTGGAAATTTGTGTAGGGCATTTGGCAACAGGCTGGATTTTGTCCACCATGACGACTAATACTGCAAAGTAGGATGTGATCTTTAAAGGGCTGCATCTCAGAACAACTTAGGAATGCCAAGGCGATTCCATGAGAAGAGGTCCCAAGATGCTGCCTTCTGGAGCTCTGACTGGAAACAATGACAGAACTGTGAATCTACCCAAGGCACAGTGGGGGACCAACATCCTGCAGCCTCTCTTCCCCAAAGCCAGGACTCAGACTGGATCTCTGGCAGGAGCTGGCATCTCAGTGAGAGGAAGGTAGAACTGACATTCTCTCCTAAAAAATGGAGGCGCTGAAACACATTCTGCCCCAGCTGGATGCTCAGGGGAACCTACCGATGAGGTCGCTGGTGTGCTCCAGTGGAAGCCTGGATGCTTCTCAAGCACTACTAGTTCAAGGATGTAATTAAGACCCCAGAGATCTCCTCCAAGGAGCCTAGTGGGAATGACTTTCGCTTAGAAAATGTTCAGAGTGGGCGGTGCCTAATCCTGGCAGGAGGAAACCTTCCATAATTATTTCTTATGTGATTGAACCGGAGTAGCAGAATTCCCAGTAGAACTGGCAGGGCGAGTCAGCTATGAAGTGAAGCCCAAGTAAAAGAACTTGGTGTCCAGAGTTATTTATTATTAACTAACTGAAAAAAGACCATCAAAGCCAAGAACCCAGCTGTCGTTTTCTGGCAGAAGTTAGCTAATGGGGCACAGTGCCTCTTGAGGTCACTCTTAATTTCTGCTATGGAAACTCTTAAGTTGGCATAAATAAGAATCTTACTTCTTGCTTGTTACAAAGCATTTGCATTCCCTTTATCTAACATAGTATCAGTCCATTATACTAGGAGTCAGAAAGATGGGGGCTAAATCCTGACCAGCCTAGGAGGGCAGGAAGGGAAGAATAATGGGGGGTACTAGTTCAGAGCACAAAATTTGGAGTCAGAAGGACTTGGGTTCAAGCCCTGTTGGGACTATTTATTAATTACATGAATTTGGATTACTCTATCTGCTCTATGCCTCAGTTTCCTCATCTACAAAATAGAGATACTGATAGTGGCTTCATAAAACTTGTTATGCAATTAAAAGAATCACCACTTGTGTAATGCATGAACACTCAGAACACATCAGCTGCTCTTATAATTATTTGCATCCCCTCAGTATCTGTCACAGCAGCTTGCACACAGTAGGTACTAACCAAACATTTGCTGATTAATTAGCTAATTTCTTGCAATTAAACTGATGGCCATTCGTTTGCTAATCATGCTGCCAGTTCAGAGAGGCTGAGATTTGCCTCACAGATGCCATGAGTTTCATGAGTTGCTTATAAATAATAAAAGCTTGTCATTTGTAAAGGGCTTCTTAGGAGTGAATAAACACGAGAGAGAGAATGGAATGTGATGAAAGACAACTTAAAAAACATTACTCAGCTTTGATAAACGGAGCCACACGCTGCTCAGCAAAGCTAAGGAATGCCAATGCCTAAGCCCCTCAAAAACCAGTAGATGCTATTATCATTATTCTACCTTATGAGCTTCAGATCTGGTCTTCTGGTCTAGCGATCCTATCCTGATAGAAGAAATACAGGGTTTACAGGAGTATTATTAATAAGCTGGCATTTATGTAAATCCCACACGTCTTAGGAGGCACGGACCTGATAATGACGGCAATGAGTCCTGTACTCTTGGAATACTTATTTATAAAGCATGAGACACTACATAGAGCTGCCACATCAGATGGTGCAAATTGCACAAGCCTCAGGGCACAAGTCACATGGAGCAGGATGTCCCTAGGGTGATGGAGTGTGCAAATCAATGTGGTTGCAGCCCTGAAAAACAGCGTTCAACCCTCGAGTATCTGAAACCTTCTTGTTCCTCATTGAAGATACTGAACCCAGGGTAGAGGTGTCTTAAGAACAAAACTGGTATACATTTTGAGGAGATATTCAGCAAACTGAATGTTTACTGACAGTGTTGATGGAGTAGAGAGTTACTTTTTATGGGAAATTGGTTAGATTATACTTTGGGTGTATCAAAAAGGTTCTGAACCTAACCTGCACATTGAATCAAATTGTTTGAATAGCAGCCCGACATACAAAACAGGCCTCCCAGAGTACAGAGCACTGCAATCAACTAGAGACATATTAAGCTCTATAAGTTGATATGATTAATGAATCCCATTAATTCTGGCCCTAGATGAGGAGTGTGCATGGATCCAGAAAATAGAAGGCAGGTGAGTGAGAATTACAAAGCTGGGAGAAACAGGTCTCCCAGTGGGCGGAGGATGTCTGCTGGTTATGTGGGTCCATGAAACCTGCTTGGCCTTAAACACAGGAGACAAAGAGCCTCTTTGCTACTGGAAGGAGAGGCTGACTGCTTCCGGGCACGGCACTCTCTGGACACGAGATATGTGCCAATATGAAATGATTAATTCTCTGAAAATGATTAGCTATTCTGGGTCTTTCAAGCACCATCCAGGAGAAGAGGTTCTGGAAAGCATGGCTAGAGACACAGCCACATCAGTTCAGTGACAGAAGACCTCAACGATTCCAGGAATAGAATGCAAAATTATAAGCTCCAGATAAAAGGATTGTGAGGGCTTAATTTTATTTTTTTCTCTGTAACTCATTTTAGCTCAAGTAATTTCATGTAATCCAATTACAGAAAGTGTTAGTGTTTCCTGATGAATATGCTTTTTATGGTTTTGTAATAGCACTAAGAAGCAGTCTCATTTAAATGAAATGATGTTTGAGGGATTTGAATAGTTGTCTCTGATCTAAACTTGACTCATTGTTAAATGAAAATACTAAGTTCTCCTCTCCTTCCCCCTTCCCCCAGTCTGCAGCCTAATGACACCTCATTCCCAGGTAGAAAATCAAAGCTTTAGAAGGAGCATAGTCAAAAGCAGGTTGTTATTCATGGCATCCCTAATTAAATGTAATTAAGCTTCAAGAAATATTCATTTCAGTTCACTGTGTCCTTGGGATTTGCCCAGGTAACTGGGAAAGGACTGCTAAACATTTTTTTTTTTTTTTTTTTTTGCAGTTCAGCAGGCAGTAGCATTTCTGCAGCTAAAGCACAGACGTTTTTGAAAAATCCTCCAAAAAGATGTCTCAAAAGGTATGTATCGAGTTCAAATCTTTTGGCTACCTAAAAACGGCATTTTTTTGCAGCAGCAGCAAAAGCAAAAACCACAATTGCTTTTGCCAGGTTAGTACAGATGTACAGTCTCTTCTCTGAAATCTTTGGCACTAGATGTGTTTTAGATTTCAGAATTTTTCAGATTCGAAAAGGAATTACAGTAGGTCTGTCATGGAACCCCCCCTCCCCCCGAAAGGTCTGGGGCACCTCGTGCGATCCAACATATTAACTTTTCTGCAGCAAACTATATGAACACTCACAGCAAGGGATAAAGAAAGACTATTTATTAATAGCCTCACCTCAGTTCAGGTCAGGCGTTGCTGCCAAATGAGATTGCGCCAACCTTCACAAGAAAAGTGTTTAGTGTTCAGGGCTTTTCGGATTTCGTATTGCAGATGAGGAACTGACTACCTGCCAAATGTTAAAGATGTGATGGAAAAGCCATAGAGCGGTGGGTAGCTAAGCGTGGCTGCCAGATCAGCAGTGTCAGCATCACCTGGGCATGTGTCAGAAATGCAAATTCTCAGACCCCATCCCAGACTTACTGAATCAGGAACTCTGGAGATGGGGCCCAGTAATCCATGTTTAACAAACGCTCCAGGAGATTCTGAAACCCACTGCAGGATGAGAAGCATTCCCGCAAAGGTTCAAGCATAAACACTGAACGTAAAGAGAACTGAATCCCGGTTAACTCGCTGTGAAACGTAATCTTTTGGGGGTTTTTGTAATTTGGTTTTCAATCTGCGAAAATGGGGATTGAGTCTCCCTGCCCTTTCGTCTAGCAGGATTGTTATGAAGATGTCGAGAGATAATGCACGTAAAGAAGGTACTTTATAAACAACAAGGTACTACGTACATATAAGTTATTTTAAATAAGAATAAAATATAACAGAATGTTATTTCGTGGAATAAGACATCATTAAATGGAACAAAAGTTAATTAGCAGATCAATGATACACAATAAGAGAAAGTAAATAAATTAGAAATGTAAAATGGTATTTCTGTGCTGGGAAAGTGATATAAAAAAATACACTCATAATATTATCGTCCTCAGGTTTCTTGTCTCTGGGAGACCCAGAGTCATGTTCTCTATCAGATCACATTAAAACGTGACAATATGCAGAAGATCGAAATAGTCAATGAAGTACACATACAAATGCATTTTCATATACCCTACCCCATGTCATTCCAGAAAAGATTTAAGACAATGCTGAAAGATAGGTGACATGTTCTGCTGTTTGGATTTCTGTGCGATGACCAGCAAAGAACAATCCAGACAAATGGATAATACAACGACACGGTCCTTGAATGGAGAATCAGAAAGCCTGAATTCTAATCCCAGTTCTCCCACTAATGAACTGTGTGACCTTGGGCCAGCCCCTTGAACTTCTCTGGACATCAGTTTCCAGCTCTAACCACCGCTCTTTGGTTCAGCTCACTTATCCACTGCTTTTTTTCCACTTCCTGGAATTACACTCTATAAAATGAGGGTGGGGTGGCAATACGTTAATTGAGTGAGAACGAACATGAGATGAGCTGTCTCCCCTTCTACACACACAGGTAGGGGACAGAAATTCAAGCTGAATTGGGCTTCAGGGTATCGAGCCTTCATAAAGTAACCTCACTATACGTTCTAGTCCCCCCTTAAAGGCCAAGAGTTTTATTTGCAGTGAGTTTCCTATAATGGCGATTATTACTGTTAAACAAAAAGTCTCACTAGGGAAAGATCAATCCATGCAGGAATTCTCCTCTCTGCCATAGCCACAGCCCAATAATTAAACTTCAGCCAAGATCACTGTATCCTGTTCCCACTGCTCATCTTTGGTCAGAGGTGACAGCATATAGCTGCCCTATCCAAGCCCTTTTGGCACTTTTTATCTTATCGGCAGTCTGTCTTCAAGGGCTTTTTGGCTGAATCAACTGCCCCCTGAGGTCAACAGCCCTGCAGAGGCACTGGCTTATATTCTCCAGGCCCACGTTTCCCATATGCACAGATCAAACGTTCTTAGACACACATCACACTGAGAGCACAGGGGGTTGCCTGGGAATTGAAAAGCTGGACCCTAAGCAGCATAACACGCCTTTTTCAATTTTCCACTACATGATTTCCAATTTTCGTATGTTCAGGGGGGAGGCTGTATAGGGATGAAGGATAGGACTGTTGGGTATGAGATGGTCTTCCAATGGTTATGTCTATCTTGGATTATTCATTCAACTTCTCTGTGCTACGATTTCCACATGTATAGAAACTGGTAATACTAATAGGAGCAGCCTAAGTAAAGGCCTAAAGGTAGGCAAGTCTCTGCTTCCTCTTCCCACAGCATTTACTCTTTCTAAAGGAAATAACTCTGTGACATCACTTGTTAATTCTTTCTTACTGGACAAGAAGTGTTTGAGTTCCTTAGACTTAGAAGCACAGTTCTAGACCTCTGGGTATTTTCAGTTCCTAATGTGGTGCCTGGGTCACACCAGGTGCTCAAACATGCTTACTGACTACACACATGAAATGATGGATCATTTATCATGAACGGACCATGTTCTACAAGGTATACTGTGCAATATGGTAGCCACTAGCCCTTTATTCAAATTTAAATGAATTAAAATTTTAAAATTCAGTTCCTCAGTTGCACTCGTGCCCTCTTAAGTGCTCAGTAGCCACACGTGGCTAGTTGTGGACAGTGCAGCTATAGAATAGTTCCATTATTACCGAAAGTTCTATTGATGAGTTCTACCCTAGAAGGTAAGAAGTACCTCAAGAGCTAATTATTATTGAGGGTAATTTTCTTAACTATCGTGCGTGTGTGTGGAGAATGTTTTTTGCCTACACATACTCATTATTTTCCTGTTGGTCCCTGTCTTCCTACTCTGCTCAGTACTGTGAGTCACTGACTCTTGCTGAGCTTTTCCAGGCTCCCTGTACACAGGCTGCGTTCACAGAAGACTGGCTGCAGGAAAAGGGGGAGGGTCTATCGCAGCACACTGCCCCATGTGGGCTTCAGGAGGCATCCCTGGAAGTGGCTGCATCTCCTCCATATTCCCAGCAGCCTCCAAAGAGGCTCCAGGACCCACTGGTGGCCTTCACTGATGGGAACTGGAGATACCACCTCTTTCCCATGGTCCTTCCGCCTTGGGGAGGGGAGGTTGGTGGCTTCCCGCTTTGCTGATCTCTGCTTTGCCTCTCACCATTGCCTGTTTGCCTTCTCAGCGCTTTCAACACCTTTAAACGAGTTCCCAGTAATAAATTCCTTCTACCGAACTACCTGGTGTGAGATCTGTTTTCTTGACTAGATGCTGACCAGTACATTATGCCTATCCAGGCATCACACTTGAAGACAAGCAATTATTGGTAGAAAGCCAGCAAATATGGACTACCTTTTCAGACAGGAAGTAAACCTTGAAGGTGTTCATGTTCCTACGTCCCAGCTGCTGTATAATTAGCATTAGTTTGCATTAGAGAAGACATCTGTATCTTCCTAAAGCCCGTTTAATTTTTGTTCATTTTTATTGCCATTATTCTGCCATTTTCTAGAGAAGGCAATCGAGTCTCAAAGAAGCCTAGTAACTCATCCAAAGACAGATACAAAGAAGAGACTCTCAAAGCTAAGTCTGTCACGATACCGAACAAATGAAGCCCTGCACACAAATAATATACACTGTGTGTTCCATTTATATGAATTTCTTAAACAGGAAAAAACGTATCTGAGGTGAAATAAATCAAATAGTGCTTTGGGGAACAGACAGATTGCTTGGGAAGTGATACAAGGGAACTTTCTGGAGAAATAGATTGACCCTCTGTGGTGAAAGGGGGATGGGGCACACAACTGTAGGCAGTTGTCCAAATCATAAGTTAAGGTTTTGCATTACAAAGTATATAACTTACCTGGCAAATGAAGCACTGAAAACAAAAAATCTACTCAAGCTTGAGGAGCAGGTGGGATGACTGATGAAACAAGAATGGCCGAATGCTGATCGCTATGGAATCTGGATGATGGCTATATAAGGGGTTCATCATACATATTCCACTTCCTTTGAAATTTTCCATAGTAAAACATTTTTTTTTAAATCAGAAAAAGAACCACTAGGTTTCTCAGACTTCAAGGCTCAAGCTCTTTTCACTAGCCACTTTGCTTCAAACAAAACCTCTAAGCATATTCAAACCCAGGAGGACAATTCCAACTTAAGGGAAATACAGAAAAGAGGTACAAATCCACAAGAAGGGGGACTGGGTAGCCAATCAGAGCCGAAGCAGAATTTTACAACAGCCAAGGGGTTGCATTTGATAGAAGGGGCACCCATGCCTTGCTCCTCATTTGCATTTTTATTATCATTATCAATAACATTCTGGCTGGAAAGAGCAGAGCACCACTGGTATGAGGAAGTAGAGATGCAAAACATAAAGATATGCAAATGAAACAAAATTCTAGAAGCAGAAAAATTCTTTGAACAACTTTGGAGGAAAGTGGGGAAGAAAACAAAAAAAGCGCCAGAAGACTAAGGTCAGACAAATACTGTCCTAATTATGTAAGGGGAATAAAATAGTTTGAAAGGCTCCCCGGGAACACAGAACACAGTCTGGATTCCACAAATAGGAAGGTAAGCAATGTGCTCTGTGAACTGAGCTGCAGCTTCGTTTCCTGTCTCTCCTGGCTCCTTCTTTGCACTCTGAGGATAGTGCATTTTTTGGTGTATACCAGCATGCAACCTGCTGCTTCAGGCCTTCATAGTTTGTTCAGGCTGTTCCCTCTCACTGGAATGCCCTTATTGTCCCCTTTAGTTATTCTTGCAGACTCAGTTCAGGAGTTATCTCCTTCAGGAAGAGTCCCAGAAGCACAGGTTCCCCTCAGTGCTCCCACAGCATCCTGCCCATTCGCCTCCTACAGCACTGATGATAGTCAAGGTATCTGACTGGGTACCAACCTCCCCACTAGCCCATCATCAGCTCCTCCAGAGCTCCATCACATGCTATCCATCTTTGTACTTCTAGCTCCTAGACCAGTATTTCGTACGCTGTCGCTGCTCGCTAAGTGCTTCTTGCACCATTATTCAGCTGTTTTGGAGCTGGTGATTCTATGTGGCTTGTGAATACAACGAAAATAAAGTTCTGGTGGCCTCAGAGCCTTCCTGAGACTTCTCAGCACTCATCCCTGTCCCCCACCAACGGTCTCCACTGAGACCAAGAGTCCTGCCTTCAGTTAAGTTGCCAAGTTCTGACAGAGCGATGTTTCAAGTAGGTATTGAGATTGCCAAAGAGCCTGACTATCACTAGCCCGTCAGAAGATTTTGGAATGGAGGCTAAAGCGATGCTGGCAAACTTCCTGCATCACATCATAAAAAGTAGTTTTGTGAATCACCCACCTCAATGATGATCCTTTACCTTATGAAATGACAAAAACAAAGAGAAATAAATAATCAAAGAGAACATCATTATTTGAGACCAAGAACACCTGAAAACTGACCATGCCATCATCTTTGAATGAATTCTGGTTAAAATATTTAGATGTCAAACGTTGGCTTGATGTTATGAGCAACACAGTTGAACATATGACCACAGGAAAACCAGAGGAGATTTCCAGACAGTTGATATCAGAGAATGATATCACTGAAGTAGAAAAGTCTTGAAGAGAACTCAGCATGGGGAGAGAAGTCAAATTCTGTGCCACTGACTCTGTAACATTGTGAAATTGTTCCAAGCCCTACCTGAAAACCTTGTTCAAAACTGTTATTATTCTATAAATATTCATAGACATAATGGAGCACCGAATACACTGCCTGAGCAGGATAATGTTCTCACTGCACATGTGGACCTTTTAGAATACAGATTCAAACCCCAGAACTGAGCCTCGCCAAACAACAAACCAAGTCTTCTTACTTTGCTTTGCATAAGACATAACTACAGGCAGGTTCTCTATGGAATGTGATATTTGGAACGTTCCTATCTTCCTTTTTTATTTTTTACATAATGCGTTGCTGTTCAGTTATTAACCTGTAATAATTTAAAAATCAGACAAAAAAATGGTGGTAACCACACACTTTCACTGCTTTACAGAAGCCCAGTCGAGCCATGTTACCCTCGTTTCTTTTAGGATTACTAGTATAAGGAATGTCATAAGCAGAATGTTGGGAATAACGTCAAATAGAGAACTAAGGCACAGGGAGTTAAAGGAGAGCATAATTGCGACCTGGAGCTGTGAGAGTCATTTTTGGAAGCATACTGATCTTGGGAAAGTTTCTCTCTCCATTTCCTGATATATAAAAATAGTGATAATAACAGCTCCCTTGTAAGAGGTTGAGTGAAAAAAACGCTATCACTGTAGCACTATTCACAACAGCCAAGATTTGGAAGCAACCTAAGTGCCCGTCAACAGATGACTGGATAAAGAAGAGGTGGTACCTATATACAATGGCATATTGCTCAGCCATAAAAAAAAAAAAAGCAATGAAATCTTACTATCAGGAACAACATGGATGGACCAAGAGGGTATTGTGCTGAGTGGAGTATGCCAGACGGAGAAAGACAAATACCATATGAATTCACTTACATGTGGAATCCAAAGAACAAACTAAATATAAAAACAAAACAGAAACAGACTCATAGACACAGAGGACAAACTCATGATTGCCAGATGCAAAGGGAGTTAGGGAGCTGAGTGAAAAAGTTGAAGGGATTAAGAAGCACAAATTGGTAGTTATAAAATAGTCATGGGGATATGAAATACAGTGCAGGGAATCTAGTCAATAATGTTGTAATAACTATGTATAGCGTCAGGTGAATACTAGACTAATTGGGGGGATCACTTCGTAAATTATATAACTGTCTAACCACTATGCTGTACACCTGAAACTAATATAAAATAATACTAAATGTCTACTGTAATTGAAAAATAAATAAAAATATAAAATGCCCAGTTGGATGTCATGGCAGCCACATGAGGGATAAGAGTATTTCAGGACAGCTCTGGTCAAAGGAAGTTGAGGCAAAAGCCAGCCAGGCCTTGGAACCACAATTCCTGTGTCAGAGGGAGAGCTGTGTTCTGCAGAGTCAGGCAGCCTGGAGCATATCCCAGCTCTGTTTCTCGAGATCTCAGACTTGGGAACATTACACAGCTGCCCCACACATCAGTTTCCTCATCGGCTAATATGATCAGTCCCCTGAATTGCTTCCCCTATGATAGCGTTTTCAGACAGATCGGTGATAAGAACAGTCCCTACACTTCATGAGGCTGTTGTGAAGACTGATGGCGATCATGAAAGGAAAGTGTCTGGCACACAATGAGGTCTCAGAAAATGTGGCTGTTTAACTGCAGCTGACAGGCTGGGAGGGCAGGCTGGTCCAGGAGGAGGAATGTACTGAACCAGAGCGCTGGGGAAAAGCCAAGGTGCCTGACTCTGTTGGAAACTGTGCATGCGTAAGTGGGCGTCTCTGCTTAGTAGGCTGACAGGCATCGTAGAGTTCGTTGCCATTTGTTTCCTTCTTTAGTGGACCATCTACTCTGTTCTCGGGGCCACGAGCTGACAAAACCATGGACAAGTCTCTCATGCCATCCTCAGGACCAGTGTGGGCTAGGTGACAATGGAAGTTGGAGGATTCATACCTGATTAAACTAGCAATTGCACAAGTGTTGATTATTTAGAAGATGTCAACTCAGAGGATGGTAGCAAGTCAGAGAGGTGACAATACAGAGAGTGTGTTTACTGTATTCACCAACAACACAAAAGTGCAGGGGAGGGGGGCACTGAAGATGGGGCCTGACATTTTGTAGGTGCTCAGAAATTACTGATTGAGTGAATGAATGAGTGAATGAAAAATCAAGATTTAGAAAGCTCTCTCAATAGGTTAAATGATAGGTCAGACATCAAGATGGAATGTAAAGGGGATAAATGTTATGTTTTGCTCAATTGTAGAGATTTTGCCTGACAGAAATAAAGGCAACAAAGATTTAGGAGGTGCCATCAATTACAAGCTTAATAGGTAGCCATATCACGTGACTTAAAAATGTAAACTGAAGCCATGCTATGACATTCAGAGAAGAAACAGACCCCCGGAATCGGCCAGGGCCTAGCCTCACAGTTTTAGGGCAACGTATTTGGTTTTAGGGCAATGTTTTAGGAGCTTCATTTATGCTCTGGAGTGGGCACAAAGGTGGAACATCCATGAGAATCTGAAAACTCTATCATAGCGGAAGCAATTCATGGGCCTGATCATTCTTAGTCCAGAAAAAGAAAGAAGACTTCCTGGGGTCATGAGAGCTGACTTCAAATATTTAAATACTATTTAAATCTATCGGGTAAGGAGAAGTTAGCTTTATTAGTAAACTGACCAGATACTTATTGAATGTCTATGCTTGCTACAATATGGATTGGCCACCTGTCTGTGCCAGGCACTGTCTTAGGGGCCGGGGAAAAGGTCGCTGTATTCATGAAGTTGACACTTGATGGGAGGTGGAAACGATAGTCAATAAACAAGTAAACAAAGAATAATTTCTGATAGTGGAAGGATGCAATTGTACATGGTGTCTGCTCTGAAACACTTGCCTTCAAATCTAATGGGATATTCTTATTCTTTGTTGTTCCATTAATTAGATAAAGATTCTAATTCAATAAAAGGAAGAAATTTATCCCAACAGAGCATGAACTCTGTCCAAAAGTGATAGAGTGAACTCTATCATTGGAAACATTAAAAACAAATCTGCAGGGCCAACTTTTAGGGCCGTTGCAGGAAATAGCTGAGTAGGGGATGAAACTGGATCAATGATCCCAAGAGCTTTGGATTTCTTAAACCAATACAATTGGTAGGTGGCAACACAGTGCTAAGTTTTTATATTTCTAAGTACACTAACAGAAACCCTACTCTTAGTCATAGCTTTTCATTATAGGAAGGTCATTTTTAGGGACCTACCAAGAAATAATGACACCATATCAGAGTAAACAGTTCTCCAAGTTAAGTGAATTTGGTTATATTAAAATTTCATTAGCATTGGCCTTACTTTGCTAACTTTGCAACAGACCATCAAAAATTTCATCATCAGCCTAAAATAGTCCAGAGACTAGAATTTGAAAATGGAACCAGATGACCTTTAAGTTCCTCCCAATATTTTTCAAATGTTTACGTATTATCAAATTTTAGTATACTGTTGACATGTGGGGTTTTGGAGTTATGTCCATGAATGTAAAGCCAAGCTTCAAACTAGCTATGAGAAAGTTATTTAACTTCTCTGAACCTCAGTTTTAATTGCTGAGATATGGGGATAACAATATTACTGACTCAGGGTGATGTAAGAATTCACTGAAATAATGCAAATGAAGCACTCAGTGCAGCCAGTGGCTTGTAGCAAGCGTTCAATAAAAATGATAGCTACCACTCCTCTTTGTCAGATCTCCTGCCCCAAAGGAAATGATGGGATGGGGGGCATTTCTTAATGATAATGGTGTGAAGTCACACCATTTTCTAAATACTCTAATTCCCCACAAAGGAATAGATTGCCTTATTTAGCATGTAATACTTGAACCCTGTCCCCTATTGACAGAGGAGAAAATACGCATCACAACAAGTTACTAAAAGGATAGTTTTCTCTTCTTCTCCTATATTACTCATTCTCCTGTGCTCTTCTGACTTCCGTTGCCTACCTTCTCTGGCACTCAATAGTTACCAGATCACTTACTACTTTTTCTCTTGCCTCTTAAAACCTCTTCTATTTTCTCTCCCACCTGCCTGCTTTCAGTCAGTCTACCAATGGTACTGCTTCCGCTTCCTTCCTTCCGACCCTGCCTGCCATTGCCTATGTCACCAACACTCTTAGCACACTTTTAAAGTAAATCAGAACCTTTGGCATTAATAGCAATACAGCTTGCTCCATTTCTTTAGCAGGCAATAGAATTCGTCTGAATGCTGTGGAAACTTGTATCCTGAGGCCTGTGACTTCAAGTCGGAATGCTCAAGCAGCATTAAAAGAGGACTGATGTTTGAAAGCTGAGCTACCAGCCAACCACCTTCCATGGCTCATGCTTTGTGACAATTCCCAGCAGCGCCTATTCAAAAGAACGCATTGTTCTAACAATAGCTAGTGCTTCTCTTATTTGGTAAGGAAGTGATATTGGGATTTCATTAACAGTGATCAGATTTAAGTGCTTGACAGGTGCTTGAACACCTCTTCAATTCAAGCACTCTCCTCTTCAACAGCAGTAAATCTACACAAACGGGTGCTGAAATATCATCTTTATACAGAGGTCTTCACCGAGAGACGTCAGTGGAGTGACTATGATTTGGCATTTGCGTAAATGAAAATGTGCTGAATAAGTCCCGAATTACTTTTCATTAGTGCCTATGCCAGTTCCACATTTATGACTTATTCGTTTAAAAATGTGGCTGGGCATGCTGGAGGAATAAAAGCTTAGAGAGGTATAATTGTGAACACTGGCCAATGGATTGAAAAACTGGTCCAAAAGTCAAGACATTCAGACTCACGTTAGAGAATTCTTATCATAGACATGGGTGATGTCTAAGCAATTCTTCAGGATCTTAATGGATAAGTTGGAGTTCTTCCCTGACTGAGATATTGCTATCCTTCTCATGCACGCCCTCTATTTTTCTTTTTCCTTTAAATTTTCTCTATAAAAAGTAGACCGCATGGGGCTCTGTGGGCTCCTGTCAGGCCTCTTGCTTGTCTCCTTAGTGAGATGGGAGCCATGGACGCATTTTGAGCAAAGGGAAGAATCTGCCTCGCCTTTTACCAGGATATCTCTTATTGCTGCGTGGGGATTGGGGCAACGAAGAAGACCAGGTAATAGGCAATTGCAGTAATCCAGGTGAGAAATGAGCGTGGCTTGGTTCAACCAGGGTGGAAGCACAGAGATGATGAAAATGGCAGTGATCATTGATTTTGAAGAAGCAGTAAACGGATTCATTGATAGACTAGATGTGCCTTAAACAGAGAAGAGTCGTGGATGACTACAACCCCATTGGCCTGACCAGCTATTAATAGAAGGCAGAGTTGCTCTTTCCTGAGATGGGAAAGACTTGAGAGAAATAAGTTACTAGGGTGGTGCTAAGGTGGTGGTAGATATAGTGCACGGATTTCGCTTTAGATACGTAAAGTTTGAGAGGCCTTGGTATCAAGTAAGGAGCAGATGAAGACCCAGGTTGGGAGTTCAGGGCAGAGGGTCAGGCCAGGTACACACATCCGGGAGTCATCAGGTAACCTGTGGTGTTTAAAGCCACCAGATGGGATGGGGCCAGGG
The DNA here is from genome assembly GCF_036562045.2 of Rhinolophus sinicus. Taxonomy (NCBI): domain Eukaryota; kingdom Metazoa; phylum Chordata; class Mammalia; order Chiroptera; family Rhinolophidae; genus Rhinolophus; species Rhinolophus sinicus. The sequence continues at coordinate 92,994,260 of NC_133755.1, forward strand.
AGAGAGGAAAGACAGATCCTAGGCTGAGTCCAGGACACTTCAAGTTGAGCTTGGGGAAAAGAGGAGGAATCAGCAAACGAGCAAGAAGAGGCCTTGAGTAAGGAACAGTCTCAAGAACCAGAGGAAGAGAATGTTTCAACAGGAAGGAATGATCAGCTGTAGCAAAGGCTGCTCTCTTAAATATTCAAAAACAATTTACCAATGTAATGAAATTATTTTACTCCTTTCAAAATTAAATAACATGTCTAATATTAATTGCACATTTCAAATCAAAATATCAAAGCGAATTTGTAGATATTCTAATAGGTCAGACTGTTTCAAACACCTTTAATAACAAATAAGCACAAATAGAATTAATGGTGACAGGATGTATTCTTAAACGTGGCACAAAAGCATTAAGGCTGTGGAAGGTGGCTCATTTCATCATCTCTCTGCTTCCTTTAACATCTTCCATGGACTGTAAAGTCATTTTCCAATTCAGGAGGAATCATTTAGCCTAACATAAATTTATCCCATGTTCCCTAGGCCAAAGATTCAGGACCGGGACATACTTAATTATCTGTCAAATCCAATATGAAGACATGGAACCTAGGTACTGTGTATTTCAAAGCTGATTCTCCCCAAATTTCAGGTGAACAGCTGACTACTTTCTAAATGTTAAGGTCTGTGTACTATGTCAGCCGGGGACCTTATGCCCAGTTATTCCACCTGGAGTCGAGTTTCACAGCTCTGAATATCACACATGTCCTAGAATATATTTCAAGCGACAGCTTCATCCGATTTTTTATCATAAGCTTGTTTCAGTGTTTTATCACCTAATTTAGGTAGAGGAAATTGTGCACCTTTAACCAAGTTGCAGCTAATTTCTTTTATCCCTTGATTAGATTCTACTAATGTATTTGTTCCCTGATTGAATTCCACTTCTTTTCCAATTTTTCTTGTCTGGATCTCGGCCATATGCTAGAATCATTTTTATTGGCAAGAGAAGATTGAATTTGAGGTCCATGGAAGCAGTTGGACCAAATACAGACTGGATTTCTTTATTCCAGTGCATAGCACTGTTGGCTACTGCCCCAGGGTTTGTTAGAATGGTGTTCAGAGCCACTGACTGGGAAAGAACCACAGCCTAGACTTGCTTAGCTGTGAGAACACCACAAGGAAGAGCTATAGACTCAGGGATGAGGGCTAGAGGAACCATAGAGGAGAGTCGATATGCCTCATTCATTCAAAAGACATTTATTTGGCACCCTGAAATGGACTCAATGTTTGTATCTCTGTAAATTCATATTTTGAAGCCCTAACCCCCAATGGGATGGTATTAGGAGGTGGAGTCTATGGGTGGTAATTAGGTCATGGGTGGTAATCCCTCATGAATGGGAGACACACAAGAGTTTCTCTCTCTCTCTCTCTCTCTCTCTCTCTCTCTCTCTCTGTCTGTCTGTCTCAGTCTCTGTCTCTTCCCCATGTGAGGGCACAGCAAGAACATGGCCACGTGCAAAACCATGAAGTGGCCCCTCACCAGACACTGGTTCTGTAAACACTTTGATCTTGCATTTCTCAGCCTTTAGAGCTGTGAGAAATAAATGTTTGTTGTTTAAGCCACCCAGTTGATGATATTTTTGTTATAGCAGCCCGAGCTGACTAAGACACACCTACCATTTCCTTGGCACTGTACCAGGTGCTAGGCCAGGTCCAGATGCAGCTGTGTCCATCGACATGACATGTAAGGTTGACAAGCACTACGACCCTAATTCTTATAGACTAATGAGGAAAGAAACAAAGTCATGTGCAACAGGCAATGTATTCCTAGCTTGTAAAACCACTGCACAAATTATGGTTTGCAGAATTTCCAATAGAGAAAATCCTGGGAGAATACCAGGTATGTGGAACTCAAAAGAACTTCACCCTCCGCAGTCAGTACCCAATCGACAATGTGACCAGTGTTGAAACTGTAACAAAGATTCAGTCAGACGAATCAGTGTTTTCGTGTTTGTTTTTAGTTTGCATTATATTTAATTTATAAATTTGTTTTGGTCTTATAAAAAAAAACAAAGGTATGGGGAGTTTGTGTCTTTTTAGTTTTGGGTTGTACTCATTTAAGTTGTATCTTGTTGAAAATATTAAATTGACGGGGGGTCTACAAAAATCTTTTTCCTTTTGAAAATGTCTGCACACAGTTCAAGTCTGAGAAGTACTGTTCCAGAACCAAAAGTGTTCCCTGTACATAAACAAGTACCTTCAGAAGCTACATAAACTCACAGCGCTAAGATGTTATTTAATCTTGTGCACTAACCCTCTTAACAGGATGTCACGAACAGAGGAGTGGATCTGGTTCCAAAAGTTTGTTGCTAAATTGATTATTTGGAACCCCAGATACATTTTTTACCTCATAGAAATTATATTAAAAACAGTGTTAGACACCCAGGTCAGTTGACCAAAGCCCTTTTAATATAAAATGTTCCCGAAGCAGAAAGAACGATGCGTCCTGATGATAAGAGGACATTTTTAAAGGGCTCCCTGCTGCAAAATAAATGCTATCATACATTTATAGAATCCTCCAAAATTTGCAAACACCTTCACACAAGTCTGTCTGTTTTAATTCTCAGATTACAACAGTTTGATAAACAACATCACTGTTCTCATTTTATAGAATTTTAAGAATGGCTTCTCTCTGCCTTGGGCCCAATTCCCTATAGCAGGAAGGCACTTCTTAAAATACACCCCCCCCCCCTCCACAGATCACCTGAAGGAGAAACACCTACGATAGTTGTTAAACATGAACATTTCTGAGCCCTAATCTAGAATCTCTGGGAAAGGACACAGGACTCTGCTTTTTAACAAGTTTCCTAGTGGTTATTTTACACACTAAATTCTGAGGCCTACCAGCCTAGTATAATCAAAGGTACGAACACAGCCATGTGTGCTGCAGTTAAACTAGGCTCAGTCAAGGAGCCCGATGTCCACAGTGGGTTGAATATTCTGGGAAAGTTATTACTCCTTCTGTTCACTCACAAAACCCTTCCATGCAGCCCAGGTTTGCGCACAAGTTTGGATAAGAACCTCATAGTCCCATAATCACCTTCCCTCCTCTGTCCCGCCAACTCTAGGACCCAGCCCACAGCTCTCTTTCTGCTTGTTTGGGGGAATTTGTTGCTCATTCCTACCACTAGGCCTTTGCCAGCATCTCCAAAGGTCTCCTTACAGTTTGAATTTGGGGAAGAACGTTGAAATTTGGGTGTCTCCCCCCACAGAATATCCTTGGATTCTTTGTGCAAATAAGTCCATCCCTCTCAGAACTCTGGTTATGAAAGACTTTGAAATGCACAGAGAGAAATAAAAAACACAGCAAAATTATATAACAAAGGAAGCTGGCCTGGGATGCCCCTAATTGGAGTATGCTCAGGTCTGTTTTGAAGTAACTTGGAAACTACAAGTGTAATTAGCTGGCGTTAATTTAATTTCTACCCTAACATCTCCCTGAAGCTTTCTAAAGCCTTCACAATTGTCAGCACATCTTTATTTCTGTGGCAAACTCTGTATTTTCATTCTAAATAATAAATATGGTAACTCCTTGGACAACGAAACTACATATAGTATAATCAAATGTCTTCCTTCCATTCCCATGAGAACCCCAGGGACATAAGATATCTGAGCTTCTGCTTTCATAATGAAGAGACAAACTGGTATTCCCCAAACACACCCCATCAAGCCTAAGAATCAGAGGTTTACGAAAACTCCCCCACACAACTGACAATCTAGGGCTAAAGCAGTGCTGGATGCAAAGCCTGGGGAGAGTCGGTACAGTGTGTCTGAGAATGTGTATGGAGGTACATATAAATAAATAAATACAAAAAGTTAAAAAAAAACCAAAAAAAAAACCACAGTGTTATTTGGGAAAATAGGTAATGTTGCCACTGAAATAGTAAGAATATTAAGGGCATATTAGGGGCGCCAAAAAACTGTATACATATGAGCTGTATTCATCTTCTGTTATCAGTATATATTGAGTATTACAATTTTAATACCGTTTTTTCCTTTCTTAAAATGTGTATATCTGTTTTTGGCACCAATAGTACCCTCTCTATAGGCATCTGACAAGCTGAAGCAGCACAAGTACAAGAAATAGAAACTTGAAAGAGTTTGGTTGGATTCAGTTCACCCACCAACATGTGATCACCAAGTACTTATGTGCTATTTTAAAAATATTTTATGTATGTGTTATATGTCTAGATGTGTGTGTGTGTTCTGTGTTTTCCAAGGTCTGCTTGCTAGATTCAGGTTAGTGGGATGTGCAAAGGGCCGAATACAGAATATATTTTTCTATTTCCTATCCACCCTTATGTGCTCCCATACTATTTAAAGTAGATCTTCACATGAAGGGAGTTAACAGTAACAAAAGTTTTATAAAAATAAAGAAGATTTTATCTAAAATTCCCAGCAAAATGGTATAGTAATACACGGAGAGCAGGGCCTGAAGCGCGGACTGACTACTTTTCATTTGTATTTTGGGGACATGGGGGTGGGAGTGGTATAAGCTTAGAAGAGGTGATTTGGGGTAGGGAAATGATTACTCTTTTGACCACAGGCCATACTGTCTTAAAATATTAATCTTCATCATTTCATAACTGCCAAATATTTATATCTAAGGTACCACATAAAGGTAATTTGTTATAAACTAAATACTTCAGTATATTTTTCGTTCATGCTATTGGAGACCTTCTTATGAAAGCTGTCCTTGAAACCTTACTCTTATCATTTACCCTCCAGCCAGGTCTAGAGTACCTTATTAGCTATATATTCAATTCATAAATGTGGGTTGAAATAATTATTCTACAAATTTAATAGAACCCACAAAAGAAGCACACCTTTCATACAGGGATTAAGGTCTTAATACCATTAATAATTTAGAGATGTGGTCCTTTGGTATGCACCAAATGTACTGATTTTGTATCTACTAATTCCTTTTTAAATGTAATACAAATAAAGTGTTGCATGTTAAATGTTGCTAAAATGGACAAAGGCTAACCCAGCCGTTAAATAGATGGCAGGACCCAGAAAACCTGAATTATATGACACTAAGCAGACTGCTTACCACATTGCAATATCACTTCCCCATGGAAATCTGTACAAAAGACAAAAATCCCACAGAAGACTGTACCACACTTCTTACTACCTCTTCCACATACTGGGATAAAAACACTTTCATAAATTTTGAGCAATTTTTCTTCTGAAGAAAACTACTTATCTTCCCATGAGTGTGTTGCAAAGACTCAACAATAGCTGGATGTAATCCATTTCACAATAAAAGATGGCATATATCAACAAATTATAAGCTGCCAAGATTCGTACTACCATCTTATAACAGGCTTGGGGATGTGGATGAAAAGGTCTCCATGCATGCTCAACATAAAAAAAAATAGATATCTAATTTTCTCAAATAAACTAATTCCTGCAAATGTCATTCAATTCTGGCAGATAAGTCTTAGTCTGTTTTCATTTCTTTCTTAGGGTTTAAACATGTTTATCAAAACAATAAACCTTTAGTTCAGTCCTCACTGATCACTCAGCCTTCCCAGCATTAATGATTTTGAAGAGAGACTAAGAATAGCTGGTAGAGTTTCAGGGCAATTTTAAGTAAATGTTTTTGTCAGCTTTTTCTTTTAATGCTTACAAATGACTCAGAGAGAAACAGGTCTCAGCATCATGCTTTTCGTAAACCCTTTGCTTTAACATCAGTTGGCTGTGAAAGACACATTTGAAAGACACATTTTCCACTTATAGAGGCTACTTTCTTGAATGGCTTAGCTACAATTTATTGGCGGAACTTTCAGTGTAAATGACAGCACTTCAATCCCTAACATTTTACGCTTTATTCTCATGACTTTATGTTTCAAAAAGCTAGACAAGTAGCCGATGGTTTCTCTGAAAGAAAAATTAAAGCATTTAAGTTGGAAATTAGGGCTGGGGAATCAGCGACAAATATGCAATATCTGGGTTCCCCTTGACCTTCACTGTCTAAAAGTTACAGAGACCCCTGAACTTTACAACCCAAAGTCTGAGTTTCTGGAGCATGGAACTGAGACTGTACCATATCCCAGTGACTGGAAGGCATCCAGTGGCTCTTTTTCTTGTCGACTCCTATCATTGGGCTGTTTGGTGAAGTAGCCGCAGACTACACAAGGAAAGAGGCACCAAAGGAAATAGACTGACAGCAGAAATGTGACAGAGGAAGAGCTCCCTTTTAGCATCTTCAATATAACTAAATTGATGTGAAACTAGATCCAAATGCAGTTGTGAGTCAATAGCAGTATATACCACTATTTTTATCAAACTACACGTTTACTATACCGGTAGAAACCACTCAAATATAAAGATCTTAGTGGAAATGAAACTTTGATTTCTCATGAGAATGAAAGAAAGTGATGATTTAAACATTTTTAAACAGCTGCTTTCTGTAAGTCCCCAAGAAGACTCAGACAAAGCCGCAATCTTCAAAAAGTCCGCTTTCAAATAGTAGTTAAGAACAGGAAAACTACAATACTTTGACCAGAAGGATGAAAGAGCTTCTTTTGGGTGTGGGCAACTGCTTCATGGAAAGAATGCTAATCTTGAAAGGATGAGGATTTTTTAAAATATAGGTGGAGTTAGGGGAAGGGCATCCATTTCAAGATGGGTAATTTTGCATCATTTTTATTTTGTATATGTCAAGATCCTATTTTGTGACAGGGTCAGGAAGCGTGTATTTGTGATATGTTATTTTGATTATTTTATTTTCAACCAAGTTTGGAAATCCATCCCCTGACCTACAGCTGCGGTTCTCTTCTAAGTGTAGTCCCAGAACCAGCAGCATCAAATCTGCGTTAGCTGGGGACTTGTTCAACAGGCAAAGGCTCAGGCCCTTTGGCAGAGCTACTGAAGCAGAATCCTTGAGGGAAGAGATGGGGGGCCAAGAATCTGTGTTTTACCTGGTGTCCAGGTGAGTGAGATACACTGAGGTTTAGAACCACTGGCCTACAGAGATGCCGAGGTTCCCTAGGGGCCTCTTCAGGTGATTCCTGAGAATTTCGGATAGACGGATAACTGAACAGTACTAGATAAACGTGAGCTTACATACGCTTACAGACGGGCAGACCTTTAGAGGCACGCTGCTAAAGGGAGACAAAAAAGAAAAAGATTGATTGAGGACTACGTAAAAATTAAAACCCTGGGGTGTCCCGGAGGAATATAAACACCACAAGAAATTAGAGGTTAAAATGGAATTGTTCTAGCCTACACTGACGTTGCCCATCTGGAAAGGGGCAGTTTTGATTTTTTCAAGGTCATCAGTATGTTGAAATTTTCAAAATCCATGATTAGTCTCTCAGTAGGGAAGCTGTTGATAAAGCAACTTCTGAGGATTCTTTGGTCAGAAACCTAGAATCACAAAGATTTTGTTTCCTAGGAAGCCTCTGACAGATACTTGGAGATAGCTTTTGTAAGTTTTTTGATGATGTTCTACCACATTTCCCTGAAAATAAGACCTAGCCAGACCATCAGCTCTAATGCGTCTTTTGGAGCAAAACTTAATGAGACTCAGTCTTATTTTACTGTACTATAAGACCTGGTATTGTGTTATGTTAAATTATGTTATGTTATGTTATGTTATGTTATGTTATGTTATGTTATGTTATGTTATGTTATGTTATGTTATGTTATGTTATGTTATGTTATGCCCGGTCTTATAAGACCAGGCCTTATATTAATTTTTGCTCCAAAAGATGCATTAGAGCTGATGGTCCGGCTAGGTCTTATTTTCGGGTAAACACGGTATTACTTCCTTGCGCGCAATTCAAACCTCTCTGTTCTGCATTATTTTGCTCAGGTAGCTCTTTCCATGTTTAGAGCATCCAACATGGGGTTACACATCTGCGATGTCTGCAGGCTCTTTGTAGCAACCTGCTGCCGATGGTACCAGCTGGCGAACGGCTCAGACTGCAACATGGGTTCTCTTTGTCCTGCTATGGAAGAGGGTGATTAATTAGCTAAACATGTTAGCCTGACCTCCCTTCTATGAGCTAGATGTGCTACCTCTCACATCCAAAAGATTCTGCTGGGAGGGAAGTGTGTAGAATTTGAATATTTCCAGCACCGTCCCCATTTCTGGTAATGGTGACAGAGTGATGCTGAACACTGCCATTCGAACTCCTAGGGCAGTGACCAAAGTTCGGATACAGTTCCTGCCAGCAAAGGAGCGCACTTTCCAGCTCACGCAGAGAAGAAACAGCTCCTCGGCCTCCCTACCTTGGTGCTCTACCCAACTGAGTTAGTCAATTACTTTCAATAAGCAGGTAATAAGGAATATGAAAAGGATTGGTTAGAGGCTTGACAAGGAAATAAATTTCTACCTGTTTTGTTGCTTTTTGTTGTTGTTGTTGTTTTGTTTTGTTTTTTTTTCCAATAGGATATTGGCCTAGAGAAAATGCCATCCTCCTAAGGATGCCTGGTAGCAAGTTTACGCCTGCACTTTTCTTTTATATGTCAGGGAGTCAAGAAGAAGCTAAGAAAGGGCAGATGATCACATAATATCCTGGGTCCTGGGAGACATGCCAGGGTCCATGAATTTCACAGGGATGTATCAAGCTACAAAAATTTGAAACAAGATCATTTGCTACTAAGATGGTTTTTTAAATTATGCTAATAAAATAGATTCCTTATATGCTTGTTTATTTTAGTGAAAGAGTTGTCTTGGAGTCTTTAGGACCATAGTATGTAAATATTAGGAATTCTGCGTAAAGAAAGGAAATAGTCTAAAATACTGTCTCAAGGTTCTTATCCAACCCCTACAGATTAACTTTCGTTTGTGTACATTTCTAGAAGCAAATGCAAATGCAATAACTTAAAAAATCACATTTAGTAGATACAGAAAGAAGGGTTATATAATAAAATCAGAAATACAACGCCGAGCTTGTTCTTACATTATTATTCACCTTCCAAAAGTTTATTAAGTCATTCATGGGCTTCAAATACCACTAAATAAATTTTGGCAGCAGTACAAGTCATATATTCATTGACTTCTGTGGCATTACATTTCTAAAACATGTACTATAGGTATACAGCTAGACTCACTCTATAATTGCATTCCACAATGTCAAAAGAGCAGAGACCAAAAACTGGTGGACTATAGTTTGCATCCATGAAAGTACTAGACCACTTTTTCCAATATCACTTCTATAATAGGCTCTTAAATGTACTACTCATTCTTTCACAATATAGAGATCCTGTCGTGTGTCAGGAACTAGTCTAATATTTTGCTCTTTTACATTAACATTTTTTCTCCATGTAAAAGTTCATAAAATATTTTTGACCAAAGTTTTGAGATATCAGTTCATATATCTCATATGACATATATGAGATATATCAATGACATATATCAATAATAGACCCCATTTTATTTGAAGTTGATTAGGACATGCTGGATTTGGTGAGAAAAATCCTGAGTAGAGAATAGCAGTGAGGTATTTGACATGGTATGTCTCCACCTTCTGGCCACAAAGCAAGAAGGCATGGCTGAGAAGTAGTCAACCACTTCAGGAAACAGACCATCTCCTGCAAAAGGAATCTCCTGCCTGTTATGACAGTATTCAAGTATTTCCTGATTCTGGGTGAGGTTCCAGATAAGATGCAGCCTCATCAGAATAACCTGTAGGAAATATGCTTCTTTTATTTGGTGAAAAAAAAAAAATCCTATCTTTTAGAACAGATCTTTGATCAATTCAAAAGCACATTAATTAATAATTTTGTTTGGGGAAAAAATTTAGTGTTAACAAGGATGATATATATGACTCTAAGCTATTTGTCAGCTTGTGGTTTTCAAAGCCCTTTGACTCATGATGTTGGTTCTCCTTCCAAAAATCAAAAGGTGGCTGATTCATGTAGGAAGCTGAGAGCAAGAGGGAACCCACAGGCTTTGGACTTCAGCGGGGGGAAGTTTATATATTAGCAATCCATAGCTCAGCATTAACTTTGAACAAATGCCTTAACTCTTTGAAAACTCATTTCAAATATCAAACAGTGAGAAGAACCTTCCGAGAAGGTTCCTGGGAAGATCACACAAAATAACCTATTTAAAAGTGCATAGAGAGTCCAGGGAGAGATGAATGGATAAACAAGACTGCCCTCAGTCTTAAAAAGGAAGAAATTCTGACAAATGCTACAACATGGATAACTCTTGTGGACATTATGCTAAATGAAATTAGCCAGACACAAAAGGACAACTATTGTACTAATATGAGGTCCCTAGAGTCCTCAAATTCATAGAGACAGATACTAGAATAGGGGTTTCCAGGGGCTAAAGAGAGGGAGGATGTGGAATTAGTTTTAATGGACATGGAGTATCAGATCGGGAAGATGAAAAAATTCTGGAGATGGAGAGTGTTAATGATTGTGCAACAATGTAGATGCCACTGAAACATACACTTAAAAGTGGTTAGAATGGTAACTTTCATGTTATACATATTTTCCCACAATTCAAAACAGTTCATAGAGAGATACCTGGTCCACAGTAAGTATCAAGTGAACAGGTGGTCCTAGAAGCTATAAGAACTCTCATTCTCTGCTACCATTGTCATTGGTCATTTAACAAATAACTGAGGCAAAGGGTGGGATTTTAAATGATGGGCCTAAGGCAAAGCCATCACCAGGACTAACTGGACTAATTGAGGTGGTATTTCCATGGGAATTTTAATGTTTAGGAATAGTCCAACAGCTTACACCGTGATGTAGGTACCTAGTAGGATATGTTGTCTAAGAAAACAGGCTCATGCCAACTACAGGCAGATTTAAACATTTCTACTGAATTTGAAAAGAAGGGCTTCCGTTGCTTGTTATAGCTTTGCTTTAGGTGAGGTCAATTTTTAAGGTAACAGACCATCTCTAGCACAAAGGCTCGGACCTATATAATGAAGCATGATATCATTTTATTATCTATTTGGCTGGCATCTCCCTCTACCATGTATTAATATAAACTCAGGTTTTCAAATGACAAAGTCATCAGCTGAGACGAGGCTGTGGCTCACCCTATAGTGTAATTAGAGCCCTACAATTTTCACTTAGTCCTGGAATTAGGATGAAAATATTTTTAAAAATAGTAATAAACCAGACTAGATTTCATGAAAAGACCAGGTCCCTGAGTAGATTTTGAGTATTCTGCTTGGTGTGTCAGGAAAGTCCTGAATCTGTGTTGCTTTCTGCAAAGGCTGGGGATAGAGGGGCTGGACTGGAACGTGGTGGAAAACAGAGTGGAGGGGGTGTATCTGCAGCATTTACTCAAGGGGGCTAAAATGTCCCTGCAGTACAGAATTATCAGGGTTTAAATGGGGATGTTTAGTAAAGTCCTTTACTCATGTGAAGATGCCCAATAATGTCACTGTAGGATTCTAAAGTTCTACACAGAGGAAGGGAAAACCTCAGAGGGCCTCAATCAGTGACATAACAGCCACCCCCAAACAAAAAACATTCAGAAGAGGTTCTTTTAATTTGTTCATCCATGGATCATATGGTCTGTTAAAGAACTCTTAGTGACCTTTTGATATTTAAATACAAGTATCAAATAACTGTGCTTTCTTACTTTCATTTTAGCTACTATTTATCGCACCCTTCTTCAGTATACTTTTCCTCCATTTCAACTCTCCTGATGCTTGAGCTATGAAGGACCACGGGTCAGTGATATTAAGGAGCATTTGCAAGGCCACCCAGTTCCTAAGTGGCAGAGCTGGGTTTTCAAACCCAAGTCTGCCTGCCTCCAAAGCCTGTGTAATTACCTACTGGATCTGCCCTCATTCTTCAGTGTAGCAGTCAACCCATTCCCGAGTATTCAAAAGATACATGTATAGAAGCTAAGAGGAAACATGGCTTGCCTCACTACATTTAATTTCAGTAAGCTAAGAGAGTCCTTCCGCTCTCTGCATCTAGCTCAGCATCTGACACTACGGGAAATGTTGGTGGACGCGACTGATCAAACAATGGGCTCCTGTGTGCAGCTAAATGTAAAGTTTGCTGCAAGGAAGTACTGATTGATGCGGGCCATGAACAGCCACCTCCATAATTAGTGAAACAAAACTACCTTGGGTGCATTTTTATGTTGGAAAAATATGACACACTGACACCCTTGCTCAGGGCCAAAGTGATCGAAAAGCTGGCAGTGGGTGGGAGACCTGAAGGAGAGGAAGCCGCTGGGCAGGCAGGGCGAGTGGCAGCAGGAGTCCCGATGCCGAGCGCAGTGCCTGGCACATGCTGAGTGTGCAGTGAACACCTGAATGATTCAGTCAATCTGGGAACAATGGCTGGGCGGCCCTTAAAAAGTCCCTAAGGACACAGGAAGCAGCAGATCTCACAGGAGCCCCCATTCGTCCTCTGGGACAGGGGCGTCTCCCTGGATACCCTTGAAGATGCACAGTTTAGATGAGATCTGCTCAGGTAGCTGCATCTAGGATCGGTGGACTTGGTGGTGGGAAGATGAGGGTGGCAAGTTCCTGCTTGTTTCTGGATTGTCAGCGACGTGTGAGGCAATATCATCATCTGAGACAGGGTTTGGAGGAAAGATGGAAAAGTGTGAAGCCACCATGTTAGAGGGTGAAAAAGTGGACACCTACAGTAGAAACACCAGGCATCTAAGGAGTCCAATTGTGGTTTCTTGTACGGAATGTAAAGTGAGAACAGTCAGCCAGTTGTGTACTTTTTGCCAGCTACTGTTCACAGGCAGACTCATGACTTGAGGTAAGCTAGGGTGAAGCCTCTCCCAAGGGAGTGTAATAAGACAGCAGGACTAGTAAGGGCACTCTGAAGGAGGATATAATGGTGGGTTATAACATTTACGCTGGTAAGGAAGGTCATGAAAAGGGACAAATTGGAGGTCTACCCTAAAGGACTTAATGCTGGCACTCAAGAATTCCTAGAATGGAAATATGTGAGTAGATAAAGGATAATAAAAAGCGGGATGCTTGGAGTAAAACTTTTCCAAGGATATCTATCAACAAAGAATGACTTGCTTTATCACCTCTTCCTAGAGCAGCTGCAGTTCTAAGCCCTATGAGGTTGAACTTGGCTTCTCTGCTTACTTTCTGAATGCCCTTGAGCAACTCATGTAACATCTCTGAGCTCTTATCTATCAAACAGAGATAGTCATATCTTCCTATTACTATGAAGGTTAGAGATAACATATGTGAAGCACTTCATATGTGGCAGGTGCTCAAGTCTGGTTGCTATTTATAATGATTTCCATTACAGCACGTAGACTGGTGGCTGTCCCTACATTATATGGCCACAGATCACTCTTCTCTTGGAACTCGTGTTCCTGATTTTTTGCAGCCTTTCCATCTTTTCTTGTCAAATTTGTAACTGTCATTCTTTGTAACTAGCATTGTTACTGCACACAGAATACCACTGAGGACCTGGAAACCAGAGCCTGAGCACCTATAAATGCAGGCAACAGGAGATGGGACCTTTAGAGGAGCCAAGCTCTTGTAGAGACTTTGCAATGCTTCTTTCCTTACTCAGAAGTCTATTTTAAGAACGTCTGGTCCTCCTCTGTTGTGCCAGAAACTTGAGTTTTGGCTTTGGGAAGAGTTATTATTGCTGTTTTCTACCATTCTGCCATCTAAAGCAGGATCTTATACAGCTAGAAGGGGGGGAAAAGCAGGACGTGCCTACACATTTGAGGGTATATTTGATTTCATCTATATTAAAACAAACGAGAAAAAAATGCACACTGTAATGCAGAAATAAATGAGATGGCAGTCTAGAGTTCTATGACCTTCCTGGCCAAAATGCCTCTCATTTAGGCTCCCTGTTGGGTGTCCCAATGGTTATTCTTATGTTATCCATGGCAACTTAAGTTGTCATAGAATAGGAATGAAAGGAAACTTAGGTTACTTCTAGTCCATTCCCAACCCTTCTCCACCCCGAACTGATACTACATATGTATTCCCTTGATTTAAATTTAGCCTACACCGTTACCAAGAGGAGTCGATAAAGTTACTCATTCTACTGAATTCTGCAATTTCTTTTCAAACTTCTAATTAACAGAGAGAGAGCCAAATGAGCCAAGAATAAACCATGAAGCAATCTCTTCATTTTGCACTCTTAGGCTTACACTTAATCTCTTTTCTTCCTATTAAAAATGATTCTTTAACCAAAATCGTTGCTCTAATAAGAGGCAATGAATAAACTGGGTAGTATTAAAGATTTAACTTCTACTAAAGAAACACACTTTTGTTAATAGCAGCACAATATGTAAGTAGAAAAAGAGAAGCAAAAACTTTATTATATTAAAAAAACAAATCTTTTCTCCCGGAGGGGAGAGAGACAGCACTTGTCAAAGGTTCTTAGAGACACACTGAATGAAAACACCAGAGCTAAAGTGTGTGTCATTTAAAGAACAGATTACATAAATGCTCCCATCAAAAGACATAAGGTGGCTGAATGGATAAGAAAAGAAGACCCCTACATATGCTGCCTACAGGAAACTCACTTCAAATTGAGAGACACACACAGACTGAAAATAAAGAAATGGAAAAAGATATTTCGTGAAAATGGAAATTGAAAAAAAAGCTGGGGTAGTAATACTTACACCAGGCAAAACAGACTTTAAAACAAAGGCTATAACAAGAGACAAAGAAGGACTCAATAATTCCACTTCTGGGTATTTATCCAAAGAAACCCCCAAATATATGCATACGCATATATCAGTTCAAATTACTGTTTGGGGGTTTCTTTGGATAAATACCCAGAAGTGGAATTATTGAGTCCTTCTTTGTCTCTTGTTATAGCCTTTGTTTTAAAGTCTGTTTGTACTAATATGAGGTCCCTAGAGTCAACCTAAATGTCTACCAATAGATGAATGAATAAAGAAGCAGTGGTACATATATAGAATGAAACATTACTGAGTCATAACACAAACACAGAATGAAATCTTGTCATTTGCAACAAACTGGATGGACCTAGAGGGCTTTATGCTGAGTGATTAAGCGAGACAGAGACAAATACCACATGATTTCACTTATATGTCGAATAAAAAAAATAATAAGCACACAAACAAAACAGAAACAAACCCATAATATGGGAAATATTCTGATGGTTACCAGATGGGAGGGGGGTTGGAGGAATGGGTGAAGGGGTGGAAGGGATTAAGAAGTACAAATTGTTAGTTACAAAATAGTCATGGGGATGTGAAGTACAGCATGGGGAATATTGTCAATGATATTTGAATAACTATGTATTGTGTCAGATGGGTACTAGATTTATTGGGGTAATGACTTCATAATTTATATAAATGTTTAATCACTATGTTGTGCACTTGAAATGAACAGAATATTACGTCGAATGAAAGTGAAAAATTTTTTTTAAATCTTTTAAAAAAACAGATTACATCCTGGAAACATGATAATAATTAGTCAGCACTTAAATGTATTAGGCTGATTAAGTTAGGAAATGTGGGCAGTTCTATTGAAAGTAGACTTCCTGCTAAGATTGTTAGATTTTAAGATATTGAGAAAATTCCCTCTGGTTCTGTAGGGCGGTTAAGAGGCCTCTTGTGACTTATGGTTTAGCTTAAGTGGAAGACACTGAAGGAAATCATTACAATGGAACAAGAGTGCAGAGTGCAATTTCATACAAATGAGTCTTTCCCCTAAACTTTGGGGTTATAAAATCCTTTTAAGAACATATGATCTTAAGAAATACATAAGATTTACTGTGAGTGGTGGATCTCTTAGATCAGAGTTGACTCCAGGGGTGAGCACTGAAAGCCTTGCATTTTCTCTCTGCCCCCTGCTGAGGACGCTAACTTGTGGAAGGCCTGGGAAATGAAGTGTCTGTGGTTACAGAGCAGAACGCACAGTTCTGAATTACTTCTGCTCACCACACTGGGCAGATCAACCCCTGGCAGAGTGAAAAGGAGGCTTCCTTGAATGAGAGAAGTGCTGCTACCTAATAGTAACATTGGTGGATTGGAGTCAGGAATGAGACCAAGACAAAGCTTGGTGACCAACCCTAGAGCTTCCCCACCACCACCACCAGTTTGATTCTGAAAACAAGACCATGAGGCTGGCCGTTCGGCCCTCTGAAAGTAATGAAGTGCTTGTTTAGATTTTGAAACATTCAGAGATATTAAAGGCTAGCAAGGAAATGAGGGTAACCTGCAAATCTGTGGAGATCCTGAACATTGTGTATTAGAAACCAAATTAGAGGTTAAATACCAATATGTCAAAGTACTTTTCAATGCTAATACATTTATTAAGTGTCCATTTTTCATAGTGCCCTACGCTGGTATCATAAATAATACAAAAATTAACGAGGCACAGTGGCTGCCATTAGTACAAGTGGGAGATAAACAAACGGCAAAACTACAAAGACCTTGTAGAATGTGGTAAGTGTTGGAAGTTTCCAGACCAATGGCTATGGGAGTGCAAAGGTGGGAAAGGTGACTCACAATTAGAGAAATAACTGAGACTTCCTAGAAGCTGGATCATTTGAATAGGTTTTGAATAATGGCCAGATTTTAATTAGTAGAGAGGAGGGAGAAAGTGAATCACGGAAGTCAGTGCACCATGATGGCTAAGTGAAAGAGGTGTATTCAGGGATCACCAATTCTCAAATCTGGCTGGATTGTAAGAGAGTCACAGGGCTCTACAGTGATACGTAGGCCTGGAAAAGTCGTTTGGGGCCGGACCGTGTATGGCTTTGATCACTGAGAGAAGCAGCTTGAGCTTATTTCATAGAAAGGTTTTGGAGCAGAAGAGTGATCTACCCAGGGCTATCACTAAGAAGATGACCCTGGTGACAGTGTGGAACATAGAGACAGGATGCCCAAACACCACCCAATGAGGGCAAAACCAGGGCACCGGTTATGGGAATGGCTTGAAAGGTACAGAATCAAGATACTTAAAATACACAGGGAAGCAAAGGAAATAGCAAAGAAAAACAGAATCAAAGGTGTCTCTAGGACGTCGACCGTGATTAACTTGCAGGACTGTGACACCATTACTCAGGGGGAGCTGAAACAGGGAGCAGAAATGAAGCTGTACAGCAAGGGACACAGATAACTACCCTGTGGGTCTGTGAACTTTCGGGCAGTAATGATGATACATGCGGGTGAAGAGATTCAAAAGATACACCAGGCTGAGGTGAACTAGAGCATCTACACAGACGAACTGGTGGGGACGATGCTAAGAAAGAGAAAAGAGCATGAAGGATGTTGATGTTTGAGGGCTGCACAGAGGAAGAGGACCCAGCAAGGAAAACTCAAAAGGAACAGCAAAGAAAGGTTAGGAGACTAGTGCCTGGCACATAAGTGGTACCCAACGACTGAAAAAAAATAGAATTAATAAACCAGGGTAGTCCTCAGTCATGGATACTTTAAAAAGAAGAGCATTTCAAGAATAAAGGAATGACTGTATATTTTTAAAGGGCGAGTTCTATTGTATGTAAATTAAATCTAAACAAAGCTTATATCAAAAAAAAGAATAAAGTGGCCATCAGTTGCGTAAGATGATGTAGAGAAATAGTAAACTGAGGGCTGAGAAGAGGCTTGTGGAGTTGACAATTTAAGGAACCAATAACCTCTAAAGGAACAATTCCAGTAGAGAAGAAATGGCAGAAATCCAACTGTTAGAAACAAAGAAGGAGGATGAAAAGTGGAAAAATCTAGTATTGTACCTTTTTCTCAATAAGTTCAACATCTTTGAATGTGTTATTGTAAAGTATTTGGAAAACGTAGAGATTTACCAAAAACAGGACAAAATGAAAATCATCTGATTTTCTATAACACTGATATAACAATGGTTAATGTTGCAATAGATTTATTTCAATAATTTCTGTGCTTATTACTTATAGAATTGGAATCAAGAAAATTCAATCTTATAGCATTTACCATCGCATGGATGTGCTAGCCTTTTAAAACCATTCTGCTATTGCTAGACTTTGGTTTGTCTCCCCTTTACTTACTTTGCTATTTTCATTGTAATGAAGATACTTTTCCCTAAATCTTTATCGTATACTTTTATTATTTCCTTAGAATTGCTGTGTCAAAATAACATGAGTATTGTTATGACTCTTCTTATATTACCAAATGGTTTTTCAGAAAGACTGAACCAATTGGCAAGAATTCACTGCACATTCCCCCTTACTGAGTATTATAATTTTCTTTTCACCCATTTTGCCTATTTGAGACATAAAAAAGGATTCCTCACTGTTGGTTTAATTTGCATATCTTAGCTCAAAGAGCTCTCAAATAAAATTTCTCCTTTAAGATCTGTGATTTGTTTCTAAGACTCCTGATTTAAAAAGCAATAGAGAGAAATGAATTGATGAACAAAGATTATGAAAATGAACTCAGTTTAAAATTTAGTTCTATACAACCAACATAGCAATTTGGACCAAGAGAAAGAAGATGTTCATTTTCAACAACCAAGCACGGTGGGGAAGGGCTCTCTCCTGTTCAGTTGTTAATCGTTCTGGCCATTTTCTGAAATCTGTCCTTCCCAAAATGATCAAAGGACGTGGAGCAAGATACAGATGCACCGATTTTCTCGGATTCCTTATATACATTGCATTGACAGAATCCAACATATTCAGTTTCACTTAGGGCAATGTATATCAGAGAAATAAGCTCAAACTCTTTCCTAAGTATTTGTGTTCAAGGTCCAGTGATACTGGAATAAGAATAAAGCTGCCATGTCCTAAGGGCCAGGCACTGTGCCAGGTGATTTACAAACACTGTTAACTCCTACAACACTTACTGGAGGAAACTCTCAGACCCATTTCACTGATGAGAAAACTGAGGCTCAGAGAGATTTTTGCTGTGTCCCACGCCACACAACTATTAAATGAATGATCTGAAATTCACATCCAGCTCCTGTTTGGTATGTCATTTGACATTAATAATCTGTCAGACAATTTATTATCATTATCCTCATTAGAACTTCATGAAAGTAAAAGTATGATAATATAGCAATTTGGTAGTATCTCAACAAAACATCTTAAATGCTGTAGCTAACTAAAGTTGATTATTGTGAGATCAGAGAAAAATAACCTAAGTTTTTAAAGCAAACATTTTAAGCATCCCTCTCTCTGACTTTCCAATGATTCTTCCACATCATTCAACTCTCCAGTCATTACAGCTCCCATGCTTCTATTCTCCAGAATCAAAGTAATGCCATGGCCTCAATTCCTTACATCATTTGAATTCCATGCCCCATCATTATAATCAGAGCTTTACCAGCACCCTTAATTACTGCACAGATCTCTTTCTCCATCATTCTCACCTGACCAGCCTCAGGCTCCCCAGTCAGCTATCTCCTCTGCACCAGCGCTCTGGCAACTCAGGGTGACGAGCAAAAAGGATGAAACCTTGCCATTTGCTCTCACTTTACATTCATAACCCAATATTTCCAATGGCCCCTTAACATTGCCCAGCAATTCTAAATGTACTTCCTTAGCATATTTATTTTTCTCCCACTCCAGAACTATTACGTCACCTCTCAAATATGCAACACCCTTCCCCAACTCGCAGGCGGCAGTCACACAGGAACTGGCTCACCGTCACACTCCCATAATAACTGCCCGCACCTGTATCCCACTGTGGCCTTCCCAGCGGTCACATTGGGTGAGGTAGCCCTGCTCCTACCCAGGAATGTCCTACAGGATGCTCTTGATCCCAGCTTTTCCACGGCTGGAGTTTTCTCATGCTTCAGGGCTCAACTCACCTATCACCTTCTCAGAGACCCTCCCTTCCCCATCCAAACTAAACACCCAGTCACTGTTCCTTTCTAACGTAGTGCTTCTCAGGATGGGCCGTGGAACAGCCTGTGGGCTTCACCTGGGAGTGTTAGAGATGCAAATTCTTGGACGCCACCCCAGAACCATGAAACCTCCTCCAGCCTCTCTGGGGGGGAGCGGAGGGTGCACCCAGTTTTGGGCTGGAGCCAGCTCCTAGCCACACTGGAGAACAGACTGCTAAATTTCCAGGAATTCTACAAGCTGACGGTTAAACACAACCATTACTAAACATTAAATCATATACACTTTGAAGTAAATAAGTGATATTCAAAATGAAAATGAATATTCAACATTCAATACTATCTAATAAGACAGCTACGTTTTACTCTTTTCTATGCCCTTGAGGTTATTTGCATCAAGTGCGGATGCACAGAAGAGAGGCTACGACGATGGCATGGTGCAGTGCTTCTCCTCTTGGCTCCACATTTACTGATGCCCTACGAGTCGCTTCAAATTAGCTGCGGTGGGAGCATTCATACCATGGAAATCAGCAACTGCTACAAATCAGAGACTTGTTTCCAAGGAGCCAGTTGTTAAACATTTCCCAGGACATCACTGGATGGGACCCGATAATCTTCATTCGAACAAGCTTCCCGGGGGATTCTGATGGAGCTGGAGTGTGAGAACCACTGTTCAGGGGCCCTTTCCTGCCTATCTCCCATCACCTACTACCTTCCTCCCTCCACTAACCAGTCTAACTTCTCCATCATCCATACCCACAGTGCCTGAGTTTGACATTGATTCACTTCAAATCCACCTCAGCTTCATACGAACCTGATTTCATCCAAGGAAAGTATGTTTTCTGTAGGGAAGATATGACTTTCCTTGGGACCTACAGTAAATCCCTGTTTTATTTGATATTTATGTCCAAGATTCTATAAAAAGACATTGTTATAAGTCGTTTATTCATAACCACATCTCATTTTAGTATTTACTTCTATTTTAATAACAATGAAATTACAAAATGATTTTTTTTTTCCTGAAAATAACATCTTACTGAAAACCCTGTCAACCATTCTCCATTTAGAAGTTTGCTGCTGAATAACAAAAACCAGCAGATGGCAGCAGGGACTCTTAGGAAAAAAAGCCTGACGTGCTCAGAGCATTTTGGCTAGGAAGGAACATAAACTGTTATTGCACAGTCAACACAATTCTAAATAGTTTGCTGCTTTCTCATATTCTTTGTGTCAGCAAACTGCCCTTAAAAATGCAGGATAGATTATGTTCTCTGGTTTCATAAGAACAATAAAAACCAAAAAAGTCATTTATTCTTTTTATGCAAATTGGTCCATGAGCAGTGTATCTGGCTACTCTGTTTTCAGGTTTAAAAATTTCAGATTGTTACAGATTCACATTTATTTTACTTCACTAACATTGTTAAATGTTTTTTATCTTACTGCTTCTACAACCAGTTTTCTTGTAAATTTCAGGAGACACAATATACAAATAAAGAGTACAGGTTATAAACCACAGAAGCCCTGCATTTTTAAACAAACATGAAAGACCAGAGTGTTTAAATAGATTCTCTAGGTTAAATAGCATCACTGAAAGCCATGCGAGGCAATTAAATTGTCTGAGATTAGAATGATACAAACACACTACTATGTGCATGCCGTCTTCGGTTGCATAATTAAGGACAACTGTTTACAAGGAGTGGTCCTGCATCTACATAGCACCAAATGTTAAGAATCCATTAGGGAGCTTGGGTTCCAGAGTGTTCCTTAATTACACCATGAAGAGGTGATTCTGTGACTGCTGAGCAGCGTGGGGAGAAACAGTATCAGCACTGAAATGTGGTGGAAACTATCTTTCTTATGATTCCATTTCAATATCGTGTGATCACATAATTTCTATTGGGCACATAAAGATGTGCAGACACTAGGGAGGAACAAAGACACGATACAGTACTTGCTGGCAACACTGCACTAGGCACTGAGGATGCTGAAATGAACAGTGTCATCTCTGTTTTCCAGGAGCTCACAGACTACTGGGTTATAAATTGAAGAGATATTCAGAAGAGTACAGTATTTCTTTCACAAGATTGTCTTGATAATTAAATGAGATGACAAAGAAAAGTACTTCACAAACTATCTAAGCATTGAACAAACGTCAGTTTGCTATTCATTTTGAACAGGTGACAAAAATCAAACTGGTGTTCATAAAAGATTCATATGGCAATAATTTAAAAGACAGACTAAATGGGGAAAGTAACCTCAGGCATATTGACCAGCTAGGAACCCACTGCAATAACACAAGGAGGAAGTGACAGAGTATGAACTAACTGGGCAGTGGGAATGAGTGAACAAAACGATGAAGGAAGAATGCAGATGACTTTGTGTCGGACAGTAGGCAATAGAGGAAGAGACACAAGTGCCTCAGGTGTATTTCCTTGATGACTGGGGGGACAATAAAATAGGAAAGTCAAGTGGGTGATATCGTTTAGGGAGGAAGATGGAGAATGTGACTTTTGGCATGTTGAGTTTGAGGTGATAGCAAACATCAGAGCAAACACAACAGAAAGTAGTTTGGAGATGTCACAGCTCACAAACTCCTACTCAACCTTCAAGACCCATCTCCATATCCTTTTGTCTGGGAAGCCTTTCTTGGCTAGCCCTCAGAGATTAGTTACTGCTCCATGTTCCAAAAGCGGCTTTTTATTTTTATTTATTTTTTTTTAATACTCTATCTTAGCACTTGTCATAAGGGGTTGGCTTTATCAGACAGCTTTATTATCACTTCAATTAGACTCCATTAGAGTAGGTGGAAGGTAGAGAAAGCCACCCCTCTTTATATCCTTTACATCATTAGCTCTAGCACTATATATCATTCAAGGTACTCATCACTATCTAGTGAATGATGCAAGTGATTAGGTGATGGAAAAACTACCTAACTATCAAAATACAGGTTTTGGAAGTCATCCGCTTAAAGGGAATGTGAAGCCGTCAGTGGATACCATTTCCAAGGAAGAATATTTGGAAAGAAGAGCAAAGGTTAGGACATGTATAGCGAGTCAAGAAGAAAGAAAAGTTAGTAAAAGGCAGTGAAAATGAGCCGAAGCCTCAGAGAGAAAGATGCAGTCACTAACCAAAGAAGACATACTCCAGCAAAGGTTTAAAATGCTACCGGCATCTAAGGGAATGAAGAGCAAGAATGAACCACTGAATTTCAAAAGCCAAGTTTACCTGAGAAAATTCAGGTTTATTTCACCAAGAACAAAAACGAGAGCAATGAGTAAATGCACTTAATTTAGTGGAGAAGTCAAGGCTGTGGGAATAATCTAGTCTTGTTATTTATACGTTGTGCAAAGAGTGCACAAAAGCAAGAGCAGGCTGGATGCATGTCTCAAGGCAAAGAAGTTGAAAATATTAAAAGGATTAAGAAGCGAATTTTAAAACATGATGAAGAACAGGAATGTTAGCACAGTAGTACTGGTGAGCTACAGAGGAGGAGGTGAACAGGATGAACGAAGCTCTCAAGGGCATTTTTTTCCCCCAGGGAATGATGTCTGTGTCAAGATAAACAACCGCGTGTTAAATTTGTGTTAAGTGAGAGTTACTTTAGGAGTATACACACTTACCTCGCTGGGGCTGTCCTTCCATGGCTGCCTGCCAGAGGCTCAGGTGGATGTTTGTTCCCGCGGATCTCCAGATGTTTCAGTCGGGATAGCTAGTGCCTTGCCGAAGGGGTGGGTCTAAGCATTAGAGCTAAACCATCTGGATTCCAATTTTCATTCCAGGAAGTCCTAGTATTTCTGGGTAGTCTAAGTGAATTCCCAGAATCAGCCTTGGGAGGGACTTGAACAATAATTTAATTTGCCCTGTTTATTTCCAAATGAGAAGCCTGGGATCCCAGGGGGTCCCAGTATTGGCTATGGAAGACCAAGAGTAAAACCCAGGTCTCCAGACTGCCAATCTTATGGTCATTAGTTTTACACTTTTCAATACCGTGGGGGATGAGGGAAGGCAAAAGCAGAAAAGGGACACAACCAGATGTGACTTCTTTGTCATAGGACTGGCCCAGGCCTGTCCTCTTTCCTGTGCACTGTGGAGCCATCAGCTAACGGGGAAGGTGAGCCCATCCTCTCAGGACTCAGTGCACAATGTTTTGCTTTCTTCATACATTTTCTAATCCACTTGTGTACAAATTGTAGAAGCCCTATTATTTCATTGCTTTTACTGTGATTCAATTCCCCTATTTAAAACTCCTCTTTTTTTAAATAGGTATGATTATTGCCACACCCCTGAGTGGTTGTTGAGATGAGACTGAACTTCTGTTCTCCGGTCCAGACCCTTTTCTAAACATTTTACATCCATTAACTCCCTATTTTCCATAATTCATTGAGGCAAGCACTCTCATCTCCACTTTACAGAGGAGGAAGCTAAGACACAAACAGCGAATAATCCAAGTTTATACAGCCAATAAGTAGCAAAAGTGCCAGAGCGTTGTGCTAACCACTTTGCACCATCATCCGAACAGCCCTGCCTCTGATTCTGTTGAAACCTGGATTCATCTCTTTTGCTCCCAATCAATATTTATGCGCCCCAGACAATCACCAATACAAAAAAAAAAAGCTCACACTTATACAGACATATATAGAATTTACTAAATAAATGCAATGCACTGTCTGAAGGGGTATACATATCTTATTAGTTCATTTAATTGCAAGCAATCCACTGAGGTTGATGGGAATATTATCATCACACTCATTTTGCACAGAAAACTAAGGTACAGGAAGCTTAAGCAACTTGCCAAGGGTTACAATGACAGTGAGTGGAAGAACCAGGGCTCAACGCCCCGCAGCCTAGCTCCAACGTCCTCCCTTCTTAACCACTGTGGTGCTCGGCCTCATAAGCAAAGAGCACAAATCAAGCCAGGAAGTGGTTTGTCTTTGTGGAGTGACATTATCCATGTACCTCCAGAGCCTGACCTTGACACTAGATTTTTGTTGTTCCCTTCCTGAATGAGTTGACCTCTCTGGACCAAACTCCTTAAATTTGCGATACCTGTAACACCCCTACTGACCTGGCCTCAGCCAGCAGCCAATACAGCAGAGTTGTTCAGGTAGAGAGCAGGCACGGAGGTCAGCAGACCTGGGTGTCAGTCCTCGCTGTGAAGGACTAGCTGTGCGACCTGAGGCAAGGAACTACACTTCTGAAGAAGGAGAGAGAATGAAGATAACAATAGCACCTCCCACACAGCACTACTGGGAATGTTTCAGATAATGCACATAATAAGATGAGCACATAGTAAACAGCTTAGAAATATTTCAATGTCATGGTTTGAAATCCATTCATTCAATAATACTTATTGGGGGGCTACAGGATACCGCTGCAAGCACTGAAGCTATAGAAGAAAGCAGTCAGAGCTCTCACCTGAAGGAGCTTATGTACATGTGGGGAGACGCAAAGAAAACATGTGAGCCAATAATGATATGATTCATATAAAGTAATTATACTGATAATGAAAATTGAACTTCTAAGGCCGTGTATGTGGTTCCCAGTCTCCAAGTGTCTGGACAGCAGCAGCACTTGGAAGATAATTCCCTTATCCGTGTGAAGCTGTCTTTCACTAGAGCAGGGATCTCAAAGTTTTTGGTCTCAGGAAACTATTATGCTCTTAAAAATGACTGAGGATCCCAAAGGCTTTTGTTTGTGTATATCAGTAGATGTCTTCCATACTAAAAATTAAAACAGAAAAATGTAAAACGTAAGCATGCACAGAGTATGTTGTATGAGTTATCAGAGCAATGACATCACAACACGTCATGCAGCCTTTAGAAAGCTCCACGGGGCACCTGAGAGAGACTGAGAGTGAAAAGGCAAATATATCTTAGCATGTAGGTGGACTCACAGACACTTTAAAGGGTCTTGGCAACCACCAAGCGGTTTCAGACTATACTTTGTGAGCTGATATTCTAGTGAAAATATATTTAGACTGGTACCAGCTTAAAATAAAATAAAATAATTAATTTACTTTTCCATTTCTGCTGATGGCTTCTTGCTTATTTTTCTACAATCAGAAGCTGAAAAAATTAAATTACAATTTGAGCTACATGGAGTATGAATATCTATGATTAGTTTGAGTTGTACATTTATGTGCCTACTTACTTTTAAAAACCAAGCAAATATCAAAACCTTAATTCCGGATCTTCTGAAGCACAGCCATCCTTATGAAATAAAATTTACTTCTCTACTAAAGATTATATATTAAACATTTCTCAGCAGTTCAACTTTAACTCTCAGAGTTGGTTCAGAAAGAAACTGATTACTTCTTTTAAAGGTGTGTCATTATCCTTTCCAAAAACTGTACTGGTCTTTAATTGCTATTTTAAATGAATACAATTCTTCAGAGTGTTTCTTAACATGGTTCAAATGGTTTCATGACTGCATTTCACTATATTTGAAGGACCTTCTCTAAGTTTTATTTTCAGTATTCCTATAAAATAATCATTCCTAAAGGCAACAGGGATTTTGCAATTGTGATATTTTCATCATCCAGCAGTTTTGTAGAAGACCTTATTTTACTACTTCTAGTACTAACCACTTTAATATCTATAAGGGAAAAAAGTAGGCAGTTGAATATTCTGCAGTTCATAGACAGTATTGAATAAAAAAAGCAGCAGGCTATGCAAATATGTAAAGGTAAATGAATGAGCCCTAAAGCTTAGAATGAAAAGCTGAAATCCCTCCTCAATACAAAACCCATTTGGCATCCTGGAAGGGAAAAGGAAAAAACAATAAATCTGTAGATAGCAGAGGAGGTGTTTTTTATGGCGCACTTACTGGGAACAGGTCACGTTCTAGGCACTTTATGCAAATCATCTCATTGAATCCTCACTCAGTTATTCATACATTCAATTGACAATGAGGAAAGTGAAGCACAGAAATATGACCTAACTTGCTCAAGGTCACACAGTAAGGGGTAGAGGTGGGATGTGAACTCATGCAGACTTGCAAGAAGCACAGCATAAGCTTTGAGTCAGCAGACCTTTGTCACCGCTTAGTAGCTGGGTGACCTTGAGAAAGTTACTTCACTTCTCTAAACAGAATGGAGACAACAATGCTCCTCCTACTGTAGGATCATCGGGAATATTATGGAAGGAACTATTCTGAATAACATGAATTTAGAAATCCTAAAACTAAGAAATCTTTTTCTTTGTTTCTTTTCTTTTTTTTTTGCTAAAGGAAGACCCTCTAGGTTAGGCAAATTGATCAAAACCACACTGTTTGCAAGTGGAAGAGCTGACTTACACCTAGGCCCCGTGTTTCTAAAGTTGTGCTCTACCTGGCTTTACTTGCCTTAACTTTATTAGACTGCTTATTTTTTAAAGAAAGAGAAAAATCAAGATTATTTTTAAGGCAAAGAATTACAGCAATAATGGGTGAAGATATACAACAAGCAGTCACCAGTTTAACTTCCCCTGCTGAGGAGATTTAAAGTGACATTCTAATTAACTGAGTAGAGACTTGTACCAAGTCCCACTTCCTGTTTACCCGTATGTTTTTCCTGCAAATAACAAAGTTCTCATCACTTCTCTGGGGCAAGGTGTTGCCAAAAAAATTGTGATAACTTTCACACGTGTTTTTTATATATATAGGCAAAGGGTGCCAAAAAAATGTATACATTTTAAGAAAGGAAAAAAAAATTAATTGTAATACTCAATATATACTGATAACAAAAGATGAAAACAAATCACGTTTGACTTCTGTAATTCCAAGAGGTGCTCAAAGTGGTTACCATCAGTGTCCAGACACTTCTGATTATGGCGAACTACTGCTTGAGCATAGGTAACATCTCTTAAAATGTATATACATATATACATTTTTTTTGGCACCCCTGGTATAGCTATATGAAATCTTGATTAATGTTTAAGCATTATTTAAAGATTGACTAAATCAAATCTGTAAACTAAAATCTCAGGGAAATTAAGTGAATAATCACAAAAAATATATAGTTAATTCCTTTCTTAAAAAAGTACATCATCTATCATTCTGTCCATTTGGCAGTTCCTAAAAAGTGCTATTTATTCCTCTCAGTATCCCAGCTTACTAACGACGTGCATGGGCTTTAGAGCCAGATTCTCTAGGTTCACATCCCCACTTGACCTTGGACTAGTCATTGATCCTGTGCCTCAGTTCCTCATTGGCAAGTGAGCATAAACAATAATGTCATCTGCATTGCATTGTTATTAACGGTAAATTAGTTAATATATGTAAAATAATTAAAATAGTACCGGGTACATCGTAAGAGCTCCATAAGCACTAGCAATTATTATTCATTAAATTGTTTCCCAAGGGCTTGGTACAGATCAGGACTGGACAAATACTTGTACTGAATACATAAATGACGACATCACCATCAGATGAATGTCTGAATACTTACTAACATCCTACTTCCTTAACCCAGCTTCCAGAGTCACATGGCCATGAAAGCAATATAGCTGTGTTGATGTATCAACAGTAGCCTCTGGATTTTCAAAAGAAATGGGAGAAACCAACCAATGGACAATTGAAAATTGCAAGCAATCCAAACAGAAGTGTGTGGCAGACTTTGTCAGTTGATTCCACAGAAGCCATTCCTTCCTCTCTCACAACAAAAGAGCTATTTTATACCTCGGACCCAATCTCCTGAGGACCCAGGTCAGCTGCAGAATGAATCCTACTAGAGCTAAGCCAGGCTCGGCTATCCTGTTCCTTTTGATAAATGTTTGTGTTTCCAGCCTCCGTTGCATCTAGGAGTTCTGGCCAATAAGAAGTCTGCTGGGGGGAAGGGGAAGTAATTCTGGGATTTTTACTCCCCGATCGAAAACGAGAATGATACATGTCACCTGGTAGCACTTATCCCCATTGAAAAATCATATCATTTCTTCCTCTTTTTCCACTTTTTCTTGATTTTCTTACTGTTTTACTTTGCTGTCTTGGTTGTTATTTCTTAATGTGTTAATTGTCTATCTGTCTCCACCAGGAGATACACAACATGAGTGATGGCATTGTTATCTGTCTTATTCACAGTGCTTTGAACAATGACTAGAACACAGTTGAAGTTCAATAAATATTTGTTGACTGGATGAATAAATAAATGACCTGCCTGTGATTTTTCTGTGGGGCAATGTCTTAGAATTTCCAGAGAATATTTCCTTTGGCCTGGATATTCAGGGCCCAGGGCAGGGGAGGATAGTTAAGCTGATATTATGCCCCCCTTTCCAACCACGCAGCTCACCTGTTCCTTTCCCTGTCCCTGGTGCTCCAGAGCCCAGAGCTCTCAGAAGTTCTGTGGGCTTGTTTGTTTTCTAGGGTCTCCCCTGACCCCAAGGAGGCACTTCAGCTGGCAGCTCCCCCCACTCTATTAAGTCAGATACCATTCTTCTATCTACTTTCTTCTCAAAATGTGCTGAAATCTCTTTACAGGTGATATCGTCTCTCCATTCTCTTCGCATCATGGAGATTATACCTTATTATATCTTTACTATCAAGAATAAAAGGAGATAAATTTATATGGCCAAGGTGTCAGCTTTAAGTGGAACTAAGAACATTTTTAGAAGGCAAAGGAAGATGACTCCAGCCTCAGGGAAAATATCAGGCAATCAATTAAGTACCAGTTTGTAATATGGTATAAATTAGATTTATAATTGTTTTAAAAAAGCAAACCACAGTGTGAATAATAGAGGAAAAAATATGATGATCTAAGGTTATATTATAGAAACCAGGGTCCATTATGGGACCACGCCTGAAGTATCCTGTTCCCCATTCATTATAGGGGAACACAATATGCAAAATATAAATAACAGCATTGCAGAAACACTTCTACTGGGCCCACCCTGAATGTGCCACTTAACAAGGCAACTCAGCACAAGAGGCATTTGGACTGGGAGCCAAAAGACATGGTTCAAGCCCTGATTATGCCAGCTCTCTGTGCAGACTGGCAAATGATGGCAACACTCCACATTTTCTAACTCACACCTTTGCTGTCAGGGTCAAATGAAATAATTCAGGTAAAGTCCTTTGTAGATGACAGCAAACCCCTCAAGGGTTTTCTTAGTTATTACACTGAAGAAGGAAAATATTATCTGGAGAGTAAGCAAAGTTTTAATTTCTGAAAGAAATAAGTCGGTTCCATGTGAAAAGTCTCTATCAGTACAAGCGGGATCTGGAGGGACTGATACATGAATAAGTATGTGTAAAATTTTATATAGAAAACATAGAAGGTATTACATGGTCATTTCTTCAATGAATGTATATAGGCACTGTGCTAAGTGCTGGAGCATGGCAAGTAAGGCAGACATGTTCCTGCTCTCATGGACCCTAGATTACAGTTAACAGTCACGTAAATAGATACATCATTCATGGTGAGAAAAGCACTCTGAAGGAAAGAAACAACACACTATGAAAGTGTATAACAGAGGAACTAATGAGGTCTAGGGCTGGCACAGGAGACATAAGGATGGGTGTGTATATGACAGATGCTGGCAGAGTTAACTGTACATGCAAAGGCCCCGGGGCACAACCATGTGTTGTGTGTACAATGTCATGGGTATGACCTATGGGTCATGGGAACAACTATGACAATGTTACCAGGTTTCCCCGAAAATAAAACCTAGCTGGACAATCAGCTCTAATGCATCTTTTGGAGCAAAAATTAAGATAAAACCCCATCTTATATTATATTACATTATATAAGAACTTATATTATATTATACCCGGTATTATACTATATTATATTATATTATACCTGGTATTATATTATATTATATTATATTATATTAATTATACCAGGTCTTATATTAATTTTTGCTCCAAAAGATGCATTTGAGCTGACTGTCCTGCTAGGTCTTATTTTCGGAGAAACACGGCAGTAAGCTGAAAAAAGGAGAGAAAGTTAATGGGCTGAAGGCAGAGAGCGTGGAGCACGAAAATGTGAGGGAAAACCTTTTTTTTCGGGGTGGGGTGGGAGGCTTGAGGGCCCAGGCTAAGAATACTAGGAATTAAAGGATAATTCCTTTATCTTCAGAGGAATGAGAAAGCTCTGGTGGGTTTTACACGTATTGGATTTGAGCTTTGAAACAACCAAAAAAAAAACACAAAGACTGAGTCTACCGTGAAATGGCTTGAAGAGAAGCAGGAGCAAACTAGTCAGAGACCAGGACAGAAGCAACGGCAATAGACCAGATGAGAGGTGCCTGGAGCTTGGGCTGGGGATAAAAGGAAACGGTCACATAGGAGGGCAGTTTAGGAGGTCAGATCATCAGGATTAGTTAATGATGGTGAGGAGACAGGAGAAGAGCGTTTCTGATGTGAGGAACTGGGTGCAGGGAGGTACAGTTCAGGAATGCAGGCAACAAGTAGAAGGAAACCTGTGAGCCGGAAAGAGCAGGAGCTTCATTTTGAACTTGCTGCGTTTCTACATCATGAGGCATCAAGAGATGTCAGATGCCTAGCTCAGAGAAATGGTTTGGATCAGGAATAGAACTTTGGTAGGTTATTAATTCGGGTGTAGATGGCAATTAAAGACTTGGACAAAATTGCTTAGGGGGAGAAAAATGGGGGGAATAAGAGGAATATCTGAGTGACAATGCCCCCACCTTTATAGTCTAATTCAATCTTCCTAGGCCTCCTAACGTGGTTTAAATTTTGCCTTCTCTTGGGGAGTTTGTATTTGCAACCCCCTATCACCTACTAGGTGTGGTTTCACTTGTATTTATACCAACCGAGAAATAAAAGGTTGCTTTCTTCCAAGAGAAGGGCAATAGCAAATTCCCTGCATATATGTAGCAAGAATAGGAACTAGGACACAACAGACAAGGGCACAAAAGGAGGCCATTAGCTGTAGAGTCTATAGGTTATTAAAAATTGAGGGAGGAGGAAAAAGAAAAAAAAATCATCTTCCCGATACAGCCTTTAAAATACTCTTGTGTAGATCACCCCAGATGCCATCCATCAGGAAAATGATCTCTGGCAGAGAAGACTATGGCTGGTGTAAATAATTCATGAATAAAGGCAGAAACAGAATATGGAAACGGGAGGTGCTCTGGGAGGGACTTTCTACGGGAAAGTTCAGGCAACAGCTAAACGATTTTCTTCTCATTGATTGTCTTCCCAGCAGTGTGTGTGTGTGCATGTGCGCGCGCGTGCTTTTATTTTCCTGGTTAAATTTTGGATATCATGGCAAATCCTTATTTTTCAAAAAAAACAAACCACTTGCTTTCAAGTGCTAATGAAAGCTGCCAGATGGAAAAAATAATCAAATTATATCAAAGTTATTTAGTACATATCGGTCCTCGATAAAATCACTCAGGAAAAACAACCTAAGAAAGTCACCTCCTCGACCTGGTTAACACTGAACAGTAGTGAATGCTGGTAGTGATTCATTCATATGCCTTCGTAGCACTCACAGGTAGTAGAACAACTCAGACATATTTGCTTCTACAGACAATCGAAGTGACTCGTGACATTATTAAAATCATATTTTACAAGAAATGCACACATTAAAGTCCTCACATAAGTAAAACAACACGCCATTTAGTAACTGGCCTCCTTTTATTTTATCCCAACCTTTATTCAAAAGTTAAGAGTTAAAAAGGAAAGAAAACCATACTCCAGAGTTCACCTAGCCCAGAGTTGGAGCTGACAATTAAAAGTGTGATTAGTGTTAGAAAGAATTTCTACTTTCACAGTATCAGAATAATTTCATGTCATTTCTAATTAAAATGGGGGGAACCCTGATACTTACTTACTTTGTGTTATAAGCGACACCTATATATTTATATACTAAAATCACGGCAATTTTGTTCAGAATTAGATATGGGGAAGACCAAACACGGAGACAAAAATGTTGTGACTGAGATAGAAGACTTATAGTAAATTCAGTTACTCCCACCTTCCAATTAATGAATTACATACTGTTCTTCAAGATAGTTTATAAGCTGTACTTATAAACTTGAACTACACTTTGTATCAACTTATGAAAGCCAATTCACCATAATAACCAATTTTGTGTGTTAATTTTATTTTGTGTGCTTTATCAAAAGCCATCAGTATCTTCAGAAACAATGCTGTACATGAAGCATCAAAAAAGTAATTAGCAGCAAACTTGGCTAACATGTTCATTGACTCAACTGTATCATAATTGGCAAGTAATATATAATAAAATAGTAGCAATACAAAAAATCTTTATCGTTGATAATAATCAACTTAGCTGAGGACTCATCTGACTCTGTCTTTTTACCACTTGATCATGAGAAAGTAGGATACATAAGTCATTCTGCTTTATCTATAGTCAAAAAGTCCAGTTAGTATAAATCTGAAAACACAGGGACGTGTTTTATAACATTTTGAACAAAATTATCCCTGAATCTTTTAAGTATACTTATTTTATTTTGGGGGGCAAAAAAAATCCCATCTTGGCTCACCAATTAAGAAAGTCCTAAATTAAAGCATTCTCTAGATGGCTTTAGGTAAATAACTAACTTCTTCAAAAAATAAGTTAATAATAATCAGGGATATAATAACAAATCTTAGTGTTCCTTTTTACAATGCGGAAATCATGGGGTAGGAAGAAAATTGTAGAAGAGGGAAGGTGTCAGTGCATATACGATCCTCAGATTGCCCCCTACTCCCAAATCCAAAGAAGCTCGCTGGTAAATGACTTTCAGGGGGTGGTAGACAGAATTATGTCCCCCACCCACAAAGATGTTCATGTCCTAATCCCTGAAACCTATGAATGGAATATGCCACCTTACATGACAAAAGGGATTTTACAGATAAGAACCTAATGATGGGGGGCTTAGCCTGGATTATCCAGGTGGGATCAATGTCATCACATCACAAGGGTATTTAGGGAGGCAGGTGTTTGGAGTCAGTTGGGAGATGGAAAAACAGAGGGAGAGTGAGAGGGGCAGAGGGGGGAAGAGGGAGATAATTTGTTACAGCAGCAATAGAAAACTAATACTGTAGAAAAACAAACAAACCTGATTATAGAGATTGCTCATTTCCACGATGTAAATACTCCCATAACCAAATTTGAAGCATGTCATTAAATGCTGCTCACCATCAGCTGGGCCAGCAAGAGTCCACTTCAACATACTACTGGGTAGCACTATAAAATGACACCAATGACATAGGCCATCTGTAAAATTCTGACCCAAGACTTTCATGGGATTCTTACAAGGTCATTAATTTATCTTCATGATTTTAAAATGTCCTTCAACTGACCAATATGCTGACTAACCAGTGTCCCAGTACTGCCTTTCTCCAAGCCCCATTCGTACCACAAGCCTGACAAAGATGGTGACTCCTCCTGGCATACCAAGTACTGTATACATCAAAATTATACAAAGGCATTGAGCCTAACCACATGGGTACTTGGTCCAATGATAATTCAGTGAACCAATTTTTTTTTTTTCAAACAAAAATCTTCATTGGCCTAAATGCCACAATTTTTGGCATCCTAAGTGGGAGGGCAGTAATGCTAGCAGCTGATGGGGAGGTGTCAGACCTCCAGTGGTCCAAGGACAAAAATTCTTGGGAGATGTTACAAAACAGTTTTTGAGGAAGGGCTACTCAGAGGGCTGTCTTACGGGAACCTCCGTGTCATTAAGCCAGAAACTGTCCAAAATGTTACCGTAGGCAGGAAGAACAGGGATGGGGGAGTGGGGAGAGGAAGTTCGGGAAAACGAAGGAGGGAGGAAATTGGATTATCCTTAAGAAAAGGTGCGGTCAACAGACTGGTCAGAACTATATTCCAGGACGCCATCTTGTTCCTCAAGGTGAACTTTAGCTCATTATAATGGATTATTATATTACCATATTTCCCTGAAAATAAGACATAGC
This sequence comes from Rhinolophus sinicus, assembly GCF_036562045.2. Classification (NCBI taxonomy): domain Eukaryota; kingdom Metazoa; phylum Chordata; class Mammalia; order Chiroptera; family Rhinolophidae; genus Rhinolophus; species Rhinolophus sinicus. The sequence goes on from NC_133755.1 coordinate 93,028,897, forward strand.
AGGACCATCAGCTCTAATTCGTTTTTTGGAGCAAAAATTAATATAAGATCCAGTCTTATGTTACTATAAGACTGGGGATATAATATAATATAATGTAATTAACATAATTAATATAATATAATATAATAGCAGGTTTTATATTAATTTTTGCTTCAAAAGATGCATTAGAGCTGATGGCCTGGCTAGGTCTTATTTTCAGGGAAACATGGTATCAGCATTACGTTAGGGACAATCTCCACTCCCTGTACCACCAGTTGCAGTAAGAGCCAAATAAGGACAAAAATCTTTCCTCCCAATGGGAAGGGGTGGTCAGTGAGGACCCACCTAGGAACACCTATAACGCCACCCCTAAGTCTTGAATATTTCACACCCTCATTTCAGAAATAATAAATTTCTAAGCCTCTTTGTTCTTCAGCACAGTTGCTCTTCTCCAGGCCTGCGCTCTCCCTTCTTGTGAGTACACTGTCCCTTTTTAATAAATGCACTGTTTGCTTGGCTTATTTAGTGCGTCCTTGAATTCTTTCCTGTGATGATACCAAGAACCCATTTTTTGGCAACAAAAGAAATTCGCAAAGACAAGACTGGAAGAACTTCAGCCTCCTCGTTTGGAATGGAAAAAAGAAAAGAACGCAAAATGAGATGTAAAGAATTGGATTAAGAACAACTTTTTTTTTTTTTTTTAAGTACTGCCTCCAGGGACCCACCCAGGAGATTCTTATCCAATAAGATGAGGTCTTAGAATTGGTATTAAGAAATGTCTAAGCAGATCCGTTAATGGGTTGCTAGGAACTATCAACTAGACCAATGCTGCTTTTCACACAGAATGATTCTGCCCACCCCCACTCCCCCACCACAGGACATTTGGCAATATCTGTGAATATTTTTGGTTGTCACAACTGGCAGGGGATATTACTGGCATCTTGTGGGAAGAGGCCTGGGTTACTACTAAACACCCTACAATGCACAGGGAAGCCCCCATGACAAAGAATTATCAGACCAAAATGTCAGTAGAGCCAAGTGAAGGACCCCTGAAGTCGATCAGGCCATGGGAGGTTCTACGCCCCCCATATTATTTCTATTCCTGGCAACAAAATCTCTGACAATTAAGAATGCTGGTGCAATGCATTATTTATTAATGATGACATTTCTGTATAGATCAGAATATAAATCCTCACACTTTGTTTGTGCCAAGCAGTGATTAGTATTACACAAATGACAACCTGTGTCGAAGGAAATTTTAAAAGGTTACCATAGATGATATTAACTATCATTCTGTCTACACCAATTATATAGGATTCTCTAAAGAATTATTTTTTTTAAATCACCTCTTTAAGTGTAATAAAATCATCCATACAAATTCAAATCCTCTTTATAATGATATTTTTGTTTCAAAGAAACACCACTTTTCACTTATCTATTTTGTTATGATGTTTCCTGTACCATCTTCTTCAGAAAAAATATGCTTGGATTGAGTGAAGCATCTTCTAAGCAGAACTCTTCGAGTACTTAATGAATACTTAAAAAAAAATCATATTCCGATTTTAAAGGCTCTCTTCTCATTTACTTTTTCTTTCTAATGTAAATGTTAATCCCTTCTAAAGTAATTGGGCATGCTTAAATTGCCAATCACAATTGACGCTTAAATCAAGGAAGAAACACCAGCAGAGAAAAATATCTTGTATTCAGTAGACTTTTGTTTCCAAAGTTAAAACCTGAAATGACTGTAATTATTCACAAAGAAGGCTTGCTTGACCAATACAGTTTTCTCTGGAAACTGGTGAAAAGCTAGATCAAAAGGAAAAAAATCACGAATGCAAAATTAACTTGTCTTTTCAGAAAACTTCTAAGGACCTTGTTCAGACTGTAACATAAAATCCAATCCATACCACGCTTCTCACTGAAGTATGTAAATGGAATTGCCAAATTACTCTATCTAGTCTTTTCAACTTGACATTCAAGATTAAAGAAAATGGAGCTTGCTAGTGAGCATTAGGGAAATGAGGACATAGAATTGGCAATTGATTGGTCCAGCTGAGAAATGAGTGGGTTTTCAAGACACTGTAGAGGAGCCGGCAAATGGGCTTTCCTCTGGGCTAATTCTTGTGAACAAACTGGCAGTTGTTCAGATTTCAAAAGGCAGTCATCTGGTCTACCCCTAATCGCGATTTAGAAGCTCTGAGGGTAGAGAGAATGGACAATGGGAGCTGACCTGTACACTGTTCTATGGTGAGTTATGCAACAACCTAGGGAAGGAAAGCAAAAGAGTCCTCTAAATTTTAGATGATGCAAGATGCAGAAAATCAGACTGATAAGCAGACATTATTATTACTACTGGCCCACATTTGCAGTTACTGTGATCAAGGCATCGTGGTTTATATCACTTACATCTTCACAGCAACCCTACGAGGTAAATACTACTTATTACTTGATGCTATTTTACAGGTGAAGACACTGAGGTTTGTACAGGTTAAATAAATAAGCTGCCCATGGTTACGCACGTAATAACCAGTGGAACTGGGTTCTGGACCTGACTTACAGATACTAGCGCCCTCTCTCATAATCACTATGCTAGGCTGTTTCCCTAATTAGAGGCAGGATGGCCCATGTGGGGAGGAGGTTTGAGCTCTGAGATAATAAGAGTGGAACTAACTCTATCAGAGTAGGCTCAAAAGGGAGCCTTCCCAGCATGTACTTAGCAGCAAGCCCATCACACGCACTTGTCCTTTCGGCCACACTTAGACACAGATCACATGACTGCCCTTCTGTCACCTCCAGACACAAAAGATTCACTATAATGTAATATTGAACAACTGCCTCATTTTATGCCAAGCAGCTGCTTTGCTTTATGCTTCAGTTAGAATAGCATTTGGCTATGCTCATGAGCCATTAGTTCTCCTGTGGGCTCAAAAGTGCCACATAAAATAAACTGATCATATGTGAGTATATGCTCTGAATGGGCAACGGGAAAATCAGCCTCAATATTGACCCACCGATATCCACTTCTGGGCTTACTCAGTCCCTTTTATTGCCCTGTCATCAAGTTCCAATACAGTTTACAATTTATATGCTTATTTAGTTTAACAGGCTATAGTAACATTTATTTCAGCTGCTCTTCATTGATCCTGCAAAGATGCCAATAACAGCACCCCCTATCCCTTGTCCCAATGAGAGGGAGCTAGAGTCACTTAATCTGTGAAACCAAAGGCATGGAAATATATCTTGAAATATTTTAAAATGGGGTAAAATCACTGATTAAGGTATTCACCAACCAAATGGGCGTTGAGTATAGAAAATAAGAAGCCTGTGAAGAGAGGGAGGGTTGTTTTTTTTTTACTTTGTTGTTCTTGTTGTTATTTACAACAATAAATATGTTTGATGAAGAGTTGAACAAAATCAAGTGAGAGCTCCTTACAAAGTCATCAGGTTGACTACAGACAACCTAAAAAAGGCAGGCTGTTTGGGAGGTAAAATTCTAAAATGTGTGCCCTGAACCTAGAAATTCAGAAAGCATTCCGTTCCAACTGTGGAGCGGTGACAGGACCTTTATTGAGGTGACTTTCTGTCGAGTCCAGACACAAGGGCTATTCTTAGCACAACCAAAAAAAGCATGGAGCTGCCTAAAAATAATGATGACTCAACACCTAGAGGCTTCAGTGATGTAATGTTGTCAAAGAACACCCTCTCTCCCCACAGGTTGCAGGGTTTCAAAGAAGCAAGCTCCCAGCTCACCTTCTGAGGAAAGCAGATATTTCACACGCTGGAAAAGAAAATGAGGACACGTGGGTCACAGATAGAATGTCCCATCCATGCAGCGCCTGTCTCTGTGCCTTGGTTTACTTGTTGAAGAAGCCACTTCCAAAGTCAAAGGCAGTTCTTGCCCTCTGCCACCCCCACTCATCGGTTGTCCTTTCAAAACAAGCCCTGTGAGGCGGGACAACAATGCTGATTACACAAGAGGCGGGCCTGAAAAATCCTGTCCTCAAGTCACCACAGGCACCACATGGCAAAGGATGGGTCCACTTGGAGACTCCTGTATAGGTGCAAGATACCACTCGAAACAGAGCACCAAAACGTATCCCAGAGCCTTCTCTCTCCCCTCTCGGGTGTGCTCAGCTCCTGTGTTCCTACCGTGTTTCCCCGAAAATAAGACCTAACCGGAAAATAAGTCCTAGCATGAGTTTTCAGGATGACATCCCCTGAACATAAACCTTAATGCAGCTTTTGGAGCACAACTTAATATAAGACCCGGTCTTATTTTCGGGGAAACATGGTAAATATGCTGCGTTCATCTCAGTCTCTCACGTTACCTATCTTGCACTATAATTTTCAGACACCAGGAAACATTAAGCTTCACGAGGGCTTGCATGTCATTCATCTTGGTACTGCTAGTGCCGAAAGCAATCCTTGGAACATGGCAGATTTTCAATAAGTGTTCAATAATCGATAGCTAGATTGATTGATTGATTAATGCAGTACTCTCCCCCCTTGCTAGCATGTTTGTGAGTCACTGCCCTTCCCTGGGTATGCAGATCATATAGCTTAGAATATCGTAGGATATATTTTAAGTATATTTTAGGATATAACATCTCCTGGAGGTATGTTCATTAAAAAGAGAATTCTTGATCAGAAAATAGCCTTTCCATTTCAAAAGACTCTAGACCACTGTAGGAGGTACTTAGGGACAGGAAGTTCCTCAGAACGCAGAGTCAATCCATTTGTTCTTAAAGCCTGCTCTGTTCAGAAATGAACAAAGCAAGAGACAGGGGTCTGAGAGTCAGGGTTGGGTGCAGGTATAATAAAAAAAAATTCTGAATCATATTTAATATGCACATGTACATATTACACGTACGAATGACCGTTTCTTTTTTTTTTCAAAAAAGGTGATCGTGTTGCAGCAATGCCTTCATCATGCATTTCTAGAATTCCCAAAAGTCAGTTCCCAAGCTCCAGAAGAAAATCATTCCTATTATATTGTTGCTTTTTCTGATTATGGCATCAGTCGATGTTGTTTTTAAATAAAAAATTATTTTACTCGGGCCGGTTACCCACCTGAATCACCACGATACATGATTCTGAGTGACTTGTCTATTTTTACAACTTCAAATCTGCCCTAAATACAAAGGCTTTGCACCGATCAAAACATTGCAAAGAATGTGCTATCACTGATGCCAGAAGAGGGGTCCCTTTGAAAGGCGCAGAGATGTTTGTTTAGGGGAAAGACAAGCCACTAGAGCTGGTCAACAGGAAGCACGTCTAAAACATGGCTAGGAAACCAATCGTACTCATTTTTTCTTCCTATTTCTAAAGGACAATGGGGACAATATCCCTATCCTCCTGGCTCCCACATTTACAGCAGTACTATCTGTGGGAAGCAGATTTAATGAAAACTAGTTATCAGTGCCAAGTTCTGACACCAAAGACGGATTTCTCTGAAAATTTCAAGAGAAGCTATTTGAAGAGCTTCACTCATTTTCTCATCTACGCTCCTTGCAAAGCCTTGAACTTCATCTGCAGTGATAAGTTTTAAGTCGACTTCTGTTCCAAGTTTTGCAGCTGGACAGAACGCAATACCAAGGAGGAAAATAATCTGTTTGAGGGAAAGAATAAAAATCTCAAGTATCAGGCATTGAAACTAGAGCACCTTTCCATGAAATAATTTGGCTCTAAGCCTTTAGACTTCAAAATTAGACTGATTTATTATAAGGACAAACTTCAATACACATATCCTCAAATGGTTTACATGTGTTCATTTTCTCACCAATTAGTATTAAAATAACAATCAGAGTTCAGAGTCAAACGTAATGTATAGTTATGTGACCAGGTGCTTTTCTAAAAACACGCAGCCCACCTGTGCTGTGGAAGACGCTGCTAATTGTCATTGCCAACTTACACTTTTGCCTTGAAGATGTTTAAAAACTATTTGCCAAACAATGTGAGTTATAGAAAAAAATTGTGCATATTATTCTCAAAGTATATAATCTACTAATTTAGGTGATTTTTTTTTTTTCTATTCATAGAGGAATTTAAAACATCTGCAAAATACACCCTTCGTGACTCCTGGCCAGCCTCCTTCTGCATTGAAAGATGATTGTTAAAGTTCTCATAAAAATAAGAACAAAGTTTGATCAGATAATTCAGAATTTTTTCTTGCATTACACCTATACATAATTAGGTTAATATAAGAGAGACAGAGTATCAAGACCAATAAGAATGAAGAGAGTGGCTACGATGGAGTATCAATTTTTAATCTGAGCTTCCTAAAAGCCAAAAAGAGAAACGTGTAACTTACATAATTTTCCTAGTGAAAAAAATATCAGTTTTCCAGGGTGAACAAAGTTTTCTTGGCCCTATAGTCTAAATGAAATGTGTCACGTGAACCTTATGCGGGGAACAGTGAACAACATGTATCCTACGACAAATTTCAGGTGGCAAAGACCAAAATTAAACTTTCTTGAAACCCAACGTTATGATACAAAATTGCAACTTTAGTAGAATTCTACAAAGAGCTGGCTAAATTAAGCCTCTCTTCCACTTTCCACAGCACATGTACCATCGCAATCTACATGTTTGTAGAAGTGCTCCTTCCTTCCTTGAACCAGAGACAGACAATCACAGGCTTGGGTGGTGGGGAGGGGAATGAAGAATGAGGAAGGGAACCAAGTTTACCAATACCTAGTATCGTGCCACCTTGTCTCCTCATTTCACCTCATTTAATCACATGAAGAAGGCACGGCTAACCCCATTTTATATAAGTGGGAACTGAGATTCAGAGAAGTTACGCTGGCCAGGATCACATAACTGGTATGCAGTTGAGGCAGGATTTGGACCCAATCGCTTCTGAATCCAAAGCCCTTTCACTGGGCTCTTCTGTCGCCTTGTAAGTGCCCATGTGATGTGCAGAGCTGTGTTAGACGTTGCAATACACAAAAGAATGATGTGCTTGCTCTACTGCCCTCAAAATCATCATCCAGCTAAAACGTAAGACTAGACCATCATATAAGGCATTGTACTCTATGTATACACAATAAGTGTACGTTTCTGGAGTTAATCATAGCTACATTTGGTGGGGTGGGTGGAAGAGAGTAAAATTAAGTACAAGACATGATATTTCAACATGTTTGATAAAAAAATCTCAGCTATGTCATGATCAATGCAACTCTCTCACAAAACACTGATAGCGATCAACATGTTTGTGTTTAAAATGATGGTTATGCTGTAGAATACAGCATTCCCAGCAAAACATACCATTACCAAAATATTACCAGAAACTGATCAAACGTAAAAAACTAAACTACACGTTCTGTTTCTACACATCCATTCTGCTTAAAAGGTAGGAGTGTATAGTTCAACACTGTATGCATAAAACTGTGAGGAGATCATCGTGAAATATAAGCTGCAGGCTCATAACCCTACTCTCATAGAGTAAATAGCACACGACATTACTGGAATTGCTGCTCAGATAATCTATATCACACTGCTCTCACCCACCGAGCGAAATGTCAGCCCCGCTGTGAAGGATACCTGGTGCGAGTTTTAAAGTTCATGTCCAAACTCGCTGACTTTTCTCTGGTTCTGTCTGAGTTCATCAAGAATTTCAGGGCCACCACACTGAGACCAAAATCAAGAAAGTCAAGAAAGGCTGGGTGAATGAAGCCTATGCCATTTCAGCTGATGAAGGCAAATAATAATAATTAATAACAATAATAATAACAGTGATAAAGCTTATTCTTCCCCTGCTCCATCTCTGAAACTGCCTCTGAAAAAAAAAAGAAAGGCAACGGAACTCAATAGTTATCCTTGAATTTATGTACCCTTTTAAATTTGAAACCACTGACAATTATCTCATTACGACCGGGGCCACTGTGACGGATGTTTCTTTGGGGCTGGTCTCAAGGGCTCTGAGCCTGGGAAGAGAGTGGAGGATGAGATCCAGCCTGCCCTCCACATGTCAGGCCGCCCACAGCTGCTCAGGGCTTTATCCACCCCTTCAGCCCAGAGGAAAGGGCGTGATTTTCTTAAATTCACCTATCTTGCCCCAGGCAGTATACGCTAAGACTGCTTCTGTCCATGGCAGCAGTCACTCGATAGGCTAGCAGCAGCTCTGATGAAAACCATGTAGATTCCAAGTCCTTTCATTTTTCCGAAAAGGGAAAAAGGTCCATGCCCCTCTGTCATATCATCCCAGACTAACTAGAACACGGCAGCATTTTTTTTTCCCCAAAGTGCCATCAAAAATATATGCTTACCCACCCTTTGGCACAGAAACCAAAGACTCTCAACTCAAAGCATCAGGCTTAATTCTCTCCACTGCCTCAATTATTTCCAGGTAGTTAAGTGGGGCATGTGGCGTGGCTGGTCAGGCTCTTGAACCCCAGGGATCGCTCAGTGCTGAGAAGAAGCAAGACACCAAATATGCCTCTGGAATATTTTTGTCACTTTAAGAAAGGTTAAGGTTCCAGGGAATGTCCTCCAGCAGCTTTCAAACCTGCCCCATGCTGGGCCTCTCATCTGGCAGGAGTCCCCAAGTGGTTAGCAGTGACTAATTATGGTTCCCACTCATAGTCCAGAGAAAAGAGAAAGCAGGACTAACTTACTGAGTACAATATGCCCTGTCTTTTTACAATGTAAACATTCTGTAAAACCACAAGCAAATCTGTAAATGTCACTTCTACCTATAAAGAATGAATAACACAAGAGATACAGTGAAACGCCTCTGTCTTTCCTGACTATCTAGTGTCTGATTTAATACTGCTTTAATACTTAAAATGAATATTGAATATTCATTTAATTTGTTTGGTTATCGTTTCCCCACCCTCAGCTCACAATAGTTCACTTTTACTTTTTTCAACATATATTCAGTGACACAAAGTACAGTAAGTTACTATCTGCTTGTTCATCCTTTGCTACACATCTTCAGCATGAATTTTTCAACCAGCTTTAAATCATCCCCGTGATGTTTCCTAAAGCTTTCCAAAGCACTGGATTTCAGCTTTCCTTAATGTCTTTTCTTTTCTTATCTCTCCCTTTTCTTCTTTTAAGAGTAGTCATGGAAACGATTGGGCTTAAGACACTCCTAATGTTTTACTCATTTGGCTTCCTAAATAAGCCAGTCGTCTCTAAAGCATTTAAACACCACGTGACTATAAATTGGCATAAAACAGATTTATTTATATGAGCATCATAGTTTCACTACAAGAGTGATTTGGGCTCCAAGTATTTATGTTTAGCTTGAGTCTGGCTGTCGATCCCGTGAGTTCTCTCTGCTTTACATTCTTTTACTTGCAAGTTCATGCTGAGGGACAGCCAACTTTATTTCTAGCCCTGTTTTCCACAGTCGAGTCAGCAAGGCATGGAGGATAAAGAACTAGACTTAAAATTTGTCAAGAGGTCTTTTGCTCTGCTTTTTGCTGTTATCTCTAATTAATCAGCCAATCCTGCAAATTCAGGCTGCTGTGTCTTAATTTAGTCAGCATTCAAGTATAAGTTCAACTCAGTCTTGAATGAGTACCGAGTGTGTGTCTTGCCAGGCCCCGTGCAAGGTGCTGGACATACAAAAAAGAAGAATACAAACTTTGTATGTCATTCCTTCAAGGACATCAGAGTCTGGGGAGAAAACAATGCAAATGAAGAGAAGCAAAATGTTTTACAATAGATGCTCCCTGAGGTGAAGAAAAACCTGAGCCTGAAGCAGTCAACTGTTTCCCTGATTGCGCAGGAGTGTCTCCTGTGGACCCAAACTAGACCATTAGTCAGGAAGGAGGTGAGGAGATGGGCAGCACAGGCAGTGACAGCAGGTCAAGTCCAGAAGCTTTCAACTGGAGACACTCAAAGGAGGAGACTCAGAGACTGTCAGAGTTTGTCTCAGGAAGGCCACACAGGCAGAACCCGTGCCCAGGGCTCATCCGGGCTCCAACACGTCCTTCATTTCCAATAGACACAAGCATCTCATTATGGGACAACTATATTTAACCCCTCTTCTTGATGCTGTTGACCTTCCAGATTTGGGTGATGCATTCGTTCTTCTTTCTGAACATAGGGTGAGAGTACATTTTCATATATTCTACAGGTCCACAACCTGCTACCTAACTCGTGGAGCCTGATATATTTGGGATTCCAAATTTGGGGATGTGGAAATGTCACCTGGTACATGTGTCATATCAGGTAGTGGCTCCAGCAAGGTCTGGGGCTGCCCCCCTGCAGGAAAAGACAGGAATATTTCTGCAGAGAGATGAATGGTCACATGAGGAGGTGTTTCCCATCAGTGCAGGTTAGATTTTGAATGAATCAGGTCAAGTAAGATTTTGTCTCAAAATGGGTTATGAAGAAAGTCTTGGTTTTCAGAGCTTTTCAGTTTTCAGCGCTGCTGCTAAGGGACCGTAGACCAGCAGTGGTTAAGGTAAAAAGTGCACATCTGCCTAAAAACTAAAGTGGAGGCCAATATTACATGGTGAATAAGGTAAAAATCGCAAATTGTCAGATTTAACTTTGAAAATCCTTGAGGGTGCCCTCCTGACACTTCCATTGTGAGACTAGATCAATGCTTCCTCAGCGGAGCTCTCAAAGAACTGGGTTATATGTTGGTCATGTTGCACTGAAAAACATATATCTCTGAATATCAGAATCACTCCAGCCACTGACAATGTATGGAGACGATACACTTATGAGAAGCACAAAGCCTAAGAGACCCAGTAGAGTTAGGTCTCTTATGCTCATTCTGGTACCTACCATAAGTTCTTTAATGGTTGGCAGAAATGCTCTCTTACTGAAAAAAAAAAAAAAAAACTAATAAAAAACAACAAGAAAACCTTGTGGACATTTTGTGTGTTTATGTGTGTGTGTGTACGAGGTCTGACAATTAAGTTCGTGAACTTGTTGCAACAATGTTTCTAACCTTTTTTTATCTCAGAGGGATTATTCATTATGAATTTGTATCAACTGGACACACAGTTAACCAAGTTTACTCTTTGGAAGTGCTGAAAAGGCTGCGTGAAAAAGTTACATGACCTGAACATTTCGCCAACAATTCATGGCTCTTGCATCACGACAACACACCAGCTCACATGGCACTGTCTGTGAGGGAGTTTTTAGCCAGTAAACAAATAACTGTATTGGAACACCCTCCCCACTCACCTTATCTGGCCCCCAATGACTTTTTTCTTTACCTGAACATAAAGGAAATATTGAAAGGACGACATTTTGATGACATTCAGGACATCAAGGGTAATATGACGACAACTCTGATGGCCATTCCAGGAAAAGATTTCCAAAATTGCTTTGAAGGGTGGACTAGGCACTGGCGTTGGTGCATAACTTCCCAAGGGGAGTACATCGAAGGTGACCAAAGTGATATTCAGCAATGAGGTATGTAGCACTTTTTCTAGGATGCGTTCATGAACTTAATTGCCCAACCTTGTATGTCTCTGTGTGTGTAAGGCAGTGAGTAATAGTTGAAAATATATTAAATGCCCTTTTGATTTAGTGTGACTGTGAGCATTTATTCTATTTATTTTTTTGCTTATTTTGAGTTGTCTTCTCTTGGTAGACTTTAAATTCAATGAGTTTTTGCTATCTGGCTCACCACTGCATCCCCAGAGCCAAGTATCATACATGTTTTCAATAAATATTTACCCATCAGGAGACACTATTACCCAATGTTGAAGCGCACAAACTCCGTAGCTTGGCCATCCAGGCTTGAATCCCTGCCCGCCACTACTAACTGTGAGACCGTGGGCAACCTCTCTGGGCCTCAGTGTCCTCATCTGAAAAATGGAGATCATCGTATTTACTGAATCAACAGAAACGGAGTAATGTACACTGTCACAACAAACACTGAAGGCCCAGTGGCTTCAAGCTTCAAAGGCTTTTGTTTCTCTTGTCACATTATATGTTCATCATAGGTTGGTCGGGACTCTGTATTATCCTCGTCTTCACTCCATGACCCAACTGCCCGAGCAGGCACTACCTGGCACAATGCCAGGTGCCCTAGCAGAGTGAAAAGAACATTCTTCAGGGTCAAACACTGACCATGAAATGCTTGGCCTGGAAGTGACACAGATCACTTCTGCTTTCACATTGTGCAGAACTAGCCAGAAGGGTCCAGGGGACACAACCCTGCCATGTGCTCAGGAGTTAGAGAGGCAGGCAGACATAACCCTCATAGGGTTACCATGGCGACTAAAGGGGCTTATGTCCATAAAGCACCTGGCACCTTGCCACAAACACGTGTTTGCTCCTGCTGCTGCTGTTATTATTATTATTATTATTATTATGATTAATGAATTCATATTTTTGGAGGCCATTATAAAGTCACCTTTCAGGCTTCTCCTTACTGAATTGTATTTGGCTAACTGTGTGTTTCATGGTGGTTGTTCACTGTTCTCCTTTAGCTCTCAATGAGTGCCGAAGTTCCATCGAGCAGACCCTTACCTACCTTCAGCACAGACAGAGGGCAGCCCACAGGACGCCCCTCCAGCCTCACTTTTCTCAACGTGACTTTTGCAGCCCAGCTGGATGCAAAAAGGCAAACCCAAGGGAGCATGCCAAGGGGAAAATGAACCCTAGTAACTTTTAGGTGTTGCATGATGTAAACATCCTACCTCTTAATGTGTTTCATACAAAAATATTTATGCTTCAAGCTGTAGCACACAAACAGCAATCTGCATTTATTGGTTTCAGATGCTAATTTCCTATGGCTCTGGTTCTCCTTTGTGTTCTATAAACAAATCTCAACCATCTGGACCCCAACAAGCCACACTGAAGTATGTGCTCACTCCTGGCAAGAGCATCAGATCAAAACACAGTCTCACAGAATTCTGCCTAACAGAAAACATCATGGCCCTCACAAAGCTGTTTTTTTTAATGTTCTTTGGGTGTCAGAACTTAGAACTGAAATAGGGTAGCAGAAATGAGCATATTAGAATATGTATCATTTTGATAAACAGAAACAAACATAACCAGAAGATCATATCCTGTGGCGTAACCTATATTAAGGGGAATCCAATTAGTACCTTCCGAATTACCTCAAAAAGGAAAAGGGCTTGGAACAGTGTCTCAGACAGGCAGGAAAATAGAGAAGATAGCAATGCAATACCCATTCATGATAGAATCAAAAGCTTTAATTCCTATCTTGTTAAGGAATTTCAAATGTATGCTTTATAATAATTATAAGCAACAAGTTGAACTGTAGCCCACCAATATCAAGAAACAATGAACTGAAAGTAAAAAGTAGGTTGTGCCAAAAAAGAAAGGACTCTGCCAAAACAAGCTGCATATATTACCACCTGCCCACTTGGACTTCTGAAATGAACACTGAGCATCATTTCTGATGCCTTATCTCTCTGATATAATTCCAGGCTGCTGACAGCATCTTCTCAAAGCCAAATAAAGAGGGTGCCAAAAACATGCATACACATGACTTGTATTCATTCCTCTTTTGTTATCGGTATATATTATTACAATTGTAATAGTTTTTTCCTTTCTTAAAATGTGTATAGATTTTTTGGCACCCCCGGTATTTTAGACAATCACCATGGTCAGCCTTGCCCATAGGCAAATAAATACACGTGCAAAAAAGACTTCTTGCTTCCTACCCCCCCCACCTCCGCCTAAAAATATCTCCCTACCAATTTAGCACAATGCCCCTAATATCCACCCTTTGGGAAAGATAACGATCACCATACTTCATGGTTCAGATTTATGAACTTGGAACATTGTGATAAGACTGTCCTGAGAGAAAGTATATAAGACAATGAGTTTCATTAAGATAGTGAAAAAAAGTGGAGGTAAAGAGAAGAATGTAAAGGACTGGAGCTTGAAGAGAAACATACAGCAGTGAAAATGAGGAGCCATGAGCGTCCCTAAACCCTTTTTCTGGAGTTCCAATGATCATGCTTTCTGGCTATTGTCAACTCGTTTGGTATCTGAGGATCTTGCTTTGTCACCCTTGAATCATGTACATATAATTAAATCTAAACAGAATCTACATCAGATTATTTGATATCCTAGAGACTCTCCACATACAGGGGCTACAAAATTACACCAAAGAGGAAGACTTTCGATCTGATTTAGTAAGTTTAATTATGTAGACACTGGCTAATTACAAAATTCACCTCCTTGGTTAAAAATATGATCCAAATAATTTGAACCTGGTTCCAGTGAACTACATACATCTTGTTGATTTCACCTCAATAGTTTATCAAACTCCTTTGAAAACCAAATACTATTTGTCAAGATGCAATGTACCAACTTTGTATTCAAATTAAATGAGAATATATTATAAGTCGTCATTCAACCACAGATCAGAATATCAAAATTGATTTGGGCAAATTCCCATGAACACTCCCCAAACCTGTCTTTCTATATAACCAGTTCTAGTTCAGCTGATCAGCCATTCTTAAGCAGCATTCCTGAATGAGATTAGCTCCTTCCTAGGTCTTTTGTTTTAATGTACTGGGAAATACTTAATCAGGAAAGAATCAAAATCCTCATTAAACCTCCAAGGAAAATCCTTTTAATTCTTGATATTTAGATAAATAGATGATAAAAATGAGGAAAAAAGGAACCTTGTTTCATAGTTAATGAAAGTAGATATACTTCAGGGGAAATTACTTGCTCTGAGTAAATTATAAACTGGGTTATAATCTGATTATAATCCAAGAGCAAAATTCTCAGTTTCTGTCAGATAGGCTATTTGCTATTTTCTTACTTCAAGTAGTCAAGTGATTGCAGCATTGGAGGTTCTAATCACATATAAATCCTTGGATTTCAAGCTATTTTTAGCCCATTTTTGTTTCAACTGTTCAACTCTAAAATAATATCATTATAAAACTATCTTTAAGTGGTTTGAAATAATTCCTAATCCTCTGGGCTATCAGAATTGCTTACAAAACCAATAAACTACCACTCCCCCCCACCAAAAAAAAAAATAATATATATATATATATATATATATATATATTTCCAGCAATCGTTTTCAGCCAATAGAGTTAGGACTTCAGCAACCGGTAAAAACAGCCCAAGTTTGTGAAGCAGCAATCAAAAATCCTACTCTTACATCTCACCCAGAGTCACGTATTTTAGTTTCAGGAAAAAGGCCCTTCCTAAAAAAATGTTGGCCATGTTTTACAACATAGCATGGATATTTACAACTACAAATCCATGTCCACTAAAGAAGGTTTGATCTATTTAGACACTCCACTTAAAAGGTCAGAGGAATCTGAAATGAAAGCTCTCCAAATTGAATATTTACTCTGATTTCCAGGAATACTTAACACAAAATCAAATTGGTCTCTTAAAATTGGAAGTTTCACTTTCTGGAAAAATACTCATACATAGACAACCTCATTCTCCAATAATTTTAAAAAAAAAGTTAACCACTTTCATTCAAATTCTTATAACACACATAGAACAATTCCACCCACTGTGGCATCAGTGAGCAAAGCAAGTGTCAGAGGGCTAACCAACTTACCTTTCTAACAACTGTACTTAGATTAGAGCCATTTTTAGAATACTCATCAAACTGCAGGAGGGATAGGGATGAGAGAGCTTATATTGTTTTGAGAAAAGCAAATTATGTTTTTGGCAAAATAGGAGAATTTTCTTTTTTTAAGTGATGTCTGCTTCCTAGCCCAAGGCATATCTCCTGCAATCACTATTCCCACTACTTGTTTTGAGTCACAGAGGACAAGATTTGATTCAACACAGTCTCGTCTATAACCTTGTCATGAGTACCTCCAAAGTTGGTTCATAATAGAACAGGCTTTTCTCCTCCTCTTCTGCATACAAAGAATAAAGCTAGCTAAAACATTTTCAAACACTTCAAAACAACAACCACAAACGAGCCACAGAAATATTTTGGGAGAATGCCACAGCCCCCCGTGTTTCAGGTGTAAGAAAGTCTTATTACCTTGCTCTCTTCTCCTTCAAACACTGACTGGTGAACGTTGCATGCAAACAACGAGTTGGGGAGGTCGTTGAAATCAGTGATTGCTTGAAAGGCTTCCTCTGCAAAACACTGAGTTACAGCCCAGTCTCTGTCTATGCAGCACAGCAAGAAAAGTCCTCCATCTTCTGGGATGTACCCTCGCTGCCCAGGCCTCCTCATTCCAATGAAGTAAGATTCTCCCCTCATTCCTGAGGATGCAAAGATGGACATGTGTTAGAGTAGAACTCGAGTCCTTAAAACTTGGTGTTAAGGTTGTAGTTCTGGAGTGTCTGGAGCACAGCAGGGAAGTATAATTAGGAAAAGAAGCAGGAGCTATTAGGAGGAGGAAGACCCAGCAAGTTCACATTAACCCCTTGATCTCTGAGACACAATTTCCCATCCAGTTCTGCTTATGGGCAAGAATCTAGTCAGTGTTATGGTAAAAAAAAAAAAACCACTT
Source organism: Rhinolophus sinicus (assembly GCF_036562045.2). NCBI lineage: Eukaryota > Metazoa > Chordata > Mammalia > Chiroptera > Rhinolophidae > Rhinolophus > Rhinolophus sinicus. Next base: position 93,045,279 of record NC_133755.1, read on the forward strand.
AACCAGGCTCGAATTTGGAGGCCATGGGCTCCAGCCTAAGCTGCCCAGAGTTTACTAGACTTGCAACCTGGGAAAGTTGTATAAGTTCTCTAAGCCTTTGCTTCCTTAAAAGAATCAAATGGACTCAAACAAAAATGCATGTGGGAAAGTGCTTTGATAAATCACACGGTGAATTTTATAATACCATCACCACCACCATCACCACCACCACCACCACCACCACCACCACCACCACCACCACCACCGCCTATCATTTACTGAGTTCCAGGAACTGTTCTAAATGATGTACATGCGTTAACTAACCTCTTTAATCTCTATAATAGTCTATGAGATTGGTACCAATATTATCTCCATTTTACAGACAGAAAAACTTAGAGACAAAGCAAGTAAGTAACTTTACAAGGTCAAGGTCAAAGTGGCAGGACTAGGAATTAAACCCAGGGAGTTTGGCACCAGATCTCACTCTCCTATACCACAGAAATGAAGCAGAACAAAATTAGTGCAAGTCTATATTTAAGGAAGGATAGTCTGCTTCATTAATACCTGAATCCTGATTATGATAACTCTACTAGTTCATAGTCTACCCATAATGAGGACACACACACACACTCACACACACACATATACCTTCTTCTGCATGGGATCATTACTCGAAGCAATTTGTGAACCCTGTATCTTGCAAAGTCTGTACTATCTTGGCTGACCCACGGTACATAGATTCCCCTCCGTCACCGACTCCACCATGAAGCTTTCCAGTATGAATCTCGTCTAGCTGTGTTCCATCGTTCTATTATTTCCTCACCTCTTGCATTCAAAATTCTATCCAACTATAACCAATTGGGGAGTTTTTCCATTTTTTGATACTGGTACATAATTTAGTAGGTTTTGTCTGTCTCCCCACATACTTCAAGGACAGTATCTACATTTTTATTTTATATCTGTCCCCTTGCCTATCATATTATTATCATCTTCAAACCTCAATAATTAGAGGCTCGGAAGGTCAAATACCTTGCCCGTGGATATACAGGTAAGATGGTCTGACAGTTACGACACGGCTACTGGATCATCTTCAGTAAACTCCATTTTCCCCAATCCCAGCCCCATAATACCTCAGAGTAAAGAACAGAAAGGTGGGTCCACAGAACACCATGAAGTTAAACACAAAGTCTGGATCCCCAGACAAATATAAGTTTCTGCTTATTTCTCTCTTGAACTCTGAACGTATCATAGTGATGAGGTTATGTTTTTTGTTTTTATTTTTCCTGGAAACAAAACCCAAATGGGATCTTGATAAGCAGTATTTGATGACAATATAAATAATACATTACATATAAAGTCATAGGCCTGGCTGGGACAGAAGCGAAAAAGTAAAGAAACAGAGGTAATATCTCTAAAGTCAGATCACTATAATTCTGGTAAATAAAAATCTTATCTTACATAAAATATCATAGAATCATTCCTGTATCTAAAGTTCTTAAAACTCCAATTAATACAACATTTTCTGTATTGGAATCAACAATATATTTATTTTAAATAAAAATATGGTACACATTTTAAGCTTTGTTTTATTCTATGATTAATCCAAAATATATGAATATTTTTAATTAGAAGGAAAAACTTCAATGAACTCCTTATATATACTTATTTTCCTTCATATTCAATTATAATGTTCCTTCAGATAGTTTAGTGTAACATGCATAATAGCCAACATTAATTGTTATTACAGTACTAATTATTTTAATAGTAAAAATAATTATTAAAAGCATTAAAATACTATTATTTTAATTAATGGGTTATAGGAAAACCTTTTGATAAAGAAGTCATAATCATACAGTAGCATGAAATATAAATATTAAATGTCAATTCTGATTTTATTCTCAATCCTGTCCCTCTTATTTAAAAATTTCTAAATTACTCAAAATGGATCTCAACATGTTCTCAAATGGATCTGAGAATGCTTCAATTATTCTTTTTCCAAAAGGAATTAAAATCTATTGCTGAACAAATTAATTAAACAAACCAAATAATAAGCTTCACTCGGACTCATTTTAATCTGCTCAAATGGCCTTAACTTCTGTTCTAAACTGTAACAGTACAATTATCTTCTTGAGACTTTATTTTAAGCTCATTACTTTCAGTAAAGATTTATAAAGTGAATGCATTTCTGGCAAACAACCTATTCTACTTCTATGGAGAAATATTTTAGAATTCAGAGATTTGAACAAAAGGAAACCTGATTTCTCTTTCCAGTTCCATTACTGACTCACCTCATAATTTGGAAATGTCAACTGATCATTCTATGACTCAGTTTATCCTTGTAAAACAGGAACAAAACATCTATTCTGCTTCCCTCAGCAGAGTAGGAAGAAGTAGAGGAATGAAACAGGAATGAAAGAAGTGAACCAAACCAGTATTAGCCACTACATAAAAGGATATACAATATGAAATACTATAAAAAGACATCATTATGATAATCTCAGAGCAAAACTATTATGCTTTGGTATTACCACTAACCTTTAGTAAACCCAAATGTACAGAAAGGGAAACTCTGAAGATTAAAAAAAATCTCCCTAATAACGAAATATAAACGTCCTACAGCCCCAAATTATTAATTTATCTCTTTAAATTAATTTCAAACTCTTAACTGTTGTAAAATACCTTTGAGGCAAAATTGCCTCATAGCATAAGAAGTTTTACATGTATTGTCTTTATTTCTAAATTTGAAGTTGGTCATCCAAGAGAGAAGAGCTTACTTCAGCTCAAAAAGCAACTCCCCTGGGAAGATTTGCCAACCTCCCCAGAGCCCATGAGGTGGCAGGCATCCTTCCTTCACACTCCCTGAGTGTCCCGCACAGATCATTCTTCACTGTTTTCCTGGTCTATATCACAAACCAGATGCGTATTTCTTAACAGCTGAGACTGAGCTGTCTTCACCAGGCTGGTACATATAGAAAACCCTCAAAATCATGACTGAATTAATGAATTGTGTAAAAAGGAGTCACTTTCGGAACTAACAGACAAGCAAATGAGTTATAATGACCAACTTAAAATATAAACACTAATATTATGCTATTTTTTAAATAATACACTATTTCAAATTTATACACTAATAATGAAAACACCCACTCATTTCAATTAAAGGTTTAATTTGTGTAATTTTATAAATCAAAGATAGCAAGTACTCAGAGGATTCCTCTAGCTAACACTGAAAAAAAAAATCTGTGGCGTATAATTAAAATAACATTTGTTTTTTGAGTATACGAGTTCACTTAAGAAAAAAACTGGGAAAATCAGAAAAGTATAAAACAAGAAAAATAAAAGTAAACCATAATCCTACTATACAAAGAAAACTCTGCTAATATTTTGGCATGTTTAGTTCCAGTACTTTTTTTCACATGTATCATTTTTTAAACAAAATTGAGATCCTGCTGTTTAGTTTCCCACTTCATTCTTAAGACATTGATATAATCAAGAGCAGTTGCCTGCATCATTATATATTCTTTGAAAATACTCATTTTAATAGCCACACAGTAACCCAGTGTATGGATAGGTCATATTTATTTACCCGTTCTTCTGTTGTTTTTACATATAAAGCCTCCCCTGGGAGAATCTCAAAACTTTTTTAAAGGCAGGGAAGAGACATCTTTATGAAATACCGGAAAGAGCCCCAGGGGCATACTTGGGTTCTAGTCCTATAAATTGCGTGCCTTCTGGGCTGTGGTTTTCTTGACAGCAAAATGGAGAAACACTGTGGCCTTGTCTATTGTGACCATCAAACGAAATACAGCAAGTGAACATCTTTTGAAGCCTCCAAAATAATATTTGAATTAAAGCTACTTACTACTGTATATAGGCTTGTCAAGAAACAGTCAGTAGTAGAGGAACCTGGCACGACAGAGGTGGTTGCCATCTATTATCGTCAAGTGTATAAACAAATTTCACACTTCCAGTGAATGTCCATACATGTTAGACTCATATCATTAAAATGAGAAACAAGTAGAGATGCTCCTTGAATAGCTGGGATGAGCCTGGTTGGAGACCCCATTAGCAGGTAAATATATTCCTAAGAAAAACAACCCTGCCTTTCAATAAACTAAATAAAGTATAGTTTATTTAAATGTTACAAAGTGAATAGCAATGAGAATATGATTGAATTTGACTCACTTTAATGGAGGAGGAAGCCTGGAGAGAGGAAGATTTTCAACTACTTCGTTACTTTGCTATAATGTGAAAATGATTTCATCCAAGAGGCTCAGATAGCCTGATAGCACTTATTAATTTACATTGAAAGACCTAAAATGGAGACAGTATGTGTCCTCCTGTGAAGACTAGCCACCTGAAACTTAAAGATGCCTGTTCAGCATCAAAGAAGTAGAGACTGAATGCTTGTTGCATAAGTAAGTGAAAAAAATTCTCTCTTCCTCAATAAACTTGGATAATCTAGACATTACTGGGTTTCTACACAAGGAAATGATCATTGGAATTAATTCGAAAACTCCTTCCTTTCATTCCTAACATTTATATGATACAATTAAATCCAGGGAAAGTGACCTCAAAGAGACTCTGATTATATACATGAGGATTCGGATTTCTGAATTGCGGAATCCTAAAACATTACACCTTCTAAGAATAAGGTATATCTCATGAGAATGGAGAAACCGTACATTTGCCCATAGGAGTTCTGGTCAAGAAAGTCTTAAGTTATAGAAAAGGAGGGAGGAAATCACAAATAAGCCCATGAGAATGGCTGTGCACCATGACAAGAAAAATAAAATAATTAACATCCATGGAGACGCTCATACTAGCTTCACTACCAAGTAAAATCACCAAGTAGTGTAATGTGTATGTTAGTAGTGGGATGTGTGACCTATAACAAAGGCTAATGCCACCTTGGAAGGGTGACAACCTCATCTTGAGCCCCCTCACCATGGAGAGAACATCAAGGGCAATTCTGAGTACCACTGACTATAGCAAAACTGCAATTGTTTCTAAGGAGACTACCCAGTCTTATCGAGGAACCACGATGCATGTCATCTAAGAAGTGGGCATAGTAAGACACAGCATACGAAAGAAACAGAAGGAAAAAAAACCTTGAATGAAATCACAGTTGCCATCAAATTTTGGTGCTAAGAGATTAGAAGTCTAATCAGGGAGAAAGAATTGAATTTGATAAAAGGAGCCATGGCTCTTTTAACAATTCCGGTTAAAACAGAAATGTCCTGTCTCATGTCTAAGTGAGCAACTTTTATCGGTTACCAAGTCACCTCCACAGAGCAGGTGACAAACATCTGGCAGGATGTCACAGAGGATATCCAAGGACCAGGGAGATGGCTGGCTGGCATTTCCTTTAAGGCAGGAGTGTCCAAACTTTTTTTAACGGTTTTCACCAAGGGCCATATGCGGTAAAATCCACAAACAGCCGGGCCACTCACTCAAGGTGAAGTACGTATTGCCTCACCTGATTTATTTAAGTAAACTACATGTATTTTTGGAATTTGCTGCGGGCAGTTAACAATGGATTGCTAGCCGTAGTTGGCCCGCGGGCCGCAGTTTGGACACCCCTGCTTTAAGGTCTCTTTTCACTTTGAGATTCTTATCTTTTCAATATTGGAAGAAAACAAGAAAAGAGACATCTGTTTATTTCTGGGCTTAAAAATGCTCAAGAAAGGGAGGCTTATAACCTTTAACAAAAGCTGTCTTCAGAGTTGAAACCTTTAATTTGATGCTCATAACATACTTGCCTATGTTTCTCATCTTCCAGGTTATTTAAACTGCAAAGTGAGAATTTTTTTTTTCTTTTTTTAGTAGGAAATAATGATCCACAAAGGGAGAAAAATGAGCAAGATATACAGAAACCAACGCAAGTTTGGGTTCATTTTTCCTTAATCAAAAGAATGCTAAAGATTCAACTCATCTGCTTTTTAAATTAAGAACAAGAATCTAAAATTTTTTTGCAACAGGGGCAACAAAATAGGAACAAATATGCCTCAACTCATGCTATGACCAGCTGAGAAAGATAAATGAAAATGATTAATGAATAATTCATTATGGCTCCAATATCAATCCTATATCAAATCGGACTTTAAATTCAGTTTTGATCGGAAAACAAGTAAATGAATTATGTGAGATTAGTTAGTGTGGAGGAACTTAAAGATAAGAATGTCAGCTTGAATATTAGTGGTAAAAACTAAGAATGCAGTGTTGTATAAAAAAGCTGTAGGGAAGAAATGCCTATAGCTATTTTTAAGTTGAATACTTAAATGAATCCAGTTGAAAGTTTTAAACAATAGAAACCTCAACTTAAAGTTTTGCAGTGTTTAAAATTCAGCTCTAGGGGCAGCTGGTTAGCGCAGTTGGTTAGAGCGTGGTGCTAATAACACCAAGGTTGCCGGTTTGATCCCCAAACGGGCCACTGCAAGCTGCGCCCTCCTTAAAAAATAAATAAACAAAATAAAATACAGCTCTACAATTAAATGATTCTTTAATGATACCTGGAACAAAACGAGCTTATGAGAAGAACAATTTTATATGAATAGCAATAATCATTGACCATTAAATCATATCATTGGTTTTCATTTTTAGTCTGTCCTTATGGGTGAGATCCTTTTGACGCCTTTTGGTATTTTAATATCTAGACCCTCTTAGGGCTAAGCCAGGCCTTTTGCTTATTTTTGCCCATCTTACAGGGAGATTAAAGGATAATATTAGTAACAAAAAACCACCCCAGCCATCCTGAGATACAAAGGAGAGACCTAATATTCTTAGGCTGTGCTCCAGAGAAAGCCATTAGCGCTCTTTCTGAAATATAATGGAACCTATTTAATTCAGCTGCAGAATTTTCACACCTGCTGAGCTGTGTGAACCTCATGCTATTCCTGATACCATTTGGGATCAGTCTTGAAAGAATCATGAGCATGCAATTTTCACCTCACGGGTTTCAAAGGAAATTATCCACATTCCTTATTCATGGCTTCCCTCAGGACACCTTCTGGAGCCCCTGGTACACCTTATATGCCCATAGGACAATGATCAATTAATTCAATTCTCCAAGGAGGCAGCTTCTTAGGGATTTCTATGAAGTTGGACAAAGAAAAAAGCAAATTGTTTCCATCCTCTCCTTTTGCACTGGATTCTACAGCAGTGATGGGACGATAAATTTGCCCATGATAATGTCTTTACCCCTGTAGGGTTTTAATGCCCATGATATCCCAGGAGGATTTGTAGATCCTGTATGTTCTTCCAGTGGACAAAATAAAAAGGGAAGAAAGACCCTCAGATTTACTCGAGGACAGACAAGACAAGCAGGACATTTGTATTCCATTCCCACAAACCTAACTGACGTTATCAAAATAATGCGTTTCCAACAGGCTGGCTACAAGAGCAGGGAGTCAGGTAGAGGAAACATCATTTTTAATGAATGGTATGATGGTGAAGAGGTTGTTCTCAAAGACAGAAAAATCTTTCTACAAAGAATGACCTACAACGAAGCATAGATTCATTGTATGACACAAGCAATATTGGATCGTTCACCCATAAGAGAAGAGCTTTGGTCATCGTATGAGTCAAGCTCTGGCAGCAAACAGACGGCATGACTCAAATCCAATCATTTGAAAGGGTTGAACAGAGGGACTGTTTGCAAAGGTGTGGGCAGGGTACAGGGAAACCACAGAAGATAGTGCCAAATCCAGGGCTAGCATTATCCCTCGGCCTGGAGAGGTGAGAAGAGGGGAGGTGTTTCCAGAACAGGGAACACACAGAGGGTTGAGAGGGGGAGCAGAGTTTGTCACCCCAAACTTTGCCTTTTGGAGATATTGCTTATTTTAAGATGGTTATTTTCTCAGGCAAAACCGTTGACTTTCCCCCTAAGTGCCTAAAAATCTTTAGATAGAGGACATGCTCCAGGAAGGGAGCTCTCATGTTACATGACCATAGTTTAGCATGAACTAGTGTGTGACAGACAGGGAGGAACCCAGCAAGGCCCATTTGATCAAAGTCCTCTCTGTGTCCCATCGTCAAAGCTGGCCCAGCAAACATTTGTTTACCAAGCATTTGCTTTCCATCTCCATGTAAATTGCCTTCCTGCCCTTTGAAATCCCACCCTTTTCTCCTGAACTCAGGATGGCACATAAGCCTCAACTGCCCGATTTGTCCTCAGTTCCAATATTCTATGGATCCCCCATATGTACATACATAATAAATTTGGTTAGTTTCCCCTGTTAGACTATCTCATGTCAGTTTGATTATTAGACCAGCACGAAGAACTTAGAAGGGTAGGAGAAAAATTACTTTTCCTTCCCCAAAGCTGTGAGGAGAAGGCCGGGACCCTGTCAGACTTTGTTTGAGGAATATAGCTAATCAACGGTGGCACCACAAAGAGGGCGCCAGAGGAATAAATATCCCTCCCTTCCTTTCTTTCTCTAATCTGCTCTCACCTTCCATTGGCCAAACCCAACTGGAAACCAGATGGCAAAGGAGGTGCAATATGGAGTATATGTGTCAGCTTCAGGGGCACGGTACAGAATGGAAAAGAATGGACAGAGAATCTCTGGGATCTACTAAAGAAACTTCATTTCTAACTGGGTAATAGTCTGGAAATGTCATACGTTAATTTCAATAAAACTTGATTTAAAAATTTAAACCTGAGTTATTTGTATAATGTAATTGTATAATTAAACAGGGCCTGTATAATGTAGTTTCAGATTCACCATTTCTGACTGTGTTTTTCTTAAGAACAAAGAGTGGAAGGGAAATGAGTGGCTCCGTGTGGTACCCTATACCTGCACCACTGTGGAACAAGTATTCTTGAGCTCATGGAGGCAGAGACCATCCTTTCACTTATTGCTATAAGGAGCATAAAAGAAAACCCCGAGCCTCTGGATAAGCCAAGCAATTATATGCAAAATAACTTTTCACAGGAGGGTGACACTTCAAAAATGAGTAGCAAAGCAGGTGAAGGTTGCTATGGCAGCCAAAGTAAGATTTATCCTGTCATCTTTCACCTTCTGCTTTCAGATGGGGCATCCAGTGGTTGGGAGAAATAGAGTGAAAAGGAAAAAGAGCAGGGAGGGACACATGGGGCACCTTTGAGGAAAATCCAGCCTAGAAAATTCCATTTCTTTCAAGTAAGACAAAAAAAAGCCAGACTAGAAGGCTGTCTGCAGGGGGTGGAGAGCTGAGAGCTGGTCAGAACTCATTAGGAGGCCAAGGAGGCGGGTTTCACTCCCTCTGATAGGATTAGCAGATAATGATGGGCTGCATTGTAAGGATTTTTTTAATGCAAGAGGAAAAGGAAGGGGGAAGAGAGAGATAAATATCCTTACCCTGTGCCCAGCGTACAGTATGCTACCTTTTTTCTCAAATACAGCTAAATGTTCATGTAATTTCCACATTAAAAATCTTCCACGACTCCCTAAGATCTATCAAATTCAATAGAAACAGTTCCTTGGCCCAGCAAACCAGGACACTGACACCATGATAGTCTTCCAGTCCAAATGTGTCTGCTCTCGCATTAGTGCTGAGAAAAAAAGCTCAAGTCTCAGCATCAAGTTCCAGCTCTGTCAGGAACCATAATAGCAATAACAACAGCAAACAATTATTGAGTACTTCTTTTGTTCTAAGGGCTTTATCTGTATCAAACTTACAGGAGATTGCTGTGTGGCCCAGACCAATTTACTCAAGCTCTCCTCACTTGTAAGCTTTTTCTCCTGATAGCAAGCCCCCTCCCCACCTACCAACATTCCACTCATCCTGAAAGCCACTTCTGGGGCCACTGCCTTCAGACCCCACTAGGAGCTCCACCTGCACAAGATGAGATCACGCCTCAAGGACCCCGTTGTTTTCTATGTATCCTATCTCTCAGGACCCTTTGTCTCTTCTTGTACTTTTCTTATGCTTACCTTCCACTCAATGTTGAGGGCAGGGGCTATGTCTTCCCCACCTGGATAACCCCTGTAGCTGCGAACTAGGACCCTTACCCTAGTAAGGTAACCTCTGACATTTCTTGAATTGAATGCAATTCAAGGAGTTCTAAATTTATTTCTCAGTTCCCCAGCATACTAGCTGTCTGACCTTGGGCAAGTTACTTAATTTCTCTGTGTTCAATTGCCTCACCCATAAAGGAGGCTTAATAGGAGTGTATCCCTTAGAGTGTGAGGATTTCAGAGCTAATATGAATATGGCATTTTGAACAAGGACTGAGACGCACTGTGAGTGCTCAATAAATGTTAACTAGTATTAGCGTTGAGCACCTTAGTTCTCAACAGAGCAACTCTATCTCTCACATGACATAGGAGCTCTTCTTCTCTCTTTCCTAGAGTCATCAGTCACTTTACACACAGAGAGACATCGAGTATAGAGGACAATGAAATGGGCTTTGGAGTTGGTCTTTCAGGTCTGAATCCCGGCACTGCCACTTTCTAGCTGTGTGACCTCGGACATGTTACTGAACATCTCTGGGCAGCATATGCAATATGGAGACTGTGATGGTACCAATTCACAGAGTTGTCATATGGATTAAATGAATTACCCAAGCTCACCCCCTCTAAAACCCTCCTCATTTTTGGTAGGTACACTATTTTTCAGTTCTTTAGAAGGGGCGGTGCTTCCACAGTGAGAAATGTTAAGAGCTTTGAAGTCAGACGGACCCAGATTGAAATCCCAGCTCTCCATTCATTGCAGGCGGCCCATGGGGAGAAGACCGACTAGTGGTGGCAGCTAGGCCCTGGGGTCTCCGTCTGAATCCGCCTTTCACAACCATTTTACTTGATGACTGTAGGCAATTTTCACTCAGTAAGTCTCAGTGTCCAGACCTTTAAGTTGGGCCTATTGAGAGGTCCACATGAGATCATCCTGGTCAAGAATTCAGCCCAGAGGCCAGCAGCTATGATCATTCAGGAATGCTAGCACTTGACAGGTCCACTGGCTTGCGCTTGTTCATATTATGGTTGGTTTTATCTTTAACTACTTACATGTTCTTAGATAACTGTTTACCTTTCAGAAAAACACATTTTGTGTTAGGCCCGGATTTGCCATAATATTACAACCAATAACAAGGACTTTCCTTGAGTTTTCTCAGCCCCCACACGTATAAGTACTTAGCTTTCTAATACATGCTTCCTGCTTCAGATTTAAAGTTTTACTTGCCATTCTCCTCCTTCTCAGCATCATTTTCCAAATTCGATAAAAACGCCATCAGTGCTTATTCAGAGGCTCCAGTTGCTTCACCCCACCACAGCCCCATCAACACCAGCCAAGCATCTTCCACCCCGGGAGGACTGCCCAGTGCCTTCTTTCTGCTCTCCTGTCTGCACATGTGTTGATATTTACCACATTTGGCAAAGCAAACCCATTTATTGACATATTTACATCTCCTCCCATATGTTGAACATTCTTGCTTCTTCCTGTAATGGCTGGCAGCAAGCACAGTTTCCATTCCATGGTGCTGGCAAAACAAATGGGATGTAACATCACCAGCCGCTACCCAGAGCTATGGCTGTTTTCTCTCATTCTCTCTCTCTCTCTCTCTCTCTCTCTCTCTCCCCTAACAGATGTCGCATAGCTTTGCTCACCTTTGCTTATTACCTTCTCAACTGAGTAACTTCCTGCATTCTAGATTTTCATTGTCTGCTGCCATGTTAAACCCAGAAGGTTGCACATTCTCACCTTCCCTTTCTTATCATTTATTGCTAATAGCAATTCACCAATTCACTCTTGATCTGAAAGTAAGCCCCGACTGATTCAGGTCACATTTGGAATCCTTCCTTTCTTTCTATATCCTTTGCTTGAAGTTGTTCTCTCTCTCTCTCTCCCTCCCTCTCTTTTTCTCTCACTCTCTTTTTCCCCCTCCCCTTTCTCATTCCACCTCCCTCTCCCTCCCTCTTTTAAGCTTACAATCACCAATCTGTAAGTTTACTAAAGCAGCAAATACTGATTGGACTTCCACATTGCAAACTAGTGTCACTCTCCTCCTCTTGAGATGGAGCTGCCTGCCCTCAGCCTGTTAACCAAGGGACCCAAATGAGAAGGTGACACAATCTGGGCATTGTCAGAAAGTCACAGTTCAGGATGATCCATAATTGGTCCCCCACTTCTGGTGTCACGTGTTGTTTACAAGAAAGAGCTGACCCAGATTCTAGCTTAGGAAAAAAAGACAGAAAAAACCTGAAAGCTTTATTAAAGTCCTCTCTGGCCTGCTGCAATTGGGACCCGTTATTCTGAGGGACCAATAATCCTCCGGTCTCACTCTTCCAGCAGCTGATCAGGGGCCAGGCTCACGAGGCTAGAACCTGTGCTGGGAGTAAGGTGTCTGGGGAAGACCTCCGGAGCCAGTGGAGGAAGCAGGTAGGAGCAGCCAAGTGAGCTTACCCACTCCGAACTGGTGGCAACCTTTCCGAACTGGTGGCAACCTTTCCACTACATCGTGAGGCCTCTACACTGACTTATGCCAAAGACCACGCTTGAAATGAGGTGGGAAGAAGATGTGTTTCTTCCTGCTACTTGTCCAAAAGAGCAGATGGAAACACTTTTAATTTGAATGAACTGAAACCATGATAATCAAGATGGCAGCTTCACTCCTGCGGCCTGCAGACTCCTGACAAGTCCAACTGGGACAGTACGAGGGGCGTCGCCAACATTCCTACATGACATCAGAAGCTCTTTACCTCAGAGGAGGAAACTAGGGCCCCTTCACCTTCCTGCTCTTCTAACCAATCCCAGAGCCATTCCATGGGTTTACCAGAACAAACAGCCAATGAAATTGAAGCTTCTTAGCAGTTTTGCCATTCTGAAGTTGCCTTTTGGGGATACTGATTGTAAGCTGTTTATTAAAAAACAAGACTCAGAAATAACCTTTGACCCTCGCCCCTTTGCTCCCCAAGAGATTCAGACAGAAAAACCTGCTTCAGGAAGGCAATCTTAGAATGCTGCCTTCGCCTAACCTGCAGCTACCGGTAAGTATGGTAGATAAGCAGATGTCAGACGGGCAGGAGCCTGTTAGCTGGATACCCCCTGGGTTCCATTGTGTCTGAGTTGCCCAGCAAGAATTGTCCTGCTAGGTATGTTCCACTCTTCCTCAACTGCCTGTAAGTCACCCACTCTCACTTCTGAAACCTAATGCCCTGCTCCAGCCTTTCTTCTTTGTCCACAAATGTCACACACACGTGTATATCCAATGCGGCCTCACGGTCTTTGGAATGCTCATGCATACTGCATTCCCCATGCTCATGCACTAAATTTAATTTACTCCTGTTAATCTGTCTCTGTTAATTTGATGATTAGCCCACGTAGAACTAGAAGCTGGGGGGAAAAGCATTATAATTTGGTTTTTAGTCTTTATTAAGATGTCACAGCTCAGTGTTCACCACCGGATTCCTAAGCCAAATTGAGTGTCAGGCAAGGGGCAATATGAAAGACGCGAAACATTATGTTAGCGTAGCTTGTCTTTTTGAGAGATGATTACTGTTTGCCCCTTTATGTAGTTACCTAATAATTCTACCTTTCAGATGACAGTGTCTGTCACATAACAGATACTCAAAAAATACTTGTTACATAAATCTAGATAGTTCTCTCTTCTTCTCTCCACCAGTTCACGTCCTCATCTTCTCCGCTTTCCCCATTTCTTAAAATTGGTCTCATTATTGTCCTTCTTCCAAATAGAATCTTAAAAGAGTCTCTTCACTTATAATGTACAATTACCTCAAATACTAAATATGGAACATTAAAAAATGTAGTAACTGTATGTATGAGTCATTCAAAAGGACTTGTAACATGCATCCTATGAGAGAAAAAGCAAGCAGGTCTAGTTCACTACACAAGCATAGTTGGCCTTGGCTCAGACGTGGGAGGGTGAAGTCTGCCTGCAACGTGCACAGCTCGTCTTGTTCCCTTCCCTCCTGGTGTTTTTACCTCTCGGCACCTTTAGGCACAGTTACCCTTCAGAGTATGCTACCAGCCTGTTGAAACCTGTGTAGTGTGACTATTGTCTAGCTCAATGCTTATTTTACATAGGGACAACAGCAATGGGTCTCTCAGAAGGAAAGGGGTGGGCCATGTAGCTGCCCAGTAAAAAGACTGGCAAGAAAACAAAAAGGCTGGACAACGGGAAGAACTTGGTACGTTCGAAGAACTGCAAGGAGACCTCCCTTGCTGAAGTGCGGTGAGGAATGAGTTCAGGGGGAAAGCAGGAGGCCAGGACGTGGAGCACCTTACAGGCTGTGGAGAGAGAACTTTGCTATTTACTCTGAGATGAGAAGCCCCTGGAGGATTTTGAATAGAGGAGCTTCACAGACTAATTTATGTTTTCAAAAAATTTCTCCGGCTGCTGTTTGGAAACTAGTCCAAGACAGCAAGCACGGAAGGAGGGGACCAATTAGGTACCTGTTGACAGTAATTCAGGCAGGAGGTGATGGTGATAGAGATCAGGGAGGTAGCAGTTGAAATAATGAGTAGCAATAGGATAATTTTAATGTATAAGCAGTATTTGCTAATAGACTGGATATGGAGTAGGGGGATTCGAGGATAATGCCAAGGTGTGGACCGGAGTACCTGAAGGACAAAGCTGCCATTTACTAAGATGGAGAAGACTACGGGGGGTGGGGGGGGGCAGGTTTGGAGGGATGAAATCAGAAGTCCCCTTTAGGACATGTTGAGGATTCCTACTATTTACCTAAGTGATGAGCAGTGAGTGCTATGAGTCCAGAGTTCAGAGGAGAAGTGGATGTCATAGGTGACACGTAAAGCCATGGGGCTGGATGAGGGAGTTAAGCAAGAGAAGAGGTTCAAGGTCTGAACCCTGGAACACACAAGCATTTTTCAGGAATAACAATGGTAGAATCTCATGGGTGTGTTGTAAGGATTCAATGACATAACATACATCAAGCATTTCAAATAATACTGAGAGCCTTCTTCAGCAATTACAGCCATGTATACACGTCTTACCACTTGCTAGCCCCTCCTCTGCCAGCGCCCCCATCCGAAGTTCCAGGGGTTTGGACCTGGTGGAAGTCTTCACAATGCTCAGGAAGGAGGGGAATGGGGAAAAGGAAATCTTGTTCTCCCCATGAGCCAACAGTGGGGAAAGTACTCTGGCTTGTATTCCAACCTGGAATTCTGACCATTTTCCCACAGCAACATAAACAGTTTCTAAGATCTCTCAAACCAGAAACCCAGCACTTTATATCAAGTATCTCATGCATACAATAGCTTTGGGGGCTAGCCTGAGGACCTGGTCATAATTTATGATGTTTCTCTGAGAAAATGCATTCCAAATTCCGAACTACTCAATAGAAACCCACATTTAAGGGGAAGCAGGTTGCCTCCTTACATAAAAGCACGCATATAAATTCTAAAGATGGATGTATGGGGGCTTCCTTTTAACAGCAACGTTGTGTAACATACAGCAGTATTTTAGATCTCAACCATGACTAACAAAGTCCAGCAATAGTCCCTTTGTAGCTCCTTGTTAGTTGAATCCTTGTCATATGTGTCTGTGACTCTCTCCACTTTACTCCCCAGTGCTCAGCCAGGCAACAAATAGATCATCAGAAACTTTGAACTCCAAGATAAATTTCCCATCATGCTGTGTTTCCCCATCATAGCCCTTACCTTGCTGTATTATAATTGTTTAACCGCCTTCTTCCCAATTAACTCTGCAAATGCTGGGCTGTGTGTATTTGGTTAACTGCATTTCTAGAGCTCAGCATAACATCTGGTACTTAGTAGAGAATCACTAAAATTTCTTGAATGAATGGGGAACTCGAAACTCAACCTTAGTCCTAGACCACTCCAAGACTCATAAGTCTCCTTGGAAGAAGAAATCCCGAGGATTCTTCCAAATGAATGAAGGCAATCAATGTGAGAAGGAGGGTACAGGGCACTGGGTCTCTTCTGCAGTAATAAGACATGGGGATTTGCACTCAGAGTAGAGTTCCTTAACATGGCTTTCGGAAGCCCAAAGAGAAGGAAAGGCTTCAAAGGACTAGCTTCAGGGCTGCCTAAGAGTGGCTTAAGCTTCACATCTCCAGTTTTCCAGAAGACTGTGCTTAAATGACAATGTCATTTCCCTAGGCTCCACAGCCCTGAAGTCTTAGGAGTCATGATTTTGGACAGTTTGATCAGCCACATTCATGCATACTTGTCTGCTTCCATAAACCACGTTTAAAATTACATATACATTTAAATGTTCCCCATTCATTTGCCAACTCTTGAAACATAGCCATGCTTTCCTCTCCTTTCTTTTGCTATATACAATGTCTTAGAGTGTTGTTTAACACTCCATGATCAATTATGACCCGACCCTATAGCTTCTAGATAGCAAGGATTACATCACACACATACACACACACATACACTCACTCACACACACACACACACACACACACACACACACAAACACTAACACACCCCTATTTCAATACCCAGCATAAAACAGGCGCTCAATAAATTTCTAGTGAACTTAATTGTTTACCTGGCTACCTGGGCTATTGTTTCCTTCTCTTTATTCTTTTTAATGATAAACCATAAATTATAAATCACCAATAAAGTCTCAGAGATCTAATGGGCTGAACTCTTCCATCTCACTACCAGGAACCAAATGTTAATAACAAGAGCATATAAAATACATCAATGGCAGTGCTAGCTCAGTCTATGCTCAGCCAGTCAATGGCCTCAGCAGTATTTTCACAGCTGAAACCACAGGTTGTTATCTACAACTAGCTTGGGATTTTTTTAACCTGATAATTGTTAGATCAACCACTGAAATATTTTTACAGTGGATAATTAATGACTGCTGCTTACCAGTGAGGTCTGAATAATTTATTGAAAATATCCATGGGGATTAAACCACTTTCTTCTGTAATTTCATTCTTTAAGGGCACTCTGTATGTAACTTTTCATGAAAAGGATGAGAATGAATTGACAAAACAGATAATATTTTAACTTTTGAGTATTACATATGAACTTGTATATTCCTCCTTTACAATTATGTATTGAGAATCAATTGTGTACAAAGTACCATGAAGCCTTTTAGATGATTCAGAGTTGGAGGGAAAGACCCACTCCTAGGCAGGTAGTAGAGGAGGGGCACTATAATTGTACAGGGACACACAGGCACGGGATGGAGGGAGCAGTGAGGTGAGCACCAGAGGAGATGAATGGGCAGTGCTCTGGGGATTCAAAGGAGGAAGACATCCAGCTGGAGTGGGGAATCAGGAAATGATTTAGGGGCAGGCAGTATTGGAGAACAGATGGTGAGGAAACAGCAGACATTTAGAGAAAGAGTAGGGGGTGGGGGTGGAAAACATTCCAGGCTGAGGGAAATCTGGAGCAGATGCATGGATGAAGAAGAGCTCAGGGAACATTTAAAAAACTAATGGAGTCCAGACTGACATACAGAAGAGAGGTAGTATGAGGCCCTGTAATGCGGGGTGTCATGTGGGGTCTCTGGTCCCACTCCCCACATAGGAACGCAGGACATGGTGAGGCCAAAAAGGAACACCCACAGAGCCACAGATGGGGGAGTCCTACCACTATAGTCTCACTTACGGCTGGGTTGGAGACACAGGAAGCAGGAGCCACATGATCCGCAACCCACCGTCCACGTGTCTCTGCCAACCAACCTCACTTGCTAGCTGCAATCCGCCTCTCTGCGATCTGTAACCCACACTCCACCACGCCAGGACGCCACACCACCATGCCACACCACTACACCACCATCTTGCTAGCTTAGCGATGGAGTTATATCAGTAGCTAACGGCTAACCAGTAACAGCCAATGGCCAACTTGTCACAGCTGATGGCCATCTACTACCTGAGCCAGCACCTTTCCACGTGAGGCCGAGAGCCTGGAAACTGCTCTCTGGGGCTCTGTCCCCAAAGGCCCTATTGTCATGTACCTTTCATGCTGCTTCTAGCTGAATGGTAAAAGCCAGGGGCAGGAGTGTTGATGACGAATCAGCATGCTATCATCAGAAATTCATTTTAACAAAATTCCTAAGCAACTCAGCTAAGAGTGAGAGGGTTATACTGTTGAAAGACTACCTAACAACTATCAATTGTTTCTGCAAGAAGTGCTATGGACTTAACTGTGTCCCCCCAAATTCACATATTGAAGCCCTGAGCCCCACTTTGACTATATTTGGAGAAGGGGCCTTTAGAAGGTAATTAAGGTTCAATGAGTTAATAAGGGTGGGGGCCTTAATTCGATAGGATTATTGGCCTTATGAGAAGCGCGCTCTCTCTCTCTCTCTCTGTCTCTCTCTCTGTCTCTCTCTCTGTATCTCTCTGTCTTTCTCTCTACTTTGTTATGGCACCCCAAGATGACTGCATGAGTAAAGTGAAGGTAGGTTTCAAAAGTAAAAAGAGAGGAAATCCAAGATGGCAGAGTAGAGAAACACCATGCCTGCTTCCTTCTGTGAACACACTAAAATTACAACTAAATCACAGAACAATCAACCTGGAGAATCATCTGAAGTCTAGCTGAACAGATATTTTATAACCAAGGATATAAAAAAGAAGCCACATCGAGACAGGTTGGAGTGGTGGAGACGCAAACCAAGCTGGTCCCAAACCTCCGTGTGGTGGTTGAAAATAGGTAAGAATATCTCAGCCACGGAGGTTTCCCCCGGAGAAGCAAAGGATCCCAGTCCTAACCTACAGTATTGCTGCTGGGAAGAGGAGCCCCCACCCCCCAATATCTGGCTGTGAAAAACAGTGGGGATTCCAATCATCCAGGTGGGATGGAAAGCTGCGGGAAACCCAGACATCCTCTTAAATGGCCGGCACACAGACTCACTTGCTCACAGGCACTCACCTGGGGCCCCAGAGGAGGAACAGTGAATCGAGGGCCATCAGAGGCATACGGGGTAGCAGACTGAGGTGTGTGGCTTCAAGGCCAGGGCTGGAGGATAGCTGCCATTTTCCCTGTGTGGCGTCTTTCTCCCATGAAGTGGGCAGGTGACCACCATCTTTAATGTATTGTCCCCGCCCCCTACGCTTACGGCCAAATCTGAATCTGATTGGTCTGGTGAGCTCCAGGGCTCTGCCCTGCTGACTCACTGGGACCCCACCCCACCCAACTACCCTAATGCCGGAGGCACTTTCTCGGTGAACAGCCAGCCACACCCGCATTGTACTTTCTTGGAAAATGATCCGAGTACACTGGTCCCAGGTGGGCAATGACTAGCCTCTGTGTGCTCTAAGACTTCTGCTGAGTAGCTCCAGGCTCAGCACTGGCACCAAACCAGAATTTACATTAACCTGCTGAACGCAACTCTTCCCACTCTAGTGACTCCGAGACCCTGCCTCACCTAACTCGCATGCTGCACGAAGCTTTATCAGTAGCTGGACTTTAAGGGAGCCAGCAGGTGGCAGCAAGCCTCGGGGTGTCCTAGCTTTTATGCAGAGCTATCCCAGGTAGGGGTGGCAGCCATCCTCTTTTCACAGCGTGGCTTCTCCCCCGTGCCTCCAGGTTTAGCACAGGCAGCGAAAGACCACGGATCACTTTGTAGCTCCTACCAAGTAGTCTCTGGCTGGTCAAAGGCAGTGAGTGACCTGGGCCTGCACTGGTGACCCTCCCAAGAGGCCCCAGAACAAACATACCTGGAGGTTGGCTTCAGACCACCCAATTAGCCCCACAAGCAGCATACATAAAGGGCAGTCTCATCATGCACCAGAGCCCACTGGGGCATATTCCACTTGCTGGAGTAAGCCCCCTGCATAGCAGCCCGTAAGCTGTGGATATGACCAAACCCCACAGCCAGTCAACCTGAGGGTCAGTCCCACCCATTGACATGCCAACAGCAATCAAAGCTCAACTATAACATGAGGGCATATACAACCCACACAAAGGACACTCCTGGAGCACTCTGAGTAGGTGACCAGCGAGACTGTGCCAAGGCCCCACAGGGCACCTACCACATAAGGCTACCCGGCCAAGACTGGGAGACACAGCAGATCTATCTCATACACAGAAACACACACAAGGAGGCAGCCAAAATGAGGAAACAAAGAAATACATCCCAAATAATAGAACAGAAGAAAACTCCAGAAAAAGAACTAAACAAAATGGAGGCAAGCAACCTACCAGAAACGAGTTCAAAACAATGGTTATAAGGATGCTCAAGGAAATCAGTGAGAACTTCAACAGATAACAAGCATAAAAAAAGGACATAGAAACCATAAAAAAAGAACCAGTCAGAACAGTCATGGGGATGTAAAATACAGCACAGGGAATACAGTCAATAATATGGTAATAACTACGTATAGTGCCAGGTGGGTACTAGACTAGTCAGGGGGATCACTTCTTAAATTATATAAATGCCTAATCATATGCTGTACACCTGAAGTTAATATAATATTGAATGTTAACTGTAATTGAAAAATTAAAAAGGGGAGAAAGGTGAAGGGCAATAAGTGGTCCAGATTCCAGGTATAAAGTAAGTCATGGGGATGTATAATAATATACAACATGGGGAATACAGTCAATAATATTGTAATAGTATAAGTACAGTGTCAGATGGTTGCTGGACTTATCATGATGATTAGTTCTTTAGGTGCATAAATGTTGAACAACTATGGTGTACACCTGAAACTAATATAATATTGTATGTTAGCTATATTTATAATAGAAATCTAAGAAAGAAGGAAAGAAAGAATGGGTGGGGATGGATAAGGAGGAGAATCCAATAATACACCTCCTCACAGCAGCAAAGGGAGTGGGTTTCAGGAAAGGGAGATGGTCCAATGGCCTCTGGGGAAGCTGAAGACTAAGAAATCACTGGTTTTACAGATTGGGGGTTCCATGACCTTCAAAGGAACAGTTACAAAAAGGAGGAGCAAAAGATTAATTGAACAAGATAAAGGAGCGAGTAGCTGCGAAAGAAACATAGGTGGCAGCAGGTTGAGAGTTTTCTTTCAAGAAATGATATGCAAAAGCCCTGCCACACCCTTAGTCTTATTTTTCTCTAGGTGAATGTATCTGTCTTATTGTTTAATTACAAGTACTGCCAAAGCGAGCAGCATCTTATTGTTTTAACACTCTTTTTTTTTTTTTTTTTTTTTTATCTTTTTTGTAAAGCAGGGAGTTTTTTTAAGCACTGTTGGGGATTTTCAAGGATTTGTTTTGTTCGGGTGTTTTGTGACATTATTCAATTTCTGACACATACTAGATTAAAATGACTTTCCTCTTTCTCCACATAATAATCTCGCAGAAGCTTTGGAAATGTTTCTGCTTGGTCCAGGTGACTATCTGAAAACTCTTTATTTCATTGAAGCTGATGTTAAAGCAATTTTCAAAAAATCCTCGGAAAACCCTGACAAGCATCTGTGTCATTTGGAGCGGAGTAACCTCAAAACCTGCCCGAGACTGCAGGCTGCTCGACTTGAGCAATTTCCCTGCTTGCACCTGGCATTATTAACCTCCAAGCAGTTTATTTCTATTTCTTTTACCTCTGCTTCAGCCCATGTTCCAACATGGAGAGCCCCCATTTGGCCATAGAGGAAACACAGTTTGGGCCCATATTCCATCCCTAGCCCCTAGCACATGTCCACAACCACCGGTGAATACCTGGTCACCTGGAAATCAGGTTGGACATGAAGTCATAATGAAGATAACTGAGGATTCTTTCTCAGGACTCCAGGGTTATTTGTTAAGGAGAGAAGACACCCCGTAATAGCTGCATGCTTCCTTCCACTACTTCTACGGAAGGCAAGAGTAAGTATGGACAGGAAGTCACAGAAGCATCTCTGCCATTTTCAAAACTTACTCATTTGAGCATGTGCTGGTAGTTTACAAGTCGTGTTCTGCCCAGGCTGACTAATTTCTTGACAGTAAAGATCAGTGGCTTATTTTTAACACCAGGCAGGCAGTGAATTGTTAAGTCAGTCCATTGGAATTGGGTGTTTTTATTTTATTTGTTTGAAAGGCTATGGGAGACTAGGTACTCTGCCCCCTACTTCTCTAGTGTCAATCCAATTGAAAGGAAGTTAAGGTTGATTTTCGAAGATTCACTTCTCTTCAAACAGGCAGAACAAATGTAATTCAGACATTCTTTAGAAATTTCAGCTTCAAATTTATTTTGCTGTAATCACTTCTCTCCGTCCACTCTGGCTGGTTTCTGTATTTACTTGAAAACAGAATAATTGAAGTGTAATACTCTCCAGCGTCTGGTGATGTCTCTTGCTTCTGCTTCTGTGCAAAGCAGAGTGTCTACTTGATTCTATGAGCTAATACTGGATGTCAGGAGTTGTGATTATTCACTCAACAAATAATGAAGGTCTACCACATGCTTGATGCACAAAATAGCAAAATGAACAACCAAGATCTCTGCCGCCATAGCTTTCATAGTCAAATGGAGATATCATGAATCACCAAAAAGGGACTTCTTTCTCTTCTGTCTTTTCAGTGCTCATCAAACAGGTGTTCTTATGAACTACTTTTTAAAATTTGAAACAAAGGAGGAAATATGAAGATGGGCGAAGTGACACCACTAAACAATGGGGAGTAGATAATGGGAAAGCACTGGTGGGTGCTACTGAAAACAATTCCTTGCGTCTATTGTTACCAACACTATTATGCTATCTGACGCTCTATACAACTTTATGAGATCACAGGAAGTTATTATCATTCCCATTTTACAGAGTAGAAAACTGAGGTTCAGAGAGGTTAAATGACAAGGTCTCATCTCAAGAACAGCAGAATCAGGACTAGAACAATGATGCCTTGAGTCTTGACCCACCATTCCTTCCATTTCACCAGGCCAAAATAATAATAATAAAAAAAGAAGAAGAATTTTTTTGTATGTTGGCATGCATGAAGTAAAAACAAATGGCCCATAAAATATATGAAACATTGTTTTGATGATTAGGTAGAAAACAACCCAGTGAATATTAGTAATAATGTGACTAGAATGCTATCAAGAGTTCTAATCAATCCAAAAACTTCACTACTACTTCCTGAGGACTCCTTATGTGCAAGGTGCTCAGGCACAGTGGATACAACGGTGAATCACAAAACATGGCACCAGCCCTCACACACTGTAAGACTCCTGGAGACGGAAGGTCCTTTTGTTTTGTGCTCCTTACCTTGCCCAGGTTATACACTCAATACTTACATGTTGATTGAGTGACCATTGCAGGCCTTTGTGAAAGGGAAGGCATGAAAATATTTAAAGAGGAAGAAGGCAAAAGTAGACCTTGGCTACAGTAAGTGCTCAGTAGCATCTCTGCTTTCATAGAAGCCTCCCCTACCCCCTCTCTGACTCTGGATGCAAGCACTGTATGGATTAGTAATAGATTATGTACTAGACATAAAAGGTCAAACACGGGAAAGCAAAGGCAAAAAGTCTGAGCACTAGTTGATCCTTTTTGGGATCAAATTATTGGTGAGCTCTTTAAGGTTCAATTAAAAAAAATGATAAAATTGAGTCCGTAACATTTTTGTGTAATACATATAAAAACTAGCATCAAATAGGGTTAAAACTGCAGATGCTGGAGCACTGTGCCTGGCTTTGAATCCCAGCTGTGCGATTTACCAGCTGTGTGACCTTGGGCAAGTTATTTAAATTCTATGTGCCTCAGTTTCCTTATCTGTCAAAGGTAGAAGAAAATACTGTGATGATCAAATGTCATGTTATAGGCAAATGTCTTAACACCTTGCACATAACAAGAGTTAGGTAAACATTACCTATTAATACAAATGTGATCTACCGAAAAGAGATCTGCCAGATAACACACTCAGAACCATGACGAAGAATAAAAATAAGGTAAACTTAACGATTCCTTTTCTCCCAATGGTCAGTTGAAGACCTGGCTGGGATATAGGATCCATCCATCTTGCCATCCTTAGGATGGAAGTACCCTTGCAGGGTCTTTTAGTTCAAGCTCTTCCTAATGATATTCTGAAAAGCTACTGAATACCTGTCTCATTAAAGACGACAAAATAATTTTCATTGCCCCTGCTTACAAATGGCCCTGCATTTAAAGATGAACATTAAAAACAATAACAACCAGCGGTCATTCTCATTCATGGACTACAAGCTCGACGGATGCCATAATGATCTTTAGCAAAGACGCAAAGACTAGACTATACAAAGAAGGAAAGAACTGGCAGAAATTTGGCGGATCATTTTGCCCAACCCCTTAATGATGTAAAGTAGGACACTGAAGCCAAAGTGACTAAGGGAAGGTACAGTCTCTCATGGGAAATCACAGCCACCCTGGGACGAAAGCCCAGCTCCTCTGCTTTCCCCACTCTGCATGCAGCAGTGTTCTCTCCGTACCATGCTGGTTGTCAGGGAATAGTCATCACGATAGTCATAACAATCACAGCAAACACTTACTGGGCACTCTGATGGACTATACATTTTTCTACACATTTTATTAAAATAGGGAAACTTTATTAAAATTTTAAATAAGAGGAGGACAGTGAATTGTACACAGAAAAAAAAAATGCCCTCTCTTTTAAAGGACACCCAAGGTTGGCAATGCTCTTATGACAGCCTTTACTTCTGGGCGTCCTAGATCTCAGCCCATAAGCTATACTTCATGCCCACACGCTATAAAATTATCCTCTCGTCTCTTTGCATCAGATCTCATTGTTCTCTCTTTCAGTGCTCCAAAACCTTACCAGGAATTCATCAGAAGCAATGACTAAAGAGCTATGGATACGTACATCATCATATATCACCTCCCCTCTGAGTTTCTGCATTTAATGAGGCTTTCCTTTTCTTCATATAAAAGAGTAACTAAAGCAGTCATTTTACACCAACTTGGAGACCTTTCAGCCAGAAGCCTTTTAAGTCCTAATACACTGTCTTTCTCTTCTCTGCTTAGGTGGAGCTGGTACTACTTCCTAGCCTGCATTCACAAATCGCTATGATGGAGATGAGAAAATAATTATAAACCATGGATGATGTGCACACACCACTGTCAATTATCAGAATTAGGACAAAGAGGGACAAAGAATCCAAAGGTACGTGGACTGGCAGGGCCTGTCAGAAGAGACCCACAGCAATACAGAGTTTCACCCAAGGTCAAACTGTAACCTTCCCAGATGGCATTTACAGGTTGAAAGGAAATGTCAATGCCTTATTTTAATAAAGACTTAGGCAGGCCTGGTGGGTGGAGGAGCATTTTTTGAGAGAACAGTTCTCATTATGTAGTGCAGAGGAGTTCAGTTTGCTCATATTTGAAAAATGTACACAGCACTTGTTTTAGGGGGAAAAAAATGATACTGCCATTCTTCCCAATGTTTGACTTAAATGTTTTTTATGGTAATGGTACTTAAATAGGTACAAACATAAAACTAATTTCTCATAGTTTTAACTCCTTTCTAAAACGATCAAATTCCAACTAAATATTCTAACCAAATGCAAATGAAATTTGAAAACCAATTCACACTAAGAGCGTTGACTTAATATTCAGATGATGATGTTTTGGTAGAAGTAACGCCTCACTCTCATTATGACTCTGATACTGAAAACTCCAACAACACAGGTGTTCTGGAGTTCAGAATGTTCCTACATCCTACCCGGTAGTGGGACCTTCCTCCCACGTTTCTTCATTCACAGCAAAATTAAACATTACTGGATCAGTGCTCCACGCCATCACATGGCTTTCACATAAGGCAAATTACATAATAAGGCCACCAGTTCATTCCCATAAGTCCATAGCAACTAAAGTAGTAGAGGCACCAACTTGATTGGAAATAAAAAACACAAATTCAGCACCAAAATCGTATGGCAGTATTATTCATTATAAGGTGGTCCTCTAGATGATCCAGAGTATGTTAATAGTACTTTAGATTATCACTGAAGTGAAAAAAACACAAAATTTAAACATTACCATATAGAAGTCCTATGCCCCTCTCCAATGAGTGCCCCTGCAAATCCCACATGGACAAAGAGTGTGGGGCTGTGGAGGCAACAAGATCATTAGTGAGTCCTGGCTCTACCACTTATTACCTGTAACTCAACTTCCCTGTTACTCAGCTTCCCCGAGCCTCAGTCTCCTCACCTAAATGAACTAGGGATAAAAACAGAACTACCTCACAGAGTCGCTGAGAGGACTACGTATGATAACATGTGGAAAGTACTTAGCCCAACGCCTGGTATTTAATTGGTGCTCAATAAATAGCCACAATTATTCCTGATCAGTTGCTTTACATCCAAGGTCTGCCAAAGAGGGAACGGTGCACTTTCTTACTAAAACCGAACCATTTCAAAATAATGTGTGTTTGAGACAGAAGCCTTTAATAGGTCTGCCTGAGGAAAGTTCAGACATTGCTACCAGTCATGTTTGTGCTTTGGCATATAACAGAGATGTGGCACTAGATCATATTCTGAGAAGAGGCCTTTTGACACATAAAGTGAAAGTAGACAAACGTCTTATGGAGTTATTGTTATAGTTAACAATTGTGAGAGGAGAACGAAGGCTTTTAAAGACATATGAAGGTGTTGAAATCTTCAATCTTGTGCTTCTCAATTACTTAGAATGGATATAGTAATCCGTTCATTTTACCACTGACTGAGTACCCACCATATGCAAGTCATTGTGACCTGCAGCAGGGATCACAGGGATGAATGAGTACACACGGTCTTCATCCTCCAGGCACTTACCAGCCAGAGGAGGTGGAGGTAAAGAAGTAAGAAGCTTAAAGTCTACTGGACTCTAATTTCACTAAACACAGAGACTATGTTCTTCCATTTTTTATACCTTAGTTGCCATCACAATACCTGGTGCATAGTAGGGAGGGAAGGAAGGAAGGAAGGAAGGAAGGAAGGAAGGAAGGAAGGAAGGAAAAGGAGAGAGGAAAGGAAGGAAGGAAGAAGGGAGGGAAGGAGGGAGAGAGGGAGGGGGAAGGAAGGAAGAAGAAAGGGGGGAGAGAGAAAGAAAGAAGAAAGAAAAAAAGGAAGGAAGGAAGGAAGGAAGGAAGGAAGGAAGGAAGGAAGGAAGGAAAGAAAGAAAGAGAACTATATGAATGAATGAGATATAAAGGTTAGACTATGTGCCATAAAAACAGGTTCAAAAAAAAAAAAAGAAAGAATGATGGCTCTTTTGAGAGATCAGGGATTGAGGAAATCTTGAAAAAAATGGAAATTGAAGGAAGACTAGAATTTAAATAAGCAGAGATAGGAGGATGTCCAATTATAATTTTATACAATCGCAATGTGCTTTAAATTAGTTCTCACTAATAAAACAATTCTCATGCTGATTATTATTATGTATAACATTTCTATAACATTCTGTATCTGTAAATTGCAGGCAACTGCTTATTAGTTTGTTATTTATTATAAGGTCTTTTGATTTACTTATAAACAACTTGGTGGTTAATTATTTATTATAATAGGAAACTGAAGAAATAATATCTGGTCTCTAGCAGCCATGCTTCAATTATTGCTATTTGTCTCCTGGGGCTCTCTAATAAGTAGCCATAAAAAGTCAATTTGCAATTAGGAATAAAAAGGTTTATATTTGGCAGCGTTTATACCAACATGATTGACAATAGATATGAGTGACAGAAACTCTACAAATGTAAGAAGAATAACCTCATCATGGTATTAGCATATTGTCTTAAAAACAAACCATTATCAATCCTAGGATGAGAAAAGAGGTATAGGAATGGTTTTTAAAACAATGATTAGGATACTATAAAGGCTGCATAGAAATCTCTCAATAGTAGAAACTCAAAAGCAAAAAGAGACATAATTTTATTGATACTTTTGGAAAACCACTAAAAGGACTTGCCTGATCAAAACAGGAATAATTAAAACTGAATAAAAATAAAACTATTATCTCAGCGATGATCTCACACCAAACTAGGTAATGAACTATTTCTACTGCATGTTTTTAAACCTAGATGACCTTCAATGACTACCAGTCATTTTTTAAATTTTTTTAATAATGAAGATTTTTAATATTAAAACAATTGTCCTTTAGGTCAGTGCTTATAGTCTACTATCTGAACATCACTCCCTCTTCTGCAACAATATCTATAAATTTATCTATTTGCTTGTCCATTCTTTTGGAAGGAAGAAGTACTAGGTTGGTGCAAAAGTAATTGCAGTTTAAAAGGTTAAAAATAATTGCAAAAACCGCAATTACTTTTGCACCAACCTAATATGTATTATTTTAGCTTTTTAAAGTCTTCTGATCACTGAGATTAGGGTGTCTGAGAAGATAAATAGGGACAGATTCTAAAGGGAAAGTCCTCAAACAGAGTCAGGGAGGATCTGCCATGACCTGGAATCGCTCTTCTGAAAACGGAATAATTCAGAGAGCTAATGGTTGATGGGGGTGGGGTAGAAAAGTTGCTGACATGATCAGCTGGGAAATCAACCCACCATGTCAGACTCCCAAGTACACAGAAAGAGTCCCCAAACACCAGCTAGGGAAAGGTCTCTGATCTTTATTATTCCTTTGATTTTCTTTCCTATAAGAGATGCCCTTGAAATTTACACTGTAATAAAAATACCTAGGATTGGTTTACATGACTACCCATGAAGGTACTTCTTGCTTTGTTCAGATAAAATAACCTTCTCATAGTATCATAGCTTGGCTTGAATTGTAAGTCAATAGCCAGGTATGGTCGTGAGGACATCTGAATGGTTGAGCCAGGAGGAAGAGGTTAAATAAAAGGTGAGAAGAAACACTGACAGCATGGTACTATGTGTGAGCCTTCTCACCCAAGACAGAAGCCTTTGTGATAAGTATAGTTATACTTAAATGTGACATTTTAAAAGCAATTTTAAAGAATAAAACTAGAAGCCTCATGAAGAGCTAGTACATTTGGAGATTTCCACATTTGGAGACCCTGAAGGTCATTTTATGAATAACTCAGAGTCATTCGCTAGAGCGCGTGCCCTTGTGGCCTCCTGGGAACTATCCAGGTTAATTTAAAAAAAAAGGATGACAGAGCAAAGCATCACACATGCATGCGGATTTTCTCACATGCCCCATGGCCTGTCCCATTAACTATTTCACTAGCACATAACTGAACCTATTTAGAGCCATCCTAAGTTTCTTAATATCCTCAGTTTCCAGTTAATGGTTTGAGGAGTTTTCACAGAGCCTAAAGGAAGTGATTACGTGCTTGAATCCAACAGTAATTTAGATTTGGCGGGGGGGGGGGGGGGGGGGTGTCAACGGCAGCAGTTCAGGTTTACCATTTATCTCACCTCCACCTGGAAACAACCTTTCCAAATCGGCCTGCACACATGCGGAGGCTGTGAAAACCTTCCAGACCTTTTGGAATGATACCGGACCTCCCAGCATGGTTGCAAACCAGAATGAGATGGCGATACCCTCTTCCCATCCATGTTATGTTCAGGAGGCCAAACCAAACCGAGCCCCAGGTTGTAAGCCAAGAACCCCCACGGGATCGCCATGAGCTGTGGCACTTAGATACAAGGTCAGAAGGTACACCTTGAAAATCTGACCAAGCAAATATTTCAATTCAGAGTTTCACCTAAATGTCACCTTGTCAAATTTTTAAGTTTAATGCAAACAACAGTTGTATGTGGAACAGAAATCACCAAGAGACAGAATAATAAGAAAACAAAGGATACAAAATAAGTATATTTCTGATATGTCAGTTGCTGAATATCTTCCCTGACCAAAATTTAACCTTTTTATAATAAATGGTTGTCTGCACATCATAAAATATCGAATGAATATCATTAATGCCCATGGCAGGAAGAAATGAACATATTCATGAATTAGTACTTTGCTTTCACTTGTCTTGTCAAGGCTGAGATTTTGGTCTTGAGCAAATACAATTTTCTTTGAACTACCTTTAACTGATATGGTAGTTATACCACATCATCCTCTATATCAGAATTTATGATGATACCTGTAATCAAATAAATAATTTCTTTCTGGACTAATTATTAAACCTCAAAAAAGAGGTACAAATTAGACTTTGATTTGTCCTAGCCCGACTCCATTACCGGGCTTTTATCTTTAACAGCTAGAGAAGTCAAAATAAAAAATAAATTATATTAATTTAGTCTGTCTCTCAGATAATTTTATGGGGGGAAATAATTCAAATTGGCTGTTTACCTCAACAAGTTGGTCAATATAATCAACTTAGCTGATGGTAGCCTAATAGCGAATGCATTGACTTTTTTTGAAAGGTTAACTTAATTAGTCCTCACATTAAAATTCTAGAATAATGACCATGTAAGTGATTTTTAAGGAGGTGTGAATTGATAATCCTAATTATTTATTCAAGATGGTTTACTCCGCATTGCATCTCATTTTGTAGAAGGTAAAAAAGGCATACCTGTCTGAGGCATGCCCGAGTGGACTGTCAACAGTAGAAGGGGAACCAGTCAGAACCAACTGAAACAACAACAGAACTAATGCAAATAAGCACACATACTTGCTGTTAATATTTTTCTGGATTTGAATGGCAAATGGAACCAGTTCTCACTTAAGCAGAGGTTGCTTTATACTATTTAGTGTAAGGCAGCTTTAGTAGCTGCAGTGATAGCTGCCACCCCACACAGCCCACAGACGGTATGGTATCCCAGGCCTCAGGTAACAGAACCGCCAGAAGAAAAGCTAATCCACTGAAGTCAACTCACCGACAAACACTCATTTGTACATGTGAAATCTACCCGATCCCCATCCTCAAGTCCCACAAAGAGAGCTCAGCCTCCTTGAAGCAATTGCTAAGCAGGAACATTTCCACAGTGGGGTTATCTCTGGAAAGCACTAATACCACCCACCCTTTATGGCTAAGTACAAAACGAGTATTTAGAAGCAGGGTGGAGGTAAGATGTGCATTCTCATGCAGTGCTTGGAGGACTGTTAATTAGTACAGTCTCCTGGAAAAACAATTAAAAATGTAAAAATACAGAGAAAGCCTTGAGAAGATTCATCTATTGAGCCAATACTTCTACTTCTAGAAAACCATCCTAAGAAAATGACCTAAAACACAGAAAAAAAATCATGATCAAAGATGTTCATCAAAGTAAGATGTATGATATTTTGGACAATTGGGAACCATCTAAATGTCCAACAAAAGGGGAGAAGGCAAATGAATTTGGTAAAAATCATACAAGTATATGAGAATGCTATGCAGCTACTGAAAACATTGTCCATAGAGATCATTGACTTTACATGAAAAATGATTTCAAATGCTTGGTGAAATACACAGGCTGCAAACTTCTATACAGTATGATCCTAATTGTATAAAAATATGCATATTAAAAAAGACAAAGGAAATACACCAAAATGTTAATAGTAATTATTTGCTCATGGTAATACATGCAATTTGAATTTTCTCTTTTTATACTGTTCTGTGTTTCCTAAAGATTTTACATAAAGCACATACATCCAAGAAAAAGAAGCCATTCAAAACATCCGGGCAGAGGGTCCCCAGTTTTCCCAGCAGAGACTGGGGAACGTGGCTAGCCTTCGTGAGCAGATTCCACGCCCGAGCTGTCGCTCACATGTGACATAAAGCCTGGGGATGACTTCTTGCATTCCCCATCACGCCTTTGCCACCTTCCCCAGCCTTGGCTCTGACTCTCAGCCTTCGCTGTTTATAAACAGCCCTCTGGCAGTTACCTCTTCTCTGTAAGCCATGCTCTCCTGCCCGCTTCACCAGCAGGACCTACGGTAGCTCCATGACCTGGCCAGCCTCCTCCTGGCTCAGCCTAGCGGAGTCTTGGTACTGACAACAAATAAATTACCCTTGAAAGAAACAGGTATCATAAAACAAACTACCAAAGAACAGGGCAAGGAAATACAGTTTTCCTAATGTCTTCCATACAAGCCTTTTATATACAATGGACCTCCCTCACATCCTCAATATCTGTGCAGAGCATTGCATTTTGTGACTGTGAATGCACAACTCACAGATCCGCAGCAGTTCACCCTCAAAAATTGTAAGGTGGGAGATCGAGTATTATACTAATTGTACAGATAAGAAAATTGCAACTCAGAGACCCAACACTGAGTGGCTTATTCCCCCTGACCTTCAGGGCGTGTTCTTCTGTAAATAGTCATCATAATACCCACATGGTAGAGCTGTCCTAAGGGTTAAATGAGATAACAGATGCTGAGCACGTGTCTTGAACAGGGGCAGCATTCAACAAACGCCAGGTCCTTTGACTGTTAGGTCAAAGGGAAGCTCAAGGTTACATAGTTGGGAAGTGGCAGTGCCAGGACGGGAATCTAGGCCTTTTCATGCCAAGTGCATGCTTTTTATACTTTATTACCAACACTGTAAGAAGGCATGGCTTATGTCCTCAAAGAACTTACAATATTTTGTAGCTGGCATATCTCAACCACTTGAAACAAGAAAGCCATTATTCCCACAAAGAACTAACACAACCATAATAAAAACTAGGATATAGCTCTCAAACTATACAATTCTTTTGTCCAACAGCGACTGTTACAATACCTTCTTATGCATACCTCTCAAAGCTTAGGGCCCCATGTTTCATCCCTGTTTCAGCGAGTTGAGTATGGGGAAACCAGGTAAGAAAATAAATCTCTTTCCATCCTGACTATAGAATATATTTTCTGTGGGCATTCTGAAATGCAGGAAGTTTGAGTTGTTTTTGGAAACTTTTTTCTGACTTCTAGAAAGTATCATTCTCAATCACAAACTTTTTTTGTTTTAAGGGACAAAAAGACAGCTTCAGTGGAGTTTAAGACTGTTTCCATCTTTCAAAACAAAATCCTCAACTTGATTAATTACTTGAACCTAAAGCATATGACATGTGGCAGTGGATAACACAAGAAAAAAGACACAACGAGAGGGAATATTTTAGAGGCAGAGAAAGTTCTTCATGATGCTAGAAGCAGAGCGTGCACACAGACACACACAAGGTAGGAAATTTTTCTGTCTCCTGTGTATTCAACGTCATCATAGCGAAATCCAGGACCAGCAACCCTAGGCATTGCTATTTCTATACCGCAATCTTCACCTCTTTATCAGCTGACAAAAAGAATTTAAAACTGTGTTGTGCAATGTTGAAGCTTCTTTATATCTAAGAGGATAATTTATTAATACTTGAAATTCACATGTTAAAAGATATTTAATGTCCTGTGTGTTTTTGTTTTTTTTTATATAGTTCCACTGTACACTGCTTTCTAAGGTGAATAGGTAAATGATGCCCTCGAACAGGTAGCCCTCAGCAAAACTGTGAAGCAAGGGAGACGTTTTTCTTCAGAAACACTCCACCTCCCTTTTCTGCATGTCTGTTCCTCTCGGGGCCTGGGGTGAGGCCCCCTATTTACTGAGCACCTTCAGTGAGGCACACTTCTCTGCGGCGCATGCTTTACAGTGTCTGTTTCACTCCTTACAACACGTGTATCAATCCCCTTAATTATTCAGAGACGAGGAAGCTAAGTCTCAGAGAATGTGTGACACATCTACAACAAAGAAACTGATCTGTGAGTACGGATCTTCCTCCACTTGAGTGTTCATCCAGTTTCTACCCAAACTGGGCTCCCCCAACAGCAGAAACCCTCAGCAGCAGCTGCCCTGGGCTCGTTTACATCAAGCTGCTAAGGACAGGCCACCATTGGAGTTAATCCCTCTTAGAAGTGTTCTGATTCGACAAGTGACTAGGCAGGCATGAGTTTAAACCAAATCAGTGGTGAAAATTGAGACCGGATGGGAGAACTTCAGAATGCTGAGCGTCTTTAGAGATCATCTCATTAACCTCTTCTCTGATTAACACACGGATTTAAAATAATGGAAGCGTGAGAGGGGACGTGACTTTGCAGAGGTCACATAACAAATCATGTGCCCAGGACTCCTGACTCAGTCCTGTGCTTTTAAGGCACCAGCCATGATATTCAGACACAGGGTCAAAAACACAGGCTGAGCTAAATGAAAATTATTTCAATGTTATTAATTCATGTTAGCGATCGAGAGTGCTGGTCAGACTGTCTGAGCTTGAACCCTGGGCACATCTCTTACGAATTGTGTGGCCTAGATAAGGTACCTTCTCTTTGCCTTGGGTTTCTTTTTTTTTTTTTTAGCAATCAACCAAATAATTTTATTTATATTTTTTTTTTTAGTGGAAGCTTTCATTTTATTTTATTTATTTTTTTATTATTATTTTTATCAATTATATAAGAATAACAATTGTGCCTCAGAGGTTATCGTGAGGATCAAAGGTGATAATCTATGTAGAATTCTAACTTCTTTGTGCTCAGCAGACACTGAATAAATGTTAGATATTACTATTATAATTAAAATTATTTTTATTATTATTACTACTACTACTTAAGATAAGTGACAGTTAATATTTTCACTTTGGGGGAGGACGGTAGAAAAAACTTCCTGCTATCAAATTCTCTCCCTCTTTTCCAAAGGCAGCCTGGACAGTCTCTGGGATGAAGGTAAGATGAGTAGAAAGTTAGCACCAGGAATGAAGAAATCACCTTGGAAAAATAAAATTGCCTACTGAACATTTTCATTTGATGTTCAAAGTCAAGATTCCCCATCTTTCTCAAACTATTCTTTCTTATTTACTTCCTCCCCCCCGCCCGTTTTATACAGATATGATTAATACATAACATATTAGTTTTAGTTGTACAACATAACAATTTGATATATGTATATATTGCAAAATGATTACCACAATAAGTTAACAT
Source organism: Rhinolophus sinicus (assembly GCF_036562045.2). NCBI lineage: Eukaryota > Metazoa > Chordata > Mammalia > Chiroptera > Rhinolophidae > Rhinolophus > Rhinolophus sinicus. Next base: position 93,079,892 of record NC_133755.1, read on the forward strand.
CAATTATCTCACAGTTACAATTTTTTTCTCCTCATGAGAACTTTTAAGATCTACTCTCTTAGCAACTTTCAATTATACAATACAGTATTGTTAACTATAGTTACATACTGTACATTAAATCCCCAGGACTTATCTTATAACTGAAAGTTTGTACCTCTTGACTACCTTCATCCATTTTGCCCACTCCCATCCCCCACCTCTGGCAACCACCAATCTGTTCTCTGTATCTATGAGTTGTTTTTCTTTTTTTAGATTCCACATATAAGTGAGATCATGCAATATTTGTCTTTCTCTGACCTATGCTAAGTGTAGCAAAATGCTCTCAAGGTCCATCCACGTTGTCACAAATGGCAGGATTTCCTTCTTTTTTATGGCTGAATAATATTTCATTGTATATGTGTCTGTGTGTGTGTATATATTTCAAGTATTCATTAATAAATTACCCTCTTAGAGCCCAGAAATAAACCCATGCCTATATGGTCATTTAATCTATGACAATGGAAGCAAGAATTTACGGTGGGGTAAAGACAGTCTATTCAATAAATGGTGCTGGGAAACCTGGACAGACACATGCAAAAAAATGAAGCTGGACCACCTCCTTACACCATATACAAGAATAAATTCAAAATGCATTAAAGACTTAAATGTAAGAACTGAAACCATAAAACTCCTAGAAAAAAATATAGGAAGAAACTTTACAGACATTACCTGGAGTAAGATTTTTACCGATATATCCCCTCGGGCAAGGAAGTAAGAGAAAAAACAAACATGTGGGATTACATCAAACTAAAAAGTTTTTTCACAGCAAAGGAAACCATCAATAAAACAAAAAGGGATCCTACTGAATGGGAGAACATATTTGCCAATGATATATCCGATAAGGGGTTAATATCACAAATTTATAAAAAACTCACTCAACTTAATTCCAAAAAAACAAACAACCCAATTAAAAAATGGGCAGAGGACATGAAGAGACATTTTTCTAAAGAGGACATACAGATGGCAAACAGACATATGAAAAAATGCTCAACCTCACTAATCATTAGAGAAATGCAAATAAAAACCACAATGAGATACCACCTCACCCCAGTCAGAATGGCTATCATCAGTAAATCAACAAACAAGTGCTGGCGAGGATGTGGAGAAAAGGGAACCCTCGTGCACTGTTGGTGGGATTACAGATTGGTGCAGTCACGATGGAAAACAGTATGGAGGTATCTCAAAAAACTGAAAATGACCCAGCAAGTCCACTCCTAGGAATCTACCCAGAGAAATCCAAAACTCTAATTCAAAAAAATGTATGCACCCCTATGTTTATTGCAGCACTATACACAATAGCCAAGACATGGAAACAACCAAAATGCCCATCGGTAGACAGCTGGATTAAGAAACTGTGGTACATTTATACAATGGAGTATTACGCAGCCATAAAGAACGAAATCTTACCATTTGCAACAACATGGATGGACCTAGAGAACATTATGCTAAGTGAAATAAGTCAGACAGAGAAAGACAAATCCCATATGATCTCACTTATATATGAAATCTAAAGAAAAGAATAAATGAATGAACTAATCAGAAACAATCTCAGAGACACAGAGGAAAAACTGAGGGTTGCTAGATGAGAGGGGGCGGTGCGGATAAGGGAGAAGATGAGGGGATTAGAAAGCACAATCGGAACCACAAGATTGCCACAGGGATATGAAAGTCAATTTGGAGAATGCAATCAATAATGTTGTAAAGACTTTGTAGGGAATCTGACGGATACTTGTCCCATTAGGGAAACCACCTCAGGGATGATGTAGATGCCTGATCACTACACTGTACACCTGAAGCTGAGCTGAACAATAATGAATGTCAACTACAATTATATATATATATATATAGTTACAAGAAGTGGAGTACAGCATTAGGAATAGAGACAGTGGAAATGTAATGGCTGTGTGCAATGTCAGAGGGGTAGTAGACGGGGGGAAAGGGGTTATCACTGTGTGAGGTGAATAAATGATAAATGTATATTACATTGTTTTGTTCACCTGAAACTAATAAAAAAATAAGGTCCCCTCTTAGATATAAATAAGTTTCAATATTTATATATTATATAAAATATATAAATATAAAAATAGGTAGGTAGGTAGATATTTATCTCCCATCTTCTTTATCCATTTATCCACTGATGAACACTTAAGTTGTTCCATGTCTTGGCTATTGTAAATAATGTGGCTACGAACACGAGAGTACAGATAGCTCTTCAAAACAGTGATTTTGTTTCCTTCAGATAAACACCCAGAAGTGGGATTGCTGGATCATATGGTAATTCTACATTTTAAATTGTTGAGGAATTGCCATGCTGTTTTCCATCATGGCTACACTCCTACCAACAGTGCACAGCATTTTCTTTCCGTCACAGCCTCACCAACACTTATCTCACTTTTTGTTTTGTTTTGTTTTGATAATAGCCTAGTAAGTGTGAGGTGATATATTTCATTGTGGTTTTGATTTGCATTTCCCTAAGGATTAGTGATGTTGAGCACCTTCTCTCTCTCTTTTTTTTTTCAGTTATAGTTGATATTCAACATTATTTTACATTAGTTTCAGATGTGCAGCATAGTGGTTAGACATTTGTACAATTTATTCAGTGTTCCACTCCAAGTAGTCTGGTAATCACCTGGCACTATACATAGTTGTTGCAATGTTATTGACTATATTCTCTACGCTGTATTTACATCCCTGTGACTAATTTATAATTACCAATTTATACTTCTTAATCCCTTCACCTTTTTCACCCAGCCCCCCAAACCCTCCCCTCTGGCAACCATCAACCTGCTGTCTGTATCTATGAGTCTGTTTCTGTTTTGTTTGTTCGTTTATTTTGTTTAGATTCCACATACAAGTGAGATCATATGGAATCTGTCTTTCTCAGTCTAACTTATTTCACTTAGCATAATACCCTCTAGGTCCATCCATGTTGTTGCAAATGCTAAGATTTCATTTTTTTATGGCCGAGTAATATTCCATTATATATATATATCATAACTTCTTTATCCAATCGTCTATCGATGGTCACTTAGGTTGCTTTCATATCCTGGCTGTTGTAAACAGGAGCATCTTTTCATGTACCTGTTGGCCATTTGTACATCTTCTTTGGAAAAATATCTATTCAGCTTCTCTGCCCATTTTTAAAAGCAGATTATTTATTTTTTGTTATTGAATTGTATGGGTTCTTTACATATTTTGTTTATTAACCTTTTATCAGATATATGGTTTGCACATGTTTTTTCCCACTCCATGGACTGCCTTCTCATTTTGTTGATGGTTTTCTTTGCTGTGTAGAAGCTTTTTAATTTGATGTGTAGTCCCATTTGTTTATTTTGCTTTTGTTGGCATTGCTTGGCTGATAAACTTAAAAAAAAAAAAAAAAAAAAAGTCATTGCCAAGATCAATGCCAATGAGATTATCCTCTATATTTTCTTCTAAGAGTTTTATGGTTTCAAGTCTTATGTTGAAGTCTTTAATTCACTTTGAGTTGATTTTTGTGTATGGTGTAAAATAGCGGCTAAGGTTCATTTTTTTGCACATGGCTGTCCAATTTTCCCAGCATCATTTATTAAAGAAACCAGACTTTTCCCACTGTATATTCTTGGCTCCTATGTCATAAATTAATTGACATAGATGCATGGGTTTATTTTTGGGCTCTTTCTTCTGTCCCATTGATCTTTGTATCTCTTTTTAATGCCAATGTCATACTGTTTTGATTACTGTAGCTTCATAACATAGTTTGAAATCAGGAAGTGTGATGCTTCTGGCTTTGTTGTTCTTTCTTAAGACTTCTTTTGGCTGTTCAGAGTCTTCTGGGGTTCCTTACAAATTTTAGGATTGTTTGTTCTAATCCTGTGAAAAATGCCATTGGAATTTTGACAGGGATTGCATTGAATCCATAGATTGCTTTGGGTAGTATGAACATTTTAAATACTAATTCTTCCAATCAATGAGCATGGAATATCTTTCCATTTATTTGTGCATTTGTCAATTTCTTTCATTAATGTTTTACAGTTTTTAGTGCACATGTCTTTAACTTCTTGGTTAAATTTATTCCTAGGTATTTTATTCTTTTTGATGCAATTATAAATGAGATTGGTTTCTTAATTCCTCTTTCTGGTAGTTCACCATTAGTGTATAGAAATGCAACTGGTTTTTGTGTATTGATTTGTATCCAACATTTTATTGAATTCATGTGTTAGTTCTAACAGTTTTTTCTGTGCAATCTTTAGGGTTTTCTGTATGTATTATCATGTCATCAGTAAATAGAGACAGTTTTACTTCTTCCTTTCTGGTTTGAATGCCTTTTAATTTTTTTCTTGCCTAAATGGTCTAGCTAAAATTTCCAATACTATGTTATATAAAGCGGCAAGAGTGGACATCCTTACCTTGCTCCTGATCTTAAAGGAACAATTTTCAGTTGAAATTCCCCATCTTTCTCAAACCTACTCATTCTTATTTCTTCCTAACTCAGTTAAAAGCCTAACCATATTTAGACATCTAGTCTTAACCTTCCACAGCACCACCCACTTGATGACCAGTGCCACTGATTCTCCCTCTTAAATGGCTCTCTCTAGATCTCGCTTCTCTTTCCTTATTCTACCTGGTTCAGGCACAATTATTATTATTATTATTATTATTTTTTTTTTGCCTGACCACTGGAGTGGTCTAAAATCTGACCTCACTGCTCTTTGTAACCCTACCTACCCACTACTTTCATAGCCACTTTTGCAAAACACAAATTAAATCAAAGCATTTCTCCCATAAAGTCTACATGGTTTCTCCTCAACAGGGTATAATCACAACCCAGGTGAACTGGAACCCCCCCACTCCTGTCAAACTCTCCTGCCAATCCCTCACTTCAGAACACCTAGATATTCTTTGAACACGACCTTTCCTTCAACGTGGAATGCGTAGTCCCTTCAGTCCCTTCTGTGGAGAACTCCCAGGGCCTACCGGGATCTAGTCCAAATGAAGTTCTCTCCAGGCTCTTCAAGATTCTCTCCACTCACCTTTCCCTGAGCTCTCACTGAATTTGTTCCTGTATTTCCATCAAACACTCACCATGATGATCATTAACACTTTTTTTCTTATCCTTCTTTTTTGGTAAATTGATTTCTGAACGACAGGGGCCTCTTTCATTTAGTCTCTGGCACAGGGCCTCCACATTACATAGTATATGCTTAACAAACAACTGCTGAATAAACTAAGTGGATAGTACAGAAAATACAGGAAATGAGACCACAGCCACTATCAAAGTTGGTCTCAATAAAGCTAGTTTCTGCAACATACACGACTAACTGCAAACGATTACTCAAGCATTTTTTATTTTGTTCTTTTTTAAAGAGAGTGATGTCTACTTGCAAATGACAAAGCTCTCAAGCTCCCACTTATGCCTATTAAATGTTCATCAATGGTGAGAAAGCCATACTCGCCCCAATTTAGTTGGGTTCTGCACGACCTGCACACACAGGACACTTTGAAAGCTCTTGGCATCTGGAGCTTAAGTTGAGGATACTTTTCCCGACGCAGTGCTATGGACTGGACTCTGGTAAGTAGGTGCTTAATAAATGCAGATTTGCTTTGCCACAGATTTCAAAGCAAAGTGCAGCTCACATTTTAGACTAATTCACCTCAATGACTGATCATACTTAAGATAATAGCTCTAAAGCTAAAGAAAATCAATGAGTAAACTGAAAAGCAGCCAACGGTACATTCCCCTGCTTTGTTCTACAGTCAGTGCTGACCTGCTTCTTGAGCCTTCCAGCTTCTAGGTTTTTCCAGCTCTGCCGTGTCCCTGCAATGGAGGGGGCCGGTTAGCAAGTGTTGCCCTGAGTTTGTGATGCATTTGTCCTGTTTTGAAGTTGATGTAATATGTGTGAAAGTTGAGTTGCATTATTTAACATGCCCTACTTTTCCTAAAGCCTCAGCTCTGTACCATAGGTTAAGCGGGATTCTGGCTGAAGGAAGGGAGAAGTGTGGGCGGTAATGCTCCAGCATCCTTTCATCTCCAGTTGTGGGACTGTATGCTAAAGGGAGCCCAGCAACTTTTGTGGTTGCTAAAACGATACTTTTAAAAAAGCCTTGACTTTTGAATACCCATTGAATACTTCTATCCCAATGTAGGAAATAGTTAAGATTCAAAGCATGCACTCTGCTATACAATTCATTTCGGGATAAGAAAAAGACTGCAGTGCCTTGGAGAATAAATCATTAACTAAAAGTCAAACCGAGACGCCCTGGAAACCAGTGAGACCAGGAGGCAGCAGACGGATCAGGTGGCGGAGATTTGCTTGTTCCCCCTGGTGACTTCTAGAGCAAAGCATCATCCCACAGGCAGGACGCACTGAGAACACTGTGCTCCCTTCTATTTCACTTTTCAAACTTGAAGTTATTTTTAGATGACCCAAGCCCGTTAATCCCAGGCAGGACAATTCCCGCTGCGCCTGAAAGCACCTTCCTCTTCCCCAGCACTTTTCCTTTAAGCACTGGGAAAGGAGTCTCGCCGTTCTTTCCTCTGCTCTCTGCATCCAGTCCACCTCCACTAACCACCAGTCCAAACCTCAGTCCTGGGGACCACAGGCGTCTTTATTATCCTCCACTTACGCACCTGCTGCTGCTACTAAGAAGGCGAAACCTGCAGCCACCAGGAACGGGAAAGGGGTTCCTGGAGACCCGCGCCTCCTATAAGGGAGACCTCTGCCCCCAGAGCTGCCTCGGGGACTGACGACTGGATCCGGAGACCACTCCCCACCCCCGCCGCTGCCCCTTGCCCACTCCTTCACCCAGCCGCGCTTGCCCGCCCCCTGCCACGGTCCCCGGGCACTGCCGGGTCGCCGCACGCAGCTTTGGCAGGACAGGGTGCAGGAGCGAGCGGGCCAGCGCGGTTACATAACCGACCTGCTGGGCGTACGCGATGCGCCGAAAGAGGCAGCGGCGGTGTGGCTCTGGCGGTCCGCGGGGGCCGGCGACTGCGGGCGCGGCGCTGCCGCTCACCTGCCCGCGGGTGCGAGCGCACGTGGGGGCGGGCGCAGTGCCCGCTGGCTCGGGTGTGGGGCGTGCGCTGCGCGCCCCGCCTTCGTGTCTCCGGGTCTCCCGGTCCGTCAGTCCGTGGGTCTCTGCCTCCTGTCTGCTGCTCCCCACAACCTCCGCCGCGGTCACCCGGGACAAAGCGGCTCCGGGGAGGGGCCGAGCCCGGGGCTCTCGCAAGAGCCAGCGGAGATGGGCGCGCCCCCAGCTCCGACTCATCGAGCCAACCTCCAATCAGACCCCAGGAAACCGAAAGCCCCTGTCTGGCCTCCTCTCATCCCCTCCCCTCTGACCGGCGCTCTTCCCGGTCCCCCACGCACTCCGTTACCCGGGCTCCCACTCTGCCCTCAGCTGCTTACCGCCTCCTTTCCACTTGGGGTGCCCAGGAAAGAGTGAAGACCCTCAGCTCAGGAGTCTGTCCGCAAGAGTTCCGGCTTCAGCGGGGAGATGCTCCTCGGGGTTACAGCCGGGGTCGGGGGGCTTCTTGGGGATCGGAGTGGGGAGGGGGCCGATTCAGAAGCGCATGGTGACTGGCCAAGAAGAAATTGGCCGAGAAGCAAAGTGGGTAGCGAGTACTGCCAGAGAGACACTTCTTATGAGCGGACTGAGCCCCCGACTCCCACTAACTGAGGAGTTGTCGGGAAGCCCCTAGAAGGTCCTCATAGGCGTTCGCGCCGGGTAAGCGCTGGCGTCCTCTGGCTGGAGCCCTGTGTCCGCCCCGCCCACGCGGCTGAAGGTGCCCCGCCGGCGTTCACAGTTTTTGCCAGGATTCACAGCCAGCAGACCCGGGAACAGAAGGGCTTCAAGGACTCCTATTGTGTGAGTCTGTGACACAAGGAATGGGAGGCTGGTATCATACAGTAAACGGTTGCATGTGAAACAGAATCTAGAATAGATCTGTTGTTCAACAAACTTAACCCCAGCAGAAGTCTCTGCTTTACAAAAGAAAGCAATTCAGGGCAGAGGAAGCCTGTGGCTTAGCGGGGGCACCTTTACAGGAGGGCTGAAAATATAAAAAATGTGAAAAGATCATAATGGGGAAAATGGGGAAAATGGAAGAAACGCGCGTGTGGGGGGGTGGGGGGGTTGAAGACAAACCTGAGTGAGGAAGTGAAAAACAGATTTGTCAGTTTTGTTTTCTGTCATCGTTCTAATTGCGACCCAAGTAGGCCTTATTCCTTTTCATTTCTACGGCTTTCTGTTTCCTAAAACGATATTAAAATGGGATTGAAGCAATCTATAAGTTTCACAATTATTCTTCACTCACCCAGACGCTGCATTGTTTTTTTCCCCAGGTTGATACACAAATGCATCCTTTAAAAAAAAGAAAACAATCCGAACAAAAAAGTAGACCTTGGCTCTTCTGTCTGATTAATCTGCACTAACAAATAAAGACAGAATTTCAGAGTTGAATATGAACTTAGCCTCCTACTCTCTCAAACGTCTTCTGAATGCGTAAATCCATAAGTAGTCGCTGATTTAGATGAATTACAGTAGTCTCTCCTTATCCACAGTTTCGCTTTCCACCATTTCAGTTACTGTTGGTCAACCACTGTTTCAAAATATTACGTGGAAAATTCCAGAAATAAACAATTCATAAGTTTTAAATTGTGCATCATTCTGAGCAGCTGGATGAAATCTCTTGCTAGCGGGCTCCGCCCTTCCCAGGATGTGACTCTTCCCTTTGTCCAGTGTATCCACACTGAATATGCTACCTGTTGAGGAGGCACGTGGTAACCATCTAAGTCATCAGATTGGTTGTTGTGCTTGTGCTCAAGTAACCTTTATTTTACTTAATAATGGCTCCAAAGTGAAAGAGTAGTTATGCTGGCAATTCAGAAATGCCAAACAGAAGATGTAAAGTGCTTTATGAAAGTGAAAAGGAAAAAAAAATCTTATGCTGAGGCTGATAAGATCAACTGTAAGAACGAATCTTCTATCCATGAAATTACCTAATTTAGAAATTAAAATCTACCATAGATATGTAAGTATGTAGAGGGAAAAAAGATAGTGTATAGGGGTAGACGGGTGGCTCAGTTGGTTAGAGCGCGAGCTCTGGGCAACGGGGCTGCCAGTTCAATTTCCACATGGGTCAGCGAGCTGCGCCCTTCGCAACTAGATAGAAGTCAATGAGCTGCTGCTCAGCTCCTGGGTGGCCAGATGGCTCAGTTGGTTGGAGCACAGGCTCTCAACCACAAGGTTGCCAGTTCGACTCCCACAAGGGATGGTGGGCTGCGCCCCCTGCAACAAACAATGGCAACTGGACCTGAAGCTGAGCTGCGCCCTCCACAACTAAGATTGAAAGGACAACAACTTGACTTAGAAAAGTCCTGGAAGTACACACTGTTCCCCAGTAAAGTCCTGTTCCCCTTCCCCAATAAAAAATAATAATAATAACAATAATAATAATAAAAAGATAGTGTATATACAATTTGGTACTATCCATGGTTTCAGGCATCCACTGGGGGGAGGTCTTGGAATGTATCCCCTGCAGATAAGGGGTGGACTACTGTACTTTTTTGATAGGTTTTATTTGAAAGGGCATCCTTATATTGAGCCCAAACTTGCCTTCCTAGGATTTTCGCTCGTTGGTTCTGGTTTACTTTTTGAAGCCATGGAGGTGGAGTCCAATTCCTTTTCCAATTGACTGTCTTTCAAATATATGAAGAGATCCATTATGTCTCAGTCACTCCAAGGCCCACTTTCTGAGTAAAATATCCTCAATCCTTTACACAAAATCTCCCTTACAGTATTTCTAGAATCTTCACCAACCTGAAGACTTTCATCTTAATAGGATCTATTTGTTAACTACATGTTTACAAATACAATTTTCTGGATAGAGAAGTAAGATTTTATTGCAGAAATTTTGAAAAGTTAGAAAAACAAGATATAATGTGAGGATTAATCAAAGCAATACATGTAAAGCTCTTGGCATAATACCTGGCCCACAATAACACTCAATATATGTTAGGTGTTACAAAAAAAAGTGAACATGGTCATTTTCCTGACTCAGATACCAGTATTATTTTTTTATAGACTATTTTTTAGAGTTTAAGATCCACTGCAAAATTGAATGGAAGATACAGATATTTCCCATATGCCCTCTGCCCCCACATTTATTTAGCCCCCCCCCCCATTGTCAACATCCTCACCAGAATGGTACATTTCTTACAATCAAATTTACATTGACACATCGTATCAATCAAAGTCTGTATTTTACATTAGGCTTATTTGCCATATACATTACTTCTTCGGTGAGGTGTCTTTTCAGATGTTTTGCCCTTTTTTTCTTGGGTTGTTCATTTTTCTTAATGTTCTTATTGTTTTCTTGTTATTCTTTTAAGGGTTCTTTTAGATTTTGAATAACAGTCCTTCATCAGATATGTATTTTGCAAATAATTTCTCCAACTTGTGGCTTCTCATTCTCTTGACAATGTCTTTCACAAAGCAGGTTTTAATGTTATGAAGTCCAGCTTATCAGTGACTCATTTCATGGATCATGCCATTGGTGTTTTAATCTAAAAAGTTATCATCATACTCAAAATCATCTAGATTTTCTCCTTTATTATCTTCTAGGAGTTTTATAGTTTTGCATTTTACATTTAGGTCTACATCCATTTTGAGTTAATTTTTGTGAAGTGTGTAAAGTCTGTGTCTAAATTCTTTTTTTTTTTTTTTTTTTTGCATGTGGATGTCCAATTGTTCAGTATAATTTGTTGAAAAGACTATCATTGTATTGCCTTTGTTTCTTTGTCAAAGATCAGTTGGCTATATTTATGTGGGTCTATTTCTGGGCTTTCTATTCTGTTCCATTGATCTATTTATCTATTTTTTTCACCAATACCACATTGTCTTGGTTACTGTAACTTTTTGGTAAGTCTTGAAATCGCATTGTGTCAGTCTTCTGATTTTGTGCTTGTCCTTTAGTATTGTGTTGGCTCTTCTGGGTCTTTTGCTTCTTCTTGTAAACGTCAGAATCAGTTTGTACATATCCCCAAAATAACTTGCAGGCATTTTGACAGAAATTGCATTGAATCTATAGATCAAGGTGGCAAGAATTGTCATCTTAATCATATTCAGCCTTCTTATTCATGAACATGGAATATTTCTTCATTTATCTAATCTTTCCTTGATTTCTTTTATCAGCGTTTTGCAGTTTTCCTTATATAAATTACATATATATATATTTTGTTAGATTTCTGCCTAGGTATATCATTTTGGGTGGCTTTGAACAATTTTAATTGAGTTGTTTGTCTTTTTGTTTGTGTGTGTGTGTGTGTGTGTAGAGTTGTAAGAGTCCATTATATATTCTGAATATATGTTATCAGATATATGATTTGCAAATATCTTCGCCCATTCTGTGAGTTGTCGTTTCTCTTTCTTGATAATGTCCTCACTATTAAGTACAAAAGTTTTTAATTTTGATGGAGTCAAATTTATCTATTTATTGTTGTTGCTTATGCTTTTAGTGTGAACAATAACATTATTTTTATGGCTATGTAATATTCCTGATAGCTATACATTTTTTCTCTTTTTTCTTGAAACAATTTAAAACTTACAGAAAATTTGCAAGAATAACACAAAGAACTTTTATATACCCTTTGCCAGAACCCTTTTTTATAAAAGGATCCCAGACAGGATTTTGCCTTTCAGCCAGTTGTCATGTTTCTTTAACCTCCTTCAATCTGAAACAATGACCTTGACAGTTTTGAGATTATGAGCCAGTCATTTTGTGGAATGGGTTTGTCTGACGTTTCTGCATAATTACACTGAGGTTACACGTTGTAGGCCAGAATATCATAAAAATGATGCTGTGTGGCATATGGTTTTTATTTGTCACAATGTTTTTCCACTTTTATCACTTCTTTTATATTAATTAGCTCGCATTCCACGGCAAGAAAGAGTTTTTGTTCCCACTTACTCATTTAGTAATATGAACGTGTACTCACAGATTCCTAGTTTATTCAGCGGGTCATAATTTATTGTCATAGTTATTTTAATGCTCATCACCCCAGGTTTGGTCAGTGAGAGCCCCTTCAAGCTGGTTTTTGTGTCCATTGACACGTCCTCATAATTGAATGTTTTCTTACTGTCTGGTACAAAATATTCCAGACTCAACTTATTCATTCTCAGCCCAACCCTTGGAATCAGCCACTTCTCCAAGAAGTTCTGGTTTGTTTTTGGTGTTTTTTTTGTTGGTGGTGGAGAATGGTAATTAGAAGCCAAGAGCTGGGTGCTACGTGTGAGTTGTTGCTGTTTGGGTGCTACTATCCAAGGCCCTCTCGGTAAAAGGGCTGGGAAATATACACATGTATATTTGTATATACGAGTATACCCTTATTCAAATCATTGATAAAATTTAAATGAGGTTAGAGCCTGGGGACCACCACTTCAGACTTTCATTAATGTCAGGAATTGTCCAGGGCAGTTGGGGGCTATGCTCACTTTGGGTGAATCAGAATCTCTACGGGATTTCCCGCAATACGCACTGCCCCTATGACCCTGATATGCCACCCCTCCCCCAGGAGACCCATCCTTCTTCTCCTTCACCTTTTCTTGCTGAGTTGAGTCTCATTTCTCTTATAACTGAACGTTATTAATATAAGAACATCATATCTCTTAGGTCTATGGGGGAAAATAGATTGAGAATTACCACTCTTGATTAAATCAGAACTCTATTTATAGAATATTCAAAGTAACAGAAAATAATTAAAAAGCATGTATTTGTCTATACGGCAAACGTTCATTTATTCATTTAACAAATGTCTGTTGAGTTTCCACCCTACTGCTGTTGGTGCTAGAGATACAATAATGAATAAGACAGTCTTTGTTCCCATGCGGCTTATACTCTTGAGTGAAATGTTTTCCTCATAGATTTGCCTGATTCATTCTTGGCTTAGAGGAAAATTTAATTCATTAAGGGAAAATTTTATTAAAACTCATTTGTGACCCTAAAAGAACTTCAGATTTCCCAAAGATATATACTCAGATTTTTTTTTTCTTTTTTTCAAAGAGAGGACTTCAGACTCTTTGCTTCCTTATTGGAAGACATTCTAGGGGTTTGAATTTGTGAAACAATTTGAAGATTACTTACCACTACCAATAGAAACCAAAACAACAATATTAAATATGTTTTGAAGTCATTACTAAGTGCCAATCACTTTTCTCTGGAGTTCATATATATAAATTAATGTACCCTTAAAACATCCAATGAAACAGGTACAGCTATTTTTTTTTTTACTTAAAAAAAAAACTGTCAATTACAGTTGACATTTAATATTATATTAGTTTAAAATGTACAGCATAGTGGTTAGACATTTATATAACTTACGAAGTGATCCCCAAGATAAGTCTAGTACCCACCTGGCACTACATATAGTTATTATTATATTGTTGACTATATTCCCAGTGCTGTACTTTACATCCCTGTGACCAGTTTGTAACTGTCAATTTGTATTTCAGGTGGAGAGCAAGGAACAGAGTGAGTGATTCTACGGCAAAGTTGTTGGTTGCTCTCAGCTACTCTAGAGATTTTCCTTGTGGGAGTGGGGAACAACACACATACTCCCTAAAAAATAAAATAAAATCAAGATGACTGAGTGTATTTCTAATAGCTAAAGGAATCTCTGGTGTCAATGTCTTCCAGCCAAAGACCACCGAGAACACACCAGTTAAACAAGTTGGGTTTATTGCTCATTGCAGTGAGGGAGAGCTGTGTGCACGGACACATGGGCCATGGCAGTAAGAAGATTTTCGAAAGAACACCTCTTAGGGCTTGGACTAGTTTTAAGTGATTGGGGGAGGGTTCAAGGAAGGAGTACTTTGCTCTAGATTGGATGCTGTTAGGATGCAGGAGTAATTCTTTACTTGGGTATATTAATAAATCTTATCTACAAGGCAGGAGGAATGAAGCAAAGCTACAGCTATAATTGGAAGAGGGGAAAAAAGCAGCAGTCATTCATATTAGCCAGGCTGGGAGAACGTGTGAATATGTTCACATTTTGCCTCTGTTTAGAAAGGATTGCAGATCGTCCTTTTGTCTTGTTTCATCATGGTCCTAGGATGTTTTGTGAAACAGTTTATATTCCACAGGAGGATACCAGCACCGAGCTGCTCACGCCTATCATGGCAGATCACAGCTGTCAGGGCCACTTTTCTCTTCCTCACTACTGAGTTATTGTCACTGTGATAGATAAATCCTCCCTCACCTTGGCAACCTCACATAGTAACCAGCCCATCAACAATTTCTAATAATAATCAGCAAAACCTAGTACCTAATAATGTCCACCACCTTTTCCACAAGTGAAAAATAAGCAAAAGTAGTACGAGTACTTTCAAAGGGCTCTTTTAAAGAAAAACGAGTAAGTGTAAAGCTCCCAAGACAACCAGAGAAAAGTAAAATATGTGACTGTGTGATGGGCATTGAAAAAAAGGCAAGTTCTGTAAATACTAGAGAGGTCTGGGAAGATGTGACAGAGGGTGAGACTTGGGCTAGGCTTCAAACATGAATTGCATTTGGAGAGGAAAAGAAGTAGGTGGTGGACCTTTCAAGCGAGAAGAACCACACTTACACCGAAGAGGATGAGTATGGCAGACAGGAAGGGCGGCAGCCAAGGCAAGATCCACCCTTAGGGCTGACCAAGCATGGAGATGGGGGAATAGATGGGGCCGGAGAGAGAAGGAGATTGGCTGTAGCGCTGCACCAAATCCAGTCCAAAACACTCATTGTGGTCCCACAATAACACCACAGCAGACAAAAATAACTATCCAGGTACATTATTACCAAGAAGAAGTCTCACATAGAGAAGCTAGGGCTTATCTTGACAACCAAAAAGCTTGGAAGAAATAGAATTCAGGATAAGACAGAGACCCCATTACGAGAATCCTAAGGTGGGTACTGGTTCCTGGAAGCTAAGAGGCTCAGGAGTCTCTAAGGCCAGCTTGACAGTGGATTGTATCGATGAGGCTGGAACTCCTTCCAACATTCCTCTCATCTAAAGTTTGCATCATTTCTAGAGACCAGGATGAGCCTGAATTGCAGGCAAGGGTCAAGAGCTCCAGGTACGAGAAGTGGAGGGCTGGAAACACCGGGACCCAAACAGGTCTGAAGTATTAATATCAACTGCACTATTGACGAGCTGGATGTCCTTGAATAAATAAATCACTTTACTCCTTAAAACTTCTGCAAATTCAGGATCATGGTAACCATAGTATACATTGTTCTGAAAATTAAACACCATAATGGTTATGAAGCATTTGACCCAGGATCTGGCCTCAGTAAATTTTAGCCATCATTCCTCTCTCATCGTTATCGTTTGCTTCATCGTCAGCTGCATTAACATCCTCAAAAAGAGAAGAATGCTCTAAGGGAGAGGTCAGCAAATTATGCAACCACCCCCCGCAGGCTAAATCCTCTCCCACATGATTTTGCAAATAAAGTTTTATTGGAACACAGCCACACTCATTCATTTATGTATTGTCTATGGCTTCTTTCCCTACAACAGCAGTTAAGTAGTTCCAATAGACACCTCAAGACCCACAGCCATGAAAATACTCGCTATCTGGACCATTACAGAAAATGTTTGCTGACTTCTGCTCTAAGGCAAGAAAAGTCAAATGACCACGCCTATGCTGGAAGCTATGAAGACTCCCTTGTGAACAAAGCACAGGGTAGGAAGTAGCATGAAAAAGGTGAACAGGTGAGTTGAAGTGTACACATTTGGAAAAGAATAGCCTTAAAAGTCAAGAATTTTTAAACGTGCCATATTCCAAGCATCTGAAATCAGTGAAACCAACTGTCTCTAGAACCAGCTACATAATTTGGAGGGTCCAGGGCAAAATAAAAATACAGGGCCCCTTGTTCAAAATATATTAAGATTTTCAAGATGATGACAGCAGAGCGTTAAACCAAGCTCCGGAACTTGTGCACAGGCTGTACAGCTCTGTCTCTCTCTCTCTCACATAAGAATGCTCACAGTCGTGCACACACACACACACACACACACACACACTCCTACACTCACAAAACTATTCTACAAATGAAGAGCAACTTAAAGGCAGGCAATTGCAAACTTAGACTTGGATTTGCTGTCTCTCTACCTGCCTACCACAGCATGTTCTCCTATAAATGATTTCTCTACGCCCACAGTAAGAGCAGTTTTCATCTGACTCTCCCTCTTCATTTTAGCATGATACATCCATATTATCACTCAGATGGCAGGAAAAATAAGCTGTCTGCCTCTGATTTCCCTTTTTTTTTTCCGTTTGTTACAGCATGCCATGCCCAAAATAGTCTAGTCTGCTTTCACAGTGGCCTAGGTTCACCATGCCTGGATAAAAGCCACTTTGATATGTTAGATCTTACTTGGTTCTGGAGTGTGTAAGTTGTACAGTTCAAATGTTGGGAGAATGACATGTACAAGAACAGCCACGAGGGCAGAGCTGATCTGTGTTTCCTTCTCTGAAGGAAGAATGTACAAGGGCCTGCAATATGGGAATTGTCTATTAAACTAAAACTCATGAATTACTTGGTTTGTCCAAAAGTGGAAAAATAATCACAAAAACAAAAACAACAAGACGGATGGGTTGTATTTTATTTTCAATGTTCTTTTGACAGTCCACGGAGAGGAAAATGTGTATGTAAATAAGTGTTTTGTGGTCCATAGTGGGGAAACTATTCATAGATTAATAAATATGATATTTACAAGCCTTTCAATGTTACTGTACTTTTTTTTTTAAGTCTGTAAATAAAAGCAAGATGCTTTTGGGTATCAGGAGTATGAGTGCAGATGCCAATAGGCCTACTCCTGGTGTGATCACAGATCTACAAGAAGAGTAGGTCCCCCCACAGGGGTTTGGATGACTGAGTACCCTCAAGAATGCCTGTGACTGGTCTGGGTTGATTTTCCAGAGGAGAAGCACCAGTCT
Organism: Rhinolophus sinicus; assembly: GCF_036562045.2. Taxonomy (NCBI): domain Eukaryota; kingdom Metazoa; phylum Chordata; class Mammalia; order Chiroptera; family Rhinolophidae; genus Rhinolophus; species Rhinolophus sinicus. Next base: position 93,096,887 of record NC_133755.1, read on the forward strand.
ATTAGGGCCATCCAAATTTGCCAGGTATGAGCAAATTCTTGCTGTATTCTGAGACAATGATTCTCAGAGTTGTCTGGTACCAGCAGCATTGGTATCAACCCAGGAAATCATTAAAAATGCAAATTCTCAGGCCCACCCCAGATCTATTAACTCAGAAACTTGGGCTGGGACCCAGAATCCTGTGTTTTAACAAGACTTCCAGGGGATTCTGACGCTGCAAAGGCTCAAGACCACTATTCTAAGCACTTTACCTACATCAGCACATTTCATTTTCACAACAACATGCTAAGGTAGGTGCTAAGATTGCCTCCATTTCACAGATGAGAAAACTGAGGCACAGAAAGTTTAAGCAACTTGACAGAGGTACTAAGCTGCTAAATAGTGGAGCTGGGCTTTGACTCCAGGCAGTCTGGCTTAAGAACATGGATATTATCTCAGCTACGTAACATATGTCGGCTGTGTTACAAACTTGAGCTATGCTACCTTTCAAATCATTGCTTCTGTGAAGCCTTTTGTGACTCCAATCTCCCAAATCTCACTAGACAGTATCAATAGCTTCCATGTCACTTTCTTATGATGCTTGTGTTTTTCCTGATATTCTATCACTGGTACTCAATACCTATATTGCAGTGAGCAAACTTTGGTATATGATGAAAAAATGAATAATTTAATGCATCGATCAGTGTCTTGACTCCAAAGTAATTTTACTAGAATTTTCCAGGGAGCTTAAAAAAAAACAAAAATTGCTTCTAGAGTCCTATCCTTTACCTACTTAATCTGAATCTCCAGGAGTATTGCCTCCAAAAACAAGAATCAGGTTTAAGAAGAAGTTGTACCCAACAAACTGATTCTGATAAGACCAAATTGAGGGTACAAATGGGGAAATGGGGGCTCCCTTGACCCTTAAAATCCTACCTTATGGGAGTTGCTAACCCTGTAGCCAACGCTTTCTGGAAGAAAACCTGAACACACTTCAAATTTAGGCACATTATATGATATTCCTTGAATAAGATCAGTATAAGAAACATTTGCAGTTGGTACCACCGAGCTGTTCATGGGAAGTTTTTTTACCCCTGGAACAGGCAGTCCTTGGCATATATATAAATGGGTCATATTCCAAAAATGTATTTGTAAGTTGAGTTGTTTGGAACTCAGAAAACACATTCCCACGGAAGTAATATTAGAAAAGAGGGTTCCATTCCTCTGCCAAAACACAAAACCTGATTTAGAACACTCTGTCTCTGAAATAGCAGTTCAGATGGGCTATATGGATATCCATGGGAAATGTGACTGGGAGTCACCAGCTTTGAGCTGGGAATTATGAGAGTGTGACTTCTGGGTAACACTGGGCTGTGACAGTGTCATGGAGATGACTTGGTTCTCCTCCCTCCCTCGTACACACACACACACACACACACACACACACACACACACACACACACACCCCTGGTGGCTGCTGGTCACATGATAGAAAGACGAAATTATCATTCAAGGAATACTACTTGGAATGCTGTGAAACCTTTACTCCCTTTACCTGTGCAGCCAGGAGCTGCCCAGACCTTAGCTCAGCGTTCACCAGATCAGGTACGGACAATCAGCAGTGCTTGCACACTTACCTCTGATCACCTCTTTCCTGGGTTTTGGAAATATTACAAGTGGTAATACAAAAGTGGTAAAACAACCTGTATTTCCAACTTCAAGGCAACTTCAACCACCTTCCCTTGTATACCTAGAATAATGTTTTGGGGACAAATTTGGGATAAGAGCCACAAACAAAATTGCTGCTAAGAAGTGGAAAAGAGAATTAAATTTCCAGTTTTTCTTGTCCATGAAGGAATAGTGGTGTGACATCAAGCTAGGTTCTCTGGGCCTCAGTTTTCTCATTTATAAAATGTTAGGAAACGGCAGTGGTTTATAAAATCTATCAGTTCTTTCTAAATCTAATATTCTGGAATGCAGTAAAAATAGTTCTCTCTACTTCCTTGTGAAAAGATTTTCAGTCTCCCAACTGTTCTCCTACCTTTTCCATACTTGGCAGTGAAATACTGAAAACTCATCTCATCTCAGGCCCAATGATGCACCAAGCAGAAACAAGGCTGATGAGTTACACTTTTGTTTCATACTTATTAAATTAAATAAGAATTTCATTCTTATTTAGTTCTTACTTGCCCACAGCCAAACTTCATTTGGGCAATAGTTCACTGAGCTTAAGCCATGTATTTGGTGAGGCATTAAGACATTTCTTGGCACACAGGAAATTAAGGCTCAAAGTGGGAAAATCATAATAATGATGATAATAACAAATTATCAGAATTTTGACAAGGAAGGCAAAAAGAGGAAAAGAATAAAATAATTGAAGGGAATTTAAAGTTATTTCACACAAAAAACCTTTAAAAGGAATCAACACACTTAATCTTAACGTACATCATCATCGACTTGAATATAACTCAGAATAAAATATATTGTTTCTTTTATAAAAGCCCCTTCTCCCAACAGTAATATTATCTAGAGGGGGGAAAAGTGAGGAAATGTGGTTATTGATAACCAGTATGGTTTGGGATTGGTGATATCTGATAGACTTTAAGCCCAGGTACTCCATTTCAGACGTTAGGAGAGTGTGTCCCCGTCTTCTGGGGATGTACCCGGAGTCGGCATTAGAAACCTCAGGGGATCCAGTTAGCTTCCACTGCCATGTATCTTCAATGAGATTCAGTTCTCTGACCAGAATAAGAACAGAAACTTTTGTGTTCACTCCCTTACGGGTGGGGGAGAAGCCAAATTAAAACAAACAAAACAAAAGGCAAAATTATCCCAATACACAACAAAAATTTCCGAAACCCCAACGTCTTCCTAGCCAGCTGTTTAAGAATACTGGGGAATTGTTTGGGGTAAAGCAAAAAGGAAGTCTGGTTCTAGAAATTGGAACTTCAGGTCTCAGAACCAATGACTTCATCTAACTAGTAATGTTTTATAGGCCTTCTACGTACTGTGTGTCTACTTACTTCGACTTCCTGAGTGTTTTTTATCCATTTTTTAACACAACCCTTCAAACAACCTAGTAAAGTATGTGTTGTTTCCACTTTGTTTAGAAAGCACTTACAGTCCCATTCATAGAAGAAAAAAATCAGGAAAGGATGGGCAGATGGTCCAGAAAAATGACAGGACTGTGTGTATCCCAAGCCCAGTCATACGCACAGCCCAGTGTACCTGTAAGAGACTAAGATTTTAATCCTTGCCCCACCACATCCTGTGATTTGGAGGAAGTTACTCAGTGTTCCTCTTTCTTAAAATGGGAATAATTGTAATGCCTACATTTCAGGCTTGTTATAGGTTTCCAATGAGACCCTATACATAACAGACTTAGAACAGCACATCTGCCAGGCCATAATATGCAGTGACTGTCAAATAGTTCCTTTGCCTGGCCCAGCAACTCCCGGTGTTCTCACAGACCAGAAGCCTGCTCGCATCTGGGCAGATTGCAAGGATCACATACAGCTCAAGCGCAAAATCAGGAGCCTGAAAACAATTCATTCTTATTCCCTAAGAATAAGCCTTGATTCAAAAATAGGATCCCTGGACCAGTAGCATCGGCATTACCTGGAAGCTTATTAGAAATGCAAAGGGTCAGGACCCATCCCAGACCTCCTGAATCAGACTGTGTATTTTAACAAGATGGCTGGATGATTTGCATGCACATTGACTTGGAGAAGCTCTACTCCCAGGTACACACAGACGAGCAATTCTCTTCAGTCTTCTGAGAGTGCATGCCACAGGCTCCTCAGCCTTCTTATTTCAGGAGAAAGGGAGAACGTGCAGTGGATACAAATGTGGCAGACTGCTGGACCTCACTCTGCCTTCCCCATTTGGTCTCATTAGTTCAGAACGGCCTTCATCTTATAATCTACCTGTTGAGAACCATTATTCCCGACTCTTCCTATTCAAAAAGGGAATTCATCACTTCCACCTTCGTTTTCCCATTGAAGATCACACCAATCCTGTTCGATTTCTTTGATTGTAATCTACAGTAAGAAACATATTTTACAGACACACCTGAACAACACACACACACACACACACACACACACACACACACACAATCTGCATACTGCTGAAAGGAAAGTTTCATGAAAGAATACTTTCATTTACTCTGGGCAATAGACTCAGATATTTTTCAACATTACTCTGTTCTATTTCATATGTTAGCACACCATATGGGTTATAACTGACAATTTGTAAAACCCTATATGTAGCTATTTCTTTTAGAGGAACTACCACACTAGATTAATGATTTAGTTTCATGTTTATCACCTCTTCTGGATGGAGAGGACATGATCTGAGACTGGCACCTATAGGGAGTCAACATTGTTTGTTAAATAATGAATAGGTGAGTGAGCTTATTACTGTAGGCTTGTTTTCACACACTGCCACTATTCCTGGTCCCACTGCCTTAATTAATAGAAAAAAAATATGAGGGCCTTATTGTGTAATAATTTATCAACCACTAGCCATAGCTATAAACCTATACAATGAATTTCTATGCTCTCAACAGGAATTTTCGAATGATAAATGGTTCTACAGACTTTTGGGTTGAATAATAAGAGGAAAAATTGTGAGTTTAAAGAGGAATACTTTGGTTTTGCATATTTTTGGATTTTTTGTTTCTGCTGCTCACGCTTATATCTTAGTCTTTCCCTTGTAAATTAAATGGAGCTCCAGTCGCTGTCCCTGAGACACATTTAGAATGTCCTATGTCAGAAAGACGCCAGCCTGCCACTTGAACTTCTCCATGGTACTGTGCCAGTTCATCTCCATTTTTTTCTTTCAATGCCTCTGCTCTTCCAGCATGAGATCCCTTGGGAAGAGGTTTATGATGAGGGAAAATGATGACCAAACTCATTCATTTATCATTTATATCCCGGGCTCGGACATGACACTCTAGTACATAAGACAGGAAGGGGATTTTGAGACCAGGTGTCAGGACCTTCACCTCTGCTCCTGCAAGTCATACGACCCCTGTATGCTGCCCCTTCATTCATAAGAAATGGCTGGAAAACTTGAAGACCAGGAAAAGAAGTCTGGAAGGAATAGCAACGTTGTCTTACCTTTCACTATAGCACAATGATAAAACAAGTCACCTAATAATCCTTTCACATTTTTGCAGCGTATTCTCAAACATTGCGTTTATATATAACATTTAAGAGTTTGACTGTCTGGGTTTTAATCATGGTTCTTAGCAGGTAAATGACATGAACGTCCTCTGCCTCAGTTTCCTATCCAAATGGAGATAACAATAGTGTTTACCTCATAGCGCATATGTGAGGAAAAAATGAGGTAGCACATATAAACCACTTAGAATTGTGCCTAGTACATAGTAAAAGTTTAGTCAATTCTGACTATTTTTAAGATTATCATACACAGAACCTGTATATACATGTATTATTTCTTTTCTACCACATTTAAATACCAAAAGTAATGAAAAATCTTAAAATTAAGTGGCTACACATACTAGGTGCAATGTGGTATCCTGGATTGAATCCTGGAACTGTGAAAGATATTAGTGGAAAAACTGGTGGCATCTGAATAAAGTCTGCAGTTCAGTTAATTTAGTACCAAAGCTAATGTCTTAGTTTGGACAAATATAGGAAGGTTATGTAAAATGTTAACACTGGGAAAACTGAGTGAAGAGTGTACAGGAACTTTCTGTACTGGCTTTGCAACTTTTCAGTAAACCTAAAATTATTCCAAAATACAAAGATTATTTTAAAAAATGCCTCTCATAGTTGTTGAGTGTGTAGTAACTACAAAGTTGTACTAGGCACGATGGAAAATCAAGAGATAAGAAAAATATGTCTGTCTTCCAAGAGCTTGCAGTCTCATTCTGAGAAAAGGACAGCAATGAACTTACAGAATGTAACAAATGTCTCAATGGAAGTGGAAGTACACTCTCGTCAGCCTAATATTAAGGACCAGCTTCACAAAGACCCTTGTTCTCCATGATTAAATCCACTGGTTAATTAATTAATGAACATGGCTTTGCAATTCCTGCCTCCGTGAGTGGTTACTCTGCCTGCTTGGTATTAAAGTGGTGGAATTCCTTCTGTGTTGGAGGTGCTATCTGATTCCTGACTAATGCAGATATAAGATTTATTAACTTATTTTTTTTTATAGGTTGCGGAGTGCAAAAGAAAGTGCATGGATCTCATCAGGCAAAACTGAGATCAAACCTAGTTTCTTACCAACTTTGTCAAGTTCATGGAGCCTCACTTTTCCATTGTAAAACAGGGGAAAGAATACTGAACTTGGTGGCTATTATAACAATCAAATGACCAAACAAGATAATGTCGTAAGGACCCCTGGCCTACAACAGGCAGGTTTTATTATTATTGCTATCATTAAAAATTATCCACTAGGCATGCGCCCTGGCAACCATATTCAACTACCTACTCCATTGTCAAGTATTCATTTCACTTGTCTAAGACCTTACTTTGGAGGGTCCAGGACTGTTTTACTGAATGGAGAGGGTGGCAGACCCTGGTAGGGGAAACTGCCATAGATTAAGGGTTAATCACATATGCTTTAGAGCCAACTGGCCTGGATTTAAATCCTGACCTTTCTACTTACCAGTTTGCTACCTGTATGCCATTGGGAAATCGACTTAACTTCTCAAAGTCTCTGTCCCTCTGTCTGTAAGATGTGATAATAGCATCTACCTCATGGAGATACATTATAAGGAATTCACACCAGTATAGTCTCTGGAACAGTGCTTGGCACATAGTTAACATTCAATAAATAATAGCTGTCACCATTAGATATTATTATACAATAACCACTTCCTCTTTTCCCCAGATGTTCAACATCCTGTTTGTTCAGATATGGGCATGCAAGGTGCTGAGGGAAAGAGGGTTCTTCCCTCTAGCCCCAGGGCATGAACAATAATTGGTATCAATCAATCAAATCATCCCTTCTGTTCCTGTTTAGGCATGGGTATGTAGCTGACGTCTGGCCAATGGAATCCACTCCAGCTTCGAGGGAATTGTTTTTGCTTCCTGTCTTAAATGCTGTCATGATGGGATGGGATGGCAGCCATCATATGGCCATGAAAGGAGCCAGGAGAACCACAGAGACACTATGTCAGAGGCCAGACATCAATGAGCTACTAAACCATCTACCCTTGGAAATCTTGTTGTGTGAGATAATAAATGCCCTGATTGTTTAAGCTACTTTTAGTCAAGTGTTCTTTACTTGCAGCCCAAAGAAACCTAACTAACGTTGGAGGTCACAGAGTGTGAGAGGCAGTATCATTACTCGCGGTATCATAGATGAGGACACTAAGTTTCAGAGAGATCACAGTGATTTTCCACAGGGCTACATAGCTAATAAAGAACAGAGAGTGAGTAGGGCTTGAACAAAACAAGTTTCTCTCTTTCCAGGAAATCTTTCTTCGGTCCATTAATGTATTCAAAAATCTTTCTTGGGCCTACAAGACACCCTCATAGACCGTGTTGCATTTTCTGGCATCACAGCTGCATGGAGCTTCCAGGAGGAAAGCCTGGTGAGCACATGTCCAGAGGCTGCCACTGTGTGTATGTGTGTCTAGGACTTCCTAACGCATTCAGGGCAAGGTCGGCCACTGGATAACAGAGGGACAAGTCTCTAGTAAGATGAAATACTTCCAAGAGGTCTGAGGAGAGAATTTGGTTTCCCATATATTTGAAAAATTACAAAGTCCACAGCTGTTTAGTAATTAATTATTAAACCTAATACCAGTCTGACAAGATACTTGATTTGATGCCAACATATCTTTGGAACATAAAAACACAGCATCAGATAGGAACGAACCAGAGTCACCAAGTGTATGCTCTTTTCTTCTTGTTTCAGTTTGGGGTGCTTCCCTGTATCTCTGTCTTTAAGAATAACTCAGATCCTCCTGCCTACTAATAGCTTTGCTCCTTATTCATTTATTCAATGAATTTATTCAATGAATATTTTAAAGCAGCTAGTCATTTATTTATTCATTTATTCAATGAATATTTTAAAGCAGCTTCTATTTTCTAATCAAGTTTAGGAGAACAGTTAATATAAGCATCCACTGATGATGAAAACCAAGCATCATGGTATTAAAACAGCTATGATTTCTTGAAGTACTTTATATACATTATTATTAAACATCTAAACTATTTTTTCAGGGTAAGTGTCATTGTTTCCAAAATTATGGTCAAAGAAGCAAAGTTTCAGAGACCTCAAAGCAATTTTCCACAGTTATAAAGCTAGTCAAGTGTAGATTGGCTTTTGAACCTGGTCATTCAGACTCCAAAGGCTGAACTTGCCCACATAATGAAAGTGGTGACTATAGGAAAGAGAAGGGGTTTAGGGGACCCAACCTTGGAAATCTGGGACTGGAGTAAGAGGTGTGAAAAGGGGGTGAAGCTCAGGCAGGGATATAAGCCAGCACAGGCTCTGTGGTAGATATGAGAAAGATGTGTGGAGGATGGGAAAGAAGTGAGTCTGAGGGGAGAGAAGGGGCAACGAGAAGGGAATCCATGAGGAGCGCTAAGCTAAGGAAGATATCTAGAGTTAATCTAGCTGCTCACAGTCTGTTACATAGAGAGGATGAGCCATTTTCTTTTTTTGTGTGAGAGATAGAGATAAGAAAGAAGGCAAAGTGAAAGGATACACCAGAGAGGCCATATTACTAGCGGCTCAAGGACACAAGAGTGTTCAAAGGCATGAATTCTTTGGCCAACATAAATTAGTTGCTAACACTTCAGAAGCAGACCGCTCATAAAATTCTGCATTGTCAGTGTCTCTTGAAAACAAAAATGAGGACGTCTGGTTCTACATTTTTAGAGTCCTCCCTTCTGGAGAGTCATAGGTAACCTGAGCTGAATAACGGCTGCCATCGTTAGGCGGCAATAAGCTCGTCCATGCCCCACTGTTTCACTCTCAGCCTGCTTCACAATTGTACAATATATGCCTGGGCCCTGTTGGCGTTTTAGTTTGCTACCCGTAATAATCACCAAAGTATTAGCTATGGATCTCTCTGGACAACGGGATTGTTGCTCTTTTTTTTTTTTTAATCAGCAAATTACCTAACTGCATTTTCTAAATTTGCTCCAATTGTTGTGTATTGCTTTTATAATAAAAAGTGTGAATGCTATTTTTATAACTATCAAGTGCACAAATATTGAGGGAAGAGCTGTGGCTGGGCAGGCGTCCCTGTGGAAAGATCCAGGGGTTTTATTGAAGTCAGGCTCAGTATGAGCCAAACCATGACACAGTAGCTAGAAAACAAAACAAAAACAAAATCCTAACCAGCCATTGGAAGCCATGACTCCTGGTACTCTGCATGGGCCAGGCCTTATGGAGCACAAACCGCATTTAATGGGAGAAAATAATAAACTAGAAAGAGTTTGTTCCTGGGAAACCAAGGTAGATGGTGTCTGGAGGTCGAACAGTTGGAAGAACATGGACATTTTTAGCTTGGGCTTCTTTACGAAAACCAAAGAGACATGTCATAGCTATCTTCAGGATTTGGAAAGATGAAATGTGGTCAAGACAGTGTCCTCTTATCCAACACTGATGCGTAAGGCAAGGAAAGCACCAGTGAGAGTAATGGGGAAGAGATTCCATTTTGATATAAGAAAAGGATTTTAAAATATGAATTCATGCAACAGTGCACTGCCTTGGGAATTGGAAAGCTCTACTTCGTGAGAAATCTTCAGGTAGAGAGCCTATGGGAGCCTATTTTAGGTGGAAGTTTGGACCAGACAACCTCAATGTGCCCTCCAGGTCCAGAGGTCCTCTCTTCCTGTGACTAAGGTCAAGATGGTTTACAACCATCAAAGTACAGACCACTTTGGGGATGACAAGAAGAGTTGATAACAGTCACTCTTCCGAAAGACATGAATTAAGAATGCCAATGGTTAATGTGTCTCAGTTTCCCCAAATTAATCTTCTTTTGTGAGGCAGAACACATATTATTTTCCAGAAATCTAAATAAGCAAAAGGCACATCAGCCATATCTGTGTTGACACATGGAAAAACCCTCAATCAATCTATTGGGGAAGGGCTCAGAGAACTCACACTCTGTTAAATTAGAGGTTATAGTGTTAGTACGGCCAGGAAAACAATGGTCTCCAGGTATAGAGCACTGGGCATTTGTTTTAATGGTCAGAATTCTGATTTCATTTCCTTATTTAAACTTAAACCCTGGAGTCTTGTATTTTTAAGATGCCGGTCCCCGTAGCCAAGTAGTCTGTCCTCACTTGAGCACTGATCTCAAATTTTCCCAAAGGATAACCAACACATTCTCCTTCAGATGGAAGAAAGTGGATCATATCTGAGCAGTTCCTGCGAACACTCTTTCTAGTATAAGCAATATTTCTGGTGAAGCACTGAACAAATAAAAATGTTACAAACCTCAGTGCGAATATAATGAGATGAGTGGTGCCATGTGAAGGGTTCACTAAGGGACAAACACCTGGAGCTACCGATTGAAGGTACCTGGGAGCCAGCTGCTAAGGGTGGGTGCTCACACGCATTTTCAGGGGAGCAGCATCTTACTTAGAGGTCTCCGAACACTCACACATATAAAAGGTGGGTGATGGCGTGGATATAACCTTTTGGATTGGTCAGCTCTGGGTTCAGAAATTGACATAGTCGCAGTGTTTGCTTAGTTATTCTCCCTCTTTCCTTCTCCATCCATTCCTTCCTAAGCCCTGGGTGCAGCCCATACTCACTGGCTCCTGGTTCCCAGTGGGAGATATCACAATAAGATCAGGGTGTAGAAGAGATAAATCCAGGACTCTCCTCCCCATTCCAGGCTCTCTCCACTCTGCACTTTTGGCAATGATGGTGTCCCTCCATCACTACGGCTCCTGTGAGTTGGCCTATCCTCTTGGGATCCAGCTCTTGCCCCTCAGACTGCAAAGTGGCTTTGCTGTGCCTACATTTCCAGCTCCTTGACAGCCTTTGCTGGTTCCCTCAACGCTGTCTGCACCTCCTCAAATCATCTCATCATTAGTCTCTAACTACTTGAGCTAGATTCGGTTTCCTGCTGGATTCTTGCTGGTACAGTTACTCCCCGGCTATGTGACATTAATTATTTTGAGTCTCAGATACTTCATTTGTGACATTGAGATCATACTTATCATTTTTTGAACTGGGCCTTGGCCCTACCTCTTGTTTTAAAAGCACTCTAAATTCTAGGAGGAGAAACACTCTCCACAGTGAGGTTTGAGCATGTGACTGAGAATGCATCCAAGATTTAGCCAATGAGAGTATCAAATCCCCTTGGCAACAATGATTGGATCCAGCAGGATCACATGACCTAATCAGAGTCAATGAGATGCTGCCTCAGATTTGGGGCTACTGAGCGAAGGGATTCTTTTTCCTCATAGACTTGAAACTGTAAAGATATAAGAATGCAGTCACTGAAGGCCGCAATGTGGAGAGCACCTGCCTGAGAGCAGCCAACAAAGAAAGAAAGCAGAACCAAGACATGAAGAGAGACAGGATGCCCAAAACTTGTGTAGACCCCTGGACCTAGTCATGCTTGTATTCCACAAACTCTGGGATTTTCGTTAATTAAACAGAGAAGTTCTCCCTTTTTGCTTAATGCAGTTGGAACTGGATTTCGTGTCACTTGCCACAAAGGGCCCTAACTAGTATAAAACACATATTTTGCAGATGTTTAGTGAGGATTAGAAATAAGACATGTAGGGGCGGCCGGATGGCTCAGTTGGTTGGAGAGTGAGCTCTTGGCAGCAGGTTCAATTGGTTGCCGTTCAATTCCCACAGGGGTTGATGGACTGTGCCCCCTGTAACTAAAGATTGAAAACGGTGACTGGACTTGGAGCTGAGCTGTGCCCTCCACTAGATTGAAGGACAATGACTTGGAGCTGATGGGCCCTGAGGAAACACACTGTTCCCCAATATTCCCCAATAATTTTATTTTTTTAAAGAAAGAAGACATGTAAAGTATTCAATACTAGCAAAGAGTTCATTATCATTCTTTCAAAGGCACAGAGACCTTATTCACTATCAGAAACAACTGTATCATAGACATTGTAAGTTAAAAAAATTGGAATTCATCTGGATTTGAAGGGCAAGGGTTGAATAGTGTTGTCTAAGGTTGAGAGAACAATCATTATCTTCTGGTTGGCCTTGATTTGGAATCCTAGACCTGGAATTGTGAACTATAATCTAGTCTGAGATTCCATAACCACCAGACCAAGATGCTATAGGCAAGATTAATATGCTCAGTGGGGGAACGGGCCCAAGCGACCTCTGAATACTCTTTAGTTTCTAGAATGTCCAGGTAAGAGTGCTAAGGACAGTACGTTATTTGCAGTAGCATCTCAGTGGTGTCACTGACAGTTGTGGGTAATTTGAAAAAGGTCCCACCAGTGTTTCAAAGCTTGTTTAAGTCTCTCCTCTTTTCGAATTCATTAGATCATTCCATGGAACATATTCTCACACTCATTCTCCCGGTTCACTTTCTAGGTACTTCTATTACAATGTTGTTGCAGCCTGTTTTATGCCCCCAAATATGAAGGAGAACCTGCGGAGGGTGGGAGGACCTTGGGGTTCATCTTCATATTACTTTCATGATTCATTCATTCATTCATTCATTCAACCATTCACTCAAATAGCATTTATTTATTACCCACCACCTACCAAGCACGACGATAGACACTGGAGCTACAAAGAAAACAGAATCATGGGTCCTACATTCATTACTAGTGGGAGAGGCCAAGGTAAATGAGTGAATTAATAATTTCAATTGCATGACAGGGGTTTATCCTCAGAAATCATTTTTTAGAATTTAATTGATTTGAATTAGAGAGTGAGTTCTGTTTCTAAAAGGTTGAACTCCTGGTTTTATCCAAATGTTCAAGTGTGTGTGGGGGGGAGGGGAGGGGGGCAGTTATTCCCAAGGCAGCTGGACACTTGAAACCAGGGGAAAGAATCAGTTATCAAGGCTAATTCTGGAGTTACATATAGAGAGAAGACATTTGGAAGCCAAGAATGAGAAGGGGATCTCTGAGGCAAAGAGTTCAGAAGGGGGTGGTGGGGAAGAAGACCGACTTCCAGGGTCAAGGGAAGTCAGCAGCATCATTGGTGCTCCAACTGCCACCTCCTCCCCCCAACCCCATAGGTCATCTGCAAACACCACTCCAGAGCATGTCCTCTGTGGGTGGGTGACCATCTACATACCTGCTTGGAGAGAACACACCTACCCTGGGGTTTGGGTGAAACTCCAACAGCTGGAGGAATGCATTTGCTTTAGTCAGATCCTGGCTAAATTTGTAAAAGCATTCAAAGCACTAGCTCAAAAAGTCCTTGTTCTTGGAATAAAGTACAACTATTTCTTTTTCTGTAAATAGCCATGAAATAAAAAAAGAGGGAAAATAATTTAACTTTATTTTATAAAATTAAGTAATCAAATTCCTCCTAAAAGGAGAACATGACTAGATTTTCAAATGTTCTTAATACTATTTTTAGCACTTTAAAAGCTCTATGCACAATCTCTTGACATTTCCTAATTTTACTGTTTGAATATTTAGAGTAAAAAATTACATTTTTCTCATGTTTTCATTCTCTTTATTGACTCATATGAAAGATATTTGATACTTCAGACTGCCAAATCTGCCCTTACTGGTTTAGTTGTTTTTCAAATAATACTAGAACATTTTTACATGTTCATGTAAATATTTAATTACATAAAAATGTTCATCATGTTGTAAGTATTAAAAGCAAATTTATAAAGTTCTCTATGGTATGATACCATTTTTGCAAAAAAGAGTTAAAAATGTATGAATACATACATACAGAGAGAGAGAGAAGCAAATTGAAAGATGCATATCAGAATATTAACAGTGATTATATCTGAGAACTTCACATCTAGGTATTGGAAATACGGAAGGCTTTTAATTCCTTATCTTTCCTCATATCTATTTTCTAAATATTCTGCATTACTTTTACAATGAGAAAAGAAGCATTCTCTTCTTTATAACAAGAACTAACATTTGCGTGACAGGCGCTATTCTGCAAGCTTTACAAGATTTAATCTGTTTTAATTCTCCTATCAACTCTTTAAAATGGACAGTTATTACCCCCACTTTATATATGAGGAAACTGAGACAGAGAGTGGTTCCACAGGGCCAGGCAGCTGGGTTTCAGACCTGTGCTCTGCAGCACTTCAGTGTCTGGACTTATTGAAGCAATAAGTCGCCCACTCATGTCTGTTTTTATTGTCCTAACATAAGAAAATGACAACCCCTATGCTCTATGTTTCAGGTTTTCTCTGAAAGTCCTTTGACCTGGAACCAGCCTTGACCTAATGTTGGTCACGGAGTCCACTCATATCTCCTGGGTATTTAGCTTACAATATCTCTGAGAAGCAGAACACTCAGATATAAAAAGACAGAGCAGTGAACGCCAACTTCCAATGTGAGTGTTTTAGGGGTCAGAAGAGGAGAAGAAAGCGCTAAGAAAATAAAGATCACCACTACTTCACCATTCAAAGTTATCCACTGGTCGTAGGTTTAGTGTATTTATTTCTCTCTCTCTCTCTCTCTCTCTCTCTCTCTCTCTCAGACTTAACTTAATGCTCATCAAGCAGTCCACTCCTTTATTTTGAATGTTTAGCTTTGAATGTTTTCCCTGAGAAGGCAGAATTGATTCTCCCTCCCTCCCTCACTGCTCCCCTCCGTCTCCATCTCCCTCTCCTCTCCTATCTGATTATATATCCATCATCTACATATCAATCTCTTTCCCATCTATCTATTATCCATTTTTGTGTCTTTCTATCTACCCAGCATACTTTCTTTTTAACTTTGTTTGGAAATAATTCCAAATTTATATAAAAGAGGTAAGAATGTGACACTCATAAAAACAAAATGGGAAAATATCATAATTAGGTTTTGTAATCTGCTTGTTTCATTTAATAATCTATAAACTTTCTTCGCATGATTTTTACTTTTATAAAATCTGAATGTTAATGGCATCATGGTATTCCATTATTTGAATCTAAAACTAATTTATTTTTCCAACTCTATTCTGTTGGATATTGAGTTGCTTCTGATATTTTTTTCTTTTTTTACTATTATAAACAATACTATAACGAACTATTTTGAGGATACATCTTTTTATACATCTTTGATTTTGTGAAAACAAATACTGTTAAAAGCAGTATTCCTAGACAAAATTTATGTTTCTTTTGGTAAAATTTAATATAAGCTGCCAAATTCCCCCCTCAAAATGCCCCCTCAACATTGGACACTTACCAGCCAGCCATAAAGGAACCTTTTTTATTTTTATTTTTGGCCCATTGAACATTTTAATTTTTAAAGACATTTTGCCAGTTATGAACAAAGTTGCTATAAATACCTATGTGCAGAGTTGTTGAAGAGATTATCTTTATTCCATTACACCTTCTTTCTTTTTTGTCAAAGATGAGTTGATTGTATTTATGTGGGTGTATTTCTGTAAATGGTATTGTGTTTTTAATTTCAAATTGCACTTGTTCACTGCTGGTATTTATGAAAGCAATTGACTTTTGTATGTTAACCATGGATCCTGCAACCTCACTGTAACTGCTGCTCAGTTCCAGGAGTTTTTTTAACTGATTTTTTTTTTTTCAGGTTTTCGACACAGACAACTATGTTATCTATGAACAAAGGCAGGTTTATTTTTCCTTCCCAATGAATATTCTTTTATTGCCTTTTCTTGTCTTAGTGCATTAGCTGGGACTTCTGTGCAGTGTTGAAAAGGAGTGGTCTGAGGAGACATCCTTGCCTTGTACCTGATCTCAGTGGCAAAGCTTCAAGTTTCTCACCATTAAGTA
This sequence comes from Rhinolophus sinicus, assembly GCF_036562045.2. Classification (NCBI taxonomy): domain Eukaryota; kingdom Metazoa; phylum Chordata; class Mammalia; order Chiroptera; family Rhinolophidae; genus Rhinolophus; species Rhinolophus sinicus. Next base: position 93,112,737 of record NC_133755.1, read on the forward strand.
TATTAGCTATAGGTTTTCTTTTTTTAGATATTCCTTATGAATTTGAAGAAGTTCCCCTGTGTTCCTAGTTTATTGAGTTTTTATCATGGATGAATGTTGAGTTTTGTGAGATGCTTTTTCAGCATCTATTGAAATGATCACGTGATTTTCCTTGTTTAGTGTGTTGATACAATGAACTAATTGTGCTTGTCTTCCTTTGGTTTGCTGTGAGACCTCAGCCAAGAAGCTCAGTACACAACAGATACTAAATGCTCTAAAATAAAAGCTCAGAGACTCTCTTTACTTCAGTTCAAAGTGTATGAATTTCCTACAACTCTTAGAAGATGCATTCTCCATACATTCAAAAATGTGTATTGTAAAAGGTAACTATCAATTAAGAAAGTTTTATATAAGAAAAGCAAAATTTTCCTGATTTTCTTAGGCTCCACCTCTACGTATCAGTCCAAAATGATGTGTAATAGACAACAAAATTTAAAAGTTGATAGAAATAGATTCTGTCTTAGTTATTGTCTTTCCTTCTTTTTTCTTTCCTTCCTTCCTTCCTTCCTTCCTTCCTTCCTTCCTTCCTTCCTTCCTTCCTTCCTTCTTTCCTTCCTCTCTTCCTTTCTTCCACCTTAACTCCCTTTCTTCTTTTTTTCCTTTCTTCCTGTTTTAACTCAGGACCAGAGAAACTAGTTTTTCAATATCACATTTTAAATTAGAAAATAAGATCCCCCAAATCTAGTTGAATTTTCTATTATAAAACTCCATACTTAAAAGAAAGTGAACTCAACTCTTTAGATGTATCATGGTTTGGACACATTAGGGCTTGTTCAATGATCAGCTCCTTAATCTTTTTTTCCCCCTGTCCCTAGCTAGTCTCTGAAATACCTCTATCATTTAAATTTTTAGTTTTAAAGTTTCTTATTATCATTTCTAACTTAACCACCCTGGACTCAAGTCTAAGAATTTGAACACATTCATTATTTTTTATATTTTGTATATATTTGTACAAAGCAGAGAAGCCAGAAGAAGTATACTCTATGTTTATAAAACTAATTGAATTATGGAACTGTAACAACACCTCCAATATGCATGTCCCTCTTCTTCTTTAGTAAAATAATTCCCGTTTTTACCTGGACAAATTACCATCCAGCTAAATGATCCCATTTTCAGGTCGCCTTTATGGCTAGGTAAGGCCACACCACTAAATTTTTACCAAGGAGAAGTAAGTAGCAGTGTCATGTACTACTTGTGGGGAAGCTCCTTAAAAAGAAGGTTAACTCTTTCCAGTTTCCCTTCTGGTGGATGGACTGTGACAGCTAGAGCTCAATCAGCCATCTTGGATCATGAAGTGGAACCCACTTGCTGATAATGGTGGAGCCACAGGGAAAGAAACTCACACGGGCACTGTGGGTCCACTATGACTGCATATTTCTGGACTTCTCTTTTATGAGAGACAAATACATTTGTATCTTACTCAGAAATTATTTTTTCAGAATTTAAAATATGTGGCCAAATCTCATTGTAACTAATACAAACATCTACTTGATTCCAAACAAAAATTCCCTTTTCTCTTAAAGTTAGTCTGAGTGTATTAATGTCACTTGCACCAAAAAGTCCTCACTGAGTTAGACGTGTGCTCATCATGTAGTGTATAATTATGCACACTTATCTGCATGTGAACATATTACATGCATCCATTCATTCAGACTGTTCAGAATATTAGAGCATTTACATATGTATGCAAGTGTGTGTGTGTGTAAAGTTTAGTGGTGAAGGAAGTCCAAAATATTTGAAGGAACTTACTTCCAGTCTTAGTAAGGGGCTATGGTAACAATATATATGAGGTCTGACAATTAAGTTTGCAAACTTATTGCAATGATGTTGCGAACCTTTTTTGATATCAGAGGGATTACTCATTTTGAATTTGTACCAACTTGGACAAACATTTAACCAAGTTTACTATTTGGAAGTGCTGAAAAGCTGCGTGAAAAAGTTAGACGACCTGAACTTTTCGCCAACAATTCATGGCTCTTGCATCACGACAATGCACCAGCTCACACGGCACTGTCTGTGAGGGAGTTTTCAGTCAGTAAACTCACCTGATCTGGCCCCCAATAACTTCTTTCTTTACCCAAAGATAAAGGAAATATTGAAAGGAAGACATTTTCATGACATTCAGGACATCAAGGCTAATACGATGATAGCTCTGATGGCCATTCCAGAAAAAGAGTTCCACAATTGCTTTGAAGGGTAGACTAGGTGCTGGAGTGGGTGCATAGCTTTCAAGGCGAGCACTTCAAAGGTGACCATAGTGACATTCAGCCCTGAGGTATGTAGCACTTCTTCTAGGATGAGTTCGTGATCTTAATTGTCCAACCTCGTATACACTTTACTTTTGAGAATGATAGAAAATATTTGTAAGAGTTAGAATTTATAACCATGTTAGAGTCTGGGTCACATTTTATTAGGTTAGTGCAAAAGTAAATGTGGTTTAAAAGGTTAAAAATAATTGCAAAAACCACAATTATTTTTGCACCAACCTAATAGTTCAATTGGCCTGTAATGAAGTCAAAGGAAGCAGGTCTTCTAGTCCATTCTGATGGTGGCTACCATTTGTTGAGGCAATTTGTACTCCCTGCTCTTCACATTGAATTCCTTTCTCTTTATTACAGCCTGGTAGAGTTGGTATTTTCATAACATTATCAGGAGAGAAAACTGAAGGTTAGAGAGGTTAAAAAACTTTTCTAAGGTCTAACAACTAAGAACAAATGAGCAGAAAATAGGAAATTTTACTCTTTCTCTAATCATCAGTTAATAAATTTCCTGAAGTACTTAATATGTGCACAGTACTGTGCAAAATATAAATGGAAGTTAAAATGCAGCATCTACTAACAAGGAGCCACTGAGCTTAGTGGAGATACAAATAGAGGAGCAGAAAAGGTGGGCGTGCTGTTACCATACCAGGCTTACGCTGGCAGCCAGCAAGTTCCAGGTACACGTGAGAGATGCAGGATGAATCACCAAGAGGGCTTCACTGAGGAAGTTGGTCAGCTCGGCCCGAAAGGAAGGATGAGGTTGGAATAGGAGAGAATGGATTTTCCATGATACGCCTTATCAATCTAAAGATATGGAGATGAGAATGAGAGCTGTGGGTATGGGGACAGTGAAGAAATGCCTAGACCGAACCAAACAAGCAGGTTCACCAATGCAGGGAAGACAGAGCTGTTGGGTGAGGCCACGTTTGCAGGGCTCTGAAAGTCCAGCAGAGCCACATGGGTTTGAGGCAAGGAACATGTGGTATCCAAAGACATCTCCTTCATGTATGGTTAGGGGACCAAGGCACTTTCATTTCATACTTTAAGTAAAATGGACATTCCATATTGCGTGAGGTTTATGATAAATAAATAAAAGAAAAATAGAAATTGACTGGCTTAGAGGCTTTAAAACATTCCAGACTTTGTTTATACAGGGAAGGATTTTTCAAAGGTCATACTTCCACTGCTGTAATCACCTTTATATATCCGTGTTCAGTATTATTCTAGTTCCATAAACAAACTTAAAATAGGAGTTGATAATACCACCAGATTTTAAAAGGGGAAGAGCTTCATATTTCCGTATATCTACAGCCAAATACATTTTTTTCAAGCGAGGTCAGTAGTTTGGGAGAAACGGCAATTATGAAATGGATTTAAGCAATTCACCAGGTATAGCTTCTTGTTAAAACTTAACAGGAAGCAAAGTGGTAAAGAAGTAGCATAAAAGATACTTGAATGAATGCCTTGAAAAATCAGAAAAGAGAGAAAAGGTTATGGATTTTAGGCCATGACAGAATCAGAAAACTGGAAGACACCTTAGAAATAATTCATGAAATCATCATTTTACAGAAGAGCAAAGTAATACTCAGAGAGTAACTTGTCTATGGCAGTGGTAGAATCAATACTGGAACCCAAGTCTCTGGCCTCTTAAATCCAGGATTCCCCATATTCTGATCATGTTTTATTTTTCCTCGTATTTTTCTCGTATTCTGATGAAACAGAACACATTCAATAATTGTGCCCATTTCCTATCAGAAGGCAACATGTCTTAGAAGAAGCTAGAACATGCAGTGGAGTGTTCCTACTCCCCTAGTTCCCATGATACATGGCTTCCCTCTCTTCATGCCAGTAGTACGATTCCACTTTTATATCCCACAGCTTTGAAATCAACATTAAGGTCAAAACTAAACAAGCAAACCAAACAAACATAACACTAGTTCAACTTTGGGTTAATATTAGGAATGACTCTTGAAGCAATTCCTAAGAACTGAAAACATTGTGTGATGTGGTAGCGCTCGGTACAAGTGGGCTCAAAGCCCTTCATGGATGTTCTCTAAGGGCTAAAAATATGGTTTGTTAAACAATCTTCTAAAATGGTGCTCCTAACTTAATCAGTCATTTTCAAAGTTAAGTTATTGTTGCGTTAGGTTGGATGGGGTCCATGGGAAACAGTGTAGCCATGTAAGACCTAGACAGACTGACTCGACTCTACAATGCCATGGTGGGGGCAATAGTTGGAAACTGTCCATAGTTGCTATACAGCTGATGTGACAAATTCAATCATTACTTGTTGAGATTTTCTACTTCTTTAGAATATTTTAGGGAGCTGAGGAGAGACTATTTCATTACCCAGGGACTCCTGTTAGTTTGGTTTGGGTGAAATAGCAAAGTAAAGTATCTTGATAAGCCCTGGCTCAGCATGTATATCCTCCCTGGTACTTGCTGAACAGCTTATTTCACACCTATAAAATAGGACACTGATTTTACTTTTTTTACTAATTGATTCGATAAGTCAGCACTCTGTGAGTCATCATTGTGGGAACAAAGAATAAATATTCTGTTTTTCCCGTTGACTCTCCTATGGTGAATTGAAAAGTCTTATAGGGGGAGATCAGTCCCAGTGAACTTTTCAGAAGGAAGCTGGAATGACACTCTCCTCCAGGCTCTTTACATTAGCTTGACTCCACCGCAAAGCAGGATATGGTAACTTCTATCCCTATTTTCAGATGAGAACTGTGAAACTTTGAGAGTTTGAATAATTTGCTTAAACTCACCTCTAGTAAGTGATGGAGCTATGGAACTAAGTGTGACATTCACATCTTAAATTTCATGAAATTTTTGCATTTTTACTGATAATTTTACTGATTGCCTGGTACTAAACTAGACAAAACCAAACCAAAGGCAGATCTGCTTGAATGTTATTGACTCTCATGAAGCAAAAATAGAAGAAACCCAAATATACCCCCTTTTCACATCAGAACTTAAAAAAACAAAAACAAAAACAAAAACATCAAGTAGCCAAAAAACGAAACATGAGCAACTCTCTTATTAGTTCAATGGGTTTAGTTAAAGTGGGTAATGTATGTAAATATGATATCTAGAACTTATTTTAAGTTTCTGATAAGCGTGTGTAAATATCCCATTTTAGAATCACAAGGTTTATGGGCAAAGGATTATCTTCCTCCTTTCCCATTGTGCCAAAATTTCATCTTTAATACTATAACAGTATTTTCCCAACTGTATTTTGATGTTAATAAGTGTACAGAGAGAGAAAAAAATAAACTTAAAATAAAATGTTAAAAATAAGTTGAGAAAACATCATGCAATACACGCTGTTCTACTTTTGGACTTCTCTAAGACTTTAATACGAGGTATGACAAGGAAGTTTGTGAACTTGTTGCAACAATGTTGCTGACCTTTTTTGATATCAGAGGGATTATTCATTATGAATTTGCAGCAACTGGACAAACAGTTAACCAAGTTTACTATTTGGAAGTGCTGAAAAGGCTGCGTGAAAAAGTTAGACGACCTGAACTTTTCACCAACAATTCATGGCTCTTGCATCATGAAAATGCACCAGCTCACACGACACTGTCTATGAGGGAGTTTTTAGCCAGTAAACAAATCACTGTATTGGAACACCATCCCTACTCACCTGATCTGGCCCCCAGTGACTTCTTTCTTTACCCGAAGATAAAGGAAATATTGAAAGGAAGACATTTTGATGACATTCAGGACATCAAGGGCAATAAGATGACAACTCTGATGGCCATTCCAGAAAAAGAGTTCCAAAGTTGCCTTGAAGGGTGGTCTAGGCACTGGTGTGGGTGCACAGCTTCCTAAGGGGAGTACTTCGAAGGTGACCATAGTGATATTCAGTAATGAGGTACGTAGCACTTTTTCTAGGATGTATTCGCGAACTTAATTGTCAGACCTCGTATACACTTTACTTTTGAGAATGATAGAAAATATTTGTAAGAGTTAGAATTTATAACCATGTTAGAGTCTGGGTCACATTTTATTAGGTTAGTGCAAAAGTAAATGTGGTTTAAAAGGTTAAAAATAATTGCAAAAACCACAATTATTTTTGCACCAACCTAATAGTTCAATTGGCCTGTAATGAAGTCAAAGGAAGCAGGTCTTCTAGTCCATTCTGATGGTGGCTATCATTTGTTGAGGCAATTTGTACTCCCTGCTCTTCACATTGAATTCCTTTCTCTTTATTACAGCCTGGTAGAGTTGGTATTTTCATAACATTATCAGGAGAGAAAACTGAAGGTTAGAGAGGTTAAAAAACTTTTCTAAGGTCTAACAACTAAGAACAAATGAGCAGAAAATAGGAAATTTTACTCTTTCTCTAATCATCAGTTAATAAATTTCCTGAAGTACTTAATATGTGCACAGTACTGTGCAAAATATAAATGGAAGTTAAAATGCAGCATCTACTAACAAGGAGCCACTGAGCTTAGTGGAGATACAAATAGAGGAGCAGAAAAGGTGGGCGTGCTGTTACCATACCAGGCTTACGCTGGCAGCCAGCAAGTTCCAGGTACACGTGAGAGATGCAGGATGAATCACCAAGAGGGCTTCACTGAGGAAGTTGGTCAGCTCGGCCCGAAAGGAAGGATGAGGTTGGAATAGGAGAGAATGGATTTTCCATGATACGCCTTATCAATCTAAAGATATGGAGATGAGAATGAGAGCTGTGGGTATGGGGACAGTGAAGAAATGCCTAGACCGAACCAAATAAGCAGGTTCACCAATGCAGGGAAGACAGAGCTGTTGGGTGAGGCCACGTTTGCAGGGCTCTGAAAGTCCAGCAGAGCCACATGGGTTTGAGGCAAGGAACATGTGGTATCCAAAGACATCTCCTTCATGTATGGTTAGGGGACCAAGGCACTTTCATTTCATACTTTAAGTAAAATGGACATTCCATATTGCGTGAGGTTTATGATAAATAAATAAAAGAAAAATAGAAATTGACTGGCTTAGAGGCTTTAAAACATTCCAGACTTTGTTTATACAGGGAAGGATTTTTCAAAGGTCATACTTCCACTGCTGTAATCACCTTTATATATCCGTGTTCAGTATTATTCTAGTTCCATAAACAAACTTAAAATAGGAGTTGATAATACCACCAGATTTTAAAAGGGGAAGAGCTTCATATTTCCGTATATCTACAGCCAAATACATTTTTTTCAAGCGAGGTCAGTAGTTTGGGAGAAACGGCAATTATGAAATGGATTTAAGCAATTACCAGGTATAGCTTCTTGTTAAAACTTAACAGGAAGCAAAGTGGTAAAGAAGTAGCATAAAAGATACTTGAATGAATGCCTTGAAAAATCAGAAAAGAGAGAAAAGGTTATGGATTTTAGGCCATGACAGAATCAGAAAACTGGAAGACACCTTAGAAATAATTCATGAAATCATCATTTTACAGAAGAGCAAAGTAATACTCAGAGAGTAACTTGTCTATGGCAGTGGTAGAATCAATACTGGAACCCAAGTCTCTGGCCTCTTAAATCCAGGATTCCCCATATTCTGATCATGTTTTATTTTTCCTCGTATTTTTCTCGTATTCTGATGAAACAGAACACATTCAATAATTGTGCCCATTTCCTATCAGAAGGCAACATGTCTTAGAAGAAGCTAGAACATGCAGTGGAGTGTTCCTACTCCCCTAGTTCCCATGATACATGGCTTCCTCTCTTCATGCCAGTAGTACGATTCCACTTTTATATCCCACAGCTTTGAAATCAACATTAAGGTCAAAACTAAACAAGCAAACCAAACAAACATAACACTAGTTCAACTTTGGGTTAATATTAGGAATGACTCTTGAAGCAATTCCTAAGAACTGAAAACATTGTGTGATGTGGTAGCGCTCGGTACAAGTGGGCTCAAAGCCCTTCATGGATGTTCTCTAAGGGCTAAAAATATGGTTTGTTAAACAATCTTCTAAAATGGTGCTCCTAACTTAATCAGTCATTTTCAAAGTTAAGTTATTGTTCGTTAGGTTGGATGGGGTCCATGGAAACAGTGTAGCCATGTAAGACCTAGACAGACTGACTGACTCTACAATCCCATGGTGGGGGCAATAGTTGGAAACTGTCCATAGTTGCTATACAGCTGATGTGACAAATTCAATCATTACTTGTTGAGATTTTCTACTTCTTTAGAATATTTTAGGGAGCTGAGGAGAGACTATTTCATTACCCAGGGACTCCTGTTAGTTTGGTTTGGGTGAAATAGCAAAGTAAAGTATCTTGATAAGCCCTGGCTCAGCATGTATATCCTCCCTGGTACTTGCTGAACAGCTTATTTCACACCTATAAAATAGGACACTGATTTTACTTTTTTTACTAATTGATTCGATAAGTCAGCACTCTGTGAGTCATCATTGTGGGAACAAAGAATAAATATTCTGTTTTTCCCGTTGACTCTCCTATGGTGAATTGAAAAGTCTTATAGGGGGAGATCAGTCCCAGTGAACTTTTCAGAAGGAAGCTGGAATGACACTCTCCTCCAGGCTCTTTACATTAGCTTGACTCCACCGCAAAGCAGGATATGGTAACTTCTATCCCTATTTTCAGATGAGAACTGTGAAACTTTGAGAGTTTGAATAATTTGCTTAAACTCACCTCTAGTAAGTGATGGAGCTATGGAACTAAGTGTGACATTCACATCTTAAATTTCATGAAATTTTTGCATTTTTACTGATAATTTTACTGATTGCCTGGTACTAAACTAGACAAAACCAAACCAAAGGCAGATCTGCTTGAATGTTATTGACTCTCATGAAGCAAAAATAGAAGAAACCCAAATATACCCCCTTTTCACATCAGAACTTAAAAAAACAAAAACAAAAAACAACAAGACGGATGGGTTGTATTTTATTTTCAATGTTCTTTTGACAGTCCACGGAGAGGAAAATGTATGTAAATAAGTGTTTTGTGGTCCATAGTGGGAAACTATTCATAGATTAATAAATATGATATTTACAAGCCTTTCAATGTTACTGTACTTTTTTTTTTAAGTCTGTAAATAAAAGCAAGATGCTTTTGGGTATCAGGAGTATGAGTGCAGATGCCAATAGGCCTACTCCTGGTGTGATCACAGATCTACAAGAAGAGTAGGTCCCCCCACAGGGGTTTGGATGACTGAGTACCCTCAAGAATGCCTGTGACTGGTCTGGGTTGATTTTCCAGAGGAGAAGCACCAGTCTATTAGGGCCATCCAAATTTGCCAGGTATGAGCAAATTCTTGCTGTATTCTGAGACAATGATTCTCAGAGTTGTCTGGTACCAGCAGCATTGGTATCAACCCAGGAAATCATTAAAAATGCAAATTCTCAGGCCCACCCCAGATCTATTAACTCAGAAACTTGGGCTGGGACCCAGAATCCTGTGTTTTAACAAGACTTCCAGGGGATTCTGACGCGTGCGAAGGCTCAAGACCACTATTCTAAGCACTTTACCTACATCAGCACATTTCATTTTCACAACAACATGCTAAGGTAGGTGCTAAGATTGCCTCCATTTCACAGATGAGAAAACTGAGGCACAGAAAGTTTAAGCAACTTGACAGAGGTACTAAGCTGCTAAATAGTGGAGCTGGGCTTTGACTCCAGGCAGTCTGGCTTAAGAACATGGATATTATCTCAGCTACGTAACATATGTCGGCTGTGTTACAAACTTGAGCTATGCTACCTTTCAAATCATTGCTTCTGTGAAGCCTTTTGTGACTCCAATCTCCCAAATCTCACTAGACAGTATCAATAGCTTCCATGTCACTTTCTTATGATGCTTGTGTTTTTCCTGATATTCTATCACTGGTACTCAATACCTATATTGCAGTGAGCAAACTTTGGTATATGATGAAAAAATGAATAATTTAATGCATCGATCAGTGTCTTGACTCCAAAGTAATTTTACTAGAATTTTCCAGGAGCTTAAAAAACAAAATTGCTACCTCAAGGGGACATGTCTAGCTATATGTTCATTGCAGCTTTGTTTACAATGGCCATGATGAGGAGGCAGGCTGGGTCTTTGTCCATAAGAATGGATAAGAGGAGGTGGTCCATATATAGAGGGTGCCAAAAGAATGTATACACTTTTTAAAAAAGGAAAAACTACTAAAATTGTAATACTTGATATATACCAAAAACAACAGATGAATACAAGTCATGTTTGGCTTCTGATTACAAGAGGTGCTCAAAGTGGTTACCATCAGCGTCCAGACACTTCTTTCTTTTTTTTTTTGTATTCAAGAATCACTCACTTAAACTATCTGACCCAGAGGGTTGTCTTCACTAGCCACTGACCATCCTACAAGGGCACATAACATGACATTTCTCCATCTTCTTAAGCAGTAATGTCAAGATGTTAGGCTGATATCTCTACTTATGGATTATGGATTATGATCCTAAACATACATATCTTCAGCAACAACAAACAACAATAAAAATCAAAGGAGAGCTTGCATGCATTGTGAAGCAAACACTGCATCCCTTTCTTTAGGTCCCTTTTTCACAATTCTTCCCAAGCCCTTGAAGACAAAGCTATTTAGCTAGTTCCTGTCTCTGCCAGAAGAGAAAATCCACACATCTTCCTTACCCTATGGCCCATTGGGTCTCTAATGATCAGGGCTATTTTTCGTGAAGAAACAAGGTAGAACACTGCTCCCAAAAGAGCCAATTTCTATTATAGATAACGCACGCCATAGCATATCATTAGAACTGATAATATTTGTTCAACATCACCTTTATATGCCCTTACTAAAAAGATGCATTTTTATCAGATGTTTTTCTTGAAACAGTGAATGGTGCCCTTCCACATCTGCTAGGTTTCATTCTAGACCATTCTGTTGCATAGTTCTCACAAGGGGGAGGGTCGGGGGCTTCTGGAGAAGGAAGCTGAGAAGAAAGGAAACTGTGGTACCCATCAGGAGTCCTTTGCCTCTTCCATTTGTAATGTAGGCTCTACAACAAATTAGCCACTTTGTTTTAAAGAGTTAAGAGAACCAAGAGTGTGGATTATAATGACAACAAGGTCAAAGGTGCTGTCTTGGGGTTAACATTTTCTTTTTAGGAAGGATGCAGTGCTGTTCAGTGTTAGGAGGACATGTTCTGGAGGCAGACTCCCTGAGTTCAAACTCTGTTTCTGCCACTTACTAGCTGTGTGATCCACTCTATCTCCAAGCTCCACTTCTCTCATGTGTAAAGTGGGGATACTAATAGAAACAAACCTAATGCATTGGATTATTGTGAGAATAAAATAAATAGATGGATGAAATGGAATTAGCAAAGTTCCGGGCACACAGTAATTGCTCAAGTGATACAGGGTCATATTGTTGGTTTCTAGAAAGTAGGCATTTGGTCAAGAAAACAAAGTTTATACAACTTACACTCTTGTGGCTATACAACTATAGCCACTTATTAAAATACCAAGACATAAGATTTTAAAACTACCAACAAAACTCTAATATGTTTTCATTTTAATTATCCAAGCCCAATATTAATGGAGAAAGATGGAGACATTTATTCTAAAAACATTTTTAAAACAAAAGACGCTGTGCTAAGGAAAGCCAGGTGTCCCGTTCCACTCCCCTCTGCAGACTCCTGGGCTGCTTCTCCAAGAAGCGTGGGGCCTCTGAGCCAAGGGCTCACCTGCACCTCATTTGTGAGGGCTGTGCAGGGTCCTCCAGTGGAGAAAAATCATAGCCAGAACTCCACTTAGAAAGTTAAACAACTGTGGGGGATTACTTCCTGCTATGGTCTGACTGTTTTCATTCCCCACTGCCCCCCACACACCCCAAATTCATACATATGTTGAAATCTTAACCCCTAAAGTTGATGGTATTAGGAGGTGGGGCCTTTGGGAGGTAATTAGGTCATGAGGGTGGGGTAACCTAAGGAGTACCAGGTGGAGGCAGAGGGAAGTGGAGGCAGAAGGCTGATAAGAAGAAATAGTCAGTTGGGACACTAGGCTTCCTGTGAACTCAAAAACAAGTGTAGTGGGAATAAATGAGTGAGAGAACTGGGAGGGTGGAAGGCTGCAGCCAGAAGCTGGACTGCTTGATTTAAAATTTCAGCATAAGAGAAAGGGTAAAGTGACAATGTTCAAGTGTGGCCATAGGAGGGGATCACAAAGTGCTGATTAGGTAAAGAGCATAGAATTGTGAATGTAGTTTGGATCGTATTTTAATACAAATGCGAGATCACCTATATGCAGAACGTCCATGTGGAAGCACCTGTGATAACAAAAATCGGCCCTCCTTTTCCTTGTTCCAAGACACAGGCACAGATTATAACTTCATTTTTATTTGATAGCCTGGAACAGAAGAGTTCCTGTATTTATGGACAGAACTGCAGAACTCAATGGTGGTGCACTCTTTTTTTAAAGTGCATAAACTTGTCAGCTGACGTCCGTCCTTACCAAGCAGTAACAAGGAGGTAAACACTAGCCCTGAGTGGCTGTAATTCAGCTGAATTGTATATAATATGCAAATACAGTGTTTCATTGTAGGCCTCACCTGCTTGGGAGAATACTTCCCTGAGAACACATCTGCCATAGTTAGCAAAACCTGCCAGATTACACCATGCAACTCTCTGATCTGCTGTGGACTGCTACACTTGTGTCAGCCCCTTCAGTCTCCAGACCTTTAAGCTAAGCAACAACCTGCTAGCTAAGATTCAAAATCACTGTATTAGGAGATCCAAGATGGCAGAGTAGATAAACACTGTGCTTGCCTCATCCTGTGAACACAGCAAAATTACAAAATTACAACTAAATTATAGAACAATCAACCTAGAGAACTATCTGAAGTCTAGCTGAACAGAAGTTTGAAGATATAAAGAAGAAACCGCGTCCAGACTGGTAGGAGAGGTGGACATGCAAAAGGAGCTCATCCCACACCCACCTGTGGCAGTTGAAAATCCGGAGAGATATCTCAGCTACAGAGATTACCTACAAAGGAGTGAGGCACCCCAGCCCCTCACATGAGGCTCCCCAGCCCAAGTGCTGATGCTGGGAAGAGGACCCCCCCACACACAATTTCTGGCTGTGAAAAACTGGGGATGCTGACCATTCAGGTGGTATGGAAGGCTGTGGGAAACCCAGACATCCTCTTAGGGAGTCCGTGCAGGCACTCACCCTGGGCTCCAGTGGAGGGATGATGGTTGTGGAGACATCTGAGACATACGGTGAGAGACTGAGTTATGTACCTTTGGGGCAAGAACTGGAGGGACAGTCCCCATTTTCCCTGTGTGGGGCCCTCCTCCTATGCAGCCGGCAGGTAGGTGCCATCTTTCCTGTGTTGAGCCCACCCCCACAGGCCAAATCTGAATTTGATTGGCCTGGTGAGCTCTGCTGCTCAAACCTGCTGACTCATTGAGACACTGCCTCATCCAACTTGCATAACGCAGAAGGGTTTATCACCCGCTAAACCTATGGAAGCCAGCAGGTGGCAGCAGGCTTCGGAGTGCCCTGGCTTTTTATGGAGCTACCCCAGATCCGTTCATCCTCAGATGGCAGACATCCTCAGTCTGCAGTGTGGCCTCCCCACGTGCCGCCAGGTAAAACAAAGGCAGCAACCAACTGTGGATAACTTTGTAGCTCCTACTAGGTACTCCCTGGCTGGTCAAAGGCAGTGGATGACCTGGGCCTGCACCAGAGCCCTTCCCAAAAGGCCCGAGAACCAACATACTTGGGGATGGCTTCAGGTTACATCAGAGTACTACCCAATTAGCTCCACAAGTGGCACACACAAAGGGCAGTCTCAATAGGCACCAGAGCCCACTGGGGCAAATCCCACTCTGAGGGGTAACCTTCCCTGCACAGTAGCCCATAAGCTGTGGGCTACCCCACAGATCGTCAGCCTGAGGGTCAATACTGCACTGACATGCCAACAGCAATCAAGGCTCAACTATAATGGGAAGGCACACACAACTCACACAAGGGACACTCCTGGAGCACCCAGAGCAGGTGAGCAGGGAGACTCTGCCAGGGCCCCACTCGGCACCTACTACATATGGCCACCCGGAAAGATTGGGAGACATAGCAGCCCTACCTGATACATAGAAACAACACAGAGAGGCAGCCAAAATGAGGAAACAAAGAAATACATCCCAAATGACAGAACAGGAGAAAACCACGTTTTCTGGAGTTTTAAACACAATGGAGACAAGCAACCTACTCGAGTTCAAAACAATGGTTATAAGGATGCTTGAGGAACTTGTTGAGAATTCCAACAGAGAGACAGCAAGCATAAAAATGGACATAGAAACCATAAAAAAGAACCAGTCAGAAATGAAGAATTGAAATGAAGAATGCACTAGAAGAAATCACTAGCAGACCAGATGAAGCAGAGGAATGAATCAGCGATTTGAAAGACAAAGTAGCAGAAAATATCGAATCAGAACAGCAGAAAGAAAAAAAAAAAGAATTAAAAAAATTAGGATAGTTTAAGAGACCTCTGGGACAACATCAAGTGTAGTGGGAATAAATGAGTGAGAGAACTGGGAGGGTGGAAGGCTGTGGCCAGAGGATACACTCTCTTGATTCAAAATTTCAGAGGTCAAGCAGCTAAGTGTAGAGTGACAGTGTTCAAGTGTTGACATAGGAGGGATTGCAAAGTGCTGGTTAGGTAAAGGGAATAGAATTGTGAATGTCGTTTGGATCGTATTTTAGTACAAATGTGAGATCACCAATATGCACAACGTCCTTGTGGACGTAGCTATTTTGGCACACATGATAAAAAAAATCAGCCCTCCTTTTCCTTGTTCCAAGACACAGGCACAGAGTATAACTTCATTTTTATTTGATAGCCTGGAACAGAAGAGTTCATGTATTTATGGACAGAACTGCCAAACTCAATGGTGGTGCACTCTTTTTTTAAAGTGCATAAACTTGTCAGCTGACATCCGTCCTTACCAAGCATTAACAAGGAGGTAAACACAAGCCCTGAGTGGCTGTAATTCAGCTGAAGTGTATATAATATACAAATACAGTGTTTCATTGTAGGCCTCACCTGCTTGGGAGAATACTTCCCTGAGAACACATCTGCCATAGTTAGCAAAACCTGCCAGATTACACCATGCAACTCTCTGATCTGCTGTGGACTGCTACACTTGTGTCAGCCCCTTCAGTCTCCAGACCTTTAAGCTAAGCAACAACCTGCTAGCTAAGATTCAAAATCACTGTATTAGGAGATCCAAGATGGCAGAGTAGATAAACACTGTGCTTGCCTCATCCTGTGAACACAGCAAAATTACAAAATTACAACTAAATTATAGAACAATCAACCTAGAGAACTATCTGAAGTCTAGCTGAACAGAAGTTTGAAGATATAAAGAAGGAAGCCGCGCCCAGACTGGTAGGAGAGGTGGACATGCAAAAGGAGCTCATCCCACACCCACCTGTGGCAGTTGAAAATCCGGAGAGATATCTCAGCTACAGAGATTACCTACAAAGGAGTGAGGCACCCCAGCCCCTCACATGAGGCTCCCCAGCCCAAGTGCTGATGCTGGGAAGAGGACCCCCCCACACACAATTTCTGGCTGTGAAAAACTGGGGATGCTGACCATTCAGGTGGTATGGAAGGCTGTGGGAAACCCAGACATCCTCTTAGGGAGTCCGCGCAGGCACTCACCCTGGGCTCCAGTGGAGGGATGATGGTTGTGGAGACATCTGAGACATACGGTGAGAGACTGAGTTATGTACCTTTGGGGCAAGAACTGGAGGGACAGTCCCCATTTTCCCTGTGTGGGGCCCTTCTCCTAGGCAGCCGGCAGGTAGGTGCCATCTTTCCTGTGTTGAGCCCACCCCCACAGGCCAAATCTGAATTTGATTGGCCTGGTGAGCTCTGCTGCTCAAACCTGCTGACTCATTGAGACACTGCCTCACCCAACTTGCATAACGCAGAAGGCTTTATCACCCGCTAAACCTATAGAAACCAGCAGGTGGCAGCAGGCTTCGGAGTGCCCTGGCTTTTTATGGAGCTACCCCAGATCCGTTCATCCTCAGATGGCAGACATCCTCAGTCTGCAGTGTGGCCTCCCCACGTGCCGCCAGGTAAAACAAAGGCAGCAACCAACTGTGGATAACCTGGGCCTGCACCAGAGCCCTTCCCAAAAGGCCCGAGAACCAACATACTTGGGGATGGCTTCAGGTTACATCAGAGTACTACCCAATTAGCTCCACAAGTGGCACACACAAAGGGCAGTCTCAATAGGCACCAGAGCCCACTGGGGCAAATCCCACTCTGAGGGGTAACCTTCCCTGCACAGTAGCCCATAAGCTGTGGGCTACCCCACAGATCGTCAGCCTGAGGGTCAATACTGCACTGACATGCCAACAGCAATCAAGGCTCAACTATAATGGGAAGGCACACACAACTCACACAAGGGACACTCCTGGAGCACCCAGAGCAGGTGAGCAGGGAGACTCTGCCAGGGCCCCACTCGGCACCTACTACATAAGGCCACCCAGAAAGATTGGGAGACATAGCAGCCCTACCTGATACATAGAAACAACACAGAGAGGCAGCCAAAATGAGGAAACAAAGAAATACATCCCAAATGACAGAACAGGAGAAAACCACGTTTTCTGGAGTTTTAAACACAATGGAGACAAGCAACCTACTAGAGTTCAAAACAATGGTTATAAGGATGCTTGAGGAACTTGTTGAGAATTTCAACAGAGAGACAACAAGCATAAAAATGGACATAGAAACCATAAAAAAGAACCAGTCAGAAATGAAGAATTGAAATGAAGAATGTACTAGAAGAAATCACTAGCAGACCAGATGAAGCAGAGGAATGAATCAGCGATTTGAAAGACAAAGTAGCAGAAAATATCCAATCAGAACAGCAGAAAGAAAGAAAAAAAAGAATTAAAAAAATTAGGATAGTTTAAGAGAGCTCTGGGACAACACCAAGTGTAGTGGGAATACATGAGTGAGAGACCTGGGAGGGTAGAAGGCTGCAGCCAGAAGCTGGACTGCTTGATTTAAAATTTCAGCATAAGAGAAAGGGTAAAGTGACAATGTTCAAGTGTGGCCATAGGAGGGGATCACAAAGTGCTGGTTAGGTAAAGGGAATAGAATTGTGAATGTCGTTTGGATCGTATTTTAATACAAATGTGAGATCACTGATACGCACAACGTCCTTGTGGATGTAGCTATTTTGGCACACGTGATAAAAAAAATCAGCCCTTCTTTTCCTTGTTCCAAGACACAGGCACAGATTATAACTTCATTTTTATTTGATAGCCTGGAACAGAAGAGTTCCTGTATTTATGGACAGAACTGCAGAACTCAATGGTGGTGCACTCTTTTTTTAAAGTGCATAAACTTGTCAGCTGACGTCCGTCCTTACCAAGCAGTAACAAGGAGGTAAACACTAGCCCTGAGTGGCTGTAATTCAGCTGAATTGTATATAATATGCAAATACAGTGTTTCATTGTAGGCCTCACCTGCTTGGGAGAATACTTCCCTGAGAACACATCTGCCATAGTTAGCAAAACCTGCCAGATTACACCATGCAACTCTCTGATCTGCTATGGACTACTACACTTGTGTCAGCCCCTTCAGTCTCCAGACCTTTAAGCTAAGCAACAACCTGCTAGCTAAGATTCAAAATCACTGTATTAGGAGATCCAAGATGGCAGAGTAGATAAACACTATGCTTGCCTCATCCTGTGAACACAGCAAAATTACAAAATTACAACTAAATTATAGAACAATCAACCTAGAGAACTATCTGAAGTCTAGCTGAACAGAAGTTTGAAGATATAAAGAAGAAACTGCGTCCAGACTGGTAGAAGAGGTGGACATGCAAAAGGAGCTCATCCCACACCCACCTGTGGCAGTTGAAAATCCGGAGAGATATCTCAGCTACAGAGATTACCTACAAAGGAGTGAGGCACCCCAGCCCCTCACATGAGGCTCCCCAGCCCAAGTGCTGATGCCGGGAAGAGGACCCCCCCACACACAATTTCTGGCTGTGAAAAACTGGGGATGCTGACCATTCAGGTGGTATGGAAGGCTGTGGGAAACCCAGACATCCTCTTAGGGAGTCCGTGCAGGCACTCACCCTGGGCTCCAGTGGAGGGATGATGGTTGTGGAGACATCTGAGACATACGGTGAGAGACTGAGTTATGTACCTTTGGGGCAAGAACTGGAGGGACAGTCCCCATTTTCCCTGTGTGGGGCCCTTCTCCTAGGCAGCCGGCAGGTAGGTGCCATCTTTCCTGTGTTGAGCCCACCCCCACAGGCCAAATCTGAATTTGATTGGCCTGGTGAGCTCTGCTGCTCAAACCTGCTGACTCATTGAGACACTGCCTCACCCAACTTGCATAACGCAGAAGGCTTTATCACCCGCTAAACCTATGGAAACCAGCAGGTGGCAGCAGGCTTCGGAGTGTCCTGGCTTTTTATGGAGCTACCCCAGATCCGTACTGATGGCAGATATCCTCAGTCTGCAGCGTGGCCTCCCCACGTGCCGCCAGGTAAAACAAAGGCAGCAACCAACTGTGGATAACTTTGTAGCTCCTACCAGGTACTCCCTGGCTGGTCAAAGGCAGTGGATGACCTGGGCCTGCACCAGAGCCCTTCCCAAAAGGCCCGGGAACCAACATACTTGGGGATGGCTTCAGGTTACATCAGAGCACTACCCAATTAGCTCCACAAGTGGCACACACAAAGGGCAGTCTCAATAGGCACCAGAGCCCACTGGGGCAAATCCCACTCTGAGGGGTAACCTTCCCTGCACAGTAGCCCATAAGCTGTGGGCTACCCCACAGATCGTCAGCCTGAGGGTCAATACTGCACTGACATGCCAACAGCAATCAAGGCTCAACTATAATGGGAAGGCACACACAACTCACACAAGGGACACTCCTGGAGCACCCAGAGCAGGTGAGCAGGGAGACTCTGCCAGGGCCCCACTCGGCACCTACTACATATGGCCACCCGGAAAGATTGGGAGACATAGCAGCCCTACCTGATACATAGAAACAACACAGAGAGGCAGCCAATGTGATGAAAAGCAAGGATCTACAACCAAGATTACTTTACCCAGCAAGGCTATCATTTATAGTCAAAGGAGAGATAAAGAGCTTCCCAGAAAGAAAAAGCTAAAGGAGTTCACTGTAGAGGGACTTAAGATGGAAAAAAAAAAATCAAAATTATGACTAATAAAATGGCAATGACTACATATCTATCAACAATTACTTTCAGTGTAAATGGATTAAATATTCCAATCAAAAGACATAGGAGGGCTGAATGGATTAAAAAAACAAAACACATATGCTGCCTACTCTAAGAGACTCACTTCCGATTGAAAGACACACACAGACAGAAAGTAAAGGATGGAAAAAGTTATTTCATGGAAATGAAAACCAAACACACAAACAAACAGACAAAGCTGGGGTAGCAATACTTACACCAGGCAAAATAGACTTTAAAACAAAGGCTATGACAAGAGACAAAGAAGGACCCAGTAATCCCTCTTCGGGATATTTATGCAAAAAAAGCAAAACAAAAACAAAATTGCTACCTCAAGGGGACATGTGTAGCTATATGTTCATTGCAGCATTGTTTACAATGGCCAAGATGTGGAGGCAGCCTGGGTCTTTGTCCATATAAGAATGGATAAAGAGGAGGTGGTCCATATATCCAGAGGGTGCCAAAAGAATGTATACACTTTTTAAAAAAAGGAAAAAACTACTAAAATTGTAATACTTGATATATACCAAAAACAACAGATGAATACAAGTCATGTTTGGCTTCTGCGATTACAAGAGGTGCTCAAAGTGGTTACCATCCGCGTCCAGACACTTCTTTTTTTTTTAATTTATTGGGGTGACAATTGTTAGTAAAATTACATAGATTTCAGGTGTACAATTCTGTATTACATCATCTATAAATCCCATTGTGTTCACCACCCAGAGTCAGTTCTCCTTCCATCACCATATATTTGATCCCCCTTACCCTCATCTCCCACTGATTACAGCGAACTACTGCTTGAGCAACACTGACCAAAGTGTCCACTTGTATACATTTTTTTGGCACTCCCAGTACAATGAAAGGGAATGGGTTCTTGCCATCTGCTGCAGCCTGGTTGGACCTGAAGCGTATTGTGATGAATGGATGCAGACAGTGAAAGAGAGATGCAATGTGATTTCAATTATGTGTGGAATCTAACGAACAAAATAAACAAGTGAAACAGAAACAGACTCATAGATACAGAGAACATTTTGATGGTTGCCAGATGGGAGGTGGGTTGGTGTGGTGAGTGAAAACGGGAAAGGGATTAATACAAATTAATTGTTACAAAGTAGTCGTGGAGATGTAGGGTAGAGCATAAGGATTATAATCAATAATAACTATGTATAGTGCCAGTTGGGTACTAGATTAGTCAGGGAGATCACTTCTTAAATTATATAAATATCTAACCGTATGCTGTACACCTAAAAGTAATATAAAATAACATTGAATGTGAACTGTAATTGAAAAATTAAAAAGGGGGGAAAAGGTGAAGGGCAATAAGAGGTCCAAATTTCCAGGTATAAAATAAATAAGTCATGTGGACGTAATGTACAGCACAGGGAATATAGTCAATAATATTGTGAAAGAATAATATGGTGTCAGACGGTTGCTGGACTTATCATGGTGATCACTTCTTTAGTCTATAAGTGCTGAATAACTATTACGTATACCTGAAACTAATATAATATTGTATTGTAACTATATTGTCAATGCATTCTTTAAAAAAACATAGCTCTTTGGGGAAAAAAAAAAAATCACTGCATTAGTCTGGAAGAGTTAATGCACTCCAAAGTAGTTAATTTTCTCCTAGGGAGTCATCTGCTCATTGATAGGAAATAGATGACTAAGCAATCATTATCAACCCCACGAGATAATTTTAGCACAGGGGAGCAAATAATCCAGAGGAAAACATGCACTATGGAGCTTACTTATTGTGAAATAAATGAGGCAAGCAGCATTTTATTGAATATTAGAGGACACATCATGACATCACTGATCACTCTCTTACTACTGTCATATATTTCCCCTAAACATGATAGAATTTCTTTTCTGGAGTTCATAGTAAATATTTCAGGCATAAGTTTTAATAGAATCAAAATTATTTGCCTTGACACATCATTATATTTGTGTTTCCATACATTAGCAAAAATATTATCTCTTAAACTATAGTTACAAACACCTTGAGTGCTTTCACCTTAATGAAAATACAAATCAATACATGAATCAACATACATTTATTGACTATGCTTTACAGAGAAGGTGCTGTCCCAGATGTGGCTGGGTGCCGAAATGAGAGTCAGACACAATCTCTGTCTTCATAGGTCTTAGAAAGCTCATATTTTATTCATACTTTTAGCATTAGACATGTTTACAGTAAAGAATTATATTAATGGAGTTGTTTACAGTAAAGAACTATATTAATAGAGTTCCAATTGTTAGTAAATATTAAGAAAAATAGACTTTCCAGAAATCATTATTTAAGATTTTTTTTCAGTCTAGCCTTTTTCAAAACAGAAAGTTAAGTATGTTGCCTTCACAGCAAATTAATGTACTAACATTTTCATTCAAATGACATGATTTCTATTTACAGTTTTAATACAGTTTTGCATGAACAAAATTCCAACTTCTTTAGAAATGCCTCTTCTTCTGGATCATTTAAACATTTTCTATAAACCATGTATTCAGGTCTCTGCATCAGTGAGAGAGATGTCAGTTTCTCGGGCTAGTCTTGCGATCTCAGACACAGGTGCCATTTGGACACTTTCTTGAACTAAATACTAAAACAAGGGACAGCAGTATGTTTTTGTTGAGCTCAGGTCTGGGTACTGCTGGGCCAGTGGATGAGGGGCAGTTCGTCTTTCAGAAGGCCTGCCCTCCTTAGCCCCGGAAGATGTCATTTTCTTCGTTTATATTCAATTTGGCATTGCCCTTCTGGCTGCTGGACACCCAGCAAATGGAGAGAACTCTAAAAGCAGAAATGCAGGAGAAATATGGAAATGAATAGGTAAAAGCCAACAGTTTTAGACCCAAGGTTTATTCCGTTACAATCATCCATAAAAGGCACAGAGTTTGTATTTGGAATATTGAAAGTGTTTCTTTGATGAGTTTCATAATGGCAAGCATCAAATTGAGCCTTCCATTCAAGGAACAGAAAAGAAGGCAATCCCTTACTCTGATAGCAATCCCTTCACAGTTTCACACGCCCCAAGGTTATGGGCTTGCCACCTAACCTTCACTTTGGCTAAAGAGGATACCACAAATAAGGCTCTTTCGACATTTCTGTCCCCACACTGTGACACAGTTGTTTATCATTTCTGGGTGAGACCTCTACACCAACGTCTCATAGATGTTTAAAAGCACCATGATGGTGGTGGTATTTCAGTGTACAAAGATCATAATTTACAAAAGGATAGTTTGTGGGTTCCAAGTGTTCTGTCTCCCTAGCTACAGACAAGGAATGAATGTGTGTGGGAGTGAGGGGAGGTCAGTTCATTGCAAATAACACAAAGCGATCGTTGAGGCTTAGGAGCTTGAAAAAAAACAAAAAACAGCAACCTGTTATGTCAAGCTTGAGAGTGGAGAGGAAGATGGGAAGCTAGGAAGAAGGTCGATTCAATTTAGGTCACCAGTCTCCTGTCAAGTTTGAATGTAACAGGGCACAAAATGGGCTCCTTAGCAAGGAGAGTCTTAGGGGAGCTGATGGAATGAGTGCAGGGTTTCCATGGACTCTGAAATTGCAGCCACAATTTTGCATGTAGAAAAAGGTGTGTATTTTTCTAGAAGGGGAATCCATAGGTTTTGTGAGATTTTATAAAGATCCATAGTGCCCCCCAAAGTAAAACAGAATAAAACCAACCAACCAAGCAAAACCCCACTGTGTTCTCAAAAATGTGCTTGCTTTTACAAGAGAATTGAAGTTGGTCTTCTCATGAACACTCAAAATAAAATAACTCTCTTTGGCAACCTCTGGACTCTGCTGCCCAGTCATGGATCCTGGATAGCTTTGTAGCGTTTCCTTGTGGTTCATAATGGGAAGAACTGAAATTCAATTAATTTCTTACTATCCTCTGATGTAAAATAAAACACTGGGCTGTTGCATAATTAAATGAGGGATTCTAGCATTTGGTTTTTGCTACAATGACAATATACTCCTTTTGGGGAGCCCATTTCCAAGTTCAATGTCCAGAGCATGTCCTGGCAACCCATCCCCTTCCATATCTTTCAAGAGCTTGGTAGTTTGAAGGACATTTTCTGCAGTTTTTGATAACTTCATTTTACAACTTAGTAAAACAAGTCCAATAATAATTTTAATTGATCTTTCTCTTTCTAGAACAAGAATTATGAAATAAAATGCCCTTTGAGATCATGAGAATTTACTTAGACCTGTAGTTTTGATAAACTGAAATAGCATTTCTTTAAAAAAAATGTTCTTAGTAGTATCAAAACAGAAATAGGATGTGTGTAAAACTGTATAATAAATACAACTAATAGAATTCTTAGCTAGGAAGAAAGTACTGGGAAAAATCCTGCCTAAGGATCTGGTCAAAATTACTGATCTCCAGGGTTAGGTGTCATGTGGTTTTGACAAATGTCATCCTTCTGATCTGAAAAGGCATTTCTGCATCCTCTTACTGGTGGGAAAATAGTTGAATGCTGAGTCAGTCCTGCAGAAAATTGTGACATCTCACTCGAGGCACCAAGAACTAGTATTTGGTGTCTGCAAAGCCTTAAGCTAATCATTTTGCCAACAACACTGTACTTGGCTGAGAACCTTTGGAAGGGTGTTTTGATTTCCCTTTCATTGTAGGATTTTGAGAGCTCTTTATGATTGGTAGTTACTTACACTGAAAATAGAAGTGCAAAAGAAATCAAGGGAAAGTGCTGCAATGTGCATATTTGTGAGTCATATAATACTGTCTATGTCACTTAAGCGCTTACATAATTTCCATTGAAATATCACCCAAGAGTTTTGTTTATCCCTCCACACATTAGCCTTAATTATATCAAGCATAAATCAAAGCACAAAATTCTATGTGAATAGCCCTGAGATTGCAATGCTTAATTCTGAGCTTCACTCTCAGTTTAAATCGCACCTTTTATCCAGAGTTTTCAAACTGACTTCCAAACATTTGGAATTAAACTGAACTTCCCCTTACTTCCTAGGACAGTGGTCCTCAAAGTGTGGTAACCAGCTGCATCAGCAAGCAGCACCAGAACGGGTTAGAAATGTGCATTCTTGAGCCTCTACCCAGACCTACTGGATCAGGAAATCTAGGGGTCGGGCCCAGTATTTTGTGGTCTGACAAAATCCACAGGGATTCTAATGCTCGCATAGTTTGAGAACCGTTGGTCTCAACTCCATAGAGGAGCTGATGGAATGAGTGCAGGGTTTCCATGGACTCCTTGAAATTCCAGCCACAATTTGGCATGTACAAAAAGGTGTGTATTTTTCTCGAAGAGGAATCCATAGGTTTCCCCTTTTGGTCTATGAGAACAAAGCTACAGAAATACAGAAAAGCTAAATGACTAGAATATTCAATGGTCAGAGAGCAACAAAGTTCATGGCCTTTTCATTTTTGTTCACTGTTCTTACTGTTGGGTTTGTTTTCTTCCATGCTATTTCTTTCCATATGGACTAAGAGCTATGAGTGGCCTCCAAAACTGATAGTTCATTTTTGGACCCACAGACATACCTTTCCAGGAAAACAAGCCCAAAATCAAAGCTGTGTTTACTTAACCCAGGAAAAAAGGGTTAAAATTGGTGAATCAATTGAAGAGTTCCTCACACTAAGTGGTGGAAACACTGCTGTTAGGTTCTGGTCTGTGATAAAGGGACACATAGATTAGAGCCAGAAATAAGGGAATAACTTCTCAGTCTGGTTCAACGTAAGGCATCTGTTAAGGTCAGGCCTAAGCGAGGAAATCAGAAGCTCACCCCTAGTAATAATTAAAAAGTCAGAGTTTATATCAACTTTGAATGTCACGCTATTCAAAATTTTGAAACCACTTACCTGTTTTGG
The DNA here is from genome assembly GCF_036562045.2 of Rhinolophus sinicus. NCBI lineage: Eukaryota > Metazoa > Chordata > Mammalia > Chiroptera > Rhinolophidae > Rhinolophus > Rhinolophus sinicus. The sequence goes on from NC_133755.1 coordinate 93,138,107, forward strand.
CAATGGGTCTAGAAGACTACAGTCATAATAATAAAAGAATAAAATGATACATAGCTCAATCTCTAACAGAGCAAGCCACCTGAAAGAAAAATATAAATTTGTTACTTGGTTGTGAAAGATAAATATCTACCAGTACAAAATATCTAGAAAGTACTCATGTTTCAGAGCAAATATACTCTTCTTGGCAGTATAAACTTTAACGATTAAAAGGACAGAGTAATGAAGAATTTAGTTTTTTCTCTCACAGGCACACCTCATTTTATTGCACTTTACTGTGCTTCACAGAAGTGGCATTTTTTTTTTTTTTTTTTACAAATTAAAAGCGAGACGCTCCACCACCATAAGGATGATGACTCACTTTACTGCAGTGGTCTGGAAACGAACTCGCAATATCTCTGAGGTACGCTTGGAAAAACCTGCCTATTCGATAGTGTAGTCGGAATGATTGAATAGCTGAAATGTGTATTTAACTTGCTTAGCCAGTACAAGCACTTAATAAAGGAAAGCCCAGGTCTTTCTCTTAAGTTCAGATCTGTGCTTTCCAATATGGTAACCATGAGCTACATGTGGTTATTTAAATTTAAATCAATAAAAATTCAACAAAATGAAAAATTTCAGTTCCTCAGTTGCATTAGCCATATTTCAAGTGGTCAGTAGCCATATGTGGCTACTGGATACCATATTGAACGGTACATATTTAGAACATTTCCGCGCTCACAGAAAATTCTTTTGGACAGTCTTGTCTGATAGAGACCCTTACTGCCCACTGGAAATTACTGCCTAAATGTTCGATAGGCCCCTCAAATTCCCCATAAATTACGTACACATGTTACTGTACTAGTTTACTATCTACTTTGTAAGACACGAATAGAAACTAAAAAACTGAGGAAAAGGTAAATAGAATTCTGCTATTTTTTCTTTTATGTTTTGAGCTCTCCTCAGGGTACGCAAACCGTTTTAGAGGTCACAGCGCTTAATGAATACAATTAGCCCCACAGCTCAGAAGCCTGGAAATCATCATGGACTCAATCCTCTCCATCACCTCCATATCCAATCAGGCACTGAGACCTTTTGTTGTATCTTCTGAATACTTCCCCAATCCCTCTCCTTTTTCCTTTATCTCCAGTCCTCCCACTACTTCGTCATTTGTTTCTGGTTTATTGAATCACTTTAGCCTCCAGATTGATCTCTCTGCTTCCAGTTTCATTTCTCCCCACTCTATTCTTTTTCACTCTACCACTGGAGTGAACTTCCTAAAACATGAATCTATCACTGTCTCCTCATCTCTCTCTCTCACACACACACAGTCAGTGCTTCCCATTTCCTCCAAATGCCATAGGAGTACACAGCCAACCCTTGAAGATCCACTCTCTAGCTATTTCCTCAATAGCTCCTCTTTGAAACTCATGCTCTTGCCACACTGTATCCCCGATACGCCGTGAATGGAGATGCTCTCTATTGCAAGCCCTTTCCCAGAGGCTCAGTCTTCTCTGGAGGCACCCTCATCACTTGCTTCTGGGCTGAGGTGCCCTTCCCCTCCACCTCCGTGGCTCCTGTGCGTATCTCAGCCATAGCATCTATTACACTGAAGTACAATTGCTTATTAGCTATTTCTCTCCTAGAGGAGGAATTGTATTATTGGGTCTTAGCACAGTGCACAGTACACTACCGGTGCCTAATAACATTAACTGAATGAATAGATATGGAAGCTGATGCCTTTTATAAAGCAGATTCAATTGCCTGCCCTTTCCAATCTTCTCTGTGTTTCTGTGGCACTTTACACATCCCTCAACTAACATCCTTGTCCTATAATCCTAGTCTGTATCCTTCTATACTAGTTAATTGTTTGCATTGTCGATCGCCCCTTATAGACTACAATCTTCACGAAAAGCAGGAATTATGTCTTATTTATCTTTGACTCCTCAATGTTTGTTGATTGAGTGACTGAATATGAATGATCTGATATTCACATCACATAATTAGATTTGTTTCCCACGGGCATTCTTGAAGCACCTTGGCTGTATTTTATTTCAAATGAAATCTGGAGCACTCAGGGTGTTGTTACAACCCACTAGGATATCACGTCAATTTTTCATGAATATTCTTGATGCAAATTCAACCCTATTTACTTGTAAATGCTAAAGATAATTTATTCCAACAGAGTATCAATGTCTATGAAATAGAACACACCCAATTCTTCCTGCTTCAGATCAAATTAAGCAGCAATTCTAAGAAGAGAGCAATTTTGCTAGCTTGTGTACAGGTTCAGAATTTCTCACTACTAAATTTTTGTCAAACTTTTTACAAATTAGAGCTTCTATGTCTAGCCATGATGGAGTAACCAAAGTCAATGCTATCCTCTTGCCTTCAACAACTCAAAAACCAGGCAAGATTCATAGTGTGGGGTGAAAAATCCCTAAAAGCAAAGAAAGAACTAAGGTGAGCTCTGTGGCTGCCCAGCTTATTGCCAATGGCAGTTTCCAGGCAACAGCGCAAGGGGGAAAGAGCCCACACAGACCTGGTAGTCTCATTAAATGAAGCAGACAGAGATCAAAGTTCAGGCAAGTTAAAGAGACTAGAATTTTCAGGAATGAATATGAGAGAAGGGAGTTTCACAGGGAGCAAAAGTGCTCCAAAGAGCTACACAGGGCACTCCTTGAGTATTTGGCTGAGTACTGATCTCTGCATGTGTGAGAAGAAACTACTGAGGATGGAGAAGAAAGATGCAAAAGCTAAAGAGCAGGAAGCTGCTGGATAACGCCCACAGGTCAAGTAAGACATGGAAGTCTGTGTTCCCACAAGCTAGAGTGGAAAAACCTTGCATCACATGGACCATTGGGTAGAGTCCTTAAAAAGGCATTGCCTTAGTAGTGGAATTATATCACCTTAAATTAAATACCAACCTGGATTTACCTAAACAAAAGCTAGGAACAATAAAGCCACAAACTAAAGGAATACAATAAAATCTAGTATCCATGACACTTGATGTCTTGCATCTATTCAAAATGACCAGGTCTAGAAGACACAGGAAAATATGAGACACAAGCAAGGAAAATTCATTCAAAAGAAATTGACCCAGAAATGACAGATGTTGGAAACACCAATTAAATACACTCCACATGTTCAAAAGGGTAGAAGCATGATGAAGAGAGAAATGCAAGATGGAAGAAATATCCAGATCAAACTTCTAGCAATGAAAAATACAGTATCTTCAATGAAAAAGGTACTGGATGGGATTAGCAGAAGATAAGATACTGCAAAAGAAAAGATAATGGAACTTAGCAATGGAAAATATCCAAAATGAAGTACATAAATTAAAAAGACTGAAAAAAGAAATAACAGAGTATCAGTGACTTATAAAATAATAGCAAGCAGTCTAATATACATGTAATTTGGATATGCTGATAGGTGGGCAGAAAAAAATATTTGAAGAAATAATAGCTGAGACAGTTCAAATTTGTGAAAACTATAATTCACAGATCCAAGATGCTCCATGAACCCCAAGCAGAATAAACATAAAGAAAATCATGCTAAGGCAAATCACAATCAAACTGCTAACAACAACAAAAAAAAGTGAGACAGAAAAAATCTTAAAAGCAGCCAGAGAAAAAAACACAATAAATACAGTAAAACAAAATTAAAAATGATCATAGACTTCTCATCAGAAACCACTAGGGCCGGAAGACAATGGACCAACATCTTTAAAGTATTGAAAGAAAATATAATAAACTGTCAAAGTATGAAGAAAAAGTACTAATATTGTCCTTTATAATAATGTACTAACTACTATGAGAGGCACTAGTCTGGAAAATTTGGGGGTAAATATTTAATTTCCTTTTTATGGATTTAGATACGATCTCAAAAGCCTAATTGTTGGGCGGAAATAATGTGAAAGAGAGAAAGAGGGAAAGATATTGAAATGAGAGTCGACCAATCAGTAGACGATATGAAGAATAAACATTTGGGCATATCTTAAGGGAACTGGACATGGCGTGGCATCGTGGACTGTTTTGAAAACCCCAAGTTCCAAGAACAGCCACGGACAATATTGCTGCAAGTCCCCAGTGTTATTCAATATACTCAGACTTTGAGAAATGTACTAATGGAGGAACGGAGATGGATCCTGGAGGGAAATTAACTCCTCAGGGAAGGTGTAAGGCTAAAATGAGGGTGTCTGCTCTGGGGTTATTTTGCAAAAAAGAAAAGCACATCCCCATATATATATAGGAGTAAACGTTTAGGAATAGGGGATTTTCCGTGCAGTTCTCAACTTCAATACTTTTCTCCTAGACTATGGGCAAAGAAATATTTTATGTAAAATTTTAATAATTTCCTGCCACACTGTAATTTCTGTTACCTTAAGATTTTAGTCAAATCTTATGCACTTATACTGTTTTGTGTGATAATTCAGTAAATACTAAAGAGATGACAAAAGGACAGGAAGTGTGGTGAGCCTCATTTTCACCCCTCTGTTAGGGAGAGTGTGAAAGAAACAGCATCTCATCTTCAGTAAGGAGAGAGGAGTGCAGCAAAGACTGTAGAACAGCAAGGGTGAAATTCTGAATGGACAACTAGACTGTGGATGTAAGACACCCACCTTTCCTCTCTACTCTCCCCGAAAGAGAGTGACATTTATGGGAACAGGAACTGACGCTTAGGTTACATACTAAGATAATAAGATATTCATTCATTCATTCAATACTGAGTAAACATAATAAAATTAGATCTCCATTCACTTATTCATTCAATATTTATTGAGTGCCTTCATGTACTGTATACTCTTCCAAGTGCTGAAGTTAGAGCAGTAAATGGAAACAATATTCATGCTCTCAAGAAGCTTCTATTCTAGTAGAGTAATAGTAAGCAGGCAGTAAACAAGTTAACACATATATCAAGAAAGAAAATAAGTACTAAAATAATATAAATAAGACAACACAAGGGACAGGGAGGGATGGAGGTGTGGGCTAAAATATTTTCGATAAGGAAGGTCTCTCTGATAAGGGAACAGTTTAGCAGACACTGGAATAAAGAGAGAGAGGGCGCCATATGAATATCTGGGTACAGTATTCTATGCAGAGGAATTAAAAGGAGCAAAAATCCCACGGAAGGAGAATGAGGAACAAGGAGGCGGCTAAGGCTGTTAGTGACGAGCAAGCATGGGGGAATGTCAGAGAAACATCCCAAGCACGCAGAGAGCCTCATGGGACATGTTAACGATTTCATTTGACTCTGTGAGATGAGAAGCCATTGGACAGTTGTGAGCAAATTTGACTTAATGTTTTAAAAGGAGCATTCTGGCTGCTACACTGACAATAAAATATAAGATGATGTGGATGGAAGCTAGAGGACTTATGAGAAAGCCATTACGATTTCCAGAGAAAGTGGTGACTTGGACCAGGATGGTAGAAATAGTTGTGAGCCATGGTCAGAGTCTGGATACGCTCCTTAGAGTGGGCTGATAGTTTACATTGTAGATGTGAAAGACAGAGAGTCAAGGATGACTCCAAGTTTTTGACCTGAGGAAACGCAAGGATACAGCTGCCATTTACCTCAGCAATGGGGAAGACTGAAGGAAAAGCAGGTTGAGGAGCTGTCATGTGAAACTGTTTTGGGCCTGTTAAGTATAGCTTGCTATACAGATCAGTGCCTTGGAGACATCCAGCGCAGATGTTGAGTGGAATGGGTCAATGAGCCTGGTGTTCAGGAGGGATTCAGTCAGGGCTGGAGATAGAAGAGCTACAAAGACAGAGTCATCATTTTTCAGAAAATTATTTAAAGCCCTGGGACAGGATGATATGATGTAGGGAGTGATTTGAATAGAAAACATAAGAACTCTGGGGAGAGGGCTCTGGGATATTCCTGAATTTGGAGGTCAGGAAGGAGACTGAGCAGAAACAGCCAGAGGGATAGAATAACAAACACAAAGTGGTATCTCCAAGGCTCTGTGAAAAGTGTTTGATGGAGGGCATGAGCCCCCCATTAAATGAAAGGGCCAGGAGGACCAACGTGTGAGAGTAGACATTAAAGTTCCCACTTACATTAACTGATCAATTGTCAGTGCTTAGCTCCCTTCCTAGAAAAAAATCAGATGAGATCACTCATTCAGATAATTAAGCTGACATTCTGTGTTCAGCAGAATATGCAGTGACTCCCCAATATTCAATATTTACCTGGCAGCACTAAGAAAATACTGGCTACATTTGCATTTGTGAATTACAAACGTTTTATAGGTTCCACTTTATTCAAACAAAGGCTCTTTTCTTATAACTCTGTTTTTAGCCTTTCTGTAACATTAGCTTGCTATGGAGCAGGCATTCCACTGAGCTCAGCCCCTGCACTCAAGGCCCCTTGGCCTCTTCTCAAGTCCCTAGAGGAGAGGCTGTGCACAGAGAGTAAAGACAATGAGCAGTCTGGTGGGGCAGGACGGGGGCTGTTCCAGTGAAGAAGGCACCTGGGCAGAGGGATAACCTGTTCTAAGGCACAGACTTAGAAGGGGCCCTGCGGGTCTGCTAGCTGTCTACTCCCTGCAGAAGGTGAGGTGATGAAAGATGGAGCTAGAGAGAGCAAGAGCAGCTGGTCCATGGAGGGGTCTGAACGTGTCATGGGACAGTGTTGGGACTTTGATCCTGAAAGTGCTTACAGACCTAATGAATAAACTGTACGTATTGAAAAATTATACCGATGTGTGAAAACAAAGTTTCTTTAAGCATTATTACACATAGGAGACCCTCTAATAAGTATTGTATCACACAAATGAGTAATGCAAACAAGACCAACATTCACTAGCTACAAGAGCTGACAATTAGATTCGCGATCTCAACCTAGAAAAAGTGCTAAATACCTCGTTGCTGAATATCACTATGGTCACCTTCGAAGGACTCCCCTTGGGAAGCTATGCACCAATGCCAGTGCCTAGTCCACCCTTCACAGCAATTTTGGAACTCTTTTTCTGGAATGGCCATCAGAGCTGTCGTCATATTACCCTTGATGTCTTGAATGTCATCAAAATGTCTTCCTTTCAATATTTCCTTTATCTTCGGGTAAAGAAAGAAGTCATTGGGGGCCAGATCAGGTGAGTAGGGAGGGTGTTCCAATACAGTTATTTGTTTACTGGCTAAAAACTCCCTCACAGACAGTGCCGTGTGAGCTGGTGCATTGTCGTGATGCAAGAGCCATGAATTGTTGGTGAAAAGTACAGGTCGTTTTTGTCTAACTTTTTCATGCAGCCTTTTCAGCACTTCCAAATAGTATACTTGGTTAACTGTTTGTCCAGTTGGTATAAATTCATAATGAATCATTTCTCTGATATCAAAAAAGGTTAGCAACATTGTTTTGACTCTTGATTTGGACTGACGAAATGTTTTTGGTCATGGAAAATTGGCTGCCTTCCATTGTGCACTTTGACGCTTTGTTTCAGGGTCGTATTGGTACACCCATGTTTCATCACCAGTGATAACATGGCCCAAAACATCATCTTGCCTCTCCAAAAGGTCTTTGATTCTCCTTTGCTTTTGTTCATTGGTGGCTCCTTCAGGACCATTTTTGCACACACTTTTGTCATGCCAAGATTTTCAGTTAAGATTTTCCTAACTGTTTCTCTATTGATGTTTACTTGGTCTGCTATGCTTCTCAGTCAGCCGACGATTTTGACACACAATTCGACAAATTTTTGCAATATTTTCATCAGTTCCACTCGTTACTAGCCGCCCTGACCTCTCTACATCAGTAATGCATTCTCTGCTCTCAGAAAAACATTTAATCCCTTTTTACACTACCGTTTGCTTCATGGCATTGTCCCCATAAACTTGGACTAACCTGTCCCTGATTTCACTTCCACTCTTACTCTTGCCAAGTTTAACAAGAAATTTAATGTTTGTTCATTGCTCTAATTCAAGCTCAGACATTCTCGTGATGGCACACAAAAAGACACAACAAAAACAATGAATGCCACTTAGCAAGACACTGCCACACGTCGACACGAACACAGCTGTGAGACACTGATATACCAAGGTTATGAAACCTTACCGAGCTGTTACAGCGCTGCCAATGTAAGTGCACGGTGGCAAGTTCATGAACTTAATCGTCAAACCTTGTATTTACCAGTATATGTGTAAACATTTTAGAAATACTATGCATATTTTGATTGGAAATGAGGTTTATCAACTCATTAGAAGAATTTTCCACTAGACTCTCTAAGAAAGCATTTCCTTAACTAACTTCAGGTCCTGTGATATTCTTAAAAATCATAAAACTGCATTCCCCTTGAGGTAAAACTATAATTCAGGTTTTTGACAAATTTATATTGTGCATTAGTGAGGCTTTAATGTTTTTCTTTTATTTTTTAGTGTTAAGTTAGTTATTAAACTAGTACTAGCTATTAAAATAGTATTAAATATTCATATCACATTCTAAATATTTTGATATCCTAGTTAAAGGAAAAGTAAGATGAATTAATAAATGGATAATAAAATAATATGTGCTAAAAATATTATTTTCTCCCAATCCAAATATTTGGATATTCTAGCAGAAAATTACCCCAATTATCTACTGAATAAAGTTAACTGTTTTGCAATGGCAAAAAACTAATTGTGTTTTCAAGCAGTTACCATGTTATTGAATTTTGCTCAATATCTACAATATGAGAGACTAATGGTCTCTCATTAAAAGTGACATTAAAAGTTTTTTGTGCCAAAGAAAATGGGTTTCGTAAATTTGTATTTTTACAGAAGCTCTCCAGAAGCAAGCTGAGCTATGTTCATGTTAGGAATGTATCCTTAATACTACTTCTAATGTCAAAACAGTGAAAATAATGAGGCTTATTATTTAGAACAGATTTATTTTTTTACACTTACAAGAACAACATTACACATCCACAAATAAAGCTCATTAACATACAAACATGTTGAAAGTTCCTTAAATACTTAGTACTTGCGTATTTTCCTCATTTGTAAATACATGTTTAAGGAACATACCCAGGCCCTGAGAACACAAGTCTGACAAAACACAGACTAGCCTCACACTGCTAGTAAAGCATGCGGAGAGATGGAAAAGATAAGAATGTACGATAAAGGTGAAAACAAAAGGTGCAAAAGGGAAATTTGGAGTCTGGAAAGGGCATTCCGACCTGAAATAATCAATATTGACTTTGTGTGGAGATGAAACTTGAGCTAGACCTTGATGGATGGACAGGCTTTAAATAAGCAGCCGTGTTGAGTGAAGCTACTCCTGACTCAGCAGATAGCATGAGCCAGGGGAGGAACGGACCCTGTAGTCAGGAGACAGCGAGCAGACCCTCTGTCTACTCAGAGGGCATTCCCAGAGGTTTGGAAAAGTACAAGTGGCGTCCGATTTTGGAGAGCCTGGAGTGCGGCGCTAATGAGTTTGTCCTGCAGGCAGTGGTGCCAGAGTCTGAGCAAGAGAATGACACTCGGAGATGATTATTTAAGGAAAAGTAACCTGTATGTAATGAGTAAGATGGATTGAAAAAAGAGAATATAATAGAGCCAGGGAGAAGGGCTGGGAAACTGTGCCATCACCTGATGCTCAGGCAAAAAGACCTGGTTTAGGAGGTAAGAATGGACATGGAAAGCCAAAAGGCGGGAGGAGTAAAGGGTGACTCTAAAAGGCCAGGTGTATAGGAAAACAGTGACGTATTGAAAGGAAACAGAGAGTACTAAACGAATGACAGGATTCGGGGCCAATAATGATTTTGGTTTTCGATGTCTTGATTTTGAGACTGAATTCCTCTCTTGAAGTCATTGAGGGCGGTGCCAGCAAGGGCTGGAAAACTGCCACTGTTGCCAGGAACAGGGGCTCTGAAGTATATTCCTACTTGCTACCAGCTGCAGCTTATGAAAATAGAATGATCTCGCCCTGGAATGCAGAGAAGGCAGTATACAGACATACTTTCATAGGCATGCTTCATTGAAGCATGGCTATTCAAGTTAAAGGGGAATCGCTTTGCCCACAACGTCACCCCCTTAAGAAATCTTTCAGGAAAATATAATCAATTTTGTGACTTGGAGGAAACATAATCTAGACCAATGATTCTCAAATTTTATCATACATCAGAATCCCATGGAGGACCTGTTAAAACACAGATCGCTGGGCCCTACTGCCAAAGTTTTGGATTCAGTAAGGAGAGGAGAGGATAGAAGAGAAGAGAGGGGAATATTTAGAAGAGGGAAAGGAAATACTTAGATGAGAAAGCAACAGGAGAGGACTGGAGAACCTTAGCCCTTCTTGATCTAAGATATTGTTTCACTGGGAAGATTAGAACCGACTCTCTCGGGTCACTTTTTCAGAGTTGCAGCCAAGATTGTTCCCACGGTGATGCTACAGCTACTCCTAGAAGTGAAGCTCCCATGTAAGAGCTGTGAGTTGAAGTGTGGACACTTCTTTTTAAACCTTCTTATTCAAGAAAAGGGCAAAGGAACAGTATTGACTTAAGATCAGGTACTCACCACAGAGAAATGATCTCCTGGTATATTTTAAATTCCAGACCTTCCAGGAAAAAATTAACAAGTGACATTTGTGTTTGTTTTGTTTTGTGATATACCCGAAGTAAATGAAACTCAGCCCCTTTACAAAGCACAAGGTATTAGGAAAGCTATTAAATCATGTGGTCAGTATATGTTAATACAGTATTTCATGGGGGTCCAATAAATCTTGAGAGAAAACTTTTGCTTGAAAGAAAATTATATTACATAGGATGCTTTTGGTTGCAAGTGAGAGAGAACTCACATCAGACGGGTGGCTATACTGAAGGGAATGCACTGCTTTATGTGTCAGAAAAACCTAGAACTGGTGCTGGTCCCAGGCAGAGACCACTCCAGCAGCTCGATGCTGTTACCAGGAAGCCAGTCTGCCTCTACAGCTCTGCTGTGTGGTACCAGCTTCATCCTAACATACAAAACAGCATGTCTGCTTTTGTAGTCTTAACATAGCTGCCAACCGTTTCTAGGACCAGATCCTATTCACATCCTGCAGGAATGGTTATTTTTGACCCAAAAGTCTCAACAGAAACTTGGGCAGTGAATTCTACTGCTTCAAACATATGCCAACACCTAAACCTGTCGCTATAGAAAGAGACGAGGGTGACAGGGATGGGATGTGAGGATTGGCGTACGGGACAGGGCTCCGCTGCTACAGAGCTGGAGTGGAGTCAGCAGCTATGGGCCATATTGTGATATGGTACCATTTTAATTCCATTCCTCTTTACCCAGGAACTAAACCCTCTTTCTCAACAGCAGACACTTAACTTATTTAAGAGCAGTCACTGAGTTTGATGAGGGGAGAAGAGGCCCATCATATAAAGCGCAGGGGTGAGGAGGAGCTACCCAGTCCAAAGTCTCCTTTCTTTCTCTCCATAGAGAAATCATGCTCAGAAATTGTGTGCACAATAGACGGGTTGGACATTTATTTTGTAAAAAAAAAAAAAAGGAGAAAGGGGTCCTTTCTGGAATTTGGCTCAGAAACGAACATGCTTATTTTAGAAGCACTTTGGCCGATCAAAGTACTAAAAATCACTCTTGAATTGCTTCTTCTATTCTTGACAGACTTAAATCTTAGCCTCATAATGAACTGGCAGAATGAGACGGCTGAGAAAGTAATGACGGCAATTTTGACAGTTTCTGTGCTGCTTTGCATGAGTCACTGCTCCTCAGGAAAGCAGAAAGAAGAGAGAGGCATGGCTGAAAACTGGCCCCGAGTCTTAGAATGAACCACATGCACAGTTCCCACCCTCATCCTCACCCTGTTATAAAGCCTCCAGGCCATGTGCACACTGTGGTGAAAACACTAGCAGACAATTGTATCAGCAAATACAGTTTGTGCAATTCTATTTACCAACCGGAGTGGAGGGGTCGCATTTGTTTATGTAACAAGTTTCTCAGAATAAACTGAATGTGCAAGTTCTCACGAAACCCACAGGGACCTGAGGTGGCTCACTCCTCAAAAGTGGTCAGCGATTTCTAAGGACAACAGGGAGAAGAGCTGCTGACAGTGCTTCTCAAAGGCAAGACTGTGCAAAGATAGTTTATTGCATAAGACGCAATTATTAGAATTACGTTCTCTTTAAAATAAACAGAGCCTCAGAGCCTGTGCTCAGAGCCTCACCAACCCCAATATATAGTTGCCTTGCCACCATTAATATACAGGTCCATTACATTCCTATGAGTACTTCATTTTTTGTCTTCCCTCAAAATTTGAGAGCACTGCCCATTTGGGAAGATGTGCTTTCTGCTATGCTGTTTATTGATTATTCCCATCTAGGCCATAAAGCCCGTTCTAATGCCCTTTCCTCTGAACTCCTATTGCAATTATAATGCACATGACCCATCTGGCAGTTCTCACGCACTCTCTAATGCTGTTAAGTGGGGCTTGTTTTTCACGTTGCTATGTCTCATCTCCCCAACTATATTATAAGCAATTCAGGAATGTTATAGTCTTTGAATTCCCTGGTATTCAATAAAGTGACTTGAGTTAGGCTATAAGCTCATTGAGGGAAGGGACATTCATTCCTTATTTTGTTTTGCACGGTAACTCTGAGAGCCCTACCCTAACATATAGCATACCTTCAATAAATATTTATTGAATGAAATAATAATTACATTAATGCTGGATGCTCAAGAAGTATTCGTTAGGTTGAATCGTACTACTGCTGATCTACTATTAGCTGGACCTATGTTGGAATTATTTTTTCAATAGCTGCGTGATTTTCATTAGTAATTTAAGACAAATCCGTGACTTTGTGGCCTAGTACTGCTCTAGGATACATGCGGGACTCACACACACACACAAAGGTAGAAATTCCAGTTTCTGTTCCCGAGGAAGCCATGCTTCATTTCCATCTCCAGTACTTCAGCCTTACTTTTATATACCCTCTTCTTACCCAAGCATGCCTTTGTAAGTGGGCTAATCTCACCAATAATCCAGGTAATTGTTCAACACTGGAATTTAATCCCTATCAATTAGCACAATGATACGGCCCTCTAGGCACTCTACTGCATGGATGGGAACCAAGGAAAATCGAAGCTGTTGACTTTGCTGTACACTCTATGGGGTGGTTCTAGCAAACACATCCTTTTCTGCTAAGATCATCAACTCTCAGAGACACCCATGCAACACTGGAAATCCCCGTGCTATTCCTTCATTTAAATTCATAGGTTAAGAAAAGAATGTCCGCTGTAGTGCGACTCTTCATTTTGTATACTACCATGGCTGAGGAAGTCGGGCAGTGCACGCTGCTTTCTCCTGTTCATTTGCAAAAGCACCATTCTTCTCCAGCAATAGAATTACTGGGACAGGTTCCTTTGCTGTGTGTACCTAGCAGCTTCCCAGCTCCAGGCAAGTGCCTAGCAAGGGGCTCTTCCTCTAAATGCATTTTCAGAACTCCCACTATTCTGAGGAGGAATTACAGTTCTTCCATTCTGATTTTTAGTTGGCAGATGATGGCAGCGATGAGTATTTATTTAGCAAATACAGCAAAATCTTCTGTGTTCACTTGTGAGAAGGGCTCTCATGCTACCTTTGTGGCCTGAATTCCAAGGGGTCACAATTATGAGGCCACAAGACTGTGTTCATGACCAACTTTGATTGCCAGATACTTTACAGGCAACTTTCTCTGACTCACTGAGTATTTGGTACATGAGAAAATTGGCTCCTGGTACACAAACTAAGAATGAGTGCAATTTTCTGGAGATTATGCTTAGGTTTTGTGGTATTAAATTTCTAGTGCAAAGATCTTGGAATACTTGGTCCAAATGAAGTCATTCATTTTCCTGAACAATTTTCTGTTTTGTTTGTCTAAAAAAGACATGTTTTGTGGGTTGGCTGTTTAAAAGGAGTAACAGAAAAATTAAGGACTTTTAAAAACAGAAACTTACTAAAAAAATGACACTAAGGAAGTTTTTCAAAAACAATTAAGTCATGTTAATTCAACATTCATATTTAACCCACAGATTGTGGTTATATGATATATATATTTTGCCATACCTCACACTCAAAAGTTGTCAAAGGAAAACTTCACATCTTGTCCCCAGACTTGTTCCTGTTCCTGATTTCTCTATTTGTACCATCTCTTCCAGCCATTTAGATTCAAAACCAGTACTCCTCAAACCCTTCCTCTCAATGAATCCCAATTTCCAATCATTTTCCAAATCTGGTACTATCCCCTGCCTTTCACATGGAATTTTAACATAACTATACACCTATGTCTTGCCCCACCATAGTTCATTCTATCCAAACCCTTTTAATACTTCATTCCCTGTGAGCTCCATTACCTTGTGTGACAGCTCCTAAACCAGGTGTTAAGGCGCCTTCCCATTTGGGCCAATGTACCTTTTCGATCTTTCTTCCTGCCACTACCAGTAATCTGGTCCCCATAACAGTAAAGCCATAAGCCCTTAACCTCCATGCCCTGTGCTTTAAGACCCTTTGATCACTCTGTTTCCTCAGTTGGAAGTCTCTCCAACTCTTCAAAGGCCACTTTCCCCAGAAATTTTCTAAAATCACCCTAACCAGATAAGCCCTCGCTCTTAAATCTCAAATGTGAATCTTATCCTGCATTCCTTGCACTTAAATAAGATATTGTCTCCTAAGGGTTGAGAATGTGTCTTACTATTGTCTGAAGCTTCTACAGTACCCATGACACTACTTTGCATATAGTAAGAGCTCAGTACATTAACAAATGTACAGTTTCGGGAAGCAGACCCAAGACAGCAGAGTAGATAAACACTGTGCCTCCATCCTTTCGTAAACACATTAAAATTACAACTAAACTATAAAACAATCAACCTAGAGAACCATCTGAAGTCTAGTGAAATAGAAGTCCTATAGCTAAACATATAAAGAAAAATTCATGTCAAAACTGGTGAAAAGAGGTGAAGTTGTGGAATGGGCCCCAAACCTCCATGTGGCGGTTGAGAATTAGGAGGGATAGCTCAGTCGTGGAGGTTCACCACGGAGGAGCAAGGGACCCCAGCATCCCACACGAGGATCCCCAGCCTAGAGAACCAGTGCCAGGAAAGGGAGCCCCCACAACATCTAGCTGTGAAAAACATCTGCATGGGAGGGAAGGCGGCATGAATCTCAGGCATCCTTTTAAATGGCCCACACACAGACTCACTCGCTTGCCGGCACTCAATTTGGGCTCCAGCAGAGGGATGGGACTCAGGAGGTGATGGAGGCATATGAGGGGCAGACTGAGGTATGTGGCTTTGGAGGTGAGGGCTACAGGACAGGCGGACGCCATCTTTAATGTGTTGAGCCCGCTCCCTATTCTTACAGCCAAATCAAAATCCGACTGGTTCGCTGAACTCTGTTGCTCTACCTTGCTGACTCATTAGCCCCCTTGCTGACCCTGACCCACCCAACTCCTCCACTTTCTTCGTAAGCAGCCACCACCTGCATTGCACCCTTTCTTGTAAAACTATCACAGTCCAAGGGCCCCAGGAGGGTGGCAATTGGCTCCAATGTGCTCTGAGACTTCTACTGAGTAGCTCTAGGCCCAGCACTGGCACCAAACCAGAGTCTACATTAAGCCGGTGACCACAACTCTTCCCACTCTAGTGAGTCCCTAAGGCCATTCCTCACCCAACTTGTGTACCACATGAGGCTTTATCAGTGGTTGAACCTGAAGGCAGCCAGGTTTCAGCAGGCCTTGGAGTGTCCTAGGTTTTTGCAGAGCTACCCCAGGCCTGGTACTGATGGCAGCCATCCTCAGTTTGTAGCATGGTCTCTCCCATATGCCTCCAGGTTTAGCAAAGGCAGCGAACATGGGTTGCTTTGTAGCTCTTACCAGGTAGTCCCTGGATGGTCACAGGCAGTAGGTGACCGGGGCCTGCACCAGAGCCCCTCCCAAGAAGCGCCAGAACCAATAAACCTGGAGGTTGGCTTCAAACCACAGCAGAGCACTGCCCAATTAGCCCCGCAAGTGGCACACACAAAGGGCGGTCTCAACAGGCACCAGAGCCCAGTGGGGTGAATCCCACTTGCTGGGGTAAGCTCCCTGCACAGCAGCTCATGAGCTGGGATATGGCCAAACCTCAACGCCAGTCAGCCTGAGGGTCAATCCCATCCACTGATATGCCAATAGCAACCAAAGCTCAACTATAACAGGAGGGCAAACACAAACCACACAAGGGAGCACCCGGAGCAGGTGAGCAGGGAGAACGTGCCAGGGCCCCATTGGACATCTCCTACATAAGGCTCCCCGGCCTAGACTTGGAGAAACAGCAGCCTTACCTAATACATAGAAACAAACCCAGTTAGGCAGCCAAAATGAGGAAACAAAGAATCACATGCCAAATAAAAGAACATGAGAAAAATCCAGGAAAAAAACTAAACGAAATGGAGGCAAGCAGCCTACTAGACAGAATTCACAACAATGTTCGTAAGGGTGCTCAAAGAACTTAGTGAGAACTTCAATAGAGGGTAGCAAGAATAAAAAAAGACATAGAAACCATAAAAAAGAACCAGTCAGAAGTGAAGAATACAATAACCAAAATGAATGCACTAGAAGGAATCACCAGCAGACTAGATGAAGCAGAGGATCGAATCAGTGATTTGGAAGACAAGGTAGCAGAAAACACCCAATCAGAAGAGCAAAAAGAAAAAAGAATCCAAGAAAATGAAGATAGCTTAAGAGACCTCTGGGACAACATCAAGTGTAACAACACTTGCATCATAGGGGTACCAGAAGGAAAAGAGAGAAAGCAAGGGATTGAGAACCTATTTGAAGAAATAATAACTGAAAACTTTCCTAACCTGGTGAAGGAAACAGACATACACGTCCAGGAAGTGCAGAGAGTCCCAAACAAGATAAACACAAACAGGCTCACGCCAAAACACATTAGAATTAGAATGGCAAAGGTTAAAGACAAAGAGAGAATTCCAAAAGCAGCAAGAGAAAGCCAACTAGTAACTTATAAGGGAGCCTCCATAAGATTGTCTGATTTCTCAACAGAAACTTTGCAGGACAGGAGGAATTGGCAAGAAATATTCAATGTGATGAAAAGTAAGGACTTTTCTAAGATTACTCTACCCAATAATGCTATCATTTAGATCCAAAGGACAGATAAACAGCTTTGCAGACAAGAAAGAGCTAAAGGAGTTCATCACCACCAAATCAGTATTACAAAGAATGTTAGAGGGACTTCTTTAAGATGGAAAAAAGAAAAAAAAAGAAAAATTATGAAAAATGGTAATAGCTACATATCTATCAACGATTACTTTCAATGTAAATGGATTAAATGTTACCATCAGAAGACATAGGAGGGCTGAATGAATAAGAAAACAAAACCCTTACATATGCTATCTACAAGAGACCCAGTTCAGATTGAAAGACACACACAGACAGAAAGTAAAGGACAGAAAAAGTTATTTCAAGAAAATGGAAACAAACAAACAAACAAAAATCTGGGGTAGCAAAACTTATGCCAGACAAAACAGACATTAAAACAAAGGATATAACAAGAGACAAAGAAGGACTGAGTGATCCCATTTCTGGGTATTTATGAAGAAACCTAAATGCTACTTTGAGGAATCACGTGCATCCATATGTTCACTGCAGTATTGTTTACAATGGCCAAGATGTGGAGGCAGCCTGGGTGTCTGTCCATGGATGAATGGATAAAGAAGAGGTGGCACATATATACAATGGAGTACTGCTCAGCCAGGGAAAGGAATGAGTTCTTGCATCTGTGGCAGCATGGATGGACCTGGAGGGTGCTGTGCTCAGTGGAGTGTGTCAGAGAAAGACAGGTGCACTGTGATTTTGTGTATGTGCGGAATCTAAAGAACACAATAAGCAAGCAAACAAAACAGAAACAAACTCATAGATACAGAGAACATTTTGATGGTTAGCAGATGGGAGGTGAGTTGGGAGTGGGTGAAAAAGGGGAAGGAATTAAGAAGTACAAATAGGTTGCTACAAAGTTGTCACAGGGGTGTAGGGTATAGCATAAGGAATGTAGTCAATAATATTGTAATTACTATGTATGGTGTCGGATGGGTACTAGATTGTTGGCGTGACAGATAGGAGGGCGTTAGGGACAGGGCGAAAAGATGAAGGGATTAAGAAACAAATTGGTAGTTACAAAGTAGTCATGGGGATGTAAAGTAAAGCATAAGGAATACGAGTTTCATCAATAATATGGTAATAACTATGTGTAGTGCCAGGTGGGTACTAGACTAGTCAGGGGGATTACTTCTGATAAATGATAAATGCCTAACCATATGCTGTACACATGAAATTAATATAAAATAATACTGAATGTCAACTGTAATTGAAAATGTTTTAAAGTGGGGGAAAGGAGAAAGGCATAAGAGGTCCAAATTTCCAGGTGTAAAAGTAAGTCATGGGGATGTAATGTACAGCATAGGAAATACAGCCAATAATACTGTGATAGCAGGTACGGTGTCAGACGGTTGCGGGACGTATCATGGTGATCACTTCTTTAGGTACATAAATGTTGACTAACTATGGTGTACGCCTGAAACTAATATTGTCTGTTAGCTATATTTTTAGAAAAAAACCTTTTAAAAAGTACAGCTTCTGTATAAATAAGACACTAATGATTGAGCTGAAATGTCATGGTTCCCTCTGCTGCTCGCAACTCATTACTCTCAAACTCAAGTAAACGTCTGTCAGCCTCAAAAGACCTCACAGTAACGTCATGACAGCTCCTCTTAGAAACAACAGTCATCAGTTGACCGTTGGCCCGTACTACAAATTTTCATTTTCAAGCATTTCAGTCACTGGTTTTAAATACTTCTAGGTCGATTTCAAAGGTGATTATAATAAACTGTCTAATTGCAATAGAAATACATGTAAAAGGAACCAAAAAATATATATATTCTTTTTAAAAGAGCCACTCTTACGACACTGAAATGTAATTCATGACAAAAACAATAAATGTGTTACCAGTTTAAGAACTACTTCTCTAAAGTAAACACCATAAGAGGCAGGTTTTGGGTTATTGCTATTACTGTTGTTTTTGTTGGTTACACTATGCCCCTAAAGTATCTGATTCTCAATTATAATGTCCAACTTTGGAGTTTTTGGTGGGGATGTGAGCATGCTTTCATCTCTGAATAATAAAACCTTCAACTGAAACTGCCTTAAAAAGAATGAACATTTATTATATGTACAAGTATGTATATACACACTTATGTATATACACACTTAGTACATATATTATTATTCATAAAACTAAAAACATTTATTATCTAACATAACAAGAAGTAGACGAGCTCTTCAAAATGGATGATTCAATGACACAATGATACCACATGGACCAGGTTCTTTCCCTATCTCTATTCTGCTGTCCACTGATTCTCCACCATCACAGGGCTATTCCACTTGAACCTGCGGCTTGCAACAACTGGGACCGCACGCTTTCTTCTTCACTTCCAACGGCAAAGGACAAAGGGGGCCTCTATCCTACCCGTGGAAGAAGAGTCTCTCCTTTCAGTCTCGTTGGTCAGTTTAGGTCAACTGTCTACATCAAGGCACATAGTTGTCTCCAGAAAAACATTAGGCAACAATTTGCTTACCCTTAGGCTTCCAGAATAACTTCTTTTAAAAAGGAAGATAGAACTACCATGGCTGGCTAAAACTCACTGAAACCAGTTTTGGGGAGGTGTACATTACTAAAGGCATATTGATACTATAAAACATGAAACAAAAGAGAGGTAGAATGGATGGTGTGGAGGAAGTCACAATTGCAAAAATGAGCTGCTATTACTGTTCAAACAAGGAAGACACCTTACGTCTTAAATTAAGAAGCTACAAATTTTCCAGTATAAAGGATCTGTACATGCACTGACAGAAATTTTGTTAGAAACAGGCACTGGCATTTCTCTAACAGAATCACCACCAATGACGAAATGGGCCTTATTTAATGTGAGGTATAAGTTTTATGAAGTCAGGGACTACAATCCCCGTTCTCAGTGCTCTCCCCTGAGGTTTAGCAGAGGGCATAGCACAGGCGAGAGGTTCAAAAAAGTTTCTGCTTAAATAAACATCAAACATATTTCATTAAATGATGAATACTTGCCCTAGAACAGGGCATCCCACTGAAGAGAAGTCCTGGGTGGCAGATTCATTTAGCTATCAAAGGGATCCAGTTAGAGTTTTTATAGAACCAAGCTAACCCAATAAACAAAAACCATCTAGGAAGCTGCTGCCATGCTCCAAGCTAAAGATGTTCTGTAACCCCAACAAATGTCCATCGTAAGTTTGTAGTTAAAGAAATACTGTACTTTTATCTTTATCTTTCCGAAAAAGTACAACTCAGACCACTTTGAATTATCCTTAGAGGGAAGCCGAGCATTTGACACATAGACCCTGCTTTCTTTCTTTTTTTTCTTTTTTTAAGTGTGTTTTTCCAGGACCCATCAGCTCCAAGTCAAGTAGTTGTTTCAATCTAGTTGTGGAGGGCGCAGCCCACCATCCCATGGGGGAATTGAACTGGCAGTCTTGTTCAGAGCTTGCGCTCTAACCAACTGAGCCATCTGGCTGCCCCAACATAGACCCTGCTTTCACCTGGCTGCTGGAACTGTAATATTTTGTTCTCATGAGGCCCCTTTAGATATTCTCACAAAGACAGGACACAATGTAACTGTCCAACCCAACAAAATGTGGTCTCCTGGCATTCCCTGTAGTTTTATAATAAAGAAAAGAAAGATTAAGCCCAAGCTTTCCCAGTCTGCACCATCCCCTTTCTGCAGGCGTCTGGATAACTGTGGCCCAGCTGTCTCACTGACCTTCCAGGACACTGGTACTTCCCGCTTCCAAATGCCATGAAGCAGTCCAAGAAAGCATGCTTCTCTAAATTTGCCTTTTTCCAACGTTCCTGTGGGAAGAAAACATTTTTTTTTTTCCAAATCAGCCTTATATAAATAAGCTTAACTTTATTTCTCTAGGCTAAAAATGACCTTGTACAGCTAATCCTTGCATATAAAGTTGCAGGGTTGTTGGTAATTTTTTCCAACCTGTTATTAATATCAGCCATGATTATGTTTTTGGAACGTGAACTAATAAATAAAAAAAGATTTAAAAAGAATTCTGTTAAGTGGTAAATGTAAATCAACCACAGAATTGACCTCCGAGAGGAAGAATTATTTACAACAAGGCCTAAGGCCCCATCATAAAATGGCCCTTGGTAATAAATTTAGTAGTAAGATGTTGACAGCCCTGCTGTTGCAGAAAGCCTGGGATGCAGAATGAATACATCTGGATGCCATTTTTGACAATTTTACTTAAAGGCAGAGAATAGACTAAATGACCTCTTAAGATTCTGCTCAGCCCCATAACTCCCCAATTCTAAGAAACAGTTTAATTTGCTTCATTTTTATTTTTCGTACTCCTTGGAAACCAACAACAGGAACAATTGCCTGAAGAACATGAAATGTCTTCTATCAGAACCAGGCATATTTACTTCAACATGCCCTGCTGGTCTCAGATAAAATTTTATTTTAAAGTTGGTGAAGCTTATTCCAAAAACTTTTCTGTCTGATTTGTAAATGCTGTCTATACTGCAATCTGTACTTTGTAGCCTTAATTAGTAGAGAAATATAGCTGCTTACTGATACAGTCCTAGTTAATTTATGAATTCATACTCGTGTCATAAAAATAAATTAAAAATCAAAGGGCAATGTATATTGAAAGAAACAACTTACGGGTTTGAACAATTCCGGTTCAGGAAAATACTTTGGATTTCTATGTAGCCAAAATGGAGACAACATCAACAAGTCACCAGCAGGGACAGTGTAATTCTATGACAGAAAAATCGGGTCCAAGTCATTTTTTGAAATCTGCTCTAAAGAGAGTTTGGGTCATTAACAAATAAAGCTACAAGTATATTGTGGAGAAGACATATACATTTTATAATCAGTGGCAAGAAAATTTAACTCTTTCCTGGATGGATAGTTTCTATTTTGCAACTTAGGGCAATGACTGATTTCTAATTCTGATGATTCGTTACATGTACGTACATATTTGGTTACATGGGGAAAAAATATTAGATAAATGTAAAAATCTTAGAAACTAATATAAGTCCACTCTAATGCAGTTTTTGATGTTCAATATTGGGGTTTGCGACACATATTCTTGATGATGGAAACCACAGTGGCTCTCCAGATTCTGGAACAGAAAAATCTAAGTCTGAGACAGGACACTGGCCATAGCACTGAGGAGAGGGGCAGCAGTGTTCTGTCCCAGGGGACACGCACGACAGTGTCAGTGCAGGGACAGTGGATTCTTTGTTTTTTTTTGTCACTCTAGCAGCAGCTGTTAGGGCAGGAAGAATATGAAGACAACTGGTTAGAACACACAGGATGAAGCAAGTGTCATGCGTTGTTTGGTGGGTTTTGTGTCTGAGGCTGAGGTGGCTATGGGGCTGAGGATAAGCAGTGTTATTCCTCAAACAGCAGGCCTGCATGATCCTTCTCCATTCGCGTGATAATAGGTTTTCATGCTATGTAAACTTATACCGAGGACAAAAACCATTTCACAGTCACCCTTACCTCACCATGCTCCGAAACCATAGGACAAACGGCTGTCCCACAGATTGTGTGTGATCACTAGATAGCTACCAACTTCACCAAGGCGAAGCCATTTTATTAGTAACTCCCATCACCAATCATCAGAAGCCACATCTATTGAATCCTGCGTATTTTGAAGTGTCCTCAACATATTTGCAAAACATTAAGATCATGTATCTAGGATTAGCACAATTAAAAACATGTCTTTTTATGGTAGCAGTGAGGGGAGGATGGGGAGAGGTCACCATTTTTTAACCCGTTGTTGGCTCCCACGGGAGCTGAGTATTGCTGGACTTTGGTACCAGGAAAGCTGGAAAGGGTCAGATCCAAAAGTGGGAAGAAAGCGACGCTTTTGCTGGTACCCACTTAACCACTTTTAAAGTAGAAAGACACTTGTGAGATCCCAATCCTGTGTGTTGGTTCTACCTCTGCTGGACCTGAAGCAAGAGAGGTCATGACTGATTCTGAAATCAGCTGGGGAGGGACCTGATATGTTCGAGGGCCGGGCTGGAAGCAGGCCTCCCGTCGGGACAATGGCTGCCCTTCCCCTTCCGACCCCATTGTCCTCTTTAGTGACTGTTGACCTATGATTTTGACTTTGAGGCTGCTGACTGCTGTAGCCTACAAAGTGGGCGAGGAGAGAGAGACTTCTAACGGGGCCTCAGTCACAGCATTAACATTAGCAACAGGGAGGAGACCAAAAGGACGTGCCTGGTGCATCAGCAAATGCCAGGCTGGTGAACAGAGTAAAGGAATGTGGGAGCGGTTGTATCAAAAGAACCCTCTGAGCAAACAGGCATCATCATGCCCAGTCAAAACGGTCCCTGTCATCGTTTACGTGACAGATGAAGAGAAAGGTCAAGAGGGAGACAAAACAGTCACAGGACCAGAACACAGATCACTAGCTAAGGGAAGTCACACAACATGGCCTCTCTGTGTGGTGGTGACTGCATCTCTCATGTAGGTAGAATTGAACCTGGCCAGCCCACCTCACAGAGATACTGTGCGGCCAAATAAGCTTCATCGGCTAGACCGGAGATGGGGTTTTCTTGTAGAGGGTAGAGAAGGCAAGATTCTCTGTTGAAACTCAAGAAGGATACTGGAGTAAAGTGGGTGCAAGGAATGTAGAATCTTGTAGAGAAAGGAGGAATACTAGTATAAAGGCAAAGCATCCATAACAGAAAGTCCAAAGCACACAGATTTTCTCCCAGCTCTCGGCAGGAGCTTGGCTGTTATTAGTTGCTAAAAAAAAAAAAAAAGTACTTCAAAAATGAAAGAGTATGCTCTTTTGTGTGATTAAAAATGCTCTGTAAAAATTTTGGACAACTCAGAAAGATAGAAAAAACAAAACAAAACGAGTGCTGACAACAAAAGACAGTCATCAACGGTGAGACTTCCCTCCAACACTTTTTTATTTTTTAAACCTTTATTTATTTTAAATGTGTTTTTCCAGGACCCATCAGTTCCAAGTCAAGTAGTTGTTTCAATCTAGAAGTGGAGGGCACAGCTCACAGTGGCCCATGTGGGGATCGAACCGGCAACCTTGCTGTTAAGAGCACCGCACTCCAACCAACTCCGGCATCTGGCCGCCCCTTCCCTCCAATACTTTTACCTAAAAACAGCAGTTCAGTTTTTTGTTGTTGTTATTCTTTCTAAACAGTTTTTACCTTACTAAATAAATAATTTTTGAATCTTACTTTGTTAACTTAATATTATAGCATAAGTTCCTTTTAATTTATATTGTATACTCATGCATAAGTTTCTCCCCAATGCTTGCTTAAGCTTTCATTTGGGTAGATTAAGCCATGATTAAGTTCATCATTACCTATTGTTCTTTTATTTAATAAATAGTGCCATTACAAGCATCTTCTTCCACAAAGCATTTTTCATGTAACATCTTTTAACATAGATGTTCAGAAGACATAGGACATGGATATTTTTCCAGTTATTAATACATGTTGCTCAACTGTTTCCTCAAATTTTGTAGGAAAATATATTTCTAACTACAATATTTGAGTGTTAATTTCATTACCTTCTTATTTGCTAACCTGATATTTCCAGAGGGTTGTTTTTGCTATCTAAAATTTTACATCTTTCTTATTTTTCATGTTATTATCTTTTACAAACTTTTGTGTTCATGTCCTAGTCTCATTAATATGAGATTAATATTAGTGCTTTACTATTGATTTGTGAATTCTTTCAATATCAAAATTTTTTACCCTTGTTTTGTACACATATTGACATTTATTCTTAATTCTTTGTTTACATTTGAGTTATACTAAAAAAATAAGACATGTTAAATTTTGATATGGTACATTCAAAGTTGTTGATCTGCTTTGTGGTTTCATGGATTAATCCAAAACTTAGGCAGCTGTTTTCTCTACAGTAGCTGTCAAAGGTGGCTTAGGGACTTCTGGGAATCCCTAAGACCTTTTCAAAGGATCTGCCAGGTTAAGTACTGTTCCTAGGGAAAAGACTCATTCAAAGTATAGGATAGACCAATGGATTTTAATGTAACTGAATATAAAAAATTCAGATATATTTTCAGATTGCAACAACTTTTAAGAAAATACCATTGCTTCATTTTAGTGTAGTATCAAAGAATAGCCACAAAAAGCTGAAAAGGCTATTAAAATACTCTTTCTTTTTCCAGCTACATGTCTATGCAAGGCTGGATTTTCTTCACTTCCATCAATGGAAACAATGTATCACAACAGATTGACTGTAGACACATACATTGTAATCCAGATATGTTCTGTTAGCAAGGCATTAGATTTGCTAAAACTTAAAGTGACGCTATTCTATTTTTTTTTGAAAACATAGTTATGTGTCATAAAACCATGCTATTAATTTAAAATGTAATGGGTTTCTTGCTCTTTTTAAATGAATTAGTAAATAAATACTTTTTAACAATTTCTCAGCTTTGGTTTCTAATACAGTTAATATAGATAGATGTAACTCCCACAAATAAAAGCTCTTTGGGGTCCTCAATAATTTTAAAAAGTATAAAGAAATCCTGAGACCAAAAACGTGGAGAACTACTGTGTACCCACTTTTATCCAGTCACTCCCAAGCCATATATTAACCTCTTCCCTCTTCATTGACTTATTACGATTCCTTTATCCTATATTAAATTTTTATGTAGAATGGGGTTTTTGTTTCTTGGTTAACTCTCCAAGTCTGTCCTATTGGTCTGAACACCTGGTCTGACATCACTATCAGGCCATTTTAATTATAGTTTTATAACATGTTTTAATACCTCATGATGATAATGAATATTCCTTAATTATTCATAATTTTCAACACCTCCTTGTTTATTCTTTCCTGGGTATTCTTGCAGATTAACTTTGTACTAAAAATATAAAACCTTGAAAAGAGAGCACAGGTAGAAGTTTAAGAGTTTCTGAAAGGTGGCATAAAAAAGAGAAAGAAGGATGGAGTAAATCAAAGAAAACAGACAGTGTGTGTTCATTTCAATGTATTCCAAGAAATAGAGAAAGGAATGGTTACAGGTGCAAAAACAAACAATAATGCCCTGTTCAGACTACACTGGGGAAATGTAGTCGCAGAATACCTTTAGCATTCATAGCAAGAAACCTTGCCCAGTTGTCCAATAAGAGAGAAAATATGAGCCTCTGTTACTACTAAACATAGATGATCCCATAGGAAATGTTTTCTATAATCCAATTTCCTGGGAACATGTTACTATACTCAGCAAAGACATTCCACCTGTTTTAGAAAACATACAAAGCCTAGAAGGACCAAGTTGTAGGAATTTATACTACGGAAATAATTAGTAATATACACAAACATTTATCTATAAGAATGTTCATCTTTACACTGTTTATGATAGTGAAAAATGGAAGCCTCATTCATATTCAACAATAGGGAGCTGATTTTAAAAAGTATATTATCGGGGGCTGGCCCGGTGGCTCAGGGAGTTAGAGCTCCGTGCTGCTAACTCCGAAGGCTGCCGGTTCGATTTCCACATGGGCCAGTGAGCTCTCAACCACAAGGTTGACAGTTCAATTCCTTGAGTCCTGCAAGGGGTGGTGGACAGTGCGCCCTGCAACTAAGATTGAACACAGCACCTTGAGCTGAGCTGCCTCCCGGATGGCTCAGTCAGTGGAGCACATCCTCTCAACCACAAGGTTGCCGGTTCGACTCCCGCAAGGGATGGTGGGCTGCGCCCCCTGCAACTAGAAATGGCAACTGGACCTGGAGCTGAGATGCGCCCTCCACAACTAAGACTGAAAGGACAACAACTTGACTTGAAAAAAAGTCCTGGAAGTACACACTGTTCCCCAATAAAGTCCTGTTCCCCTTCCCCAATAAAAAAAAAAAAAAAGGTATAAACTATCGAACAAAACATGGAGATACATTAAAAAAAAAAGTATATTATCTCCATATATTAATTATGCTGCAATTCAAAATTCTATAGATATATTTTATTGATAGAGAAAACTATTTGTGATCTATTACTAAATAAAAGCAGGTTATGAGAAAATTAGCATAGTATGACCCAATTAAATTTTTAAAAATGCACATACATGAAAAACATCTGAAATTATAATACCAAAGTATTTGTTCACAGTGATTACCTCTGACTTATGAGATGACAAGCAATTTTTAATTTCTTCTTTCAGTTTATTTATATGGTCTCACTTTTTTTTTTCTAATTACCGTGTATTACTTATGTAATAAGAAGAAAATTCTGTGCAGGTTATTATTTTTAAAGCTGAAGTCTCATCTCCACCAGGAGAAATTCACAGTGATTAGTCTGGGCCTCCCAACAAGAAAGGCTGTGTTTATAAAGGAAACAGTAAATAAAGGAAACACTGAACCTTTTACAAATATTGAAAAGATATTATGAAAAATAGTGAAAGAAAGTGCTGGAACATTCTTGGAAGATAGCAGCCTAAGCACAGGTTTCTGTGGTTGCTTCACCACTAAGATAGCCTTCAGCTGCTAGGGTTTGGAAGGACACTGACTAGATCTGAGCCTCAGGTCCTCTAGGAAGAAAGCATGAGTGTGAAAACGTAGAGGTAAGAGACTATTAATTTTTTAAAATAATTTCTTCATTCATTTTTGGATAGCTATTATTTTTAATTAAAAACAATTATTGGGAATTCATAGATTTTAGACTTATAAAATAGTTCAGTTTTGTTAGAGGAAAGTATGTCATGAATCACGAATGTGTTTACACTCTTGGACCAGTAATCCACCACTAAAACATAATTCAAGTATAATCATTAAAAAAGAGAATGTATTCTGTACAAAGATGCAAATACTTACATTAAAATAACCACAAAGGAAAACAATCTAAATTCTCAAGAGTCAGGAAATAAATATTCAAGCTATCACCGGACTATTATGTGGCAATTGAAGTAAATATGAAAACACTATAGATGCATGAAAAGAAAAGAAAATGTTTCGAACTTTTTTTTTAAATGACAGATTTACACTGTAAGGAGACAGACATAGATTTCTGCATCGATGTCATACAAAGAGAACATTGGATAGAGTTGCAGTACAGTTAAGAGGTTGCAGGGGTTGTGTATATATACATGAGCATATACAAGTATGTGTGTGCATGTGTTCAAGCATGGATGTTTCTTTTGGTAAAGTTGTTCAAATAAGTAAAATTAATTTTGAAAAACTATCCAATCCACCTGCTTGATTGAAATAGGATTATACTAATTCTGATATAGAATCACATAGCCAAAATCAGTATTAAACAATTATGTTGTAGCTAAAACAGTCACCATGGGATAAAAATCGATACTACTACTAAAAAAAAAAGTGTTGCTACACAACTCTTATCAGTAACCTGTTTCAGATGGAAATTATGGAACTATCTAATAATATATGAGCAAAATATGTACTTTTTTTTTTCCTAAAAGGACTGTTATTTTAAAACCAAACCCAAAGCTCACCAAAATTTTAACTGGTTTCAGCACTTTTCTAGTAATGGCACCAGGGGCTCTTAAACGAATGGTTTCCAAAATACACCATTTAATTAGAGGGAGTTTCTTCAAGTCATTGTCAGACACTTTAATCTTATCTTTACCTGTAAAGAGAATTAAAAAAGAAAATGGGCTTAAAGAAGCCAGAAAGTGATTTTAGGTAAGTTCATCAACATAGGTTAGATATTGCCTCTAAGAGCTACTGCTAAAATTATTATTACTTTTTGCATTCTAACTTTAGTAATTTATTGCCTCTTTTAATCATTTTCTTTTTACCAAGATGAAAGATATGGCATAAAAAACTAAACCAATGCTGATTACTGTAACATCAGAGATTGGTATCCAACCTTGGTTCTCACAATCCTATCTCTATCTGTCAAAAAGGTTCAATTTATACTCATTTCATTCTTTCTTGTCCAAATTCTTATCCACTTAAGAAAACAGCAATAAAAGACTGGCATCAAAAGCACAAAGTAAAAGATCTGAGAAACCACCTGGCTTACTTCTTCTATCTCTTCCCTGTCGATTCACTTTTGGTTTTCCCTTTTTTTTAAATCATCTATTTCAGAAGGTCCCCAAAAAATATAAGGAAAAGGGTGATGGGGCACATGTATTTCATCTGGAAACATGATTTCTCTAAACATAGGTGCCTCAGATGTTCCTATTGTAACATGCGTGCTTTAGCTAAATAAAAGCAGGTTATGAGAAAATTAGGCACCTAAAAAAGTACTGGGTCCAATCTTTTTATAACCCAAAGTATGATGAGGGCTTTCAGTCAAATCAGACAATTTAGCTAATGGTATTTCAAGTAAAACGTTTGCATTTTGAATATTACTTTCTTTCAATTTGGTTTAGACTGAATTTTTAATAAAAGTCAACAACATTATCAGTTTAATTAAGTTGACTATCTTATTTGTCTCCAACTGTATTGGGAATGAGTGGTGACAGGAGTGGAATGTAGGGTCTCCAGCCAAGTCTCTCTTTGACTCTGGATGAGGCTTGTTCTAAAGCCTGTTCTGCAGGAGGGCTGGGTGGGTACTGCCTGGGAGGACATGTGGAATTCCCGGGGAGTCAAAAGCAAATGTCTTTGGTTAGTGGAGTCGGGGCACCAGGGTTTTTGAACTCTGGTTCTACTAATCCCCATAGGGGTGTCTATACACTCCATTAAACTTGATAGATTCTTGAGCACAGATAAAGGCCAGGATCTGAGTTAGGCTCTACCAGGGTTACAACAATTAAGGCATTCTTGCAATACACTTAGTCTAGCACCATAGGCGTCTAGTTAACTGGTACACCACATAGGCAAGGAAACTATGTGGGGAGATGTAAAATATTCTAAAATAGTTCAAAGCAGGGAGGGTTCACATCCAACTAAAGGTAAAGCAAAATAGTCTATGAGTATCTTTCTCTAAAATTACAAATATAATTAGTTTCCTGCCTGGTGAAGCCTCAGTAAATATACACTGAATTAACAAATGGTCCAACTTCAACATGGGGAGATGAATCTCTGGTTATTCTAGGCAAACAAAAGCGGAAGAGCAAGGCTTTAAAAAAGTTTGGAACTTCATATATAGTGAAGTTTCTGACTTCCATTTAGAAAAAAGAGATTTTATTAAGAATGCTTAGCAGATTAATTGAACTATAAACTGCAAAATGTTTTGTAGTATATAATACAGAAACAAAAGCTTGTTTTTGAGTTGAAAATATTAATACTTAAAATCTATTATAAACTATAAATAAATGTATGAGAGATGTAGAGTACACTTGGAAAACAAATGTTTTGATAAAATATTTTTAGTTTCTCAAATCCCAGTGTGATGTGGGAAAAATAAGGTAGTATTCTTGGAGGAGACAAAGAAAAAGCAAAGGAAACATACTAAGTTTTTAAACATCTTTAGGTTAAAGACCTTTCTTATTATAACTCTTAGAAATGGCTCTGTACTCATACTGTGCATATTTCAATGCACATCTGTGGTTTGTTCTTCCAGCATTTTGACTCTATAATTAGAAGGCTCCACTTGGAAGAATGCCAAGGTAATCATCGAAAGGGCTAGAACCTAACCTCCACCAAGACCAGTACAGAAGACAGGCAGGGAGGAAACGATGGGTGATTTGGGGTAAATTTCCAAAACTAATCGTTTAACTCTTGGCATAAATACAATCAAAGTCAAACCAAATCTTAGGGCATTTGAAACAAAATAAACGAAAAGATGATCCTTATATTCAGAAATGGCAAAAAAAAAATTTCTAAAATATATACAGTGTGGGGATTCCACAGGCATGATGGCACGCATGTTATCACACGGTAACTATACATTATATCTACTAAGGATGTATAACAGATTGAAATTCTATATTTCAGCCACGTATTTACTCAATAAAAATTTGCTTTGTATCTGTTATGTGCTAGCCCAAGCAAAGGTGCCGTAAGAGACAGGAAGAGGATAATACTAATTTATCGACTATCTAATGTCACAAATACTTTGGACCACTTCATTTATTTCTCATAACTGCCTGCCAGGTATGGAGCTTCAGAGAGGTTAACGTGTTGGAGGAAGCAAGCCTGAAAGCGTCAGAGCAGTCTTCAAACCTATGTCTGTCTACACGGAGAAGCCTTAAGCTTTACCCTTGCTTACTGTACCCTATCGCTTCCCCTAAGAGGAGAAAGGAAGGAGAAAGATACAGTCATTGCCTTAAAGGAGCTTGGACACAAGGACACAAAATAATATCTAGATATAAATAGTCCTAATACAAGTTTCATAAGAGAGGAGTCACGCTCAGTGGCATTCATCCCCTCTCGCCTAGGGCTAGAATTTCAGCTAAGCCTGGAAGGATGAGTGAGACTTACCCAGACAGAAAGAAAAGGAACTTAAATGCCAAAATTAATCATAAGAATATGATTTCCTGGACTTAAAAAGAAAAGAAACACAAATCAAATAGAATGACCAGAGTTAAGTTCTTCTTTGAGAAAGAGCTCCTCTGGTTCCTTAATATTTAAGCTTTCTCTCCTTGCACACACACACACACACACACACACACACACACACACAGAGTAAATAAGTAAACACACAAAATATAAAATACAAAAATCTTGTTTCTAGAGTCCTGGAGTAACGTTACATAAAGATTTAACTAATAACTTTGGAGAAATAATTAATGTTTTGACAGAAAAGGAGAATAGTTGGTATTTGTTGAGTCATTCAGACTATTTGAGAAATAATTCTGAGGAGGGAGAATCAGAAGGTGAGGTTGCCCAGTGGGGTTGAATATCGAGGAGGCCCTGAGTTTCCCCACAAATGAAACACAGGTGTATATACTACCAAGGGACACGTGGAAAGATGAAGAGCAGCAAAGAATAAACTCCACTGAAATTTAAAGAGTGCATTCCTACACATTCCATCATCTCTTTCTTTACTTTTTGAAGCATGGATTCTCAGTTCTGTTGTTTTATGCTGTGAGGTAAGCTTTCTGTCACAGAGGTTGCCTTTTCGTATTTGTAAAACACCTTGTTTAAAACTTTACAGTTAAGGTGTGTGTAAAAAGTCATAGTACACATGAAAGAGAATGAACCTGGGATAAAAATGCATGACATAAATGTTGAAAAATAAAGAAACTGATGTAATAACGTCAAGCAATAATTTCTACCAAAATTTGGTCAAGAAATTTGCTTCCCAGATTTTATAATAATTTATTTAAAAAGTAAAATCAAATAGCAAAAGTTAGTGTTTACTTGAGACTGTTATTAGGGAAATTATGTAATAACGTTGAAAAAATACAGCATTTCTATGACTTCTGCTCAGAAACAATGAAGCAATGACATCAATTGCTGACAAAGAATAAGGGCAGGAAACTAGTTTTCTGGCATATTTTCTCAACCAAGGACCTCATGATAAGTTCCTAAAAAAAATAAAAACCAGTTTTTAGAGAACAGAGACAAAGCTAAAAAATAAATAGTAAATAAAGAATTTATAGTATGCCAGAGGGGAATAAAGGAGGATCTTACATTCTTCCCTATATTTCAGGAATTCAAAAACTTTAATATTTTAAGGAATGTTCAAAAATTCAATTAAAAAAATTATACCTCTACTTTATTTCAGGAATATTTTCTTATATTTACAAAATTGCTGCCTTCTCAGAAGAAACGTGTATTCACTGGAAAAGGTTAGCACATCTCAAATAGAAGGAGAGGACAAAATGTTCTGAAGTAGATAATATCATTAACAATAGGTTTTGTATCTCTAATGACCCTAAAATAGTTATTTATAGGTAGTGAGAATGTACTGATTACAGATTTCTGGAAATTTTCAGGGAGATGAGAATTTGTTTGTTGACTTGGCTTCCAAATGCGAAAAGCAATACATCCTTTTCTATAATTATTCTTTTAAATGTGAAATGAAATACTGTAAAACTGATCTTTGATTATTGGAAAGGAAAATCAATTTTAAATTTTGGATAAAGGCCCCAATGACCTTTCCCTTCTCCAAACGTGTAGTATTACCCTCTATTCCTGAGGACTAAGAGACGGTGAGAGAAATGCCTAGAACAGGGGTAGACCAGAACTGAGAAACAAAGAGTCGCTGAGAGGAGAAGAGAAGAAACGGTTAAAGAATGAGTGGGCAAATAAGGTCGCAGAGCTAAACTGGTTAAGCAAGGTGCAAAATTTGAGGGACTTAATTATTCTACACAATAAAACAGGGTTTTCCCTAACGTGGCAAATTATGTTTTGCGGCTGGACCTTCTCCACTGGTAACAGTAGGATACAGCTTTAAAAGATTCAAAAGAGTGTGCAAGAAAGGAAGAGGTTGTTTTCTTTTAAGAAGGGAGAGTGATGGAGAGGTCACTAGGCAGAGCAGCTGAGAATAAAACAGGGCTTCATTTGTGTAGGAGAGTTGAGCTTTATAAAACTGCAGCCTACCATGACAGAGATCCTCCAGTTTCTAGTCCTTCTCCCTCCCCTCTTCCTCTCCTCCCACCTTCTTGCCTTTTCCCTCCTCCCCCTTGCAGAACATCCAGGTCCTTCTGCATATACAGCGGGGGACTCTGGATTTATGGCATCTGAAGATAGAGAATGGGAGGGATGGACACCTAAAATAATTAGGAAGTAAATATAATTTTTGAAGAGAGAAAGAGCGAGAAGAGAAAGATAATGAATTAAAGAAAATAGTAGAATGGGTCCCTGGTGGTCCGTTATGTCTTGCTGCCTCATTTAGATATCTCGCAGAAACTTCTGGAATGTGAAGAAAGGGCTGATAGAAGGAGGTCCACCCAGGCAAGCTCCAGAGGTGGTAAGACATATGCAAAAGGTATTTCCACCCTTCTTGAAAACATGAGGCTGCACTACCATATCAAACAAATTGTAAGCTGACTGTGCTAAGACCCTTCAAAAATTCAATTTAAAAATCAATATTCCGTGTCATCTTCCAAATAGGTTTTTAAGAGAGAAAAAAGATGTACTCTCTAGGTTTTTGTTTTTTTTCATAAAATATTAACTTCCTCCATTATTGTGGAAGTACATTATTGTACATGTTCTGTGAGACAAAATTCTGTGAGAAAGATATTAAGTTAAATTTACAGAAAATTTAAGAGAGAAGATGAGAGTAGGTGAAAGACTATGAAGTATATGGTCGCCTATGAAGTTAAATGCTTTTTAGTTCACTGCTGTTCCCTATGAATTCTTTACAGGTAGCGTCTCTGCAATGACTACAAGTTTCTAGAATATTAGTCCAATGCAAATGTTGGTAGTTTAGAAACTTTTGTGTCAAGAATGTGAAACAGAATGGAAGTTACTATTTTCTTCCTTCCTTCCTTCCTTCCTTCCTTCCTTCCTTCCTTCCTTCCTTCCTTCCTTCCTTCCTTCTTTGGCAGAAAAGATTGTGAATTTGCTTTTGTTGCCAATTGTGTTCTCTTTTGTTAATAGCAGTGTTATAATCAATTTTAATACCTGGTAGAGCAAACTGGCCTTACTAGTTTATATTTTTAATAGCAGTGTTATAATCAATTTTAATACCTGGTAGAGCAAACTGGCCTTACTAGTTTATATTTCTAATAATTTTGATGTCTAATCACATTCACTCTTCAAAAACTTTTAAGTCATTTAGTTAATTTCATTCAAAAAAAACACTGGAATTCTAATTAATGAAATATGTATTAATTTAAAAAGTATTGGCATTTGCATATTAAGCCTTCCCATACAGGAAAATGGTATACTTTTTCCTTTACTTAGGTTGCTTTTTAAAAAATATGTTTTTATAAAATGTTATAATTCCTCCGTATACATCGTACCCCAACCCAATCTCTTTATTCAAGAGAAATACCAGTTAGATGAATAGAAAGGACGGATGTAAACGGAAAGGGAGGTTTAAAAAGCACCTTATTGTGGTATTTGTGGTGGAAACACACTGGGGAAAGCAAAGAATCAGCCTAGAGATTGTCCATGCACCCTGAATATGGGTGTTGGGGGTTTAGGGATCACAGCGGCAGCCTGGCAAGCCACATCTTCACTTCTCCTCTAACTACCAGCTTTTTCCAAATACCTCAGTCATTTCTGAACCTCCAGCTCTGGTTCTTCTGACTTTCCCAGGGATGGATACGGCTTTTTGGCATCTGAAGGATTTAGGATAAAATTCTATTATCAAAGACACACAGTCCTATTGCTGGGAAGGGCAGTCTCATGTGCACAGTCTTTCAACCGCAACTTAGTCACATAAGAATGCGCCTTTGGCCTGAAACACTTCCTTACCCAGAGATGAGCCCACACAGCCTGGGCCGGGCTTATCAGCTGGTGTGGGGATACCTTTGCTTCAGGCACAGTCTCTGATTTTGTCTCTGCTCAAAGTGCATGCAACACATGGTACTTGTTCAACCCCACCGCTGTATCTGTCCTCCAAGGCGAGGGGACAGGGTTCCTTCCATTGTGAGTATAGCATTGTTCCATCGACAGCATCACCGTGCTGTGTTTTCCTTGGCAACTCTGATACCAAGATGCAGAGGGCAGAAGTATTGAGAGTCTTCCCCGGGGACTGAGAACCAGTGTGTGGTACTCTGCTTGACACCTACTGATAAACTACAAGCAATCATCTTTTGGACATAAATTCTGCTCAGCTGCTTCAGTTTGACATTCATAACTACAGACTGACAGAGGCAATGATAACAATGGATTGAGAAAGATATCAGGGACTGAAATATTGCTTAGAATAGGTTATTAAGACTGATGGAAGATAAGGAGTTAAGAACCGACAGACTGTCCTCCCCACCCCTTCCTCTGTCCATACAGGCTGCTGTAAAAATATGCCAAATCTTATTCTATCACTTCAAGAAAAGTTTGATACTACTATATCAAGTCCACCGACCAAGAGTCTCTTCTGAAAAAATAATACCTCATGTTATTTTCAGAAATACTTCTCTCATATGTTAAAAAGGGGGTTATGAGTTTCTCTATTCATGGGAATATAAAATTAAGACTGCTGTATAACCGTATCACTTTTTTAAGAAATAAAGGATACAGGACTTTATATATTTATAATAAATTAAAAAGTGAGATATTAACTAAACAAGACAATATGGGTAGATAATAAAATGTAAAATACATTTCGATCTAGAAATACCCTTCATTTATAAACTCTGAACAATGATTCTAAATTTGGACTGTGTTCTCTGAAGAGATGTTGACCCAACTTAAAGGCCTTTACCTCAGTAGTTTCTAAAAAGGAAAATAGATTGTCCAAATGCCTGAACAACTCTCCAACAGAACATTCTAAAAAAGAACTGCGTCTAAATGAAAAATGCAGAGGATAGATAAAGCAGATTAACAGTGCTGTACTGGGGTGGGACAGTGAAAAGACTTAATAAAAAAAGGACCTTCTCCAAACTTATAAATTTGAAGAGGGATAACAAATAATCTACAGCTATCAGATGCATCTCTTCCCTCCTGTGGAAGCTACGCCATAAAGGACAGGGTGACTTCACACAAAATCTCCTGAGTTAGTGTCCCAAGTCATAATTCATGTATTAAAGGCAGAAAATGGTGGAGGGAATGTAGCCTCCTGGGAAATCTCTTGTGGACCAGATGTCATACATGCCAGTTCCACCGGGGCCTTTGTGGCTGGGCTAGTGCATTGGAAAGCAACAAACGGTCATTCCAAAATGACGCCATCTTGGTCTTTAGGGCCAAGCAGAAAAGAAGGTCACAAAAGAACAGTTTCAGATGCAATCTCCTGCATTTATAAATACTTTCTTAGGAATCTACATATGCTCTTCAAGGTTGATGAGTGAGAAGTAGTTTGTGAGATGCTCCAGCACAATTTAATATTGTCTGGGTCCATTCCAGGATTTTAAAAGTTGGGCGAGCAAAGAAACACGAGACTATGTAAGACATTTCCTGTACAATATGCCATCGCCTCCAAAATCTCCATATTAGGTTCATAGCGTCAGGCTACCAGTGGGAGTGGAGAGATTTTTTTTTTTTTTTAATAAAATAACTTTCCTGTTCAGAACTCTATTGAAGTGCCCTTGGCTCTGCTACTTGATCTTGCTCCTCAATATTTTGGTCAACATGCAGTGCAAAGGGCCAAGAATCTATCACAGCCACAACTCTGGCTATCAGCCATTGAGCCCTGGCAGGCTGCAGAGCAGTAATGAGAGTGAGCTTCTTCTGTTAGCTGGAGGGACTAGGTCTTTGATGGGCCACAATGGAGTCCCCGAAGAACGCTGTTATTGGTTGCTAAGATGGCACGGGGACATATCCAAGTGGACAGAAGCTGCATACAAGTTATAATATTGGTAAGCGATCACTACAGATAAGGTTTCAAGAACCAATGAACATGTTTTGTTGCAAATAAGTACAACTGATGAAGTAATTGAAATAATGCAAACAACATGGAATTTGCCTAGAACATCAGCATAGGAGCTGAGCAGCTTCATTAATCACTCTGCTCGTTTTTATACCTGTTTCTAATTATGAGCAGAGACAGAATCTTCTCTCACTAGTGTAGGGTGAGTGTAGCTATCTGAGTCAATGTCACCACGTAACAGCATCTGGCCACTTGACAATGTTGTTATGTCCCCACACTTGCTGCTAAATCAGAGCACAGTGGTAGCAAAATCATTATTATTTATTAGTTGCTTCTGAGTACATTTTCTCTTTTACCCCAAGTCACACAATTAGTGATTGACAGGACTGACACTTATACATCAAATTTCTGACTCTCATGCAACGAAAATGTTGTAACGTATGCCTCTTATGATGCACACATCATGACTTTATGTAAGAGGTCAATCAATTCGATGCAGGTCCAGTTCTATTACAGAACCTGATTCATTGTAATTTAACAGAAAAAAAAGTTTATTATTTTTTTCCTTATGTAAGTACACAGTAAAACTTAATAGCAAAAAAAAAAAAAGTGTGTGTATATGCTACCCTACGTTAAAAAAAACAGGTGAACAGAGTTCAAAAATTCAAGTGCATTTCTATTTGTTTTTTGTTTGTTTTTTAAAATAGAATGACTCTCTGCTAGTGGGCAGATACTCACAGTGAGAATCCTGAATTAGAAAAGAACATTGCTTTAAAACACAGCCTAAACAGGACCCAAATATTAATGCCTTGGGAGTGCTTTGGGTCATAAATATAACTATTGACGCTGTGTTGATTAATCTTTTATGAGCTAGTAATCCTTTAGTAGTTATCTTGAGAAAACAAAGTACAATGAAGCTAAAAATGCAAGAAGCATCTAAACATGTATTCTTACATTTTAAACAAAATAAACATCTTATGATGTGTGCATCATAAGAGGCATACGTTACAACATTTTCATTTTAAACAAAAGAAAAGTAGACCATAATGGTAGGTTAATGGAATGTCACTTAAACAAATTAAAATGTAAATACTTAAATAAATAAAATGGAACGTAAGATATAGTTTAACATTAAAATAAAAACCTGAACAACTTAATTCTCTTCTTCAGCTCTGTGGATACAGCAATGTTCCCTGTTTTGAGAACAGAGCAAACCCTACAGGAAGAGGAAGAGATTTAGGGAAAAAAGTTCTCTTTATCAAAACATACAAAACAAACTTTGGTTGAACTATCTGTGTGCAGCTTGTTCAATGAACAGAATAAAGGAGATGAGCATTTATCTTTGGTTGGCACACAGGTGTTTCAGTCAATTATTGTGCTGTTTATTAAAACTGTCCATAGTTCATACAAGTATGAAGTTTCATGAGAAAGGTGGGGAGATTTAATTGTACTTAGTCTACTTTTGGGGTCTGTAAGCAAGTAGTCACCTCAACCTGGAATAAAGAAGGGATGTATGTGTATACACACAGAGATACAGATACAGAGCTACATAGTTATATTTATAAAATGTATTTATATTTATAAAATATACTTAGATAATATAATAAATGTATTTATTTCTTATACTCACATACATACATAAAATATATATACTCCATTATCTACACACACATTGACACGTGTCAGTTTTGGCTATGCAATATCTGAACCCCAAGCTTCAACAGACACTTGCCTTGCATCTAATTCCTGGCACCTAATAGGAGCTCAATAAACACTTGCTGAATGAGGGAATGAATATGGCTGGGGCAAAACAAACAAGGAAGAGGGTGGCAGAGAGACTGTTGAGATGACAAAGCACCTTCGTTAAGACTTTAGACTTTATTCTGAGTGAGATGTGAAGCCACGAGATGCTGCTCAGCACAGAGTCCCAGGATCTGACAGATGAAGGGGAAAGAACCAGTGAAGGAAGAGAACTTGGATCTACCAAGCGACTAGTGATGACTAGATCACAATATGAGAGATATTTAGAGGGGTTGGGATCCACATGTCTAGGTGACTTAGGTCAGATGAAGACATAGGTACACAATAAGTTGCTTCTACCTATAAACCACAAATCATAGCTCTCTATGGTGTTTATTACCAGTCACCATTATTTTGTTTGGGTAAATTTCATGGTCAAGACAGCCACACCACATTGTTTTAGAAAAGGCTGGTTATAAACATGGTTATCCTATTTTCTGAATCAAAAATGAGGTGCTCCGTTTAGAAAACATTTTTTCTAATCTCTAAGTGTACTTAGGAGCAAAGTCTTATAAAGGGATCAAAATTAAGTCACAGTAGATGTTACAAATATAACACACAGCAAAGAGAAAATGGAGAGTGTTTTTAGAGAAGAGTCAAAGGTCCACCTTAGTTAGACTATCGCTCTGCACACAAAGATGGGTCAGAACACCGAGGCCGCAGCATCGGGCTCAGGAAACTGCACATGATCGCTCCAGGAATACTTTCTGGGTACACGTGTCGCGTCACTAGAGCTGTGGTTTAGAAAATTTAATATGGAAGCAACTTGGAATGGAATAAAGCTAGAAATTGGATCTAATCATCTTACTTCAGGCATTCTGAAGAACATTTTAAAACAAGGAGATTTGCTAATTTGTATAGTCAACTCTAGAGCCAGACAAACTTTGGTTCAAATCATAGTTCTTCCATTTACTAGCTGTGTGGTCTTGAGCAAATTGCTTAATTGGTACTTCATTTTCCTCATGTTTAAAATAAAGGTAAATAGTATCATTGAGAAGGGATGATTCAAGAAGAGCACTTAGAATAGGGCCTGGTACTTAGTGTTATCTTAGTGAGCGCTATTCTCATTGCTTTTGTTGCTATCCTCTAGGATAACATTAGACATAAATAGCCTCATGATATATTTTCTGCTATACTTCAGTCCTTTCATAAGATTGCAAATGTATAGAACAGTAATTCAATTATTGCTACAAACATTCAAGGAAACTATGTTATTTCAAAAAACAAGGACTAATATTTGGAAGAAGAAGGCTCATAATAGTTACTAATTTCATGACGTGGGAAAATTATAAAATTTCATATGACTGATATCGTTACATCAGTTTGGGTCATAGCTAAGATTGATAAAACATGCACTGTGCTATCTACTTTATATTTGCTATATTCTCCTAAGAATCCCACGAAATGGGCATTCTTATTTTGCCATTATCACAAAAATAAAACAGGCTTAAAGAATTTGGTAACTTGAATAAGGATACACCATTAGTAAGGGTCTCAGACTGGATTCGAACCCAGGAAATCTGATTCAGTTCTTGCAATGTGTTTTTTGAGGCTATGACAGGTTATTGAAATAATGCACTGTAATTTATAAGTTAAAAGTTAAAAAAAAAGACTAATTTCCAGGAATTGTAACCTAAAACTCTGTAACCAAGCAAAACATTCTTTATCAGATTCTCAATGGTTTGATAATGTACATTTCACCCAAGACCAAGGGATAAAATAAAATCTTAGGCAAGAGAATGCTTTACAGAGTTCAAAACCCTAAGGAAATGCTAGCATTCACTACCATTCATATGGATTCTTGGAACTGAGACTACTCAGTGTCTCAAATTACTGATAAGATATTGGCTGAGACTAGGGTTCTGCTAACTCAAAAATTAAGCATAGGGAACTGTCAAAAACTTTACATAAAATGCTCATTTCCTATGGGATGGGTGACAAAGCTGCAAATGAAGGTTAGACTAAGACACTCATCTCTTAAAAATATATTCTTGTATTTGTTCATTAAATTCATTCAGAATATATTTGTTGAATAATTTTTTGATTCAAAGCAGCCGGAGATGCTATACAGACCAACACAGACATTGTTCCTTTTGCTGGAAAGATTATGTTCTGGTAAATGAGGCAGAGGATAAATGAGTAAATATACTAAAAACGAAATAATTGTTCTTCAGAGGTAAACAAAGAGTGAGACAAGCCAGAGAATCGCTAAAGGGAACGTGACTTTAGACAGGGTAGGTCTAAAAGACCTACCTGAGGAATGACATTTGAGCTGACTAAAAGATGAACGAAAACAAGGTAAAGGTTCCAGGCCCAGAAAACCTACAGAATTCACCAGCAGGTGCACGTCTCCAGAGAAATCATGCAAATATTCCCTTTTCTCTCCTAGCCTCTTCTGGAAACTTCCAAACCTGCTTCCGTTGTTATAAAAAAGCACTTCCCGAGCTTCCTTGAGAGCACCAAGCACCACACCTCACTCACCGTCACAGCCCTGGTACTTCACACAGTGACACACTGGGCACTCAAAAGATGTTTGAGGGCCAAGCTAATAAACAGACAAATGAAGGGTTAACCCACATGAATCTGGAAGGCTTCCTAAAAGAAATTAAAAAATGTATGGCTCAGGGTGATGTTGGCAAAAATGGTAGAGTAAGGATTCCAAGAACTGCCTCTTCAAAACCAATGAGAAATCTGGTAAAAAAAAAAAAAAAATGGTCAAAATCAACTTTTTCAGAACTCTGGAAATTAACTAAAGGCTTGCAGCAATTCAGGGAGTGTTTACCCAATTTACCCAAATTTAAAAAAAAAAGGGAAAAAAAAAGCTGAATCTTGATAAAAACAGCAAGCATAATGACATTTTAACCTGCCCTATTGACACCCCCCTCTCTACAGCTCCACAGTAACCTTGAAAATGAATAGCTTGTAATCATAGTGCAAACCTGTAGCCCAGCAGCCACTGGAGGGGGCAGAACTGGGTTGGAACTACTCCAAAACCCCATTCCTAGAAAATTCTCATTATTTGACCTGGCTGGCAGTCCCCTGGAAAATCCCACTTGCAAGATTGTCTTTATCTGACCTGACTTGGAGCTAAGTGTGTATGGAGGGGGGGCGGGGGGAGTTGTGGTTGAAAACTTTTAAAGATAATGGTTTAACTTTGCAGCTACCAGAGGCAATAGATAATAATTGGGGCAAACAATAGGCAAAGCAAAAAGATTAAAATAAAAAGCTAGGAAATGACACATGTTCGAAGGCCTTTTGAGGAGGTGCAGTGCATTCCTGCAGACATTGAATGCCGTGCACTAGTGTAGGGCTAAACAAATGCCCAGGGCTGTACTCATGCTCAGGGAAGACCTGAGAAGGCCCCAGGTATCACCAATGAGTAACTGTGAGGTTCTGTGCAAGCAGGAAGTGAAAGCTAGGGCAGAGTTGTCAACTGCCTGGCCGAGTGTTGAAGGCATGTATTTACATGCACATAGAGCCCGTTGGTAAAGAACTTGTTCATTCCTAGTGTAAAGAAAGTCCAAGTATCAGTTGACCACTAAATTAAACAAGCAGAGAAATAAGTGGCCACATATGATAAAGAATACAAATC
The DNA here is from genome assembly GCF_036562045.2 of Rhinolophus sinicus. Lineage (NCBI taxonomy): Eukaryota > Metazoa > Chordata > Mammalia > Chiroptera > Rhinolophidae > Rhinolophus > Rhinolophus sinicus. The sequence continues at coordinate 93,180,802 of NC_133755.1, forward strand.
TTACAGAATTAATTTTAGAAAGTCACTAAACAAACAAACAAAACAAAACAAAACAAAACCTCTCACAAAGATAATCTCTGAACCAGTTTACTTCACTACTGAATTCTATTACATGGTTAAAGAAGAATTAATATCACTCTTTCACAAACTCTTCCAGAAAATAGAAGAGGAGAGAACATTTCTAAAGTCATTCTGTAAAGCCAGAATTATTCTGATACCAAAACCAGACCAAGACATCTCAAGAAAAGAAAATTATAGCTTAATATCCTCTATTAGATATTAGACGTGAAATTCCTCAACAAAGCACTAGCAAACTGAATCCAGCGATATACAAAAATTACATGTTTTATATGGATTATACACCCTAAGTAGGATTTATCTCAGGAATACAAGGGTGTTTCAATATCTGAAAACCAATTAATGTAAAGCACCACAATATAAAATAAAACATTATGTTAAGTTCAGGGCCAGAGGGATGTGGAGTTGGAAATTCACTACGGACATCTCCAAAAAGGAAATGGTGATCTTGTGACAGAAAATAAAATAAAAATGGGAAAACTGCCATATCAAGTCAGATTCTTGTTCCATTATCTTTAATGTTCTTTCTCTGACAGGATCTTTTGTAGGCGCACATGGCTATCTGCCTTGATACCGACCCCCGAAGATCTGTGGTCTCCTCTTACAACATCTAAATTCCTGAGCTGCTACTCCATCTTATGTAGGAATTGATCTGAATTGTTTCTACCTAAGCATGGCACAAATGTTTTCTATATTTTATTAAACTGTTTTCAATTCTGTAAGCGTCATGAACTGAAAGCATTGACATAGTGTAGCTATTCCACTGGTACGACGATTTGAAGGAGCAATTTTCTGCCAGAGGAGAAAATAGGTTCTAAAAATAAACCAGAATGTGGAGGAAGAGAAAAGGTTTTCTCTTTCTCTGTTACAACTGTGTTCAAGATAGAAGCGTTGTAGAAATTCAGATCAATGTAATACTTGTGTTGTGGCCTTGAGGTCAGATAGGTTTCCCACATTATCCCCACTGGTCCCACCTGTACCTTTTTGTTTCCTAAAGACCAGGAATTTGGAGAGCTTTAAGTCAAGAGAAGGCCCTCAGTAAGGAAATGGTAAAGGAGAATTTGTGACAATCAAGGACACAGTCCCTTTTACCATTTGTAGACATGCACATTTTCATTAGCTTCGCGGATATAAGCGCCATAAAGGCATGCGATCTTCTCTTCCATTCACCATTGTGTCTCCAAATCTAACTTGACAGCACTGTTGATAGCCACTGGTTCTAATGTTCACGATTTCTATGAGATGACACCCAGCACCTGCTGACTTACACTCCAGGCTCAGAGACAGTATGGCTTAGACATTCATGTTGGTCACACAATTTGCTTTTTGGTTTAACTCAGTAAGGAGCAGTCAAAAGAAATAAAAAATTCCAAAGAAAATATTTTCAGTAAACATGAAGGGCGGGTTAACTGTTAATTGGCATCATATCTTTTGTCTTACTATTACCGTGTTTCCCCGAAAATCAGACTTACCTGGACAATCAGCTCTAATGATTAATTTTTGGAGCAAAAATTAATATAAGACCCGGTCTTATATAAGATGTGGTATTATATATTATATTATATTATATTATTATATTAATTAAGACACAATCTTATATTATATTACATTATATATAAGACCCGGTCTTATCGTAAAATAAGACCGAGTTTTATATTATAGTAAAATAAGTCCGGGTCTTATATTAATTTTTGCTCCAAAAGACGCTTGAGAGCTGATGGTCCGGCTAGGTCTTATTTTTGGGGAAACACGGTATATTGTTTTCTTACAAGTAAACCAAGACATCTGTTACCTTTTTTATATCAGAATACATAATATGACATATTAATTAAGATTTTTTTTTTTAAATTCTACTCCCAAAACAGGTCAAATTATGCTGAATAAACAAGTAGTTGAACAGTCTCCATTCAAGCTTATTCCTGCTTTTTAAAACAGATTACAGTTGCAGAGCTTGAATTTGAAACAAAAAAGGGAAAGGCAGCAATCCCTATCTGTAGTTCTAAATCCGGAAATCGCTAACAACTGTAACTTTTAAAATAATTCCTTTGGTGGTAAAATGTTACCTGACCTCCTTACCCATTAGTACTGTTACGTAATATATGCAATATGCACCATATTACTTTTATAAAATCTGGAAAATCCTGAAGTCCAAAACTATGGACTGCAGCTCAATTGAGGTTAGGGGCCAAGAGATTAGAATAAAAAGTACTGTACATTATATATTTATGTTTATGTAGGGAGGTTAGGGAAATCGCTATCTCTCCAGCTTTATTCCATCATTTGGAAAACAACGGAGTAATTAAATTCTAGGGTTCTACCTGATCAATTTAGATCCTGAAATGCATAAAAAATTAGGTTCAATTTTGGACTATGTTGAATTTCTATAAAATTCTGGGCATTTGACTTTGCCTGTGATGTGTGACAAACACATATTATTAGACGTCTGTTCAATTATGTAATTTAATTCAATTTTAGTACCTGCTGTGCCATAAACAGATGATATGCCTTCCATAATGGTCCTGTGGATACTGGGATGAGAGAGGACAAATCCAAGTGTCCAAAATGCAACCTTAAGAAGAAAAACATCTATCAAAACATACAACCTTCCTTGAAAGTGAAGAAAAGAATACTTAGCATTAGTCACAAACATTTAAAAGAAACAAGAAAAATGTTTAAACTAAATGTAAAGGCGTGTTAGTAAACAGCATTTTTTAAAACTAGGTTTTATGAACTACAGAGGGGTTACTTATCTTTAAGAGGTCCAATTTATAATTTTATTCTGTCACTATAGTTTCACTGTACGAGGTCTGACAATTAAGTTCACAACGTGTTGCAACAATGTTGCTAACCTTTTTGATATCAGAGGGATTATTCATTATGAATTTGTACTAACTGGACAAACAGCTAACCAAGTTTATCATTTGGAAGTGCTGAAAATGCTGCATGAAAAAGTTAGACGACCTGAACTTTTCATCAATTCATGGCTCTTGCATCACGACAATGCACCAGCTCACACGGCATTGTCGGTGAGGAAGTTTTTAGCCAGTAAACAAATAACTGTATTAGAACACCCTGCCTACTCACCTGATCTGGTCCCCAGTGATTTCTTTCTTTACCTGAAGATAAAGGAAATATTGAAAGGAAGACATTTTGATGACATTCAGGACATCAAGGGTAATATGACGACCGCTCTGATGGCCATTCCAGAAAAAGAGTTCCAAAATTGCTTTTAAGGGTGGACTAGGCACTGGCGCCGGTGCACAGCTTCCCAAGGGGAGTACTTCGGAGGTGACCGTAGTGATATTCCGCAATGAGGTACATAGCACTTTTTCTAGGACGAGTTTGTGAACTTAATTGGGATGAGTTTGCAAACTTAATTGTCAGACCTCGTACTGTTTATATAGATTAAACTGTCCTTAAAAAATGAGAAAAGTAGGATGTTTCTTACTAATACACAATATAAAATATTATATAGGCATACATTAAATATTTAGAAACAACAAATTATGACACTTAAGAATGTTAATTCAATCTAAAACAAAAACATTTTTCAAGATTTAATTTCCTTGAAATACAAATGAATTAGCAAATCATATATTCTGCAAATGAACCATGGTAATTTTAAAGAAGTCCCAGAAACTATACCTAAGGTCTCATAAACTAAATTATGAGAGTACTCAATATAAAAAAATCAGGTCCTTTCACGTCTTATTGAATAAAGGGTGCTTGCAAGCTCATGGGGTGCTACCGCGCGTATAGAATGCTTGCAAGTTCGCTCTCTAGACCAAACAAAAGGGTTTCAGGTCTTTCCTCATTGTAGTATTACAAAATAAAATCATACTGCTATATATCTCAAAAATTAGCTTTCCACTAGCTCAGGTAAACGTTTTCACTTCTATTTTTAAGTTATACAGGGAAGGAAACCTGTATAAAATCATTAAAAGATGCTTAGGCTTCCCTCTCATGTTTTTTCAATGAACATGTATTGCGAAAGAAATGTCATCTAGGAAAACCAGTCCTGAAATGACTCAGACAAAACGGTGTAACTTTAGTCTTTCTGTCTCATTGGTGAAGTAATTTAGGTACCTTTAAATAATCCTAATGCTCCCCTCTGTGGTCAAAAGAGGAAGAGCAATTGTCTGAAAGGAAGTGCTGCGACAAAGCCAAATTCAATACTGCTTACTGTGTTTCCCTCTGTGACATTAAACTGAGAGTGCAAGGATAAATGTGGTAAACCAAGGCCACTACAATCGGAGACCCGCTTTCTGTGGCATTTTTCAGATTATGAAAGAATTACCCTAGAGATCACCTACTGCATTTTTACAGAAGATGCTCAGAGAGCTGTCTTCTGTCTCCCTATTCAGGCCCTTTTTACTATTATCTATAGATGGAAGTGCTGAATTACTGTATTTAATTAATAACCACTCCATACTCAATTCATCTTGTTAAAGAGTCACAAATCATGTCCGGGGGAAAAAAATCTTAGTGATTGTACATAGATTTTCAGTTACACAAAAAAAGAGGGGAATTGGCACTTTATGTGCTTAATTAGAATTTTAGAGATTCACTAAAACTGCGTAATATTTATTTTTATAACACAAGGCATTCAGCGAAACGAGAAGGGGTGGTACAATGATGCTAGCTGTCATTTTTAACACCTCTTTTCTTAACAGATTTCACATCTAAAAACCGATTTTCTGCTTTAGAAAACCAGGTTACGTTTTTTAAAAAAAGCAAAAGAAAAAGCATGTAAGAGAGAGTCAAGTTTATAAACATTACGGAATCAACAAACAAGAATAAGTGATCTTGAGGTGTTTATGCACCCACATTTGATAAGGAGTTAAAGACTGCTCCCCAAAGTTATCACTTAATATTTTGCCAAAGGGGTCAAGTCCCTGGTGAGGGCTGGGCAAAAAGGGGAAGGGCCACCTGGCTCACTGAACTTCAGAAGCAGCCACTAACATGCCTTTCATTGCCTTGGAGAGGTAAGGACAAAGGTGTCAAGGGACAGGGAGGGAAGTTCTGTCCTGATGTGTCACAGAGAAGATGAATTGAGTACGTTCTTCAGCATCACTTATTCCTCCATTCAAAAAAAGATTTAACAAATATTGATGGAATTCTCTATAACATGTCACGTAGATAGTCTTCTGCCACTCACGGTAAACACAAATTTCTGTAAGACATAATTCCTGCCCCAAGAACTTCCACGTATTTAGGGATATGAGATACACCCAGGATCGAGAATAGCTAAATGTACAAGGGATGGGAGGCACAGATAATAAATGCTGTGGGAGTTGAGGGTGGGATGGGGTGGCAGGGTGGGGGTCACTACTGAAAGTGTTCAGAAAGAGCTTCAGAGAAACAGATTTTTAAAAGGAAAAATGTCAGCTTTGACATTAGACTTGCAAAAATGTTCTTTAAAAGTTCATCTGGGAGTCAGAAATTTCTTGGGACTTGGAAATGGTTTCCCCATAGAAATAGTTTCCTAAGTTGTGGTTAACATCTTGGGCCAGTCCAGCAAAGTTCACCTAGGCCATCACGGAGCCGCCTAGTACCTTGTGGCAAGCCAATATGAAGCCTCAGCTCTAAGTTCCATGGGCCTTGGGGCAGAGCACTGAGTAGGAGAAAAGCTAAGAATATGATCTGGGAACGAAGAAAGGTCAGGTACACTTCTGGTGGGATTTTCAGGGGCTGTCTAGGTAACAGTTGGAAATCACAGAAGCCGGGATACCGGTGGCCACTCCCACCTGGGGGCATTTGAGTGGTTTAAGTTTTGGAAGCCAGGGCGGCTTTTTTTTCATGGCTTTACTTTATATAAGAGAAAACTAACATTTATTGAGCACCTACGCCTACTTTGTGCCAGAGACTGTTAGCCACTTTCCATTTTTACTAAAAGAATCCTCACAACTCTCCTGTGAGGTAGATAGTATGAAACCTGTGTTAGAGACGAGGACACTGAGGCTCAGAGAAGTTAAATAACTGGCCCACCATCGTCCAGCACTGGGATTTGGCTTTGGACCTGACCCAAAGCCTTTCCAGGGTCTCTGCCCACACACCAGCTGCCTCTTGAAAGTGCCAACAACAGCCAGTGAGACGGACCTTTCACTAATCATCAGACACTTTCTTTCTGAAATTAATGACTTAAATCCTTTCAGACCAGTGCCCGGAACAAATTCCAAAGAACTGACTTCCCCTAGGTCAGATCAATGGGGCTTTGTGTCCCTTTCTTCTGGGGAATTTTTCTAATGGGATCTTGAAAAGCAATCCTGTGACACAGGTTGCTGCTTTGAGAGTTGTTTTGATGTTTGCTTTTTGATTTTGCTATATCTTATTCAGTTTCCAAGAAAATTATGGAAGGAGCAATCAGAGATTAATATTAGTGCTACATAAAGAAGGGGAAAAGATGAACTATTTATACATATTCTAGTGGTTGACACACATTTGAGCAGAGAAACCAGAATTTCTATTTCTGCTCTTTCCCCAATAAAAACAGGTTAAAGGAAACTAGATTATCAGTATTAGAAAGTCTTTAACAGCCCGGCCCATCATAAGAGGAACGAGAAATAAATAATACTTAAAACATCTTATTTCTCTTGGTTAGAAGAAAAATGACGTCTATCGTTAGAGATGGTTTGAATGTTCCTGTTTAGTAGAAAACAAATATATGAAAAAGGTTACCCTTTAATTGCTCAGATAATATAAGTGCACCTTAGGCTAATGTGAAATCCTCCTGACACAGGAAACCGGTGTGCATCGAACATGAAGTGGCAGTCAAATCTCATGGCTTTAATCTAGTTCATAACAGCTTTAAAAAGAAACAGTTAAAAAGTCTCTGCTCTCTTTAGACGTTTGGTGAGTTCCAATGTCACCAGCTTCCTTGAAGGGGAAGCTTACAAGACCAAGACGCCAAGCAATACAAACAGAATGATACACACAAGAGGGCGGTCGGGGGAAGACAAATAACTAATATTCATCAGGTACCAGCTGGGCTTATCTCAAATCCTCACAACAACCTTGTAGAGAAATGAGAATGACTATTAATAAGTCCCCATGTCCTTGGATCATACTAGGAGTTGATTATCTCTTTTTTACCAACAAGGAAACAGAGGCTCAGAGTTTAACTGACCTCTATGAGGTTCCACAGCTATGCCTAGGGATATAGGGGTTCAAGCCCAATTCTATCTTAAACTATCTGTTTACCTACTCTCTTCCCAATACAAGGTAGGGGTCAAGCCTTATTCATCTTTGCAGCACCCATACTAAACGCACTGTCTGACACAGAAAATGCTCCATAAGCAGGTATTGTCACGACTGACCCCAAAGAGCAAGGTTTCCCCTTTAGTCTGTGACATACTATATTTCAGAGACAAAATTCACTTCAGATCTCTGCTTCGCCTCCTCTGTGATCTTGAGATTTCATTAGGCATTGTTTTTGTTTTTCTGTCTTACAAACAACTCCATTGCAATCTTTTCCTTCCCCATAATAAGAAGTGAAAAGACTGAAAAGGGGGGAGGCAGCTGGTTAGCTCAGTTGGTTAGAGTACGCTGCTCTTAACACCAAGGTTCCCGGTTTGATCCCCACATTGGCCATTGTGAGCTGCACCCTCCACAACTAGATCGAAACAACTGCTTAACTTGGAGCTGATGGGTCCTGGAAAAACACACTTAAAATAAATAAAAGTTAAAAAAAAAAAAACAGCTTTCAGGAAAAAAATTGTGACAGGAAGATTAGCAACGGAAAAAAAAGAAATTTAAAAAGAAAGACAGGAAGGAAGGAAGGAAGGAAGGAAGGAAGGAAGGAAGGAAGGAAGGAAGGAAGGAAGGAAGGAAGGAAGGAGAAACAGAGAGAGAGAGAGGGAGGGAGGGAGAGGGAGGGAGGGAGGGAGGGGGAGGGGGAGGGGGAGGGGGAGGGAGGAGGAAGGGAAAGAAAGAAAGAAAGAAAGAAAGAAAGAAAGAAAGAAAGAAAGAAAGAAAGAAAGAAAGAAAGGAAAGAAGGAAAGAACGAAAGGAAAGGAAAGGAAAGGAAAGGAAAGGAAAGGAAAGGAAAGGAAAGGAAAGGAAGGAAGAAAGAAGAAAGGTAAAGAAAGAAAGATGAAGGGAAAAATTGTGTACACAGACATGTAACTCTTATTTCACTAATATACTTACAGGAACAGCATTGGACAAAGAAGCCCAAAGTAGTAGAAGCCCATAATTTGGACTTTTCTCATTTGTTTCTCTCTCTATGATGTCCAGCAAAGCCTGCATTAATGTCTGTTTAAAGGAAATAAACATTGTCAAACCACAGGTATGTAACAAAGACTGATGTTAATAAATGAAAGACCACGCATTTTTCTTTGATCTGAAAGATACTATTTTGCCATTACTAGGTTTGCAGTTTGAGGCAGGTTAAGGGATTTACATACTTACTCCTAGTATGGTAATTAGCAGTAGGAGCTCAACTCCCTCATTGCACTGGTTCAAAACTTGCCATAGCTTTCTTTTCTTAAGACTTTACTGTTTCAGGTTTACAATAAAACTGAGAGGAAAGTACAGAGCTGGCTCATATAACCCTTATCCCCACACCTACATAGCTAGCATTCTCCATTATCAACATGGCTCATCAGAATGGTACATTTTTCACCAAGGATGAACCTACACTGACACAATCATAATTACATAAAGTCTATAATTTACCTTAGAGTTCACTATTCATGTTGTACACTCTATGGGTTTGGACAAATGTATAATGACATATACATACCTATCATTATAATCCATTCACATACTAAAAGTGTTATCTCTGTTGCTTCCAAATTTCAGCAAAAATGAATAAAGCTGCTATAAGCACTGCTTTTGCTACATCCCAAAATTTGGTAGGTTGTTTTCATTTCATTTGTTTCAAAATATTTTTATGTTCTCTTAGGATTTCTTCTTTGACCCATGTGTTATTTAGAAGTGTGTTATTTAATCTCCACATGTTTTGGGATTTTGCTTTCTGTTATTGATTTCTATTTTAATTATGTTGTGGTCTAAAAGTAGATATTACATGATTTCTATTCTTTTAAATTTGTTAAGGTATGTTTTATGGCTAAAAATGAATAGGAAGAGCATAGAGGATATTTTAGGGCAGTGAAAATACTTTGTATTGTATTGCTTAGAAGGAAATTTGCAGCATAGATGCATATATCAGAAAAGAAGAAATCTAAAATCAACAATCTAAGTTTCTACCTGAAAGAAGCCAATTAAACCCAAAATAAGCAGAAGAAAAGAAATAAGAATTTGAGCAGAATTCAATTAAACTGAAAAGAGGAAATCCATAGAGAAAATCCATGAAATCAAAAGCTGCTTCTTTAAAAAAATAAAATCAATAAGGCTTTAGCCAGGCTAAGTAAGAAAAAAAGACACCACAAATTACTACTATCAGAAATGAAAAAGGAGACATCATTATAAAACCAAGACAATTAAAAAGATAATAAACAACTACGTTGAACAATTCTTTGCCCACAAATTTGATAAGCTAGATGAAATGGACCACTTCCTTGAAAGACACAATCTGCCAAAAACCTTACAAGAAAAAATAGATGATCTAAATAGGCACATATGTATTAACAAAATTGAATCAATAATTAATAACTTTCCCAAACAGAAAGCACCAGGTCCAGATGGAGTCACTGGTAAATTCTACCAAACATTTAAGGAAGAAATTATACCAATTCTCTACAATGTCTTTGTTAAGCCATATTTAGGCCAGGAGCAGAAACCTATCTTAAAAGCCATCGTGTCTTGATCCTGTCTTGCTTAATCTTTTAGGGGCCTGTGATCAGTGGGCCTGGATAGCTGTCTGGATGGTGACCTGGGGCCAGGGTGTGGAGCCAGAGGGCTTGATCATGCCCTGAATGAAACCTTTTGTCAATGAAAACCCCCTGAAGCATGGGAGGGGGAACAGCCTCGCTTACCCCTTCCTATAAAACTCAATACCCCTCTTTGCTCCCAGAGGTTATGATCTTTTCCTTCTGCTCTAGCCTGACCTCCCGCAGCTCAAACACACCAAATAAACTCTAATAGACCAATCCTGGTCTCCTGTAACTCATTCCACCAGCCGTGCCTAACAGTCTTCAGGATAGAAACAGAGGTAGTACTTCCTAACTCATTTTATGAGGTCAGCATTGCCCTAATATCAAAACCAGACAAAACATTGAAAGAAAAGTACAGACCAATCTCTCTCATAAACATAGATGTAAAAATTCTCAATGAAATATTCATTAGGTATTTGCGTATTGGTCTCTCCAATCCTGGGGGGAGTGGTTTGACCTGTATCCTCTCTCACTTAATGGATCCAAGAAGAGTTGTTGATTTTTCAGTCTGCTCAGTTTTTTATTTGTTGTTAGGATGAAGCGACAACTTCCAAGATTCTTACACGTAAAACTGGAACCTGGCTTAGTTATTTAAGAACTAGGTTACCTTGGACAAGTTACTCTAAGCTCTTGTGTCTCAGATTCCTCATCTACAACATGATCATAATATGGTACTAACCTCACAGGGTTGTTCTGAGAATAAAATGAGTTACTATTTATAAAGTGCTTAAATCAAAACTACATACCATGGGAGAGAAATCTACCAAGCCAATGTATTATAAATAGGGCAATTCTCTAAAACCAGAGACCTGACATTTGACTTGAAAGGAACCAGGTCAGATCATGGCCTCATCCAAGGCTACCTACTATATGATTGTGCTCAGGTCATCGCATGAATTCCATGAAGGTATTTTCTTCATAGACAGGTGTCCTCAGATTCGTCGGTGCCTATTGCCCATCGTGAGGATGAAATTCAGACACTGTAACATTTTCATGACGTTACTCATGAACTTGGAATCCTAAATAACTCAGGGTTAGGTGATAGAAATAATGGCAGCTAATGTCTAGTCACTGATTGCTAAGGCAGTACTGTTTTCAGTGCTTTATAAGTATTTAATCCATTCAATCTACCCAACTCCAGGAAGCAAATACTATTATCTTCATTTTACATTTGAGGAAATTGAGCATAAATAAGTTATGGAATTTTTGACAGGGACATATAGCTTGTAGATGGTCAGGCTGGGATTCGAACCCTGTGAGCATGGCACTGACTCCAGAGCCCACATTCCCAGCCACTATACTATCCTGTCCCATTAGAGACACAATCCATAACTCTCTTGGATTAGGGATGAAGAGAACTGCATTGTACCATAATGTAGTAGTTTTGCTTCCAATCCCACAACACAGAAAATAAATCACTATCAAAGAAAATATAAGCTGAGAGGTTGTTGTTGTTACTTAAGTAAGGCATGGAATGTTTCAAAAGTGATTAACCATTCTAATCCCCAGATTTCTAGTTTTAATAATCCCCAGTTTTCGGGGTCTGAAAGTTCTTGTGTGAAATGAGTAATGAATCTGTGAAATGTGTAACAGTAATACTATGCCTGGCATGGAGTAAACACCCCATAAAGGTTAGCAATGTCTTATTGGTTTTATAATAATGGATTAGCAGAACTGAAAATAGTTCAAGTATAAATTTCACTGAAAGCTGGCTTCTGTCCTACTTACAATATAAGCTGTTACAACACCTAGTTTATATTTCACGAAAAATCCTATGGATGTATTTCATTCTTTTGATATGCTATTCTGTGAATGAAAATACTAGTTATATATATATATATATATATATATATATATATATATATATATATAATAACATGGAAGAAATCACATTTGATGTTTATGATATGACAAAAATGTGTGTATAATATTTAAAAAAAAAAACCCAAACAAAACAACTTCATTCAGTATTCTGCTTAACTAGGCCACTGAAATCTACTTAGTGGTAGATAGAAGACAACACAATCTTCTATTTTCTTTAAAACGGGGGTATGAAAACGGGAACAGCAGTTCAGCGGGACTACTGCTGGAAGGAAACAGAATACATAGAAAAATGGAAGTTACACTGCTCGTGAATATCCACACTGAATTCTGTCTCAAAGTCTTAAACACTGGATTCGCTTCAGCTAAGTTCAAAATTTGCCTTTATTCAAAAAGGGAGTCAGACTACCTATGATTAAAAATGCCTCATTTCTTTAGAGTAAGAAAATAGATGCTATTATAGAAGTAGTGCTGGTAGGGAGTTTTACTTGGGGCATTGAAAACCCTGTTGCTAGGCTCATAGATTACAGATGTATCTGAGTGCAGCTTTTATACCCAAGTAATTTTACCCCTCAATCCTAGAAAATGATGCAGACAAAATGTGTGCTTGTCTTGGTCTGTTTGTGAGATAGGATCATTCGCTGAAACATAGTTTGTTAATGAAGGGCCAAAAGGATCGCTTTTTATTCTCTCAATTTAGGAGAAAGGTACCTAAACAAGCACACATTCCTTTTTCCTTGGGCTATCTTCCTCTACAGGGTCAAGGAGAGTTGTTTATGATGCTATCAAGACAAAAAAAAAAAAAAACTTTTGATGTCATCTTTAGATACTAAAAGATCTGAAGTGATTTTTTAAAATGATAATAACAGTGATAAGCTTTCAGGCAGTCCTTACATATTCTAAGCTTTACAAACATCAACTCAATTAATCCCCACCATTCTGAGGTAGGTGACAAAACTGAGGCCAAGAGATTACATATTATGCATTCTCAAGGTCATACAAGGGGGGGGGCGGGGCTGGATCTGAGCCCAGGCAGTCCAGACTAAACGAATTCCAGTCTCTGAGGGGTGGGTCTGAACAATCAGGCAATTTTCAAAAGCTCCCAGAGGTTCTAAGGAGCAGCCAGGACTGAGAACCATTCATTAGCAAGTATCGGAACCATCTGGAAAGCTGATTAACCACAAATCGCTTGGCTCTGCTCCCGTTTCTGACTGTGTGGTTTCCAAGTGACGTTGGTACCATCAGTCTGGGGGCCACACTTAAAGAACCACATACGTAGGGCGGCCAGATGGCTCAGTTGGTTAGAGCCCGTGCTCTTAACAACAAAGTTGCCTGTTCGATTCCCACGAGTGCCAGTGAGCTGTGCCCTCCACAACTAGATTGAAGACACCGACTTCATTTGGAGCTAATGGGTCCTGGAAAAACACACTATTCCCTAGTAAAAAATTTTTAAAAAAGAACCACATATGTAGACACTTAAGATATGAACACCTAATGCCCAGCTTTTCAAATTATTGTAGAGCTTTATTATCCATGTCTAATTTGCCATAACTCCCACCTGTCACTGTTGATACAGCCAACTGTATAATATCCAGAGGGTGCCAAAAAAATGAATACACATTTTAAGAAAGGAAAAAACTGTATTAAAATTATGCTGGTAACCACTTTGAGCACCTCTTGTAATTGCAGAAGTCAAACGTGACTGGCACTCATCTTTTGTTATCGGTATATATTATTACAATTTTAATACAGTTTTTTCATTTCTCAAAATGTGTATACAGTTTTCAGCACCCTCTGTATAAATAAAGAACCTCAGAATTTTGTTTTGTGATCTGTACCCTCTGGTATTTGCTATGTAGAAAGGATTAATACCTGCTTCACTGTTGTGAGGATATGACAATAAAATGTGTGTAAGTATGTCTAACACCAGTGCTTGGCACAAAAATGGTATCTAATCTCATGGTTTTTAACAAAAATATATTTTTAACAATCATACTTTATTACTGTCTTCGTCTTCATCTCATCTATTTTAGCAAAAAAAGCTAAGGTATACTTACCACGGAATTATCTTTTTCAGATTTGTATGCTTTTATATCTGGAATGTTTTTCTCAAAAAATGCTAGAAACCACCTTTTAGATTTTGACCAGTTGCTAAGTGAGAAAAAAAAAAATGTGTGTATAAATTAATTTGTAAGTACTTTAGGCGTAACAGGTCACAGTATAAACAGGGAAATGTCTACAGAATTATAATTATTTCTCCAAGTTTCTTTTTCATCTTCAGCTAGAATTTAATAAGAGGTACCCCTTCAGATTTATTCCTCTACAAGAAAAATAGCGAGGGGGCAATGCAGCCACATTTTAGTGTCTTTTGCAAATAAATGTTTAAATTCCTGTAGGATTAGCACTGAATTAAGAAAACAGGGCCCACATGGATCGATCTGCTTGGTCTACTTTTACTCTGGCTATTGTCAGTTACAAAAGGATGAAAAACTAGGACCCATTGCTGGATTAAGCCAGGAAAAGCAAACTGGCTGTAATCTCTTTCATATTTTCTGGCCATTAACCATTGTAGACCAATTGCCAAGAAATAAAAAAAACGTGAGTTACTTTGCATTCGAACCATTGTAGAAACATTTATCTGAACCAACTTTGAGAAATGCGTTTGACCACACCTATTTTTGCCTCAGAGGGAATGAGGACAATGTCTGATTCTGAAACGAGCCACACTTGATGATTTAACACGGATCCAAGCTGTAGCAATTAATGCGATAAGCTGTAAATAGGATAAAAAGCCTCAAAATAAATTCTTCATTTCATTCTCATATTCCTATTCATTCTCTCTCTCTCATCTTTGCTCCCAAATTTGTTTTAAAAAAAGGAAAACGTGTATCTCTTCTTCTGTACCTCCCTCAATGTATACACACACATACACACACACACCAAAAACTGGTCAAAAGAAATAGTTCTCTCTCTTCCACTTAAACTGCTGTTACATCTACTTAGAACAGAAGACATTAAGAGATGTATGCATCGGTGAGAAGAGCTTGGTCAATGAATTAATGACAGGCAACAACTTCTACCTCAGGAGAAATTCTGGCATCTGGGACCCATGCTCAAAACCTTCATCATAAGCTTCAAAATTCTGATAAAACTCCATTGTTTTCCTCTTGTTTGTGGGAAACAAACCTTTTTTAAAGAGCATATTCACACTGGCTGGATAAAGGAGATGCCTACAAGGAGAGAAACATATCAAAAGTCAGACCCAATGACCAAAAAAGAATATAAAATCAGAATACCAAAAAATGGCATTATTTCATAGCTATATATAAGGGGTAGATAATAATACATGACAGATTCTTTTGGGAAAACTCACCCTTAAGAGGTTTCAATATTTGCCTATTGTTGTCAAGACGACTTAGGGGTAACTGAAATTGTAGTCTTATTTATCTGAAGGTTTTAAAATGCTTTTTAAGTAAGCATTGTTAGATTCTGACAAATGTGAGATGAAATAAACACAGAAATAAATTGATTCAATGCAATTTTAACAAGCATTTATTTATAACTAAGATACAGTCCATTCTTTAGATAGCAGCAAAAAATAACCAAAGAATCAGGACAATATTAGTCACCGAATTTCCTAATCTTACAGGATCCTACAAATGTGAACTATTGCATATTGAAATACAGTACCTCTCAAGTTTTACTGTTAAGTGAATAAAATGATTATTGTGGCAAACTTAAGTAAATGAGTATCAATGATTTTTAATATGTCTCCGATTAGTAACACTAAGTACTAGTTATTTCATTTTTATTTTCCATCCCTTTCTCCCCAGAAATTGTTAAGGCTCTTCTTGCCCCCAAATTTCAAAGATATCTGAGAATTTGCGGTTTTGTCGCAGATATTGAACGTGCTAAGAGTTTGGTTGGTTGGTTGGTTTTCTTCGTTCTTTTCTCTCTTTCTTTCTGGACCACTAACAAAATATTAAATATTGTTCTGTTTTTATGAGCCTGAACTGTTGAATCTTGCCCTCAGTAACCCAGTATCCCACTGAGATGGAAAAGTGCCTAAGGAAACTTCAATTCCCACATCTCCTATGCATGTGGGGAATTTTTCTCATGGCTGCCATGCCCCAGCCCTTTGCCAGAAAGCTTCAAGAACATGGCTGACATGTGCTACTTGGCTCCCCTCTGCAGCCCTTTCCTGTCTCATCAGTCTCTCAGCACCTCCCCTCTAGGACGACCCTGGGGCACACTGACTTTGCTTCAGCCAACTTTCATGTCTCACAAACATCTCCTGGACGCCTGTTGTCTACTTGATTCGTCTCTCCTCTCCTTGGTTCTCTCAATGTCCACTTGTTGTAATAATCACAAATGGCACTGAATGTTTTATCAAAATTCTGATGGATACATGACAATTATAAGAGGTAAATCTTATATGCTCTACACAATTGTAGAGAATTACTGTAAATGTATTAAAATGTACTGGCTATTTGCTCACCATAAAACTATACTGCCAAACTGAAATTTTCTCATTAATTAGAATTTAAAATAGTAACATAATCTCTTAACTGCCTAGGTAGGTACAGTTCATTAATTCACCTGATAATTTTTGAAGTCCAATGTATGAATTCAAATTTTTTTATTTCAAAAGAACGAGATGAAATAATACTAATGCATCTATTTACCTTACTAAGTTGTTCAGGTCCATTGTCCCATGAGTGCCTAAATGGTCCAGTTGTTCATGTAATTCTTCAGTCAGCTGTCCAGTGAATTGACGTAGGTTGGAAGTACCTAGTTTCCCTTTCATTATGATATAAAGTTTTTCATGCAGTGCTAAAAAGATATTCTTTGGAATGGATGCTATAAACAGAGAAAACTATTTTCAAAAGAAGCAACAACTCCTTGAAGCAAACAGTAAGTATACCTCTAGTATTATTTGGTCAGTAGGAAATACAGACAGAGTCCACCAAATACATAAAATAACCTGTGAATAAAACTAGGTGAAGATTCAACCTATACTGTGAGATAGTAAAAGTCTGTAAGGTAGTTTACTTTAAGAGATGATCTCTAAATGAGTGATTAAGAAAGCCTCTGGGAAACACGTATCTAGTGATTTTATTTCCATGTTTAAAACCTTTCACTGGCTTCCCGTCCTTATCAAAGTTTACAAGGCTTTCTACCAATGTCCTAGCCGTCTCGTGGTATTTGCAGCCCTCCCCCTTCTAAATCTAGATTCCAGGCATATTGAAAACACACTCTTTTATGTTTCCCAGCATTTTTATGAGCTGTTCGATCTGCTCAGAACATTCTCTACTTGACCAACCTCACCCCACTCCCATACACCCACACCCACAAGCCCAAAATATTTCACGATTTCTATTTCTTTTTAAAGCAGCGTCTTGAATATGACTTCCACCAGGGAAGCCTTTCCAAAGCCCACGAATAACGCTGGGCCCACTATTTCCTTTTTACTAGTGTTCAGGATCCTTCCACAGTGCACACTCCCGGTTGGGTTAGAGTAGTGAGTATGACTGAGTATTTTTTACTCATTGTTCCTTTATATTCTTCTTTAAAATCCTGTTTGATGTCTTCAAACCTTGTTTCCCTGAAAATAAGACCTAGCTGGACTATCAGCTCTAATGCGTCTTTTGGAGCAAAAATTAATATAAGACCCGGTCTTATATTATATTACATAAGACCCAGTCTTATATTATAGTAAAATAAGATCAGATCTTGTATTAGATAAGACCCAGTCTTATATTATAGTAAAACAAGACCAGGTATTATATTATATTATATTATGTAAGACCCAGTCTTATATTATAGTAAAATAAGACTGGGTCTTATATTAATTTTTGCTCCAAAAGATGCATTATAGCTGATTGTCCAGCTGGATCTTATTTTCGGGGAAACATGGAAATAATTTTTTCAGAAAAAAATGTTTAATTTTGTATTTCATCATCTTGTTATATGTAGGTTAAGTTTTATGTAGGTTAATTAAAAGTAATTTTTAGATACCCTGGAGCACTCATCTCCTGTGTTAGGGAAATATATGAGAAGAATGAGAAGCTGTGTCAATAGTAAATATTAACACATTTTGTCTGTTACATAGAAATATTTAAACATGGAAGTCCCCAGGGGAGAGACAGGTATAAAAACTTGATCACTTCCATACACCTGACAGTTAAGTAAGCTGGTATATTTTTCTGAAGGCGTATGTGACCTTACAGATGAAGAGGCTTCCAAGTGTTTACATTCTTTGATTTGGAATTCCATAATCCAAATATCAAGAAGTACTAAACAGTCAAAAAAAATTTAACGCACATGCTGTAATTTTCATGCAGGCAAGAAGAAAAATAATCATGCTCTTTTGATCACTTCCAGCTTTTAAAACAAACTTTTGTTGTCTTAATAGCAAACAATGCACTAGAGGATACATGAAAAGGAACCTAAGAAAGAAACAAAAAGGGAAGCAAAGAGAAAGAAGCCACAGACAGTAGAAGCAAGCACAGGCATTGTGACTACAGAAAAGAACTGGGCTCAAAATGAAGCAGCTCTGCATTCTTGAAAGGACAAACAGCGTGAGCCTGCTTATCTGTGGCCTGGGAAGAAACACAGACAGTCACACAGGAAGCATGCTGAGCAGTGCAATCCAGCAGGCTCCGAGGATAGAGAATTGGCAAAAGGGTACCCACTTACCTTAACAGCCCTATGGAATACGGCAGGAAATGCCACTAGCAAAGGGCTTACTAAGCAGAATTCTACTTTCAGGGAGCAGAGTAGCAACATGTGCTCAAGCCAAGAGCTACAGCCTGTAGAACATTGTACACACAGTAGCAGAATGGTTAGCGGCATCTTGGGAGCTAGAACAGGATGCAGATTCTAAACATTGTCCACAGAAAACATCAGGGAGGCAGTAACCTCATCTCTTACACATCTGAGATCTAAATGTATTAGGCTGCTTATAATTTGTTTTTGCAACGACCAAACTCATTATATGCTCTTTTCTCCTTCTAGCCCTACTCTAAAGAGTAAAATAATGGGGCCTCATCATTCTTGACAAAGGAGTAAGGATGTGATTGTTACCTAAAACTAGTCCTGGATTCCAGTGCTGTATTTCAAATGAACTATCTGAAAATATTCTTTACCTGTACGATAGACGGGATTTTGCACGGCTAGTTCAAAATTTACTTCTTTGGATTTGAGAAACACATTAATTCCCTCTTCTTCCATAACAAAGGTCATTCGAATTCCCATAGCAAAGACAGTAAATATTGGTCCATACTGAAAAAAAAACCACATAAATACAGACTGTATTAGTAAACATCTCTGATAAATAAGTTACAGACAGGGCCATGCGTCATATATGTTTAAGATAGTGTTTAACAAGAACCCCAATGATGAAATGATAGTCAAGAAAAACATTACCATTATGTACTGTACTTAATTCTGAATGTTGACCGGTTCAGCCAACTCTATGTA
This sequence comes from Rhinolophus sinicus, assembly GCF_036562045.2. Classification (NCBI taxonomy): domain Eukaryota; kingdom Metazoa; phylum Chordata; class Mammalia; order Chiroptera; family Rhinolophidae; genus Rhinolophus; species Rhinolophus sinicus. Next base: position 93,200,019 of record NC_133755.1, read on the forward strand.
AATACTAATTTATTCTGTCCTATTGGGACCGTGCTAAAGGTGCAACTGCTCGCCGCACGAAAGCAACACTTGAGAGATGAGGTTCCTGGAAAGAAAAGCAGGTTTATTCAAAATGCTGGCATTCTGGGACAATGGCCATCTCCAAGGCCACTCCCCCTCTCAGCATGGCCAAAGGTTTTATGGGCACATAAGAGACAGAACAAAGGAAAATGGGGTGGGGAGAGATGGTCTTAGCCTGGAATAAACAGTCATTGAAAAGGCACTTTCCACAGACTAGTTTGTTTCGGGGATAGGAGTGGATCTTCTGCAGATGTAAAAACTTCTTTCAAGTCAGTGTCCTGGAGGTTTCCTGGAGGAAACAGGGTCCTTGAGCCTGGTATGCATATGGTCTGGAGTAAACAGAATCATGGCACGTGGTATGCATAGTAAATGTATAGTAAACGGCGTCATTAAGGTTTTGGCAGGTAGAGAGAGGAGCAAAGAAAAGAAAAAAAAAACTTTCAAAAAGTCCCAAGCTAACCTACATTGTTAAATCGAATTACACTAGAGGTTTAAATCTCAAAATAGAAGATACAGTGTCAGCCTTACACTAATACTTAATCCTCCTCTGGATCATGTTACTATTTACTTGCACCTTCCTTTCTCGTAGTATGAATCATTAGATACAACTATTAAAAATTATGTGAAACTCTGACATTTGAACATTGTTTTCAAAATTCAATTGGTTAAAAACAACCTATAGCTCAACTTTGTTCAAGAGAAAGACATAAAATTGCTGACAGCTTTTACCATAAATCCATGGTCACTCAACCACGTTTTGCAATCCTAAAAAGTTCTCTAATGTGTTTACTTTCTCACTTTCCAAAATGACTATGTCACCTGTACCACTTGGCCCAACCCTCAGCACTGTGAGCGAGTGTTCCGAATTTGTAATTCACTGGGAAAATGGAAGCAATCAAGTACGAGAGCTCTCGACTTCTCACCCCCAAATCTTGCAAGGTGTACACATTGTACCCATTCTCCAGGCTTTCCCTGTTTAACACAGGTGGAAAGTCCTGCCCCTGTGAAATGCCAACAGTCCTTTCCTTGTGTTATAGATTCCACACTCTCTTACCTTGTCTTTGTTCTAATTTATGCCTTTACTCCCACATCATCAGCTTTACCCCCTCCATCAGATCACCCCTAATTGTCTATAAGCATAGTCTAGTGAGGGGTTTGATTTCAGGAAGTCTTCGAGTACAACTTTACTGGGGAACAAATATATCATTTTCACTGACCTCTCATTGTAATTTAGCATTTTCGTCAATTATGAATGTAGACAATTAACCACAGTCGTATCCATGAGTCTATCATCAAAAGAACCCACTATTCCAACTATACTTTCTTAGACTGTTTCTATTTGGCATCCATTCATCACAGAGCCAACTATAGATTGGAGATATTTTCTTATTCTTGCTGCTCTGGGACTGAAGGCCTCACCAACCAGGGAGACTGCCCGCCCAGGGCTAGCCAATTCTTACACACAGCAAGGGCTCAGCCAGCCAAGAGCATACCTTTCATATGCAAACCAACGAATCTTGCCCCAACTGTCTCCTTATCTAATTCTCAAATACCAAGACCAATATTTCCCTGGGATGCCCTATGCCATCCCAGGGCCAGGTACCAGGCAATGAGAGACCACCCCTAAAGTCCTCAGGAATTATTCAAACCACTATCCACTCCTAAATTGTTTACCCTGCCCTGCCCTCCCTGGCAGGAAACCCCAATAAAGGCTCTGGCGTAGGCTTTTCTCTTGCTCCTGTCTTCTGCTTCCTGACTGACACTGGAGCTTTCTCCGGTGGCTTTGCCTGGTATGCAGTGACCCTCTGGGACCTCTGAGTATAATAACCTTCCTCCTTCCGTGCTTCATTTTCATTTCCCCGGTGGCCACCGTGACGTTACCATTCCATATCCAAGATATACACTCTGAGAACAACCACCCATATTCTTATATCCCATTATAGTTATTATAAGTATCTCTAAATACCATTTATGCTCATCACTAGTTCAGTATTACAGTCATTTCTGACTTGCCTTGAACTGGCCCACAGTTGTGGGCACTGTCAGGCCACTTGTGGCCAGGATAATCATAAAGCCACCAAACTGAAGTCTCCTTTTCTTTCACTGGGGACCCAGAGATCTACATTGTGCTTCAATATGCCCTGTCTACAACTGTTTGTTAGTCAGTACTCAGAAGATGAGTAATTTTCATTGTTTAAGTTTTGTCCGCATGTGAATTCTTAACGTCCCAAAGGAAAGGGTCCCTTTGTAACATGAATAGGCACCCAGTCCACAGTGTGGACAGCCAAGTTCAAACAGACAATCGTTGCGATAAAGGCTGCCAAGTGGTATTTAAAGTAACTTATGGAAAAAGACTGCACAGCACACATGCTCTTGGGTGGGGTTACAAATTCTGTGACAAAGCGTTTTTTGTCTTCCTTGCTTTCCTCCCGTGTTTTGTGCAATGTCAGCACTGAGGGTTATGAAGTAAAGAGAAGCACATGCAGTATGTAATAGAAGTGGTGCTTGTATTTTTCTATTACACTTTTTATTTTGAGAGAACTGTAGCCTAACATGCCGTTGTAGGAAACAATACAGAAAGATCCCAAGTCCCCATTACTCTGCTTCCCTTTGTGGTAACACCTTGCAAAGCTATGGTACAGAATCATAGCCAAGCTAACGACATTGATAAAGGCAAGATACAGAATATTTCCATCACCACGAAGATACCACGTTTCCCTTTTATAGCCAGAACCATTTCCCTCCTGCTGCCACTTCCTCCTAAACCCTTGGCAACTACTAATCTGTTCCCCATTTCTGCAATATTGAATTTCAAGAATGTTATATAAATAGAGTCATATAGTAGGATGGAAACATTGGGGATTGGCTTTTTTTTCACGTGGCATAATTCACTTGAGATCCATTCAGATTGCTGTATGTATCAATAGTTTATTCCTTTATATTTTGAGTAGCATTCCATGGTATGGATATGCCATAGTTCGTTTAAACATTGTTGAAGCGAGTTTGTGTTGTTTTCAATTTCAGGCTACTATGAATAAAGTTGTTATAAACATCCATGTACAGGCTTTTGTGTGAACGAACCTAAGTTTTCAGTTCTCTAGGTTAAGTGTCCAGAGTGTAATTGCTGGGTCATATGGACCAGCTTTTCCATCAGCAATTTTACCATTTTACATTTCCACGAGCAATATATGAATGACCCAGTTTCTTTGTATCCTTACCAGCATTTTGGTAATGTCATTATTTTTTATTTAGCCATCCTGATAGGTGTATAGTGATGTCTCGTTGTGGTTTTTATTGGTATATCCTTAATTGTGAATGATGTTGAACATTTTTTCATGTGTTCATTTGCCATCTATATATCCTCTTCAGTAACGTATCTGTTCATGACATTTGCCCATGTTTAAGTGGGATTGTTGTGTTTTTTCTTTAATCTTGAGTACTGAGAGTTCTTTATGTATTCTCGATACTAATCCTTTGTTAGATATGTGGCTTGCAAATATTTTCTCAGTCTATAGACTGTCATTTCATCCTCTTAAATGGAGACTTTCATGTTTTAATATTTCTGTTTAACAGACAAAATATACTAATATTTACTCTTGAGCCAGCTGCCCATTCCGCTAATGTATTACCCGCCCCCCACCACTGAGAAGATGAATGCTCCAGGGTATCTAAAAATTATTTTTAATTAACCTACATAAAACGTAACCTATACATAATAGGATGATGAAACACAAAATTAAAAGTTATTTTTTCAAAAAGTCACTTTGAAGAAAATAAAATAGGATCACAGAAAAATATAAAGGAATAATAAGTTAAAAAACTCAGTCATATTCTCACAACCCCAACCCAACTGGGAGTGTGCACTGTAGAAAGAGCATGAACACTAATATAAAGGAAATAGTGGGGCCAACACTATTCATGGGGTTAGGAAACTAGGCAGCTGGAGGACAAAAATGAAAATACTTTTCATTGTATATATGGTTATGTTTTTAGAATATAAACCAATTTGAAAAAAAAACAACACAACTTTTTTTTAAAGAAGATGGATTTCCAATTTTGGTAGTGACACGGTGGCAACTTCTATCTGAATTGCTCCACTTCTTTCCTAGAAGCCACAGAAAGCCACAAGGAGAATGAAACAAATACAAACACAAGCAACAGATTAAGATTAACCGGAAGAAAATCTACAAACTACGCAAGTGTAGCTCATAGCACCTGAAACGAGCAGAATTGCCTGTGGAAGCTACAACAGTGCAAAGGGGGGAAATGAGGCATGTGCAGGGGGTGTAATAATGGAAAGGCTGAGAAATATACACTCTGAGATAGGCTAGGGCTGGAACCACTGTGAAATCAGCTAAAATAAACAGGGCATGGATATTGGGGGAGGTATCAAAAGATCCCACGGAAACTATTCATAGGATTCCAGAAAAGCGCCACCTTCAAAAAATGAAGAGAACACCCAAGAAGACAGAGCTGTGTCTCTTAGTAGAAGCAGCAGATATCAAAGAAAGGTAGTGAGAGCTCAAGTGATTAGAAAAAATCTAATCTACTGAAAAGTAGAGAAGCCTTGGCAGCACAGAGGCACTATATTTTCGCTGTAGCAAGAGAGGATACCAAACTTAAGCTGAGAAACCTGGAGAGCAACTACCCCCAACAAAATGTCCTGCTTACAGCTGGTCCAAGACAACTCCACTCCTTAAAACATGATTAAACAAAAGGGAAAAATTCAGCACTGTAAGAAAAATTCTTTAATTAAAAAAAAAGAGAGAGAGAACTTCTGACACATAAAGAAACTCACAGCAGAATACAATTAGAAATTCACCAAAAATTATTTTGCCAGAGTAGCTGAAAACTACAATGCAAAATTATTTTTGTGAATTAAAAAAAAACTTAATGTCATAATTGCAGCTGCAAAGAAAATAAAGCAAAAATATAAGAAACCCATGGAAGAAATAGCTAGACAATAGAGAAAATTTAGGAAATAAAGGAACTCAGGAAAGGAAGAGACAATAAATACAGTTCCAAATAAAAGACAACTATTATATGAAGCACAAGGGAGACTTACAGCCCATAAAAAACCAAACTAAGAGTCTAAGGAAAAGAGTATAGAAATGTGAAAAATACAAAAAATATCAATAAACTAGAAAAGAATTGCAGGGAAAATGACAGCTATAGAAGATAGGCAGAAGAGATTAAACCTATGCATAATTGGACCTCTTTCCCAAACTCCAATTCGTTTATCCAACTGCTTAATTCAACATCTCTACTTGGATGTCAACACCCCAAACTCCTGCATATCTAAAGCTGACCTTCCCTCCCAGTGAGTTTTGCAATCTTGTCCGTCTCACTTGATGGCAATCTACTTTCTTGTTTCTCAAGCCAAACTTCTTGGAGTCCCCTTTAACTCTTTTCATTGGTTTACATACTACATTCATTACACCTGTAAATCTTGTTGCTTCCATCTTCAAAATATATCCAGCCATTTCTCAGACTTCCACTGCTACCACCATGGTCCAAGCCACCATGATCGCAAGCTTGAATTATTGCAATAATCTTCAAATTATCTTCCTTCTTTTATGTCCCTATTTTTAATAGAGCAGTCAAAGTGACCCTTCAAATTTTAAATCAGATCACATCACTTCTCTGCTCAAAACACTCAAAAGTTTTCCTATTTCAATTTAAGTTACAAATGCATTTACACTTTGAATCTGATAATTTACTCTACAGATATACTTGCACATACAGAAATGACCATTGTTGTTACATTATTTATGATAGTAAAATAAGAGAAACAAACCATGTCCATCATTAAGGGACTGTTTAAATGAACTACAGTTCCGGGAATACTTTGCAGCTTTTAAAACAAATACATGCTTATGTCTTTGTGTAGGATGTGATAGAACCAGGTGAGCCAAGGATCTTACTGCCAACTAGGAAAACGGATAAATTACAAAGATCATATTTTTAAAGGCATCAGAGGATTGGGGAAACAATAAGAACTACTAAATGGACTAAAACTCTGCAGAGGAGAGAACTGTGCAGAAGTGAACAAACAATAGGTCACTATTTATTGCCCTGGTGGTATCTGTGAATTGTGGGTATGGGCTGAAGATCAGGACTGAAATTGGTACCTTCAAAAAATCTATAGCTAGTATGATACTTAATGGTGAAATATTTAACACATTTCCCCTAAGATTAGGAAAAAGACAAGCCTGTCTACTCTTACCACTTCTATTCCATAATATATTAGAAGTCCTACTGACTGTAATAACGCAAGAAAAAGAAATAAAAGATAAAGATGGGAGGGGGAAATAAACTGATCTCTTTGCAGGACATAATTTTAATGCATAAAAACTCTAAGAATTCTACAAAATAACTATTAGAACTAATATGTGAATTTAACAAGGTCACAAAGTTAATCTCTCAAAAAAGCTGTATTTTTTTTGTGACAGCAGAATACAATGAGAAAGCAAAAGTGAAAACAATTTTATCTATAATGCCCTCAAAAATAGAAAATACATAAGAAAAATAATTAACAATCATAGACCAGACCTCATGTCAAAAAAAACTGCATATTTCTGAAAGAAATTAAATAGCTAAATAAATGGAGACATACGGCTTTCATAGATTAGAAGACTTAATATTCTTAAAAAGTCTATTCTCTGCCAATTTTTTTTAACAAACTTATGACTTAACAAACTTTCATAATTCCAGCAGTCTTTTTTTGTAGAAATTGACAAGCAAATTTTAAAATTTATATTCAAATTCAAATAATCTTGAATGTCAAGGCAATTACAAAAAATGATTTTTGTAATTCACTACCTGTTTTAAAGACTTACTATAAAATTATGGTATTTAAGACAGAGTAATGTTAACAAAGGAATGGGCGTATAAATCAATGGACTAGGATAGAAAAGCTCAAAATAGATCTGCACATATATGGTAAACTAATTTATGAAAAGCTGCAAAGTCAATTCAATTAGGAAAGGAAAGTCCTTCAAGAAATATTGGAACAATTGGACATCCAGGTAGGGAAAAAAATGAACCTTACCCCTTACTTACACCACACAAAAAAATTAACTCAAGGTGGATCACAGACCTAAAGGTAAAACGCAAAACTATAAACTTTTTTGAAGAAAAATAAAATAATCTTTGAGACCTTGCTTGACCTTCTCAGATAAGTTTGTAAAAACATTCCCTGAACTTATCAAAATCGTATGCCTAAGAAAGGCTGTGGGACTCAAAGGAGAATTTCTTCTAAAGATATCACTTTGTATCTATCAGACTAGCAAAAATTATGGCTCCTAGCGTGGGCCAGGATTTGAGGAGCTAGGCAATCCCCTACACTCAAAAGAAAAGACTAAGTGTATAATATTATATCCTTTTTGCAAGGGTAACACAATAATATAAACAATTTAAATGTTTATGTTCTTGGACACTTCCACTTTTAGCAATTTATTCTGAGGAAACAATCAGATAAGTGCAAAAAACACAACCACAAAATACATAACGCATACACACGATAATGTTCGTTGAAGCATTGGTTGAAATAAAAAAAAAATTGGCGGTATCCTATATACTATGTTTGCAAGATGTACTATATTTGAAAGATATTTTAAGGACAAAACATCTACTGCAACAATGATTACTAATGTGCTTACTTTGCAGTGAAAATGGATTTCATCATCATTAAATAACATCAGATTAAAATATACTGTCAGCAAAATTTGTAAAGACCAAGTTTGCAAGCAATTTTTACAATTGCCTGGTGTTAACCCTGATTTGGATACTAATTTATTATGCATTTTCATAAATTGAAAGTAACTGCATTACATTTGTCTTTTCCAATCGTTACAAGCATTTATTTAATATGTATTCAGAGGATTTTCTAAACCACGATGAAGTAACTAGCATTTAAACCTCTGCCTCCAAAAAGGCAGTTAGTTGCAAGCTGCATTCCATTTCATAAAAATCTATCTCTTTTGAAAAACCTTGCATAAGACATAATTGTCGTTAGTTGAGGAATTCATAAATGACTAGATCGTTTGAGGGCAGCATGTTCCCAGTGTTCTAACACTGCACTTAAAATCCAATGAAAGAAAATAAATGAAACACTACCTTCTCCGGAAACCCCACCCGCTAAGGCCACATACCTTGATTCTTGCTTTCTCTATAAATTCTAGAGGGGCTTTTCCAAACTCAAATCCAGCTCCAATCCAAGGAATCCAGCCCCTTATGCACGGAGGTCCCTGCAAGTTCTTCCACTGAAGGAATAACAAAAGAGCAACGCAACCTAGGATTATAACCACTGTTGGGAAAACTAGTTCCATATTTTTGTCTAGCATCTTCCAGAATCTGCCGTGGCACTTGTTTCTTCCCGGTGGGATAGGGCGCACCCACCGGACCTCGCAACCTTCCTGCTACAACTTTTGCAGCTTCCTCGCCCTCCTAATTGTAACCTCCTCTCCCCGCCCCAATTTTTAGGTGACTTTCGCAACATCGCTCCCTCCCACCTCCACTTCTCTTCCAAGTCTCGGCCAACCCGGACAGAACGCAGGGGCTGGACCGAGGTCAGTGGGCGGGGGCGGAGGGGCGGAGCAGAAGAGGGTAGTGAACATGCGCCGTTACCATGGAGACCAGGGGCGGAGGCTCAGCGAGCACCTCGCTAGCGGCCAGAGAATGCGGTCCGAGAGGGGCGGAGCCCGTAGGACTACATTTCCCAGAAGCCTCATGGGCTCGCATTGTTTTTCTGCTGTCAGTTCTCTGGACCACTCAAGCTTGGGGCTGCTAGGGAGGCTGTGTGTTCGCGGAGCCGGCCGGGCCGACCCGAGCCAGGGACATGATCTCCGCCGCGCCTTTCGTCGGTTGAGGAAAGGCCGCCCTGGCAGGGTGGGAGGCCATCCGCAGCGCGGGGCGCCGGTCACAAAGCGTGCATTGTCGTCCTGTCCTGCCGCTGAATGTCGGTCCCAGAGGATGAAGAGAGGCTTTTGCCGCTCGCCCAGAGATGGCCCCGAGCGAGCAAATTCCTACTGTCTGGCTGCGCGGCTACCGTGGCCGAGCTAGGTACCCGGTTGCCCAACACCTGGGCCTCTCCAGCGAGTCCTTGAGGCGCCGCGCTGGGTGGTGGCGGCGGCGGGGAGGGAAGGACCAGCGGGCGGCTTGGTTCCCGGGTGCTGCGCCCTCTTCTCCCACACGTGTCTGGTAGATGTGGCAGGGTGGGGGGCAAGACCAGCTTTGTGAGGAGGTGCGACTGGAGGTCACTGAGGTCTTTGCCTTCCCATTTCGATCCTCCCCCAGAGGTGTGCTGTTGCTCCGGATCGTGGAGTGTTTAGAAGCTTCATGAGCCATCATTCCTCAATAGGAATCATTTACCTTTTAATGAGGATGACCATTTTAAAAACACAATCCAGTTTTCATCCTTATGAAATCATCTCTGTGATTTACATTCTTACACAGCCTCACTACATCATTGTCTGTTGGGGCCAAATTGGTGGACCCAACGTGTGGGACTTCAGTTATTAATCTATCGCTTATTAAGCATCTACTCAGCATCTGCCACTTGACCTCTTTGAGCTTAATTCGTCTATATTGTGTTTACCTTGCAAGATTCTGAGAAGGCAGTAATATATAAATGCTAAATCCAAGGCAGGGCACCCATTAATTATGACATTATTATAATTACTACAATGCTGAAGACTGTGGAGATATCGTTAAAAAGACCCGGCCCTGACGTTACAGTCTAGTGGGAGACAAGGAGAGAGACAGACAGTTACATTGTGCTTATTATAATGAAGGTATTAATAAGCATCATAAGAGCGTATAGATAGATGGAAGTTACATCTGCGTAAGCAAGTCAGAGAAAACATAAGAGGCCACCTAGAGTGGAATGATAATGACCTTGCATGAGCAGGTGGTGTTTCTGCCAAGGATTTTGTGACTAAACTGCCTGTGTTCCCTGTGAAACCTTCATGTGCATTTTAAGGTTACCCTTTCCTTTTCTTGTCCATTTAAAACAAACAAAAGGCAACAGCTTTGATGTGTTATCATTTGTAAATGTTTGTCCTGTTCTAAAATGAGTTAATTTTGTATATCCAGCAGAGCCAGCACTTGATCTGTTGTTTTGCCCTTTGTGCTCCTCCACTCTTGCCCTTTGGACCCTCTACTTTTTTTCTCTCTCTTCCAAAGCTGATGGAGATTTTTTTTTTTTTTTTTTTTTTTTGCACAATTGATCAACTTTTTACAAAAATTTAAAAGCAGATTGCTGAATGATTAGATATTTCCAGGTTGTTTTCCTTTTCTTTTTTTTTTTAACCTGATGTGTCCCTCTGTGACCAATACTTTTGTAAAAGAACATTCCTTCTGTTAAAAATTGGTGGAGAATTGTGTGGGGGCTGCGATGGGAGATGGGGATACCAAAATATGAGGTGGTTTTGAGTGCAAAACAATTTAGGATCAGAACCTGAAGCATTATTTAAGTAACCAGCAAGAAAACCAAAATTATTTTGAGAGGCATAACCTATGCTAATATAGAGGCTCCCACATCTTTCATATTTCAATAAAGCATTGCTTGAATTCTCTATATGTAAACTACTTCTGTTTTCGGGAAACTATCAACAAGATATTAACTTTTCCAAAGACCAGTGGTAAGATTTGCTCTCTTCCACTCCTGTTTTCTTTTTGGAAAAGGCGTAGCTATAGTTTTGTATCAGTTGGTAGTCATTGAAAAGACTTATTATGTAATGTCAATAATGTTCATGAACTTATCTGAATCTGGTTATTTCAGTTACTCAGGACATTGTGTGTATAAAGTTACAGGCTTGATCTTTGTAATGTGGGACAATTAGCTTCACTCTGTGTCAAGGTAAAAGGTCTGTCTCTAATTCAAAATGTAATCATTAGAAAAAAGTTCTTCATGTACACTTGGTACTTGTAAAGAGGTCATGCATAAAAACTTATCAGGGCTGGAAAAACAGCTCAATATGTGCCTGAATTGAAAGAATACTGAGCATGCCACCACCCTTGTATATAAAAGACGGCATTATAAACTCCATATTGCATATTCTGTATCTCAAACATCAGGTCAGTGACTCATCATCCATGAAATTATAGAATTCAGCTTCATCCAGCACTTATTAAGAACTTAGCATAAGTACTACAGTATTCTAAAAGTCACACTGAGTCTTAATCATGGTTGCAGTCACGAGGACATCACAGAATATGGATACCTAAAATTATTCCCATTGGAAAGCAAAAATTAAGGATAAAAGTCGATTTTAGACAAAATTTCTAAATAAAAAGAACCCAGGACTTGTCACTTTTTTCCCCTGGTCATCTGGGGGTACTCGAGAACAGTGATTTATAAATTTGGGAGTACGTAAGAATCAACTGATTTCTAACTCCCCATCAACCTACTGAGAATTCACAAGCATGGGGCTAGGACAGCTACAGTTTTTAACAATATCCCTCAGTGAGTCTCGTGTTTTCTAAAATTTGAGAAGTATCAGTCTTGTGGTGACTGAAATATTAGTCCAACGATTTTAGATTTTTTTGTTTGTTTCTCTGAATACTGTGGGTTTCCTCCTTGTTTTTCTTTGTTTTTTGTTAGCAACCTTTCCCCTCGATCTCACAAAAACTCGACTTCAAATGCAAGGAGAAGCTGCCCTTGCTCGGTTGGGAGACAGTGCAAGAGAATCTGCTCCCTATAGGGGCATGGTGCGCACAGCCCTAGGGATTGTCCAAGAGGAAGGCTTTCTAAAGCTTTGGCAAGGAGTGACACCCGCCATTTACAGACACGTAGGTATTTATCTTGATTCTGGCTGGTAAGTTTGTTATGAGTTCTGTGTTAGTCTCCTGTGCTTTCTGTTTAGCTGTATCCAAAAACCAGTTTTTTTCTACTGAGGTGATAAAGAATATACAGAGGATGCCAGAAAAAAATGTATACACATTTTAAGAAAGAAAGAAACTGTATTAAAATTGTAATACTCAATATATCCCAATAACAAAAAACAAATACAAGTCACATTTGACGTCTGCAATTACAAGAGGTGCTCAAAGTGGTTACCATCGGCATAATTTTAATACTGTTTTTTCATTTCTTAAAATGTGTATACATTTTTTTGGCACTGTATAGTCTCTAAAGAAGAAAATTAACTCCCAATTATTATTAAGGCATTATTGCCTTAAAATTTTAGAAATGAGTACAGAAGTATTTAGCAATGAACTGTCATGATATCTGTAGAGCACTTTAAAATAGTAAGCAAAAGAAATGAAGCAAATATGGCAAAAATGTTAGCAATTGATAAATATCAAATACAGATATAGAGGAAGTTATATTATTTTCTCTACTTTTCTGTATGTTTGAAACTTTTTCTAGTAAATGTTTTTAAGTTTAAGAAAGAAAAACTAATTGATATTTTTCTCCACTTCAAGACTTTAAACACAAAATTTTATTTTTTTATTTTCTTTGAAGATGAAAAGACAATGCCACATGTCACTCATCTCTGTCCCATACATTAGAGACCAGGCTATTCTGAAAGAGAATAGGGATGACTGTCTAATCCAGCTCTGGCAATAGAGTAAATGCAAAGCAGGTGATTTTTGCTTCAGTTTCCCAGGCTACCTAACTAGCTCTGCAGGCCTTTGGTCGCTCTTAAAGCAAAATAGTTGTAACTACATTATAGCACAGGAGAACGCTTTTTTGCTCTGCTTCCCGAGTGGCACTCAGAAAGCGAGGCGTTGTTTTCAGCTTGTGGATAGAACATAAACTTGGCTTCAACAGAAGGTAGGACAGGTGTGGCATTTTTCTCCTTTACATCCCTAATGTTTCCTCAAGTATGAAGGGATCCTTGCTCAGAAAACTGCCCAGTACTAATATTTACTGTTTTATTATTTTTAAAGCATCAGTTCTTCAGATGAGTAAGTGACAGTGTATTCTTCAAGAACGATTCATCCAGAAGTATGCATAGAGACTATTATTGTTTTGGTACTTTGTATATTTGTGAATATCTTAAAATATTTCATAAACTTCCTGAAGTATCAAGAAAACCTCTCTGTATCAATATCATGTAGTGATTTCATTTTCCATCCTTTTAAAATATTTTTCTGCTTTGCTTGTTTTGAATTTCACTTCTTTTCATTTATATTTTGTTGACCACCATATTTGGTTTTACCATTAAGATTAGTTTCATATGTTTGACACTGGATGGAAAAATTACCATACTACAATAAACTATCCAATGAAGTTATACATGCTTATTGAATGCAAATGCCTGCCATGTACCAAGCACTGTACTAGGGCATATAGAGTAATGAAAACCTACCTTGAAAATTCATGGTCCGATGGAAAGATAAGAAAGAAAATCAAGTTAATTTTCAATCAATATGATAAAGACCATATTAGATGTATGCCAGGGTAGTTCTCAAGACACAGAGGAGAAGCATGGCAGGTGCAAAGGAAAGTGCAGCAGAGCACTTTCTAGAAAACTAGTTCTCTGAGTTGAATCTTGAAAGACTACTAGGAGGAGTTAGCAAAGCAGAGAAGGGAGAATCCATTCAAGAAAGATCAGACAGGATGGGAGAAGACACATGGGGAAGTGTCAGGAAGTCCGTGTGTCGGAAGCATAGGGTGCACAAGAGAAAGACAGCTAGAGAGGTCGCCTGGACCAGCTCAAAATTTCCTCTCTTTTTATTAAACACAAAGCTAAATTCACCTGTTTAATGATCTGTTTTACACAGTATACTCTGGAGGTCGAATGGTCACATATGAACACCTCCGTGAAGCTGTGTTTGGCAAAAGTGAAGATAAGCATTATCCCCTTTGGTAAGTTTTGTTTTGAAAATAATATGCTATTGCCTCTAAGGCTTGAATGTTTATCCTGTAGATTTGTATAAAACTGTGCATTTGTACCAAAATTACCTCAAGTTATAGGCTTAAAATGTGTACTATATAAATCCAAATAATCGAGCATTTACTGCACGTTATATAAACATACATGTACACAGGTATATAAAAATTGTCTCTATATATTAATTAATATTTTCATATTAGAAGAATCCTCATGCAGCACCTTTATTCCTTTTTCTACCGAGAAATCCTGGGCTTTAGAGTCAGACAGAGAGGGGCTCAAATTCCTACTCTACTACTATGTAACTTGAACACTCTATGTTCAGTTTTCTCAGAAGTAGAAGGAATACCTACTGTCAGGCTTTTGTTTTCGTAGGATTGGAAGAGATGATGAATGTAAAGTGCTTATCTCTTATCACATTTATAACAGAAACAGAGACAAAGAGATTATTATAAATAATATACATAGAACGCCTATAAATCAAGAAAAAATATATAAAGAACATAAGGGGAAAATAGGAAAAGGTTATCAACAGGCAATTCACAAAAGAATATAAATATTCATTAAACATATAAATGTTCAAACTCACCAGTAATCATGGAAATTAATTAAAACTGTCTTTTAGCCATTAAACTGTTAATGGGAACGTAAGTTATGAAGCCTTTTTGGAGCATAAAGTACCTGTTAGAATTTTTAAATGTATAATCTTTGGACCCAGCAACTCTTTCTTTATAATTCAGCAATACTTGGACCTGTGCATAAATACACACACACACACACACACACACACACACACACACAATACTGATTGTAGCAGTGTTGATAATAGCAAATTTTAAAAATTTAAACGACTAATATTTTGCAGTAGTTAAATTATGATATGTATTATACAGGGAAATATAACACAACTTTGAAAGAATGAGGTAAGTTTTATATAACTAACATACAAAGATACTTATAATATCTTTTCTGGGTTAAAAAAAAAAAATCCAAGTCACAACTATAAGAAAAGGGCAATAAGCAGAATTTCACCTTCCAGGCAAAATCTCTTGGCCCTGTTTTTGAAAAATTGTAAGGTACTAAGCTATACTGATTGCTTTCCCCGAGTCAGTGATGGAATAGATTGCATACGGTAATTCCCACCAGAAGGGAAAGTATAGGTAAGGAGTTCAAAGCAAATACTTCACTCTGAAGGCAACCCTCAGGTGAATTGGCGTGATGTCTTTTGACCTAATCAGAACAATTCATTCAGTCAGTAGGTGAATGTTTATAGTGTGGCAGTCTTGTCCGTAATACTGAGACTGTAGTAATGAAAAACACACATCTCTTCCATCGTTGATCTCACAGTAATAGAGACAGAGGCCTAAACCATCAGAATTCTGTCTCAGTTACAGAGGAGGTAGTGGTTAGGAGATCCACAAAGAGAAAAAAACGATCATGTCCTGTTTCACTGAGGAGAAACAGCCTCCAATAGATTGTTGGTGGGAGTGTAAATTAATATAAGTTCTATGGAAAGCAATTTGACAGGACCTATCAAATGTCACGGAAATGTTCAGATTTCTTAGTGAAAAATTATGCTCATTGTATGCGTTAAGCTATATCCATAACATGGAATGCTATTAAACTATCTTTTAAAATGAGGCGGCTCCTATGAACTGATAGGAATAAGCCTTTAAGATACACTATTAGGAAAAAAAATCAAAGTCCAGAACAGTATACAACCTGGCATCATCTACGTGTGTGCTTTTAAAAAGGAATAGTTACAGATACACGTTTTGTGTGCACAAACTGCCAGTTGTAACCCAGTGGTTAAGACCAAGGGCTCTGCACTCAGAGTGCCTGGAATTACATCCTGCCTGTACCACTCACTAGTAGTTGTGTGATTGGAGCTGTCATTTAACCACTTGATGCCTCAGTTTCCTCATCTATAAAGAGGAAATGCAGTAGTACTGATGTCAGGGTCATTATGAGAATTAGATGATATTTTTAGAAAGGCTTAGAACAGTGCCTTACACAATAAGCATTCAGTAAATGCATTCTTACTCTCTCTAGAAAGGCCTAAGAAACTAGTAATTGTGACTGCCTCAGAGGAGGGGAAACGGGGATAGGGACCTTTCTTTCATTCTGTACCCATTTGTACCTCTTCAGATTTGTTTCAGAGTAAAAAGAAAGAAAAGACCCCTTTTCCCCCAAGAGACAATTGCAATAATCTAGGTAAAAGATGTTTGAGGCCTGGCCTGAGACACAAACAGCTGGAATGAAAGAACACAGATTCAAAGCCGGTTAAGTATAATAGTCTAGACTCGATCACTATTGGCTCTAGGAGGTGAGGAGGAGGAAGAATCTAGGGACAGAAAGAGTTTCCTCAGAGAGAGCAAAGTTTTCAAAGCCCCCTTGGTTTGGTAAACTACTAATATAGTAGTTTATACAATTTAACCAGCCTTTGTCTGCTAGACCGATTTTTACCTTTGTGCTGTTCTTATTCCCCTGTGGTCAGAATTAAACTGCAATTACCAGTTCAGATGTTTACATCTTTGAACCAACTGCCCTTCCTTTGAATTTCAGGCCCTGTGAGGCCTCTGAAACTTCAGATTTGAATTTCCATTCCTTGTGGTCCTTTAACCCTTCCATCTGTCAGCAGACAAACCATCTACTTTCCTCTGTGATTTGTTTGGGTCTGTTCCTCACTGTCTTAAACCTCTTATGCAGGGGCTATACCAGTATTGTTTACTATAAAATTTGTGAAATTAATGATAACCTTTAAAAATGTATATATATATATTTTTTAATAATTAGGAAATCAGTGATTGGAGGGATGATGGCTGGTGTGGTTGGCCAATTTTTAGCCAACCCAACTGACCTAGTGAAGGTTCAGATGCAAATGGAAGGAAAAAGGAAACTCGAAGGAAAACCATTGAGGTAAGTTCTCCATTGAACTGATTCCTTTCCACTTTGCCAGCATCATATTTTGAACATCTACCTAATGGATGTATGTATGCATTTTATAATTCAACAGTCAGTAAAGACATGAATTCTGACTATCTTCATTTGGAAGTTATATTCATTAAGAGGAGCGCTGTGATGGATCTTTTCTCTGCATGACAAGGTGTACTTGTTCTTTACCAGACAGATTACGTGTGTGCTGCTTTCCCCATCCATAGAAGCTCGGTATACAGAGTTTGGTCATTAAACTTATCTCTCGTGTGAACCCCAGTTTTACCATTGTGGCTTGCGGTTGTGGAGGTCACTAAGCATTTGTTTCTTTGTGCTTAGAAGAGGCCATCTCAGAAGAGTTGCGTGATAGCTAGACTGCCTGGCTCCCAAGGTTCCCCAAAACTTGGTTTCTTTCCCTTGCTTTCTCGAAGGAGGGAAATAGCTAGGTTGACCTTGTAAATTGTTCCCACTTCCCTAATGCCAGGCCACCTCTTTTCCCAAGTTTATGTTTTAAAATTATGCCTTTGTGATATAAAATCCTCCGATTGCATTACCCTATATTATCAAAGTCTGCCTTCCTTTAAAGGGCTTCATGTTCAATAATTTACAAGCATACTACTTAGCTAGTTTCCCCTGGGAAAGGGGCAAAATCTTGCAGATAGATAGGCTTCTCCGAGGATGAAAAGTGCAGGATGCCTTGAGCTGAGTGGGAAGGGGTCTGCTCGTCTGAAAACTGCAGGACTGTGGCTGAGCCAGAGATGAAGGAGGGTTTGGAGTCTCCTTTGGGAGTTCCCCCACTGACCCTGCTCTCCCCTCTGCTACTCGTCTAGCTGACTCAGTGGAAAATGAGGTTGGGCTGCAGCAGCCCAGGCTTCTTTTTGGCCTTCCCAACAGGAAAAGAACATGCACTGCAGACGAGGAAAGGAAACCACTCTGACTTAACCAAGTGTTTTACAGGATCCTGGGGCCTATTCTGTCATCTTGTAACAACGTCCAATTACTAAGTAGCAGGGAGAAGTGATCTTGCCTTGGTTGGATACATGGAGAGAACTAACTATTGGGATCCAAAAATAATCTGAATTTTAAATTTATCACCTCAATTTTTTTTCCCCTCTCTTTATCTCTAATGGTGGAAATTTTTGGTTTCCTGTAGTAGTAAAGACATTGAATGTCATTGTAAAGAACATGTACCTTGGGATCAGACGACCTGGGATTCAAACCCAGTCTTACCACATTTTATCTCTGTAACCCCAGTCACGTTCCTTAACCTCTCTGAGCCTCAGTTTCCTCAGATATAAATTGGAATAATACACACTTCAGAGTTTTCAGGAATAAAATGTATCTTATGTATATTTAAAAGTCTGGTGCTTAATGAGCACACAATAAATTTTAGCTACATTGACCACTGATAATGAGCGTAATTCCCCATACAGCGTAATAGCAATTATGCATGCCCCCGCCGAAATATGTCATTTTATCTTTTTTGGTGAGACTCAGAGCATGTAATGCCTGATTAAAAGCAACACAGCTAGTAATTGGTAATGGTAGCATTTGACTCTAGGTATTCCTAACTATATAAAATCCAGACTTTTATTTTATACCAGAGGTTTCCAGATTTGGTTCATTGTTCAGCACCAGTTTTTATCTGTGTATACAAAAATGATCAAAAGAAGAATAAGGTAGTAAATTTTCATAAACCAAAGTATTCAATTTTAAAACCTCTTATGATGCGGCTGTCCTTCTTACTTCTTGATCTAAAACTACCATTTCTTTTATGAGATTTTGTGAGGATCGATTTTTTTTATGTTATTTGGTGAAATTACAAAATTTACACAAACTAGTAAAATGAACCTAGATGTCTGATAACCCTGGTCCCTCCTATAATTAATTTGTGCACTGATGATATACAATATCAAGAAAGAAATTTTAATCTGTTCAAAACTATGAGAAGAAGAGGATGATGCAGTTTATAAAGATTTCCATTAAAACTGTTTGACGAAATGTTGGCCATTTCTCTAAAGGATTATTAAGTTTATCTGGAAATTAGACTTATGTGGATTGCTTTAATTTCTAACAATTCTGGATAATTAGGATGTTATTTTACTCCAAATCATAACAGCTATAGGCAAACCTTATCTGATTGCATTCCACACATAGGAATGCGTAGAGTTTTAACATTTCATTATTATTTTCCTTTAGATTTCGTGGTGTACATCATGCATTTGCAAAAATCTTGGCAGAAGGAGGAATACGTGGGCTTTGGGCAGGCTGGGTACCCAATATACAAAGAGCAGCACTGGTGAATATGGGAGGTAATGGAAACTTGATTGATTTCTGCAAAGCCTAATTACCTTAATCATTATCAGTAGTCACGTCAGGGAAAATGAAAATTTTTATTATTTTTAATAACATATATTGGCAAGTCTTTTATTAATATGTTGTACTATCATAATTGAATATTTTCTTTAGGGCATTTTCACTCTTTTCTACAGTGATATATGAAAAGGATTTCCAAAAATAAGCAAATTGTGACAATAAGGAGATGAGACCAAACTATTTTTAAGGTCTCCTCTCTACCCCACACCTTCCTCTAAGATTCAAAAGATATTAGTTGTTGAATGAATAAGCATTTAAGTCTTCTTTTTCTTTACGTTGCCAGATTTAACCACTTACGATACAGTGAAACACTACTTGGTACTGAATACATCACTTGAGGACAATATCATGACTCACGGTTTATCTAGGTAAGTGATTGTTTTAGTCTTAGACTCTATTTTTTTCTCTCTGTCACATTTTCTTCCATATTTGGCATCCATTCTAAATGTTGTCTCTTTTGATTGGGAATCTAGTAATGTCACACTTAGAGAAAGGTGATAGATAGTACATTTATAAAGAGCAATTTTCTTCAAGTTTGTAGCAGTTAAAATAGGAAGAGAGACAAAGTTGCAGAATGTTGCAGGGTAAACCTCCCCAAAGACATGCACCTTAATGGGGGCCCTCCTGGGGTCAGACTCTGATGATTGATTCTCCAATTCAATTTAAGAATTATGTTTGAGTATCTTTTGTGTCAAAGGCACTGGGCATAGCGGGTCCCAATGTTAAACCCAGCTCCTTCTCAGGGAGTTTACCAAAGCAGAAAACAAGACAAGTTTAAAAACTCTGTATAGTAAATGCTAAAAGAAAGTGACTAGTTACTGTAGAGTTGAGAGGAGGGAATAAAAATATGGAAGGGCCCACAAAGGAGATAGAATTAGATATGCGTTATAAAGGATTGTGGTTCTTGACAGACAGACGGGAAGAAGCACATTCCAGGAAGGAACAAGTAGTCCCTTAATCTCTTTGCAACATAGTTTCAAATATCCATTAGAGTGAGTTATTTTATAGATGTGTGCTGTCCTTAGCATCACAGTGCTTTTATTTGGCTTCTGATCCTGTTTCCAAACTCTAGAACCGTTTATGCTATTTAGATAATCCCCAAAGCATATTAACAGTATCAAACCAATGACATTTGGAGATACATAAATATAGATATGATACCTAATTCAGGTTCACCTTAACTTAATATTCCTAGAGTAGTTTTTCTTCATTGTTCCTTTTTTAAAATAACCGCTACCTTTAGTGTTGCTAGGGCAATCTTTTGATGTCTTTGCTCACTGCTCTTTCCCATTCCAACGCTCACCCAGGCGTGTTCACAATCTACCATACCCTCTCCATCCCACAGTCTGGGCTCCTCTTTCACAGAGCAAACAGGATGTTAGCCCTCCTTCCACTTTTAGCTCCATCCCTAAAACACGTGTACTATCTGTAGTCTCCCTTACCTTCTTTCTGCCTGTCTTTGTGCAAGCTGTTCACTCTGCCTGTGAGACTTTCTTCCTCAATTGCTACCCAGTCAAGACATCTTGTGAGACTTTCTCATCTTTCGCGATGCTTGTTTGTTCCCGTGTTAGGCTTTACTCTGGGAGCAGCACATTCAGGTCTATCTGAAAGGCCCACAGTGATATTATCTCCGTTTCTTTTTCATTGTCTTTTTACCCAAATGGTCCTTGAAACCCCACCCTTCTAACCTAAGATTCACGGATTTCCCAGCAGGTATAAATCTGCATAATGTACACCGCTCCACCTAACAGATGTGTCTTTTTTGGAAAGGCCTAAGATATCTATCTGTATATATTCCAGGCCTCGTCTGAAATAACTTAGCCTTATTGTTCTAATTCAGGCTTTGAGAAAATGGGATGATTGGTATTTGGTTCGTTTTTGAGCTCCACCCACGGAATTAGGTTTTTAAATGGGATGGTGTGAGTGTGTATGGAATATGAGGCAGCTCAAACGTTGCTAACTATGAACTCACATCTAAGCAGGTAAATAGTGCTGTGTGATCTGAAAGTTCTAGATGCAGTGTCATGGGATAAAATGAATGCTCACGGAGGCTCAAAGGGGATTGCAGCTGTGCAGAGAACTTTATACAAGCCATCAACATCTGAGGAAAAAGGAGTTTGATATGAAGAGGATAATAAAAATGGTGGAAGCACTGAATTAGGCAATTAAACATGGTGAAAATGGCATATTGTATGCTATGTATGTTTTAGCACAATTTTTAAAAAAATGGTGTGAGTAAAAATGAAGTCCTGGGATAGGGTAGGAGCAGAAGACAGTGGCCAGGATTTTAGTGAGGTGGGAAGGCAGGTGGCAAGGTGTGTTAATAAGGGAAGCAGAGAAAAGGTGAGGAGTTGAATTAATGGCCAGGAAATTGTATAGAACAGGAAGATCAGGATAATCCCCCTTTCTTTTCTTTTCTTTTTTTTTTTTTTTAACTCATGAGGCTACTGAGAGCTAAAACTATGCAAAAGGTGAGTCTACATTGTATGAAGATTATACATGACCATGATTAGTTGATTCTGAAGAGAATCACTGATTCTGACACGGTGCTGATGGAACATTTTAAACTAGTCTTAGAGATAGCCATTTGGTCTCCTGGAGAGAACATAAGACTTGCCCAGTCACTTTCTGTTACCACTTCGGCTGTGCCCTGGACTGCATTTGGGGGTATTACTAACAAGGAGTGATACAGGTCAATAGCAGCAACACCCATTACAAGTAGTTTGGCAAAACCGATGTTCCTGTTACTGCTCTATCTTCTCACTTTGACTATAGGCGCCATCTTACTTGAGGCCTTTTTAATTTGCTCTCTTTTAATATTTATTTATTTATTTATTTATTTATTTATTTATTTATTTATTTATTTTAAAGGAGGGCGCAGCTCACAGTGGCCCATGTGGGGATCAAATCATCAACCTCGGTGTTATTAGCACCACCCTCTAACCAACTGACCTAACTGGCTACCCCCTAGTATTTATTTTTAAAAGAAATCTAGCCAGATCATACTATGGCCTCAAAACAATTTGATGAGAATGGGATGAGGCCATTGGCAGTTGCATCCTAACGTCTCGGTGCCAAAAAGTGTCATCCGTTGCTCAAGGACGTTTTTGATGTGGTTAATGCAGGTGAAAGAAAATCGCCTAATAATCAATTACAAGAGCTGCCCACATTTTAAAAACCAGTGTATTAATACTAACACTCTGTTAGAAGTAGCTTGACTCTTGCCGATTATGCGGAGAGGCACCCAGCCCTCCCTGAAGCAAATGAACAAGTAAATATGTAGCGTTTGCTTCTAGTCTTTTGGGCAAAGAGGGAGAAGTTGTGTATCTGTTTTTACCATATTTCTTTGTTCTTCCTTACCTCTTGATTCGTTTTGTGGGCTGTTTCCAGGCGATAGTTTTAGAGGTTAGGTCAATTTTATGCTAGTGGAGACATTTGTGTGTGAAAATATGAAGGTATATTAAAATCAATGATATTAAACTTTTAGTTTCAAAGAATCTGAACAAATAGGAAACAATGTGAAAAGAGCAGTAGTCTGCATTATTAGACTACATACAGCAAAACGATGCATTCTTTCCACATAGTAAATGCCTTCATGTGGACAGAGACCCAAGGACAGTTATATAACGGTTGGGTCATGTGCTAGAGTACGTACATAGGTTCTTTGCGTTCCTTCTCTTGAATCCAAGTAGTTCTAAAGTGCTTTCCTTCCTTTGAATTTTGAATCTTGACTTAAAAGAGGTAGAAAGAGTCTGAGTACTTTCTGCTACAGCAATTTACAGTAAAAGAGAATATGAAGATTCCTAATTCACTTTCAACTTGCCTACCACAGACCCTTCAGAGATTTCAAAAGCCTTGGCACAGAAGTCAGTGGTCCTTATCTCTGTAAGGTATTTGACGCACCAAAAGACAAACAAATTTTACACAGTTTTCCTTCCTAGCTTTCCATGAGCCAAACATACGCTATTATTCTTCAGACTTCCATCATGACCCTGGTCTATGGAATCAGGTGCCAACTTCTGGGACTGGGGCCTTCTGTTTTCTTTGACTCAGATTGACCACCCCTCTTCTCATTACATGACTTACTCCTGAAAAAGTTTAAAGCAGTTGATTTTATGTTTGTGGAATTTTGATCATGTTCCCATATTGCCCTTCTCATGCCTACACACATAATGAACTGCTAGTAGTTTCTAAACTTTTCAGTCATTTATACACTCTTGTTTTACTCATCAGTAGCTTGACCACATTGATTTTGTCTCTTTCGTGTTACAAGAAGACTTTTTCAAGGAGTGATTAACCTTGTTGGGTAAAGAGAGAGGTATAAGCAGAAACACATCAGACCCTGTGCCTGAGAATAGTTTGAAGAAAGAACAGAAATTTTCCAATTAGATGGGGTGTAGGACATTCTAAATGAAAGAATTAATGGCATGGAGGTGTTAGTGTAGTAAGTACAGAGAACTGCACTTAGTTATACTATTGTTAGAGCGTAACAGGCAAAGAGAGAGTATCAAGAATGAAATCAAACTCCCTAAATAGCGTTCACAGACGGCTCTCTGCCTACTTCTTTGGTCTTTCGTCTGGCTGCATTCTTCCTCCTTCAGGACACTGCCGCCATGTTGGTTGCTTTCTGTGTCTTAAACACACCGAGAGTGTTCCTGCTTCTTTTCCTGTGCTCTTCCTTCTGCTTGTAAGACTCTTCCTCTAGATCTTCACATAAACACTTCTTTCTCACCAGGTCTCAGTTCTTCTGTCACCCCAAGAGACTTACTGCCTATTACCCAGTTACTCCCTATCACGTTACCCTATTTTTTTCATAGTGCATATCAGCATCTGAAATTGTTCATTTCTTCTCAGCCTTTCCCCAAGCAGTGTAAATGCCTTGAGGGCAGGATTGACCTTATGTGTCTTGTTCACTGTCCAGAAGGGTACCTACCACCAGTAGGTCTTCAGTGTATATTTATTGACTGACATTCTTTTGTTTTTTTCTACCTCGTTAATGAATTAATTTAGCATTGGTTTCAAGCTACAAGAGCATTATTTATGAGGCATGCTACAGTAATATATTTATTGTTCATTCTAAATAATAAATTCCCTTTTCTTAAAATTGAGAAACTGCTACATATTACCTTTCAATTTCATTTATTTGTATCTATAGTTTATGTTCTGGGCTGGTAGCTTCTATTCTGGGAACACCAGCTGATGTCATCAAAAGCAGAATAATGAATCAACCACGAGATAAGCAAGGAAGGTAGGTAGAAAGTCTTCAGTATCCATGTGTCTAACTGTCTATAATAATACTGTTCTTTAAAGACGTTTCCCTTATTTATTCTTTTATTTTATTTTATTTTATTAGTTTCAGGTGCCCAAGACAAAGCAATACTTAGACATTTATCATTTATATCCCTCACACTGTGTCCCTTATTTATTCTTGATAGAAACGTATTTATGTGTTTATGTGTTCAACCAAGAAATTGTTTTTATGCAATTACCTGTTCTGTGATGAAAAAGTACTGTACCTTTAGGGAAATAAGCTAATTTAATGATCAAATTATTTAGACACAAGATATTTATTGTGACTTTATAGTTTTCAACCAGTTTTTGAAAACATCTCTGCTGAGAATTTGCAGAGCACTTTCTTCAGAGGCTTATGACTTACAGGTAACATGGAAAATTTGATCTGATATAAAACACTGTGTTCTCTCTGGAATAGATCAGGTAGACTGAATTCTAAGCATAGTCAACCATGAAAATATCTTTAAACTCAAAAGAGGTGATCTGTTAGGTTGGTGCAAAAGTAATTGCGGTTTAGAAGGTTAAAAATAATTGCAAAAACTGCAATTACTTTTGTGCCAACCTAATATAATGTCATTTCCTTGTAATACTGATGAAGATACCGTGGGAACTTAACTCGTCTTTATATTGGTTAGCCTAGGTAAAATTGGTTTTGTTATATACATCATTTTGCTTCAAGTTGCAATACCTAGCGACATTAAGTGAGGACTTACTATATACAGAACCACAAGTATTAATCGTTCTAAACTAGCAGAAAATATTTAACATATAGTAAGTTCCTTAGGCTATTTTTTGTTTAAATTTTATTTATACATCTATTTACATACAAGTGATTTAACAAAATTGTCTTGTTTCCTTTCAGGGGACTTTTATATAAATCATCTACTGACTGCTTGCTTCAGGCTGTTCAAGGGGAAGGATTCATGAGTCTGTATAAGGGCTTTTTACCATCTTGGCTGCGAATGGTAAAGTTAGGTCTTTCCTTCCTTTGTTTTTGTTTTCTATGGACTTAAATTACTTTGAATCTATAAATATTTTCCCTTTTCTCTTCTGGTTTTTTGCCTGGCCATGTCCCTAAGCCACAATTCTTTCTTTCTTTTTTATATTTCTTTTTCTTTCCTTTTACCTCTCCTCAGAGGTAGATTAAAGTAATTTAGTTATGTCCAGAAATAAATAGGCTGATATTCTGTTATTATAAAGCCAATAGATTTTCTGCAATGTAAAGCCTTTAGTAGTCTATTTAACCAAAATATTATTCTTTCAGACAGGTAGACAGATTACATACTAGAGACTATTCCTATGAAAATGTTACTGTTTCAAACACAATTTGTTACTTTGATGGCAAATGTTGTATAACCCATTAATACTTACCACAAAGCTCTGCTTAGTAAGAAAGCATAATGTTATTTTTATTTAGCTTGGATGTTATATTTTATGAAGTGAACTAAGATGGAGAATTAGACAGACTTATTTAAGTAAAATAATATACAGAGGGTGCCAAAAAAATGTATACCCATTTAAAGGAAAACTGTATTAAAATTGTAATACTCAATATATACCAATAATAAAAGATGAATACAAGTCACGTTTGACTTCTGCAATTACAAGAGGTGCTCACAGTGGTTACCATCAGCGTCCAGACACTTCTGATTATGGCAAACTACTGCTTGAGCAACGCTGACCAAAGTGTCCACTTGTATCGCTGCACATGCTGTTTGAATTTCCTCACACAGCACCATGCGTCTCAAACTTATCCCGAATGTGGACAGTTGTGAGGCGTGTTGGAGGCTCTGTTGCAGACTCACACCTCCATTGTCGTACTTCTACAACAATGTCGAATTTCAAATACCACTTCAAAATGGTCTTGCGCTCCTCGAATGACAACCATGCTTCCACCATTTTATTTGACTGTCCTGCCTGTAGCATGGTGACGCTAGCATTCATTTGATTAACGCCATGTTTTGAGCTACACATTGCTACCATAATTCAACTTCAAAAAGTAATACATAGATAACATCTCTTAAAATGTGTATACATTTTTTGGCACTCCCAGTATATAATAAAAAACAAGGTACTCAATTATTTTGTAAGTTAGAAACTATTTGAAAGAATGAATGAGTTATGGGTTTAGAAATTCAAATAATCAGTACTTTATACAATATAATATCAATTGAGCACTTACTGCATGCAAAGCTCTGTACTCAGTGCCTGGCTCTGGGATAAACAGAAGAGTCTTGGCCCCTGGAGCTGCGAGTCTAGGTGAGAACAAACATTGAATAAGAAACTAGGATGAGCAGAAGGGGAAAAGTGATGAGCAGAAGGGGAAAAGTGAGTGGTACCATGGAAATATAAATATAAAAAACATATATATATATATATATATATATTGCCAGTAAGTACAGCCTAAGTCGAGAGATTGAGAAAACCTACTTGGAGGATAGACTTTTAAATTGAGATTTGAAGAATGAGTGCTAAAAGGGGTAGAAAGGAACACTCTAGTCAGAGGGACTATTTGGAGTGGACAGAGAACATGATGGGTTCCAGGAACTGAAGGAAGCCCCGCCGACCAAGGCCCAAGACATGGAGGAGAACTGCGCAGGGCGAGGCCAGAGAGAGGCGGGGCTCAGATCGGGAAGGGCCGTATGACCCATCAGAGTGAGGGGCAGCCCCTTGATGACACGTACATTTTTAGAAAGATCATTCCGACTGCCATGTGGCTTGGGCACATTTGCAGGGAAGATTTTAGTTTAGTTTTGGACAAGTTTTGAATGTCACAGGACATCTAAGAAGAGTTATCTAGATGATTAGCTTAACATATTGGTCTGGATCTTGGAGAGAATATGGGGATAGAGATTTAAATTTGAGAGCTGTCCACATATAGATGGTAATTGAAGCTTTGGTAATAAATGGCATCACCAAGGGATAGTAGGTATCTATTAATATGAATTTAATAGCCAAAGCCCTTGGGGATATCTGATACAGAAGTGTACCCAAGTTGTGAAACATTTTGATTGTCTGGATTATACCTTGGTATTATCTCATCTGTGGATATTTCTTACTGAAAAGGAAGATTTTTATTTGGCCTGCATGCACCAGACACTATTACAAGTTCTGGTAATACTAAGGGATAAGAATGTTTATTTTTTTGCACTAGAAAAGCTTACAATGTGATGGAGAAGATAGACTTACGTACTTAAAGAAGATAGATTTAAGTACTTAATATTACAGAAATAATAAAGCTAGTATTGCCAAATCACTTTGGTATACGGCCAACACTGTGCTAATCGTTTTTATGGCTTATCTCTTGGAATTCTCCCAACAATCTATTTAGTAGGTTACTATCAGTTCTCTCTTTTATAGAGGAGGAAACAGAAACTTATAGAGTCCTATAGGTAACTTGGCCAGGGTAGGTGGTTATTAACTAGTGGAGCTGGCAGGTCAATCCCAGGCAGATTGGCTCCAGAGGACATAGTCTTACCAAGGAAGTCGTATTAGTGCTCTACCAGTCATATGAACAAAACGCTGCGGCAACATGAATAGTGGAGTAAAAATGGCTTTCGCTGTTTAAGAAGTCTTAAATGGCTTCACAGCGGTGACATGTGATCTGAGCCTGAAAGGGTCAGTAGGCATTTGTCAAGAAAAGCATGAGGTACTAACAATAAATTTAAAAAATAAATTAAAAATATATATATTCATGAAAAAAAAAGAAAAGAAAAGCATGAGGGATCAGCACGAGCAGAGGCATCAAGTCATGTGAGGGCCTGATACTCGGAGAACCACAGGAAGTTCAGTGTGGCTGGAGACTGCGTCCCAGAGGGGAGCGGTGGGAGAGAATTCTAGAGAAGTTAAGGACTCAGTGGAGAAGGACCTTGTGGGCCAAGTTTTGTACTTTACATGTAACCATAGCCAGCAAACAGCTGCTCAAACATGGGAGCAATGTGCTAAGACTTGTTTGGGGGCAAGATGACTTTGGCAGCAATACAGAAGATACTTTGAAAGCTAAGATACAAGAAAGGAAGCCTAGACAGTGGTCTAGCCAGGAGATGGCTGTAGAAAGGGAGAGAAGACAGATTCCAGGGACATTTATGGTTAACTCCGCAGGACTTAGTAACTGATATACAGAAGGTGAGGGAGGGAAAGAAGGAAACAGGACTTTTAGGTTTCTAGTATGGGAGACTATGAGGATGGATGAGACCATTCATTAAAAACAAAATCAGGGTTAGGAGGAGTGAGGGGCAGAGAGAACATCGAAGGACAAAGGAATACTGAGCCCACTTAATTGACCCATTGTCTTTTACATGAGATTCAGGAAGTATAGATGACAAAAAAAAAAAAAATGAGTACTTAATACGTGACAACAACTGGGCAAAGCTCTTTACACACATTATTTTTTAAGGTCTTACGAGAACCTAGTAAAAAGATTGTGTTATCCTCATTTTTCAGGTGAAAACCATGGCTCAAAGTAGAAGAAACATGGTTATGTTCATACAGCTAGTCTGTGGCAGAGCTAGGAATTGACCACAGGTCTGTTTAACTCTAAACCCACACTCCTAAATAATGCAGTATACTGAGTTACCCAAGATCCTATAGCTAGTCATAGAAGTTTTAAAAGAAAAGAAACAGTGTGTAGTGATGGCGAGCTATTCCCCGAGGAAGGCTGGCTTACAACCAGAGCTCACCAGGATGATGCCGCCTAGGTCATTCACCGCAGTGCATGACCCTGACCTCAGAAACCTGACTCGTGAGCACTTTCAAGTAAACTGGCCTCCCAAATGCAGGTTCACTTCAGATGACCTCACTGAAATTGATGAGCGGACCACAGCGGTCGCCTCATTCACATTGAGAAACCCTTGGCAAGTGACCCTCTAGACACCATGCTTCCTCCTAAATTCAGGTTATGCAGGGAGCCCAGTTATAATCAGAATGTAGCTTGCTGAACACAGAATAATAACAGGAAGAGCTTATCAGTAGACTTAATACTTAAGAATATTAAGCTAAGAGCCCTTATGTGTTCCGCTCCACAATACCAGGCATGGAGAAGGGCTCGGCTTTTGTTCCAATAGTTAAGGCAACAGGAAGAGCAGAGAAGACGACATGGGTTCATATATCTATACTTGGGTTATTTTCAATGGTACAGCTGTGCCAGTGAGGGAGAGACTAGTAGACATGCATGACCCACATGCATTCCTGCACAGAAGCTCAGTACTTCCCATTCATATACTCCCCGTGTTATGTGGCTATATGACCTCCCTCTTCAACTTCCATTCAAAACCCAGCTGAACTCAGTCCCAATCCCTTCCACTAGGTAGAGGTAGTATGACCTCGTTTTGCTCAATCCCTGATTAATACACACTTCGTTTGATATAGTTTAGTTGCTATGTCACTAACATGAGGAAGTCTAATTACCAGAGCAATTAGGAATGACTGTGTAGTCCCCTCTGACCTAAGACCTCTACTCCTTGATCCGATTGCTGTTATATCCTTGGCTCACTTTATTTTTGTTGTCACAAGAAGACAGGATCACCACAGCTTCTCATTCTTTATTTTGTCTATGTCTTCATGCATTGAACTGACCAAGATGTGGTCTCCACTAGTAAATTCTGTCTATCAATATAACATGCCTCATATTTCTAAACACTTGTGACATACATATTGCTTTACAAACTCTAACCAAATACATTTTTCACTCTAATTGCTGAAGCCTATTTCTCTCGTATGACTGTGTTTCTCTCTGATCATTATTACCCATCATCAATAAACCAAACCAGACAGGAAATGGATCCAAGACACCCTTTCTCTGATGGTTCCTTCCAGTGTTTACTCTGTGATTTCCCTCTGTCTCTCCAGCATTTATATCGCCTGTTGAATAACTCTCATCCCCTTACATATAATTCCTTTGGGTAGAGTTACCCCTGCATTCAAGTTAGTCAAGTGTTGTTGAGTTGGAAACTCTTTCCTCTATTTAACATAAATTTTTATATCCACTATGTGATACAGCAGGTGTTAGTTTTGTGTCCTAACTCTCAGAAGGTAATCTTTCATCTTCACTTTCAAGTTCTTGAGTGACTCCTTCTCATGATCCACATACAAACTACATGGAGAGGAGCCCAGCCTAGAATGCAGGCATGCTGAGTTCAAGCCTTTTAGCCAGTGACGTTCAGTAAAAAGAACCATCGAATGGAAACCAGAAGTCTATGGTCTTGACCCGCAACATGCTAATAGGCATTTGATTTTTAAGCCTCAGTGTTTTCATCTGTAAAAATGGGATATCGATCCCTTTCCTTTCTACTGTAAATTGTTCAGAGCAATCTATCTCTGGGAAATATAAGACAGGAATATGCTTTCTCAGTTATAAAGTGCTTTACAAAGGCGAAATATCAAAGTATTTGTTTTCAGCCGAGGTGGATTCAAAATGACTCTGTCATTCAAAGATGTGTATGTATATATGTAGAATAATTGCTTTGAAATATGCACTAACTTCTTTGGTTAATCTT
Organism: Rhinolophus sinicus; assembly: GCF_036562045.2. Taxonomy (NCBI): domain Eukaryota; kingdom Metazoa; phylum Chordata; class Mammalia; order Chiroptera; family Rhinolophidae; genus Rhinolophus; species Rhinolophus sinicus. Next base: position 93,231,019 of record NC_133755.1, read on the forward strand.
TCAGACCCCTTGGTCACTGGTGTTCTGGCTTACTTATGAAAAAATCAGAGAGATGAGTGGAGTCAGTCCATTTTAAGCCCTTACAGATACAGTGTTCATTCAGTATCATTGAAATACGGGCATCTGCAACACACCCCCTATTATTTCTACCTCTTTAGGAAGACACCTTACTCTACAGAGACTGTGATTTATAGGGGGCAGCACTTTATTTTTCTCTGGAAACCCGAGTTCTCTTTGACTCCTCTTTTTGTTCAAAAGCAATCTGGTTGGATCACACACGGCCACCCAATTGAGACCCAGCACAGCACTTTCTGAAGAAGCATGGAATCCTGACCACTTACCTTGAGAGATCTGACCTTCGAGAAGTTATTCTATGCTCAAGAGCCCGCTTAGAGGAGAAGTGCCAGAAGGGAGACAGCATCTCAGAACCAAAGCAGACAATAGGAATGGGGGAAGACCACACACATACATACATGCAAACATAGTGATTAAGAAATATATTTAACCTGTATGTCAGTATTTGCAAATGGAATTTGACAATTAATTTTTCTGTTGTTAAAGTGCACATACTGTAAATTAAAGAGAGGTGAATGAAAATTCATAAATAAACATTTTGAATTTCCCTAGTGTTGAAGGGAGCTGATGTACCTTTTCTTGCCAGGAGGATGAAAAAAAATCAAGTTGAGATGATGTTACGATGTTTGGATTTCAAGGAAAGCAGCTGCTTTCTGTCAGTGCCCTCTGTTAGTTAGATCTGTGTTAATCGGTTAGCGCTCCATTGCATATGCTAAGGACTTCCTGCCAGCCACGCACGTTGAATTTTGACGAGAACAAATCCATATCCCATTGCAACTTGGATTTGTTGCTAGCTCTTGAAAATGTTCAATATATTAAAAATCCAATGTATTGGATTCAAGTTAAGGTGGATAGATCTTTTTAATAAAGCAACTTCTGTTATAAGCTTTTTAGTGGCATTTTAGATGCAAGGCTAAGATGAAGTCAGCCAGTTCTGACGTGCTTCTTCTTGTCTCCCCTTCCCTACCACTACGGGCCCTAGAGAGAGAGAACTCAGAAATGATTCTGAAGCTATCTCTAGCCTGAGTCGTATTCAGTTTGGCAAAGCCTCCTGCCTGAAAAATTCCTAAGCATAAACTGCTTATGGTATACAGTTGTCTCCAATCCCTGAGTCACATCCATGTTCTAACTGTAGAACAGTGATTTCCTCAGATTCACCTGTTAACCACCTACTCCCCCAACCTCAGGCAGTAGGCATTTCTGGATGGATGGCTACAGTTATGGATAGAGAGAGGCTGTAACTGTCAAAAAAGGAAAACTCAAAGCTGACCCAAAAAAGACCTTGGAGCAGACGAAATAGAATTTGTTACGGACATGGATGCTGCTATTCAGAAAAATGTTTACATGCTCTGTAGTTGCACTAATGCATAATCACTGCCATTTAAGAGGGGAAATATCCTTTAAAATATATTTTAATGTGATGTGCTAATTTGCAGTAGCTTATTGTTTTTCTATAGTTTGCATAATGTGGAGTTTAATCTCTTAAAATCTTCAGAGGGTCTACTTTTCCATTGTATTTGTCAATCTGAATTGAATTGTTAAATATATTTAAAATAACAGTATGTACTTAAATTCCCAAATGTTCTGCAGTGGAACCACTTGGGGAACTTTTGATTTTCTTTATGCTTTATAATATTTAAAATTACGTAAAGAGTGGATCAAAAAAACTATATGCAAACTGGATCATAAAAAAATTTTACTTAGCTTTATTCTTTGAGGGACTTGGGGTGAAAAACATTGCTTAAGTACTGACACTCTTTCTTGATATCTGGATTCGGCATGAATAATTGGAATTTTTTTAACCTGAGATGATTTCTTGGGATTATCTGGCATAACCCTTTCATTTTACATGTTTGGAACTAAGCCCCCAAGAAGTAGCGTTGTTCATGCTCATAAGTTACTTAGTAGCAGAGCCAGGATAATAATACAGATCTCCTAATTACAACCGAAATTTATTGTAAAGGTTTTTCTTTATGACATTTTTTTTTTGCCATACACATGTTAAATGAATTTGAATTGTCTTTAGCATCAATTTTAGAATGGAGTCACCGTGCTTTAGCTTGAACATTAAGACCCTCCATAATCTGACCAAATCCTGTATATTCAACACATATATCCCATCACAGTCATACTTCCTAGTGAAATCATATTCATTGACGTATCTTGGAACTTTGTTTTGGCTTTACCCACTTGAAATCATCTTGCTCCGCTCCCAAATAAACAACAGAAAATAAAAAGGCATAAAAATTTCAGTAATTTTGTGTCCATACTGAAAGACTTAACCATTTCAATCTCACTATCTTATTATACTGCTACTATATGTGGTATCTATCTTCAGCTCAGTATTGATAACACTTAACATCTAAGCTTCTTTTGCTTAACCACGTCTTTTCTCCTCCCAAATGATTTTTTTTTTTTTGGGGGGGGGCGTGTGAAAATTTATTACTACTGTGTTTTCACCATCCAAATTGAAAAATACATATTTTAGTTATATAGTTGTCATTTATATGTATAAGTGAATTAGCATATATACCTAGATAAAATGTCCTAGATTTGCTTTTAGTAAGGAATAATGTGTCTCCAAATCCTATCTGATTACAAGTGACGAGTGGTAGAACTAAGTCTTGTTTTTATATAAATCTCTACTTTCATAAGTAGCATTTATTTGCTGTTAGGTACTCAACAAAAGTTGATTACAGTTACATATAACATGAATCAAGTTTGTCTTCATTATTTTAAGAATATCGTAAGACTAGTCTGAATTTTTTTTCACTTTGTTAAGAAAAAGGAAACAAATTCAGGGAGATTTTAAATGTAAAAATTTTGCTGTTCTGTGATTTTCAAAGCTGTGAGCACAACCATTTATTTACAATTGAAATTGTTATGTATGGTTTCTGTTCATGAAAATAGATTCCCTCAGCTCCTCCAATGGAAAAAAAAATGTTTAGTTTTAACACTTGTGGTTAAAAAAATTAGGGGTGAAATACTAAATTCTCTTCTCCCCAATTAAACCAGGACTCATTAAAGTGATTACCAAACAAGTATATATTATTATTAAATACCAGATAATATGGAGGAAAGACAGCATGGATTCTAAAGACCTTTATCCTACTTTGGGTTTTACTTCTGACAAAGTACTGTAACTATGATCAGGTCCCTTCTCTTGATTTCTGTTTCTTTATAAGATGAACTGTTTGAACTCCAAGATCTTAAATTGCATGTACTTGAAAGGGGCCAACATATTGAGGCGATGTGGAAAAAAAGGATTAAAAAATGTATTGGGATTTTTTTCCCCTAGATTTAATTAATTTCTCATATTTTAAGATTGGGAAAGGTTTATTGAGGCCTCAAAGTACACTAATACAAACTTTTTATATGGCTGGCATGTCTCACCTGGAAATCCAGAGTAGCAGTCATCTTCCGTCAGACAACTGTAGGCATGTCCCCCCATATTCATACCTTCAGTTGCTCCTTTATACACACACACTATAAAAGTTAAAATCCTTAATACTATAACCCAAGAACGTCTCAATCTGACCCCAACCTGTTTTCCTAACCTTTGCATTTTACTGCACACCTGCACTTACCTCCTCTTTAAATGCAATGCTCACGTATTTCTCTGAAGATGCTCTTGGCTGCATCTCATGCAGTGTTCATGCTGTGCTCCCCACATAACTCCTCCCATCACCACCACCCATTCCTCTTCACTTCCACTGGTCAAATCCTACTTTAATATCTAGAATGATCTCTGAAGACTTCAACATCTTCAACCCCCTGTGCTTCCTCTACTGCGGAAAAGTTTCTACATGCGGATGTGTGCCTGCTTCCCCGATACAGAATGAACTGTTTGCAAGCAAGGACGATCTATTATATCTGTTTCTCTTATATAAGTCAAATAGAAGGTATATGTTGAATTCAGAGATTTTTGGGGGTGGAGAGAGAAAAACATTTATGCACACATGATGAAGTCATGTTGTTTTCCTCCTACCTTCAGAATAATAAATAATATTGGGTCAGTGACCCTTGATTTCATGCGATTACCATATTAAGTGCTTAACTGCATTTCCAAAAGATCCTGTGTGTTTAAGCATGGAATTATTATTATTTTTGAGCAGTATTCAGCAGTTTAATAGCTATTCCACAAAAATCTAGAATTTGATAGTTTTAAATAATATATTTGGTTAGTTGATTAAAAATTAATATGTGATGAGTCTATATTAGTCTTCATTTTAGAGTGTGTATGGGAATTATATCACTATTTTGGCCTTCACTGATACCATCCAAATGCACATTTTACCCACGCAAGTGTTTCATTATTTCTGAATTTTGAGGAATACATGATTATTTTTCTCTCCCCATACTTTACCCCCAACAGGCTGCTGTGATTGTCAACAGCAGCAGGATCCACTTTGAAGGTTTGATAAAAGCAGATGAAGATGCTAAAAGGTGTCTGTTTGCTGAAAATGTCTGGTAACAAACAGGAATATATGTGAGTAAATATAGTGCATTATTCTGATTTTTAAAATAAAATGTTTTAAAATGCCTAATTGGCTGTTAAGGGTTTTGTTGTGTCCTGGTGTGGTTTCGTTCTGGTGCATTTTGTAGCTAAAATGATAATAGCTAATTTAGAGATGATTTTTAAATCTTAATCTTTACTTTTCACGCGTGAAAAGGAACTGGCTTAATTTAGGAGGTCAGATTTTAAATACTTATATTAGCAAAAAGGATGTTTCTACCTGTTGCTATATATTTATTAATTTATAATAAATCCAGTTCTGCTATTAATCCATTTCTCCCTATTTATCCAGTTTGCTCTGACTAACAGGATGGATAACTCATAATTACAGTGGTGGACATGCTCACTGGCTGAGAATAGAAGAGCAAAATAAAATTGGAATTACTTTAAACATTGGAGAATTAGTCATCTTTTTTGATACCATATTCTATTTTGATTTCCACCATACTATTCCCTCCTGTCACTACCGTGTTTCCCCGAAAATAAGACCTAGCCGGACCATCAGCTCTAATTCATCTTTTGGAGCAAAACTTAATATAAGACCCGGTCTTACTTTAATATAATATTGTATTAAGATATAATATAATATAATATAATATAATATAATATAATATAATATAATATAATATTGTATTAAGATATAATATTATAATATAATATTGTATTAAGATATAATATAATATATTATATTATTATATTAAAATAATTTATATTAAATATTATATTATTTAATATATATTATTTTAATATAATATCATACCCGGTCTTATATTAAAATATTACCATAAGACTGGGTATAATAAAATATAATACTGGGTTTTATATTAATTTTTGCTCCAAAAGACACATTAGAGCTTATGGTCCGGCTAGGTCTTATTTTCGGGGAAACACAGCTATAGTTTTCATTACTACTTTTCCGTTTCTTTGCTGCCAAGTCCTTAAATTTTGGATCCCAAGGTTCTCTATTCTTGGCCCTCTTCTCAATTTTCATTCTCTCTCTAGGAAGAGCCATGCATTTCTGTGATTTCAGCTACTACACTTAGGCGGGTAACTCCCAAACACATAACAGGCTCTCAGTAAATGGTAGATGTTACCATTACCTGTGTTTCTGGTCCTTACTCATTTCTCAAGCTTCCGTCATGTTTTCTCAATTATCAATTATGTATATAGCTACACTAGGATGGCCTACAGTCCTTACGAGCTCAAATTTCCCAATATTAAATCACTTTTTTTGTACAACTCCTTCCCTGCCCTTTAAAATCTGGTTTTCCTCCAGATTCTCTGTTGCACTACACAGCCAATTCTGCAGCCGAGAAACCTCAGGGCATCCTTAACTCCCCATTGGTTTTCTTTACTTATGGTCCAACATGCTGAAATATATTTATAAAAACTACAGTCAATATACCTTATGCACATAGATGTTCATAAAACCTATAAGCATCACTCATACCTATTAGGATGACTATCATAAAAACAGAGCAAAACACAGAAAATAACGAGTGTTACTGATGAGATAGAGAAACTGGAACCGTTGCATTGCTGGTGATAATGTAAAATGGTATAGCTGCCATACAAAACTGTTTGGGAGGTTCCTCAAAAATTAAACGTAGAATTACCATGTCATCCAGGAATTCCACTTCTAGGTATGTACCCCAAAAAATTAAAAGCCGGGACTTAAATAGGTATTTGTACACTAATGCTCATTGAAGCATTTTTCACATAGCCAAAAAGTGGAAACAGCCCAAACACTGTGTGTGTGTGTATATATATATATATATATATATATATATATATATATATATATATATATATACAATGGAATATTATTCAGCCTTAAAAAGGAAGGAAATTCTGAGACATGCTACAACATAGATGAATCCGGAAAACACGCTGAATGAAATTAGCCAGACACAACTAGGCACGTATTGTATGATTCTACCATATGAGATACCTAAAGTAATCAAATTAATAGAAACAGAGGTAGAATATGGTTACCAGGGGCTAGAGTGGGGAGAATAAGAAGATAGTGTTTAATGGGCACAGAGCTTCAGTTTGGGATGATGAAAAGCTCTGGAGCTGGATAGTGGAGATGGTTGCACAACAATGTGAAGGTACTTAATGCCACTGCACTGTACACTTAGAAATTGTTAAAATGCTAAGCGTTATGTATATCTTACCACAATTTAGATGTAAAAATAGATTAAAACACTGAATTTAGCATTATAAAAAGGATAATACATCATATCTAAGTGGGGTTTATCCCAGGAATACAAGGTTGTTTCAACATTCAAACATCAGTGAATATAAGCAGTTTGGACAACAATCAACATAGTGTGGCCTAACTACATATCAATGGAACAGAATACAGAGCCAAGAAATAAACCCATTCACATATGGTCAACCAATTTTTGACAAACAAGCCAAGGTAATTTAATCAGGGAAGTATAGTTTTTGCTGCAAATGGCACCATAACAATTGGATACCCATGTGCAAAAACAAAACCTTCAGTCACCCTCTCACAGCATATACTAAACTTAATTCAAATGGATCACAGACCTAAATACAAGAGCTAAAATTATAAAACTTCCAGAAGAAAACGGAAAGTTTTTTTTAACTTGGTTTAGGCAAAGGATTCTTGGGACACAAAAACTACCACCTAGACAAGAGAAAAAATATGTGAATAATTTGATTTCATGAAAATTACAAACTGTTTTCTTCAAAAGACAATATCAAGAAAATGAAATGACAAACCACATACTGAGAGGAAATACATGCCGAACACATATCTGATAAAGGACTTGTATCCACAATATATAAGGACTCTTACAACTCCAAAGGTGACAAACAACCTCTTTAAAAATGGGCAAAGGAGTTGATCAGATACTTCACCACAGAAGACATGATGGCAGATAAGCACGTGAAAAATGTGCAAAATCATTAAGAAAATACAAATTAAAACCACAGTACAATATCACCACAAAATACAGGAATGGCTAAAATGAAAAGGACTGACGATGTTAAGCGCTAATGAGGATGTAGAACAGCTCATATATTGTTGGTAGGAATGCAAAATGATAGTTATTTTGGAAAATAATTTGCCAGTTTCTTCTAATGTTAACATATACTTACCATGTGACCCAGCAATCCCACTCCTAGTAGTACCTACCCAAGAGAAATGAAAATTTATGTCCACACAAAGACATGTACGTATGTGAATGTTTACAGCAGCTGTATTGATAGTCACCAAAAATTGGAAATGACCTGAAGGACCATCAATAAATGTGATATGTTCATACAATGGGAAACTATTCAACAATAAAACTGTGAATACAGACACCATGGATGAATTCAAAAGCATTAGGCTAAGTGGTGGAAGTCAGCCCCAAGAGACTATAAACTGTAGGATTCCATTTTATATGACATTTTGGAAAAGGCAACACTATGGTGACAGGTTGTGAGGGACTGTGATTGCCAAGACTGAGCCCAGGAGAGAGGGAGGGGATGGAATGCAAAGAGGCAGGAGGGAACTATTTGGATAATGCAAATGTTTTGTATTTCAGCTGTGTTGGTGAGCATTTACTACTATATACATTTGTACATTTGTGGTGATGTGCATTTACATTGTAAACAAATGCCTACTGTATACTGTATACAAATGTATAACAGTATACTTGTCAAAGCATCATCAAACTGCACAAAAGGGGGAATTTTGCTGTATATAAACTATGCCGCAATAAGCCTAATTCTTAAGAAATCTTTTCTAAAAATTAAATCTTTAGGAGAACAAGAAAGTGTTTTAAATTTTTATTTTAGTTACTATTACTAATAACTACATATTTATTATATGTCTATTGGGGTGGGCCCTTTACCTGTATTGGTCATTTAATCTTCACAATAAAGTAAAATTCCATTTTTATAATGAAGAAACTAACTCAGAAAAGTTCATTGCCATGTCGCCCTGAGATGAGAACCAGAGACTTCCAAAATCTAAAGCCTTTGCTTTTTCCACTATGTTTTGTTGCATCTCAGGTATTTATTTAATGCAAACATGTTACCTGTACTTACATTAATTCACGCTTCAGAACTACACTATATGGTGTGTGCCCTTACACCCATTTTCAGATATAGAAGCAAGAGGACAGATAAATAATTTGCCTTTGCTTGCTCTTTCTACTCTAATTGTCTCCCTGTAATGGCATAGTCTTGAATTTGTGTGTATTCGCATAAAACTTCAGTTATGGACACTGAAATCTGAATTTCATAGAATTTTTTAAAACTTTTTATTTAAAAATAATTTTAGATTCACATAAAGTTGCAAAAAATATCCAGGGAAGTCCCATGCACCTGTCACTCAGTCCTCTCCACAATGGTGACACCACGCATAGCTGTAGCACACAATCAAATACAGCAGAGTGATGCTGGTATAATCCACAGATTCAGACCTCACCAGTTTTACAAGCATGTGGTGTATGTGTGTGTGTCTAGTTCTACGCAATGTTATCACCTTTGTAAGCTTCATGTAACTACTACCACATTCAAGATACAGACCAGTTTCATCACAAAGCTCCCTCATGCTACCCACTTTATAGCTCCTCATCCACTCTCCCTCATCCCCCACTCCTGGCAACTACTTATCTATTCTCTATTCCTGACTTTCGGTAAGTCAAGAATATTATACAAATGGAATCATACAGTGTGTGACGTTTGGTGATTTCTTTTTTTCACTCTGCATAATTCCCTTGAGCACCTTCCAAGTTGTTAATAGTTCCCTTCCTTTTTATTGCTGAATTGTATCCCATGGCATGGATGTACCACAGTTAATTTAACCATTTGCCCAATGAAGGATATTTGGGTTGTTTCCAGTTTGGGGCTAATAGGAATATAGCTGCTATAAACATTTATGTACAGGTTTTTGTAGGAACATAAGTTTCCATTTCTCTGGGATAAATGCCCAATATAGCAATTGCAAGGTCATATGGCAAGCATCCACTTAGTTTTTAAAAAGTGGCTATACTGTTTTACATTCCCACCAGCTGTATGAGTGATCCAGTGTCTAACATTCTGATTGATGTTATCACTATTTTCCAGTCATTATCAAAGGTTTATAGAGATACGTGATTGTGGTTTTGTTTTTCCCTAATGGCTAATGATGTTGAACATTGTTTCATGTTCTTCTTTGCCATCTGTATACTCTCTTCAGAGAAATGTCTCTTCCTATCTTTTGCTCATTTTCAAATTGGATTTTTTTTTACTGTTGAGTTTTGAGAGTACATATCGTAGATACACGTCCTTTGTCAGACATGTGGTTTCCAAATATTTTCTTTGATCTTAAATTGTCTTCTCCTTCTCTTTACAGAGTATTTTTCATTTGAACGGTTTTTAAAAAATATTTATTGAACAACGATTTTCTTAAGTAAGCATCTTTAAACAGGGCTAATTAGTGGTGTGGAAACTACAGACTTCAAAGTATACTGTATTTCTGCTTAGAGTTCTCTATATAGGGAGGTCTAAGATAGCACAAAACAAATATGATTTATCTGTTTTGCCCAATTTCCCAGTATCTTCTTTTCATAAAAAGATACTGAAATAACTCATACCTCTCAGACACAAAACCTCAGTCCCAGTACCTCCCAGACACATTCCATCTGTTACCTTATCCTTTTCTCTTTTAACTCTTAAATATTTGTATTAGAATAAAATTATTCCCTGTCTCGCCATTTCTGAAGCCAAGGGCCTCTGAAGCCTAATAAAAGGAAAGTTGTTGCTGTTGTTGTTTTCTAATTTTCTATGAAACTCAAGATCTTTTGCTTAATAAAGTATGGGAAATATCACAGTGCAATGGTCTGACTTTTTTAGTTCTTTGTCTAGAAGCAGAAGGAGACAGAGCAAAGTAAATATCTACTCCAGACACGGGACAGGTGGGGTCCCGGAAAAATCTGGATGGGAGGAAAGCGCTCTGATCAGGCCATGACAGCCACATGATACACTTTGACATTTAGGATTAAAAGCCCTGAGCCATGAAAGGAGTTTGGGGACAAGCTAAATAGAACACAGATAGATAATATGAGATATGTAAAGTAGGACATAATCAATTCTGCCTGGGTGAATAGTAGAGTCACGAGGAAGAGACATTTGATCTAGATCTTGCTGGATAGTTTTACATCAAATGCTTATTTTTCTTCCATCATGAATATGAAACACTAATTAAAGAAAATCTGGAAAATGGAATTGAATTTTCAAGGATGAGTTTGTCAGGTAAAAGTCTAACTGTTTAGAGGGATCAAATTCATCTTCATTTATTCATTCAGTGCGTATTTATGGCCTTAGCCCCATTCCAGATTCCAGGAATGCAAAAGCAGTTCTTGCCAAAAAGGGCTTTTAAGTTGGTAGGATGACAAAGGGATCCAAGACAATTGCAATACAATGTGAAAGTGCAAAGTAAGCACAGGAAGCCTTAGAAGTACATGGTAGCCTCTAATCTGGATAGATTGAGGGCTCTGACATTTACAATGTTAGGCCAGGATTATTCATATTAAGCATTATCTTGATTTTATATAGATAGATATAGATATAGATATGTATATATACTGTATATGTATTTGATGATACTTTGAAACTTAAAGGTGTGAAATGGAAAAGTACGAGGAACTAGGAGAAACTCCCTGAACAAAAATCTAATGTAGACACATATATGTGGAAGCTACTCATAATTTGCTTGCACTTTTACATTCCACTCCCTCCCCCCTGACAAATGGAGTCGTTAAGGGTTACCTTGGTAAGATTTAGGTGGGGGAAAAAAACAGAATCCAGCAGAGAGACCCTCTGCCACAGTAGATACAGGAAGAATTTGAAGTCATGTTTCTTCCATTCCTCTTGACCTCCTTTCAGGAGTCCAGTTCTGTTCTAGCTCTGTGTGTAAATGAAGAAATAAAATGACTGCAAAGTTGGGAGGCGACAATTAGGCAAATAAAACAGCAAAAGAACTCCTACCGGGTAATTGAGAGAAAGGATATATTTAACAATCTCCATATACTCTCATAGTTTATTTTAACCTTCATAACAACGCTCTCGATTCGGGTGATCAAACAGGCTCACATTACAGAGTCAGCAACCTGCTGGAGCACACCACACTGAGCCTAAACCCTCTGCCCTGCGGAGAACAGTGCATTTGCACCCCTCAGCCTGGGAGCTCCGCACCCCACCTCTGCACCTCTGAGAGTTTGGGCCCTCGTCTCTCCTGCCCCCTCCCTCACTGGCTAGCACCGGCCTGGCTCACTAGGTTCATCAGTATAGCGGGACAACCCACAAGGAAGTACCTTTCTGGCCTGGTCTCCCCACAGCCAGCCTTCCCGCCGCTCCAGCCTTCCCGCAGCTCCAGCCTTCACACTGCACCCTCCAGAGTCGAAGGCGCTCTGAGGTCGGGCACGTTGTGTCCAATCCTGCCACCTCTGGGACTCCTAAACGGCCCTGCAAGCCCCTTCTGCCTTCACGCCTCCCCAGCGCTCCTCCGGCCCGGATCACACCCCGAACGGGCTCCCGCGGCTGCCCACGCAGGCCCACCTGCCGCCCGTGGCCGGAAGCGGGGGCGCCGCGCGCTGCACTCGCCTGCGCAGCCGCGCAACCGTGAGCACAACCGTGAGCGGTTGGTCGGGCTGTGGGGTCTCACCCGTCGGCCTGAGTGCTGAGGTCGCGCCTCGGGAGTCCTCGGTCCCTCTGTCCTTTGAGCCTGGGTTGGTGCGGGGGTGTTTGCGGGCCTGACACGCCGCCCTGACCGCTCAGTGAGTGGTGGCCGCGTTGCTCCACGGAGATGTGCTCGACGCCCGGACTGCCGACGCCGGGAGCCTCGCTGGTCCTGCGGGTGTCCTTCGTGGACGTGCATCGTGAGGTGATCCCCGTGCAGCTATGGGGGCTAGTGGGCGAGCGGCGGGACGAGTACCTGCGGCTGAACCGGGAGATCCAGGAAGCGGCGGCCACGTGTGGCCCGTGGGCGCTGGGCGGCGCCTCGGCCTCACCGGGCGAGCTGTGCCTGGTGCAAGTAGGGCTCCTGTGGCACCGCGGCCGCGTGGTCAGCCGGCAGGCGCAGGAGAGCCGCATCTTCCTGCTGGACGAGGGCCGTACCATCACAGCCGACGCGGGCTCGCTGGTGCCGGGGCGCAGCGAGTATTTCCACCTGCCCTCGGAGGTGCTGGGCTGCGTGCTGGCCGGCCTGGTGCCTGCGGGCGGAGGCTGCGCGGGTGGGGGCGAGCCCCAGCACTGGCCGGCCAGCGCCGTGGACTTCCTTAGCAAGCTGCAGGGCAAGGAGGTGCACGGGCGAGTCCTGGATGTGCTGCTGCTCCACCACCTGGTCCTTCTGGAGGTGCCTGCTCTTTCCCAGCAGATGCAGGAGCTCGGCCTGGCCCGGCAGGTACCCCACAACCTCTTCCGCTCGCTGCTCAAGCGCTACCTGTCGGCAACCAGTGGTGGCCTGGGCTCCAGGATCCCGGTCTTCCAGCGAATCCTGCCCAAGAAAGAGCAGCCGGGCCTCGATTACTTCTATCCCCAGCTGCAGCTGGGCGTGACGGAGCCGGTCGTGGTGACTCAAGTGTGCCATCCCCACCGCGTTCACTGCCAGCTGCGGAGCTTCTCGCAAGAGATCCACCGCCTCTCCGAGAGCATGGCCCACATATACCAGGATTCCTCGGGGACAGGGGATGAGAACTCCACCGTGGCCACCTGGGAAGAGCAGGAGGAGAGCCCAGACAAGCCAGGCTCTCCGTGTGCGTCGTGCGGGTTGGATGGACATTGGTACAGGGCGCTCCTGCTGGAGACTTTTCGGCCCCAGCGCTGTGCCCAGGTGCTTCACGTGGACTTTGGCAGGAAGGAGTTAGTGAGTTGCAGTAGCCTGCGCTACTTGCTGCCTGAATATTTTCGAATGCCGGTGGTGACCTACCCTTGTGCTTTGTATGGTCTCTGGGACGGTGGGAGAGGCTGGTCTCGGTCACAGGTCGGTGACCTAAAGGCACTGATACTGGGCCAAGCAGTGAATGCAAAAATTGAATTTTACTGCTCCTTTGAGCATGTGTATTACGTCACCCTTTATGGAGAAGATGGGCTGAATCTTAACTCTGTCTTCGGGGTCCAGTCCTGTTGCTTGGCTGACCGGTTTCTTCAGAACCCGGGCATAGAGGAGCAGGAGGAGGAGGCACAAGAACCAGATGCCGCCCTTCACTCTCAGTCTCCTGCTGAAGACGTGGATGAAGAGCTTCCACTCCTGGCCTTACGCTCTATCAGGTTAAAGATGAACGCCTTCTATGACGCCCAGGTAGAGTTTGTCAACAATCCTTCGGAGTTTTGGATTCGGTTGAGGAAACACAGTGGCACCTTCAGCAAGTTGATGCGGAGAATGTGCAGTTTCTATTCCTCAGCCAGTAGGCTGGATGGGATAGTTTTGAAACCTGAACCCGATGACCTTTGCTGTGTCAAATGGAAAGAAAACGGCTACTACCGGGCTCTGGTCACCAGATTAGATGACAAGAGTGTGGATGTGTTCTTAGTCGATCGAGGCAATTCAGAAAGTGTGGACTGGTATAATGTGAGGATGCTGCTTCCCCAGTTTAGACAGCTGCCAGCATTGGCTCTGAGGTGCACCCTGGCTGATATTTGGCCTTTGGCAGAGACTTGGAGCCAGGAAGCAATTTCCTTTTTTAAAAAGACTGTGCTCCACAAAGAATTAGTTATCCATGTCCTTGATAAGCAGGACAATCAATATGTTATTGAGATTCTTGATGAATCAAGAACAGGGGAAGAAAACATTAGTAAGGTAATTGCGCAAGCTGGATATGCCAAGTATCAGGAATTTGAAACAAAGGGAAATATTCCTGGACGTGCCCACTCCCCAGGGCATGTTTCAAACCATTTTACTGCTGGGAATAACAAACTGTCTTCTGCCAAGAAGGGAGAACAGGAAGCCAAGCGAGACAAGAAAACTACATCTGCTTCAGAAGCTTTGACTGACACAACAGCTGTTACAAAGGTTTCGGCTGCACTAGTTGTGCAGGAAAAAGAGAAAAGAGTATCTGTTTATTCTCCTCTTACACAGGATTTCTTGGAAATTATATCAGGCTCTTTTTGTAAAGGAAAGCTCAAAGTTGGAAGTACAGTAGATGTCAAAGTGTCTTATGTTGAAAACCCTGGCTATTTCTGGTGCCAGCTAACCAGGAACGTACAAAGATTTAAAACTCTGATGTGTGATATTCAGGACTGTTGCAAGGATACCCCTACTCCTTACCAGGGAACCACCCCCGCTTGTTTGGCACAACGACCAGCCAATGGGAAATGGGCCAGAGCTTTGATCAGTGGGGCACAATCTTCAGAGCATGTCAAAGTAGTATTTGTAGATTATGGAGACAAAGATGTGGTATCTGTGAAGAATATTTATTCAATTAGCGAAGAGTTTCTCAAAGTTAAGGCTCAGGCTTTTAGGTGCAGTCTTTATAATTTAATTCAGCCAACTGGCCAAAATCCTTTAGTTTGGGATGAAAAGGCAATACACGCTTTCAGTGAATTTGTGCACAATGCAGGGGTAGACAATCTAGAATTAAAATGCACAATATTTGCATTGGCCTCAATACATGATGAAGAACTGTTTAATGTCGTGGATTTGCTAACACCCTTTCAGAGTGCATGCCATTTTTTGGTAGAAAAGGGACTTGCGATACCCGTAAAACTTCAGAAGCCTCTGGAGTCCCCTGTTCAGCTACATTCTTACTACTATTCTACTCATGATATGAAAATTGGAAGTGAAGAATCAGTGTACGTAACACATGTTGATGACCCTTGGACATTTTATTGCCAGTTAGGAAGAAATGTAAATATTTTAGAGCAGTTGTCATGTAGTATTACACAACTAAGTCAAGTTTTGCTGAATTTAAAAACGTCTTCCTTGATCCCTGGAAGCTTGTGCCTTGCCAAGTACACTGATGGAAATTGGTATAGGGGGGTAATGATAGAAAGAGAACCGAATAAAATCTTCTTCGTTGATTTTGGGAACATTTATGTGGTAACCAATGACAGTCTGCTTCCAATACCTAGTGACGCATATGATGTCTTACTTTTGCCCATGCAAGCTGTCAAATGTTCATTGTCTGATATTCCTGATTGTATACCAGAAGAAGTTACAACATGGTTCCAGGAAACGGTTTTAGATAAGTCATTGAAGGCTTTGGTTGTAGCAAAAGATCCAGATGGAAGACTGATTATAGAACTATATGATGACAGTATTCAAATTAATGCTAATATTAATGAGAAGTTAGGGCGACTTGGTTACAAAGGCAGGAGAAGAAAAAAAAAAGAAAGTGAAGTACTCTCTACAACAGGCACTCCTGAAGTAAAAACGGAAAATAAGAAGTTGTCACCTGCAGACTATTTAAGTAAATCAGTAGAGAGCAAATTATGCAATATGGAGATCTTGGGAGAATCATACATACCTAAGATCAGCTTAGCCTGTAAGGAACTCAGACTTTTACAAAGTTCAACAAAAACAAACATAGTCACTCAACATCAGGCATCTGTGGGAAATAAAAATAATCAAGTGTCTTCATTAACAACAAAAATGAAAGAAGAAACTTTTGCTGAGCCACCACCTTTGAAAGCCACAAAACCTGAAACCCCTCTTGCAGAGAGTAAAACAGGAGATTCATATAATAAAGATTTGCCTCTAAAATTTTCTGAGTTTCCTCAGAAGACTATAATGCCTGGCTTTAAGACAACTGTATATATTTCTCATATAAATGACCTTTCAGACTTTTATGTTCAACTAACAGAAGATGAGGCTGAACTTAATTTTCTTTCAGAGAGATTAAACAATGTTAGTACAAAGCCAGAATGTTACGCAGGTCCAGCTTTGCAAAAGGGAGATGTAATATGCACCACTTTTCCAGAAGATAACTTATGGTATCGTGCTGTGGTCCAGGAAGAACAACCCAATGACCTCCTCTCTGTACAATTTATAGATTATGGCAATGTTTCTGTGGTTCATACGAACAAGATAGGTAAACTTGATGTGATTAATGCCCTGTTACCAAGCTTGTGCATTCACTGCTCCTTAAGGGGCCTTTGCGTTCCTGAGATTTTAAACAGTAAAGAAATGGTACATTACTTTTCCCAAAGGATAGATGAGGCTCAAATTGAGTGTGAATTTGTTAAATTTCACGACAGATGGGAAGTTATTCTTGCTGATGAACATGGGATCATAGCAGAAGATATGATTAGCAAATATGCTTTCCCTGGAAAAGCTGAAATAGGATGTTCTACTCAAATAATTAAAAGCGACTTTTCAAAGCCTGTCAACAAAACGGACATTGACACTTCGGTGTTTCTTAACTGGTATAACCCAAAGATGAAAACGATAAGCGCTTATGCCACTGTGATAGATGGGCCTGAATATTTTTGGTGTCAGTTTGCTGATACTCAGAAACTTCAGTATTTAGAAGTAGAAGTAAAAACTGTGGGAGAACAGGTAACAAATTGGAGAAGTTGTATCTCATGTCCTCATGTTGGAGATCCTTGCATCGTGAGATATAGAGAAGATGGGCGTTATTATAGGGCACTCATCACCAATATTTGTGAAGATTATCGTGTATCAATCAGGCTTGTGGACTTTGGAAACATCGAAGACTCTGTGGACCCCAAAGCACTCTACAACATTCCTTCTGAACTTCTGGTGGTTCCCATGCAAGCCTTTCCATGTTGCCTCTCGGGATTTAAGTTTCCCGAGGGTGTGTGCCCTCCAGAGGGAAATGACTATTTTTATGAATTAGTAACAGAAGATGTGTTGGAGATAACAATATTAGAAATCAAAAAGGATGTTTGTGATGTCCCTTTAGCAATTGTTGACTTGAAATGCAAAGGCAAAAGTATTAATGAGAAAATGAAGAAATATTCTAAGATTGGTGTTGGTAACAGTGATCTGCCCTATGAAAAAAATGGCCCAGAGCTAAAGGGAGCTCGTGGGTCCCCCGGTCCTGAGGTTGGACTTAAGAAACCAAGTACTAAAGCTGGACAAGAGAAAACGCTGTATGTGGAACCACAGATAGATGACCTCTCTGAGAGAATTAAAGAAGACTTAAACATTATTGAAACCAAACCAAATAAATTCTATGACCCTGAAACTGATAACATTTTTGAAGCTTTTGAAAACCCAAGGAAAGAGAAAATTGGCACTGAGGCCCTGGAAAGTCAAGAAGAATGCCAATTGGTTGACAAAGCAAAGTTTGATAATAAATACCTCGTTACAGGATTTAACACTTTGTTATTACCGTGTGCTAGTGAAACAGAGGAGATATTAGAACTTACTTCACTTGAGGTTCCGCTTTCTCCTGATGATGAATCAAGAGAATTCTTGGAACTGGAATCTATTGAGTTACAGCATTCTCTAGTCGGGGATGAAGAAACAGAAGAGCCCGAACTGGTGTCTCTCCCCGAAGGCTATGACACAGAAGCCACCCTGCAGCCATTTACCGTGCAACTTCCCCTCACCTGCGAAGCCGAGAAACAGCCAGAACTAGAATTACCTACAGCCCGTCTGTGTCTAGATGACGAAATAAACGCGTTGTGTTTAAGAGGTAGTCCGAAAGCCCAAGAATCCATGCATGCTGAGGACACAAGAAAATCAAATTCTGTGGAATGTTTTGATGACGAGCGTACGTTGCCGTTGCACCTCCATGGACAGAATTGTGATTCCCAAATGCAGCTTGAAGTGAACATATATGAAGAAGAATTTACAGGATATAAAAACAGAGATGCCATTTCATCACTCACTTCCTTGTTCTCTGAAGAAGAATCCAGAGATGGAAGGAAACACAGTAATGCTTTACCAGATTATGTCTCAGGTATGTGAATTTTTTCCCTTTGTCTTCATTTAACTTAGTGTCTTTCCAAATCACTTATTTGTCTTAAAGAACATAATTCTTATTTGAATTTGTAAAAATTAATTTTTTAGGGAAAAGGTTAAAACTTGAAAAGAGAGTCAGATTTGGAGGGTATTTTAAACATAGGGAAATTAAGTTGTGAAATAAGTGTAAAATAATACTTCACATGCTGGATGAAATACTGAATTATTTTGTGATTAAAAATAGAATGCTTAAAATCTGCCTCTCCAAAAAGTAATCACATTAAAATGTAAACAAAACATCTTTAAAAATCAAGAGGTTATTTTTTTCTGGTAAGTTTTTTGTTGGTTTGTTTGTTTTTTAAACATACTGTTCCTTTGCCAAGCACTATTGTAGGCCAGAATTTACAATGGGGATCATTTTCGCAGAGTTTTCAAATTTTAACTCTGGTATTTTGTTTCATGTATATACCTTGACATTCATTTAAAAGCTCTTAAACAAAAACTAGATTTAGGTAGCCTATGTTAATGAAAAAAGTTAACAGCCGTGAGTGAATATTGGAGCACATTTATTGTCAGTAACTTTTCTGTAAGTTATTTCTGCTGCAATTTTCTTGTCTATTTAATAAAATACAAAAATTAAATGAAATGGGTAACTTTAGGGTGTTTTTTTAATATATGTTAGACGTTTTAAATGTCAGTTTTTATGTTATTTAATTTGAGCCGCTGTACAAAATAGGGTTTCTCAATAGAGTGAGGAGGATGAAAATCACCGCAATCCTACCACAAGGAAATGACCGCTGTGAATGCTGTGTCCTATTTCCTTGCTGTGGTCTTTCACCCTCTGTGTGTGTGTGTATTTACATACAGTTTAAGAAATAGAGATCACACTGCACTACAGTGTGCAGGGCTTTATTTCAATCTCTTAAATAGGCTTTCAAGATGGTTTAATTCCATAGTATGCCATCCTGTGGATATATGATAATTTATTTAAATAATACACTAGAATTTTAGTCCCCATAGTTGCATTTTAATAATAATACGTAATAGCCTTGTGATAAGATTGTCTGCTCACTTGCAATACGCTGCTTTGCTGTAGAAGCGGTTGTAACCATAGACCATACCACGTAGCAATATTAACCAGCTTTTAGTAGTGATTTTTAATGTTTAGTAGTGATTTTTAATGTTAGAATCAGACTCACATCCTTAAAACACATCACGTGGGGATGGTTTTTGAGGAAAGTGGTAAGGAATTACATGGGGAGGGGCCCCTGGAAGAATTTAAAATAAAATCAAGGAAAGGTGACAAGCTTAGAACGTGTTGTACCGTACCTGGTAGTGATTATATAGGAATAGTAAAGGTAGAGTCTGTGTTTGCTTGTGTGTCTAACATTAAGGAATTGAGAGGTATGCACTGAGCCTCACTGTGTTCAATTTGGCAGCTCCACCAGAGAACGCCTATTCTCTGAAAGGATTTAATGTTGGATCCCAATGCGTTGTGTGGTCAAGTCTAAGAAACACGTGGTCTAAATGTGAGATTTTGGAAATAGCTGAAGAAGGCACAAGGGTAAGTTAAAGCTGAAGTACTTCGTCTCAAAATGCACTTGCAGACTGTTAAGGAAATGTGATCAGATGAGAAAATGCAATTAAACGGATGTTCACTGGCTCATTCCCCCTGATATTTTGATGCAGTGCAAAAATCATTTCTAAAGTTCGTATATCAGCATCCTAGCCAGAAATCATCTTAGGCTCTTTCATCTCCCTTACCCCGGAAATCCTATCAGTCACCAAGTTCCACACTCTTCCACTTCTTAGCAATTAGTTAAAACTTTGTATGTCTCATGCCACTACCTTGGTTAAGCCCCTCGTTGTACAACCGGAAAACTCTAATAGCCTTCTGTTTGGTTTACTTCTTCCAGTCTTCCCTCAACTGATTCGTCACACTGCCAGTGTGACATTTGTCAGCTGTAAGTCTGACTACATCCTTCCTGGGTGTAGAAGTTCTTGGGGACTTGCAGTTGATGGTGTTTCTCCTGTGATCTGAAAACCACCTGTATCCCAGTCACCTGGGGTGTTAAACTGTCGATTCCTGGGCCGTGCCCTGGCTGGCTGACTCAGAATTTCTGGGCACAGGACCAGGACTGTGCATTCTTATACCGTTAAAATTTGAGAATCACTGGCCTGGAATAGAAAAGTCAAGCTCATCAACATGGTTGGTCCTTCAAGATTAAGTGTCGATGCATGATCTAGGCTTAGGTCTTACTCCTGTATGTTTTGTACTTTATATCAAATGAACATCCAACTGCTTGATTTCTCTTACATGTACTAAACTATTCTGCTTGGGTTTTTTTGATGTATTTAGTAACGCGGTTCTATTTGCCTATATTCTATCCCTTTCACAATGGGTTAATTTCCACTTATCTTTAAAAGGTTTATTTCAGCCATTGCCTCTTCCAGGAAGCATTTACTAGCATTATTTTCTAACTCTCTCCATCTCTTTCCCACCCTAAATCAGTTACAATATTTGGAAACTACAAATTTTTATGATGTATTTTTTTCCTCTGGTAGGTTTTGAACCTTTCAAATGGCATGGAAGAGATAGTAAACCCTGAGAATGTCTGGAATGGCATACCCAAATTGGATAAGAGTCCATCTGAGGTATGGAATTATAGAAATAGTAATTCATAAGAGCATTGTCCTTCATTTTAAAAGGTGACAAACTATTTCCAAAGCCCTTGTGTTTAAAAATAATGGGAAGAAAAAGTACTAATATTGTAATAACAAAAATGAAAAACAGCAATGACAAAATCAGTGTTACTGGACTTTATGCCACCACATATCCTTTTGGGCAAGCTAGTTATTAATGTTTTACTCCCTGATTTTTATTTTGGGATTTAAAAACGGAAAATTGTTTAGTGTTCATGATCTTCGTACAATACATTTGATGCAGAAATCCTAGGAAAATGGCAAAGTTAAAAAGGGGAAAGTATCACCTATAATACATTCATCCAAAGATAAACAGATTGATCTGTTTGGTGTTATTTCATAGTTTTTCTGTTTATATGAAATACTCATATATCATCTACATATTTTGAACATAGTTGACTTCTTTCTACACACAGGTTTATATTCTGTGTTTTTCATTTAAAATTACAAGGTGGGCAATTTCCCATGCCATTTGAGTTTATCCTATTTGGAATTTGTTGAACTTCTTGCTTCAGAGTCTGTGTCTGACAGTTCCAATATCTGGTCATCTCAGGGTTTGCATCTGCCGATTATCTTGAGAAACGATTAGCTTTTCCTGCTTCTTTTTATGTTGAGTAATTTTGTATTATACCCTGAATGTTTGTAAGAAGACTTTGGATCCTGTTAAAATCCTTTAGAAAATATCGAAGGTTTTGTTTTAACAGGTGATCAACCCAGTTAGATTCATACCACAAGTCCTGTCTGTGCTTCTGTGTTTGCTGCTCCAGTGTCAGTTTAATTTTCTAAGCCTTTGCTATAATGTTAGGGCTGCCCAGGACATAAGCCACTCGGGGTAGTGTGGACCTCGGGCAGTGGCGTATGCTGTAGCTGAGGTGTGAAAGACTCTACTATGCTTGGTTGGTTCTCTCCTGTATGTGCATAATTCAGGGGGGACCTTGGGACCTACATCGGCTCACGTATGGTATTAGTATCGGGGTTTCACATTTTCCAATTTTTTTTCTCCCTGAGATTTTCTCCACACTTCCAGATTCCAAGGGTCCTCTTTCATCCAGCCCCTAGGGATCCCTTTTTCTGGTCCTTTGGCCGGAAGGCATATTTCTAGCCAGGTTTTCCCTCTGAGCGGCCATGCAGTTCTGTTTGAGCCTGCCTTGGGAGTGAAGTAGATAAAGAGAAAAAAAAAAACAAAAAAAACTCCTCCCCCAACTCTTCAAATCACAGAGGGCCTTTTCCCAGTTCCACAGCCAGAGTCTGCTGTCAAGACTTTTAGGTGCCTGCACTGTGACTGCTGTCCCCAGGCCATGACTGGAGCAGCTTTCAAGACAGGGCCAGGAGAAAACAAACAAACACACGATGAAAGGATTTCCTACCCACTCCCAATTCTCTAGCCTTCAGAGGCCTCTTTTCCCAGTGCACTGGCTAGAAATAAGGGATTTCTCACAGAGTTTTACTGTCCACCGCAGCTGGAGAGCTCTGATTTGGTCCAACCTCAGGTCAAACCTAGGAGACAAGGAAGAGGGACAGACAGACAGACAGACAGACAGACAGACAGAATATACCTGTGAAACTCACCCCTATTACGAGTTATTATTCAAGTTTTTAGTTCAGTCCTCATTCTTGCTTACTTTTCAGAGTCCACAGGTACTGGATTTTGTATTGTTTCCAGAATTTTTAGTTGTAGTCAGTGTAAGAGAGAAACTATTTGGTTTATCCATCTTGGCTGCAAGAAGTAGGCTACAAGTGCAGAATATTCCATGACATTAATGGTCAATAATTTATTAAACCATTTCTCCTAGTGTTGGACATTTAGGTAGTTTGAAAAGTTTCACTATGAAAGATCATTGAACATATCTCTTCACCTTATGTTAATTCCAATGTTTACTTGTCAAAAATAATAGTCTGCTTCACGAATGTTGCATTAGTATTTACTAAAACTTTTACATTCTCATCTTTTCCACTAATTTTTAAGAATCCACAGACAAATACATCGATCTAGACTTACAGTATTTTTTTTGGATAAACTGCACCACACCTGCCAAATAGTAGAGAATCATTTAAGACGATTTAAAGTGTTCATAAAATAATATAGACACAACTATTAATACCTAGCACTTTCAGCTGATTAGCAAATACAGAAACTATCTATGAGTAAGGCTTCACATTTTTACTGGGTTCTTAATGACAGTTAAATGATCCTTTCCTTAAATTTGAAGAAACTTAGATGCCTGTCTACAGATGAGCTGGTTTTGCACTTCAAAAGTGAATATTGTGAGTCATTACGTTATGCATGACCATTTTTTTGTGATACATCAAGTCACTATAATCTGGGAGTCTGTTGGATTACATTTTTTTTTTTTGCATCTGAGCTATTTTATTTCACCATAAGAATATGTCTCCGGAATTCATTTCTGTAACACATCATTCATACACAGTATGCTATTAGGTGTTGAGAAGAACCTAGAAGAAGTATCCCTCTTCAGTAAGTCTTTAATAAAGCATCGGTTATGTGTTTGAGCAGCAGCCCCTTGAACAATGCACCAGACACCACTAGCGTTGTGGAAGTTTGGGAGCTAAAAATTGGAAAAGGGTCCTTTATTCCCTGGGTGCAAAGCACCAGTAGAGATGGTCCAGAGAAATGAGTAGTTGAAGAATAAAAAATGTACTTGAGGTCATTCTTTACTATAAAATCAGATTGTCATACTTTTAAAAGGATTATTTTTTGTTGGCTATACCATTTTTCTGGTTTATCTATGGTCCCCTTTCTGATTTTAATTATTTTGTTCCTATAATAAAAAACTGGTTGTAATCCAAAGGTTCCTTTTGTTAGGCTATATTCCAAGCAGGCCTGGGAAAAGATCTTTACTTCATGTCATCGGAGGATGCCTCAATTAAAGGTAACTTGTGTTTCTAAAACAAAATACTTTTATCACCCAGAATGCCAAATCTTAAAGATACCGTTACCCTGAATCCTCAAACAAAAATGGTTTATCAATTTCTTTGGATGTTAGTAGTAGGAAAACAAAACACTTTAGCTAAAAATGTTAAATGTGCTTATGGGGATAAATACCCAAAAAGAGGAATTCTTGAAATACATAGGAAATGTGTTTGTTGATTGAATTAATCTTGAAAGTTAAATTGTGAATATGATAAATTCGTATTTTAAAGGATTTTCTCAGTGTTAATTAGTCCACATGTTCAAATGACCTATTGGAATTTCTGGATTTTTAGTTTATCTATGTGATAAGATATAATTTGTTGGAAGTTTTTGCTTAGTGTGTGATCATGTTCATAAGTACGTATCACACTGGTTCTTCGAACAGAGGCAAATTGAAAATGTAATCAGCTCTTGGTGGCTTCTGTATTATGAGAAAAATACACTCTAATCTGAGAGAACAATGGACTAACTTGTTATCAGCCTTGGTAACATCATTCTAGCAAAACGTAAAATATGCCAACTTCATAATCTTTTAGAGACACTTAGTTTGATAATAGGTAGAGTGTGAGAGCCAAAGTACTAAAACAAAGTAAAAAAATCATTTCTGGAGGAATAATTCTCTGTAGTAATTAGAATACTCCTCTGGCCCCTCTCCCCATTTTTTAGAGGACATTACATTTGCTATGGTGGCACCCATGTAAATAATTTTCTCGCGTTCCTGTTTCTTTCTCACATTGAGGTTTTCCCTTCTTGTTTCAGAAAAGGGGTTTGAAGGTGATACAGGTTTAACTGTGGATCCATAGATGGTGACCAGTCAGTCAGAAGCTGTTCTTAAACAAGTGGCATCTTACTCCGGAAAAACAGAGTATTTGAGCAGATTGACAGCATGTAATCAAAAGAAGTTGTCATTTTTGAAACCTTTGGTATGTGTTAAAAACAAAATAGGTCTCAGGTTGACTGTGCAATGTATTTATAGGGACGTTGCCGTATATGTGGATCTGGGCTCTTTCCTCTCCCTTTAAATGTATTATATTTCTAATCAGTTGGGAGGATTGATTTTGCTAACCAATTTTCTAACATATTACTCATATTTCAAAAAAAAAAACTACTTTGGTTTCTTTTGAATATAGTATTTAAATTGAAATAGAAAATTAGAGGTTTATGACAAGTATATTATACAATGCTACTTTGGAGGATGGCTTTGAAATTCCTTCAGAATTTTTGTTTTGTTTCCGAAGCTTTGTCTTGTGTGTCTAGTTAAACGTTTGACTATCTTGTTTGAATTTGGAAGTATTCTAACATGACACAATATTTGAATAAAGTTTATCCTTAAAGATGTAGTGGTCTCATTTCATGAAAAATGAAACAAGACTCTGTGATATCTGTGGTTGTGGCATACCTGGAGTAATGGAACCACAATTCTACAATTAGAGGAAACATAGCAATATTAATAATTGTTAGCTCTGTGTTTTAGTCACACACTGGTACTCTAAATGCATGTTCTCATTTAACGTTTACTCGGAGGTGCATATTAATATTATCCATGTTTTATAGGTGAGAAAATTGAAGCTTTTTAGAGAAAAATAACTTGCCTAAGGGCAAAGAGCTAGTGAATCTCAGAGGCTTGGTCAGACCTGGATCCATCTAACGTTCAAAGGCCGTGCTTTTAAGCATGTTTTTGTATGGGAGGCAGTATGCGAAGTCCAGATCCTAGCTTTAGGAAACAGATCCTACATAGCTGTAGATAGATGTGTGACCTGGGCGGGTTAGGTGATGTCTTTTGGAGCTGTGCTCTTCCTCGTCTGTAAAATGGGAATAATAAAACCTTTCTTGCTGTGTTTTTAAGATTATAAATAATGTATGTAAATTACCTGAAAAGGAGTAGGAATTCGATAAATATTTCCTTCTTTTCCCTGAAAGATACTCAGTATCATGTTTCCCCGAAAATAAGACCTAACCGGAAAATAAGCCCTAGCATGATTTTTCAGGATGACATCTGTCGTACGGGGCGCCAGGTGGGGTCTCTGCTCCCGCTCCCCACACAAGAACGCAGGATATGGTGAGGCCAAAAAGGAACACCCACGGAGCCATAGGTAGGGGAGTCATACCACTATATTCTCTCTGGCGGCACTATACTCTCAATGGAGGCTGGATCCACACTGTCTGCAAACCGCCATCCACGCTTGCCAGCCCAGCCGCCATCTTCTTGCTAGCCCCCATTCTTCTCTCTGTTAGCGTAGCCACAGCAGTTATATTAGTGGCCAATGGCTCACTGGTTACAGCTGACGGCCAACTAGCCACAGCTGATGGCCATGCAATCACATTGATGGCCATTTACTACCTGAGCCAGCACCTGTCTATGTGAGGCCGAGAGCCTGGAAACTGCTTTTTGGGGTTTGGCCCCACAACATCCCCTGAACATAAGCCCTAATGTATCTTTTGGAGCAAAAATTAGTATAAGACCCGGTCTTATTTTCGGGGAAACACAGTATGTACTATGTGTTTTGTTTTTTAACCTTAACTCATTGGATCCTTTCAGCAGTTGTTTTCTCCTTTGTTGTGCCACCAGCAAAGGATTTTAAAGAGATGCAATTGAATGGGACATCAATACAAATGGGATGGCTGTTCATCTCTAAAATGGGTAGAAGGTTTGCTACATGACAGCAAGAAAAAGATATGTGTATGAAACATTATCAGACCCTGAAGTCTGATAGAAACAGTGAGAATTAAGCGCCTTAAAAGCTGAGTATAATTCCAGTGAGTAGAAAGGAGAGGGTTTTGCATTAAACATAATTGAGGTAGATGAGAATATCCTGAGATAATAAATAGACAAGTTTGGCTCATTCATGTAGAAGATACACGTGTGAAGTACTGAGAGAAAGGGTCAGAGAAGATGCATTAGGGCCAGTTTATAGAAAGCCTTCAATTTCACGCTGAGGAGTTTAATGCTGTATTTTAACATTTTTTATCTGAGTGGCCTAGGATAGGAGAAACCAAATTCCTCCAAATGAATGATTTTGCACCTTAAAACTTGAAGATAGGCCTGAAGTGCCCAATCAGGACACACCGTTATTTATTAACTGGGCAAAAAGGGTAGGGATGGAATAGTTAGTTAACCGGGCTTACTTACTAAGTATTGATTATCCCTGTTCACACAGGCTTAATTACACTAATTATGGAGAATTCATAGGAACAAGACCATACTTAGACTGAAATACTTTTAACTAATAAAGTGGCATAAGTTTTTATACCCATTGGGAAACAAGCAAAACAAACAAACAACATTTTCCTTGACTCCCAGATGCATAAGTACACAATTTTTAAAGTATCTCTTTACCTCCATTTATTGTTCTATTCTACTTCCTATAAAATTAAAAACATTCATTAAATAAAACTAATTGGAAAATAAAGCAGTTAAAAGTAATTCTGAGTGTTTCCTTTGTTAGACTTCCCAGGTTTTGGGTGCATAACTAATTTAATTTGTAATAGCTGGAATCTCTGGCCTCTCTTACGCACCTTTCTTTAGTACCATGTTTCGCCAAAAATAAGACCTAGCCGGACAATCAGGTCTAATGCGTCTTTTGGAGCAAAAATTAATATAAGGCCCTGTCTTATTTTACTATAATATAAGTCAGGGTCTATAATATAATAATATAATATAATATAATATAATATAATATAATATAATATAATATATATATATATATATATAATATAATATATATAATATAATATATATAATATATATAATATAATATAATATAATATAATATAATATAAATACCAGGTCTTAATTTTTGCTCCAAAAGACGCATTAGAGCTGATTGTCTGGCTAGGTCTTATTTTCGGGGAAACAGGGTAAGTAGAACCCACCAGAGATAAACCATTAAAGTAAATTTACCAGCTTTCTTTCATCTGTGTTATTCTGCTACCTTTGCCTTGTCTCCAATATTCTTACCCTTGTTTCACTCCCCATCTACTGTGTCTCCCGAAAATAAGACCTCACCAGAATATAAGCCCTAGCATGATTTTTCAGGGTGACATCCCCTGAACATAATAAGCCCTAATGCGTCTTTTGGAGCAAAAATTAATATAAGATCTGGTCTTGTTTTCGGGAAACACGGTAGTCGTCATATTCAAATTATATAGTATCACTAATTATGTGTAAAGCAATGACTTTATTATCTGCTTGATCCAGTTTTTCTTAACATGACCAGAAGTAAAGAGCAGTGCTGCCAAGTTCTACTGAGAATGCCATGTTGTGAAAACTCAACTCTACGGCTCATAATAGAAAAGAGAGGCAAGAAAATCTGTTTTTATTGCATTTTTAGGGAGTATTATGCTATTGCAACATGTTTTCAGTGGCATCATGCCTGTTTTAATATCCTTGTTCATTAAAGTAATGTACAAACAGTTATCAACTTGAGCACTACAAAAGGATCATTTTAGGAAAAGTAAAATTTAGGCTGGTATGAATTTTATATACAGCAGTCTACATTTGAAGGAAAAATATCTTAATCGAAGCTTCAATCTCTAGTATGGTATAGCCTAAATTTTTTAATATGAGTACATTGGGAAAATACATTAAAATCACACACGTGCGTGTACACACACACACACACACACACACACACACACACACACACACACACACCTTGAGACCGTTTTAAAATAAGACTTTAAAAAAAAGGACTTTTAATCTAAATTCTGTTTCTCTGTTCCTGTAGAGTTCTGTAGAGTGACAGTTTGCTTGGTTGTGTCAATGTTGGTCCCTGGAATAAGATTTTCATCTTTCCCTTCAATCAAATCATTCCACTGATCAAAATCTTTCTGCAGTTCTGTAAAATAGAAATGTCAATGAACAGTCAACTTTTGAGCGCACTAAACAGCGGAGTGCCACTAGGTGGCAGCATAACACCACACACTGTAGAGTCTGCGTCATGATCAGGGAGACCCGCTCTTCTCTGCAGAGCCGCAGGCAGCCAGGCCGCTTCAGCGGCTGCATCTGAATGCGAGATGGGATTGAGGCCCTGTGCTGTCACGGTCCTCAGCATGGAGGTCCACCTCAGCCTTCACGGAAAGACCGTTAGTTAGCTTTCATAAGCCGATTTACCACGTGGTATGCAACACAGCAAAATTAAATTGCTCAAATATTTGGTTTCAAACAGATTTACTGCTATGTCAAATTGTAAACCGCTGGAGACTTGTTAAAATGGGATTAAGGCTGTGTTAGGATTGTTGTGTCCTGAGCATGGTCTGGTGTGTGTGTCACGAAAGAATATCAGTTTCTTACCTAAATGCTTCTGTAAGAATGCCAGTGAAGCTTTGTTGCTAAGATCAATAGCTACCTTCGAATCTATTGTTCCTTGTAATGTAAACATATGTCCAATCATTTTGCCAGTTGCAAAAGTGAAGTCAGCAAAATTCTGATGGACTGAACCCCTGAAAGGTAAATGAGACATTTCACAAATCACATTGTTTGATCAAATTACCTTTGTAGTTAGGGTGCAGGAAAGATACCAGCCTGGTTGACTTATTTACCGATAACCAAAGAAACAAAACTTACTGACTCGATCTCCTTAGTATGAATTTGAGGGTCACAGACTATTGATGTAGGGGTCCTACCATACATACTCGTCTTTCCTTCTAGAGAAACAATTCCAAGATTCCTGTCTTGCTTGGCATCTTGTCTTTTAGGAGAAATGATTCCAGCTTTTTAGAGGACTGGAATACTTGCAATTTGAGTAGATGGAATGTGTTATATGTTGGAGGGACGCTGAACTCAGAGCCAGAATCCTGCTCCCTCACCACTAACACTTAACTTGATATCGATTTGATGCTAATCAAAAACACTTTAGATGTAAGCCTTGGATTAAGTAGATTAAAAACAAAACAAAACACTTCTCCTTGTATTATTTAAACTGTAAGCACCTTACAAATACCACTATACTGCACTTTAAATTCACCAACAGCCGACCATCGAATAGAATGGCCTTTTTTAGTGCTCATTTTTTATTACTTCTGGGACATTTGACACTTGATTTTCTTGCATTTTTTTCCTCTTTGTTTCCTTGATATTGCACCTTCCCCTCTTTTCCTCCACTCTGTTCTTTACTAGCTCTTCGCCTAAATGTAGGCCTTTCTCAAGGTTCTACTTGCAAACCAATTCTTTTCTCACTTTGTGGTCTCATCTATTCCAAAGGTTTTCCTCTATAATATCCAAAGTCTATGCCTTTCCAATTTGTGGCCAGACATCTCTCCCCAGACTTCCCAGTCTCAAAAAATCCCAAGGGTTAAAACCCATCTTCTCAGCCCCACTTGGTACACCTCTTCCCTTTTCAGCAAACTGCCATCCTTTTTGTTATCTACACTCAGAACAGAGCCAGACGCATCAAGAAAGTAGACACAGGGTCAGAGAGAGCTGAGAGCAGAAGCCTGGACGCTGCCAACAGTAGGGGACTGGCCTGAGGAGAAAGAGAGGGTCGGGGAGAAAGGGCGGGGGCAGCCTAATGAGAGGAGAAGCAGGAAATAGTAGGGCTGTGGTATCCAGAGAAGTAGGGATAGTCCACAATATGAAATGGATGCAGAGAGAAAGGGTGACCTTGCAGACAGGCTGCTGGGCCTTTTATACGCTCAGTAGGACCATCTTCAGCACAGTGGTGGGGGTTTAGGAAGCTAGACCACAGGAGTCAGGAAAATGGAAGTCAGGGCATGAAATATTAAATACAAGCTATTCTTTCAAGGTTTCTAGCAGAGAAGAGAAGAAAAAGATAGCGTGAGCGCCTAGTAGGAAGTAGGGTGAAGGAAAGGGTAGGTGCTCTATACTGTTTCTCTTCTAGAACTGGACTTGCACATACAAATACGCTATATTGAAGTCCTTACCTTATCTAGACCTTTCCTTGCCATCTATCTAAATTCTCTCGATCCCTCAAGACCCAATTCTACTCTCATCTCTTCCAAGCAGCCTTTTCTGACCATCTCTGTTGGAAAAGACCCCTCCATGCTCTGATCCTATAGCGTTGATTACCTATACTATATGTATGTCTGTCCTGCCTGTCTCTTTTTTTCTCCTTCTAAATCAGGGGAGTCCAAACTTTTTTCAACATTTTTCACCAAGGGCCATATGCGGTAAAATACACAAACAGCCGGGCCACTCATTCAAGGTGAAGTGCGTATTGCCTCACCTGGTTTATTTAAGTAAACTAAATATATTTTTGGAATTTGCTGCGGGCCAATTAAAAATGGATTGTGGGCCACAGTTGGCCCGCGGGCCACAGTTTGGACACCCCTGTTCTAAATAAACCAGGTGTCAGGAGAAGGGTGAGCTCTGTCTTTGCTTTGTAACATCTCATTGTGAGCTGAAAATCCTATTGGCATTTTTTTTTTCACGTCCATGATATAAGCATATTGCCGACAAAGGGGGACCCCATTATAGTTTGGGGGAATTCATAAATTCATATTCTTTCCAAATAGGTAAATACATTGCAGGTCTCAACAAATGATCTGACTTTTTTCCTAAAGAATTCCTAGTCCAGCTTCCTGATGGAATGCTTCCTCCTACCCCAGCCCCCAAAATGTGTAATCTGACCTTATGCTTACATAAAAATAGCACATTTCCTGTACAGATTTTAATGATCACTATATGAGCGTCACATGGTAATTTGCACTTTAAAAGCAGTAAGCCTAAATGCACGCAGAGCCTCAGATTTTCTAAGGTTCTCCCTTATTGAAAATCAAAACAACAAACTTAACAATACTTTAATGGCTACCCCATGGTATCTGTTGATGTTTACCCACATTTTAAGTTTCTGTTTCAGATGATGAAATAAATCAGTTCCTGCCACTTACTTGATTGTAATCATTTTTCTTTCTTTACCAGGTGAGTCGCATTTTTTCATTTGTATGATATTAGCAGGATATTGGAACCGTTCAGAGTTGATGAAAAACAGGGGCTGAGAAAAATTGGAGAGTACTTCTTCAGCCAGTGGAAGCATCCATGCGTCCAGGGCAATGCCACACCTGCAGGTGTTGACAATGATAAGAG
Organism: Rhinolophus sinicus; assembly: GCF_036562045.2. Classification (NCBI taxonomy): domain Eukaryota; kingdom Metazoa; phylum Chordata; class Mammalia; order Chiroptera; family Rhinolophidae; genus Rhinolophus; species Rhinolophus sinicus. The sequence continues at coordinate 93,263,159 of NC_133755.1, forward strand.
AAGGCTGGTTACACATTGGCCGACATGCAGGACTTTGTAATGATGCTGAGATTAAGGGACAGACCCACAGTGGTTTGTTATGGGTTATCTCCCTGGCATCACACTTCATGTGAGAAGGGGATATGATTAGCTTTATAAGGTAGCGGACTTGGAGTTTTATAATCACTTCCTTTAGGAGGCATTTAGGAATTGTGACCTTAGAACAATCTACTACTGTCTTTAAAATTTTATTCATTTTTTTTGTTACATTATTTTCAAAACAAATTTTTTTTAAAAAGTCGTAATTTCTTCAAAATTGTGGGGTGTCTGAGAAAATTCAATACATGCACTATTGCCCCTGTGTTTCCAGGCCTTCTGGACACTTCATGGTCTATTTATTGTACCTTTTTTAGAGTAACGATTAGACCCATTGCTTTATATCTAGAGGTGGGTGCTTCAGCTGAGAAAGTGTCTGGGCATTGAAGAAAAACATATGGGGCATATTGCTTGAAAATGTAACTAGTTTTCTTTTTAAAAGATGTTTTCTTTTTAAAACTCACGTTTTATGTGCTAAATGAATGAAAGAAGAGAATTCCCTTATATTAAAACAGATTTTAAGAAATGTGAGATGAAGTTTCACAGATCACCCTGTCCCTTCCTGAATGGGTGACACTACATGATCTCATTAGTCTGGGATGAAGGGGTTCAAGAAAGAAAATGTTTCTACAAGTTAGAAGACTGGTCCCGACTCCCACCCAAATAACTATTCAGACCTCACTCCAAATTAAAGATGAAAAAAATTAATTACAAATATTCTGCCAATTGGGGAAGGGTAGACTATAAGGTAGCAATATTACGATCACAATCATTATGTCACAGATAAAACGTGTATGTAAAGATAAATTTCCAAGTGAAAATGTTAAGTTCTCAAACAGATAAATAAGAATGATGAGGGAAAATCTATAGGGGTGGGGAGAGTATTTAATAGCAGTAAAAGTAGGTGGTTTCTGCCTGGGAAAATTCCCATGGAGTACTTCATGGAGGCAAAAGAACAGACTTGTAAGCCACACAGGATCCCTTCCTTCCTAAGAATTTAATAAACTTCTATCTCACCCGGGTTATCACTCCCCCTCTTCCAATAAATTACTGTTCTCTGTCTTTACCTCATTTTCTTACCTGAATCTCTGGTCATCGTTAAGAGCCTGAATAACCGTGGCTCCACCAAAAGAATGTCCCATTACTGCTATTTTATTCCTATCGATAGAGTCCTATGTGAAAAAGCAGGATGTGAATTCATAACCATCTCATAGGTTATCAGAAGAATAAACTGAATGATTTTGTGAATCATACAATTATTATTCAATTGATGGGCATGGTTACGTACCTTGATTTCTTATAAAAGAAATACACACATATACAAATATACATATACATAATCCACACACATAAATACGTGTATACAAACGCACAATATATTTTATACACACACACACGCGCACACACACACACCACACACACACACACACACGGTACCAAAAAAATGTATACACATTTTAAGAAAGGAAAAAGCTATTAAAATTATAATACAATAAATGACACTAGCAGTCATCTGAGTAACGCTATCTTTTGAGCGAACATCCTACTACACATTGCTACCGTAATTCAATTCAACTTCGAAAAGTAATACACAGATAACACCTCTTAGAATGTGTACATTTTTTTGGCACCCCCGGCATATGCATGTTAAGCGTTCGTAAAAGTTCAGAAGTGAATTAATGGTCGTCCTAATCACCCACACTTAACACAGCAGCATCAGTGCTAACTTCTCCGTCTCCCCACTCCATATTTAGTAGTTTGTTCATTCCGTGAGTATTTACTGAGCACCTGCCCTATGCCAGGCGTTGTAGTTCATTTTCAGTGAGCTCACAGTCTACTAGAGAAGGAAGAGACACAGATGCACGACGTGGATACAATAGAGAGGCACCAAGAAGTAGACATAATAGAAGCTAACCCAGTCAGGGCTGGGCAGTGGGGTCCACGAAAGCTTTTCTTGGAGGAGGGGATGCCTGACTTGAGTTGAAAATAAAACAGAACTTAGCGGGGAGAGTGTGTCAGGCCAAGAGGACATGTACAAAGGCATGGAGACAGGAAAGAGAGTGGCTGGTTGGGAAACAAGAAATGCTTCACCATGTCTGGAGAATGGACCATCATCTTATACTCAAACTGAAGTACTTCTGGTTCCCTCTCTTCCCTGAATTCCACCATCCACATCCATTTTTGAGTCTTTGTTTATGTGGTCCACTGGTCTGATATTCTACCTTCCCTCCCAACATTTTGTCTAAAACTTCTGACCAACTTTCTGGGATCAAGCTCAAAAACATGCAGAAGCCCCCCAAGAATCACAGTACTTTCACTGGAGGTATTAAGTTGAACCCTACGAAACTGACATTTTTGTAGACTGTTGTCAATTTTATATAAAGTTCAACCTAATACATTCTTCATTGCTGTAATACTTGACCTGTAATTTTTTTTGCAGCCCTTTATCATGCTGTACCTTGTATGACAACAGAAAAGCAGACAATAAAAAACAAAGAGCTACAGGACAAGGGAAAAAGGCTTTTTTTTTTTTTTAGCTCACCTTCAGTTGTTTTAGATCAAACTCTAAATCCAGTACATTCTTCGTTTCACAGTCAACGCAAAGTAACAAATCGAGAGCTTGGGAACACTCCTTTGCTCTTAGCTGTACCTGATATGATTATTGGGAGAAGGAAATGACAAAGTCAACAGCTGCAACACCTACTTTTCAAGTTTGCTTAGAGCTTGCAGGTGGGAAAAACGATCGGTTGCTTTTAATCTGGAAATGTCTAAGCAGTTGGTGATTAGGAAACAACCTGGCATCATGACACAGTCCCCAGCTTTGCAGGTAGCTAAAGCTTGGTCCAAACCCCAGCTCTGTGGCTTCTCCACAGGATGACCGTGGAAGACTTACTTAACTTCTCTGGGCTTCCATTTATCGTACAGCAATGCCTACTTCCGTGAGATGGGGGTGGGATTAAAGGCAATAATGCGTGTAAAGCACCGGCTTGAAAGCTTGGCACAGGGTGGAAGCCAGTGTGTTTTATTTCACTTAATCTTCCCAAGAGCCCTGTGTGAAGGATACTGTTATTATTCATTATTTTGTAACAGAGAAAACATGGAAGCAAAACAAAGAGAGTAAGTAACTTGTCCAGGACCGCCCACTACAAAGCGATGGCGCCAGGATTCACACGTAGAAAGTTGGATCCCAAGGCCTGGACTCTTAATACTATCTCCTCCTCTCTGAAAAGTAGTCTTTTCTTATATTGCCTGTAGCAGCGGGGAGGGGGAATCTCTGAATTTATTTTGATATTTTAAAATTCTAATGCAAAAGAATTCTGTATATTCACTGTCATCTCCCAGAATTTTTGTCTTTGTTTTTCACTATGACCCAAACTTTTCCTTGAGGGACTTTTATTCCTCAGAGAATCTTCTGACAGACCTTTTGGGAATGGGACGGAGGAAAGCGAGGAGCACAGCTTGCCCTGTGTGAAGTTAAATTAGCAAATGTCATCATTTTGCATATGCTTTTTAGTTACCGTGTTGCCTCTACTCAGTGCATTGTACCTGCTCGTTTCGTAGAGGCACCTCCTCCTCCCCGTGTTTTAGGGTTTTAAGATAGAGCCAAGTCTTTTTCCCTATTTCTGCAGCAGATTGGTCGTTGTAATAGTAAGTCGCAGAGGCGGATCCATCTCTACAATACAAACAGAGTCAGTCACTTAGGCTTTCTCATCTCACCCTTAATCCTCATCCTCATCCTTGACGCAGCCTCACTCTGATCTTTCTGACTTTCTTTTCTTCTTCCACATTACCTTTTTTATTTTTAAATCAGAGGCCCGAAGGCACTTCTAGGAAAAAACCACTGTGAGTCAACGAAACCCATTACATCTTCACAGTTCTGGGAGGCCATGTTGGAAACTCACTCCTGGAATCAAATCCCAGCACTGTCACCGACTAGCTGGGAGGCTTTGGGCAAATTACCCTTTCTCAGTTTCATTTTCCTTCTTCTTAAAATAACGGTAATGGTAACCGCTTCACAGGGTTGTTATAAAGATTAAATGATGGTGTGCGAATACGACACACAAAAACACTCTAGAAACGCTAGCTTTTTTAAAAAATTCTTGACAGTCTAACTCAGTCTCCTTTCTCCTCATGTAATCATTGTGGACAGTCCAATCAACAGTTTTTAAAATCCTTTAGGAAAAGTTAGAGCCCAGCTACATACCAGGTGACATACCTGTGTTCTACGACAGCAACAATAAACCCATGAGATGCCAGGTCAATGCCAATAGCAGAATAAATTGTCCTTCAAAAAAAAAAAAAAAAAAGAAAGGCATTCAACTACCGGTCATAGTTACAAGGAGAGGTTCACTAATGAACTTGGGCCCTGGGGTAAAGCAGAGAGCTGTGGTTCTCAAAGGAGGTGGGGTGGGGGGGTGGGGGAGGAACAGTTTTGCCCCTCAGGGAGAGATCTGACAATGTCTGGAGGCCTTTTCATTATCATGAGTTAGGAGACGGTGCTACTGATATCTAGTGGGTACCACGGAGCTGCTAAACCATACAATGCACAGGACTACACAACACGAAATTATCCAATCCAAAAACATCAATACTACCAAGGCCGAGAAACCCTGGAGCACTGATTATATAAACACAGACGGTGCCCAAGAAATGTATACACATTTTAAGAAAGGAAAAAACTGTATTAAAATTGTAATATTCAATATTTACCGATAACAAAAGATGAATACAAGTCATGTTTGACTTCTGCAATTACAAGAAGTGCTCAAAGTGTAATATTAATACACTTTTTTTTTCTTTCTTAAAATGTGTATACATTCTTGAAATGTGTATACATGTATTGCCTTCGAGAGTCCTGGGTTTTAATCATGACTCTGCCACTTACCCACTCCATGACTGTAGGTAACTACTGAATTTTTGTCCTCACCTGTATAAGGAGGCGAATAAAGCCTCTGCTTTAGGACAGTTGAAGGTTCTGATAAGATAATGTACGTAGGAGGCGGTACAGTGTGGGGCGTAAGGAACAGGACCTGCAGTCTGACCACTGTGTTTGAATCCTGGCTCCCACTGATTAGGTGTCTACCTTGGATAAGTCAACTATCTTACCGCTGCCTTGGTTTATTTATCTGCAGGTGGGTGATGCTGTGACAGTTTGGTACCTAGTGAGATTATTGTGAGGATTAAGTAGGTTAATACCTTTTCAGTACTGATCATATGTCTAAAAACAGGGGCATTACTGAGCACATGTTAGCTGTTGTTTAAATCATTGGACAGGGAGAGATAGTTAAAAAATCATGTGCTAAGCGATTATATTGATAACCCCCTTCCAGGTTTTCATTTTGTACAATCTTCTCATGTCATGCATTCAGTGGAAAATGTCCAGAGTACAAAGCAAGTAGGTAGGAACTATGTCTTCTACTCCTAAAGATGCGGGGCCTACTCAGTAAGGGAAAATCATCTAGTAAGGAATCGGCAAACCTTTTCTGTAAAAGGCCAGAGAGTAATTGTATCCAATTCTGCAGGCCATACATTATTTGTCACAACAACTCAACTCTGCTGTTGTAGCACAAAAGTAGCCACAGACAGTGTGAAAAGCAAATGAGTATGGCTGTGTACCAGTATAACACTATGTACAGAAGTAGGCAGCAGGCCAGGTGTGGCCCTGGAATTCTAATCGGCCAGCCACTGGTCTAGTAGAAATCAAATAACTAGCTAGACTACAATTAAAGAACTGAAGATAATTTCTTATCACAGATGTTACCCAACTTCCTAGCTAAAAGCCACCTTTTCTTTTCTGAAAGTCTTATCATCCCCCCTGAGGTGGAAGACGGGGAGGAGGCAGTTGTGAAGACATAAGAAGTGGAAAGGGTGTGGCGGTTATGAAAATGTGCCACTCAGATACCAAGTCATAGAGACTGTCATTGACCAAAGCCCCCACTCAGCTCCTGCCCCTCTCATCCATGACCACATACACGTGAGCCAAGCTCCCTGCAGGTCACACCCAGGGACCAGACACAGTGTACGTGCCACTCAGGCCCATTCCTGTGAGATGCAGGACACCTCTCATGAGCAACTTGGGGTCAAGCACCCCTTCCATTGGCCTGACCCAATATTTCTTAGAACTGTGCTGCAGTCTGATACTCTTCATACCCAGTCCTTCTCTGTTTCTCATTTTGAGAGTGTAAATATTATAATACAGAAGGACAACCGTCGGAAATGCAACAACCTCTCTTCTCTGTTGTGAGGCTAGTCTCCATGAACCGGAAGGAGGAAAAGACAGGGCTAGGACTGATGGATAGATCACACCCAACTCTTGAAGAACCCCAACTCCTCCAGGACAGGGGCCAGCATGACACTCCACAATCTGCTATTTCCTTTTTGGGGATAAAATACATTCAGTCATTAACCCCTAGAGGTTGAAACTGTTCAACCACTCAAACTTTACCTGAATGCTCCAAGACCATGAGAAAAAACAATTAGTGGATATTTTTCACCAGTCCTCAGAGGGGAATTCCAGCTTACAGGAGCTGTCATTGATCCTAGTCAGAAATGGAAGAATATAATTAGTGTTTTCTCTGACTTGAATGTTGCTGGTTAATTTAAGCTTACATCTCGTTAGTATAAAATCCCAACCCATGGAATTTATATTCTTACGCATTAATAGCATATTCATAAAACAGTCTCTTACTAGATACCCACTGACCAAGGACCCAAACCATGTGTTGTTTTCCTAAGACCATAGGATCATTCATTAATTATCAGTTCTCCTGGCCAGCTCTGAACTTAAGGTGAGACATCTTTATACATATAGGTGTATAGGAGAAGGCTATCTCTCCTTACCAATCCCAGGTTTTGGCAACACTTTAAAGGGAATGTTCCGAAATCAAACTACTAGTAAAGCTCAGGAACACTGCAACCCAGAGTCTTCGAATTGGAGATTCCTCTCTTTCTAACCAGATCAAGAGAAAGGTGGAGAGACCGCTGACTTCATACTTAGATGTGGCTTTGGATACAGTTATGCCACTTACTAGCTATTGACCTCGGGCAAGTTAACTCTCTATGCTTCAGATTACTTTTCTGTAAAATGAAGGAAATGATCATCTATTTCATAGGGTTTTTGTGAGAATTATATTTAAGTAGGTAGCATGTAAACTGCCTATCCAGTCACATAGTACAAGGCACAAAAAAATGGAAGATACTGTCTTTTCTTCCATTACTTCTCAATTCTTACTGTTATTGTTATCATCAATTATTTGTGTTTCATTTTTTCATCTATAAAATGGAGACATGATCATGAAGATTGAATGTGATGATTGGTACAGGAGTGATTTACAAGTTATTCGTTCACCATACAGATGTGTAGTTATACTATTTTCATCATTTCTATTATAAGTGGTTTTTCGGAAAACTCCAGGGACATGTTTAAAATAAATGCCAAAAGCTGTCGGTAGTTTTGAGGGGGGAATCTAAAGATATAGTTAACACCAGCCCAACAGTAGTGTCTGGTTAAACAGATAAGGAGGGAAAAGTCTATATGAGTGAAATGTAGACAAGCTGAATGATGAATGCACATCAGATTGTCCAAGGGAGAGAGGCTAGTCCCTCAGAGGTGGGTGATGGGAATGAGAGTAGATTCTCCTCATTTATACTAAGCAAGAAATAAGCATCAGCCCAGCTGCTACTCTCACCACATCATTGCTGCCTCACAGTAGTACATAAGAAGAAAAACTAAAGACCAGCCATTGTGAGATGTTACAGCCAGTCTGAAAGTCTGTTACTTTCATTCCCTCCACCCATCCCATTATATTCAGAATGGACAAAAAGAGAATGCTTGATTCACTGATAGTTTTCCTGGCTTTTGGCCTTTTAAGAAATATGTTCTTTCTTTATCATCTTAGGAGAAGTTCAGATGAGAAAAATCGACTTTGGTCTTTAACTGCCTGAAACTCTTGCTGTTTTCAAGGCTTTCTTATATTCTAGAGCCTACAAAGTGGGATCAGCAGAAATCTTACCAAACAGTGAGTTCAAAATTTTGCCCATAAGCCAGCGTGTTCCAAGAAATTTACTAAGACCAAAAAAATACTCTTTGTTTGGGATCCAAATGGTTTCAGAGTGCACATCACCTTGGGATGGATAATACACACGCAAGAAGGTACTCTGTAGAGGACAGAAATCAATGCTTGTTTAGTGATATTGCTTCTCAAACAGATTCCAACAGCTATTTTGCCTATTTAATTAGTGGGGACCCAAATACCTCTGTTGTTCATGGAGAGGTCCAGAGACTTTTAAAGATGCTGTCATAATTGAATGCAATTGAAAGAGAAGAGAAATAGTACAACAATATTCTTTCTGAGTGAAAAGAAAGTTTGAGCAGTCTGGTTTCATCCATTAAGGAAGGGAAAAATGGAGTTTATAAGTCAAGTTAATCAGATGACAGCAATGGATTGGGGAATGACTTAACTGGCAAAAGGCTTCCTATGAAACAATGCAAATGGCAAAATGAGTCATTCTCAAGGGAGGGCAAGGTCAAGTTTCAAAACCTCTAGTGAGCCATAGCAACAGTTAATATTACAATATAAGGATAAGTGGCATTAAAGCATTACCTTATTAGTGTATTTAAACATCAAGTCTGTACAACTGACGGAATAAGGTCCGTTTCCTGTGGGGATTTTAGTTTGGCCAAACATTGCAGCAGCCATCAGAGCTTGTAATTTACTGATCCGTGCTGAAAAACAGGTAAATATTGTCACCCATTACTCCCAGACTTTATTATGCAAATAAATTCCAAGGGAATCAAGTTTCTGTCCATAGTTTCTGGCCTCCTTCATCTCTTTCCTAACTAGTAAAGGACACAAGAAATTATTGAGGGCCTGCTGTATGCAAAGTACCATGTGGGGAGAAGGATGGAGGTAGTCACAGCCCTTCATCAAGACACTTGGGAAGGGCACCTCCTAATACTTACAGCCTTGCCCTTACCTTCTGCTCCAATCCAGTGCATATTAAAGGCCACTTTCCAAATCTGTCTTTCCTAAACATAGACTTTGTCTCACATTTCTGATTTGCCCTTACAACTCCCATTGGGTATCTCCACCTGATGTCCTTCCATAGGAACAAGAAAGACAGTGGTACAACATGAAACTAAATAACCATCTATCACCCCTTCCCCTGCCTCATTCTCCAGCCACAGAGACTGCAACCCCAGAATTTCCTATCCTGTGTACCCCAAATCAGAAAGCTGGGGATCATCTTACTCTCCTACCTCTTTCTCACCAACTCCTTAAATTCAACTAAGTCTCAATTTGTAATACTTGTTTTTCATTTAGGATTATCTCTCCAATATACCCATGACCCTCAGGCTCACTCACTCATTTATACCTTCACTGTCTCTTGACTAGACAGTTGCCCTCTCTCCTAACTGTTCTATTTCTCTTGGATCTTGGCCTTTTCAAATGCATCCTTCACCCAGCTCCTGGAGTGATTTAAAATACAAATGTCACCAGGCAATTCTTCTTACAATCCTTCAATGGCTTCCTATGATCAGGTGGTTTTTCATAAAGGGGGGAGCGTGTTGGAACCTTTTGGGGAGGCAGCTTGTAGGTGGTATTTGAATCTACACATGCCTTCCCAAGCTATTTCCACTGCTACTTGAGGCACAGTTGTGGCCCATCCTTCCAGTGTTCTGGCTTTGAAACGTGTTCATAGGCACACAAGCTAAATCCCAAATTCCTGGGCACTGTAAGAAAGACCCTCCGTGACCTGGAGGTCCATCATCTCATACTCTTCTCCTGCTTTTCCCCTTCCATGTGCTCCAGTGCTCTGGAGCTATCCACGCGGCTATTTGATGCCTCTGCACCTTTGTACACGTTATTCCCTGTCGTGGCAAATTCCTATTCCACCTTTAACATCTTGATTCTATCAAGTCTTCTCTGAAGCCTTCCCAGATCCCCCAGACGTAACCATATTACCCTTAGTATTAAATCAATTCCCTGTATATATTTTCATCATTCTTCCTGTCATCTTACAATAAAATTACGTGTTTACACACTCTGTCTCCCACGGTAGGCTCTTTCTTAAGAGCTGTGTCTGTCTTTGTATCCTCAGATCTTAATACAATGTCTGACACATAGTCAGTGCTCAATAAATATTTTTCAGAATAAGCTGAACAGTTTTTCACTGCCACTGGTCTCTCATTTCCATCAAATGCTTTATGGTATACATCCTTTTTTTTTTAAGATTTTAATAAAAGTATAGCTAACGTACAATATATATGAGTTTGGGTATACACAGTAGTTATTCAACTATAGACCTAAAGAAGTGATCACCAGATAAGTCCAGCAACCATCTGACACCATACTATGCTATCACAATATTATTGACTGTATTTCCCATGCTGTACATTACATCCCCGTGACTTATTTGTTTATACCTGGAAATTTGGACCTCTTATTCCCCTTCACCGTCCCCCCCTTTTTAATTTTTTAATTACATTTGACATTCACTATTATTTTATATTAACTTCAGATGTACAGCATAGTAGTTAGACATTTATATAATTTAACAAGTGATCGTCCTAACTAGTCTAATACCCACCTGGCACTATGCAGTTATTACTGTATCATTGGCTATATTCCCTATGCTTTACTTTACATCCCTGTGATTATTTTGTAACTATCAATTTGTACTTCTAAATCCCTTCACCTTTTTCACCCTGTCCCCTAACCTTCCCCATCTATCACCCCACAAATCTAGTACCCATCTGACACCATACATAGTTATTACAATATTATTGACTATATTCCTTATGCTATACCCTACATCGCCATAACTAATTTGTAACAACAAACTTGTTCTTTTTAATAACTTCCCCTTTTTCATTCACCCCCCCCCCCCAAACCCCTTCCCATTTGGCAACCATCAAAATGTTTTCTGTATCTATGAGTTTGTTTCTGTTTTGTTCGTTAATTTTGTTCTTTAGATTCCACATACAAGTGAAATCACATTGCATCTGTCTTTCTCTGTCTGACACTCCACTCAGCACAATACCTTCCAGGTCCATTCATGCCGCTGCAGATGGTGAGAAGCCATTCCCTTCCCTGGCCGAGCAATATTCCATTGTATATACATAACACTTCTTCTTTATCCATTCATCCATTGACAGACACCCAGGCTGCCTCACATCTTGGCCATTGTAAACAATGCTGCAACGAACATATGGATGCCGAGCGTTTGGGTTTCTTAGGGTAAATACCCAGAAGTGGGATTACTGGGTCTTTTTTTGTCTCTTCCTAGAGCCTTAGTTTTAAAGTCTATTTTGTCTGGTATAAGTATTGTTAATTCGGCTTTTTTGTTGTTGTTTGTTTCCATTTTCATAAAATAACTTTTTTCTCCCTTTACGTTCGGTCTGTTTGTGTCTTCAAATCTGAAGTGAGTCTCTTGTAGGCAGAGGTAAGGGTTTTGTTTTCTTATCCATTGAGTCTCTGTATATCTTTTGATTGGCGCATTTAATCCATTTACACTGAAAGTAATTGTTAAGAGATATGTAGCTATTGCCATTTTATTATTCATAGTTTTCATCTTTTTTTTTTTTCCATCTTAAAGAGGTCCCTCTAACATTCTTTGTAACACTGGTTTAGTGGTGATGAACTCCTTTAGCTTTTTCTTTCTGGGAAGCTCTTTATCTCTCCTTTGACTTTAAATGTTAGCCTTGTTGGGTAGAGTACCCTTGGTTGTAGGTCCTTGTTTTTCATCACATTTAACATTTTGTGCCAATCCCTTCTGTCCTGCAAAGTTTCTGTTGAGAAATCAGCTGACAAACTTATAATTTATAAGGGGAGCTCCCTTATAAATTACTAGTTTCACTTACTACTTTTAGGATGCTCTCTTTGTCTTTAACCATTGCCATTTTAATTATAATGTGTCTAGGTGTGGGCCTGTTTGGGTTCATCCTGTTTGCTACTCTCTGTGCTTCCTGGACTTGTATGTCTGTTTCCTTCACCAGGTTAGGAAAGTTTTCAGTCATTATTTCTTCAGATAGGATCTCAATGCCTTGCATTCTCTCTTCTTCTTGTGGTACCTCTATGATGCAAATGTTGTTACGTTTCATGTTGTCCCAGAGATCTCTTAACCTGTCCTCATTTTTTGGATTCTTTTTTCTTTCTGCTGTTCTGATTGGGTGTTTTCTGCTACCTTGTCTTCCAAATTGCTGATTCAATCCTCTGCTTCATCTAGTCTGCTGGTGATTTCTTCTAGTGCATTCTTCATTTCAGTTATTCTATTCTTCACTTCTGACGGGTTCTTCTTTATGGTTTCTATGTCCTTTTTCATACTTGCTATCTCTTTGTTGAAGTTTTCACTAAGTTCCTTGAGCATCCTTATAACCATTGTATTGAACTCTGTCTCTAGTAGGTTGCTTGCCTTCATTTTGTTTAGTTTTTTTTTTCTCAAGTTTGCTCCTGTTCCTTCATTTGGGACATATTTCTTTGTTTCCTCATTTTGGCTGTCTCTCTGTGTTTGTTTCTAAGTATTAGATAGAGCTGCTATGTCTCCCAATCTTGGCTGGGTGGCCTTATATAGTAGGCATGCTTTGGGGCCTTGGCACAGTCTCCCCGGTCACCTGCACCAGTTGCTCCATGAGGGTCCCTGGTATAGGACTGTGTGTGCTATAGTTGAGCCTTGATTGCTATTCACACATCAGTGGGTGGCATTGGCCCTCAGGCTGAGTGGCTGTGTGGTTTGGCCACATCTACAGCTTACAGGCTGCTTTGTGGGGGGCTTACCTCACTGAGGGGCATTCGTCCCAGTGTGCTCTAGTGCCTGTTGAGACCAACCTGTGAGTATGCCGCTTGTGGGCTAATTGAGTGGTACTCTGCTGTGGTCTGAAGCCAATCTCTAAGTATGTTGGTTCTGGGGACTCTTGAGAGGGGCTCCCATGCAGGCCCAGTTCACCCACTGCCTGTGACCAGCCGGGGACTACCTGGTAGGAGCTACAAAGCAATCCATAGTTGTTTGCTGCCTGTGCTGAAGTTGGAAATACGTGGGAGAGGCCATACTGTAAACTGAAAACATCTGCCACCAGCACCGGTCCTGGGGTAAAAGCCAGGACACCACGAGGCCTGCTGCCACCTGCCAGCTCCTTTAAGGTTCAGCCACTGATAAAGCCTCGTGCCGTACACGATTTGGGTGAGGCAGGGTCTCATGGAGTCACTAGAGTGGGAAGAGTTGTGGTCACCATGTTAATGTAGACTCTGGTTTGGTGCCAGTGCTGAGCTACTCAGCAAAAGTCTCAGAGCACACCAAAGGCAGTTGCTGCCCACCTGGGGCCTGCAGACTCCAATAGTTTTCCAAGGAAGAGTGCATTGTGGACATGGATGGCTGCTTGCCAGAAAGTGCTTCCAGTTGGGCAAATTGGGTGGGGCGGGGTCCCAGGGAGTCAGCAGGGTGAAGCAGTGAAGCTCAATAGGTCAATCAGATTCTGATTTGGCCAGAGGGGAAGGACTCAACACAGGAAAGATGGTGCCCATCTGCCAGCTGCATAGAAGACCCCTTCATAGGGAAAATGCCGACTGTCTTCCTATCCTCGCACCGAAGCTACACATCCCAGTGTGCCCCCGTATGCCTCTGATGCCCCCTGAGTCACCGTCTTTCTGCTGGAGCCCAAGGTGAGTGCCTGAGAGCAAATGAGTCTGTACCTGTCCTTTTAAGAGGATGTTAGTTTCCTGCAGCCTTTCATCCCACTTAGATGGTCGGAATCCTCACTGCTTTTCACAGCCAGGTATTATGGGGGCTTTTCTTCCTGGCACCAGTACTCTGGGCTGGGGAGCCTTGTGTGAGGCTGGGGACATTTGCTCCTCTGGAGGGAACCACCGTGGTTGGTATATGCCTCCTGATTATCAACCGCCACACAGAGGTTTGGGGCCCAGCCCATTTTGCATCTCTGCTCCTCTTACCAGTCTCGACGTAGCTTTTTCTTTATAATTTTAGTTGTAGGAGTTCTGTTCATCTAGACTTCAGATGGTGCTCCAGGTTGATTGGTCTATAACTTAGTTGTAATTTCAGTATGTTCATAGAAGGAAACAGGCAAAGTATTTATCTACTCTGCCATCTTGGATCTCCCATCCATGGTGTACATTCTTTTACCCACCCACTCTTGAAACTTTCTCTCCCTCTGGTGTCAAAACCCTTCCACACACCTGCAATTTCATCTCACCTGTCTCCTTCTTTCTAAACCCCAACCAAGTCCATATTTAATTTCAAGATGGTGAGTCCAAATATCAGTATATCCAGACTTTTACTTTTCTAGATTCGACTTGCCCACTACTTTCCCTGTTGGACTGGGAGTTGACTACTCTGCTAGAAAGACACTTTCATGCTCTCCATCACATTCTGCCTCTGCCAGTAAGACACCTAGAATTATGTTAAGTATGGTACCTGCATTGATATTATAAGGCATCATCCAGAAAGATTTTGAGTCATGAGAAGAACTCCATTTATATCCTCCACATCGGTGACATGTGTGAAGCACCTGCCAGTGATGAGCCTTTCAACACATAAGGTCTTGCTACTCAAAGTTGGTCCATGGACCAGTATCACTGGTATCACCTGGGAACTTGGAAATGCAGGATCTCAGGCCTCACAATTCTACTGAACCAGAAAAGGTATGCCTATTAAAGTTTAAGAAGCACTGGGCAAAGGTACCAGGCCACCTGGCCTGCCACATGAGTCAGCAATTCACAGGCATATGGTAGGAGGTAGTTCCAAGGAAAGCAGGGGGTGAGATGAATAGACCTTGGGTCTTAGAACCAGGTGATCCTATTTTGGTTTCCAACTGTACCTCTTCTAAGCTATGATACTCTGGTCTAGGTAATTTACTCCCCTCTCTTATCCTCATGTGTAAAGTGGGGATGAAAGCACTTGACCAGCCTGTAGGACAGTTGTAAGGACGCTGTGATACATATGTCAAGTACCAAACACAGAACACAACATACAATAGGCGGACATCTGATATTATCTGTCCCTTATCTGGAGTTAGTTAACTCTGGCTACCCAAATAGTATATAAGCCCTTAAAGGAGTTTTAGCTAACCTAAGCTAAGCCATACCATTTTCCCTGCAGTCAGATTCAAAATCCAAGGCATTTCCTTAGAGATTGAAAAAAAAAAAGAAAAAGAAAACATAACATTACCTGTAAGGCTAACATGTTAGGGTCTATTTTGAAATAGAAATGGCTCTTTTTCTCCCATTTAAGACTGTCTATGGAGCCATGCTTCCTGGTCAAGTCCAGAGGACAGCAGGGTAGGCCATGCCTGCCTTTCCTTCTGTGAGGAGCAGCCTGTGTTCTGCTGTGCCCCTTCCCACAGGTGGGCATGGTGTGACTGTGCAGGGATTGAAGGGGAGGACTGGTTCACAGAGTTTGGTGAGGAGCCCAGAGAACCCACATCTGCCTTGGAGACAATACGTCTGGAATTGGGAGTTTAGTTCTAGAGCCATGGGAGGGTTCCAAGTTGGATGAGTTTCCCCTTGTGAGAATTCAATTCCACCTGTGCTCTGGGAACATTTTCCAATAATCTAGGCATGCCCTGGTTCTCAAACATCTGCTCTACCGAAGAGCCTCCTCACTCAGCGTTCAGTTCAAGGTAAAGCTATAGACCTGCCTATTCCAGCACAGAAGGTCTTAAGAAACTTCAGGCTGGCCCAGGTTTAGGTCTACAGGACCCTGTGGCCAGCCAGTGCCAGGGGTGCTGAACAAAAGGCTCAGCTAATGCAGTCATGGTCCTGGATTTCCTGTTCTCTAACCGTCTACCTGGATTCATCATGAAGGAAGAAGCGGCAGGAGTCTTGTTAGGTTGAATGACCACTCTCTAGATGATAAAATTTGGTGGTTCAACACTTACGTCACTTCCTATTTTTCTTCAACTTTATTTTCATAAAAGCATAGGAACTCTTGGTATGTTATTAATCCTATTACATATTTCTAGTGGAATTCTTAGTATTTCTGGTATTTATTCCTCGCTTTGGAGATGGACTGTATTTAGGCTAGGACCATTACATTCTCTTATATGGCTTTATGTCCTCCATTAGCAAATAGGATATCTCTAACCTATATTTATAAACCTTTTACATGCATAACCATATTTTCTATGTATTCAGTTAGTAAGAAGAATATAAGGAATCATCTTTTATTTTAATCTTTTATTCAATAAACTGTTTCTAATAATTAAAAAATATTCATGCATTTATTTTTGAGCATTTAGAATGTGTGGGGCATTGGACTTAATGCTGGACCTACAAAGGGGAAAATTAATTAGTCTGCAAGCTCCTTGAACTTGACTACAAACTCTTTGGCTTAATTACAAGTATATCAGTGATGACTCAGATTCCTGGTTAAGTGTTGTTGAATTAATGGACCTGTAAGATATTGTGTCATTTCCTGTGCAAATGTAGATATAAGATAGAATTCCTCTGCTACTGATGCATTCATTTCCCCAACTGCGAGGTAGGGTGAAATTCATAAGGTGCTGGGTTATGAAAGGTCTTTTGTAAATGTTACAGTAATGAGTCACCCATCAAGCCTGAATAACTAGATCCAGAGGGACCATATCTATCCAGGTGCACAGGTCTGTGGGTATAGACGTATGACACCATTCAGAAGCCACCTACACTGCTCACCTGAGGAGACTGGATAGAGAACTTCATGAATCACAGCCCTTTGGGACTGGCAGGAATTCACAAAGCTCCAGAAGCAATCTCTCTGCAATACAGGTGATGCTAGATGTATCTGTTTCTAGATGGCTGTCCCACTCTGGCCATTCTTCCTGGGCTTGTCTACACGTTCTTTTCCTCTCCTTCTCTCCCACCACAGGTAAGAAAGAGCAAGGGATGCAGTCATTTCTCATCTGGAGCACTTTAGTCCCTACTTGTCCCTGCTTCTCCCTGTCACTAGATAGAAAAGATTACTCTCCTCTGCATCCCAGACCCTAAATTGCCACCTTCTCACACCAAGACTACCAGGACAACTGTTGAGCAAAACATCTGCCTCTCCTTCACCTTCGTGGAAGCAGGTTTTGAGGACGCTTCTGGGGGGAAGTTTACGGGAGTTGTGTTACTGTGTTTGAGTGGAAGTGGGTTCAAGCTGTGAGGGAGAGAAGGGGCATCGAGGGGCATGAGGCCTGCAACCTGGGTTTCCAGCTTGTCTGGTTCTGTCCTGCAGTCATGACATTGGAGAAGGCAGGCGCTTCTTCGGGTTCCGTTGGAATGAGGAGAAAGTGAGGCCCTGTCCCCTTTCCCCTGGAGAATAAAGGGCCTCTGTGAGCATCTTCCTGACAGAACTAGCTTAGGCGTCCATACATGCAACTACTCTGAGGCCACTTTGAATCTGGCTACAGGTCAGTTGCTAAAGCCCTTGAACAAATACACCTCTTACCTGATGATTCAATGTGGGCAACAGGGTTTAGGTCTTGCCAGTCAAAAGGATGAACCAGAGTGAGGCAGCTGCAAAGGCAGAGAAGCGCATGCAATGTGGGTGGTCGCATCTTGGAAGCTGAGCAGCGGTTTCAGCTTAACCTTCTTCAAGGCAGATTATTAAAAGAAAAAAGAAAACAAAACATGCAATAAAGAGGACTTAAACAATCTGACAAATCAGCTCTGTTAGATACTAGTAACATGATTTTATATATTATAAGGAAAGAAGACATTTGGAAAGAATGGAACGTGCATTTTTCTGAAAGTCGCTAGGGTGGCCAAATCCTTGGAAATCTGGTGTTTAGAGCACAGAAACACTTTTAGGCTGTTACATTAGGCTTTTGGTAATTAGTTCTCTAACTTTGTAACAATCTAGTGTGGTTACAAAGAAGAAAATCAAAATATAATAATTATAACAATTACACATCATAATCATAATAATATCCATAGGCATGTTTAGCACATAGTAAACACTCGGTAGTTTTGGCTCGTATTTCCATCATAATTATAAAATTATCATAGTGCTACAGCTGTGGTTGTTTTTGGCGTTGTGTTGACGATGTTATATTTTTTTGGTTATCTCTATAATCCTACTAGACTGAGCTTCCCAGAGGCAGAGGTCAGGTCTTTATGGGTATTTATTAGGCAAATGTTACATACCTCTGCTAGACAACAGTTGTGGAAATACTGGAAAATTTGACATATCCCTGCTCTGCGGAGCTTGAAATGGCATATCTGAGACAAGACTGGCACATATAACATAAGAAGGTGGAAAATAGCAGAGACATTTAAAAATTCTTAAACGATAAGGTACAAATTCTCAGGGCAACAGGAATTCAGAGGAGATAAGGCTGTAGCAAGGTCAACTCATATCACACAGGTAATAAAACTCCAGATAGGTAGCTAGGAAAATTGTCCCTGGAGCTCTAACCTTCTTGGGCTACTTGGAGAATGACTGACTGCAGGAGTATTTGGAGCAAAACGTTCCAAAGGTTTTTTTCTAAAAACCCTTGGAAACTGCAGAGTTTTTTTCTAAAAAGAAAACCCTTGGAAACTGCAGAGTCATTGTGTACAAATTGAGGGAAATAGCTACTGAGTGTCCCAAATAAGCAGTAGAAGAAGCTGAACTAAAAGTCAGGCTGTATGCTTGCCAGCTTCCACCACTACCCCGCTGTTACACCGTCACTGCTTACTTTTCATCAGATAACATCATCCACAGAAAGTATTTACAAGGTCAAGAGCAGAGGGCTTTAGAAAATCCCACCCCTTATGCTTACAGCCTATGACTAAATAAGGGGAAGGTCATTCAGCCCATTAGGAAAATCACTGGGGATGAATATGAGGGGGAAAAAAGGAAGACAACGTGAAATACATAAGATCAACAGCAATATTTTAGGAACATGGAACATGGCACTGATGCAAAGGTTAGCTTGCCCACAACTCCTTGGTATTCATCCGACCTTCCCTCTCCATAACCTCAGGAAGAAGTAGAGACAGCCAATTGCTGGCAGGGCTTCCTCAAGTCCTCCAAGCAGGACTGGAGTGCTTGCTCTGCCCTCCCCATGTTTCCTACCAGACCAGTGCTAGAGCCATCACCTTCGGTCCTCAGGGCACAGCAAGGCAGAATCAAGACCCGGGGAAATGCATGCTCGAGTTCCCAACCTGACCTCGTGCAAGCCGCAAAAGCTCTTGGGGGACCTTTGAAGATACGGATTCTTCAGCCCCACCCCAAACCTCCTGACTCATAAATCTTCAGAAGCAGGTCTGGACATCTGCATGCTGGCTACCTAGGGATTCGGACACAGCCAACCGCAGCATATAGTGTTTGGAAACTGCTGGTTTTTCATCACCCTATCATATGTGCTATCTGATCTCATCCTCAAAGTAATAATCCTCTCAATAATTTGATGACTGGCTGACTCAGTTATTCATTCATTTGTTCATGCTTTCATTTACTCAATTTTAAGAGTGCCTATGTATCAGTCCCTATGTTTAGGATAATAAGATTTTTAAAATAGGTGTGATTTTTGTCTTCAAAATCCCCAGCAGGGAGAGACACCTCCAAATAATCACAGTGAAAGCTCTAACAGATCATTTACAAGATTTAGTGGAAATAAAGGTCTGGTGGGCATAAAAGAAGAGAAGTAAATTTTAACACCTCCGTCTTTCAGTTTGGGGGATGAAGACCAATGAAACATGGACAGGCTATGCAACTTGCCTGAGGTCATCCAGTGAGCCCCTGGCATGGGCAGGACTAGATGGCAGGTCTTCCTCCTTTGACCCCAGTGTACTAAGTGATAAAAGGACCCACACAGCATCCTTCGCCTCTCTTCACCTTCCCAATGCCACAAAATGCACTGCCTTACCCTGTCACCTCTGGTGTACTTTGTGGGATGGAAAGATATGCTGGGACTGTCCTCAGCTGATGGCAGTTTCCCTGAAGTCAGGAAAGGAGGTCTCTTCTGGGCCGGGCTCATCAAGAGCACCAAAGGAGAAGGCACCTCCCACCTCAGGACGCAGAGGCTCACCTCACCTGTCTGGGTACAGTCAGGCCATGGACCCCCAGCAACACAGAAGGCTGCCTCGTCTTTGCTCTGGCCGCTTTCTGCAAACACCTCCGTTCCCACACTTTTCATCCTCTACTGCGATTGTTTACAGAATTGCTTCACCTAGTAGCCGGTGAGTGGCCTCAATTGTCTTCTTATTACTCCTTCCCACAGGGCTCAGCATATCATAAGCACTAGTAATTGATTCTGGAAGGAGGATGAAGGATCTTGTCTTCCTGTTGGTATGGGCTACCTTCAGGTAGCTCAGAAACACATTCCCAGAGATGATTTCACACCAGGCAGTGACTTCTCAATATGCCTACAAGCCACTGAAGTGGGTAGAGGTCAATTGCTTGGGCTTTAGTGCCCTAGAGCCCAACTGCTTGGAGCTGAATCCCCAGCCTTGCCACCAGCAGTGTGACCTCCTGCAAACTGTGGAAAGTTTCAGTGCTTTACTTCCTAACCTGTAAAATGGGGCTGAGGATGATAATACTACCCAGGGTTAAATGATAAATATACATGAAACAGTGTTTTTGAGGATAGCTACATGCAAACAGGAGCATACTCATTTTGCATTCCTGGCACATGCATTGCCTATAAATATGTAGCTGCTCAATAAATGGTAACTAAATAAAAACTAAGGCGTGAATCAAGACTTTGAAATAGGAACAGGAAGACGTCTTGTTTGCCGATTGGAGCCAATCAGCAGTGAGTTGTTGGTCATCACCCCCTGTGTCCATAGGTTCTGCTGACTAGACCTTATGGGTGTCATTAAGGGTTCTAACTTCCCTAGGCACTATCATTAGCATTTCTCCTACATTTCTTGGGGAACTTCCTGTGCATTGCCCTTCTTCTCCTCTTCAGGCTGTCTGTACCCTGGTAATACCTGGGGCACCCCTTGTGGTTACCACCATGGCCTGCCGCCCAAAATGTATCAAATGTCCCACATTCTCAGCCCCTTACACTGGGCTTCCCAAGGGGCAGCTCCCTAATCTAACAAGCTGCCAAGAGGTACTGGTGTGCTCATGAGCCTTTCTTCATTAGCTTCCAGATAACAGCCCTTTCTTTAGGCAAGGTCTTGTAGAGACATCTTATCAAAAGCCCCAAAAATTTACTCTAGAGGAAAGAGTCACATGCTATTGGGGAGACATATTTTGGAGGAAAGACTTTTAATGTCCTCCAAATCAGATTCCAGAAGCAGTAATCCACTGTGGTACCCCAGAACTGGCTGCCAAGCTGCAGATAAGAGTGAGTGAGATTGTGCTCTATCATAAATTAAGATCTTGCATGATTCAGAGTACGGTTTGTGACTCTGTGTTTGAGGGAGGAGACAGATAATTGACAATACTTAAGTCGGGGGGGAGGGGGGTGAGGACATCAGAGTTCTCTTCTTGGAATGCTACCTCTCATAATTGCAAACAAAAGTGGGACAATTGTTCTTTTCTGAAAGAAATGTTTCTCTCACTGTGGGAAAACATAAGCCAGTCAGTCTTCTCTCAGGAGGTCCAATAGTGAAAGGGGCAGTTCTGGACAAGAGGGCCTTTTAAAACGAGATTGCTGATGCTATGGGCAAAAGGCTAACGAAGCAAAAGGAAAGAAGATTTTGGTATCAGTCCTAGGAGTATATTTGGTATCAGTTTTATGTTATCTAAAAATCTGAATGAGAACTTTTGGGACTGGAAAGAGAACTTGATGAAGCATGCTTCTGGAAGAATCTACAAATGCTCCTCATTAACATATCATAGGCATCTGGGAAGAGACCCAGGGATTGGTTTTTCAGTGTCTCAACTTGTTGATTTTAGTTTTGTTTTGCTTTAATATTAGCAGAAACTCTTAAAGATAAACGAAGAAGTCCGTTGACTGCAAACTCAGACCTGAATCCAGAACTTGATTCCTGGTTTAGTTAAGTTGTTAGAGGAGATCATGGAAAGGACATGACCACCTATTGACCCTCAAGTGGGACCTGGGCTCGTCCCTCCCTCCCCAGTCCTTGGAATGTGCATTCTGCCTCCTTTCCCCACGTTAGAGACTGCCAAGGACATAGCCTTGAGATAGAAGCGTGGTGTGGAGACCAGCCGGACGTATGCGTGAATGATCCCAGTTAAGGCCTCTATGTAAACTTTTCAGATTGTGGTAGGCAGTGGCTGAAATCTATTCATCTTGCAGTCACCCAAGACCAGCCTCATCTGTAAGTTCCCTTTCTCATTAAGATGCCACCTACCAATCTAGAGTGATCTGCCTCTCTCTTAGGTCTCTCCCTGCCCTCCACGTATATAGGAGCTCCGGTTTCAGATTGTACCTGGGAAGCTCCAGAAGTTGCAAAGGAACAGATATTTAAAAAGGTGAAATGATGGTGTCAGATGGGTACAAGACTTATTGGGGTGATCACTTCATAAATTATAAAAATGTTTCATCACTGTGGTGTACACCTGAAACTAAAATAATATTGCGTGTCGACTGTAATTGAAAAATTAAAAAATTAAGAAAATAAAAATAAACAAAAAGGTGATATGAGGCATAAATAGCTTTTTGTTGAGCACTTACTATGTGCCAACCCTGTCTGGCTAGGCACCTTATGTAATTGCTAGTCCTCACAACGAGGAATAGAGATAGGCAGGTATTATTACCTTCATTGTAAAGTTAAAAACACTGAGGCTTGGAAAGATTGGCTGACTCATGTGACTGATAGGTTTCAGAGGTTTGATCAACAAACCCAGCCCTCAGAGGTAAATGAGAAAAAGCTGTCGGTATAGTATGCTCTCATTTTTATTTTAGTATATACATTTATACACAAATAGGAAAGAAAAATGTCTAGATTAATATAAAGCCAGAATGTTCTCAGTGGTTATTATTAAAGTGGTAGGATTATAGGTGATTTTAATTTTCTTTGTTTTAAACATATACTTTTTAAGTTTGTCAACAATGAACATGCATTACTTGAGTAGGTAAAAATGAAAAGAAACAAAACCCTAGCTCTTTCCTCGGGCAACTAAACCTAAACAAAAGGCTTACCTGTCAGAAAGAAACTAGACTTTTACATATTTTACTTGCAATTCACACACAATATTGGATTTGAGGCTTTGCTTTGGAGCAATAATTTTAGGAGAAAGGTATGCTTAGTTTCAGTTTGAAAGTTTGGGACAGGTCTTTTCCTGAGAAAATCATTGGTTTGTGGTTATTACAATTCCAAATTAGTACCTGTGAGCTAGGCATTGTACTGGGCTTTTACGGGAGTCCCAACGTGTGTGGTATGGTGTGGTATGTGCGGTGTGTGTGCATATGCTGGGTGGTGATGTGTAGGATAGATAAAAGAGAAATAATATGCTTTAAAGAGTGCCAGATTTTGTGGTTCAGATAAAAATGCACATAACTTACTCTAGTTCTGGTCAAACTATGAGATATTAACTAATTCAATCCCCTTGTTTTACATACAAAGAAACTGAGGCCCAGGGAGGGGAAGCAACTTGCCTGAAACCACACAGCAAATTAGTGGCCAAGCTGGAATAAAAATACCTGTTCTCTGGTCACTGGGTCATCAAGTTTATAACAGCAGTGAGCCCTACACTATAGGCATAATGCATCTGGGCTCCTTTGAGGAGACCATGGGTCCTGTCGTGATCTGGACGGGGAATATTGCAGCTGCCAAGGGCAATGGGCAGGGCCTCAGTTTGCAATCAGACGGATCAACTCTGGCCGTCAATGCACATCAGAAACCTAAATTTCCTAATGAGTGAAATGGGATTACCAATACCTACCTCATAGGGTTGACGAGGTGAGGGAAATGCCAGCACAGAGCCAAACACATCAACTGTCAGTGAATGTCCCTTTTCCTTCTACACCAGGAACAAGCTCCACTCCATTGGGAGCAAAATATATTAGACACTAGACACTACATTCTGAGAAAGGAAAGAGCCCAGCGGTCTGAAAGTTGGTGAGTCCATCCTGCTGTGTTGCCGAGACAGCGTCAGTGGCACAGGTTAGGGCTCAGTCAGGTCTCTCGCCCTCTGCACCACTAACGTTTGGGACCAGGTCATTCTTTGCTGTGGGGCAGTTCTGTGCATTGAGGATGTTTAGCAGCATCCTTGGCCTCTAGTCACCAGATGCCAGTAGCAGTGCTCCCACCCCCTCAGTTCTGACAAACAAAAATGTCTTCAGACATCACCAAGTGTCCCTTGGGTGGGGCGAGGGGGTGGGGAAAGGGCAGAGTGAAATTGCCTCGGGTGAGAACCTCTGGACTACATTAAGGGCAAGCAGGTGCAGGAAGGGGTCTAGATTACCTGGGAGATGGGACACAACCACACATTCAGAAAGGAACAAGGTGGAAAACCATCTACTTTAAGAGAAAAATAACTGGAACTATGAGTCCTCTTGCTAAGCAGGTAGTTTTACCTAACAAAAAATATACATAGTGTTGGCTTAGGTTTACAGAGATATGTGAATTCTTCATTAATGTATTCAACTTGTGACATGCATGCATCACTGTGCTTGCCTTCCATCTTATTCTGCAGTTAATTTAGTTGGGGATCTTCTGCCATCGTGCCTTTGCTAGTTTCCCAGCCGGAAGCACTAGCCCCTTCCCACAATGCCCACAGCACTGCTCATTCCTCTCTTACGGTGCCTGCTGTTTTGCACAATATATTGTACCACAACAGCCTATATACTAGACCATCCACCGACCCATCCATCCATTCAGACATTTACTAAGCACCATCCATGTGCCAAGTACTGAGTGCTAAATGTATTGCTAGCTTCTATGATAAGCACACTGAACCCCAGGTAGGGAAACAGTGCAGCAAGGGCTCCAAAGCCAGGGGAAAAGGTCCGTTTTGATGAGTTTACTTAGACTATTTCAATCAGAAAAATCTGGAAATGAATTATTCTAAATCAGTATATATATAATGTGTTTTATGGGGTTTTTTGGCCCAATGTTGTCTTTCTCATGAATTACACGTAAAGAATGAGGATACAATAGTATTCGCAGGACTTGTAGCTTCTAAAGGTCTTCATCCTGCTTTGGGTTATGTATTGAGGAGGCTCATGGAAAGCCACTGGTTTTTCAACATGCAATTTGGAGTTTGAGATGTTTTGATAGAAGGGAATTCAATGCAAGCACCAAGAATGGTGAGTTCTGGGGGTGGGTGGTGCCAGGAGGTATGGAAAGCCTTCCTAGATGAGGTCACGCTGGAGCTGACTCTCAAAAGAGGAGAATCTTTTGCCGACTCTCTTGGTTTGATGGGAAGAAGAAGGAAGGCATTTCATGCAGAGGAAACTGAGAGATGCAGCCTGGGAATCAGTAAGATGGGTGGTTGATGATATTAGGGGATGGATGTTGGGAGAAAGGAGATTGGAGGCAAGAGCAGGGGCCAAAACACAGAGGCCCTTGCACGCAGTACATCTGAGTGTGGACCTTTGTTCTTCAGGTAGTGATATTTCCCACAGCGCCCAGCAGCGAGCTCCTTTCACCTACCAGATGTACAATGAAATTCTGTTGAATTAAGAAAGAATGACTTCGGCACTGCCGAATGGTGTCTCTGTGTGTCTTTAGTCCAATGACGTGTATGTGTGTGTTTTGGGGGATACAGAGGATGTGAAGTCGAGGGGTCTGGAGGTTCCACCTGCTCATTGAACAAGCTGTACCCACAATCTGCATTTCAGCTCAAATTGGAGTCTTCTCTCCTTAAGTAGATACACTCTCCTTCACTCTGTTCTCCTAGTCCTTACAACTGAACATCTGAAAACATTCTTCTCAGAGGAAAACAGAGACCACCAGGACTGCACTGCCTCCGGAAGCACTTCTCTTTGCCTTCAATTCAATTCCTGGACCAAAGGTCACCCTCTATAAACCAGCTCTTGGTCCCAGGCTTCAGCCTCATCTTTCCTGAGTCAAAGGGATCGTGGCTAACCAGTCAAGCTTTCCCCAGGCCCTCCTCAGCACCCATAAATCATGCTCACTCCACGTTATCACTTTGCCTTTACATTTACACTTTTTTTAGCATTTAAAATATCTCCTTATCCATTTTCTTTTCCCTAGTAGATTGAAACTGCTCCTGACAAATGCCCAAAACCTTTCATCTTTTTAGATTTCTCACAGTTCTATGTACCTGGTGGGTCCTTAATAATACATTCCTCTGGTTTCTGAGCCATTCATCCAGTTTTATTTTTTATGTAAGCTGCTTTCTTGGTTTATGTGATTTTATTATAAGCAACCACCAATCCTCTATGGAAATACAAGGTCGGACAATTAAGTTCGCAAACTCATCCTAGAAAAAGTGCTCCATACCTCATTGATGAATATCACTACGGTCACCTTCGAAGTACTCCCCTTGGGAAGCTGTGCACCGACGCCAGCACCTAGTCCAACCTTCAAAGCAATTTTGGAACTCTTTTTCTGGAATGGCCATCAGAGCTGTCAGCGTATTATCCCTGATGTCCTGAATGTCATCAAAATGTCTTCCTTTCAATATTCCTTTTATCTTCGAGTAAAGAAAGAAGTCACTGGGGGCCAGACCAGGTGAGTAGGAAGGGTGTTCCAATACAGTTATCAGTTTACTGGCTAAAAACTCCCTCATAGACAGTGCCGTGTGAGCTGGTGCATTGTCGTGATGCAAGAGCCATGACTTAGCAAAAAGTTCAGATGGTCTAACTTTTTCACGTAGCCTTTTCAGCACTTCCAAATAGTGAACTTGGTTAGCTGTCTGTCCAGTTGGTACAAATTCATAACGAATAATACCTCTGATAGCAAAAAAGGTTAGCAACATCATTGCAACAAGTTCTTGAACTTAATTGTCAGACCTCGTACACTATGGAGAAATATGACCAAACATTTCCCATGTTACTTAAATGAAAACAGTGCTTTTTGCTTTTCTGAACAAAGAACTACTATACATAGCCACAAGTCCCTGTCTTCCTTAGACACTGGAGTCTCTTACCTTCTGATGGTCACTGAGATCTCTGAAAGAATGACCACAGAGGATTCTGGCTCTGAACACAGAAGACTAATTCATAAGAAGTCTTTTAATTCTCAAGGTTCTCTTTCCACTGAAAAGTGCCTTTTTGTCAATCATGGGATATGAGTTAGCTAGAAATGTTTTTATATTTGAGAACTAGGACCCTGAAAAGTCTAATATTTACTTTGGACATTTAGAACTGGCAAATTCAAAGTGACAACAATAAAACTCTTGATACAGCAATCTTCATTATCATAATGTATGAAAATCCATTCCACCATGGCCTAATACAAAAATTTCTAACCGGCCAGACAGAGCAATCACTGGTAACCCAAAATCCAGGAACACAGGACTTATCTATTCTTTAACAGTGCAAAATGTACCAAAGTAAACTCAGCAGATCTAGTGCAAGTATAAATAGGTACACTGATTTTTTCCGAAAGTAATTTGGTAAGACTTCAATCGTTCATACCTTTTGACTTTTACACATTTCTGAGATCAGCACACAAAACCATCTTACACAAAGGGAAGTAAAACCCTAAAAATGTAATGCACTATGGTATTTATTCCAACTCTCTCCATAAGAGTCAACACACACACATATGGAAACCCTATAGATGTTAAACAATATGAGAATATCATCGATGGGATTTTCACCCAGTTGTTAACATGATATTTAGAAAATAATTTTTATGACTTAGGAAACTGTTTACAACATAATTTTAATTGGAAAAATGAATACAAAATTGCCATATAAAAATTCATACTAAGGGGGGGCCGGTTGCTCAGTTGATTAGAGTGCAGTGCTCTTAACAACAAGGTTGCCGGTCCAATCCCCACATGGACAAGTGAGCTGCGCCCTCCACAACTGGATTGAAACAACTACTTGACTTAGAGCTGATGTAGTCCTGGAAAAACACACTTAAAATAAATAAAAGTTTAAAAAAAAATTCATACTAAGACAATATAATAAAGGATGGAATTATGGGTGTTTTTACCCATTATGTTTGCCATATTTTACAATGAAATGTATTGCTTTACTCATAAGAAATAATTTAAAGATATTTAAGAAGAGTTCGCATGACCATGTAAAGTGCTTATGTTTAATATTAAGTAAAATGTTATATAGAGATTTGAGCGTTATCTGTGATCCCAGATACATAAAAGAAAAGAGAAAGGAGGAAGAGGAAGAGGAGACAACAA
Organism: Rhinolophus sinicus; assembly: GCF_036562045.2. Lineage (NCBI taxonomy): Eukaryota > Metazoa > Chordata > Mammalia > Chiroptera > Rhinolophidae > Rhinolophus > Rhinolophus sinicus. The sequence continues at coordinate 93,291,386 of NC_133755.1, forward strand.
CAGGAATAAGAAGAAACAAAATAAATAGAAAGAATAAATATCTACAAAGCTTATCTTCCTTGGAGGGTTTTGTATAATTAGAAACTAAAGGAGATTTTTTATCTTTCTCTCTACTTTTCTCTTATTCAAAATTTTAAATCAATGAGAATACTTACTTTAAAAAAAGTCAACAACTTTTTAAATACTAAAGCCTGAGAATCATTTTCTTCTACTTTGGCTCCTTGACTACTAGATAAAATATCATTCAGCACATCGAGAAGACCTTGAGGGTGGCCAAATGGCTCAGTAGGTTGGAGAATGAGCTCTGAACAACCAGGATTGCTGGTTCGATTCCCACATGGGCTAGTGAGCTGCGCCTTCCACAACTAGATTGAAGATAATGAGCTTCTAGAGGGGCACTCTCAACAACAAAGTTGCCGATTTGATTCCCAAATGGGATGATGGGCTGTGCCCCTGCAACTAGATTGAAAACAGCAACTGGACTTGGAGCTGAGCTGCGCCCTTCACAACTAGATTGAAGGACAACGACTCAGAGTTGATGGGCCCTGGAGAAACACGCCATTCCCCAATTTCCACAATTAAAAAAAATAAAGAGTTGAGTGCAAATAAAACACAGAACTAAAAAAGGGGGGGGCGGGGAATATCTAGAGACATAATGGAGATGGGGGAAAAAAGACCTTGAAATGAGAGCTCGGAGAACACATCCTATTTAAATCAACTTAAAAGTTGGTATCATCTTTTTGCCTTTCTTCTATGGACTTTGTAAGTACCACTGAAACCACCGTTCCCCACTACTTGCTCTTCAAAGCTCAGCTGAGATCTCCATTATACTACCATGACCTCAGTTAATCCTATTTTCCCCTATTTGTCTGTCACTGTTAAATTCTTATCAGGAATTGTTTCCCTTTTGAAATAAAAGACAAACCAAAACAATAGGTAAAATGTCCATTGTCAAGTCCAGGATTTCTGTCAAGAGCTAATGAGCAAGTCAGAGTAAAACCCAGTCCTGGCAACAGATTAGGGCGTGTGCCTTAGCTCTTCTGTTGTTGGTAAGGAGACAGAAAATGCTCTCTCACAAGTATCAGTGCTCTTTTTGTCAAACTCTTTCTGATTAACCTTCGTAATGGGAGTATATGGCAGGCAGAATGATGACATTACACCCCGCCACACACACCTGGTAAAAGTCCAAATCTTAATCCCCAGTACCTGTGAAAATGTTATGTTACATGGCAAAGGGGATTTAGGATTCCAGATGCAATTAAATTTGCTAATTAGTTGACTTTAAAATAGGGAGATTATCTTGGAATAGCTCGGTGGGCCCAATGTAATCGCAAATGTCCTTAAACGTGGAAGAGGGAGGCAGAAGAGGAAGTCAGAGCGATGGGATGTGAGAAGAACTCAACCCACCATTGCTGGCTTTGAAGATGGAGGAAGGGGGCCATAAGCCAAAGAGTATGGGTGGCCTTTAGAATTTGGATAAGATAAGGAGACAAATTCTTCTCTAAGCCTCCAGAAAGAAAGGCAGCCTTAAAAACACCTTAAATTTAAACCACTGAGACTTCCGTGTAAACTTCTGACCTATGGAACTAGAAGATAATAAATGTGTTGCTTTAAGCCAATAAATTTGTGATAAATTGTTATAGCAGCAATAGAAAACTAACACAGAGCATATAAAGTTACAGAATGAGACCAGACAGCAAATAACAGACCAATTTACTTTCAACTAAAGTCAAAGAGAGTGATTTGAAAAATCTCAAAATTGACCCAACTGAATGATTAAGAAGATAAAATCTTCCGCTTTGGATATTTTACAATAGGATGAAGGCAGGAGATTGGTCAATCTTCCAGCCCTGATTTCTAAGCAATTATTATTACTTTTTTATTGTATATTTTGTTGTTATTTTACATAAGTGTTACACAGTCATTGTTTAAAAATTCAGAAATTACAGAAATGTGTAACACTGAAAGTCCAAATCTCTAACTTTACATCCATTCCCTCCCCTGCTCAAGAACTCATGGAAACTGCTGCTCATAATTAGATGTAAATGACCTCATAGTTTTCTATAAGCAACATTTTTAAAGCAACTATACCCTTGTTTGGTAAGGAAATAATATTTACTTCATTCTGAAATGTCCTAAAGCCAGTGAGAACATTATCCTATAGTAGCGACTCTCAATCAGAGCAGTTTTGCTTTGCAGACAATATTTGGCAATGTCTGGAGACATTTTTGGTTCTCACACTGGGAGTGGACTGCTAATGGTATCTGGTAGGTAGAGGCCAGGGCTTCTGCTAAACATCCTACAACGCACAGGACAGCCCCCATTATATAGAAATATCCAGCCCAAAATGTTAATGCTGAGATTGAAAAGCCCTGGTCTAAAGGATTTGGGTGAAACTATATCTTTGTTAAATAAGGAAGAAATACTTATTTCACTCTGAAACATGCTATAGGGAGGCAGATATCTGGTAAATACAAGGAAGAACTTTTTAATAATCAGGCAATTTATGACGTATATGTCACACTGTAGAGTGAATTCTCTGTCATGAAGATTCAAAGATGGCTAACTGGTCCCCTGCAAGGGATGCTGCAAAAGGCATGGATGCATGAACGTGATTGGACTCTGAAGTTCCATCTTTATCTAAGATACATAATTCCTTTTAAAAGCTTTGGCAAAAATTTCCTACTTCATACTTGTTAATATTAAAACTAGGAAAGATAAAATATTAATATTATATTCTTGCGATCATATTAGCTAATGGAATCAAAACTTAGTCTGAACATCATCTCCAACATATAACATCCAAGTGGCTTCTGCAAAAGTGTCTAATGCCTCTTATCTTGGACACAATAGATAAAACTCTTGTGTAATCATTTCACAACCTAAGAAAAGCAAGTCAAGAGGCAAAATAAGAAGCAGTTCCCTATTGTGGGAGCAGTTTAATAAAACAGCCACTTATTCAAAAGTACAAGTCCTTAACAGCTGCAAGCAAAATAAAACTGATTCTACTCACAGTTTGAAAATAGGAACTCATCTGCACCCAGTTTGCAAATGTCCAGATGTTTGGTGCCCTAACATTAAGGTCATAAATGTTAAAAGTTATCTATGATCATTGGACCATTTGATGGCATACTGGAAGCATATTGGGACATTCCACCAGTTGAACCACATTTTATGGCATTCGTGGGGTTTCAGGGACTTTAATAAATAAAAGTTTAGTCAAAGGAACAAAAACCCAGCAATAACCAGACTGTTGAGGGAACAAGTCACATGAGTTGCTGTTGAAGGAAAGATGGATGTTTACACTGGGGGAAAACCCAGATAGCACATGACAGCCACAATGTTATAGAAAAGGGATGTGTTCTACTTGGCTTCAGATTATAGTTTGTCAGCAGGAGCTTTACAACAATTACCATATGTTCGTTATTAGAGGGGCAGTTTAAAACACAGGTCTGGGGGCTACTAGCAAAGATTCTGGAGAAGGGATTCCTTCACTGAATGATGGGAAAAGTGGAATGGACAGGCTAGATAACTGCAAACCTGAGGTTTAAGATCACAAGTCTATAGGGGCCAGCCAGGCAACTTATATGAGGTAAACAGGACCTGTGTAATAGAAAAAGCAGTGGTGGGGACTTGGCAAACGGAGCCACCTGAAAGGGAGTCACACTACTCCACTTCAGTTGATTGCTGCCACGTAGGAATGAGAGTTCCACGTTACTAGATATTCTGCTTTATTTTTCAAGAAAAGGGGGAAAACCATATTTTTATGTAAAAATCTGATTTATAAAGGATAACAGCTAATTCAACAATTCAAAACATATATGTAACTCAGAGTAGATTCGTGGCCTCCAGGTGGAACTTTATCCTCTCCCTTAAAGACGCCCCAACCATCTTCAACCCTAAGGGTCTATGGTGGTAAGTATGGCAGAAAAGAAACTGTACAGATCCCAGAATGACGGTCACATTTTTCACTACAATTTGAAACATCAGAGTGGCCACTTCAAGTGGAAATTCAAACTGAAATTCAGACACACTGACCAATAAATAATTAATGGGGTCTGGTAAGTGAAGACTGTTAAGTCACTAATTGCTGAATCTTCCACTGCACACTATGCAAATGAGGAAAGGCCTCCATTTATCTCTAAACAGCAACATCCACATCTAGTGAGTTGCACGTCAAAATGAGGCAGGAAAGAGAAATCGGGTTGCCTCACTGGCAGTTACTAGCCCTGTTGCTGAGGTGTCATCCCTACCCCAGTTGGTAAACAACACAGAAATTCTTCCCTGGCCCTCTAAAGTCTAGTCAGTGATCACCTAGGGAAAGTTCAAGAGTTTCCTATGAGAGTGAATACTTCACGAAGGGAAATAATCCTATTTCAGTCTGGTTCACAGCCCTCTCCAGAAATTCCACTGCCAGCTATAGATTTTCAATTATCAACAGAGCTTTGCACTCACAGATATCTGTGCACAGCCGTATTCAGGACAAAGGTAAAACTAAGTCTTTTTTTGTATTTTTTGCAATTCCCAGCTTTGAATATTCTGTTTTGAATTTTATTTGTTCACATTCAACTTTCAAAAGGAAGCTGGCTATCAGTTTAGCAATAATTTCACTGCATTCTATGATGGTGTATTTTATTAGTAACTCTTAGTTAAGGTTTTCCAATGCTCTGAACAGAGCAAAACTTTTTATGTGTGATAAATTATATTTATTGCAAAGAGTACGATAAATAAAGATGCTGAAATTTATTATACATTTTTGAAAATGCACAGGGAACACAAAGTAGCACAATATTAGCAAATAATGATAGCAATAAAATCTTACAGTACCCTTAAGAGCATATTCACTAACTTATTTGTTTTTACAAGATAAGTGGGCCAGACATAACAAAACTATCCCCATTAAGTAGATGGGAAATTTGAGAAAGAAACATTAACTTCCCACTCTACCTCCAAAAATAGCTTCTGCCCACCTACTGCTAGATCATTAAATCACGAGATCCTTACCAAGAAACCTGGAGCTGGTCTCTTTATCTCTCCCTTTCCCCCCCTATAATCTACTCTTCACAGAGCATCCAGACTGACCTCTGAAAAAAATGTAAATCTATCAGGTCACGCCTCTGCTTTTGACTTCTCACTGCATGTAAAGCCCAAACTACTGACCTCAGCCTACGTGGCTCTGCACAACCTGGACCCTCAACCTCACTCCTCGGTTCTCCTCCTCCCTCTCCTTACTCCAGTCACACTGACTTCTAACTGTGCCTGGAACACATTGAGCTTGTTCCCAGGACTGTGTGCTTATTGTTCCCTCCACCGGAACTGCCTGCCCATCTCCTGGGGGCTCATCTCAAGGCCATCTCTCAGAAAAGTATCTCCTCAAAACCTAATCTGAGGGCTGGCCCAGTGGCTCAGGCGGTTGGAGCTCCGTGCTCCTAACTGCGAAGGCTGCCGGTTCGATTCCCACATGGGTCAGTGGGCTCTCAACCACAAGGTTACCAGTTCAATTCCTCGAGTCCCACAAGGGATGGTGGGCTCCACCCCCTGCAACTAAGATTGAATATGGCACCTTGAGCTGAGCTGCCTCCCGGATGGCTCAGTTGTTGGTTGGAGCACGGGCTCTCAACCACAAGGTTGCCAGTTCAATTCCTCGACTCCAGCAAGGGATGGTGGGCTGTGCCCCCTGCAACTAGCAACAGCAACTGGACCTGGAGCTGAGTTGCGCCCTCCACAACTAAGACTGGAAGGACAAGAATTTGAAGCTGAACAGAATCCTCCACAACTAAGATTGAAAGGACAACAACTTGACTTGGAAAAAAGTCCTGGAAGCACACACTGCTCCCCAATAAAGTCCTGTTCCCCTTCCCCAATAAAATCTTAAAAAAAAAAAAAAAATCTGAGAAGCTGGGACAAGCTCCCACCTGTCCATCACACACACACACACACACACACCCCACAATACTCTACCACAGCACTCTGTATCCTTGTCTTCAAAACATGTAGGACTATCTGAATTTACTTGCTCATCCCTTGATTCTAGGATGTGAACTCCATGAGAACACAGAACCTCTATCTTAATCACTGGTCTATACTCAGTGCCTGGCACATAGTAGGTACTCAGTAAATATTTCTTGAAGACAGTGAAGGAATGAATAAAGCTTGTACTAGGAATCAACTATCCCACTTAATTCAGTCAGTGTCTATTTTTACAGTACACTTTTCCTTTCTAATCAACTGCTAAGTTTTTTTTCTTAATGAAATGATAAGCCTATATATATATTTGATGGTTTCTAGTAGTGTGCCATACCTGTAAAATGGAGTAAAGTGACAGTGAGGACACATGACAGCTGCCTGGCTTCATAGACAAGGGCAGTTAGAGGCTACTGCCCATCCCTTCAAACTACAAAGCTCCCACAGAATTCTTGAACAATACGATTGTTGAGCTCAATGTTCCCCTTTGATTTCTCTTCACTCAATACTTCCTCTGCAATGCTTCACTTTATGGAGATGTCTCAATATCTCAAGAGGTCGGTGGGGCAGGTTATCATGGGTGTTAGAAGGAAAAAAAAAGTCAAGCTTAAGATGAGCCAAGGTATAAGTAACCCAATGATTACCTTCCTTTCCAGGAAATATGTATTTTCTGAGGTGTCAGGGAAAGGAATACAGATGCCGAAACTCCAGGGTTCCCATGCCAGTTGCTCAGGCAGCTAGTTAGCACTTTCCTTAAGGCTCTGTGCTGAGAAAGCCTCAAAGAGGATTGTATTCCTCTCCTAACCTAACAGGGTGAGCGAATGTGTATTCCTCACTACCAGTGTACAAAAGGCACAGATGTACAAAAGGAACGAGCTGCCCAGGGTTCTGTTTGTGGGAAAGGCCTGACGTGCTGGGCAAGCCCTTTCACACCTCAGAAGGGATTTCTCAACTGTACAATGAGTGGCTGAACCAGATTAACATCCCTCCCAATTCTGCTACTCCTTCACTCTCAGAGGCTCTACAGCCAGTGACAGACAGCCTTGGTGACAATCTGTGGTGACAGACTGTGTGTGGTGTCCGCCTTGAGTAGGAAGGGCCCAGTTCCATGAAAAGCATCACCGGGCTGTCCACAGCAGCAACTCCTGCACAAATGTCTGGGGAACAGAGACAACGCTCAGTGCCCATTAGCAATGAGGGGAAGCAGGCAGGCTGGAAAATGCCAAGTCCAGGGGATCTCTCACCAGCCGCTGCAGAGCCACCAGAAGAACTCCCTCTGGGAAGAAATCTGCCCCAGTGCTGGCAGCTCGCTAGTGCCTAGTGGTGACCAGAAGGCAATCTTCTTATAGATGAGGCCAGTACTTAATGTCCTGATCCCTGAGTTCAATGGTAGCCCAAGATTTGATCCTGAGCCTTTGGGGATTATGGACACTTTAAAGGATGCATTTTCCAGCTCTTACTCATATACCAGGCTCCCAGCTCAGCATTCTCATTTGGGTCAAAGGTAATTTGTGCAAGGCTGATTTGTTAACACAAGTCTTTCCCAAACCTGAATTTACGTGTCCTTCAAAGGTGGTACGCACCCCTTACGAGCCCCATACACCTCTGCCTCATTCCTCCTTCCTCTTCACCTCTGCAGCAGCCCCAATAACGCCCAATAATACCTGAATGAAAGCCTGGCCTTTTCCTTTTCTGGAGATAGAAACTTCTACTCGAAGTTCCAGGGCTGACGGGGAAGAGCATGACCTCTGCTTTCTGCTTTTGTTTGACTTTTTAGAAACAAGCTCATCCCCCACGGAGCAGCAGCCGTGATCTCACCCGGCTGCCAGGGGAGAGCTCTGGAATGTGTGCAGTAAGGGAGCCTGGCCGGGGCCACATTGCTTTGTTTTTGTAATTCTGGTACTAAAACAGCGCCTCACAACTGGGCTCCGGAATTAGCAATACTCCCGAAAAGGAGGACTGTTTGTTTGTTTTGTCCCAGCGGGACAAAAACAGATACGAAAACTCCTTGACCTCCCTGTTCCCCTGGCCTGATTCTCCCCCTCGGCACCGAATTCTTCGGGCTCCTTTCTCGGGAAAAAGTTTAGGAGAACTGGATTCGAATTCGTCACGCTTCCCACCAACATCCCAGCGCTGTCCCCGAAAGCAGCAGGGACCGGGAGACCAGCACCGGCCCAGAGGCGGGTACGATTCCAGCTACGCCACCACCCCCCTTCCCACTCCGTCCCCCCTCAAGCTCGTCGCCGCTCCTAGTCCCCCGCCTCCCGCCAACAACAGTGCAGCCTGAGTCCGGCTTGCCCCGCACCTCTCCCCGGGCTCCCGCCTCTCCCCTGGGGTCCCTCCTCACCCGGGCGCGGCTGTGAGCTGCTTGCAAGAACCGGGGACCCTGGGCGCGTTCCGGGACCCTGGGCGCGTTCCGCGGCGCACAGACGCGACCTGAGCGCGCCAAACGCGACTGTTTCTCGCTGCCAACTCCGCGGGCCGCTGTCACCTTGAGCGCTGGGCGGCCGGACAACTCCGGCGTGTGGCTAGCAAGTGGGCTGCGGCGGGCTTTGCCCTCGGCCCGCCCCGCACCGTCTTATCTCCCGACCCTCTCCTCCCCTCGCGCAGCAGGAGGAGGGGCCGGGGAGGAGCGTGTGGCCATCAGCTTCCCACAAACAAAAGCAGCTGGGGACGCCAGAGTGGTCAGGCGCATCCAACACTCTCTCCAGGGCCGGAGGTCCCGCAACCTGGATCCGCGGGTTAATTTATCCCGCCCGGGGATGGATCCAGACATAGCCTGCGGTGGGTGTTTTGCCCCCCAGTTCCCGTTCTCAGACTGGATTCTGATTCTAATCAGATCTGTTCCCTGTTTAATTTGCCCCAAATCAAACCAACATTGCCTGTTTCACCTGAATCCCTCTGCTCGCATCTGTAATATGATATGCCCTGCGCATTCCGCATCTCGGTACATCATAGGTTGGGCACCAATTCAACACCATGTAGACCGTGCTCTGGTTTGGAGGGCCAGACACTGTTAGTTTCATTTCTCTGTAGGAATACAGTGCAAGGCAGGCAGGAAGAGCGCTTATGACTTGAGGGGAAATGGTGTAAGAAGCGTGCATCTCTCACAGCTTAGTTTATCTATCCCAGATATTTGGGGTTTAACTGAAATCCACCCCCACCCCCTTTATTTTTTCCGTGCGCTCTCCTCATTTCATTTCCTAAAAAAATGTTCATTTAAAGCTTAAGTTTAGAGACTTAGGGAAACTAGTTTGACATTTATGTGTAGTGTTATTAAAGGTTGAATTTTTTAAATAATGATTTTTGGTTTTGGGTGAGGTTATGGAACTATAGATGACATTTATTTTATTTTTCTCCTGAGGACTCCGCAATAAAGAAGGCATGGAGTATAGCTGGGTTCTCCCACTTGTTAGTGGTGTGACCTTGGGGAAGTTCTTTATCCTTTCTGCATCTCGATTTCCTCATCGCTAACATGTAGATAATCTAAGTACGTTCATCAGAACCACCTTTTGAGAATGAAATGTAAGTGCGTGTAAAATGCTTAGGACACAGCCTGGCACATGGGAAACATTCAACATTATTACATAATGTTAATACCTTTAAAGAAGCAGTGATTTATATAAACCTAATAGATGAAAATTTATATAAAACTGCGTTTTCCTATACTACCTGGAGTAACCGCCTGTGAAACAAATTGCCCCAGAATATCAATCTAAAAGAATATATTATGCCCTATCCAAGAGATTTCTAGGCTGTCTTCCCTTTGACCTTAAACCAGATTAAGAAGCAGGAGACTCTGCATCACACTTAAAAAGGTGGTGGGCTTTGAAAGCAGGTCTTGAAGGCAAGAATGAAATACTTTAGTTATTTATTTATTTCAATGCCATCTTTATGTCTTCTCTCATTCTCATCAGATCATATTATCTGAGGCTGTCAGAATGGTTGGCATTTAGCAGATTACTGCCTTGACAAGATACCCAGTACACTGTTACCAGGTTTAGCAATATTGGGCATCCTGTATTTTATCTGGCAACCCTAGTCCAGTGAAATTAGTAAAGAATGGGCCTCACATTCCAAAAGGACAACAAGTCGACACAGACGTAACAGATTATAAGGTCGGGCTAATGGGTTTTGTTTTAGTGTTATATAGTGAAAAAAAGAAATAATATACTTGTTGATTCTTCGTTGAGCTTTTTCTTATCTCTCAACTCTCACGCCCATTTCCTATCAACCTAGCAGTATTTATTTAGTCTTTAATATGAGCAAAAATGATGGCTCTCCCCTTCAATCCAAATATTGGATTAAATAATAATAATGTGCTCAATAGGGTTTTCAAATAGTGTTTATTAAGGGCCAACTGTCGGGTACCATTTCAAAGATGACTAAGACACAGTCTGTGCCCTGAAGGATAAGAAAATAACAACAGAGAGTGCTACCTCGTGTAGGTACATGCAAAGGACTGTGGGAGTTCAGAGAAGTGAGTTACTAATTGTTCTCCGAGGGTGTGGGTGTCAAAGCTGCCCTCGCTGCATACAATTCAAGGAAAAGGGACTCCAATCCAGATGAGCAGAGGAGAGACGTTTCAGGACGACAGCTGTGCCTAGGCCTGAAAACTAACACATCCTAATTGGAATAATTAAACTGGAGGAAAAAATATGGGATTTAATAAAACCGAAAGTGTGATTGGGAACTTGGAAATTCTTGAGACTGTTAGAGGATAACAGAAAGCAAGGAAAAAAACGTAAAAAATTAAATTACTTTAAAATTTAAAAAAATATATTAAAGTTAAAACTAGGAACTCCAACGGGGGAAATGCACCAGGAAAGGCATGATGCAAGTATGATGAAACCTAAAACGGATTGATTTTGAGCTACTTACTGGTTGGTATCTAAAAATAGAGACTACATTTAAACCTGAAATCCAAGCATATACTTCTGCAAATGGTCCAGAGAAGAAAGTATGATCAGAACATTAAACTAGACTATAGAGAACAAGATTAATGTAATCTAATAATGGAAACATTGCTTATTGGTTTTCAACGTTTAGAGTTACCTTATAAACAAGCTGAAGAAAAATTGGCTATGGTTATACAAGAGAATGTAAACATGGTTAATTTAGTAAATGTAAAAGTAAATAAGTAGATGTGGGAAGCAGGATGGAGAGAAAGCTGGACTACTGAGTGTCTCTTAGGTTCATATAAATCACTGCTTCTTTTAGAAAGTCAAGAGTCAAGAGATACTGTCTAGAGTTGGTAAAACAGGAAGTAAAGGTCTGGATGCACAGTAATTTTGCAGAGGAGAGAGCAGCAGGGGGCCTGATTATAGAGATATAACTATTAGGAGGGCTAGGAAGGAGGAAAGACAGGACCAATATGTACGTAAGCTAAATGCTCATCTCTCATAGCAGAAATGAGATAGATAGTGCCTAAGATGATACACCACGAAATAACAATATAGTATATTGTTTTGGAAACTTGGAGATTACCACCAGAAATCTAAAATCAGAAATTCCTAAGAGTAAATCTTTTTGGGGAATTGGACTGGGGTTGGGGCGGGCTGAGGTGGGAGACTCTGGCTTTCCTCTTTCAGTATTTCAGTACTATTTAACTACTTTGAGTATGTGCATGATTAAATATGTAAAACCTTTTAAGAATATGAATTTGTGAAAAGGAAGGCTTTGCCAAGACAGTGGCTTTCAAGAATGAGTAGGAGTTCATCTGAAGATAGAAAGGGAGAGCATTTTACAGACTGTGAAACTGCATGAGCAAAAGCCCAGGGACCTAAAAGTGAACAATATACCTGTGGAATGTCAATTTCCCCATTGTGGCAAGGGCATAGGGTATATAGACAGGATGGAGCAGAAGGTAAAGATAAAAGGTGTGCTGGGACTTCTAAAAGAGTCTTCTGAGTAATGCAATAGAGTTTGGACTATGTGCTTCTTGAGGACAGGAACTATGTCGTTTTTGTTAATCTGCACCCAATAAGGAGCTTAGCACACAGCAGTTGTCCAATAAACGTTTTCTGAATGAATGAAAAAATATTTTGGGGTCAATGAGGAGCCATCAAAATTTTTAAGCAGAGCAGTCATGTTACTTGTTTTTGGAAGATAATTTTGTACTGTAAAAAGATGAATTGAGATTGGAGGAACCAAAAGCAGGGGGTGAATTTGGAGGCTATTAGGGGAAAAGATGATGATATAAAATTGAACAGTGACAATGGGAATTGAGATTGGAAGATCTACTTGAGAGATTTTTCACAAGGCAGAAATGGATGCGTGGGATAAAAAAAGGGGGGGATGTGTCCAGAATGGCCCTGAGGTTTCTACCTGAAGAAACCAAGTAGATGATGGCCCATTAATTGAGAAAGGAAAATAGGGGAAAATAACAAGGTTGGAAAAGTGAGTTATAATAATAAATGCAATTCTGTGTATCCTGAATTTGAAACACCTGAGGATAATGTTTTAAAAATTGTGTGTCTTGAACGATTAATAGCTTATGAAATCTACTTGAGAGTCGAGACTAGTGCTTTTTTTTTTTTTTAATCAGTTGGGGAACAGTGTGTTTTTTCAGGACCCATCAGCTCCAAGTCAAGTCATTGTTTTCAATCTAGTTATGGAGGGTGCAGCTCCCTGACCCATGTGAGAATTGAACAAGTGATCTTGGTGCCATGAGCACTGTGCTCTAACCAACTGAGCCAATGGCCCACCCGCAAAGACTAGTACTTCTTAATGAAATGGAATATGATAAATTTTAAAGGGTATCACATGTGGTAAGGTTAAGTGTTGTTTCATAGAACTTTTATTTCTGCATACATAGGTATGTACATAACTGATGTAAAATGTATTTTCTACCATATGTCAAAAAATGTTTGAGAGCCTTTGCCCTGGGATACCAGGTGGAACAAGTGGTCTGTGGAGTCACCTTCTACCTGCTTGAGAGAGCCACCTGTGAACATTTCTTTCCAGCTCTGTATTTAGTGATTTTGCATTGATAGCTGGAAATCGGCCATAGTGGGGGCTTCATGTCATAGAAATCAGCAAACACTAGAAAATGGGATTTTATCCCCTGTAGTGAGATGTAGCACATCTCTGGGTGGAACCATCTCATGGGTAGTTAGTTACACATATTTGACACTCAGTACAGAGACCTGGGCAGAAGTTATGTGGAATTGAAAATGCCCAGAGTGCATGAGATTGGTCATTGAGAGCTTTTAGAGAGAGCAGAGGTATAACATGGAATTCTAAAGAACATCACATTCATGGTAGGCAGGAGGAAGATGAGCCAGTAAATGAAATGGTGAAAGGTTGGTCAAAGTAGGGACGGAGAATGGGAGAGAGAAGCTCTACAGAAGTCAAGAGAGAAAAGGGGTTTTAAAAGATAGGTATGATCAACACTGTTGATTAAATAGAATGGATGAAGACCTTAGAAAGGTCTATGGGATTTAGCAATTAGGAGAGCGATGGTAACCCCTAAAAACCAATTTTAGTGTAATAGATGGGTAAAGGCAGGGAGTCAGTAAGGAGTTGAGATGAGGACACAAAGACTCTTAAGGGTAGACAATTTTTAAGACATTTTATGGAGAAGAAAAGGAACGAGACATGACTGTAGCTTGATTGAGATAAAGCACAAAGAGAGTGAAAATGTGGGGGATGCTGATGAGACCTGCCTGAGGATGATTGAAGCCTTCCGACGGTGGCTGGAATTCGCTCATTTATCATGGATTCAGTCTGTCTGGTGACGTGCTTTCCTGACCATGTTTTCCAGTCCAGGAACGAGAACAGAGAGGAGGGTTACCCTGGGCTTGGAAATTAGGAAACTAGATTGGCCAAAGGCGAAGAAAAGAGGGAACTGATGGTAATTTGAAAAGATAGGATTTTTTTTCTAGTTAAGATGTAATACATTTGTATTGTGAGAAATCTAAACAAAACAACAAACAACAACAAAATAAAAATAGAAAGTGTGGCTGTTCCCATCACCCCTACCTCATTGGTACTTATTTCACAATTTGGCCCATAACCTTCCAGACATTTCTCCAGATGTAAGTGTAGTAATTAAAAAGGCTGAGTCAGACAGACCTGGGTGTGAATTAAGCTCTGTCTTTACTAGCTCTAAGGCCTTGGGCAACTTACATAGCCTTTTAGCCTCTCAGTTTTCCTAATTTGTAAAGTAGAAATAATAATAGCATCTATATCACCGTGTTGCAGTGCGGATTAAAAGGGATCGTGCATGTAAATTGCTTAGAACAATATTCGGTAAGCAGAGTGAGCACTTGAGATACGTGTGTGTGTGTATATATATATATATATATATACACACACACACACATACATGTATATATACACATGCACCTATGGGGAAGACAATACACACCCACACATCCACACATGCACACACACACTCCATGAATAACCAGGAAGAACTGAAAAGTATTGCTAATTTGAGTGGGTTGGAAAGGGCCTCCCTCCCCTAGGCAGAGTGACAGAATGTGGAATGTCATGTTCAGAGAATGGAATCTGAAGCACAAGACTTCAGAGATTAAGCATTTCCAGGGGAATCTAACAGGTTCCCAGATAGTAATGCCTCTAAGTTTCTAAAGTGGAGAGAAGATAAATAATCTTTTATCCAATATATTAGCCAATTCCAAAATTTATTATCCAATGTCTGGCTTAGCCTTCCTTCCTTGTTGGCAGTGTCTTCAGGCCTTTTGCAGACTTGGTGGACTTAGAGACTCTGGAACTGTGGGTGTAACACTCTACTTGTTTGTATGCATTCAGTGACTGGGCTCTAAGATCTGGCTGGCCAAACCGGTCTCCAGGATGTTCTGCCTTGCCCAAGTCATCGATAACATCCCTGCTGATCTCATCAAGATGCAGGAGACTTTGTGCTCAGTCCAAGACTTCCAGTTTTCTCTCAGTGGTGCCGTGATTCACAGACACCTGGCTCCTTTACCCAGGCACCGAGTTGTTTGAATATACACGCACAATGTCATCAATTCCTTCCTTCCTATTCCTACTATTACCTTGATAATCAAGGTCCTCAAATGTTCTACCCTTGACAATGACAAAATGTTTCTATAACTTGTTATACAAGTTATCCATGCTCATTATAGGAAAAATGTTGTTTAGCTAATAAAAATTCAATGTATATCCTTTTCAGCTTTTTTTCACATAAACAAGGACATGCATATATAGTAAATTTTTGGTCAGTTTTCTAAAATTCTGTTTTAATTTAGCAGTAGAATACTAACATTTTACCAAGCTAATAAGTACACATCTGCAGTATCAGCTCAAAAGGCTATATAATAATTTCCCTTTTAGTGGAAATTTGGGTTATTTATTAGAAATTTGGGGTGTTTATGATTTTTGATTTTTGATATAGCACTTCAGTGAATTTCCTTGCAGTTAAATCTTTGTGTATGTTTTAAATTATTTCTTTGTGATAAATCCCTAGAAATGGATTTTCTGAGTCAAAGTATATACATTTTTATTGCCTTCTGACTCTTTCTCCCTCCTCCATGGGTGTCCCTCACCCCAGAATACATTATACCTTCTTGTGGCAAAATTACCTCTCTAAAAATGCTGGACTTGTAATCATTTTACTTCCCCATTCAGAAACTGTCAACAGTTCCCTTTGTACGATGGAAGAAATAAAGTCCAGATCGCCTGGTATGGCATTTGTGGCCTTCCAGGATCTGGGCTCAACGTCTTTTTCATTTAGGTTTCTCATGTTCAACTCACCTTACACTCATCCATCCTTGACTCCATGTTGGTGTATCCCCTTTGCTTGTAGGATTTCTACTTTATTGGTCCAGATCCGGGCAGGAAGCATGTGGCATCCTCAATCTGGATTATTTGATGAGTGTTTGAGTATTTGGTGACTATTTACCAAGGTGAGAGTGGAATTCAGGGAGCCCAACAGGGGCTCTGGGCAAACAACACCAGGGAGCCCTTACCACCCACGGGCCTGAAGGAGCAAGAGGAGAAAGCAGTGACTGGGACCTGGCGAGGACAACTCCATGGACAGGGCCACCTGACGGGAGCTGTGACCTCTGCAGCAAATCCCTGATAACCAGGCAGGAAGCCAAAGGACTCAATATTCCAGCCCCATGTTCTATCCATCCTCCAATCTCCTGCTGGAAATTGGCTAGGCCCAGCAAAAAGCCAGAGGCAACTGAAGCTTATGGGTACTGTTCCTACAGGTTAGCTTCCTAGAGTGGGGAATAGTGGAGAGTGGATCTGATGGGACAAACAGAAAATTTCCAGCATCCTTCAAAGATTTCTACATGCTGTCTTCAAGTGCTGTAGTGCTTCTTTTAGGGCATTTAATATACTCTCTATTATACTTTATTTGTGCAAGATCTTATCTCCTCAACTGGATTAATAACTCTTTAAAGAGAGATACAGCCATTTCACATACATGATCAGATGCTCAAGGAAAATTTATTGTTAATTTATCCCCCATAAAGGGATTTCCTCAAGGTAATTGAGCCAGAGGCAATAGGCCCACAGGAAAGAGTAGAAAAGGTGAAATGTCTGCACAAGGGCGGCTAGGAGGAAGGGGTGCCAGGTACCAAGACAGTAATACAGAGCCCTTATATAAGCCCCATCCAAAAGTCAGCACGTGAGGGAGATACTGGACCCACATTCAGGTTGGAAAGCACCCAGGAGAGGCTAAGAGAAGAACTACAGCTGTGTCTCTGAAGGTGGTCTCTGAAGGATAAAGGATGACAAAATAACACCTTCGAGAAGATATGGCCAACCTGGAAATCCTAACCCCCCAAAACAAAATTCCATGAGCCTCATGCTGGATTGGCACACATCTCCAGTTTGTGCTGGTCAGCAGTGATGCTGGAATCTTAGACCAGCACATTCTCCTTCTCCCGTGTGATCCCGGGATGGTCCAAAATGTCAAATAAGGTCCTCTGTTCTGACTAGGAGCCCCCCGTGGAAGCTCCTACAAGATGTATATAGGCAGGAGGGAAAAAAGGATTCGGAAGCCACAAATGGAACCCAATTCTCACCTTCCCAGTCCCAGATGCAGGAAACACTAGAACTTCCCTGAGACCTGGGTCCTGATAGTAACACCACCAGGCGCTGAGTCTGACCAGCTCTCCCACACTCAACTCTCAACAGGAAGTAGACAGCCCATGTCTGAGCATGCTTA
This sequence comes from Rhinolophus sinicus, assembly GCF_036562045.2. Classification (NCBI taxonomy): domain Eukaryota; kingdom Metazoa; phylum Chordata; class Mammalia; order Chiroptera; family Rhinolophidae; genus Rhinolophus; species Rhinolophus sinicus. Next base: position 93,308,514 of record NC_133755.1, read on the forward strand.
AGCCCTCTGAGCCTCCATTTCCTTGCTTGTAAACTGTATCTCAGACTTGGTTAGGATTGATGAGATAATAACCACAAAACACCTTGAATAATGCCTGATGCACAAAGGCCATTCAACAAATATTTCATTTCCTTCCTGCCTCTCCCAGCTTCCAGCTCACCGTTCTGTCCACCTCACCGTATTGCCTCTTTCACAGGTATTGGTTTGAAATGGAAACTACAGCATTTCCCAGGCAGGGAAGTCTTAACTTCAATAATTCTTGCGTGTGACTTTGACCTACCATCTCAGGTTGCATTGCAGCAGAGTAGATAAGACCATACATAGATACTGCAGCCAAACTATTTGGGTTGTCCGACTACTAGACTTGTCACCTTAGGCAAGTGGCTTGATTCCTGTGTGCCTTTGTTTTCTCTTCTGTGAAGTAGGGATAATAATTGTACCTGCCCCACAGGATTAAACTTGTTAATGCATGCTAATGCTTTGAGAACAAAGTCTATATGGGTTTGTTATTATCATCTTCTTTAGAATTGGAGGGAGATAGAAGAGAATCAAATCACAGTGTCCCAAGCAGGGATCAATAGTAAGCAAAGGAATGGCAAAGCTGCCCAGTACATACTTGACCTTGTGGTCACTGTGCATCTACTCTGCCTGCTGAGCTTAATTGGGGTGGGGAGGTGGTAAGAGATGAATTAAAACCCAGTAGCAGTGTGACTTTCATTAAAGAAGTTGATGTCAGTCGGTCTCAATATTCTTATCTATAAAATGAACTTTTGACTCGATTTCTAGAGTTTCTTCCTGATCTAAAAATAGCTTTGATTCCTGGAAGTCACCTCAGTCAGAGATTTCAGTCCCAGTGCTTGAGCCAAAGGGACTAAAGGTCAATGGCTGGCCTACAGATATTGCCCGGTGGCTTCTGTGGCCCATCATGATACAGACGACAGACATTCCAGGGTGGGTGTTTTTGACATTAACCCCAGATGAAATTATTCATTCAGGTACAAGGTCACACTGACAACATTGAAAAGCATTTATACCACCAAATTCAGTATCCCATCAGCAGATGCTACTACCTGTAGTGTAAAAATAATGAACATTTTGTATGATCAGGATTTATAATGGTCTTCTTTTTATATGGTCTTGTGTGCTATTTGTGTCCAATATTTAAAATTTTTTAAAATTTAGAATATACCCTTTTTAGTCATTTCTTCATCACCTCACTTTAAAAAAAAAAAACTTACTATTAGTATTGTTTTAAATTTATATTAGGGAACAGTGTGTTTCTCCAGGGCCCATCAGCTCCAAGTCATTGTCCTTCAATCTAGTTGTGGAGGATGCAGCTCAGCTCCAAGTCCAGTTGCCGTTCTCAATCTTTAGTTGCAGGGGGCACAGCCCACCATCCCATGGGGGAATCGAACCAGCAAACCCTGTTGTTGAGAGCTTGCGCTCTAACCAACTGAGCCATCCAGTCGCCCCTCTGGCAGCTCAGTGGCAGCTCGTTGCCTTCAATCTAGTTGTGGAGAGTGCAGCTCACTGGCCCTTGTGGGAATCGAACCAGCAACCCTGTTGTTCAGAGCTCGCGCTCTAACCAACTGAGCCATCCGGCCACCCCCATCACCTCACTCTTGACTTATGAGACATTCTGGGGGGCTTCTCCCTTTGGCTGCCTCACTTCCTGGCCAGCTCATGAGTTGTCAAGAATTTCAGGATCAGAAACCTATTACAGGTTTTGCCCTCTATCTGAAAATAGTGTTTCTATGAAACCATTGGTAACCCAAAATGGTAGAAAGTGAAGAAGCAATTACCATTAATTTGTATGGAAAAATTTTTGAGCATTCCCAGACCCCAAAAATAATCGAACATATCATAACAAATAGGCTTAATTTCATCCAGTTTTATGCTAAGTGTAACACCCTAGCAAGCTCTCTTAGGCTTTTCTGATACCTCAGGACACATCTTTCTAACAGATGCACAAAATAGATCAAGATAAAGCACAGATGCTTGCAGACACAGATCAAAGCTATGGTGGCTTGATGCTGAGATACTGAGTGTGGTTCCCGGGGAAGGAACCCTGCGGGGCCACTCTTGCAGCTCAGGTGTGCTCTGCCTCTATAACAACTAGTTTTTGCTTTTCATTTTTTTTCCCATAAAAGCAAAAATTCTCTTTGGATTTCTTTTGGTTAGTGAAAATGGGTACTAATGTAAGTCTTTCCTAAGAGCAAAGTGGCATAACATGAACTTTTGAAAGGTGGGGATCACCTGTATTGGGGGAGGAAGTATGTAGGATGGGTATGGCCCCAGATGCATGAAGTTTGCTGAGAACAATAGCTGCACTGCTTACCAACAATCCCTTATTAGATTATAAGCTCCCTGAGGGCAGGGCTCTGTCCTTGTATTCTTGCATCATTCAACCCATATTCGTTGCTGATCAAATATGTATTTATTGAATGTAGTCAAACTGAACTGGAACTGCTATAAAGCTTACAAAGCATAACAAGACACTGAGCTCTTTGAGGGTGGGCATGGGGTCTCATGTGAATCTTTTCCAGCCTATAATTGGCATTCATTAAACTTCACCCTCTTCGACCAAGTTGCCCATTATTCCTTATAACCACACTCTTCTTCTTTAGCTTCTGTGAGACTATGTTCTGGTTTCCCTCCTACCTTCCCAGGAGGGCTCTTTAATCTCCTTTGATAATTCTCCCTCAGAATGATGGCAGGACTCAGGGCTTGGGTGTCTCTCCTCTCTGTACCTGCTGTCCTTGGTTTACTTACATAGCCCTGTACCTTTAAATACCACCTGTATGCTGACAATGCCAAATGTATATCTTTAGCCCAAAAGTCATTTTGACATACCTTACAGATAATGTCAAAACTTAACACGTTCAAAACAGAACATTTAATTTAACTTCTTTTCTTCCACCCAAACCTGGCCCTCCCCTAGTCACCACCACACCAAAAGTCACCACCTTCACACCAAGTTGGTCAAACCAGAAGTCCAGCAATCAACCTTGATCCCTCCATTTCCATCACTAGTCAGGTCTAATCCACTGATATTATATCTGTTAATATCTGTTAATATTCCTTCCTAAATAATTCTCGATTTCAATCATTTCTTTACCTCTCCACTGCCAAATACACCAAGCCACTCTTCTTTCGTGTCTGGACTTGAGCAACAGACTTCCCAGTGGTCTTTCTGCTTTCAATCTTGTCTCTCTGCAGTCTTTTCCCCCTGTAGAAGCCAAAGTTACTTTTTAAAACATATAAATTGCACCACCTTCCTTACTTAAAACCTTTTGCTGACTTCTCCTTGTACTTGGAATAAAATCCAAACTCCTGGCCCTATCCCAGGAGACCCCAAATCATCCAGCTTTTGTCTACAGACCATTTTGTTCTACTTGTTCTCTGTATCCCACACCCCACAGACCAGCTGCACCCTCCTCTTTTCACTCCTCCCTGAAGCTAAACTGTTTCCCTCCCCGCCTGCCTGGAACACCTCCCCAGCTTCTCAGATGCCTGGCTTCCCTTAAGCCAAGTCTCAGATCAAATGTCACCCCTTCAGGTCACCCCATGATCACCCTCCCCTCCCATTGTTCTCTGCCATTGCACACTGTCTGTTCGCAACACACTTTACACAAGTTGTGATTTTAAATGTATACGTTTGTTTGCTTTTTTATTGTCTGTCTTTTTCTCTGGACTCTGAGCTCCAAGAAGAGAAGACAATGAGTGCCTTGCTCTCCACAGGGCCCCATACAGTGTCTGGCAGATATAAGGCATTCAATAAATACCGGTGGGGAGAAATGGAGGGAGAAACAAATAACAAAAGAAAGATGGGGGGGGGGGAGAGAGAGCAGGAGGAGGAGGAGGAGAAGGAGGAAGAGGAAGAGGAGGGAATAAAAGAAGGGTGAGAGAGGTGGGAAGAAGGGAGGAAGAAGGTCTTTTACACCAGCCATCATCATAAAGATAGTAGACCCTTAGAGTAAGGGAGCAAAAACAGGAGGCAAAAAGAAAGCCCCTGAAGTTTTTCTCCCTCCCTTGCTCCCTTCCTTTACCCTGTGCCAGGTGCTTTATAAATTATTTCAGCTACTCATCTTTCACAAACCTATGAGAATGGCGTTAAAACTTCATGTTATTGGTGAGAACAAAAGAGGCTCCGCAACGTTAAGGGTCTTGCCCAAGACCTCACAGCTGGTCCTGACTGTGAGGGGCGTCCATCGTCCGGACTGCTCTACAGCGGTTACCAAACAGCTTACTTCCAGTGTCCTGTGGGCTGGCAACCCTTTTTTCAACTTTCACATTTTTGATCAAATGCTATTTCAAAAGAACCTGCTAGGGACCACACTTGGACTGTAGAAGCAGACTAGAATTGCTGACCAGTTTCAGGACAAAGCAGAGAGGCAGTCCCCCAGGCCACTAAATTATCACCACCTAGTGCAGCTGAGGTTGATTGGCGAGCTTTAATGAGGAAGGAGGGGTCAGTTTCCATGGTGTGAACACAACAAGACTCGGGCAGCTAAATCTCCCTGCCAGCACTGAGCACCTGAATTTCAAACAAGATAAGTAAGTATTTTTACATTACCCCTGTCATCAGATGTTTATTATAGTTATTATAGATCATGGATATTTATTAGAGCTTATATTTACTGGCTACTTTTTTACACTGAGACATCTGTACCAGAAAGATAGAAATTCAAGTGCACTTAATCAAATATACATGTGGCTTCATGTGAAGGAAATTTTGTTAAATTTTAGTAGTCAGTGATAGGCTAGTGAATTATATGTTTTCTACTGATAAATTTTAGGTTTTTTAAAGAAAGCATCTAATTAATAGTATCATTTCTTTTTTAAGTAGCTTTATTGAGGTATAATTCACATATTGTAAAATTCATCTATTTAAAATACACAATTCAGTGGCTTTTAATATCTATTAATCTATTTTTAAATATTCGAAGTTGTGAAAGCATCATCCTCCACTGTCTAATTTTAGAACATTTCATCACCCAAGGAGAAATCCTATACTCCTTTGCACTCACCTTCCACTCCGATTTCATTTTAAACAACGGATAATCTATATTCTCTCTCTCTAGATTTTCCTGTTCTGGACATTTTACATAAATAGAACCATACAATATGTGGTCTTTTTGTGATCGGCTTCTTTCACTTAGCATATTTTCAAGGCTCATCCATGTTGTAGTATGTCTCAGTATACCATTCCTTTTTAATTATCAAGTAATATTCCATTGCATGAACATCCCACATTTTCTGTGTGCTTTCATTCATTATGGACATTTGGGTTGTTTTTACTTTGGGGCTATTATGAATGATGCCGCTATCAATATTTGTGTACAAGCTTTTGTGTGGACATGTGTTTTCTTTTCTTTCAGGTATATACCTAGGCTTAGTGTTACTGGTCATATAATAACTCTATGTTTAATCTTTTAAAGAACTACTAAACTGCTTTCCAAAGTGGCCACACCATTTTATATTCTTACCACAGTGTATGAAGTTTCCAATTTCTCCACATCTTCTCCAACACTTGTTATTATTTGTTTTTTTTTATCATAGTTATCCGAGTGGGTGTGAAGTAGTGTTTCTTTGTGGTTTTGATTTGCATTTCCCTGATGACTAACGATACTGAGCACCTGTTCATGTTCTTATTGGCTATGTGCATATTTGTTTTGGAGAAACTCCTGTTTATATTTTTTGACCATTTTAATTGAGTTTTTTTTATTGTTAAGTTTTAAGAGTTCTTTATATATTCTGGACACAAATGCCTTATTACATATATGGATTGCAAATATTTTCTCTCATTTTATGGTTGCTTTTACACTTTCTCAAAGGTATTGTTTACAGAACAAAAGTTTTTCATGTTAGTGAAATGCAATTTATTAAATGTTTTCCTTTGTTGCTTGTGCTTTTGTTGTCCTACCCATGGATCATTGCCTAACCCAATGTGATGAAGATTTACCTCCATGTTTTCGTCTAACAGTATTAATTTGGGAACTTATATTTAGGTCTCTGATACATTTCAAGTTAAGTTTTGTATATAGCATAAGGTAGAGAACCAACTTCATTCTTTTGCATGTGGATATCCAATTGTGTCAGTACCATTTGAAGAGACTATTTATTCCCCACTGAATTTTCCCGGCACCTTTGTTGAAAATCAATTGATCATAAATGTAAGGGTTTATTTCAGGACTCAGTTCTATTCCATTGCTCTATATGTCTCTCTTTATGTCACACAGTGTACTTTGCATCACACTGTCTTTACTACTGTAGCTTTGGTGAACAACTTCTAGTAAGTTTAGAAATCAGGAAGTGTGAGTGCTTCCACTTTTTTTTTCTTTTTCAAGATTGCTTTGGCTATTCTGAATCCCTTACAATTCTAGCATAAACTTTTCATATGGATTGTCATCATACCCTCACAACAACCCTGACAAATTATACCCATTCTACAGATGAGAAAGATAAGGAACACAATTACACGATTAGCTCAGAGTCACACTACTAACACTTTGGAGTTAGAGTAGGAAATAGCACTGGAAAGTGGTTTGAGGCCCAAGAGCGAATGCCAGACCATGAGTTTAGCCTACAATCCTGTGCAGAGGGAAGCCATTGATAGTTTTGGAGTAGGGGACTGGCCTGCACTAACCACAGTAGCTAAGATCCAAATAAACACCCGACAGAGCACACACACGAAACAACCCTGGATGCAAATTTCTGAGGTAAGAAAGAATGCAAATGGTAAAGAATCCTGTGGAATCACTCACTAGGAATAAAGAGTTGTAGAAAATGTCCTAAGTGGCATGTTTTTCCCACAGTTGTTTTTGTCATGGAATTGACCAAAATGTCAGACATGACAAAGCTCCATCAAGCTGTGGCAGCAGGGGACTACAAGTTAGTAAAAAACATTTTGAAGAAAGGTCTCTGTGACCCAAACTACAAGGATGTGGACTGGAATGACCGAACCCCACTTCATTGGGCTGCAATCAAAGGTAGGTGGGCGATGCCTGGATAGAATCCATCTCCTCGAGGCCCCACTATCCATGACAGTAGTCTGTGTGTGGTAGTAGAAAAAACATTTCTTAGGAACATTTCAGTCCTGGCACCACCACTTACTAGTTGCAGCACCTTAAGCAAGTTATTTAATGCCTGTAAGCCTTAGTTTATTCATCTATACAATGGGAACAATAATGCTTCCTTGGGGTCCTAAGTGAGGACTCAGTAAGATAATGGGTATACAGTACCTAGCACATAGTCTGCTTTCAATTAATATTAGTCCTTTGCCCTCTTGACCTCTATCAGGAATGGAACATCATTCCGGCAGTGGGACAGGGACTTGGTCATTTTCATGGCTGTATCCCCATGCCTAGCATGGCTCAGTTATAGAATTGGGGGAGGATAGTGGCAAAAGTTCAGCTAACGGGCTTGTCAAGGCCTTCGGTGTTAGAATACCACTGAAGAATATTAAGAAAGAAAGTGTTATAGCCAACTTCGCTTTTGAAAAATTTGTTTTGACTCTTGCATGGAGAATGGATTGGCAGGAAGCAAAACTGGCTGCAGAGAAATCACTCGGGAGCATTCTGCAGAAATTTAAGTACACTATCATGATAGCTATACTAGAGAAAATTTTAACAAACATTGACTGTATGCTGGGTACTCTACTGTGATTTCATTGTACTTCACGAGAACTCAGTGAAGTAAGTGGTAATATCCTTAATTTACAAATGAAGAAACTGAGCCTCAGACATTTGTTTCTTATCCAGGGTGCCATAGTTAGTAAGTGGCATTTATTGCAAGGTATGAACCCCCATCTATCTGGCTAGAAAGCCTATGCTAGCTGTATTGTAAGTGGAGCTTAAAATACTTTTACTGAGGTATAATTGACACATAACATCATATCAGCACCAGGTACAACATAATGATTTAATTTTTGTATATATTGTGAGATGATCACCGCAATAAGTCTAGTAACATTCATCACCATCCACACTGACACAATTTTTTTCTTGTGGTAACTTTTAAAATCTATTCTCTTAGCAGCTTTCAAATATGCAACAATGTTATTAACTATAGTTGCCATGCTATAATTACATCCTCATGACTTATTTTATAATTGGAAGCTTGTACTTTTTGACAACCTTCACCGATTTTACCATTCCTCCCACTCCCCAAACTACCAATTTAATCTGTTCTTTGTATCTATGAGCTTGATTTTTGTTTTTTAGATTTCACATGTAAGTGAGAGCATATAGTATCTGTCTTCCTCTAGCTGGCTTATTTCTGTCTTTCTCTGTCTGACTTAGCATAATGCCGTCAAGGTCCCTCCATGTGGGAGCAAAATAATTTTTTTCTGAAATCAGCATTGAGACTGCCAAAAGCAGAGAGCCTTACCAGTGCTAGCATAGGGAGGTGTACAGTGACTTGTGGGAGAAAGCAAGATGTCTAGGCAGAGACTGCAGGAATATACAGGGAGGGGTGTGTCCTGCAAGGAGTAGAGGGAATACTTAGAGGGCCTTGGGCCCTGAATGAAAAGCGTGGTTCATGGGGTTAGGGGTGGGGCACTGAGTCCCTCATGAAGGAGAGGGAAAAGGAAGGAGGGAGTGATGTTAGGAAACAGGAGGGTCCTCAAAGGCAAAAATCCCCCCCTCTTTTGTGCTCTCTAGACTAGCCCTGGCCTCAGGCCTGCAGAGACATTTTAAACTTAACCTCCTCCCTTTTCTTTTTGGTACATCTAAGGGCACATGAAGGTGATGCAGCTCCTTATAGACTATGGAGCCAGGCCCTGCCTGGTAACTGATGTGGGCTGGACCCCAGCTCATTTTGCCGCTGAGTCAGGCCATCTGAATGTGCTCAAAACTCTCCATGCTGTGCACGCCGCCATTGATGCCCCTGACTTCTTTGGAGACACACCAAAGAGGATCGCACAGATCTACGGGCAGAACGCCTGTGTGGCTTTCCTGGAGAAGTAAGTTCCATTTACCTCTAGCTATAAAAGGGCAGAGATGCTGTTGCGGAATCACCTCCCAAAATTCGGGTTCATCTGTCCTATGTGCTCATAAGCCAACACGTTGAGACGCTGGTGCTTGGACATAGAGAAAGGTTTATTTGATTTGTTCAAAGTGAGCGGATGGGAGAGCAAGATCTCTCAAATCCGTCTGCCCCCAAACACAAAAGTAGAGAGTTTTTAATGCCTCTAGGGAGTAAGGGAGGAGGGGTTCCAGCAAACTGAGAGAGAAGTCTGTGTTTCTTCAATGACAGATGACACTTTTTTGTATCAGACTCCTGGGTGTGAGCAGCTGGTCGTAGCTGACTGGAAAACAAACTCAAAACAAACTCAAAATTTGTCCTTGAGACCCTGAAGTTATCTCCTCCTGCTTGACAAAGAAACATTACGTCGGCAACACAACATTGTATTATGAGAACAAGGGGTGCTGGGTTCAAGAACCAAGATGCTGCAAAATATCTCATCATGTACATCAGTGATGTTATCTTCGAAGCAAAAAGCAGAAACTAGACATTTTCAGACTATTGCCATTGTTTTGGCTATCAGTGTTTTATGGTTAACCAGCTATACTTTTCTATTATCTCAAGCAAAACATGCTTTTAAATATTTCTGCTGAACTTGCTTTACATGACTAACAGCCTTTCTTAATCTTTGGCTATAAGCTATGTGACAAGCAAAAGCAATTGAATCATTTAGTTAAAGCCTATACTTACATCCTAATGAAGAATTAAATTCTTTAATTCTAGTTGCCAGAAATACTAGGGGCATTAAAATCACAAGGGGTTCGGCTTCAAAATAAGAGCCCATGATCAAGGTCTTTGCCAACTCAGTAGTCTCAGGTCAATGAAAATGAATTGAGGTAGTCCACCCAACTATTGCTTGAATTGTTTTTGTTAATTTTTCACCAAAATGACTAATTTGGGGTGGAAACTATAGTGTTTTGGATTATGTACAATCTATTGCTTTTTAATTATACAAAAATTATAATTTTTATAATTTTATATTATCATAATTTTAATGACATAACATATCATTATTATAATTATTGTTTTAGATGATGCAAAGATCATCTCAGATAAGAGGTGGGGCACCAAGTTTGAAAATGGGACATGGTGCAAGATTTATCATTGTACTAAATCAGCTCTTATCCAAGTCACCAGCGAGGTTCTTGTTGCTAAATCAATGGCCTCTTCTCAATTCACATCTTACCTTCACTTAATTTGATATTCGTGAAACTTTTCTCTCTTGCTTTCTCGGATGCTACTCTCTTCTAGTTCTCCTTCTGTCTGTCTGACTATTTCTTATGATTTTGTCTAAGCTCCTAATGTTACATGTTTTTCAGGTGCTGAAATTCCACCAGGTCCTGTCCTCAACTCTCCTCCACTGACTTTCTCTGAGTAATGTCAGCCCCTCTTTTATGACCAATGGGTAGATGAGCATGATTCACAACCTGAGTGTAACTGAACTGGGGAAGGAGTGGGTCCTCCAAATAGTCAGGAGTGCTATTTCCAGGGCACGTTGGCAAACAGGGCTGAGCAGACAGAAAAAACACATCATGTGCCAATCATTTCTACTTATCATCTCCCATGAGGAACTTCCCTTGTGACCGTGACAGGATTTAGAGAGAAAGCATTCTGGTGGGGGGAGAAATTAATCTGGATCTTGAAAGATAGCTAAGACCTGGCTAATGGAGGAGGGAGAAAGATTCTTGATTGAAGGGAAGGCACCAGTTTGAAAATGTGCATAAGTTGTGTGTATATGTGAGAAGGTGGAGTGATAGTGGAGGAATGAGTGGCCTGGCTAAGAAAAGCATTCACACTAGAGAGACGTGGAGAATAAGGTCCAGTGGGTAAGTGGGTGAGCTGGGCAAGCATATGAATGTGAACTCATCGTGGGAGAGACAAGCTGAAGCAGATGCTTCAGCAAAGTTGCTTCTGTAGTGGAAGAGGCAGCGGTGGTGCTATGCTGGTAGGTTTGGAGGCACCTGGACTGCAGTCAAGGAAATAACTTAAGGAATTTCTTAACACTTCCTGTTGGAAGGAGGTGAGCTCCTAGATGAAGATGATCAAGAGGAAGGATGTAAGAGAGTTATAAAAGGAGACTAGACAGTATTTGACAATTTTCCGAATATCCTAGGGACCCTAGTGGAATAATTCAACTTTTGATTCAGCCTTGCTGAGTAGTACTTCTCTCATTCAACAAATATTTTGGAGACCTCCTATGTGCATGATGTTGAACTAGATACTAGAAAGGATTTAAAGATAAATCAGACACAGTGCTGGGACATCAAGAAGTTCCCTGTCTGGGAGATGACTTGTTTACATAACTAACACTTAATACAAGATAGAAAGTGACAAGGGTCCTAACAGCAGGCTAAAGGAGGGACACTGCATGTTGAGAGGGACACTGAGTGAATGTGGTCTGATTATTGAGAGGTCACTTCCAGCTTGTTGGGAGAATGGGGCCTGAGGGAGAAGCAGGTGTGCTATCCTCTGAATGAACTGTACTTTTTATAATACTTTGCACTTAAAATACTGTTTGTTCTGCCTGTACCATCATCTATCCTCCCAAATTCCATTTGTCCTCATATGGCTCAAGTTTTATCTCTGTGAAGTGGCTTTCACCAATGTCTTTTAGCGAGTCACACATGCACCTTTGGCCTCACATGTAAAATGGCGCATGTGTGCATCTCCCATTGTCCGTGTGTATGACTATCTATCTTTATCTACCTAGCTACCCATGGCTATTCTTTACATAAACCCATCAGTATGTAGAACACATTATGTGATTGCAAGAAATTTTTATTTTCTCCCGTATACGTTTCTGTACTTTCAAATTTTTTACAATGAACAGGCACGGCTTTCATAATTAGGAAAAAAATCCAATTAAAAAATAAATGAAGGAAAACAGCCTTCTAATAACTTGCTAGTTGCTCTATAAATGTGAACCCCTGAAGAATTAACAGTGCCTTCTTCAAGGTAAGCGCCTTACTGTCTTCGATTCTATTAAACATCTCACTCCAGGCACATTGTTTTTCTCCACCTCCATGGAGTTTCTGAAATATCTGCAACCTCCTTAAGTGTACACTTGGAAAAATGCAGGATTGAACTTGGCCTCCTTCCTGTTGAGGAACTCTGAGGTGCCCAGGCTGTATGCAGAGGGTGGGAAGAGAGGCCAGGCTCTCCTGCCTGCTCTTTGAGAGCCTCTCTCTTCCCCTCTCCTAGGGCCGAACCCGAGTGCCGGAACCACCGTCTCACTGCCACGCAGGAGGGGCTGCCCCTGGATCAGCGGGACGAAGACTGGGACGCCAAGAAATGGGAGATGGAGCAGTCTCTTCCCTCATCGAAACAAAACACTAATAAGAAAAAGAATAAGAAAAGTCGAGGCCACACCAGGCTCAGCAATGCCACGGAGAGGAGAGTGTGAAAAGGCTGGCGCCAAAGGGACTGGAACCTGTTTTCTGGTGGGAGATTTCCCCTGGCACCAGACTGGAGATTTTCAGGCATGTGTTGTTCTTTACATGATTTATTAGGTTGGTGCAGAAGTCATTGCGGTTTAAAAGGTTAAAAATAATTGCAAAAACTGCAATTACTGTTGCACCAACCTAATTACTCATAGACCACTAGTCAGATGGCTTATACTGGTAGCTTATGACCTGTCATTCAACCCTTTATTCTTGCCTGGGTGCTCTCCACATGGGTGGTTGCCTCCTTGCTAATACGTGCTGTCCTCAAGAATTACCAGGAGGAGACAAATGTTAGCTCTTTGCATGTTGTTATCAGTGACTTGTACTTGCAGCATCTCCTGACCCCCATATGCAACTATAGAATTTCAAAAGAGCGCCTCTTAAGGAAACTGTATTGTTTAAATGCAAACGAACAAAACCCTCAAAAATCGACAAAATACTCTGTGTAGTCAATCAAAGAAAAAAATTATTTGTTGTCACATAGACTGAGCAAAGCAGTGAACGAATGTATCTCTCAGTTTCCCGCTGCGTTTTTCCTTTGTGAAGTAGAGGCCCACCATCTCTGCATGTCCATCTTTACCAATAATCACTTCTACTCGGAAAGAACAGACAATAGACTAATTCACTGGGAGATAACTGAAAACCCTGACCCCTGAAATGATTTAATTTCGTTCCTACATAATTAATGAAAAATAGCATAAAATAATGGAATGTGGTTACAACTCTGCTTATTTAACTGTATGTGTTAGGAAATTTAATACCAGTCAGATATTTCCTATGAAAATATTGCATCCAAATTGAGATGTGCTGCAAATGTAAAATACGTATCAGATTTTTGAAGACAATACAAAAAATGTAAGCTAGATCATTAAAAATATTTTATATTGATTACGTGTTGAAATGATAGTATTTTGGATATTGGGTTAAATCAAAGATATTATTAACATGAATTTTACCTCTTTCTTTTTACTTTTTAAAAAATGTGGCTACTAAAATATTGAACATCACATATGTGTCTTGCTTTTTTCCCCTATCAGACAGCACTGCCATAGACATTAGAAAATATTTAAAGCAGGCAACTGGCCTGATGTACTTTAATTGGCTACCCCACATTCTAGGTTTACTAGTTGCTAAAACAATATCTTTAGGCATCTAACATCTTTATTATATTCCTCAATTAATGCTTATGTTAATAAACGTCATGTTATGTTTGGATTTTCTGAAATGAATAGATGATTGAACATCTTATAGTTAGGAGGGTACCTTTCTAGTGTTTACCCACCCTGAATGTCAGTCCCCTTTCTCTGCGCCTTGCAATTCAGAGGGGTGGTTCCTGCCTGTCATGTTTGTACTGATCCCCAACCAGTAGGAACATTGGAAGACCACTATCTCAACCAGGATCAATATGGTTCTTCTCCTGGGAACCTGAAGAAAGTTTTCATGGGAGGATGCATCAGTAGCATATAACCTCAGCAGTACGGAGTAGCTAATTCTACAATAAGGCTGTGGAAGTAGAGAGATAGTCTACTAAGAGAAAGAGGAGACTGAGGGAAAAGGTGAAGGAGGAGGAGGAGGAGGAGGAGGAGGAGGAGGAGAGAGAGAGAGAGAGAGAGAGAGAGAGAGAGAGAGAGAGAACAACTTTCCAGTTTCCAGTTCTGGTTCCTTACTCAGGAAACCTGTGAAATACTACTTTCATAACACTATTTTCTCCTTTGATTTTTTGCCCCGCCTTGCACCCAATCTTTTCTAATAAATACAGTTTTAAGATCATGGGCTTATGAGTCGAGCAGACTTAGGTTTGTATCCTCCTCTATGAAATAGGCAAAATAATCCTTACTTCCTGGGGTTGCTGGGAAGATGAAATGAGAGACTGTGTGTAAAATGCTGGCATTGGCACGCTGTGACTGGCTATTGTATTGCCACAGAAGTGAGCTCAGTTTTTCACTGGGAATCCCAAAGGCACTTAGAAATAATACCTTTTATGGATCAAGGGAGGCTCTTCATCGTTCAGTCCATAAATATGCCCTGTCTAGTTCCATGACAGGGATAGTAGCTTGTCTTCCACTGGCCAGACAGACTTGGACTAAATTGTGATAAGTAAAGTGTTCTTAGGGTCCTTTACTGTGGTCTCCCAAGATCTCCCAGTGTCCTCATTGAGTTCTCCTTTCATTCTTCTTCTCATTGAGGCATTAACGAAAGGAATCTATTTCTTCTCCCTTGAGTTTTTGTACACTAAATGTGAACAGCAGGAAGAAGACACTAAAATCGCTTCTTTGTATGAAGAATTTATTGTAGTATAGCCTCTATACTAAGCACTTTACGTCTATTATATCTAATCTGCAAGGCAGGTGTCATTATCCCCAGTTGACATCACAAACAAGTTCTGAGAGGTTCAGTAACTTGCCCTAGACCACCTGGCTGATGCCTATACAGCCCTTAAAGCCTGCCTGGATTGGACGGAGCTCTAGCTCTTTTGGCTGTGGGGCCTTGGGTGAGGTGCTTAGTTTTCCCATCTGTAAATTGGGGAGAATATGCCACAGCATTGTGGTGAGGGCTAAATGAGATAATGCATGTCAAGCCTTAGGACAATGCCGTCCATATGGCAATGCCATTGAACATCAACTGTCAGTCATTACAGTGGCTATTGTTTTCAAGCTTTATTGTCCCAGATCGGTAACAAAGAAGAATGGCTTGCTAGCAAGAAGTAGCATCAGTCCAGAGGGAGAATTTGGGGACAGTGTTCTCCTGGAGCCCGTGCAAGCCCTGAATGAAGGTGCTCACCTGTTTTCTGGCCCCTGAGGTTTAGCTGTGAATCAGGTTGTCTGATGGCTGAGATTACATCACAGTGATTCCAGGCTCATCCCTTGCATGGTGCATGGGTAATAATAGATGGACTTCACTTATCTTGCTCTTACTCCGAGGTGATACCGAGGCCATTTCAGCGAGGCCTGTGTGAGGATTTGCAGCATTTGGAGGGTCCGGTATTTGAGGTATTTACCTGCTCTCTCCCATCCTTATTGGTAGGGAGGGATTAGCTGTTTATCTTATTGTGTGAGAAGCAGGAGCAACAGCATGATATAGAAATGGCAATGGAAGAGGAGAAAAGCCATTCTTGGTTTGATTTATTAGGGAACTGGCTCTGTGACTGTGGGCTGTGCTTCTGGGACAGAATCCCTTACCTGTAAAACAACAAGGTAGAACTGGATCTCCAAGATCACATGTAATTCTTGTAAACAAAGTTCCACAGGACTCTTCTTGTTACCGTGCAAAGGTCTGGCTGCCTGCCGCTTGCAAAAGTTAAAAATTGAGAGACGTGGCTGATGGACAGACAAGTAGGTTTATTCAGAATGCTGGCACTCTGGGAGGATAGCAGACTGCTATCCAAAGGCTATCTTTAGGCAGGTAAGTGGGAAAGAACCAAAGGAAAGCAGGCCACAGGGCTCATAGTTGAGAAGTTGTCTCCTGGGGTCTTCTGAGGCCTCAAGTCTGCCGCAATGTCTTCTAGAATCGTATTGTCCATAGCCATCTGTGAAAAACTGCTAGGGAGTTGTAATCTTGGGTCCTGTCCAAGCGCCTGAGGATTAAAGAAGATGCTCTTTTCAGGTTAGGATGTTTGTTAATTAATGGGGTATGGGTAGCCTTGAAAAGGGGAACAAACAGTTCTTCAGTTAATCAGTGGGAGGAGAAACAAAGAGGAAACAGCTGAATATCTGGATGGGTCAAACTGCAAACTAGCTAAGTTTAATTATATTATTGATCTACCGAATTTCACCTTTATACTTTTTCAATGTCCACCTCCATCAGGAAGCCTTCTCAGATTACAAGGTCCATACTTTCTAGCTCTGCTTTGACTTCTAATTGAATCTATGATAACATAGTTTTCTTTTTCTCTTAATTGGTTCATGGATAGCACTTTCCTCTACTTTAAGCTTGGTTCTACTTTAAACTCTCTATAAAGCAAGGAATCTGTATACTTCTCTGGTTGCCCCTATACCCCTAAACACAATGCTAGTCACATATGATACTCAATACACATTTCTTGATGAAATTGGAGTCACTAGGTGTTTTCTAGATGACAATGAAGAAGGATTCCCTCTCACACACTGAAAATAACTTCAGAGAAACTGCACTGGAGTATGTAAGAAATTAAGGAATGTTTTCTCTACGACTCAGGGGAACTTGCCCTGTCTATCTTCCAAGCCTAATCTTTAGCAACTGGCACAGTTTAATTTTAACCCATATTATTGAGCTGGTTGTCATGGCAAATAATGGAAGCTTCTACGTACTGGGCATTGACCACGTGCCAGGTGTTTTGTGTCAATCTCTACAAAACATCATATTGACCCACTAAGTTTTTTAGAGATAAAGAAATGAAAGTTTAGGGAAGTTATTTGTCTGAAAGCAAACAAGCAATAAATTACTAATGCAGGATTGCAAACCATACCTGCTGCACTAAAATCCCTAAGCCTATTCTTTTATAGTTCTCCCAGCTGCCTTTCTTTTGGATTTAGCTAAGTCCTTGTTTTTTTAACTGCCATCCAAACTGTTTCTTTGCAAACTATCTAACATCTCTGATCTCAGTTTTCTTTTTTATAAAGATGACATTCATAGCTGACATGATTGTTTATTTAGAGAATCTCAAAGAATCTGAAAAAAGCTGATTAGGTCACTGGCTTGCAAACATGTCAGTGAGGACATTGAAAAAATATTATTTCAAAATGACTAACAGAAATCAATTGTTCTTACAAATAAGACTGACCTAGATAGTTCAAACATCTAATTTTGTTTGGGTCTGGAACTCTGTCAATTCAGTGAAATAACCCTAGTTCCTTTATCCTAGACTGTCTGACTACACATTTGATAGTTTTTGATCAATAAACATGGGAAAACCCTACAGAGATTAAAAGGTTAACAGGGGAATACTATGAACAGTTCTATGCCATTAATTTGACAAGGTATAGGAAATGGGAAAAATCCTTCAAAGACACAATTTGTCAAAACTCACTCAAAAAGAAATAGATAAATAGTTCTATATCTATTTCTAAAACTGGAATTTGTAGTTAAAATCATCCAACAAAGAAAACTTCAGGCCTAGATGGATTTACTGACAAGTTCTACCCATCACTGAAGAAAGAAATAATACCAATTCTACATAAACCCTTCCAGAAAAAGAAGATGAGGCAACATTTCCTAACATCTTATGAAACCTACATTACCCACATAACAGAACCAGACAAAAACATTTCAAGAAAACTATGGACCAATATCCCTCATAAACATAGATGCAGACTTCCTTAACATAACCCTCCCAAATTGAATCCAGCAGTATGTAAAATATACAAAGATAAATACATCATGATTAAGTAGTTTTTTCCCCCAAAGAATTGCAGGCTGGTTCAACATTCAAAAATCACTCAGCGTAAGTCACCATTATCAGCCGACTGAAGAAGGAAAACCATATGATTATCTCAATAGATGCAGAAAAAGCATTTGACAAAATTCAATACAAAAAGATATAAACACTTGGAAACTTAGGGAAACCAGCTTGATAAAGGCCATCTATCAAAAGAACTATAGTTAACGTCATAATTAATGGTGAAAATCTGAATAGTTTCCCCCTCAGATTGGGAACGAGACAAGGACGTCTTACCATTCCTATTCCACATTATTCTGGAGGTTCTGACATATGAAATAGACAAGAAAAAAAAAAAAAGGAATGCAGGTTAGAAAGGAAAAAAAAAAAAGAAACTATCTCTATTCAGATGACATCATTGTCTATTTATAAAATTCCAAATAATCTGCAATGAAAATTACTAGAGCTAGTAAGTATAGGAAGATTAAAAGATGAAAACTCAATTTTAAAAAAATCAGTCTTATTTCTATTTACTATCAATGAACAACTGGAATTAAAAAATGTAAAAAGTACCATTTATAATAGCACCAAAACCACATGAAATAAATGTAACAAAATACAGCAAGATTTATATGCTGAAAACTATTAAACTGATGACAGAAATCAAAGATCTTAACAAGTTGAGAGATATAAATATTCATTGATTGGAAGACTTAATATTGTTAAGATGTCAATTCTTTCCAAACTGTTCTATGAATTTAGTGCAATTCCAGTCAAAATCCCATCAGAATTTTTCATAGATATTGCTAAGCTGATTCTAAAATTTATAAGGAAATGTAAAGAAATTATAAATAGAATAGTCCAAACAGTTTAGAAAAAGAACAATGTTGGAGAACTAGCACTACCTGATTTCATGATATTGATGTACTAAGTTTATTTATCCATTCACTAGGTGGGAACATTTGGATTGGTAGAATTGGTATCATTTCTTCTTTCTTGGCTTATAGTAACCAAGACAGTGTGATGTTTTTAAAAATATAGGCACATAGATTAATGGAACAAAATAGAAAATCAAGAAATAGACCCACAGAAATATAGTGAGTAGATGTTTGATAAAGGTGCCAAGGGAATTCAGTGAAGTCTTTTAACAACAATGCAGGAACAATTGTATGTCCATATGTGGAAAAAAAATGAATCTCAATTCATAACTTGCACCAAGTACAAATACAACAATTTATGCAAATGAATCATAGATTTGAAAATAAAACACAAAATTTTGATATTTCTTTAAAAAAAGCATAAACTCTCTGTGGCTTTGGATTAGGCAAAAATGCCTCTGATGTGATACTGAAAGCATGATTTATACTAGAAAAAAATGCTAAACAAGAACTTTACTATTCAAAAGACACTAAGTTATACAAACTTGGAGAAAGTCTTTGCAAAATATGTATTTGATAAAAGACTTTTATCTAGAATTTTTTTTTTTTTTTAATTGTGGAATGGTGTGTTTCTCCAGGGTTCATCAGCTCCAAGTCATTGTCCTTCAATCTGCTTGTGGAGGGCACAGCTCAGCTCCAAGTCCAGTCACCATTTTCAATCTTTAGTTGCAGGGGGCGCAACCCACCACCCCATGCGGGAATTGAACTGGCAATCTTGTCAAGAGCTCACGCTCTAACCAACTGAGCCATCTGGCTGCCCCTTTTAAAAGCCCCAATCTCAGTAATATAAAAACAACTCAATTTACAAAATGCACCAAGGATTTGAACAGATAATTCACCAAAGAAAATACACAGATGGCAAATAAGCATGTGAAAAGATGCTTAATGTCATTAGCCATAAAAGAAATGTAAATTAAAAGCACAAACAGATACATTATACACATATGGAATGGAAGAGAAAAATTGAAACTGAGAACACCAAGTGGTGGCAAAGAATACAGAGCAATAGGAATTCTCATTCATTGCTCATGGGAATGCAAAATGGTATAACCACTTTGGAAAACCATTTAGCATTTTCTTACATAATTAAATATACACTTACCATATGACCTAGCTACTCCACTCCAAGATATGTACCCAAATGAAATGCAATATATGTTTTTAAAACCCTATATGTGAATATTTATAACAGTTTTATTCATAATTGCCAAAAATTATGGAAACACTCCAAATGTCCCCAACTGGTAAATGGAGAAACAAACTTACGTAGTACATCAATACCATGAAATAAATATTACTTAGTAATAAAAAGAAATGAACTACTGATATACACAATAACGTGCATGAATCTCAAACCCATTATGTTAAATGTAAGAAGGCTAGACTCAACGGCCACATATTGTATGAACCATTTATATGACAATCTGGAAAAGACACAGCTAGGACAGAAAACAGATCAGTTTTTGCCAGGGCCTGGAGATAGGGGGAAGGATTGTCCACAAAGAGGCACAGGTAACTTTTTTGGGTGATGTCACTATTCTGCATCTTGATAGTTGTCGTACTTGCTTGATTGTGTAATACACTAAAAAGCATAAGTTTTGTTATATGTAAATTATACCTTAAATACTTTTTTATAGGAAGAAAGAATTAATAATTACTTAACTCATACACTGAGACAAAGCCTTTCAAAATACCAGGTTCAGGAGAGTTGAGGGTGGAAAAGGGAATATATACCAGAAACTCTTAGAGGAATTCTTTGGAAATACTAGGAGACCAGTGAATTCCCTAATTGCCTGTGCATCAGAATCACTTTTGGAATTTGTACAAAAATACATAGATTTTACCTTAGAGATTGTAATTCAGTAAGTCATGACTAGGTCCCAGAGATTTATATTTCTTTAATATTCACTAAATTACTGTGTAGTTGATTTAGGTTTAGAAACCCCGAGACATATAATTTCTAAAGTTCGTTCCAAACTAAACATTCCTGCAACTGTGTAGAATTTAAGCCGTATGTGAACTTCTCTGGGGAAAAACAAACCTTTACTTTTACTAACCCTAACTGAAATCTAGCATTTCCTTCAACTATGACTTTGGGTAACAAAACTCAGCAATTTTAGCAGTTCTTTGACTTTGCTACACACAGACATCTCAGATATTTTAATCTCATATTAACATCATATTACAAATCATGATATTTTAAGTTATGAAATATTTTGATAATAGTACAGATATCTTGAAATATCATTAACACTAATCACTAGTTGGAAATTATGGTAACTATTGGAATTATCCCTGTGTCTAGTTATATAATACATTAATAAATGTAAATATGTCCTAAATTGTTTTAACATTTTGATAAAATTGCATTTTAATAGAATTGATTTCCTTTGTAATCTTTAGCATTTTATTTTGTGAATTTATTTGCACTTTCTCTAGAAGAGGTCCAATGCTTCACCAGATGGCCAGAGGGGCTGATGGGACAAAATATTTAAGCACTTTCATTTAAGTCTTCCTGATTTGAAGTACAATGGCTCCCATAACTGCAGACACATCCCTATTTAAATGAATACAGAGGGCAAAAACTAGTGTAAAGTACAATTGGTGACTAGGTTCAGGATTATCTAAGGTATTTCTGGTGAATGACACCCATTTATTCAATCAGGTTTGAGCTGAGCTGACAGGTGGCGGATCTAAAGAGACATACTGATCAATCTGAGCAATCCCATATCACACACACACAATACACCAAGGTGAACTTCTGTTACTATTTCAAGATCATGATAAACAAAACAAAACAAAGAAATAAAAAAGAAACAGCCACGGTTGTGAACTGAGTTCAAAGGCATTGACTTGTAAAAGCAACAGATATTATGGAATACACACAAGTACAGACACACACACACACACACACACACACACACACACACACGAAACCCGTGCACAAAACCAAACGGCATATGTTAAGCTCTGTAGAAGAAGGGCCACATAATTTATGTATTCCCTTTTAAGACACCGTATGGACATTCTGATCATAGCAGAGTGAATAATCCCTGAGTTGTTTTTGTTTTGTTTCATCGTGCTATAAATGATGTTAATTGCTTATGGAAAAAAATGCCCAGTGGAAATAAAGAAAGACTGGTCAAAATGAAGGCATAATGTCTATGCTTTGGAAAAGTGCCAGTTCAGAGGTCCTGAGAGCATTCGGGTAAAAGTCTAGGTTTTAGCCCAAGAGTGATGTGAGCTCCAGTGTTTCCCAGCTAAGTGACACTGAGTCAGCTGCTGACCTTTGTGAGCCTGTTTCTTCATCTATAAGGCAGGATGCCACCCACTGCATTGGCACATATGATGATTAAATGAAACGTGGCCACGGAGGTAGGATTGAGAAAGCTTGATGGGAAAAAACTTCCTCAAAATTAATCAAAACCAAATGACTCTACAAAAAAAAATAATGACAAGATGGATTGGTGGAGAAATAGAGAGATGGCTAGATAGCTTGATATGTGACAAAGCAAGCATAGTAAGATCGAGTAAAAATAGGTTAAAAAAAATGTTCACTGTAAATTTCTTTCAACTTGTCTGTGTTTTCTAAATACAATTTTTTGGTGGGCGGGGGATCTAAAGGCTTTTTTATAGGAGCAAGTGGCTTTTGAAATCCGGATATTATTGCTTTTATAAAAATGTTAAGCTAAATAAGATTTTGGGATGGTTTTCCTATCATCAGAGAAATCTCTGGAACTAACTGGAAAGGAGCCAGTGGACACGAGATGGTTCAGTTCTTCTTCTTCTTCTTTTTCTTTTTTTAAAGAAATTTATTGAGGTATAATTACATGCCATAAAATGCTCTCATTCAGTATATAATTCAATGATTTTTAGTAAACTTACAGAGTTGTACAACTATCACCAAGTTCCAATTTTAGAACATTTTTAACATACCAAAGATCCCTCTTGCCTACTAGACCAAGAATAACGCTTGACCAAACACATGGACACCATGTGTCCCACTCAAGATGACACATAAAATTAACCATCCCCTGGATTCATAGGAAAGATAGTAACCAGGGTGTGCCATTTTATAAAAAGGAGTCAGAGGAGGTATCTCCAAGGAGAGGGCGTTTAAACAGTGACCTAAAGTAAGTAACAGCAGGAAGCTGTGGAGGAGGATCATTCCAGGCAGAGGGAACAGCGAGTGCTAAACCCTGGATCTGGGACAAGTTCAGAATGTTGGCACCACTATGGCTGGAGCAGGAAGTGGGTGGGTGGGGGCTGCCTCTGGGAAGGAGCTGAGGGTGGAGAGGTGGACAGCTGCAAGCTCACACAGACCTTGTGGACCGAGGCCAGAAGCAGACATTTCACTTTAAGGGTCATGGGAAACTACTAGAGAGTTTTAACCACCTGTCTCTGGTTACTGTGCTGAGCATAGGTTGCAGAGCCGCAAGGGTGAGAGCAGGGCCACCAGGAACTGAGCTTACTGACTTAACTGGGCTAGCGATCATGGTGGCTGGGGCTGCCGTGGCTGCAGTGAAGGTCGTGGGAAGCAACCAAATTATCGACGTATTTTAGAGGAAGAGCAGAAAACCCAGTTGCAGCATGAACAAACAAATTAATAGACACATTAACAGAAAACAGACAAATGCTCAGAATACACCCCATCAACCCTTTTCACAGACCTTGATTATACTTGATGACAATTCAGCTTTCACAGTGGGAAACCTTTTGCTGGGGTGGCCTCTGTCAGCTGATTCTTCTTCTGAATAGCTGTGGATGTACCAACTCTTCTAGAAAGTTGCTCTTGCTTGATCCATCACTATATGCATCTGTGTGTTTGCCAGGGAAGCTCTGTCTGTATGTGCTGCGTTTACGGCATCTTGGTCGCTCAGCTTTGCTTTGTGAGCTCTTTTTGGCTAGTTAAATATCATAGACATGTTTGTTTTGTCTTATGTTTCCAAAGAACTGAAATGTTATTGGGGCATAATTTACATAAGTCAAAAGCACAAAGCTTAAATGTAAAGTTGAATGTATACCAGTGAAGTGTACACCGTAAATAGGATTAATACAGTCCCATAGTCATACCCCTTTCCAGGCAATCTCTACCACCCCTGTTCCCCCTAATCTCTGTTCTGATTTCTGTCACCATAATTGAGTTTGGCCTTTACTTGAACTTCATATTTGGAAATCATTAGTGTGCGTTCTTCAGTGTCTGGCCTCTTTCATTCAATGTAATGTGTTTAAGAGTCACCTGTGCTATTGACTGAGTTAGTAATTTGTTTCCTGGATGAATATAGCACAATTTGGTTATTAATTCACCACTTGATGGACATTTGGGTTGCTTCTGGTTTGAGGCCATTATGATTAAAACTACCATGAAGAATTATTTGCAATAGCCAAGATGTGGGAACAACCTAAATGTCCATGAACAGATAAATGGATAGAGGGAATGTGGTATATACTAACAATGGAATATTATTCAGTCTTAAAAAAGAAGGAAATTCTGTCATATGTGACAACATGGGTGAACGTTGAGGATATTAAGTAAAATTAGCCAGTCACAGAAAGACAAATACTGCATGATTCCACTTACATGAGATATCTAAAATAGCCAAACTCATAGAAGAAAGGAATAGAATGGTGGTTGCCAGGGGATGGGGAGAGAAGGAAATAGGAAGTTGCTATTCAATGGAAATAAAGTTTCAGTTATGCAAGATGAATAAATTCTAGAGATCTATTGTATATCACACCTATAGTTAACAATATTGTATTCTATACTTAAAAAGTTGTTAAAACGGTAGCTTTAATGTTAAATGTATTTATTACAATAAAACACACTGCAATTAGCATTGAACACATGACTTTTTATTTACACGTATTTTTATTTCTTTTTGGTAAACACGAGTGGAACTGCTTGGTCACAGGGTAGGTGTGTGTGACACTTTATTAGAGTTTTGTTTTTAATTTAGTTTTCTTGTATGGGAAGCCATGAAGCCTTTCGCTAGGTATGCCAGCTTAAAGACTTTCATCGTTAGGCCTTAGAAAGAAAACCACATGTGATGATAATAATGAAGACAAAGATGAAGAGGAGGAGGATCGTGATGGTGGTTATGGTTTTTGTCCTACTTTATGTGTATCAATTTATTAAATTCTTACACAATACACAGAGGTAGGGATTATTATTTTCATTTCACAGTTGAAGAAACTGAGGCTCAGAAAAATGCATGAACGTTCTCAAGATCACTCAAACTCACATCGAAAAAGCCCATGCTTTTCCTACTAATTCCATGACCTCATGTAAGAACTCATTTTCACAGACATCATCTTCCGTGTCTTCTCGTGGTGCCCCGACCAACGTTCTGGGTGACTGCTTTGCCTTCCATGAGACTTTTTGAGTCCTCCTGGTGTCCAGTTTGCTTGACAGCTGCTCTCTGGTGTCTGAAGTGCTGACCTAATGTTTGCTTGCCTACAGGGTCCCTTTGACTATCAATATTTGTTCATCCCTCACCGTGACCCTCCACTAAATCTCCCAAGCCCCTTTTCTTCCCTTCCCTGATCCCTATCAACTTTATCCCACCCCCTTTTTCACCACCATCTCCATCACCAAATCCCATTATAGTTTACCTAAATCCCATAAATGGCATCCTTGAATCACCTTCTCTCAGTGGTTAAAAGAATCTTCCCTCACCACTACTTACTAGCTTTCCAAAGTATTTCACTGTTTTTTGAAGAATTGTGCTCAGAATCATTTTTATAATGAAAATGTTTGACTCAGTGGCCTTATTTTGATGAAGCCACCGTGTAGCGTAAAAGGTATGATGCTGTTCGGCGCACACATACTATTTATGCGAGTAGCTTTCTTCTATTTGATGGGAAGTTTAAGTAAATACATTTCAAGGAAAAAAGGATCTTTGTAATGATGAGTAGGGAAAAGAGAGAGGAGGAGCACAGTAGAGAGGGGCTATTTATTTATTTAGCCATAGCTAATTATTTAGCAATATGCGATAGCAAAAGACAAAGGCAATTAATAGAATATGCTAATGACAGAAAGTAAAGGTGGTTAAGACCATATATGTGTGTGTGTGTGTGTAACAATGTCATGTCAAAGGAGTACACATACATGTAAGTTTAAGAGATCCCAACATATGTTTACTATTGATCAAAAATCACTTGGCTAAATACACAAATAACATCGATAAGGAATATCCAAAAGCAGTAATAAACTCTACAGCATAACAACTATTACAGTGGGTTCCAAAAGCTCACCAAACCGTAGGAACAACAACACTGGAACAGTCAGGAATCAAACCCTTGCCAGGTCTGCAGCTGAGAGAAACTCAGGCGTCTCCCACTGCTGCTTGCTAGTTCCCCAGAATGTTGCTGTTGTTGCTGGAAGTTAGGGCGTCTCCTGATGATGCAAGCTACAAGCTGCATACAAGTTCCCAAAGATGCTAGAATGACGACAATTCACCAACAAAAGAAGTGCACTGTCCACTGAGGCAAGTTCTGATCTCTTATTCTGAAACAATCCAATCCTGAAAAGCAGTCCTGAAACAGCAAATCTTCTGAATAGCAATTTCTTGAAACAGCAATCAATCAATATCCATATGCCCCCTGAGGTCTGTCTTATATATCTCTTTAGATGCACCCCAAAGCCAAGTTGGTATTCCTGACCCCCCTCAAGGAATCGCCAGTTCCGGGAGGGTCCGGCAGTTAATGACAAGCACGTTGCACACCCAGCTGCTGAAAATAATACCTACTGTTCTCTCCTGGGTCCATCGGCCCAGGGCCTTCCAAAGCCTGGCGACGTGCCGGTCACATCATCTTAATATAACTTAGCTACGTCTTCACTTCATCTTCTGATGCGGGTGAAACAGACGGAAAGCAACATCATCTCATATCTCCCCTGCCAGGAATGAGACAGAAGGGGGAATTCTCTCAACCTCAGACCAAGAATTCTCTTAACCCGAAGCTAACCATCACTTCACATGCAGTAACAGACACAAGCTAATAGACAGAAGTTAACACCAGCCAATGTAGGTAAATTTTCCTCAACATCTTCCCTACAATCTTTTCATAATTCCATTTTACCTTTTTCTCTCTAACAAATATCTAATTATAATTAACGTATATCCTGAGTTGTGATTTCTCAGCAATAAACTTCTGCCTAATAACAATAGCCGACATTTAGGTAGTGTTTCAAATCATTTTCAGAAACTTTAATCTCCATAAAAGAAGCAGAAGTAATTTGGAAGTATGGCCATTAAGTAGATATTTGGTAAATTAAGGAATTGAGGATTCGCTATAGTGTTGAATAGACCCTCAGGTCTAGCTCCATACAAATTTAATATTTCATCACTCCAACGTCACAGGTGAAAATCGCAAATTCACCATTTTTGGAAATTCACTCTTACTAAAAATTGAAATCAATATGTACTAACAATTATTTTTTGAAATATCTACATAACTTACAGGTGCACTTTAAATTGTTTATAATCCAATGCTGGCTGGAATATTCCTGAAATTTAAGAGAAGGGGTTTCTGTGACACCAAGGCTAAAATGTTCAATTTGCTAGAAAGTGGGCGCCCTCTTGTGGACCGTACAACACCAGAGAAAACCAGACCTCAGTCAGTCAGTATTACCTAAACCGTCTAAACAGTAGCCCTTGCCGTTGTACACTAGCTAGCTTTGAGTTGTAAAAGTAAATACAATCTTAGAAGCAGAGGATAAGTTTACTCATTGAGTTATAAAAGTAAATACAACCTAGCTTTGAGTTATAAAAATAAATACAATCTTAGAAGCAGAAGCTAAGTTTACTCATTAGAAACATTATAGAACCTTAGAATTTGAGATATTGCATCATCAAGGTGTGACGTCATTTTACAGATAAAAGAAACCAAAGCTCAAAGATATGAAGTGACTTGTCCTTAACCATAAAACGTCACAAATGTGAGATCTTGTTAAGAATTTAAGACTTTTCATGAAAACAGCATTAATATGCTAAGTATCCCTAAAAGACCATGTAGAGATATGTGACGAGAGGAATACATACATGTAGTATGGCAACTATAAAAACTTCTAGTAACCCCTTACTGTTCTGCATTCCTTAAACGTTCTTGAAGTTTGTCACCCTCCACAAAGTAAACTGGCGGGAAGGATAGTTCAGAAGCTGATGCAGTTGTAGAAGGGAATGGTGATGCTGACCTGCCAGGACATGGGAGACATTGGGAAGCACATGGTTGAGAGGTGGTTATGAGGGTGAATCCACAGAACTTACTGGAATTAATTGCTATGAGAGGGGAGAGGCAAGAATGACTTCTAAGTTTCTGGTTTGGGGCAGTTGGGTGGATGGTAACAGAGGTAGGGAATAATACGAAAGCAAGAGCAGGCGTCAATAAACAAAATGGATGGCTGAAAAAGGTAAGAGCTGGGTTGTCTACATTTTTTAGGATTTGGACACACAGTCTGAAATCCTGTGTGTGTGTGTGTGTGTGTATCCTTATGGATATTTAATTGATAAAAAGAGGATTAGAGAAAGTCCATGCCTAGCTTGCAACTGTTGATGAGACTCAAAAGAAAAATTGAAGGGAACAATGGAGGATTTGTTCAGTCTTAAAGAATTCATTCCTGCATTCTTCGTATCTTTGGCTAAAGGAGTTCAAACTGCCTTTATGTTTTTGAGAAATGTTTTCAGAGGATGGGGCAATTGCAGGTCTTTTGTAATTGCATTCCTTTAAAAACAAAATGAAACAACTCAGTACATTTGAACTCAGCAATTCCACTTATTGGAATTCGCTCTAAGGCAATAACTTGACATATATATAATTGCAAATACAAGATATTTATTTACTGTAGCATTGTTTGTGCTAAGCAAACTCCACTGTAAATAACCTCTATATCTACAATATAGGCTTGGTTAGTTAAATCCAGTATAGCCATTCAGTGGAATTATGTGTAGTCACTGAAAAGCATGTTGTTGAGGAATTTCAACATGGGAAAACATTTGCAAGCCAAGATATAAGCCTAATGTAACTAACATTCTTTTATGAAGAAAAATAAGTGTTGGTGGAAAAACCTAGGACATATACCAAGATGCTAGCATGGTTATTTTGGGTCGTGGGATTAAAGTTAGCGTTTTCCTACTGTGTTTTCCAGTTTTTTGCATTGAGTAACTATTGATTATGAATACAGGAAAACTTAATAAACATTATTTTTTTAAAAAGATGAGGCATCCAAGGCCCCGCAGTGTTTTTAGTGGGCCTCTGCCCTGGTGAAAGCCTGTGGGGGGAGGATCGAGCACTCATGAGCATTCTAGAGAATAATTTAGGAAAAATGAATGACATTCCAACCCAGTGACTTCTTGAAAGCTCTGATGGTCAAAATTTCAGTGGATAAAAATTTATATATAATATGCATATATAAATAATAAAATTAGAAGGAAACAGGCTGCATGTCAAGTGTAGGATTCATGGTGATTTTTTTTCTTTTTTATATTTTTAAATTCTGAAAATATTTCATAATGGACATGTTTTAATGTTATAAAAACTGTTTTTCTGACCCAGTGAATGAAGGGGCCAAACTCTCAAGAAAACTTAAGTTTTAAGGCCTTGAGAACAAGTCATGTACCCCATTCTTGGTTTCTCTCTCAGCATTCAGCATGGGCTCAAGTGCATATTGGATCAAATACTGGCTGGATGGTTAATATGTCAAGATGGATTATCTATACTATTCATGTTTCTTCTTAGTGTGACTACTCTCAAAATTGGTAACATATTGAACTATAAAACAAATAAAACAAAAACTGGTGGCATTAAGAAGTGCTTTTCATATTCCCTATGCTGTATTCCATATCCTGAGACTATATATATATTAAATTATAGTTGAGTACAGCATAGGGAATAGAGTCAAAGTAATTGTAACAGCTATATACGATGTCAGAGGGGTAGTAGATTGGGGGGGGTTATCATTTTGTGAGGGGAGGGGTGTAAATGTCTAACTATTGCATTGTTTTGTATACCTGAAACTAATAAAAAAAGAAATTAAAAAAAAAAAAGAAAGAACAGCTTTCAGAATTGAGAAGAAAACGTTTTTGCTTCTTAGAAAAATAGCCAGGCACTGAAGAGATAAATTCCTGGGTGGGAATCAAGGAGCTGTTCTAAATACATAGCCAACCATCAGTTGCTTCATTTGTTCTGTGACTGGGTTCCATGGATCCACCCTAAGCATTTGTCTCTCATCCAGCCTGACAGGGGACGTGGATTTGTTATTTATGTAAGTATGTGTGGCCATTGGCAAAAAAGCTTCAGAAGATTACGTTTCTATCTGCTCAGCCACTTGGTGGTCCAAATCCAAAGCAGATGGTCGAGTGTTCCCTAAAACATGCTGACCCAGGACTGTGAAGCCGGGCCTCAGCCTCTGAGGCTGCCCTTCCTACAAGAAGATCAAAAATCAAAATGTTACAAAACCTATCAAATTAAATTCACTCTACGCCTCTAAGAATTGAAATATAATGGTCCTCACTGAGGAAATAATAATAATTAAGTTATATATTTACAAAGCATTTAATACATGGTAAAGCTTTTCTCTTGCACATTTGAAATTCTCTTGACCTAGTAACAGAAGACGCAGAAGAGTTCTCATTAGCCCCATATTAACAAGAAGAAACTAAAACATACATTCAGTGTTTTGACCAATATCGTCTGGTATCAGTGGAGGAGGTGGGACCCCAGGATTTCTAACTTTTTTAAAAGTCTACTTTATTGAGGTATAACTTGCATACAATAAAATTAAATTAATCCATTTAAGTGCACAATTCCTTGAGTTTTGACAAATTTACACAGTTGCATAACCATAAACACAATAAAATATAGAATATTTCCATTACCCCCCAAAGTTTCCTTGTATTCTTTGTAGTCAACCCCCTTCCACTCCCACCACTGGCCCCTGGCAACTGCTGATCTAGATTGTATTACTATAGTTTTGCCTCTTCTGGTATTTAATATAAGTGTAATCACATAGCAGATGGTCTTGTATCTGACTTCTCTCACTTAGCATAATGCTTCTGAGATTTATCATGTCATGTGCATCAGTCATTCAATTCATTTTTACTGCTCAGTAGTATTCCATGGTGACAGCATTCCATTGTCTTCCATTGTCTTCCATTGTCTTCTATTGTCTTCTATTCTATTCTATTGTCTTCTATTGTCTTCTATTCTATTCTAGGAGAAGTCTATTATGATCTACGAATATATCAGTGTTTATTCATCTATTCACCTGTTGATCCATCTTTGCCTTGGGATCCACTATTAATAAAATACTGGTGGGTGCTTGCCTCTCCATGATGTTTACCTCTGTCTAAGCTCCATGAGGGCAAGGGCCTCTGTCTGGTCCATGGCTGTTTCCCTAGTGCCTACCAAAATGCCTGGCACAGAGGATGCACTCAATAAAAATTCTATAGGTGAATTCATAGGCGAGCAAATGCACAAGGAACACACTATGTTTGTCTAGTTAATCAACTGAGAATAAAGACTGCCCAGGAAAGCGAACCACATCATTAAGTTAGTTTCTCTATTTTTATATTTTTCAGGCTCTGCATACTACCCATAAAATCTCTGAGCTTATTCTTTTATAAAATGAGGGCCACAATTTTTACCTTATGAGATTGTTATCAGAATTAAATGAAAGAGTTTATGTGAAGCATCCTATACAGTGCCTGCAAGATAATAAGTGCCTAATAAATCATCGGGTTGTTGTCATAATAATTGCTATTATTTGAATAAGAAGAAATGCCATTCAAGGTAGGGAACTTGGTAGGAGGTTATCAAACTACTCATGCCAGAAATTCAACTGAAAAACCAAGGTGTGGCTAGTTTTCTTCCTTTCCTATTATGGTGAGCATTTAGCCCATCTATTTACAGGTCATCAGTGACTGACATTCTTGCTTGCATATTTATGCAAAGCTCCTCCACGTATGTGATATGTGGCATTATGAGAATGCCACTGTGGAAAGTGGCTGTCACTGTATTCTTCCCACTCCTACCATTGGTAATTAGAAAATGAATACATGTTTAAAAATTTGATTCATCATATGAATGTAGATAGACTTGCTACTAATTTAAGAAGCCTTCTTAGCTAGTCTATTTACTTTCACCAATTACCCCTAGAATTTCTAATAGTTCCTCCACACAGCCTCTCCTATCACCTTCCCCTTGTTCTCAGAATTCTGTTGAAAGTGTCAGATAATGCAACTGTCCCTAAACAGAGCTGCTGGCCATTTGCATAAAAGAATCAGCTGTACCAAAAACAGTTTCGTGGTTTTCAAAGGGAAATGGGATTACAATTCCCTTTTGTTTTCTAAGAAGGCGGAGGCTCTTGCTCTCTGGATCAAGTTACATGGGTGACTTACTGTCATCTTGCTTCCATTAAATGACCTCAAAACTGAATGACTTCTCCCAGGACAAAGAAAAATCCCCAAACCAAACCATACTCATTCTTTGTCCAACACCACCTCTTTCTGAAGAATTTCATTTGTCCATGCTTGCCTCACCCTGAGACTGCAGATTTGCCATTATTCTCTATGACTAACACAGTCGCCCTCCCCGAAACATGTTAGGATCCAAGAATCCTCAGATGACTGGGAATGTCTTTATATCTAACAATTACGTGTCCCTTTTGCAATTGAAGCCTGTTTCCTTGTACCCTAACTTCAGGGACAGTCGCGTTGAAATAAATTTCTAGGCCCAAGGTAGAGACCCTCCTGTGTAGGATGCACCATCAGCAAAGCCAACTTTATGATCCTGTAATTGCTTCGCTTGACCAGAAAGGAAGCATATCCAGTCAGACAATCGCCAGACACCAGGACAACTCCAAACTCTATACAGTACTTATTTCCTTGTTCCTTCATCTTTCTAAATAAGATTAAATATGCGACCCCAGCCAGTCATGCCCTGTTCTGTGGTGCAGCTTCTAAGTCTCTATAAAACTTGCTCTTATCCAAAATCCCCTGGGAAGAGTTCTCTACTGGCTGCGAGGCAAGGCACACCTCTAATCCATGGATTGTTTTCCCTTGAACAAAGAACATCAAACTCGTTACTCAGTCATTTCAGTTTTGTCGTTTAATTGTAGAAAACAACTAGACCTCTTCGTCTTCAGAATCACATTTCCTTTCAGAGAAAAGCACATCCCATTGCGTCTTCTCTTTGCTCAACAATCCTCCAGATGCCAGGGTCTAACTTGGCCTCTTGGGCAGCGATGACCCTTGTAATTAGCAGACATTAGAGACTTTTTCTGATATCAGGGTGTGATCTTATAGCTCTTGGCTGAATCAGCTTCAATTGCAAGTACTCTATGAGGATGCAATAAGTAGGAAAAGAATTTGCAAAAAATAAAGTAAGCCTCTTGTCTGATTCCCTTCCACACCAGGAAAGATGAGCAACCCTGAGCAGATGCAGAAAATAAACCTGGACCTTGCCCAGCGGAGTGAGTAATTTACCTTTTATCTGCAAAGCCATAAACCCTTCATACCTAGGATTTAAGGCTCCAGTCTCATTCACTTGACATCAGGGGACATGGAGTGCCCAGGATTGCAAACAACTGGTAACTAATTAACACCTGTGTCATGCTGGAGACCCTGCTCGCTGCGCCATTTGTCGTGCGGGACGGCCTGCAGGGTCTCTGCTCCCGCTCCCCTCATAACGCAGGATATGGTGAGGCCAAAAAGGAACACCCACGGAGCCATAGGTAGGGGAGTCATACCACTATATTCTCTCTGGCGGCACTATACTCTCACTGGAGGCTGGATCCACACTGTCCGCAAACCGCCATCCACGCTTGCCAGCCCAGCCGCCATCTTCTTGCTAGCCCCCATTCTTTCTCCTCTCTCTTCTCCTCGTAGCCACAGCAGTTATATTGTGGCCAATGGCTCACTGGTTACAGCTGACGGCCAACTAGCCACAGCTGATGGCCATGCAATCACAGTTGGCCATTTACTACCTGAGCCAGCACCTGTCTATGTGAGGCCGAGAGCCTGGAAACTTCTCTCTGGGGTTCCGCCCCCACAACCTGTGATTAAGATCATGAAAGAAAAAATGCTGAAGACCTATGCTCCCGGAAGCTGGAGATTCCAGTGAGCAAGGAGCTGAGTGAGCTCTGTGTTCTTATTGTCTGTCTTTTGCCAGGAGGCAGGATGTGTGGATAGAAAGAGCTACAGTTTATTAAGCATTTGTTAATGCATCCTATGTTTCTGGTACCTGTGGTTTAAATAGGTTATCTCATTGAATCCTTACTTTAGCCCCATGAAGTGAGTACCACTACCCATTTTACTCATGGAAAGCAGATGCTTAAACCGCTGGAACAAGTGAATAGTAGAGGTGGGATTTAAATTCCTGTCATCTGTCTCCAAAGCCATCAGTATAGTATATTGTTCAGATAAGTTTTAGAAGGGAGGAAGAGATAAAAGCATATCTGGAGTCAGGGGAAAGTAGAGAGATTTAAAGAGCCCTACGAGTGCCTGTTTGAAATACTAATGTCTGAGATTTAGTAGGAAATATTCCCAAAGCAAGTGTGGGGGAGAAAGAAACATTCCTCTACCCTCCTAGGTTCTTTCAACTGGTCTAATAATTCAATCAACATGATACAGATTAACAAGCGAAAACAACCATATTTAATTACATATGTACACATGGGAACCCCACCTACATGAGCGAGTCAAAGATCCTATATACATGAGAGGTTCCAAGGCGGAAGGAGAAAATTAGGTGTACATAAATCCTGAGCTGAGGATGAGGAAAGCATCTTTGGGCCTCAGAGGTCATTACAGGATCATAAGAAGAGCTGATATCAGTAATTAGTGGCTTTCCCTGCCCTATAGATAGGTCAAAAAAGGTTATCGCAGATCACCTCTTTAGGGCTGGTTGAAATTCTTTAAGGGAGAAGTAAAAGATCCTGTGAGCCCGCAGGGTCTCAATTGCCTTCAGATCAAAATAATTCTCATGCCAAAGTGGTGCATTTTGGGAAGGCATGTTCTGAAACCCCACACAAGAATATTGCCCTTTTCTTTAGAAAATAACATAACAAAGTCCTAAACCCCTGCTTCTTGGCCTTCAAAATGAACAAATATTGGTTTTTGTTATAATTTTTCAGAATTTGAGAAAAATTAAACAGTACATGTCAGAAATAAAATTTTCCTGGGTTTTCGTCCCTGATACTTACAGCCAATTATTCTCATGAAGTTGATGTTTGTCAAGTCCTTCCCCACCCATTTTTTAAATCATAAAGCTTATATTTGCTGACCTCAGCCATTTTAGCTGTTGAGCAAGTTCAGATTCTTTTGGAAAACACTGGTGGCTTCCATTGGTTAGAGAGGCTGGGAGATGATTCTCTACCCCCTCTTTTATATTGATTTATGTATTTATGTATCTATTTTTAAATTAAAATTCATTGGGGTGACAATGGTTAGTAAAGTTACATCGGTTTCAAGTGTACAATTCTGTAATACATCATCTATATATCACATTCTCTACATCCTCTTTTACAACCTCCCCCAACAATGGCCGTGGAAGTCAGTCCTAGGCTTCTTGTGCCCATCATGAGCTGGCCCCCAGCTGTCACGTCTCCTGTTTTATAGCTCAGGAAGCCCCACTCTCTGCCTCTGGAAATACTTTTCTGATAGGAAGTGCTCCTCTGATAGCAAAATTGGCCCACCTGCCCCAGTAGTAGGTCTCAGGTGGAGACATGCAAGCTCTAGACCTTGATGATTGCCCCCATACCAAAGATTCTTATACTTCATGCGTGCAAGGGTAGGGTGGGTGTATAAATATATGCAGTCCTGTGCTGGAGCAGGTAGAACCCATAATGCACAGCTCTTCCCAGCACTGCATTCAGTGACATAGTGTTGTTGGTAGCTTGAAATTGACCATGGGGGGAGTATTCATGCCCCAGAAATCAGCAATCACTACAAATAAGGGCTGTTTATCTGTTTGTTTTCAGAGAGCTGGTTGTTAAACACTCATCTGCATGTAACTGAATATACTCCATAATTTTTTTCTTTTAGTATAAATACATTTTCCAGTTCTTTACTATTACAAAAAAACACCACAATAAATATATGGTACTTTGTGTACATATGTGTAAATTCCTTTAGGGTATATACCTGGTGGTGGAATTTCTAGTTTATAAACTATGCATGTTTCAATTTATCAGGTAGCATGGAATTGTGTTCCACTTGCAGTGTATAAGATTTCCTGTTTCCTCATGTTCTTTGTAAACATTTGGTACTGTCAACCTTCTTCATTTATGCCAATCTGAGCTTGAGGTTGTTTCGTTGTTATTTCATTGTTATTTCAGTAGACATTTTTCTGATTACTTGTGAGGTTGAAATTCTTTTAATATGTTTACCGGTCATTTGGATTTTTGTTTTTGTATATTTTGTGTTCACATTTTTTCTATTTTTCTCTTAAACTATCTCTCTTTTTTCTTACTGATTTGTAACAATTTCTTTATATTCCTGGATAATTTACTCTTATTCAAGTATATTCAGAATCAATACCTTCTTCCATCTGTGGCTTGTCTTTTAACTGTGTTGTTGTGTTTTTTGTCATAAAAAGTTTAAATTTTGATATAGTCAAATTTATTGTTTCTATGGGTTTTTTTTTACATTTAAACAATTTTTCTGACCCCAAAGTTAAAGGAATTTTCCTATATTTTCTTTTTCAAAGTTTTGATTTTGCTATTTAGTCTTTAATCCATCCATAATTTATTTTTGTGACTAGTGCCAGAATTTAATTTTTTCATCACAGAGAAATGCTATTGTCCCAATATCATCATTGAAAAGACCAAATTTTCACTTTTGGGTTTTCGGTTTCTCTCATATACTACAAAATCCCTATATACACTTGCATCTGTTTTAGAACTCTCTATTCCATTCTATAGACCTATTGTTTTTTTCTTTTTTGGTAATATCACCCTCTCTAACATAGCTTTATAAAAAATTATTGATATACTGTTAGGGCAGTTCCTTTCTCCTTGTCCTTCCTTTTCAGAGTTTTCTTATCTATTTTTGGAGGTTTACTCTTTCATGTGAATTTCAGAAAGTTTGTCAGTCAAATTCCACAAGACCTTGTTAAGTTTTTTATTGGAATAACATTGAATTTATAGACTGCTATAAAAATAATCACCATCTTTATTATACGGACATGCAAGCTCTAGACCTTGAGGTTTGCTCTGAACCTAAGATTCTACCAAAGACTCTTATACCTCATGCATGCAAGAGTAGGAGGGTGTATAAATATATGTACCCTTCTCTTCCATGAATGAATATATGTGTGTGTGTATAGAGATCAAAACTTTTTATAATTGCTTTATAACATTTCCATGAAAGTCTAATTTTTATTAGATTTCAGTACTTTAAAAATAATTTTGTAGATTATTTTTATTTCTATTGTGAAACTGATTTCTTATCTGTTATATGAACAGTTATTGCTGGTCTATAGAAGTGTTATTGATTTGATATGCTTATCTTAGTATTAACTTTTTCAAACTTTTCCCTGGTGTCTGGAGCCTGAGCTTTTATGTTAAACTTAGTATTTGTCCTCAAAAGGGTCAATGACATTTTCACTGATTACTTTTTTTAGCGCTATAATACATATGGAAGGGTCAAAGTTACTAATATGACAGCCAGGGCAAGGTCCAAGAGGCATTTATCACAAGGTGTCTGCTAAAATCTGTTCACTTGCAACAATGGCTTGGACTAGATCCACTTGCATTCTCTCATTTGTCCTGTTGTTTGTTCACATAGCAGCTGTATCGGTAAGTAAAACCCTGCTTTTCTGGGTATTTAAAAATGTCATTAATTCAAGTATACATTATCCATTTTCTGTATATTTATTTTCTTTCAGATTAAGCATCTTTCTAAAGGACATGGTAAGGCTCAATTGAAATGCATAGAGAGTGTTTCTGAGCTTTCTCTCTTTTGTTCAGCAAGACCAATAATAATTTTTTTTCCCACTTTTTAACAGTACGTGATGCAAATTTTGAAGAACAGAAGGATATTTCAGAAATAAATTTAGGTGGGTTCCTTTTCTGTATTATTAATGCCTTGAAATAATTTTAAATCCTGTGAAAGAATTGCTGCAAACCTATTACCTTCATAATACAGTACTGGTTAACTTGTGGGGTAGGGATATTTATTGGTGCTGCCTCAGAACTTGTAGTTTCTGAAAAATGGAAATATGGAAAGAGAATGATGGTTAGACCAAATTTTCTAGAACTAGTCTATGCTTAACGGATCTAGAAATGCACCAGATTTTTGTTTAGAAGTAGTTCATTCTGCCAGTTTCCATTTTGAAAAAAAGGAAAGAAAAATGGATGATAGTCTACTTGCTAAAGAAGAATATAAGGAATTTTCCTAGGGTTGTATTTAATGGAGGGGAAAAACCCAGTCCCTCTCCAGGGCCATCATATTTACTAATAAATGTTTGCTTAGGACTTAGAGAAGAGTGCAAAGGTGTTTCCGTTTCGACATCTTGTCCACAAACACATTTCTTAAAGAAGTCCATCAGTCTCATCCATTACTGAGAGAGAAGCTGAGTTATCATCTCTCTTTTTCCTCTTTCGTCCAGCTTCTAAAGTAAGAGAGAAGCCTCTGCATTTTGGGTGTCTTTGGTCAGGATTGATGGGAAACAGAGGTATTCATGGTCATAAACACCTAAAGCTTACAAAAGCATTCATATATCTACTTGCACATTTATTTGTCAAATTCTGTAGTGCAGTAAGTGCTATTTTCCTTATGCAGGGAGGGACAGGAAGCTCTTTGTGATAGAGGTGACATGCCCAATATCACAGATGGCAGTGATGGGGCTTACTTCCTGGTCTTCTGACTCATAGCTCAGTGCTATGTGAAGACTTCAAAGCTTAAAAAAAAAACAAAAAAACAAAAAAACAAAAAAAAAAACAACCCATACCTAAAGGTTAAATTTCTCTGGCTTTGTCCCATTTACAGGGGGAGGCAGGCTAGGTGATATTTCATTGGAAGAGCTTGGGAATGACTGCACGGGCAGAGCGAGGTGAATGGGTGAATGGCTTTCAAGGCTTTAGAATCAGGCATCAAATGATCTCTCATTAGTCAGGCCGTCAAGATGTAGTAATTGAGAGGATGTGCTGTACTTAACAGGCTGGAATTAGAAGTCATTTTCCTAATCTTATCCTTATTTATCTAGTAAAAAACAGTTCTTTTACTTTAGAGCCTTTTCTTAATGTTCGTATCCATCACCATATCTGAACTATGACCACAATGAAGAAATTTTACCATGTGGGTCCTTTCTCTTTTTAGGTCAATCCAACCAAGCTGTCAAGATTGATTGGGTTAGCCACATAGCCAGAATCACAAATTGTTTGGCAAACATCATATAGAAAAAATTACCACTTTTTTACGATCTTCTCTCCATGCCTCATGATGCTAATTTAACTTTTTCTACCCCAAGACCTGCTCCTCTCAGTCTTTTCCATTTCAGTAAATGCAGTCTCCTCCTTCTAGACCTTTAGGTTCAGACCTCAGAGTTGCTCCAACTCTTGACTCTCTCTTACACCTTACATACCATCTGTCAGCAAATACTATCAGGTCTACCTTCAAATTATATCACAAGTTGTGACTTTTCAGCAGCAACTTCTCTTTTCCTGTCCTGGTTCAAGCCTTGTAGTGACCTCATAACTGCTCTTCCCTTTCTGTCTTCAACCTACAGGCTATTCTTCACAAAGTAGGCAGAGCTCTCTTAATATCAATCAGCCCATGTCACTTCTCTGATCCTTTACTTATTGGCTGACATCTCATCCCGTGCAAAATAAAGGTTCTCGAGGCTTGATTCACAAAGTGTGGTCCATGGGCCACCATCACCTGTGCCACCTAAAAGCTTGCTTAGAAATGCAGCATCTCAGGCCCCAACCCACACCTACAGAATCAGCAGCATCTCCATTCTGACAGAGCCCAGATGATTCCTATGCACGTGAAAGTTTGAGATGATCTGATCCTGGCCAGCTTTCCGACCTCACTATTTTTTTTTTTACACACAACTTCCCTCCTTACTTACTTGAACTTCCTAGCCCTGACCTCACAGATATTCCTCTGCCTAGTAAGTGCTTCTCAGTGTGTGGCCCCCTCAACCAGAAGCACCAGCATCACCGGGAACTTGTTAGAAATAAAATTGTCAAGTCCCATCTCAGACTTACCAACTCAGAAACCCTGGGGGTGCAGCTCAGCAATCTGTGTAACAAGTTGTCATGCAGGGTCTCTGGTCCCGCTCCCCGCACAAGAACATGAGGCCAAAAAGGGACACCCACGGAGCCATAGATAGGAGAGTTATACCACTATATTCTTGCAGGTGGCTGGGTTGGAGACACAGGAAGCAGGAGCCACATGATCCTCAACCTGCCGTCCACTTCTCTGCCAACCAACCAACCCCCTAGCGTAGCCACAGCAGTTATATTAGTGGCTAATGGCTAACCTGTAATAGCTGATGGCTAACTAGTCACAGCTGATGGCCATCTGATTACAGCAGATAGCCATCTAATAACCAAACCAGCACCTTTTGATGTGAGGCGGAGAGTCTGGAAACTACTCTCTGGGACTCTGTCCCCACACAAGCCCCCCTGGACATTCTGATGCTAACATTTGGGAATCGCTGCTCTAGGACATCCAGGCTTTCCTGCCTCAGGACCTTTGTGTTTGCTGCTGCCCTTGCCTTCAATACTCTTCTTTCGCTTTTCTCTCCATCAGATTTCTGCTTCAATGTCGCCTCCCCAGGGAGGCCTTCCCTCACCACCCTTTGTAAAGTGTCAACCCTCCCCCACCACAGCACTCTATCCCCCTTCCTTTGTCTTATGCTTTTTTTTTTTATTGTGATTTTCACCATCTGCTATACTCTATATCTATTTTTTTTTTTGTCTTCCCTCTTTCCCCAATCAAGAATGTCATTTCCCTGCGGGCCTTGCTATATTCTTTGCTATGTTCCCAGCATCTGGAACAATGCCTGGGGACATTAGACACTTAATAAGTAAGTATATGCTACCTGAGCAAACCGGGTAGTGACTAGATCGAGGTTTGCTTTCAATGGATATGTACTCCTTTGGAAGTGCTCTTCTTGCTGCACTCTCACACTCCTCTGTGATCTTTCTGTGCTGACCGACCACTGGGGCCAAGGTCTGAGTGGGCTTGTTCATACCGCTCCAGAAGAGCCCGCTCCTAATCCAGGCCAGGTGTCAGGAAATGCATACTTTTGCTCATGACAAGCCTAGACAACAGTGAGAATAGACCAGACCTCTACTGAACAGGAAATTCAAAATCTGGGTGCTACTGGTGGTGGGGCAGTGGTGTCACTGCCATCTGTTGTTAATTGTGCTGTTATTATATACATAGGATAGGATTATGGAGATTAAGAAAATTTAGGAAATGTGTGCGTAAGGAAAAGGGTGATGCAAGGACAACCTTAGTTGCTTGGCTTTGGAGAGTTCCATTGCTTTTTCAGGGCAAAGATCAACATGAACTCATTTCCATAGGGTCAGAAAGAAGGATGGCATAATGACAGAAGGGGGCTGGGGTGGGAAGACAGGAATCCTAAAACTCAAGCAGCCTCTGACCACCTAGTACATCACTTCTGATCTCAGGACTCCATTTCACCCCTTGAAATATGAGAGGTTTGGAGTCAGTAATCAGAAAGATCTTTTCCGACTTATCTCTTTCCTTTATAATTCTTGGACAAAGTTTCTTGTTCCAAAAATGAAAACAGAAGATGTGACAACATATGATATTTTTTTGGCTATTTACACTCGCTCAATTAGAGGGAATGTTTGCATGGTTTCAGAATGAGTTTCACCACATAAAGATGAACAATGAAAGATTTACAGTGGAAAAGATAAATTTTAGTAATGCTCATTTAAATATCTCTTTTTTCAAAATCCACCTCTAGCTGCAGGGTTGGACCTCTTTCAAGGGGACATCCTCCTTCAGGTGAGTACCACCAATAACACAATTATGTCCCTCAGGACTGGCTGTGACATAGGATTGTGAGCCTCTGCTGTGTCGAGCCCTGGATGGGCACGGTGGAGGAGATGAAAGAATCTAATCTAATCTGTACTCACAAGGACTTCCACTGTGGTTGGTAGTAACGAATACAGATTAAAAAAAAAAAAAAAATTAGCAAACAGTAAAAAAGAGTCTATAATTATTAAATTGCTTGTCCACCCAATTTCCTAATAAGTGAAGAATGAGAGAAGAAAATGCACCAATATGGTTAAAGTGGCTATTTCAGTTTGGGGGAATTGCAGGTTTTATTTATTTTGTTCTTTTTTTTTTTTTTTAACTTTTATTTATTTAAGTGTGTTTTCCCGGGACCCATCAGCTCCAAGTCAAGTAGTTGTTTCAATCTAGTTGTGGAGGACGCAGCTCACACTGGCCCATGCGGGGATCGAACTGGCCACCTTGTTGTTAAGAGCACCGTGCTCTAACCAACTGAGCTAACTGGCCACCCCTATTTATTTTATTCTTAATAATTTCTCTGAATTTTCCAACTTGTCAATAATGTGTTATCACTTTATAATCAGAACATAAATGCTACTCAACTGTTGAGTTATGTGACAGATTATTTGTGGTGTGAGAGTTTAGTGAAGGCGGAAGCCAACGAAACTTTGAGGACTAGCCTTTCTATTATACTTATCTCTGCTTTGTTTCCACAGAACTCCAGAAACGGCCTGAGAGACCCCAACGCCAGGTGGAAGTTCCCCATTCCTTACATTCTGGCAGACAATCTGGGTAATACTAATTGTTCCTAATTAGGAGCTTTGGGTTAAGCTCTTCTCTGTCCTCTGTCTCCTGTCATTGGCTTCAGATTGGGAGTAACTACCAAGGTATAAGAGAATTTCCAAGCCCCGA
This sequence comes from Rhinolophus sinicus, assembly GCF_036562045.2. Taxonomy (NCBI): domain Eukaryota; kingdom Metazoa; phylum Chordata; class Mammalia; order Chiroptera; family Rhinolophidae; genus Rhinolophus; species Rhinolophus sinicus. Next base: position 93,351,181 of record NC_133755.1, read on the forward strand.
TGATTCTTTATCTCCTGGGCTGACAGGCATGACATTACATCAAAACCAGTGCTGCTTTACCAGTCTGAGATACAGAGTATCAGATATTAAATTTAAAAAGGCAGAACACATTACTATGTTAATAAGGCCAGAAGCGTCATAAAGAACAAAAGCACAATGAAATGTAATTTGGCAGCATGGCCATGAAAAATTGGCACTTGAAATAATAGTGCTTAGGTGAAGCAAAATTTGGTATGAGGATACTATTTTCAGCACACTGATCTTCCCTTTCTGTGATAAGACAGACATTTGTGACAAACAGAAAAGTCTATATTTCACATGGTTGTAGTAAATGTATGTTTAACTTGGTAAGAAAATTCCAAACAATTTTCCAAAGTGACTGTGCCATTTTTCTCACTAACAATGTACAAGTGTCCCTTTGGTTCCACTTTCTCACTAACATTGGTGGTGTTAATCTTTTTAACTTTAGCCATCCTAGTGGTTGTGAAATGGTGTGTCACTGTGATTTTATTTTACATTTTCCTAATGACTAATGAAATTTAGCACATTTTCATGTGCTATTGGCCATTTGTGTATTCTCATATGATGTGTCTGTTCAATTCTGTCATGATTTTCTATTGTATTATTTGACTTTTCATTATTTATAGAGCTTTATATATTAAAGTCCTTTGTCAGATATATATAATGAATATTTTTTCCAGTCTGTGACTTGCCTTTTTTTAAAGCAACGTATTAATTTTATTAATTTTTCTAAGGACCAGCTTTTGACATGTTAATTTTCTCTTGCTTCTCTGCTTTGTATATTGCTGCTTTCTGCTCTTTATTATTTCCTTTCTTCTACATACATCAGGTTTAATTTGCTTTTTTTAATATTTAAGGTGGAAATATATATCATTGATTTTAAATCTTCACTTATTTCTAACATTATATAATGCTATAATATGACATCTAAAGCTATAAATTTTATTTGAAACACTGGCTTTACTGCTTTCCACAAATTTTATATGTTGTATATTTATTAAAATTTATTTGAGGTATTTTCTAATTTCTGTTGTGCTTTTTAAAAAAATCCACAGGTCAATTAGAACTATATTTTTAAGTTTCCAAATATTTGGAGCTCCTCTAGACCATCTATTATTGATTTCCAGTTTTTGTTGAGCTCAGAGAACATATTCTATAAGATTTCAATCTTTTGAAATTTGCTGAGACATGTTTTATGGTCTAATTTATGGTCTATCTTGGTGAATGTTGTTTGTACACTTGAAAGAACTTGTATTCTGCAGTTCTGGGGCACATTATTCTATCAGCGTTAAATAGATCAAGGTGATTATTGGTGTTGGTTGTACATTAGATATTGTAAATATTACATTTTAGAGATTCTGCATTCTGTTATTCTCCTCTGAACAGTGTTAATTTGTGTTAGTGCAGTAAATTACTGACTGATCAGCTTGGATTTGTGAATGTTTTGTTTTGATTTCATCCTTAGCTCAAAGCAAATCCCTTTGTGCTAGAACATAGTCTTTTAAGACGTGGTTCTTTGGAGTTTCAATAGAATGCCCAAGAGTTTTCCCAGCCCCTCTAATTGGCATGACTCAAACTCCAAATTCTCTCTCTAATACGGTGGGAAGCAGCTGAGATATCTGTTTAATTTAATCAGCATCCCACCTGTTACATTCCACTAAGCTCCTTGGAGACTTCTCCAATTTATGCAAAGTCCAGGGGTCAGACAAAAATTGGAGATATGTTTACACACAGATTTTGAAACCACCAGCTCCCCCCGCCCTCCCCCCCGCCACACACACAATCAATCATTGCTATTTTCTTTCCAGGATTTCCTCCCTTGATTTTCAGCCACTCAGGCAATCCTAAACTCTTCCCTGTGATATGTCAAGAAAATACAACCGCAAATTTATGCTTGAGTTCTCTCTTCCTTACACTAAAAGAATTAGGGTGTGCCCTCATGCAAAAAGCTGTATAAATGTAAATCTTAACCAATCACATTTCCTCCTTTCATGAATAAACTCTCCTATAGTTTCTGCCTGTTTTAGTCATTTTCCAGTGCTTTCAAAGCATTTCTTTTCCTAATTTCCCCCCATAGTTTATAATTGTTATCAGTGAGAGGATTAGTCAGATTCAAGCTCCTTCAGCATTACCATATCAAAAACTCTGTCAAAAGATTGTGAAACTGAATATAATTAGCCTTCCTTTACTCATCTTTAACAAGCAGCTTCATCAGTGGCTGAAGTTACCTCTTCTCATATTAGTTGATGAGGGTTAAGGAGGGCTCATGGTTTTCAAACCTAACATGGTTGTTTCAGACAAAACTATATATAATTTACTATGTCATGGCACAGTGAAGCACTGAGGCAAAAGATAAGCTCCTTCCTCACAAGGGGCTAACAGTGTCCTAAGCGGAGCAGACTATGTACAGAAAGACAACACACAAAATAGAAGTGTGACTTTCAGGGGAGACATACTCAGGGTTGGTTTCACGGCAAAGAAAAAGGTTTCAAGTGGGGTTTAATTCCTTTTTTTTTTTTTTTCTTTTGAATGATGTTGGGACACTTTTTACAAAATTATTACAGAATTGCTTAATTCCCTTTGTACAATTTATTCAGGTATGTGGAAGTCGGAAATGGTGTGATTTTAAAATTAACCACTCTTAGCACTCCCACTATTTGGCTTGAGGATAACAAAAGCAACATAATCTTATAGGCAGCACGACTTCAGCAAAATCAACATTTTTTCCTTACCTTTTTGTGAAAACCAAGCTGTCCTGTTGTTATCTATGTTGTTTCCACAATTAATTCACTGACTCTTCCAATGAGTATTCCTTTAATGACCTTGATAAGGTCTTATGACATATGAACTGTGGAATCTCCAACTTGGTAGTTTAGTAAATGAAATAAGAGCTGGGATAATGTGAAGTAAGTACTTGATAAACCGCCAAGAATTACAAACTCTCCAACTTACTTTATCTATTCATTCATCCATGTGAAAGAGCCATGTGACTCTCCTGAGGCAATGCACGCAGAATCTCTGCTTGAATGGGGAGACAGGAAAAGGAGAAAATGGGAAGCTATTTTATGATTTCATTTAGCCACATACACATACATACATGTATTCTTATTTTGTAGTTTTATTTACACTATGCATTTAAAGTATGCCCTTGATGTTTACGTCCACAAATAATTTTTCAGTTTTAGTTTGCAAGGAATCTGTCTACTACTGAAAAAACAAACAAACAAAAAAACACCTATAATGGACTTCTGTGGATTTCATGTAGTGGCATGTTGTTCTGTAAACTACGTTATGTACATTATCCAAGATCTAAATAATACTCATTGGTATTTTTACTGATTTCGGCAGGGTTGAACGCCAAAGGAGCCATTCTCTATGCCTTTGAAATGTTTCGCCTCAAGTCCTGTGTGGATTTCAAGCCCTATGAAGGAGAAAGCTCGTACATCATCTTTCAGCAGTTTGAGGGGTTAGTATGAAATTTTACACAGTGTGAAAATCACCTATCCTTCAGTTTATAAAAAGTGACGTATCTCTCTTAAAGGCTAAAAGAAGAAATTGGAAAGAAACTAAAAGGAAAATCAAATCTTTCACTGTGAATTTTTAAATTACATCACATTTTTAACATACAACGCAGAGAATGAGTTGTTTGGATACCTTTGGGCCCCAGGGAGATTTATCTCTGTTTCTTTCCTAAGTTTAGGTCATGTTTTAAATTACAGTACTTCTTAAAGTCAAATTTATTAAAATATAAATCACACCCTATTTATGTTATTGTTTAAAATTATGGTACTCTGTTGGCTGGAACTCTTTGAAAAGTTCTAGATATAAACTTACTCTTCATAGTTATTCGTTTCTAAGAAGAAATAATTGGTATATTAAGAAAAAAGCCCATTTTCCTTTTTTGTGGTTATGTTGATCAACCTGGGCTAGATGAGGTTGGGAGGCCATCCTACCACCTGCTGTAACTGTGTGTCTTCAACCCCAGCCTGGAGATACTAGCTCACCCTGCCATTCCCATCACTGCCCCTAGGTGTTGCCTGGATTTGGTGGTTTAGTTCTGATGGTGGAATTTGAATTAATCATTGATGGATAACAGAGAGGAAGAAGAAGTTAGCACACGATTTAGCCTCTTAAGAAAAAAACAAGCAAAAAAATAGCAGTAAAAAAAGTAAAATTCTGATGAGACTTAGGTACAAGTTAAGTACCTTAGTTAACCTGAGTATTTGCTTAGATCATTCTTTTATTAAAAGAAAAAAAAGATATATAGAACACCTATTGTGTATTAGGAAGTATGCTAGTCTGTAGATACAAAGAAGTACGAGACACAATCTACACCTCACAAGGTTTACAGTTGGCAGGTGGGGGTGGTGGAGAAACAACAAATAAATGGTTCTACTTAGTGCCATGGGCTAAGACAGAAGTAGGACCTTTCATGTAGCGTGAGGTGAAGTGTCAGGGGAGCCCCGCTGAATGTTAGAGAGATGAAGGAAGAAGGACATAGAGGAAGAGGCGAGGCAGGAGAAATGGGGGTGGTGGGAAGAGAGTGAGAGTGGGAGAAAGTGGGGAGGGAGAAGAAGGAGAAGAGAGAAAATGAAGAAAGAAAAGAAGAAAAGATAGCAAACATGAATAGAAATCTGGCTTACTTGGAGAACTCATTAAGTTCAGGATGTCTGAAGCTTTGCATGTAAGGGGCAGAGTGATGAGTAATGGAGCCAGGAAGATAAACAGAAGCCTGGTAATGGTGAGCTATGTATAAGGGAATCCACTCTTATGTGGAAATATGTTCAAGTCTCCATTTTAGAAACATTACTTTGGCAGCAGTGGATAAAGAATTGAAGTGGGGCAAGACTGGTGGCAGGAGACCAATTAAAGGATCCCCAGGAGAGAAATGAAAGGGACCTACACTAAAGAAGAGGCAGTTGAAATAAAGAAGAGGGAATGGATTTCAGAAATACGTATAGACACAGACAATAGTTTAGTGGTTACCAGAGGGTAAGGGGGGAGCGGGGTGGGAGATGAGGGTAAAGGGGGATCAAATATATGGTGATGGAAGGAGAACTGACTCTGGGTGGTGAACACACAATGGGATTTATAGATGATGTAATACAGAATTGTGCACCTGAAATCTATGTAATTTTACTAACAATTGTCACCCCAATAAATTTAATAAAAAAAAAAAGAGGTGGACTTATGAGAAACAAGTGATTGGTTGAGGTAGGGGTGAGGAACAGAGAGGAATCAAGGATGATCACGATTTTTGATTTGCATGACTGGCGGGTGGTAACCTCACTCGCTAACGTGGGGGATAGGATAGTGAATTTGTTTCTGAACATGTAGTTTATTGTTTGAAGTTTTTGTGGGTCATATAAATGGAAATAACCAATACTTATCTGGACAGTTTCTTTCTATGTGAAGGGAAACATTTAAAGTATACCTCAGGCCTTGTCAAGACCGCAGATTTTCATGGTTCTCTGCTTTTGACTTCATCGTCTTGTCCTTTGGCAACCTCCTCTGAGCTTAAAGGAAGCACCAAAGCCTTTAATTATTCATTGAAAATTTCAGGGGAAAAAAATCCACTTTCTTAACACTTTTATTTCTACTCTTTAACTACAATTTTTGCATCACTTTTTTTTTTTCACAAAGAGGAAGAAGTTGTTTCTCTTAAAAATAAAATACTCAAAATGATTACTTTCTAAAAGTTCTCCTTTTCCCAGTAAGATTTTCTTAGTTTCTTTTCAGTGTGTAACTCAGTCCCCAGGTACCTGATGAAGGAGTGGGTCAGCTTTGAGGGACACTGTCTGTAAAACCTGAATATGGGGGACTCAATGCCTGTGGCAGGGAGTTTTCTCTGTTACATTTAAGTTAGGGGAGGGAGAAAGGGAAAGATAAAGCCTGGGGAAGAAACTGGCCCAAAGTGCCCCAAATCCTTCACGGTCCTTGTGCTCTGAAGCTGAAAGTTAATTGGGCTTTTTCTGAAAGACCAGGTCAAGATTCACAGAGTGGTAGAATTATGGTGTTTTTTCAACTTAAACCTTTCTGTTGGGGAAGAGATAGATGTATAATAAATGCTTCCTCCGGATTGTGGTCATTTTGAAGAGTAAACTCTGATTTGATAATGAAATTCTACTGTCAGAAAAACAATTTGGTCGTGATGCTGCTTGCACTACCTGGTAAATTTACTAAAGCTCATTGAATTGTATACTTAAAATTGTGAATTTTGTTGTATATAAATTATACCTTAATAAAGTTGTTAAAATATAATTAAGATCCATCTTTGAGTAAAGACAAATCATTGGCATTTGAAGGTAGATGATGCTAGCAATCTTGGAGAAAACAATGTCGGCTAAAATAATGTGACTGTCACCAAGAAACCTGTAATCTGTTGGCAGCATTTAAAACCATTGGCAGATCTTTTATTCAGTTGAGCAGTTGTTGTAGATTCTTGCACCACAGTTTAAAGCAGATAAGGAGACAATTTGTGGAAAGCTTCAGGTTTGCTAATAGAAGTGGGAAATCAGATTTATGAGAAAAGACAAAAATAATTGGGGAAAAGTGGGCAGAAGGCTGCATCCTGAGGAATTTAGGGTATCTGCCAGCAGTTTCTGAGTCCACTGCTGTCTGAGGGAAGTTATGGGTCCCTCTTGCCTGGGGCCCTTCAGAAATGTTAGACCTGGGCTATGCTGTCACTAATGAGGCTGTTTCTCATGGTCATAAAAATTTACACCTGCTCTTTATAGGAAATTTGGAAACTCATTAGAGTATAAAGGAGAAAATTTAAATCAACCACAGCCACCACTTAGAGACAATATTTTGGTGTAAAAGTGATAGTGTTATTATTTGGAATGGGTTTGTGCAGGTAAAGAAGAATGCCGGTTTTTACTTCTTTCTACCTGATGCATTATTAGGATTAATTTGCCACTTATACATATAATGGACCATCATTTTTAAAGCCTGCATAACACCCTCCAGGAAAATGTTTCTTTATTTAACCAGTCCTCTATCATTGAACCATCAGGATATGAGAGTGCTATTGATAATTTCTTTTTAAAATGAAACCTAACTTGTTTCTAATTTCTGTCCTGCAATCCTATGAATTACAGCCACTTAAGACTTCTCTAGGAGAAAATTTCCCTCTTCTCCTCTTTTAAGATGCTGGTCGGAGGTCGGCAACCAACATGTTGGACAGAACCTTTCCATTGGCCCGGGGTGTGACTATAAGGCCATCATTGAACACGAGATCCTGCATGCTTTGGGATTTTACCATGAGCAGTCAAGAACTGACCGGGATGGTTATGTGAAAATCTGGTGGGATGAAATTCTTCCAGGTGTGTATAAACCCAAGGTAGATGGATGGACTGTGCTTTTATCTTTACCATTTGCTGAGACCAACCCTGGGATGACAAGTCCAATTTGTGTGTGGATAGGTGCTTCAGATTCTCCTGTGGGAATACAAAGTATAAAGTGGGCAAGGATATGACTACTTGTCATGTGGACTCTGTGGGTCTGACCCCAGACAAGGGTCTCAGGGAATACTGTATGTTGGATCATTTTAAGTGGGGATTAATTGAAAGTTAAACAGAAGTCTTTTTTAGATTCAGTGGGGTGTTTTTTTTTTGGGGGGGGGGAATTTATCTAAAATGTCTATTTTCCTGTCTTCATAAGTAAAGTGATTTAGGTCTCTGAAAATGTCAGGGTCATTTTTCTGGATGTGAAATTTCATGGAGCTCTAGAGGTTTAGTTGAATATATGATGACTCTATGACCTATTCAAGAAGTTTTTTTAGTGCTTTACCAAATCAATGATAGGTGTTTGAAAACCAAAAAAAATAATAATAACAACAGAAATGAATATTTTTCTCTGATGTTGTAGCCCCAATTCTGTTCATTCTGGCTAGTAGCCTGAGTTCTAGTTAATCAAAATTTATTGGTCTTTTCTTTCTCTTTTCTAAAAAACACTCTTTTTCTGCTCCCAGCTATACAATGGATAACACAGTTTTATTCCACATTACCATGCAGTTATGCTATTCTAATAATTTCAGTGTTCTTTAATTTTGTTAGGCTTTCCTTAATTGTTTGAGACAACTAAGTGCAGTGCTTCTGAGTAACAACATAATTTATCCATCAGGTTCCCAATGTCCTGGGGGGAAAAGTCAATGCTGTGTTTCTGAAAACACCTAGTTTTTCATTAAAAATTAGTTCATGGAGTAGAAAAGCATTATTTTTGGCAGTAATACATTCATTAAACTTTAATGTATTAGAAATGTCTTAACTATTATCACACATGATTTTCATGAAGCAAATAATTGCCTTATTATTATCTGTTTTTTTGAGATTCCAATTTCCTGTATGAGTTCATATATTCAAGTACATCTCTAATGATTTTACTTTCAGGGACTTAGAAGAAGTAGCCATACTTTAAAATTAAATATGAATCCCCAAAATCTTCTGCCAGAACTAGCTCATTTTGGAAAAAGGGGGATCAATGGTTCTCACATGGGGTAGAGCTATGTAGGATGGCTAATCATATCAAAGTCACCTATGGGTTTTCTCAATCTGTGTCCCTCCCAGTACCTCATATTCTGATACTTCTATGAATGTGGAGTGTTGGTGGAAGGAGGGAAACCATGCAGTTTGTAAAACCTAATATGTTCCCAGGATTGGACCCACACACACTTCTACCAATCCTGCCACCCAACCACTGAGCTAGAGGCCAAGTGATATTTTTCTCTGCCTCCCAGTCCAATCTAGAGAAGAATTAGAGAATATTCACCTGGATATGAAATAACAGATGAAATCCAATATATTTGTCTCTCAGGGTAATTGTATTATATAACTGGGTCTGTGTAGAGGGGAAAGGAAGTGGGAGTCATAGGTCAAAGGACCAAATCTCTGCTTGTGAGACTCTGGGCACTATTAGACTTTGTATTTGCCTACAAGCTTGCATTTCTTGTCTTCCCATACATGGACTTGACTGGCTGAAAATCACACGAAGAAGCAGAAAACATTCACATTTTTAAGTCCTGAAGACCACCATGCTTAGTGCTTTTAAGATGGCTTTAGGCCAAACAAGGCCCTTTGGTCAGAGGGAGCGGACACACTTGCCAGGATAATTTGCAGACTTGCTCAACTCGGGGTTAGGCATGGATTACTCAACACATGATTTCTCATCGCCTATCTCTATTTTTATCAAGTATATTTCCATAGATTGAAATTGCCTGCAATCACTGAAGAACTGTTCTCAAGTGAGACATCAAATCCAATGAGAACATAAACAGGAGTAGTATTATTGCTCAGGGTAATTCATGAGTTGTATTGCACTTCATCTTCCGTTGATAACAATCTTATTATTTAACCACAGAAGTTACTGTACTGGCAGTGAAGTTCTCTCCTCCAAATCCATCTTCATTTCTTAAGTCAGAATTGTGTTTTCTGGACCTGTTTCCTTCTTCCATTAAGGAAAAAAACTTCTGAGGTCTAGCAGGGGTTTGCCAACTACAACCCATGGGCCATATCCACTTGCTTTTGTAAATAAAGATTTATGAGGGCACAGCCACCCCCATTTGTTTATACATTGTCTATGGCAGTTTTTGTGCTACAATGGCAGATTTGTGACAGAGACCATATGGCTTGCTAAGCAAAAATATTTTCTATCTCACCTTTTACACAAAATGTTCGCTGATGAACCTCTGTTTTACAAGATCACTCCCTCATCAAGGTTTCCAGTGCTTGAGTTTGCTGAAGACAGAGCTATCCCTGCCCTAGTCACTGCCTGGGTCTTACCTAGCAGACAGTGGACACGGCAAAATATGTTAAATAAAAATTTGTTTAATTATTCAAAACATTTATTTGGCAAAGTATCCTGATGAGAATCCTTGAATAATAAGGAATAAAATAATCTATTCTAACCTGATTATTTTATTGAAATTTAAGGAAACCATACCTAGTGACCATACAAAGTGACTTGCTTAAGGTGTCACCAAGAGTCGTCAGGAGATCCCAGACATGGTCCCCAGTCCTTACACCACCTCGATGCTCTTTACACTTCTACTCCCTCAGCTGACATCCTAGGACCAAGAGCTCTGGAAGAAGTTACTTTCTTTCTTCCCTTCTGGGATCATTTATTTCTTGCAGTTCTGTCTTACCTTTGAAAATGATTTGCTCTCTCTCAAGTTAAGTCTCCATTAAATAATCCCTGTGAGTTGGGAAGATGAAACCTCAGTATCCTTGTTTTATACTTAAAAGAAGGTCTTGATCAAAGGGGTTCGTTTGCTTTTCCCAAAGCATCTGGAGACTCCCGCCTGCACCTGCGGGCACACCTACCAGGTTGCACCACACTTTTTCAACCCTAAATGTGGATGTATTAGACAGACGGTTACATCGTCTTCTCTCTAATTATTCAAAGCAACTGGATGGGAAGCTGGAAAATGAGAACAGGAAGATGGGAAGTTATGACTGGAAGAGTTGTGAGCATTCTCATTCCATTTTCCTATCGTTCCCTAAGAAGGCAATGAAAAATCTGCAGCCGAAACAGTAAACATTCCTGATGGCTAGTGGACGAAAAGAACATCTGATTGGTTTCTCATTTCATCTTTTCACAGTGTAGTACATATGCTCTTACTTGGGCTAATCTCATAAAAAGGGTTTTCTTTTTTCTTTTGAAAGGAAAGTCCATTTTTTCCTTCCTATTTTATTTTTCTATCCATGAGGCTATTTCTGGAACAGAAGGATGTGAGCCTTGATTAACAGGTGGCCCTTTCTTGCCAGCTACTAACCTTCCCCCCAACCCCTCAGATTTCTTTTTCCTAACCTGTGGGAGAGCTGGCCAGGTACAGATCTTGGTGAATGAGGCACTTGGCTGTTACTAAGATGTATCAATTCTAAATATTTCCCTGAATACAGAAATTCTGTTTCCTGCTACTTGCAATACCTGCTTCCACTTTGATATTTTATCTTCTTTTTCTTAAACCCTTATACACATACATATTTATTTATAAAAAGAATCTTTGATTTAAATATATGCACATATTTAATAATTTATAATGTGTATATATTAATTATAATGTGTATTTTAATATTCATTATTATAATTTATATACTATTACATGTTAATATTATTAGTTAATATTAATAATATGTATTAATTTTTATTCATTTTGCTAATAACAAACTGTTAAAATATGTATAAATATGCATTATTGTTATTATTACTTTTTGGTCTCTGCTTGAGTATCTAGTCAAAGAAGGTAGGATGGGAAAACAATACGACTGGACAGGATCTGTGGATTCTCCCCCTGACAGGTTTCGAGCACAATTTTAACACCTACGATGACAACGTCATCACCGACCTCAACACGCCCTATGATTACGAGTCTTTGATGCATTACGCGCCTTTCTCATTTAACAAGAACGAAAGTGTCCCTACCATCACGGCCAAGATCCCTGAGTTTAACTCCATCATTGGGCAGCGCCTGGATTTCAGTACCACTGATTTGGAGAGGCTGAACCGAATGTACAATTGTAGTGAGTACCTCTGGGGCTGAGGACGAGGTCAACGCGCCTCAACAGAGAATCCCTGGCACTGCATATTTTCCTTTACTCTTCTTTCATGTTCTAGTTAAGGAAAATGGTCAAGTTACCTTATTTACCCAGCTCTAGAGTAGAGAAAATTATAACGGTTATGCAAATCAATGAGTTTTGTAAAGGGAACGTTTTGGAGCAATTGAAGGAGCTGTAATCGTCCAACTTCTTTATCTTCCTTTTGAGGGGTGCATCATTCTGTAAAGCTCAAGATAGATGGTAGGCTTGAAAATATTTTGTATCCTGCAAAATTCTTTACCCTGGGTGGTTGTTCCTGGAGCAATCTAGTGTCCTCAGGTGGGATGTTTTCTAAAATGATCCCACTAGTCTTCAGAGACACACTCTTTCATTGTCTTTCATGTGTATATACAGAAGATATACTAAGTACAAAGCCCAGTATTGTTAAGTACCTCGTTCTTCATCTAAAGGAGTTTGTGGTTGGCATTTTTAGCAAAGCACGATATAGGCTTTTTCATCATGTGACTGTGACTCTGTGAGGTGAGTAGCGCTGTGTTTTTATGTTGACCAGTTCTAAAATCTAGTGATGACAGAAGGATTTGCATTTGAGAACAAGTCAAGAAAATGAAATCCTCATCATCCTACTGTATCTGAACACTAAGGTCTTAGTAGCCTACGACACCAGGTATTTGGAATGAGATGCCTTCCATTTTTAACCAGGTGACAAAAATGTCATTTTCAGCCACAACGCACACCCTTTTGGACCACTGTGCTTTTGAGAAGGCAAACATCTGTGGGATGATTCAGGGCACCAGAGATGATGTGGACTGGATCCATGCGGACAGCACTCAGCCTGGGCAAGTGGATCACACGTTGGGGGGACAATGCACAGGTCAGTGAAGGTGGAAAGTAAATACACTGAGGTGGTTGGTTCATCAGGTTCAACTGGCAATGGCAGCCAGCATGTTTTGCCTCAGCTGGTATGCTAATTCTCAAGCCTGGAATTCTGAATGAGGATAAAGAACATTGCTCTTATCTTTATTATTAACTCAATAAAAAGCATCCAGGCTCTGGGCATGCCAAAGAAAGATGCATTTAAGTGATGACAACACTGATATGGTTGATAAGATATGACTTTGTAAACAAGGGTAATGTCTGTAGAGCATTGCCCTCCAATAGAACTAAAATGCAGCCACATATATAATGTAAATTTTTCTAATAGTCACATAGAAAAGAAACAAGGGCAAATCTCTTTAATAGTATATTTTATTTAATCCACTGTATCCAAAGCATTAACATTTCAATGTATAATCAACATAAAAATTATTAATGAAATACTTCATACTTTTTTATATTAAGTATTTGAAATCTGCTGTGTATTTTACCCTGACAGCCCAGCTCAGTTTGGATTGACCACAGTTCCAGTGCTCAATAGCCACATGTGTTTGGTAGCCACCATATTGGATGGCACAGCTACAGACATTTCCTCTATATGGTTTACGTGTAAAAAAGCTATAAAGTCAGACAGACCAGATGTAAAATCTGGCTTCACCACTTGCTAATTGTGACCACAGGCAGTTGTTTTTGTTGTGGTTTTCTAAGTCTTTGCTTTTGTAAGCCTTTCTGGCCATCAAGATGTTGATAGTTCATAGTCAAGATGGAAGGAGATAATGCCTACAGAACTTCCAGTTGCAGACCCGCAGACTCACTCCCTATTTTTTTTCCATCTTCCCTTGTTTGCCAGAGATTCCATATATAAATTCCATATATAGATTCCATTTTCCAGCTAAACAGAAAAGTGATCTTCATGTGATAGGAAACAGCTGAAAGAACATTCTAGCACCGTAATAGGAAAGAAAAGGACCACACCCCAGAATAAATATCTAGAAAAGCTTGATCAGGTGAACTGGACCAACCGTTGTGCTTCTTCCACTGGAGGCACTTAGTGGTACCGTGTTAGAAAACAGTGGCGTTATTCAGGTAGATGCATAGACTGGAAAAGCTCAGAAGATAGAAGCCACCTCCCAGTTGAAACTCTGAGTGATGATGAATGGTCACCTAGTTAGTGGTAGAGCCAGGGTCACAACTCAGGCCTCCTGATACGCAGGCCTGAGTTATGAGACTTTCACCTCACAATTCTGAGAACACCTGGGCAGAATTCCTACACAAGGATCACCTGGGAGACCTTAGCTGTGTGAGCTCTTGTTTTCCTTATAGCAAGTGCTCAATAATTCGGAAGGCAGAGGTCTCATGCTAGGAAGATCAAGTATTGAAAAGAACATACAAGAAAATATAAAATATCCTGATGTAATATTAAAGCCATTCCAATATTTTTAAGCTTGGTGGAAAGCTTATTTAAAGATCCATGCTTGCTGCTAATATGAAAGCACCTGTCCCATATGGGAGGCAGGGTGAAGCAGGGAATCCTATTGCCTCAGTACCTAGAACTCTTTCTAGATGCTCACTTCATTTTTACTTTGTGGGATGTTTTGAGTGGAGAATTTGGTAAGGAGTTGAATTCTGGAGTATAGCTAAATGACTTCTCTATATGCAAGCATTGTTCATTGCACTTGACTCTCAAAAGTGTGCTGGCTCTCCAAGTGACATATTCGTTTAGCCATCTGCTTATTTGGGGGGACAGAATTTTAAGATATCTAAGTTGGGCACACCTCAGCTCTGGCACAAATGTAGACACTTTCCCCTTTCTTTTTCAGTGTTCTTTGAAAGTTTTCTTTACATTCAGGAAAAAATCCTCAATTAGTCCCTAATATGCCTTCAATGTCCCTTCTTATGACACAGTAAAGACAATTCATCACCACTTATCATACACCCAGTTATTAGGCTAGACACAGGTGAAATTGAACCCTTAACATTGTGAATATTTAAAATCTAGTTCCTAAAGCTTTGAATCCCACTGTTTCTGTACAACTAGGAGGCCAGCCCTATTCCGTGGAATGGACCTCTAATTTAAACAATGAAGTCAATAAGGAAAACAGAATTCATCTCACAGACACTAACTAAATTCCATCCAACTTTGCTTAAAGCTCATTATTTCCTTAAGTCAGAGGTATACGCTTCACGAACTTGGGAACAAAGTCAATCAAAAGAAGCAGTGGAAAGCTGTGGCTTGAGCCAGCGAGTCTGTCAATGGAGGCAGAATGTATACTGACAGACAAGCTTCTTTTTATTTTCCTCAGAAGCATTCTAGCTTCTGTTGCCTGGATAATGGCTGTTGTTCACTATATCACTTCGCGGGGGTAGAGGGTGCCCTGGGGTGTGGGCAGCCAGAGATGGGATGCTGGGTGTTCTCTCCATAGGTGCCGGCTACTTCATGTACTTCAACACGAGCTTGGGGTTGGCAGAGGAGGCAGCCCTGCTGGAGTCTCGGATTCTTTACCCAAAGAGGAAGCAGCAGTGCCTGCAATTTTTCTATAAAATGACAGGAAACCTTTCAGATAGACTTGTCATCTGGGTCAGGAGGGATGACAACACAGGCAACGTTCGCAAGCTGGTCAAGGTGAAGACATTTCAAGGTACCTAGAGGCATTCATGGAAGGACTGATTTAGCTTAAAATTTGGGATCACGGTGCTTCTCCTCCTCCCCCTTCCCCTTGCTTTTCTTCCTTCCTTCCCTCTCTTCATTCCTTCCCCTCCTCCTCCTCCTCCTCCACTCTTCCTCTTCGTCTCTTCTTCCCTTTTCCTCTACCTCCCTCCTTCCTCTTCTAAATGCTTAGCATAATATCTGGCATGTTTTAACCACTCAATGAATGTGTTAACCACTCCAAAATTAGAAGCAGTGTCAAGGGTTTAGGTGAGGCTGAAATATACTTTTGTAAGAGGCCAATCAGAATATATAAACTCAATGTTCACTAGAACTTTGGAATAAGCCAGGACAGAGAAAATAGGTGATTCAGGGGTAGAAATTGGAAAGTCAGAAGGAAGCAGGAATTGATGCTGCTGGAGAGAGAGTGACGCAATAGTTCACCCAAAGTGTTTTTGCATCTGATTCAGAAAACTGAATGACACCATTATGTAATATGCTGAAGTAACTGAGAACCTACTTGTGAAGTTGATGAGAAATAAGCCATTTTTTGTAATAGTAACTTCATTATAACCATTTACGTATTACACCCTACTTGGCATAATTTCAGAGAGTATGAGGAAGAGAAAAAAATTGGAGTGAGTCAGTTTTGCATAAGGGACGTTATCCCCTGTACGTTATCATTTACTCTAGAGCCTCCCATATACGTCTCTGGCATCAAGTCACAGGTTGGACCATAGTAAACTGCCATTATTTTAATTTTGGATTACAAAGTGGTTTTTTTATAAGATTCAGCCTAACATTGGGTATTCAATGCTAACTTAGGAGGTGGCAACCCAGGGGGAAAGCCTGAACCTGTGAAACTGAATAATAGTGGAAAAGAAATTCATGATTAAGATTTGAATATAAATTTTAAAATAAATCGTACTGTGTCTTTTTATAGCTACTTTCCCTTACTAGGTATGGGACTTTGGAAAACTTCCTTAACCAGTTTATAACAGTATCTATCTCGTAGGGTTGTTGTGAGGTTTGAATAAGATAATTCACGTAAAGTAATTGGCACAGTACCAGGCTCATAGTCAGTGCTCAATAAATGTTGGCCACAATTGTCACCAATCTTATTCTCTGTCCTCAGGAAATGCTGACCAAAATTGGAAAATTGCTCATGTGACACTCAGAGAGGAAAGGAAGTTTCGCTACCTTTTTCAGGGCACAAAAGGAGACCCCCAGAACTCAAATGGGGGGATTTACTTGGATGACGTCACTCTGACAGAAACCCCATGCCCCACAGGGGTTTGGACAGTGAGGAATTACTCCCAGATCCTTCAGAACACAATTAAAGGGGACTGGCTCCTGAGCCCTCGATTCTACAATTCAGAGGGATATGGTTTTGGGTTGACCTTATACCCTCATGGTAGAATAAACTCCATTAGCTCTGGATACTCAGGACTTGCTTTTCACCTGTGCAGTGGGGAGAATGATGCTGTCCTGGAGTGGCCAGCGGAAAACAGACAGGTGGTCATGACAATACTCGACCAGGAACCTGATGTTAGGAATAGAATGTCCTCAAGCATGGTGTTCACTACATCTAAGACCCAGACATCTTCAGGTAAGTGGTTCTAAGAGCCACCCCTCAACTGGAAGGGCCAACAGATGTGATTCTCCTCTGTGTAAGAGAGGTTACATTTCCTCTCACATTTCCTGCTTGGGCATATCAATAACACAGTCACGTTGGAGTATTAAATTAGAAATTTCAGTGTCACCTTACCTTCCTCCTCTTTTCTGAATTTACTCATCAAGCATCTATTAAGAGTTTGCAATGTGCAAACTCTATGCTAGGTCCTTAGAGTACAAGCAAATCGGGCAGTTCCTGCTTCATAGAGCTGAGTCTAATTGAGAAGACAGATATTGCTAATCATTTATCAGATGCTCAGAATTTGTTGGCTTTGTGCAGAACTAATGCAACGACTCCTAAAATATTACTGAACATCAGTATATTCATCAGACAAACTTGCACCAATAACTAAATGGGCAAACTATTTTTTTAAACAAAGAGCTTTAAGCCTTAAAAGGAAGACGCTATAGCTAGCTGTTCCTCCTTCTTCCTTGAGGAAGTCACTCAGCAGTAGACAATTAACTATTGAGAACTGTGGTTCTCTGCTCTTCCCCCCCTTCCAATTCAGAGTTTCAACTCTCCTGGAAAGAGTAAATAGCCTAATTTTCAACATTTTTTTTCCTGATTAACAAAGCTTTACATATCCTACATATGTTAACAAAGCTCTATATCTATAGAAAGACAAATTGGAAAGTGAAGTATAAAGAATTAATATGATTTTGTGTTATCTATAACTTTGCAGCAATAAATGGCTCTGTCATCTGGGATAGACCATCCATTGTGGGATCTTATGATCAGAACTGTAAGTGTTACAGAAGCTTAGACTGGGGCAGGAATAATGTCATCTCCCACCAAATGCTGAAAAGGAGGAATTTCCTTAAAAATGATGACCTTATCATTTTTGTGGACTTCGAAGGTAATTTTAGTTATCCTCCTGAATAAAGAATTCTATCCTCTGGGTGTTAAACTGATTTTAAAGCATCTCATGGTGGGGGGGAGAGGCAGGTGGGATTTTGTTTGTTTGTTTGTTTGTTTGTTTTGTTTTGTTTTGAGGACTAAGTTTTTTTAAAAAAATGTCCTGAGAGAACCACATTTTACTCTGTTGCAGAAGGACTCCCTTCTTTAGTTTAACTGTCCTTGGGAGAAACTAAAATTTTCGTGTCATCTTTCTTGATAATTTATCAAATATGATAGTTCACTGATTTCAGTTTAGTGTCAGTCTATCCATGCTAACGTTGTGTTTGTTTTTTCAAGTTAAATAAATATGTGATTAGACTACTTTGAAAATAAAAATAACTAGCAGTATGAGAGTCAGCTGGGTTCAAAGCCACTTTTCCATGTCGCTAACGTGATGTCCATGATGCATGCAGGCCACTCAGGGGACTTTCTCCAGGAGTGGAAGTTAATTGAAGTCAGGTATTAATCACAGATCTTCCTCACCACCCATTGTCTATTTCCTCAAGATATCAGCCACCTTAACCAGACTGAAGTTCCCACTAAAAACACCAGGCGGATCCCCCAAAGCCTTGTCCTCCAAGACCAGGAGCAGCAGGCCTCAGAAGAAGGCTCAGGAAAGGCCGCGTTAGAGAGAGTCCTACCTGGCAGCCTGGGCCAGGGGCAGCCTAGCCGACAGAAGCGGTCAGTGGAGAATATGGGCCCGGGCCCCATGGAAGACCACAACTGGCCTCAGTACTTCAGAGACCCATGTGACCCGAATCCTTGCCAAAATGAAGGCATCTGTGTGAATGTGAAGGGGATGGCGAGCTGCAGGTAGGCCCTGTGGCTGGGGAGGCCGGTGGTGGGTCAGCAGAGGCGAGCTGAGTATTTGCTTAGCCTGGTAATGACACTGGTGTCAGGTCAGAGCAATGACTATCAGAGAGTCAGCTGAATGTGGCTGTTTTCGACTCCACAAAACTGGGCCCTGAATTGGTGGGTTTATGCTGCCAGGGCAGAGCAAGGGTCATGCCAGGGCAGAGCAGTCCCAGATCTCCTGTCACTTGACGCGTATCACTTTTCTGCCTCCGGGGCATTGCCAACAACATCTTCAGTGTTTTTGGAGTTTTAAACTCTACTGCAGGGCTCGCAGACAACCCAGAGCTTTTAGCCCATGACCCGCCACAGTGAGACTCAGGACCAAGCTCATTTTCCCTGATTGCCAATATTATTATTAGTTATTAATTATTTCTATTAGTTCTGCTGTACTGTTATTATAGTTAGGTTTTTTAAATAATAGTAATAAGAATTTCTGATATTTTTGGACTGTGTGCTATGTGTCACATGCAGGCCTGAGCAGTAGACATGCACTACCTAAATTATTCCTTACAGACACCCTGTGACACAACGGTCCTTGTTCTCTCCATTTAGTGCATAAGGAAGTTGAAGCTTAGAGAGGTTAAGAGATTTGTCTAAATTTTCCCAGATGGTAAACACTAGAACTGGGACTTGCATCCAGCTCTAGAAAGTTTGCTGTATTTAATAGCTCTTTTTGTAATGTTTATTTGCATAAAAAATATTTCTTTAAAAGGATGTATGCAATCACAAAAATATCAGTTTCATTTGACACAATCATAGCAGATATAGGAACCATTCTGCTTAGCTCAAAATATCTACATTTTTTCTGAGTTCTTTTTAATCTCCACTTAGTTTTTTTTTTTTTTTTTTTTCCTTTTTTAGCCTTTATTTTGAAATAATTTTAGGTTTACAAATACATTGCAAAATACTACAAAGTTCCCCATAACTTAATGTTCGCATCTTACATAACCATAGTACAATTAGCAAAGCCAAGAAATAAATGAATGTTAATGAAACTAAATACTATTAACAATATTATGAACTAAACTATAAGCCTTATTCAGATTTCCCAGTTGTCCCACAATGTCCCTTTTCTGTTCCAGGATCCAATTTAGGATCCCACATTACATTTAGTTTTCACGTCTTCTTAGCCTCCTTTAATCTGAGACAATTCCTCAGTCTTTCCTTGTCTTTTATGACCTTGACACTTTTAAGGAATAGTTTTGTTATTTGTTACTTCATTTATTTTGTAAATCGTTCCTCAATTTGTGTATCTGATGCTTTCCCATGCTTATATTGAGGTTGTACATTTTGGACAAGAATAGGAAAGATGGATAAGCCCTTCTCAGTGTATCACGTAAGAGGTACTTGATGTTAATATGTCTAACTACTGGTGATCACCTTGGTCATTTGGCTTCTCTACTGAAAACTTGCCATTCCTCATTCCGCAATTAACATATGTCTTGGAAGAGAACACTGAGACCATGCAGACATACTGCTTTTCCTCAAATCCTCATCCATTAATTTCAGCATCCATTGGTGGATCCCACTGGACCAAGCACCACTATAATATTTTAATGGTAATTTTCTATTTTCCCACTCTCTCCACATTCATTAAATGAAATTCTTCTGTAAAGAATAGCTGTCCTTTCCTCTCCATTCATTTATCCATGCAATTATTTGTTTGTATCCCTAAGAATTTATAAATATTTACTTTATTCTATAGGTTGTATTTCAATAATGCCAGCATTTATTTCATTGTTCATATTGTCCCAGCTTTGACCTTTGGGAACACTTCCAGACTGGCTCCTTTCAACATGCACCCATTCTTTCATGAATACCATCGTGCTTTCTGGTACACAGGATGTTCCAGGTTCATCTTTTATGTTCTCTGCCCCAGTCCTGGAATCAATCACTTTTCCAAAGTCCCTGGTTCCTTTTGTCAGAGAATGCCCACTTTGTTCCTTGAGGGTGCCTCAGCCAGGGGTCTGCACCTCTTTGATGATAGGTCCTTGGATACCAGATTTCACTATGTGCCCCGACTGGCTTCATCCTTCTCAGGGTAAGGAAGGCCAGGGGGTTCCACTTGTGGTCAGCCTCTAATCAGCCAAATCATCCCTCTTCCGCAAACCTGCAGGTTGGAGTTTGTGGAATAAGCTCCTGTAAGGTAATACTAGAGAATGTGAGGTATGATTAAATAATATGATGAATGTTTAAACTTAAAAAAAATTATTACAGTAAAAGACACATTGCCATTAATCTCCCTCAAAATGCTCCCCCTTGCTTCAAACACACTTATTCCATCATTCTTGCCACTTTCTGAAGCAGTTCTGGAAGTTCTCTTTTGTGAGTGTCTTTTGTTGTGCTGTCATGGCTGCCTCGATGTCCTGAATCATTTTGACTTTGGAGAAGAGCCAGAAGTCACATGGTGCCAGATCCAGTGAATAAGGTGGATGAGGACACACCATAATATTTTTATTTGATAGAAATTGCCATATGCCAGAAGCGATGTGTGACATGGAGCGTTGTCATGATGGAGGATCATTGACGGCACACTTTAAAACACACCTGCTCTCAACCATAGCTCACACCTGACTGACTGCACCAAACAAGTTGAAACTTGTCACACACTGTTACTAAGGTTTGATGCGCCACTTCCCGTATTGAAGATCCCTGTCTTGCTGTTGGATGGCACCCGGCACAGCATTCACCGTATTTTGTGATCACAACAAGGCTTAGTGTCACACATCACTTCTGGTGCGGCAATTTCTGTCAAATAAAAACATTATGGTGTGTCCTCATCTACCTTATTCACTGGATCTGGCACCGTGCAACTTCTGGCTCTTCCCCAAAGTCAAAATGACCATGAAAGGTAAACATTTTGAATCGATTCAGGACATCGAGGCAGCCATGACAACTTAAGTGCAACTAAAGACACTCACAAAAGAGGACTTCCAGAACTGCTTCAGTGTCACGTATAGCACGACGTGGGTTGTGGGGAAGGAGAAAGGCGGCACAGAGTTAAGAAAAGACAGTAGCCAGTAATAGAGTATAAGCACAGGTCAAGGGGAACAGTCTCAGGGACTGAACCCCGAATCGGACCAACGTGTAGTTTTTATTGGTAAACTTCTAAAGAGGTAATGATTGTTAATCTCAAGATCTGTGTGTTGGTTGCCTGCTGGCTGTCTTTCCGAAAGCTCCCATAGTGTTCCAGCCTGAACTTTGCCTTCACACACACGCACATCTCCAAGGAATCCATTGAAGGGGAGGGACCGATATAATTCCATCGGGTCTCAGTTTCCTGAGACATCCTCTCAAAGGAGCTTTTCAGATATCTCTCCATCGGGCCTCAGTTTGCTGAGGCACTCCCTTGTGAAGTCCTGGGAAGAGCGTGTGGGAACAAATGGCTTGGCAGCTGCAAGACAACACTTCAGAAAGTGGCAAGAATGATGGGATAAGTGTGTTTGAAGTGAGGGGCAGTGTTTTAAGGGATTAATGGCAATGTGTCTTTTACTGTAATAATTTTTTTTTAATTTAAACATTCACCATATATGTGTTTTTTAAATCACACTCATACAATTAAACTGTGCTTGGAGGGGACTGGGCTAGAGAAAAATTGTACAAAGCTACTATTAGGAATTTTAAGAAGCCAATTCTGAGGCTAGAGATGAGGGCTTTAAAGGTAAAATAGTTATAGGATCAACAAAAGGAGGACCTGACTTCTGATCATCTCATTCTACTCTATGAGCAGGCTTCATGGTAGGAATGTTGTTTGACACAAAGGCTAGAATTGTTATGGTGGAAGAAATGCAACACTACTCTTAACACCTTGGTTCTGAAATTAGTTGATCTTTATACCAAATAACATTTTTTTAAAAGAACCCCAAGGCATGACCATTAGGTGCCTACTGTGTGCCAAACACCTCACCTTCTGGTAACACTTGAATGGATATTGTCTAGAAGTTTTCCAGCTCCAACTAATGCACTGAGTCAGACTTTATCTGGAGAATCTCCCCTGTAGCATATAGTCTGAGCCAGTGGCAGGCAACATATTCTTGAAGTGCCCCAAACCTTCCTTCTGAAATTTGCACACGTAAGGCCAGAGTACGGGGTCTGGAGACACTAGCCTCGTGACATGGAGCAAGTTATTTCATCTTTCTGTAAAGTGAGGAGGGTGAGCATCTCCTGGTAATAACGGCCACCTCTAAGGGTTGTTCCAGAATTAAATGCACTGACTCATAGAAAGCACTTCAAATGGGGCCAGGCACATGGAGCCACTCAGTAAGCGCTCACTGCCATTACTGATGTGTTGGCACTGGAGGCTTACGCGGCTCCCACAGGTACCCCTGTGTTCTGTCCCCTCAGGTGTGTCTCCAGTCACGCTTTCTTCTACACGGGAGAGCGCTGTCAGGCCATGCAGGTACATGGCAGCGTCCTGGGCCTGATGATTGGAGGCACGGCCGGCGTGGTCTTCTTGTCCTTCACCATCATCTCCATCCTTTCCCAAAAGCCACGGCAGTGACCTGCCTGCCTGTTGACATCAGCCAGACCGAAGAAAATCCTCCTCCACTCCCACCTTCCACGCATGTGCTGAGAGCAGTTTGGGGTGGTTTTTATCATCCTTGTTTCAAATAAGCGTGCGAGGATCAAGGCCTCCAGCCTCCTGTGTGACCCTTGTGGTTTTTCTGCCCCCATCCCTCACGTGGTTCTGCTCCCCCACTGTGTGCTCCAAATGTACCTACTGTGTCCTGCGACAGCACTCATTACACTTCTTTGTAAATCACTTGTTTAATGGACTGTGTTTCCCATAGACGCTCTACAATGGCAGGCCCTCATCTACCATGCTAGCTCCAATGCCTGTGGACTTTCAATAAAAGTAAATGAATGTGCCAGTCACTGAATGAATAACTAAGATATAGAAACTCTCTCATTTCTACTGCAGATAAGATGTATCCAATAAAATTCATACGTCATTTGTATGAGATTGGTACGAAAGTCATTGCGGTTTAAAAGGTTAAAAATAATTGTAAAAACCGCAATGATTTTTGCACCAACCTAATATTAGCCTCAAATACGTGTTTTTCATTAGTCACAATAGTGTTGTTATTCTTTTAAAGTTTTTTGTGTTAAAGGATTTCAAATAAAGTTTCCTCCTAGTAGCGGGGCTTCACAGCATTTGTTTTCCTCCTCTGATTCTGGCAAGGTTTTAACAAATTTAATAAATATTTAGTCAGTACTTTCTATATGTCCTGCATTGTATGGAAGTTTCTGTGTGCGTTGAAGGGGTGGGGAGGGGAGTTGTCCAAAAGCTCTTTCTCAGATCCTTTTTTAAACTCTATTTTATATGTTATTCATGCATAAAATTTTTATATTAACAAACTGGAAGTATCAAATAGAAGAGAATTTTGAAGAAGTATTTTTAGATACACTTCCTATCCACAGTTCCTAAGGAGATAAAAGCGAGCCAAGGCAAGAAAATTCCAAGACAGATCCAGTCAAAAGAAAAAAAAAAAAAAAAGCTAAGATTCCCATTCCCACTCAGTTAAAAGCCCCAGAGAGCCGACTCTGGAAGTTGACTCAAAGGAAATGTTTTAAGGAGCCGGAGCAATCCAGGCTTTAGGGGACCAGGTTTCTGAAGTATATACTTTATGGCCATTCTGAAAACAAGGGGGAGGGGTTTTGATAAGCTCTTTTAGCGCAAAGGTGTGAGAGGAGTTTGTATCAGGTGCAAGCAGCACCCCTCAGGCACGAACCCTCCAGCCTGAGGTGCCTCAGTGTCCCCGGGAAGGCTGGTTAGAACACAGATGAGGGCGTCTCACTGAGTTCTGAATCAGTAGGGCTGGGGTAGGGTCTAAGAATTCCAGGTTGGTGCAGATGCTGCTAGTCTGGGGGCCACACTCAGAACTACTGCTTTAGTGGATGGAAAACTGGTCTGGGAGGCTGGCACCCTGGCTGCAGGCTTGGATTGACCATCTAAATAGCTGTGCAATTTTAGTAAAATCACTGAAGCCCTTGGTCTTCGGTTACTAATCTGTCAAGTGGAAGTTATAGTTGATTACTTCCTCCCACCCCACCTTAACACCTACAGGGTTTCAGAGTAATAGAATGGGATAATGGGGAAGAAAATATTTTGGAATTAAAAATGCATGCAAATAGCAGTTCAATTTTTAGACTGGATGGGAAGCTCTCTAGTCATCCACCCAGTCTTCTGTTTCCAAAGACCAAATTGGAAACAAACTCCAGCTTGGCTTCTCCATGTACCTCACAGCCTGCAAAACTACAACTGACATCACATCTGGGCCTGGAGAAGGTCATACCCTCCACATTCTGTCAGTGTCCTACCTAACAAGGGTGCTCTGGGCATTGTTGTCACTGCTGTTGTTTTTCTTTTCTTTTATTAGAAGGATGCGTGTGCTCTGAGCCACACCTAGTTTGGACCTGGTCCATCTCAGAGGGAAGGCCCCATCCCAAACCAAGGACATTTGTCACGCAGGGAGACCCGCGGGGTCTCTGGTCCCGCTCCCCATACAAGAACGCAGGATATGGTGAGGCCAAAAAGGAACACCCACGGAGCCATAGATGGGGGAGTCATACCACTATATTCTCTCTGGCGGCACTATACTCTCACTGGAGGCTGGATCCACACTGTCCGCAAACCGCCATCCACGCTTGCCAGCCCAGCCGCCATCTTCTTGCTAGCCCCCATTCTTCCTCTCTTCCTCTCTTCTTCTCTGCTAGCATAGCCACAGCAGTTATATTAGTGGCCAATGGCTCACTGGTTACAGCTGACGGCCAACTAGCCACAGCTGATGGCCATGCAATCACAGTTGGCCATTTACTACCTGAGCCAACACCTTTCTATGTGAGGTCGAGAGCCTGGAAACTACTTTCTGGGGCTCTGCCCCCACAACATTTCTTTACATGAGTTCTCTCTGGAGGAAGCAGAAGCCCAAATTTCAAGGGTAACCTAGTATTTTGATCTAGTACCATACATTAAAACAGCAGGGTCAAAATCATGATGAGGTAGCACCAGACCAAAGGTCCAACAGTTTGCTATTTCTCTGTAGGTTCTAAGCTCCAGCATCACACTTACCACCTCGGTGCATCTCTGTTGATGGATTAAGAACCTGGCTCATCATAGGTCAGACATTGTATTCACCTCACCTTTGAGCCTGAAGCCCTGGATCATTCCAGGATGGTTAGCAGATATGTTATTCTTTTGAGGTGTTGTGGTGGTGATGGAGGAGTGAGCATGCGTGATGGGGAGTGGTTACAGAAATAAGCATTTCATCATCTCTAGGCAACATAGGGTTTGGGATTGAGATGAGCAACGTGAAGAAGTAGGAAACTGTCTCTGTATCTGGGTATCTGGATTCCTTGGTCTTACAGAGTGGGAAGGAGTCAGATTAGTTTGAAAGTCCTAAAATGTCTCACACTTCCTCCCACCCAATCCCTGTCCTTCCCCCTCTGGCTCAATGTCTTCTGTGAACTGCCCTGAGCCAACTTTGCCATTCACAAGTGTCAAGGGCTTTAGGTAATATCCAGAACCTCTGATACTTAGAATGGGTGGGAGCTACAATCCCTTCCCTTGCAATGTTAAAATGAATCAAGATTCTAAATGTTGCCACACACTCATGTATCATTAGCTATCAAGCTTCCCCCCCTCCCCAAGTCACCTGCCCTGTAAATGTACTGAAGCCACTTGTGGGGACAGAGCCTCAGAAAGCAGTTTCCAGGCTCTCGGCCTCACATAGAAAGGTGCTGGCTCAGGTAGTAAATGGCCATCAATGTGATTGGATGGCCATCAGCTGTGGCTAGTTGGCCGTCAGCTGTAACCAGTGAGCCATTGGCCACTAATATAACTGCTGTGGCTACGCTAGCAGAAAGAGAAGAGGAGAAAAATGGGGGCTAGCAAGAAGATGGTGGCTGAGCCTGCAAGTGGTGCAGTTAGGGTTGAGAATTGTATGGCTCCTGTTTCCTGTTTCTCCAACCCAGCCACCAGCGAGAATATAGTGGTATGATTCCCCATCTATGGCTCCGTGGGTGTTCCTTTTTGTCCTCACCATGTCCTGTGTTCTTATGTGGGGAGCGGGAGCAGAGACCCGGCAGGCCGCCCCGCATGACAAATGGCACAGCGAGCAGGGTCTCCCGCACGACACCACTATTCCATGATTTTAGGTTATCCAGCAAGCATCTGAGGTTAAAGGTTTATTCTAAGGCTGTGCAACCAAATAATTTGAAAGCCAGGATCAGACAGCTATCTACTGCAGGATCTCACCACCTTCTCACTCTTATTTTGAACCAGATATTCTTTGTTGTGGGGGCTGTTGTGTGCATTGTAGGATGTTAGCAGCATCCTGGCTTCTGCTCACTAGA
Source organism: Rhinolophus sinicus (assembly GCF_036562045.2). Taxonomy (NCBI): domain Eukaryota; kingdom Metazoa; phylum Chordata; class Mammalia; order Chiroptera; family Rhinolophidae; genus Rhinolophus; species Rhinolophus sinicus. The sequence continues at coordinate 93,378,059 of NC_133755.1, forward strand.
TGCCAGTAGCATGACCTTCCCAGGTGTGACAACCCAAAATGTCTCTGGATGTTGCCAAATGTCCCTGGGGGGCAAAGTCACACCTGGTTGAGAATCACTGGTCTAATGAGACAGCCAGTGGAATATTCCATTAAGTGAGGGAGGTCAGGACCAAACAGAGTTCTCATCTAACATTCTACAAATGTTAGTCCACTACTAACAAAAGTAGACTTTTGTTAGTCTACTAACAAAAGTTAGTCCACTGGGCCTGCCAGAGTTCCGTACCTCCAGCTGTTGGATCATTGCACTTTACTAATGCAAAGATGATTTCCAGCATCCTCTATACTAATAACAAACCCTCTGAAGTGGCTTGAGATAGCAATATTTAAAATTTGTGCCATCGATATTTCTGCACCAGAGACTTTTGATTAAGGTCCTTCAATGCTAACGACCATTGTTGTTTCAGTGTACTTTGACTGATCGCTAACCTCTAGGTGTGGAGTACAGTCCACCGGCCCACTGTATCCAGTGGCATATTGATATTGATGTGTTTACAAGCAAACTGCAGATAGTATAACACCTCCCCTTCCTGACCTCTTCCTTCCCGATGAATTATGTCATCTGCTTTATGGCTTGAAGGAAACTTGAATGGCTTGAATTATGTCATTTGCTTTATGGCTTAGGGATTCTGAAGTTCAACTGTGGTAGTTGAGTAAACTGAGGAGATTCTACAGAGAACAGCTGCATTAGGCAGGTCAAAAGCCACTTAATAGCAGAATCCATTACCCTCTTTTGGCTGCCAGGGAAGCTTAATAAGATCAGTGGTTTCAGCGGCGGCGTAAGGGTTAGGGGGTAGAATGCGAGGCTATGAAATGCAAGCTAGTCTGTACCGAACACTTTGTAAAAACAGTTTGTGCTTGGTTCTTTTTTATTTTGGCTGCCATTTTATGTCTAATTAGTCACCTACTCACATTTCCACGTGTTTATGACTATGGCTAAAGCAACACTCTTATGTAAGTTGATATAAATACAATATACTTTTCCAAAATCTTCGAGAAAAAATTAATTTTCAAAAATACTATTATGTGTATCCTATAGCTATGAGTACTGTTTAGGAAACTATCGCAAACCCTAGTGGGCAGGGGATGAGAGATCGTAGGGTGGGATGGTGGTAACCTGCAATGAGTACTGACATGGAAAAAAATGACAGAAAAGATTTGACATGGGTGGGCCATCCCAATAGGGTTTGGATGCTTGCGTGTGTGTGAGTGTGTATGTGTGTGTGTGTGTGTGTACATGTGAGTGTGTGCAGAGTTGGGGCTAAAACTGAGATGGGACAAGATAGTGAAAATCTTGCGATCCATCTCTCTCCACCTTTCACATTTGCCAAGGGCTGGCCCTGAAATTCCAGAATACATTGAGTCATGGCCTCATCTGGGTCACAGTTTCCCTCAGGTCCTAGACAAATTTAGGACAATTTGTCCCATGTGAGACTCAACAGCTCAATGGAAATCATCAGTAACATTTAAAGATTTCTATCTGGTCAAGAGAATCAAAGGACAGTAGAAAAATGGGATCATAAGAAAAGTATGAGGAGAGAGTGGGAGACAGGTGAGACATTCGGATCACCAGCCCCAGGCAAAAATGGTCACCAAGATCTGTTCTCTCTCTATCCATTCTTAGTAATAGAGTCTCCAGTCCTAGCTGTTCAAATGGCTACTGAGAAGATAGTTTACATTCTCCCTTTCCCTAGCCAATAGGGAGGGCTGTGTGATCAAGTTCTGGCCAGTAGAATGGAAGCAGAGACGTCCAGTGACAGCTTCTGGGAACTTTCTTTAAGAAGCCCTGGTACACACATCTTTAATTCCTTCTTCCATCCTAATGACATGATGGTCAGAGTAGGAACTGCCATGTGGGCCTATGCAATGACCTGGGAACAGCAGAACAAAACGATAGAAAGTACTAGATCCCTGAGAACTACTTGTAGCCAAGTCCACCACACCAGTCTTGGACTGCTTAGCAACACACTTTTATGTGCTAGAGAAATAAACTTGTAGTTTAAGTCCCTGTGATTTTGGAATCTTGGTTGCTCACAGAAAGCATAGTCCTCGCTCATACGATGGTTTCTGCAAGGTTGGCATGTGACGGAAACTCAGCTACTTGTGATGCCTTGCCCTGCCATGGATTCCCATACGAATGGGGAAGAAAAGAGTTCCTTTGAGATCTCTTCCTTGCAGATCTCAATCTATGGTTCACAGATTTCTTTCCTCAAAGATCCGTCTTGGAACACAGAAGGAGGCAGAGCCACAAAAAGGAGAGGGAGAACTTGAGAACACTGTGTGAGCTCCTAAATCCAGCTGTACCTGCAAGTGTGACAATCTAGTATCGTTTCCAGTTACGTGAGTTAGTGTCCACTCATTTAAGGATTAAATAAAATTGTGTAATTACATAAGATCACCAAAGCTGAACTGAGTTGCAGACACACCAAAGTTAACCAGGCTCACCTATTTGTTAAGTGACTTATTCTCCTCTTCTGGCTTCATCAGAATGGGCTTGAGTTAAACCCAGACCTCGGTAACATGACGATTTAGGATGTCACATGTCTCAGGGTTCCTTTCAAAGACTCCTAACCATGAATTAAATGTGAAAATGAGGAGAGTGGATGTATTTAGATTTTGAGTAGAAATTGTGTCCAAATCTGCGTTCTGTGTTACAAAATAATAATGAATAACTTCATTCTCTGTGTTACAAAATAATAATGAATAACTTCATTCAACAATTACCGTGTGCCAGGTACTATTCTGTGGGCTTTATAAGGCTAACTCTTCACAACAACCTGTGAAACCTATATCATTTTTATCCCCTTTTACATTGTGAAAATTGAGTCACAAGACTGTTACTTTATCGAAGGTCACAAAATCAAGAAGTGGGGGACCAACAATTGGGAAGCGCAAGGCCTGGCTCCAGAACCCACGCTCTTAACCACCACTGAATCCTTACTGAACTGGCTGTCAGTCAGTGCTAAAGACAACTCAATGTGTCCACTCCTGCAAAGTGAAGCAGCAACTCCAAATAATTCAAGTAGCCAATCCGTTGCTGCTTCAGTCCATATACCACAAGGCTAATCACGACATACACAAGTTTATTAGGACAAATGTCTCAATTCTCCACTTGTGTTTAAACACAGCCTTAGAAACACTTCATTTCTGGGAAATCGTATTTTCCTCCTTGTGTCTAAATGACACCCAGCCGTCTGAGAAAGCTTGATACATCTCTGGCAAGAACAAAAATAACTCCACCCATGATTGGAACCTCACGGAAGCTCATTTGGATGAAGACTAAAGATGAAAATGGTATGGACAGTTAAGCTGCTCCATTTGGGGAGTCAACTAGATGGCTAATTCGAGGTCTGCTTTCAGTAAAGCAACATAGCAGGAGTCCTTTCACACCCCATTGGAAACTGAAAAAGGAAATGGGCCAACTCTGCAGTTTGCCCAGATCACTCGTCATCATGTTCTGGGCTGCTCCAAGGGGAAATTACAAAGTGAGATTAACGTTAGAGATGACCTAACATCTCCACCCTTTCTGTCACCATTGCTCTCCCTCTCTCATTTTGTGTACTCAGAACTCTCTCCACTGTGGGAGTCTACGTGCATTAAGTTGCATGGAGAAGCAATAGAGTGAGGTGGTGGCATGCACATGTCCTAGGTGAGACACACACAGTGTTCAACACCTGGTTCTACCATGCTTGTGTTGTGTGACCCTGGGCAAGTTGTTAACCTCTCTGTGCTTAGTTTATTCATCGGTAAAATAAAAAGGAAAAGGATATTTACTCAATCTGGGTTTGCTGTAAGGTATAAATGACATTATATGCATAAAGAGCATAAGGAGGCACCAAATACCTGGTAAGAACTCAAGACATGATAGTTAACATAGTTAAATAGTCATCAGCCATTTTCATTGGAGGGCAAACATCATTTCATTTGTTGTATACTTATTTTAGAAGTTTTTGCATGGTAAGCTTCATCTTTCCTCAAGATTTTGTTTTCTATTAGAGGAATGTCCCATATAAGAGAAAAGGTGTGAGAGATATTTTGAGGGGTTATGAGCAATATCCTAAGGTATATGAAACTCTTCGAGTCAGAAGATGTCTGCCTCATTATGCAACGTCAGGTCAGCTTGTCCCTCTGCCCCAAAAGCCAGCTCTCTCAGCAGTGGGTACTGCTTACTCCTCCTGGGTCTTCCTGGAGAACAGTTTGGTTGGCAGGGCCAGCAGACTCCTCTTCCACATGTGTCCCAAAGCTAGACTCACCAGGTAGCCTCAGCTGTGGGCTGGTGTGTCATCCAGTCCTGGGACAGCTGCAGAGTCAACACAGAATAAAAAAGAAAACTCAGCCCAGCAGTAGTTTTCTTATGGATGAATTAGAAAAAGAATAAGACCATCCTAGTTCCTCCTTTTGAAGGTGCATTGATAGAAAAAGTGTTGAAGTCCCATGAAACACGGACGGCAGCCAGGCTTCCTCAAACTACCTTCCTGACTCCTGTCTGGAAAAGGGGATCAGGTGGTTTCTGGGGCTGCTTTTAACTTTCCCTTTGGTTCCATAAATAAGACTCAGCCAGTGAAGGAGGAAGGAAATAGAAGGAGGGAGCTATCCTGGCTAGTATAATCTCAGCAATGGACACTTACCGGCAGATCCCTTTGTTCACTGAAACTACGTGACTGGAACGCTCTCTCTCCCCATACTTCTATCTCCCTCTCTGACTTCCTCTTCCGCTGCAAGGACCATAATGAAAAAGGGTTAGGAGGCGAGGAGTGAGAGTGATTTTTCATTCCTGGTTTCTGTCGTCTAGCAAGACTGGATTCCACCTTCTCTCTGTTTGTATGATCCAAATTGCTTTCCTACGTGTTGCCCACCAGGCATGTCATTCACAGGTCTAGCGTTGCGGCACCTTTGAGGTTCTACCCAGGGGGACCCAGAGGAGGCGCCTCCTCTAAGGACCACCAGGTGGCGATCAAGCCTCAGGAGAAGCCACGGGCTGGTGCGACCCTGCGCTGGAGGCCAGCTGTCACTCATTAGCCCAGCTGGAGATTCCTGTCTGGACAGCTCTGCCTGGAACAGTGTGTGAGAGCTCCTCGGGGCATGGGAAACACAGTTCCAGAAAAGCAGTAAATGGATGTACGACTTTCCTGGTTAATCAGAATCAAACACCTCTTTCCACCATTACTGGGGGTGGGGGACAGAGGATGGTACCAATCAAAATTGGTTACAAAAAAGGCCCCAAATCATCCTTGGATTGTGTTGCTGAATGTCGGAAGTGGGCTGTAATAGCAATCTTCCCATGACTTGCCCAATCAGTTCCTGTTGCTTTTGATGCTGAGAAAAAGCCTTTTTTTTCTGGACTCCTGGGTTTGTCTGTTTTTAATAGTCACCAGCATACTTCGTTTGGGACTTGGCTCTGAATTAAAGGGTAAAAACCCTGGGGTGCCAAGCGGCTCCCGTATTCCCTGCCCATGGACCCCTTTGTGCAGAGGAATACTCATGACCTTTGAACTCTCCATCTCAAAACTTACAGGTGAAAGGGAAAGAACAGATGTCTAGAAAATCATTTTTTAAATACCCAAGAGGACTGTAGCTAAATAGTAGGAAACCCCACACAGGAAAATGGTATTTAAAGATACATAACAGGGCTCTGGCATAGAGTGGGCTCAAGTAATTGTGTCCATCTTTCCTTTTTTCTTTCTCTGTCTGCTCCATATTCACCAAGAGCAGAAGACTTATGGAAAGTGTTTCCTCTCTAGAATGTGCTAGAACATAATTAGATATACATCTATACAGGATATAAGGAAAGGTGGGGGTGGGTGAAACCCTAGTCTTCTGAGGTTGGTGAATGGGAATTAATCAGGGGCATCCTTACTGTCCCACTCCTTCGGTACCACTGGTGGGGACAGGGAGAAGGGGTGGACACATCACCAGCTCGGCCCAGGGGGCCCATTCTGTTCTCTTATTTTGGCACATTGCATGGCATCTGCAACAATGAGGGGAAATTTGATATGAGCCTCCAGAGGGGCAGGGAGGTGTTTGAATGATGCTGCTGCTGGTTGCCCCTGGAAGTCTGCCATGTGCACCCGATAGCTGCTGGGGAGGAATTACTCAGAGCAGGCCTCCCCTAGGAACCACTAATCACAATTGTGAGCTTTTCCCACTTCCCCAAACTTTCATCCTCACGGCCATCTGGTCTCCAGGCCTGAGCTTGAAGGACCCACAAGTAGTTGCAGCCAGAAGTTGATCTCCAGGAGTCCCCAGCCTCCGAGGGGTTCTGAAGGCACCTGGGGTGATGGGACAGGCCTGGGCCTCTGACAGGCCTCCCTGCACAGTTGGGCAACAGGGATCCAATATGTGCCTGATGGGCTGTGTGTGCTAGAGGCTAAGTCATGCCCCATGACTCAGCATTCTCAGGCAAGGAAGAGGGGCTGGACTCTTCTGGGAAGCACAAAAGGTCAGTGTGAAGACATGTCTTTGGGCAACATTGTTAAAACTCTGCCAATTTGCAAAATTGCTCTGGGGCCTTATAAGAAAAATCGTCTTGTCACACATAGGATTAGCTAGAAGGACATCTTCAAAGTCAATCATTGTTTTAGCACTCCCTCACTCCCTGAGGAACTGTGTCCTATACCTCCCGATCCTCTGCCCTCCCGATGATCCCAAGATGCCCAGGGCTCAGAATGCCCCTGGCATCTCATTAGGGTCATGGAAACTTAATGCCCCTTCCCTGTAGCTCCCCTGTGGTCAGCTTCTCTCTGCCTTTCACAGAGATGTTGGAAATAATCTTTTATGTCCATAATACTTGTCAGTTTACAAAACATGTTTACGTGAACTATTCTTTTTGAGACTGCCAACAGCCTTGTCAGAATGGTCTCCACTTTTCAGATGAGCAAACCAAGGATCAGAGAGGTTGAGAGAAGGGCCCTGGGAAGGGGGAAAGGCATCTTTTAGTTCCAGGAGCCCTGTTCTTTTTATTACACCATGCTAATGACACAGCCGGCTCATCCTCCAAGAAAGAAGGCTGGTGGGACTCTCCAGGCATTTCCTCCTTCCCGGGGAAGATGTGAAGGTGTGATTTCCTGGGCCAATGCCCTGTACTTGACAGCAATCGCTGAGGAGCATTTCTAACAGTGTGACTTTCAGATCAACTTGGAGGGGCAGGAGTTCCATGGAAGAGAAGTATTTGGGGCCGTATGGATCTCTCCCCAGCCCCCGCCACGTGCAGAGACTGCATATAATACCAGCCCAGGTGGGATCATGGTGTACAAGGCTTGATTTAATATTATTTTCCTACCCTGCTGCCAGTGTACAGAAGGCAGCAGGAGCAAGTAGCAAAAAGCATTTGTCTCTGAATTATTCTCTAAAGCTATAGTAGCATCTACCGTGTTTCCCCGAAAATAAGACCTAGCCGGACAATCAGCTCTAATGTGTCTTTTGGAGCAAAAATTAATATAAGACCTGGTCTTATTTTACTATAAGTAAATAATAGTAAAATAAGATCGGGTCTAATATGATATAATATAATATAATATAATATAATATAATATAATATAATATAATATAATATAATACCGGGTCTTATATTAATTTTTGCTCCAAAAGACGCATTAGAGCTGATTGTCTGGCTAGGTCTTACTTTCGGGGAAACACGGAAGGTAACATGTGGCTATTAAGCAATAGAAATGAGGTGTTGCAGCTGTGGTGTGCTGTAAGTGTGATATGCACACTGGATTTTGAACACTTAGTACAAAAAGAAAAACAGTATAATATCTCATTAATAAGTGTACATTAATTACATCTTGAACTGATACTTTTTGGATATATTGGGTTAAGTAAAATGTGTCACTGTAATTAATTTTACCTATGCCTCTGTTTAATGTGGCCACTGAAAAATTTAAAATACACGTGACTCACATTACAGTTCTACTATGCGATGCAGCTCTCAAGTCCTTACCAAACATTTCACAGAAAGCTGCATTCACTTTCACGTAAAGCATTCAGAGGAGGCATGCTTTTCTCCCTGTTTATATGAATAAGTACAAATTTCATAAAGCCAGAGGGAAAAAAATTCTTCAAAATACAAAACTAACATTTTCCTCCTAAATGATGTATACGTTATCTTACAAAGGAAAAACATCAGCCTGAATAAGCAGAAAACTCCAGGCAAGTTGCTGTGACCCATGCAAACATATGATGGCAGAGGTTTAGCCCCACGAGAGATCCATGGTCTATTGAGGTATGAAAACTTCTCCAGTCCCAGAGAAATGCAGACTGCAGGTGGCAGCATTGCATGTCTGAAGGATGAGAAGTGGCCAGCATGAGAAGAGCATTTTGACTTGTGCTTAAGGACTGGGAGTTCAGATGTACCGAAACTCAGAGGCCCGGCAGGCACCTGTGTGCTTAGGTCTCTTTCCTCAATTTCCACACAGCTGGAAGCCATTGTTTTGGGAAAGGTGACTTCTCTCACATATTCATATTCAGCTGAGAAAATATTTGTAGCATGAGAGATTTATTACTGATACTGCCAGGGAGACCCTTCTAAGTGCGATTACCATTATGGATAAAGAAATGTTTACAGGTCACATATTCACAGCTAATGCCTCACACAGATTCTGCAGCGGCAAGTGGTTTGTTTGTTAAACAACCTGATGAAATATCCTGTATAATCCTCTTCCCTTGACTGTGGGAAGGACCTGTGAACATGATGAGATATCACTCCCATGAGTAGATTACATTAAATGGCAAGGTGAAGGGATTTTGCAGATGTAATTAAGGTCCCTAATCACCGGACTTTGAGTTAATCACAGGGGAGGTTATCCTGGATGGGTCTGACCTAATCAGGTAAGTCTTTAAAAGAGAGTCTAGAAGTCAGAGATTATTCAAATCAGGGCAGAAGCTCTCCTACTGCCTTCAAAGAAGCAAACTGTCATGTGGTGGAGAGAGACACATGGCAAGAGATAGCAGGACACCTCTAGGAGGTGAGGGCCTCAGTCCTCTAACCCCAAAGAATGGACTTCTGCCAAAAAGCAATGAGCTTGGAGGAGAACCCCCTGGTGAGACCCTGAGCAGAGAACCCCATGGAGGCATGCCCGGAATTCTGACCTACAGAAACTGTGTGATAACAAATGAGTGTTTGTTTTAAGCCTGTAAATTTGTGGTAATATGCGACACAGCAAGAGAAAACTATCCCAGTAGATAGGGGGCAGTATTGCACAGCTATCTATGGCTACCGGAACTCCAGGGATCTGTTTTCAGCTGTCCATGAAAATTCCAACCAAGCCACACACAAATGTTAGCACACACATTTGTTTTTTTTGTTTTCCCAGGTAATTTGATCCTAAAATCCTTCACTTCAAGGACCCCTGTTTAAACCCTCTATAAGCTTCTGGGCTCCACCTGCTGAGTATAGAGAGTATGAGGACAGACATCAGCCCTGTCAGCCAGCTGAGCTCAGGTGTAAGCTTCTGGCAGCAGCCCCCACTCCACCCCATGCCTGGAAAATGGAAGGGATCATTCACTGGAGAATCAAATTAAATTGTGATTGATGTGGGGAAGGCTGAAACAGCAACAGTAGCACATTGCAAAGGATCAGGCAATTTAAAGAAAGGGTCACCAGATCTTGTAAGATATTTTATTGTTATAAGCATGGAAAGGAAACATAGCTGTATGCTGGCATACTAAGACATGATTTTAAATCCTGAGTCATAATTTTAAAAACGTATAGCATTTTCACTTCAGAGCTAACATCTTTGAAATGATGAGACACTGTGTTCATTGACTCTTATTTAAAGAATACATAAGAAAGATATATCCACTATAAGCCCCTCCTTTAATTTGGACACTCAAGGAATCTGGCGTCTGTTGGCCTGGGTGACTGACCTTCTCTTTGGGATGCAGAAGCCCCGTGTGACATCAATATCACATGCCACAAATAAAATGTATGCCACCTACATGGTATTTCTACGACCACACTCATGTCCTCTTTTTTTTTAACATTCTTTTTATTAGTTTCAGGTGCATAAAACAACGTAATAGTTAGACATTTATCATTTATATCCCTCACACAGTGGCAACTACCCTCCCCCCATCTGCTACCCTTCTGACATCGCACAGTGCCATTACATTTCCACTGTCTCTATTCCTAATGCTGTACTCCGCTTCTTGTAAATATACATATATATATACATATCTATGTATATAATTGTAATTGACATTCATTATTGTTCAGCTTCAGGTGTACAGGGCAGTGATCACATTCAAAATGGCTACCATCAGTAAATCAACAAACAATAAGTGTTGGTGAGGATGTGGAGAAACGGGAACCCTTGTGCACTGTTGGTGGGATTGCAGATTGGTGCAGCCACTATGGAAAACAGTATGGAGGTATCTCAAAAATCTGAAAATGGGAACTACCTTATGATCCAGCAATTCTACTCCTAGGTATCTATCTGGAGAAATCCAAAACTCTAATTCAAAAAAATGTATGCACCCCTATGTTTCTTGCAGCACTATACACAATTGCCAACACACTCATTTCCTCTTATCTTCTCAAATGGTTGTGACTTGCTGTTCCACTCACTTCAGAAAAACTCCTCCCCCACTTCTGCACTTACTGGTTACTACAATCTTTCTTTCTCATCTCCGTGTAACTTGTTTTTTGAACCTTCCAACTTGGACCCCTCTGAAATTCTCTACACCAACCACAAAAGCCTATGACTTCCCACAGTGTTCCTTAATTTCTGGCCTTAGCAACCTACACCCTAAAAAAAATTCATGAATCTTTATTGACCTCTTTCTCCACCTAAACAACAAGAAATAGGGAAAAGGATGGCAGACCCATGACTCATTCAAGAGACGATGTGTTCCACTGGACTTACAGTCTTTGCAGAGAAGATTTCTGTCGTTTATATTAATTGCTCATTTGTGAATGTCCAACCTCACAACCTCAGAAGCATTAGCACAGATCTCTTTCAAGAAACAGACTGAATAGATGGTCCCTTCATGCAAGAAAATTTTGGCCAATGGAACTGTCTTTAGGCACTGAGATGTCAGGAACGTGGGGAGGCAGGGAGCACTTTCGAAATGAAGAAGACCACACATCTCACTTTATACCAACATCAGGGCCATCGTGCCCCCTGCCTCAGAAATCTGCTATTAAAGCCTTGTACCCATTGCTGATTGAGAACCGGTGACCTCACAGCCAACAGGGGCTTCTGCTTTCACAAAATTTACAGATTCATGGATACTGTCTTTTACGATTTTGAATTCTACTGCTTATTTTAGGCAAAGAGCAGGGATTGAGCTGTGTATCTTGCAGGTGGGCAATAAACCTGCAAATAGTTCTCCAGTTTTTTGTTTGCATCACTTCTCTAGAATTTGCATCCAGTGCTGCGGCTGGGAAGGTGGGGGACACATGCAGTGTGTGTGTGTGTGTGTGTGTGTGTGTGTTGGGAGTTAGGACGTGCCTCAGTGAATGAACATGGGCAGAGAGCCAGATCCACATCCTATGGAACTCTGCCGAAGGTTCCTGCCATTACAGAGGTTCCCTTTATAACGTCAAACACAATGATTCCCAAAGGACCCCCACAGAAGTGAGTGGAAGTTCAGTGTTTCTTGTGCCATTGTGTTTTTTAACATGAGGGCCACGGCCTCCTCCTGAGTGCTGTGCTTTCCTTGGCTGCTCTTGTCAAGACGGTCACGCTAAATTGTGCTGCAACCCTGCCTCAGTTCTCCCTGATATAACCCCAGGAAACAGATCAGTCCAAGCCAATCTTTCTCTGAAGTCTAATTCTACTTCCATGGATCCTCCGACCTAACTTCTGGCTCTGTCTTCTCACTACTGAGCTCTGCCCCAAATTGATCACGCCCAGGAGAATTTTATAGCCTAAAAATGATTTCCTTTAACGACTTTAAATAATGAACTACTTAGTTGGAGTAGTGATGTGATAATTTTCAGGCAAACGTAGGAGTCAAGGTATAAGTCATCTGTGAACGTGTAAAACTAAAAAGTTCATTTACTTTCAGTATTATTAGTATTTCTATCTGTTCCACCTCCCCCTCCCCATGAAGAAAAGAAAACCAGAGTAGAATTAAAAATTAAAAATACAAGGAAGAGATTTTAAAGAATTAAAATATTAAAAGACAACTCTTTCAAACTGTGATAAATGATTGTTGAATCTCAGCCTCTTTGGTCCCACCTTTCCAATGGTTGAGCCCATTTACTTAGGTTCCAGTCCTCATGGAAACCACACAACCCACACTTTCCGAGTTGCCCCACATTTTTATTCTGCCTCATTGTCTCCCAGGGATCAGACTTTGATTTGGAATGTAAAGTTGCTGTAGCTACAGCACATGGTTAACTTTCATATGGATGCAATTTTAATAAATATTTATATTTATATGAAAGGCCTGCATCACAAATAATCAAATTCTTGGGAAAACCTTCACCATCTGTTCGTCAAGGTAAAGTGTCATTAAGAGCATAGACTGGCCAGCTATAAGACTTCGTTCTGGAAGATTTCCAAGTGGTTGGAATAAACACAAATTAGACAGTATAAGATTCTTAACGTATATTGGTCTGGGAACTAAAAGACTGAAAGAGCTAATACATAGAGAGCTATACAACACACCACGGTCACTAACGCCACAGTAACAACAACACGAATAACATACAGTGCTATAAGATTATTCAAATCTATTCTATAATGCACAGAGAAGTACCTGGTTAAAGCTGTTAAATATAATACCTATATGACAGTTGGAGTCTGTTTTCAGTGCAATATATCACATTTGGCAATTAATGGATATAAAATATGTATCTTTTGCTTTTAAAACTTGGAACAAATCAAAACATAAGCCTTTTCTAATAAACTATAAAAATGCAATCAGCAGTTGGACCTACTTGGATCTGATAGAGGATGGTTATCACACTTTCTTTGCATATTCATTCCGCTTAGCTTAGACCTTAAATGTAAAAATATATACGTATGTATTTAACATCAGTAGACTCATGTCTCCTTCCACGCATTTCTTTTTTTAATAATTTTTTTATTTTTCAATTACAGTTGACATTGCATTTCTTGTAAGTATTATTATCCACTTGAAAGAATCCTGATGATGTAATTTTCTTCCTGTTTTTTTCTACTGCCTCTTTTTCCCTCTCTTCGCCAAGAAAATACCAGGAAGATATTGATTGAACTTTCCCCATGGTTTGATTTCAGTCTCCATTTTTGAGCCATTTTTCAATTCTCAGTGTTGTGGTATTTGAGTAATTGTATTAGATTATTAACATGGAAATCTTAAAATGTAGTCCTTAAAGTTTTTCTCCACTTTTTTCCCTTCTTTACTTCCTCCCTTCCTTCCTTCCTTCCTTCCTTCCTTCCTTCCTCCCTTCCTTCCTTCCTTCCTTCCTTCCTTCCTTCCTTCCTTCCTTCCTTCCTTCCTTCCTTCTTCCCTCCCTTCCTTCCTTAAAGTCACTAAAGTATTTCCTAGATACTAGCCTTTTACTTATTTTCAAAGTTTATCTTTGTGCCCAACATGCGAAAAGTGAAAATGTCTCTTTGAAATTCTATTTTACAATATAGACAGAGAAGTTGGGCCTTGGGGGACTTGAGTTTCACTTAAATACTATACACATTTGGTATCCCACAAAAGGTGTGGGTAGGGCAGCAAAACAAATGGAACAATTGCTTTTAGCCTGTCTTTACAAAAGAAAACCTCTTCCCTCATGAAAGTCTCTTCAGCATCTGTTCCCAGAAGCCTATGGAGAAAACACTTTACCCAGGGCTTTGAAAGGATCTCTTTTTCAGAATATATCCACTGTTCCCCAAGAGGTCATGTGGGTTGGATTTTCCTGTTCTTAATTGAGCAACGAATAAGCACTGGATGTGTTTTCCACGGATGAACTGGTTGTTTCTGGGGTGGAAACATTGTATGTTCCTGAAAAACAGAACAGCAGCTTAGCCTCAAAGATAAGCCTGCGTGACCCCTCGGGTATGACCCTCTCCTACAGGCGTCAGGGGGAACTCTAGTCCAGGAGCCAGGTAAGCTCGCCATGCCTGGGAACAAACCCATGCCTGCCGTCCTCCCTCCCGAGACCCGAAAGTGCCGGAGAACAAACAAAGCTGTCGTTCTCAAGCATGCATGGCAGCCAACAAGACAAGCACTAACTACGTCCCATCAGACCCACAGCCAGATTTCTACAAAGGACAGGACGATCTCAACATGGGCAGCCCTCCACATGCCATCACATGCATGGGCCTGCAGACATCAGTATGAGGGACCCTCCCTGGTCCCCTTGGGTTGGGCTGACTTGGGGAAGCTCTTAGGAGGGGCTTGGAGGCTGAGCTGGAAGGTGATGGGGTAGGGGGGTGAAGGGGGAAAGGAAACAGAAGAGAAATGTACAGAGAGGAGAAGGCAGGACCAGAAAAGCAGAATTCAGGGGTGCCAACAAAAGTGCTGAGAGCTGGTGCAGCAGGCTTGTGTCAGCAGGAAGATGGGGACTGCGCACAGGGAGAGTAGGGAGTGTGTGTTGGGCAAGGGAAGGGACATGGTGCCCACCCTACCATCAGATTGGTGAACTGCCACTGCTAACAAAGTTTCCATCATTGCCTGGGGGGCCCTTTGGGGCTGCTGACAACATAAACCAAAGTTACAGTGATTATGGAAGCCTCAGATAAGACAATGGGGAGCTGTATTAATGACCCCAAGAGACTGTCAAGTGGCAATGATGGGAAATCTCAGGCCCTGGGACTTTGGGAACAGAGCCCAACTCCAACTTTTATCGGACTGATTCAAATACAAGGAACACCTTTTATTGGCCTTACATATTACGTAATTCTGATTACATAGAATCATTTCATAGAGTTTTCTCTATTTCACTTTAATGAAAATGGTAAACAGGTCCCAGTGACCATGCTGGTCAAATGCAATGGTTCTAAGACACTCTGAAGATCTCATCATTTCACAACAGGTCCAATCACTGACTTTCAAAATCAAAAGTGAAGGTCCTCCAGTTTCATGAGTAATGCCTCAAACTGAAGCCCAAACCACCAAGTCCCCTCCAGAGTTTTAACAATTAACATGAGCCTTCTCAGATTTTGCTTTTATATGAAAAGCCTCAGGCAGTAATACTGATACATTTCCAGATTCTGCATTTGTTAGGTTTCAAGAAGCTGAAAGGAATTGTGGTGCTTAGTTCCTTGGCAGGGATAGGAACATGGGACAGGAGTTTTATCTTGCCAGAATAGCTGAAACTTATTGCCCAAAGCCATTAATATTATTTATTGTATACCTCCAAGGTAGACATTTTAACTGTGCATGGGTGATCCCTTCTATATGGACGCACAGTTTTATAATGTTGATGTGTAAAACAAGCATGCTCCAAAAATGGGGGGGAAAAAGGGGGGGGGGGAAGAAACCCATAGCATGGGCTCCTATAGTAGGATTTTCTAACCATATTCTTTGCTGCACCATAACCAAGAAATATGACCCACCTATTTCTCTTTCACATGAATAGAAAATAACTCTGTGCTTGATAAGGCCAGCAGTTTACCGTTCCCATTTTAATGGTTCACATCATTTTGTCAGATAGCTCTCCCTAGGCTTGTCTAGAGTCTCCAAATCTTATTCTTTATAAATTATGATTAGTTGCCCACTGAAGGCAGTTGCCCTCTGTGCCAGCCTCCTGGTGGTTTGGGAAAATATAAGCAAGTTCTTTTCCTGTATTTACCCTCTGCCCAATGAGGCCATTGCAAAAAATGCCATGAAGCGGCGAGTGGGAAAGTGGGGGTATGAGACACCCCATCAGGTCAACTTTGTTTGCGTCAACCTAGGGAGTGTCTAGCGCTCACTACATACCTGTTTTACCAAACAAATTGTTAAATCGTCTTGAGATGGGAGAACTCATAGAAAATACAGGTGTAGATGAACCTAGAGATGTTGACTGGAAAAGAGAAAAAAAAAGACAATTACAAAGCAGATGTTTTAGACCACGGCCCTGTTCTAGCACTAGGAGGATTCATTTGCTGCCCTTTAGTGGTCACTGCATGAGTATCTCATCCCACTTTAAGGTGAGAGCTTGGATGATCATGAATTTCTTCTTCAAGCAGGAAAGCACCTTGAAACACTGGAATCTCATCATCAGTATTAGGAAAAGAACTTTCAATTAAGTGCTTCACTCTTTTATAGAGTTTAGTGTCTTTTGACATGTGAAAACAGTCCAAAATATTTGAGTGCAATAGTCATTTTCCAAAATGAACTACAGAAAGTTCTATTCATCATTATTCCTCAAATTGTGTTCTCTATTGCCTTGCGTGTCCCCAGAAACTCATTGGTTGCTTCTCAGTGAAATGTGATTTTAACCTCCAGTTGATATTATCTGTGCTGTTTGACCCCTGTTTAAAGGTGTGGGGACAGCATCTTAATGATACTTTCACGGCTGTGTTTAATAGGCAGAATCAGGGGAGAAGCAAAAACAGGGGAATAATCCATGCTAAAACTGATTGTGGAGAGAGAGGATTTTTCAAGTTGTTAGGAAAGAAAAAGTTACCTTTGAGTGCTGTGAAGACCATCTCGACAGTGAAAATTTTTTCAGCAAAGCCTCCTGTACCTGCATTGTTTTAAAAAAAAGCCATCATAAATTCAACATGCCACAAGCACTTCAGACTTTTCTAGGAGCATGAAACTGTCATGTTCTTACCTTCTGGTCCCAGAGGCATCCAAAGAGTAAAATGAATAATCCCTGAAAAACGAATTGAAAAGAAGTGCATTTTAATCATATTCTATTGCCCAGCAAAACAGGAAGTATTGTTAACTTGGAATTGAATTTGTATTACTTCTTTCCACCTTTGCATTTATTAACTAAATCTAGTAGATGATAATGGTAAAAGGGAGGCAGTAGGTCCACCCAAGCGACCTTCAATGTTATAAGGCTATTTTCTGTTTTCCCCCAGTTGTGAACCAGAGATCCTGTTGGTTGTGCTATAAATACCTCTTATGTCCATGGTCTTCCTTACATAGCCGTAATGAGGACCTGGGGTGTGGGGTGGAATAATCAGTCCCTTCTAGTCAAGCATATTATAAATGTCATTAGACATGAACCCTATGCTTTGGAGCCATGGGCCCAGTAGTAGAAGTCAGGATTTACAAGGTTCGGGCGTGAGCATCCATGCGGCAGTGTCTCACCTTGGCTTCCATACCCCCTCCTCCTCTCCAGCTCATGGGTCCTATGCTTACCATCCAAGCCACGGGTTAAGTCACAATTAAGCATTTCCTTCCTTGTGCTCCAAAGGCTTGTTGTCTGTACCTCTGCTAAAGCTTTTCTAACAATTTGGCTCATATTGTAATAAGTTGTGTGCTACAGGATAACAAAGAGGATGTCTTTTTCATTTTAGTATAGCAGCAGACTGTCTACCTACACAGGACATCCATTCTTTCATTCTTCAGCAAATGATTCCAGAGAACATACTGTGTGGGGGCAGAGAATTTGTTTCATTTACCCGATAGTGATTGAGTACCTACTCTGTGCCGAGGCCTTTTTTAGGCACTAGGGAATACAGCGATAAATAAGACAGATGCTGTCCCTGACCTCACAGGGACAGAGCTCATTGAATTGCTTGCGGAAATTAACTGGAGAGATGACTTGGTTTCATAGCGGCATTTTCATTTAGGAGAGAATGGATGGCATCAAGATAATGTTAGGTAAATAGCAAAAGTCGGTGTAGGAAAGGGCCTTTCCTCCTGACTTGCATTATCAGGGTACTTAGAGGAGAGTCGCACATGCAACTAAATGATAATGCAGGTGATAAGAGGTACCTGGTTTCATGGGAGCAGAGGAATGTGTTCTTTGATCTCATTGAGGTCTTGTGATTACTGCTCTTTAGAGCCAGGTCTTCCTCTGAACTAAAATCCTTCCCCACCCCCACTTCTGTTTGTGTTTCTAGCATTAATTTGTCCCACCAGCATAGACATTTCCTGAGAGCCTGGCCCGGCAGAACTTACCTGGAAGGCATTGAGGAGAGTAAATGCAATGTGGAACACAGCATTGCTTCCCTGGAACACAGTGGCAAGACCAAAACCCCAGGTGAGCCCCAAGAGCGGTGTGAGGACCCCAATGCTCTTGGTGATCTGAAACAGGCTACTCTTCTCCTGCTTGTTGGGCTTGTCTCCAACGGAAGGTCTCAGGATCTTGGTGATGACCACCACGGTGATGGTCACGTTCACCACCACGATCATCAGTGCTGGGATGACGAAGGCCAGCAGAGCTTTGGTGTCATCCCAGTTGAGCCAACAGGCATTCTTCCTTATGTAGACTTCCTGGGGCTGGGTGGCTGCCACCGTGATGACTGAGATGACAAGAGGACAGCCATAGCCAAGAGAAAATGCAATGGCCTTCTGAGTGGACTTGCTTGCATCGTGCAGGATAAAAACCAGGCGATAGAAGAGCATGAGGCCCAGAGTGAGCATCCAGAAAAAGACACTGAGGTAGAAGAAGTGGATGAAGAAGGTGGCAGCCACACAGGCTGTCTCATTGAGTAGGTAGTAATTGTCGCGGATGGTGGAGGCCACAATGAACCAGATGTCTGCAACCAGCAGGGAGGCAGCAATGTTCACAATGCAGATGTGACGCATGTAGGAAGTCCGATTCTTGGTCACTGACTTCCACACCATAGCTTCCACAACTAGACAGGTCGCTAAGCTCAAGATGGAAAAGCACAACCCAATGTAGGAAATGATATCCAATAGAATTTTCAGGAGAGAATCAGGGTCTGGCGAATCAGGGGACATGAGGATGGAGAATGACGTTAGGTGGTCACAGCTACAGAAGATACTGGCCCCCTCAACTTTAGCATGGCACCCACTACTATCCCACCCCCCTGTGTAGTTGGCAAGGGTGAAGTTCCAGAAGACACATTGTGGTTTCCCACCGAAGGAGTTGTTGTTCTTAAAAGTCATTGAAATCCTGAATGGCATGGTTATTTTTTGACTGACAGTGGTTGTCATCACTAAGCTGTTGGCAAAATTATTTCCCTGAACGTCATGGGCGAGGATGGATTGGAGAGTTGGGAACGCCACGGTGACAATAATAGGTGAATTTGCTTGCAAGTGTTCCAGCTGATACTTGTCAATGGCCACATTGCCCCAGAGGTCAGGGTCTGGGAAAAGGAAGCTCTGTTTGTAGGGTTTGCAGGGGCCAGGTTCTATTACCATGCTCTTCATTTGCACATTAGTCTGAGAGATGGACAAACTAGCGCTGTTTTCTGACCGTAATGCTCGGGAAAATCTTTCCACTGAATCCAGTAGCTTTGAGCTGTGATTGGTTTGCTGCTGTTTTAACACCTTCCAGGTACTCAAGATGGGCTTATCAACGATGACATTAACCGTGGAGAGAACATGCTGTAATTGACATGACATGGGATCAAATCAACCAAATTCTTTCAATCATAAAAGAGAAAAAAACAGTAACATCTCCCTGGAAACTGGTTGAGTGGGTATAGGTAAGAGGAAAAGAGAAGAGAAAAATAAGGCATCATGGGCTGCAGGGATCTTGGACCCACCTTTTTATGACAGGGAATTAGCAGAGGCTGAGTCAGTCCCTAAGACCATGAGATTTCATTAAACATTTAACAATAGTGATCGTGAGAACCAACCCCCACCACTCGCTAAGACCAATTCAACAGGCTGGCAAAGATGTTCATTAATTGTTTTATTTTCTTTTAACTCTCAAGCTTGTAAAGACTCTTTGGTGGGTGGTATTTCACTAGCAAGGTAGTCACAAAAGTCACTCTCAGCTGCTGAGAATCAAATAAGCAATGCCATTGGTGTCAAGGCATCTTTCTTGCTTGCTAAACATTTTGATTCTCTCTCATCAACTTGAGCTTGTCATTTTCCGTTTGTGACTTCTCTCAATACAATTTCTCTACGCTTTTTTGCCTTGTTCTGTTCTCTGAAACTATAAGCCCTGTAGTTAGTTGAAGGGTGGCCCCAAATACACATCCTATACACAGACCCTGTGAATGTGACCTTATTTGGAGAAAGGGTCTTGGGTTTGGGGCGGGGAGCAGATTTTATTAGATGTAATTAAGTTAAGGATCTTGAGAGGAAATCATCCTGGATAACCTAGGTAGGCTCTAAATCCAATGACAAGTATCTTTGTAAGAGGAAGAAAAGGAGAAGATAAATGGAGCAGAAGAGAGGCCATGTGAAGACAAAGTTAAAGGCTGGAATGAGGCAGTCACAAGCCAAAGAAGGCCTGCAGCTACTACTGTGTTTCCCCGAAAATAAGACCCGGCCTTCTATTAATTTTTGCTCCAAAAGGCACATTAGATGTCATCCTGAAAAATCATGCTAGGGCATATTTTCTAGTTAGGTCTTATTTTCAGGGAAACATGGTAGAAGCTGGAAGAGGCAAGGAAAGATTCTCCCCTGGAAACTTCAGAGGGAATATGGCCCTGCCGATACCTTGAGTTTGAACTTCTAGCCTTGAGAACTGTGAGACAATATGTTTCTTTCATTGTAAGCCACCCAGTTTGTGGCAATGTGTTATAGCAGCCCTAGGAAATCTATGTAACCTCCTTAGACTCTTGTGACCGAAGCTGCTTGCCGGTTGGCCTCTGGTTGGGTTCAGCCAATGGGAAGCATTGACAGGAGATGGGATGGTGGGAGAAGAAAGAAGTTGAAACGTATTTTTCGATTACCTCCCACCCCCACACCACACTCTCCTCAGCACACCTTTGGCAACAGAGCTATCCCCCCAAAATCATAGCTCCTGCTGAGTGACCCCTACCTCCAAGGCTTCAGCTTTCACTCAGCAGTGGATGCCCTATTTCCTCTCCTTCCTCTAGTCCCAGGGGTAGTAATGGCTCCTAAATGTTTCTGGTCTCTGGATATCTCATCACCTTTTTTATTTTTTTAAAATCCTCTCTTTACTTCTATAAATATCCTTTCATTCAAGTCTCTTCATCTGCATTCTTGTGAGTGAATTCCCTTTCCTCCTGGAAATCTGGCTGTTTCACAGTTCATGTTTTGTGCGAGACCATTGAGAATCCCACCTTTTACCCATTCTGAAAACCTTAATTCCTAGTTTTCCTAGAAAGAAGATAAGAATTAGTTCTATTTTAATGAAGAAACTAAAGCAGAGATGCACTAAAGAAATCTGCTTAAAGTTCCCAAATGAATATGGAAACACTCCCTGGTATCCTAAAAGCCATAGCTTGGCAAAGCATGTTATAGGACTCTTATATCCAGAACAGAGGTCTGGAAAAGACAGAGAAGAAGCTGCAGTGGGGAGGCATTATGTTTCTTGACCACAGTCTTGAGGGGTGAGGACACAAGACCCAACACTCCTACGAGGCTTAAGCAAACTCACCATCATCATTTCTAAATTCACTTTGGTTGGAACCATTGAGAGTAAATCAAGGATGTTAACAACGGCCCCCAGGCTCCCAGGAGATGAGCTGACTTCGTGTGCCATCTGGTCTGTGCTACTAGAAAGATCCTGTAGGTATGTAGGCAGCTTCTTGTCCTGAAAGGGGCTCTTGATCAAAGCCTAGTAAAACAAAAGCCAACACAGACAAACAAAAAACTTGCCTATCAGTCCAGTCATCAAATCTTACTGCTCCATCCACAACAAAATCTCTCATATCTGTAGTTCCCTTCTTTCCCCATTCCCATAATTATATCCCATGTAATAACTTACTTTTCTCTTAAACTGTGTGTGCTCTTCAGAATGGAATGCTACATAATATTGCTTCCCCCCCACACACACATAAAAGGGGAACAGAAAACACATATGTCAACCTGATGACTAATTTTAAAAAAAGGAAAGGAGATGTGGTTGCTAGAGAGCTAGACTGAAGTTGAATAAAATTGACACTTGGGTAGTCTGTAAGCACATTTGCTACTCTTGGCCTTTTCTGATCACTTGCATTGCTGATCATTAGGGAGACTGTCCCTCCGAATTTTCCTTGGACAGTTCTGGCTCGTATCTGTTGTAATTATTAATAGTGCCCTCTTTTATTTTCAAAAAGTGTCTTGGTTTTGATGATAAATGATAAGATCACCCTATCGATAATGATCACACTGGTGTTGTCTATCTAACTTCTACTTATGAGTAAAAAATGAACTGAAATTTGATCTTCTCCAGGAAGAACTTTGATGAGAGCTCCAACTCAGGGAAATTTCTCCCTCTGAATGTGTAAGTATTTGTTTTATTTAATATACTTCACATTTGTAATAGCTCTACCAATGTTATCTTGTCTCCTAATTTTAATGTCTCTGATTAATTTATAAGCTCCTTAACAATGTGAACTGTGTGTTATATTTCTCTGTCCTTCTCATATCCCATAATGCCTAACGTAGTACAAGTCATTTAACTTGGCATTTAGTAGGTGTTCAATAATACATGTTGAATGGATAAATAAAATGGAGCATGCCAGGCCAGCATGCCTCTTTTCCATTGAAAATGTATCTAGATATCTAGAATTGGGACCAGTGCTCAATGTTGAGTTCAAATTATAATTTCTATCTTTTTCAATTAGGATAATTTATATCTTCAATACTTCATCCATCAAGGTCCACCTCAGAAGCCAAGTTTTTCAAACCGACTTCCTGATTACCCTAGCCAAAATTAATATGTATTTAACATCTTTATTCCCTGTCAAATCAAAGGTTAAATTCTGATGTGGCCTCTTTACTCTGATAGCACTTATAATAATGCTTTGCGCATAGTAGTTATTTTAATAAATTTGGTGTAACACAAGAGGAGAGACAGAAGACCATTGATAAAGCGCACATCAATATCACCTATTTCCCTCAATTCTTCCTCCAAAGATGAGAGGATTTGGAACTGGCTGACGACATCCCCAGTAGCTGTATTCCCGAAACCAGTTGCCTAATAAGCATTTATTTATTGTAACTCATAGAATTTTAGGAGGTTCTAATTCCCAATGACTTAACCATAAGATGATATTTATTTTAATGCAAAGAAAGGAATTTTCCCCTACCACATGGCAGTGACCTCTATTGTGGGTACGAGACGCAGGCTTCTTCTGCAACTATAGGTTCCTCTAAGGACGGAGGAAATCTCAGACCTGTAAAAGCCTAAGGCTCTAGCTTTTTTCTTTTTCCCCCACTGATGAACCTTATTTTATTATGTTGTTCCTCTTTCTGAAAAGATTACAGTTATTCGCTTGGTATCACCGTTATGCAAAGAGAGCAGTTAGAAAGATAACACTACCTGCCCCTTGCAGGTCATGGATACAAGGTACTGAGAAGACCAGGTAAAGTTGTACAGCTGGTTGTAGAGCGGAGCACATATTATGTTCCCTTCATATTTGTATTTAAGTAAAGTTTTAAGCATTTCTACAAATAAAAGTAGCTTTATTCTACAAATAAAAGTAGCTTTGAGACCACCAGAAACCAGCCCAAGGCTCCCTTTCCTAAGTGCTGAGAAATAGGATAAGCTAGACAGACCACCCCACCAAGCGCTCAGAGACAAAGCTGAAGAATCACCTCGGCCAGCCGGAGCAGACTATTAATTGGGGCAGAGATGCAGTCATTTCGCTTCACCTTCCACTCGGAGCCCACACATGTGTAAGTCATGACCCCGCCAATGGGCCCTCCAGGGCTGCTGCGGTCTGAGAACTGGCATAGCTTCTGGATGACTTGCCCAGGCTCCCCCACACCGATTAAGGGATCATGGCACGTGATGTTCTCTCCTGCATTGGAAACAAGGAAATAAAAGGGACAATGGAAAGGAGGAGAAAAGATAGTGGAAATGGGGTGCGGCCTACATAGACTCTTGATGTTTGAATTTATCTTTCCCTTTACTTTCGGTGACCTATTTAAAGTTAGCCAATTTCTTTACTTTGCCCGATTTTCCAAAGCATCTTAGTGCTTTCCACACATATCTGACTTTAATTGGCACTTGCTTTTCCTAACAGAATTTATTTCCTCTCTGGCTCATGTCTACCTCCAACCCCCAGGAATCTTCTCTCTGCCGCCTGCGATTATCTAAGCCATGGAAAATAATTGGAGTTTAAGGACGCTCATCCAGATAAGAGATGGTTTCCAGGAGTCTTAGGGATATAATGTCTCTATTCAAGGGATTCTCAATTCTGGCATATTAGAGTCACCTGGGGAGCTTGAAAAATACCACAGGGTCTCTCCAGCCCAAGTAAATCAGGAGCTTTTGGGCCAGGATTCGGCCATCATCAGTTTTTTAAGCTTCCCAGGTGTTTCCAACGTGCAGGCAAGTTTGAAAAGCATACCTTAATCCAAAAATATAGTTAGAAGTAGGAATTCCAGGCACCATGGCCTGAATATTCTAGACAATATTTGTAAGAATTTGTTCCTTCTGGTTTCCCTTAAGGGCAATTCTATTTCACCCCTACTCAAGATCAGACTTGAATGGGAAAATGACATTTGTTGCAGAGTCTCTAATCTCCTGCTTCTCTGAGGAGCAGACCCCTCTCTCACCAACTTTTTAATTTAGCATTAATTGAGTTCTCAGTCATTGTATAAAATCTTGAAATACATAAGTAATGTTCTGCTAGGAAAAGAAGGTAAAATCAGACTTGGTATGAGGAAAGAGAAAAAGAACAAAGATAAGTGAATACAACATGTTGATGCCTGGGCTAAGATGGGGGGGAAATTAAGTGATCTTGGCTGCCTCCTGGAAGAGGTATGATTGACAGGGTAAGGGACAGTAACTCAGAGAGACAGGGAACTCTAAATTTCTTCCTACTTTGGTTCCAGGGCTCAGTTACCCACACATGAGAGAATAACCACAAATCACTCAGTGAACTCAAATAAGCTTGGTGATAGAGCCACGGATTCTTCTGATATCAGGGGTCCTATTACAGAGAAGAGTTCTGGGGCAGGTGGAAGCCTGGGACCATCCACTTACTTCTCTGCTGTTACTGAGGACAGTTTTTCGGCCTGGGCTATAATGAAATGATTCCACAGATCATGAACTTGAAAATATTAGGTTGGTGAGAAAGTAATTGGCTCCATGATAACAAAGGATGGGAAAGACTATTCTTTAGGTCAATTCTTTTCACGTAGCCCTGTCTCAGGGAGACAGTGCTTATGGGGACACTTTGTCTTTGCTGAAACCTCAAAGGGGTCTTAGCCCCACACAGACATAGCACACTCTTATCTGCCGGGTGCGGTGGATAACCTCCCAGATTCAGATGAAACATGACTTCTCTGTAAGGCTTCCTTCATAACTTTTGTCTCACCTGTCATCCACAAAAGTTAAACCAGGCAGTCATTTCTGACCGCCCACACCGTCTCTAGGTTAGCACTTACCACAATACATGTGATAACATGTTTTTATCACATCCATCTCTCCCCTAGGCTTGAGGGCAGGATACAGAGCTGATTTCTTTTCAAATCCCCCATGCTTAGCCCAAGGCCTGCGCCACGAGGGTGCTTAACATATATTTATTGAATGAATGAATGAGGGAGTGAATGAATAAATGAATCCCTGCTTATGATTATAACATTTTAAAATATGTAAAATGCTCTCACCAGGAACCAAATTAAGCTTCATAGACGGACTCCGGACTGAATTATTAGCAGCATTGGTAAAGTGACAAAACACGTCAACAGTTTTTGGACACCAGGGAATGGAATTTGCCTTGAAATTGAATTGGTAGCACACTTGTTTTCCATTAACTTCTTTCTCTAAGACAGAATTATGGAAAGAATTAAGTCACAACGTTAGTATCCAAAGCACTACTTTTGTTGAAATTATCTACTATGGATACACTTGTCCAAACTTTCCCCAGGAATGTGCCACATTCAATTTTTTTTTTAATGTGGCTTTAAAAATGCCCCTAACCAAGAAGTAAGTCCATATTTGTATACATGCTAGCCAAATCTTTACCTTCACCGCTCATGGCTCTAAGTTTTGGACAAACAGAATGCCTTTCAAAATATCCTCTACCCATCTAAATCCCATCACATCTTGTGCATTTATCTATCCTATCTTGCCTTTACGACATTGGTTTAGAGTCGTCTCTTTATGGGTCTGTCTCTTCCACTAGACCATAAGGTCTTGAAGGGAAAGGATCTGGTCTTACTTATCTTTTAATCTTCTAGTGTCTAGCTCAGTATTTGGTACATTGAGAAAACACTGAATGTATGCATGCTGAACACAGAATATTGACATATTTGAATGTTTCAATATCCAGATTGACTCTATATCCCCTTACTATGCAACTTTCTTCAAACTTACCAGACATTTGGGGTCCCTACTTTTCCGAACTTCCAGTTATTTTGATCTGTATTGCTCATTTTGGATATTTAATGTTATATGCATTGTCTTTTATAACGTGAGCCCCTCTACCTATTAATATATGTGCCCCACTTCTTTTGTCTCCTTTTCATTGCCTACTAAGGTGTTTTGTATTGAGTAGGCCCATGAGAATTGTTCTTGAAAGAATGAATAAGCTTGTAAATCATTCGTGATGCTGTCTGTGTTTTGAGATCTGAGGTGTGAGCTCATATTTGGTTAATCTTAAACTGAAAGGATCCCGAAGGATCTGGAGGAAGGGTACATTCTACAAGAGAGGATTTGCATTTTTTACCAGGTGTCATAGGGTACTACCCATGGTATAGTTTTTTTCCTTAGTTTGGAGTTCCGGAACACATAGGCAGTGTAAATTCAAACCTCAAACCTGAGTGAGGGCAAGATGGTTATCATTCTCAGGGGAAGCTTTTGCCCACTCAGAGATGAGGCCTAGCTCTTAACTCTGGCAGATGAATTTTTCTGGTTTGTTCTTTTACCGAACATGTCACCATTTGACGTTCCTGACATTGTGCTGGTGGGGTGGAGGGACCCTAGCTACTGCCTAGGGAGTAAGACCTTTACTTCTATGGCCTTTCAGAGCCTTAAAACCCAAGGTTCTAAGTTCCTGATATTGGCGGGTACCCTCAGGGAAGACCCAGCATGAGCTGTAGCATTATTTTTATTGTTCTCTATATTTGGCCCTGGGTTATTTCTCTTACTTCCTTGCCTGCTCAGCTGTGCATTTAAAATGATTTTATGGTACCTTGATGCTATGTTGATTCATTGCATCAACATACGATGGGAGGGACCTCAGCTAGTCTATTATACTGGAAGTAGAAGGCCTGTGAAGGTATCTTACCATAGTACTGTCTTCAACAGCTCCCATGAAAAACAATGGGCTCCACCCTCATAGAGTCTTAAGATTTTACCACAAGCCAATGAGCCAGTGGGCACAGAGCAAATAGAAGGTAACAATGACTCATGGGATTCACTCTGTCACATCCTGTCTCTGATGCAATCCCTAGATCTCTTTACTTCTACTTTAAGGGTAAATTTTAAGCTTCCCCATGTAGGAAATACTATGTCCTAACAATTCAGCACTTGGCCTCTTACCAGCAGGAAAGGACAAAGAGTTCACTTGGAAAGTTACTTTGTAGTCTTCATCCTCCTCCACGCAGCACTTGAAGTAATGGGAACCTTTGCAAAGAATTGTGACTTCCAACGGATCAACCATGATGTTTGGCTCTAGAGGCAGTGGGTGAATAGTGACATCTTTGGTCGCGATACTGTATGACTTCTTATATCGAAATATGCAATGATAGGTTCCTGAGTGGAAGGACGCAAAAAGGAGATGGAATGAAAATTTAAATTCAATATAAAATGAAAGTGTAGTTGATTTAGATGAGAATATATATATATATTTAGTACTTGTGTATGATAGTTCAATAGTTTAATGTGACTGGAAACGCTATGGCTCCTCCTAAGTTATTGCCCCGTAGAAAGAAAGAGCAATTTAGACAGAGTAGGTATAAGTTCAGCATGGGAAAAATATACTCTATTTCCTGATTTTATACTACCAAGTCCAGGCAAACAATACCAAGTTATTTGTTACCTGGCCTTCCTGTGAAAAAATGAGGAAGACCTGGAACTCACAGGATCTGGACTGAGGAACCTTACACTTAATGAAAGACTTCAGAATGAAGTGGTTAAGAGTTGTCCACGAGAGCCAGTTTCACTTTCACCCTGGCCCTTCCATTTATGAGATGTATAACCTCAGGTAATTTATTTAACCTCGGCCTCACTTTCCTCGTCTGTAAAACAGGGATAATAATAGCACCATCCTCTTGGTTTATTGTTTTAAATGAATTAATACACTTAAATACTTAGCACAGTATCCATCACATAGTAGGGGCTCAATAAATGTTAGCTATTATTGCAGCAGTTCTGTCAAGTTTTCTTTTTTTCCCAAAGATTTGCATTTTTCCCAACAGGAATAATATATACAGATAAAGAGGAAACAAAAATGTTCCTTTCTCTGGAACCAGGCATATACACCCTTTACCTAGATTCTTTGATACCATAATTGGGTGATACCTTCCTAAGAGTCTGGCAAAGTATTTTTAAAAGCAATCCTGTTAACTTCATGGAATGAGAGAGGCTAGTTCCAGTCCAGGCTCTATAACTTCAGGTGTAGAAGCTTAGATGTATTTATTCTCCTCTCTGACCCTCAGATTCCACATCTGTAAAATGGGAATAATGACATCTTCCCCCAAAGGGCTGTTGTATTCAATATGATGACTATTAATGTAGAGCAGCAGGCACAGGCCCTCCGTGGATGGTAACTATTATAGTGTGTGTCCAGGGTCCAGGCAGCCGGATGGGCACTGGCCTTTCACTCACCGTTCCATTCCCTCGTCGAGGTCTTCACTGTCAGCACTGACTCTGCTCCATGTTCATACTTCCTCGTGGTATAAAACCTTTGGTGTATTTTAATTCCAGCAGAAGTGTTCCAATACACCTCATCATAGTTTCTCACATCACTGATGCACTTTATAGAAAAGTTTTGTCCCTCAGAAACAGAAATTGGGTCCTGGGTTATTGTTAGGTTGGCTGAAAGAATGCAAACAAACAGACAAAAGAAAGCCGACAACAAGTACAATGTTTAGTCTTTTTGGTGCCATCAACACATGAGTGAAATTTAACAGAGAGACAGAAGGCGTGGACCGTCCTGACTGTCCTTGTGTCAATGCGGATGAGTACCTTGCTGTTCCTGGGCTTTACTTGTTTCTAGGCTGTTTCCGGTGGTGCTCTGAACTGTACTCATTTCCATCACATGCCTTAGGAACTCGTGCACTTCCCCTTTGTGGCTGGAATTATCTCCTGATGTTCAGCAGGGAAAAG
This sequence comes from Rhinolophus sinicus, assembly GCF_036562045.2. Classification (NCBI taxonomy): domain Eukaryota; kingdom Metazoa; phylum Chordata; class Mammalia; order Chiroptera; family Rhinolophidae; genus Rhinolophus; species Rhinolophus sinicus. Next base: position 93,407,279 of record NC_133755.1, read on the forward strand.
GTTGCAAACTTAGGGATATTGACTGAAACCCAGCTCCCCACCCACCTCTTCTGTGATACCTCAGGGGAGAGTAAATGGCTCAGTTCTGGTAACAACTTCATTCTTTAGTCTTTTAAAATACTTAAAATAATAATAACAATAATACCACATTGTGTTTTAACTTCTTTCTTTCTATGTTTCTTCTCCATAAGGAGGTGAGCCCCTCATGAACAGGACTCTGTCTTCTGGGTCTTTGCATCCCCACCACTTAGCACTGGGCCCAGTAAGCAGGAGTGATTTGGGGAACTATATTTTAAGTAGGGGGATCATGAGTTATTGCCCAAATAATTACACCCGTACTTTGTCAGGCGAAGGAGGATGCATAGACACCCAAACTGTAAGTCTCTCTACATTTACTCCTCTTTCGGAGAATGTCCTCATAGGTTCATGAGGATTTATTCACCAAAAAGATTAACAAGACCTTTACAAATATGAAACCTTATATGAACGTTCCACTATTTCTGCCTCTGGCCCTATCTTTCCACTCCTCTTGGAGCATACCTTCTACATAGTTGACATTTCGAAATGCCACTCAGTTCTGTCTTCTATAGGTGAACAACTTCAGAGCTCGAGCCCACTGATGCCAGCCTACTTTTGTAATCAGTATAAAATTTTATCCTGAACCATAATCAAAAGAAATCAGGGCTTTCCATAGTACCGTTCAGAAGTTGGCATTCAAATGTTCAGCTAGAGCTCCAAAGTCACACAAGCATGGATTACTATGTCCCTTACATTGCCCTCCCTGGCTGTAGGGATCTTGAAGTGGCTTTCTAAGGGGTGGCGGATTCTGAGAGAGAAAAGGAAAAGGTTCATGGGCCCTGAATCCGTTTCTCTTGATTCTCAGATGAAGTCCAAACTACAGACCAGTGGTTTTCAGCGAAGGCTACACATGCCCCTAAGACAGCCAAAAGCTCACCTACGGACATGACTCTCAGAGTTAAAACTCGCAGGGCACAACTACTCTCACTATAGATAACTGCACATTGCTCAAAAGACCCATGAATTCTACAGTGATATTGTTTTCCGATAAACCTAATCTTGCTCTTTTAAAAATGCCAAGTCATGATAATAAAAAATGTGAACAAGAGTAGCAAGTATATTTGTGTTATTCTTTTCTCCAAAGTGTCCAGAAGGGGATCTGATGATTTATCTAATAGTTCACTTTTTGTAAGATGGGTGGAAAAGCAAGTTTGCCCCATTTTTGCCAATAGAGCTGAAGTTATAATGCTTTATGATATGAGGAGAACAAATGTTATGTTTAAGGAACCTTAGTAAGCTGAATTAATTAAAATACTAGAAAACACTTGCTACAACTGTAAAATAACCACAAAGTACCAGATTGTTAAAGCTTTCTGCAGCATTCTTCCTGAATAGGTGAGATGGGAAAGGAGGGATGACAGAGGGAGGGAGGTAAAGGGTGGTGGGAAATGAGCCAGGCTATTGCAACTCAAGGGAGAGAGAATAAAATTATGGGGGTTGGTTGGGAATCAGGACTGTTATCTTCATTATAAATTCAATGATTACATAGGACTAATCTGAGTGTGAAATGACCTCCCAGTCTACTCTCTGCCTTACCAGTACAATGTTGGCCTTCCTTCCCTGCAGGCACTCTTTCCCACCCCCGCCCTTCCTGATTTTAAACACTTTATCTGAATGTAAACGGCAGACAGGGAAATCCTCTTCTGTTTCCCATTTTGTGATTCACCCCAGCAACATTCCCACTATGAGGCAAGGCCCTGCTTTATTGCTCATGGATATTCCTGGTGGGCAGCCCTTGGTTTGAGGGGCAATGCTAAACATTCCAGTAAGAGTGCTTACCCACAGATGTGAATGTGACCTCTATGTTCTTACTGCCCCGGGCTCCATGGGCACTGATGAACTCACAACTGTAGACTACTGTTGTTCCTGCTGACCCACTTAGACATTGAGTTCCGTCAGCTGTGAGGGTGTATCTGCTGCAGCTGGAATCGGAGTCTGTTTCAGAGTTTCCTGCAATGACATAAGCAGTTCTTTTGCTGTCACAGTTGGCTGACTCTCTGATTTAGTAGCAAAGAGGCCAAACCAGTGAAAAACAGTTGTTTACATTAGATTTTTTCTCTTTGAATGGATGGATGGTGGGATGGCGCAGTGGTTAGGTCTGCAGACTCAGGAGTCAGGATGCCTGGCTACACATCCCAGACTCTACCACTTACTGGCACGGTGTGGTTGAGGAAGTCATGAAACTGCTCTGTGCCTCAGTTTCTCCAGATGTAAAATGGGGACATAATAATAGCTATGGCCCAGAATTATAGTCCGGTAAAACGCGTGTGTGTATATATATATGTGTGTGTATATATATATATATATATATATATATATATACACACTTAAGAACAGAGCCTGGCTGGGGCCTGCCCCACTAGTGATGGTCGTCAGAGCATGAAAAATAAAACATAAAAAAAGAGAGAGAGAAGCAAGGTCTTTGGTGACGATTTCAACTGGAAAGAAAAAAATGTCAGATTATTTAGACTATTATTATTATTATCATTATTATTACTAAAAAGAGAAAGAAACAAGACTGGAACATCTGATACTCATCTCATTTGAGAAACATTTTCATAACTCTTTCCCTTTTATTGCTCTATATGTTTTAGTGGAAGCTTCAGCTTCTTGTTTTTTCAGGTTACCAGCAATTTCCCCTTCAAAATAGCTTTTCTTCCACATCTTGCTTTTCATTCCCCAGGTGCCATGCCCTCCAAGCCTTCTTTACTTCTTGCTCTAGAACACCTTCCTGGTGAATGCTTTCTACTCCAGTCCTTCTCGCCTCCAACCTTGCCTACTGCCATGTACTTTAAAGACATCCTTCAAACACTGTCAATCTTCTAAATATTGAAGAAAAAGAATCAATCTTCTGATGAGCTCCTACATAAATGAATCATTTTCAGACTTGGCTGGATAATCAGTGATATTTGAAATATTTTGATTGATACGTAAGTGGCTTTTCTTCCCAGTTTCCAAAATGGTTGTTGAAAACACAAAATTGATTTCCGTCTTCACCCACCTTGACTGAATTACCCCCTAGCTCATAAGCACAGCATTCCTGCCCATCTGTATGGCTCACCCCACCACTTATTTCTTGCAAACCCACTTCTTAATTCCTCCAGGCCTTTCTTGTTCCATTCTTTATCTTTCCTCTCCCTGTGTCTAATCTTTCCTTGGGTTTTTTCATGCCAACCCCTGGATATACTCAAGTCTTCCCTTCCTAAAATAGTATTTCCCCAATCTGAAAGCTCCTCTACCTACCATGGCATTTTCTTCCTCTCTTCATACCATGATGCTTCTGCATTTGCCACCTTTAGTCTTTCATGCCCACTTTTCATCAAACCATTGTAATTTACCTTTTTCCCCCTATATTCTACCTAAAGTGTTCCTTTAAGGCCAACTGGGATTTCCTCTTTCCCATATCCAGTGGCTTCTCAAGTTACCTGGACGGCAACATCCCCTTCTGCTGCCCACCTTCTCTAGTTTACTAGATTCCCCAGGTCTCTCTTGCCTCTCTTCTCTCTTTATCCCTCACTTCTGGATCTCCTTCCCAGGCTTCTTCATAAATGGTGTTCCCTAGACACTGGCCTTCACCCAAGCATTCTGCTATTGACCCTTTCCTCATCTTTTTCTCTACTGTCTGACTGGGCAATCTCATCTTCACTCATGGCTCCTATTATATCCTGTATTTGGATGACCACCCCCTCTTTATCTAAGAGACCACTCTTCTTGGAAACTCTAGAAGCAAATTCCCCAGGGCCAATTTGACACGTGAGGTACCTCCAACACAAAATGTCCAACTAAGAACTTATCTTTCTTCTCCCCAGACAAAAACTGTACATCATCTAATATTTCTTCTCTTTGCCATTGGCAGTTCACAAAATTAAAAATCTTAAGGTCATTTTTAATTACTTGCATTTCCTCACATTCCACTTCCAATCAGTTGTAAAACATTTTAGGTTAGACTTCTAAAACATCTCACAACTGTCTTACCCACTCCGACCCACGGTGACTAGCCCAGACCCTGTGATCTGTTATCCGCCAACCCCACACCTACTGTAACTGAATCTCTATTTTCGGTCACCTAGCCTTTCAGTCTATTGGCTACACTAGCTTAAAATTTATTTTTTTAATTTATTTGTATTTTCTAAAATTTATTTTTCTAAATTTCAGCCCTGGTCATCTGACTCCACTCCTTTTACCTTTAAAATCTTGCCATTGTCTATAAAATAAATTAAATGTTCCTTAACGTCGTATATGTATTTATTCACGGTATGATTCCAACCTGCCTCTGTACTCTGTCTTGTTCTATGCCACTCTTTTAAAAACTAGGTCACGTACTGGGCCTTCAGCACGCCCTGGAGCTTTAGACCTATGCCTGTCTTCACATCTGGAATATTCTCTTTCCCTCCTCCAAGCCCAGCTTTCTCACCAAACTAATGTGCAAGACAATGAGTTATGCAAGACGGGGCAAAAAAAAAAAAAAAAAAAAAAAAAAGAGATGTACAGAAATAATTATAATACACAGCGGATAGCTTTCATAAGAAGGAAATGCATGTATTATTGTGGCGATTTTAGGGTGAAAGTTTCAGTTGAGAGACTAAGGGACATTTCAGAGAAGAGGGAAGATTTGTTCTAGGCCTTGAAAGACAGAGATAGAAAAGGAGGCTGTGGGTTCTGGTGTGAGGTTCTACATGTGGTGTGTGTGTGTGTGTGTGTGTGTGTGTGTGTGTGTGTGTGTGTGTGAAGCAGCACTCCTTGGAGAACTTGACTTTCCTGCTTCAGGAGCTGGGGCTGGGTTGAGGGGTGGGAAGGTAATAGGCCAGGTGGGCTCTGAGCTCCTCATTCTTTCTATAACTCAAGCAGCTCTACTCTGGTCTGCTTCACATATCAGACTTGTGATTCTCAACCAGGGGCGATTTTGCCTCCCTGGAGGACATTTGGCAATATTAGGGAACATTTTTGGTTGTCACAATTGGGGTTGGTACTGGCACCTAGGGAGTAGAGGCAGAGGATGCTGATAAACATCCGGCAATGCACAGGCCAGCTCCCTTCAGCAGAGAATGATCCCGTCCAAAACGTCACTAGTGCCGAGGTCAGGAAACCTTGTGTTAGATAACCACACAAGGTTTTGCTTAAAGAAAGGATTCTACAGTTAAATTAGAAACCAGTGATATAAGTCAAAGTACAGAAGCAGCGGCACGCTGGTCTTATTTGGGGAAACGAGTATTTTTGTGAGGCTAACACCTGTTGGGAGAGTGGACAGAAGGTTCCAAAGAGGTGGTAAAGTCAGAAAACAGAAGTGCGTGCTCTGAATTGGCAGCATTCACCTTGTATTTCATACAACACCCTGGGGCTGTGCCACTCTCTGTCCTGCCTGCCAAGTACTGAATTCAGCTAAGCTGGTGCTGTGCTTTCTAGAGAAGAAATGGGATGTAATTATGAGTTTGCTGCTTAAGGTTAGATAATATCCAATGAAGATTTCCCACCACACGGAGGACAAGTGAAGGGATGGTTTTTAAAGCTATCATTTCCAGAAAATATTTACCATGGCAGATTCAATGTATTCAAGTCTGTTTTAAATGTTTGCATTGATCATCTCGGTTTTTCTGCCCCCAGGAGTCTTGTAAAGTTGGTACCATAAATCATTATTTAATAAACGAAGGTCTGGGGAGTCGATGAGGTGACCCACCGTGCCCTGCCTAGGGACCAGGGCACGTGGCTGGGCTGAAATTTCAGCTTTTCGGGACTAGAGACTGTCTTACTGGAAAGCACGAATTGTAAAGGTAATTTTTCTAGGACAGAAGACTTGGCTCAAGTTCTTTCTTTCTCCTTTTTTAAAAAATCCAGTTTTGTGGAATTAATATATTTAAAATCGGATTTATCAATAGCATCCCTAGGGACACAGAGAGTGACATGGAGGAGAAGGAGAGAGAGCAGTGAGTGAGGGAATAGAGCACTTTGTCACTAGGGAGATACCACACAGCTCCTGGAAAGCCTCAATTTCCTCCTGTGTAAATGAGGGATGGGACTAAATCCATGGCTCTCATTCCCCTTCTGCCCAACAAAATCTCCTGTGAAATCGAAGAAAATACGCCGTTGCTTGGAGTCCAAACCAAGCGTGATTTGCATGCTGATTGAATTGCTGTACAGTGGAGTCCTGACACCTGGTCTTTCAAAACAAGTGGGGTGACCCTCATGTGCAGCCAGAATGGAGAATGCTACCACTAACAATGCCGCTTGCTACTTCCAGCTGCTCTCTACTTAGGTCTCACTGCAGTCCCTGAGGCAGGCGTGCTGCTAGTGGCACTTTATAAAGTGGCTTGAAAGCAACAAGACCGATTTCTAGTCAATAAGGAAAAAAAGCCAGTCTCACTTCTTTATCTCTTATTTATGCTTTGTTTGGATGCAAAAAGAACATTTCCGATAGCACACAGACACACACAATCACAGAAGCTTAGAAACTTAAGTGGGGCAACTGGGAAGAAAAGAAACAAAACAGAACATCTGGGTGTTTGTTCCCCCCTCACAAATCACTGCTCCGTGCTGTCACAGGCCTGGATAGTCAGCCAGGAAGAAACTGACACCCTCTTGTAAAGATTCAGTTGTTTTATGAATGCTCTGCATGACGGTGAACCAAGGAAGTATCATGGGTCACAAAGAAGTTTATGCACTCATTTGTGAACTGTTCTAACTTGTGGGCAGAATGGGAATGGAGCTTTCATTCTTTTTTTATCATCACACCGCAGAAGAAGAACGATGGTGAGTCTACAAACTCTGTTGCCCTTACATTCTCCCAACTTGCCAAGCCATTCCTATACAGGCAAAGCTAGTATCAGATACAGAAAAACTAGAAGGTGAACTAATGATAATAACTATTGGTACCTTTACTATTACTACTATTACTAGTATTATAGTATCAATGCTACAGTAGTCCCCCCTTATCCATGGTTTTGCTTTCTGTCATTTTGGTTACCTGCAGTCAAGCATGGTCTAAAACTATTAAACGGAAAATTCTGGAAACAAACAATTCATAAGTTTTGAATTGCACACAATTCTCAGTAGCTTGATGAAATCTCATGCTACCCCTCTCCATCCCTCCTGGGATGTTAATTATCCTTTTGTCCAGCATAGCCAGGCTGTATGTACAATACAATAAGATATTTAGAGAGATCACATTCACATAACTTTTATTACAGTAGATTGTTATAATTGTTCTATTTTATTATTAGTTATTATTATTAATCTCTTACTGTGCCTCATTTACAAATTAAACTTTATCATAGGTATGTATGTATAGGAAAAACAGTGTATTTGGCGTTTGGTACTAGCTACGGTTTCAGGTATCCACTGGGGGTCTTGGAACGCATTCTCCGTGGGTCAGGGGGCACTTCTGGATTACTTCTGCTACCATTATCATGAATATAATAGTTGGTGCCCAATGATTTGGAAAACCACAAAAATCCTTCCCTGTTCAAGAAACCCTGAAAGCTAGAAATTCTGCTGTTGCTGATTACTTCTTTCTGTTTTATCCCTTATCAGAGTGTTTTGAAAATGAAATGTATCTGTGTCTGAGAAGAGGTAACACATTCAGTTCAAAATGTTTGGGGTGAATTGTTTATCTAGATTGCTTCCCATTGACCCGGAAAAATGGGTGTTAAAGCACTTGAGGAATTTGGAGAAAGACGGGTACAGAGAAGGGGCAGCCAGGGCGGGGGAAGAAGGGCCAGGGGCCTGGAGCAGAGGCTAATTCATCAAAGAACTGACTTGTGCAGGTCCCCTGGCGGCCAGCCCCGTGACAGGAAGTCCATTGTTCTGCAGTCGGTTCAGCTATCATGGGACATCAGGAATGTCTGAAGAAGTGGTGGCTACGGAGAGGTCCCGGAGCATCTGCCTCACTGTCTTCCTGGTTCCTCTGCCAGAGGGCGAGGTTGTTCACCTCTTAGAGTTGAGAGCTGGTAAGTCAGTACCTCGGGAACTGTGCAAGGTCTCTCTCCCATCTGGCAGTTCCTTCAGGATGCCTACACCTCCTCTTTCTTAAAAATCAGGGAAGTGACTAAATGTACCTACCATGTGTCAACATTTTCAAGATAACAGATGCCTTTCCCATTCTGAGTGCTTTACGGTTGAATACAAATGCTGCAGCGGAAAAGTGCTTTGCAAAATAGATGGGCTCAGGAAAAGTCGCATGTAGATTGACCATTAGTTCATGTTTTATAATTTTGTCTGGTAGCAAAGGCTTTGTAAAATATAGTCACTAATGCATATCATGGACAAAGCCGCATTTTACTTTCATGTTTCGTTTTGTGTGTTTTTTACTGTAAAGATGAGCACTTAATATTGTCATTTCTTAAGGGAAGGACTGGATCTTGTTACATGAGGGTTCTAGGCAGAAAACAGTCTTCTACTTCAGTACAAACTCTGCCAGATCAGCTTGCTCCATTGCTGGTGCACCAGGCATGGTAATATAGTTTGGCCAAGATAAACCCTGGTCTTATGAAACAAGGCTTGGGGTGAGTCCCAATTCTTTTTCCTTTCCTAGTGTGACAACCTTGAGTAAGTCGTTTAATTTGGACTTCCTATTGTGACAACCTTGAACAAGTCATTTAATTTGGACTTTGTTTTCCTTCTTTGAAAATTAGAGGCAAAAAACACCAGCTTTAAATTTGTGTTCAAGTTTGAATATGATTAAAAGTAAAAAACTGTTTTTAAAAAATTGGTTAATCATAAACTGTTATATAAAAGAGTATTGCTATTTTAATTTATTATTATTATTGTTATCATTTATCAGTATAAACTGGGTGGTAGGGAACTTCAAGTAAGATCTCAGATCGAAAATGAAAGCAAACAAGATCAGAAACTAACAGGAAACCATTGAGAAGCAAACAGGTCTACAAGAGAGATTAAAAAACACAGAGACACAGAATTAGATAACACAGAAGAAAATGTGGATACAAAGATGGAGAAATGAGAAGGAGAGACAATAAGAGAAGAGACACAGAAATGAGGTGTTCCAAGTCAGTCTCCCAAAGTAAAGCTGATGACCTCATCCTCGGCTCTTTGCTGAAGATGGAAAGGGAAGGTAGGTGGGGATAAGCTTTTCTGTTGGCTGTGGCGGGAAATGCTATGGAGCAATGTGATCAGATCACCCCCTCTTGAGTCTTCTCTGCCAGGATCTTGTCTACAACTCAAATGTGACACTTGTATGCATATATTTTGGGAATTTTGTTCTAGACTAGCTAAGCTAGAGCTGGCATCAAACCTAGTAATTTTCACTGTCTGAAGTCCGGGGGAAAAAAACAGCCATCTGACATTTCCTCTTCCACCCTCTGCATCTCCCATTTTCACTTGGCCAAGAGACAAAAACTTCTTTGCAAAAAGGTATCTAACATTCTTACCTGGGACATATATTTTGCCCTCCTGCTTCCATTCTATTTTACTCCAATTAACATTAATCTCGCTGCAGCAGTTCAAAGATACAGGACTGTTGTCACACAACACCTTCATGTCTTCATTTGCCAAAATTCGGATGGGTGTAACATTAACTCTTTTTCTGGACTCATATTCAAAAATATCTAATGTCAGTTTGCAAATATAGTCACCTGCAGAGGATACACAAAAGCATTTATTATTACTACATATAGGTATTTCCTTAGAATAATGATAACCTCATCTCAGGTGTCAGGTCAGCGCTTCAAGAAACATCATTTTTTCAAAAGCATCTGAAACTTGGTCTGAACAACCCTGAAGGAACATTCAGAAAGTGCAGAACGTCAATGTAGATATTTCTGATGCTACAAGGTAGAGTAGAGAGGTGTTCTAAGGAAATAGCAGAAATCTCAGGGTCTTCACCGGTAAGAAGAAAGTGGCGATAGAAGAGGTAGACAGGAAAATTGGAAAGCCTTGGAGAATTAGCAGACTGCATAATTTTGGCATTTTAGTTAATATTATTTATATGACATGGCAAAATCAGAATCGACAAAGATGTGACAGGAAACATGTGTCTGCAACCTAACTTCTCATTCAGAGAAAAAGATGGCCCTGTTGACCTCTGGATTACAATGGAGTTATTAAATTCTAGGATGTCAGGTTTAAGACGTATGCTTCTGTAGTATGCTGGGGGAGGGGGAGCCAGCAGGGGCAGGTGGAAGGATTTACAATGGAATACAAAAAACTGGGGGGGACAGATATGCCCACTGTCCTGAGTATAGTGATAATTTCACAGGTGTATACATGCGTCAAAACTTATTAAATTGTATATTTTAAAAACCGGGGGTGCCAAAAAAAATGTATACAAGGGAACACTTTGGTCAACGTTGCTCAAGCAGTAGTTCGCTGTAATCAGAAGTGTCTGGAGGCTGATGGGAACCACTTTGAGCTCCTCTTGTAATTGCAGACGTCAAACGTGACTTGTATTCATCTTTTGCTATCGGTATACAAGTATATTGAATATTACAATTTTAATAGTTCTTTTTCCTTTCTTAAAATGTGTATACATTTTGGGGGCACCCTCTGTATGTACAGCTTATTATATGTCAATTCTCCCTTAACAAAGCTGTGTTAAAATTTTAAAAGATTAAAAACAAATGTCTGCTTTTTGTCTCAGGTCCCAATGCAGAAGCCTCCGTAAATGTGGAAAACTGTATCTGTCTCCCAAGGCTACATTTGCTCGGCTGAGACGCCTGAGATTTATTTTCAATTTTGAAAAGTTGAGCCCGGTGCCTTCTTTTTAAAGAGGAACATGCTCTATACCCATTCTATGGTTTGCTTCTTCGTGAGTTCTTCATTTCTTTCCTGCCCCCAGGAACCGGATGGAAACCCACCTGCATCACCCTGGGTGATGTTATAAATCATGAGGCGTGACACTGAGGTCATGTTGTTGAGCACGAAGGTGTAAATGGAGAACCTGCTGCTGTTCTGGATGTCAAAGCGTCTTGCGACGTGGTGCCAGGACACGTTGGAGGACAAAACTTCATTTTCACACGTCAGCGTTACCGTATCCCCTTCAAAGATGATCTCTGGTATGATAGAGAATTTCGTTTCATCTGGAAACCCAAAGGAAAGAACTATTAGGATGCCAAAGCCAATAAACGGAACTGATGCCACTCACCAGATGTCCCCACCAGGGAGGTCGCCACCGCATCGGTGGTGCTGACTGGAATGAGGCAACACGTCCTCCTCACTCCATCCCTGGGTGGCTGGTACCTGAAGCCCAAAGAGTTACAGCCAGAGTCCCAGATACTAGGACTGTTTCCAGTTTGGGGTCTTTGCACACTTTGCACAGTTTGGGAGTCCCAAAGACATTTTCAACTATTTCAAATTGTGTGGTAGAAAAATGCCTATTTGCTTATGAAAAAGCCATACCTACTAAATTAAACATCAAGTTTCTTTGCTACGGACTTAAATAATATCAATGGCTTCTTACCCATAACTGATATCTCATGCTGACTGAAAACTCTGTTCTACGTCTTTGATGAATTAGAAATGGGAAAACAATTTTTTTTAAAATAATAAAGTCTGCTTGGGGAATGATTTTTTAAGACCTAATACTCATGGGCCCTTACGTGTGGAAGCTTGACAGACACACAGGTCTAGATTTGAATCCTGGATCTGTGCCACGTGTAGCTGTGTGACCCTGGGGCACTTGCTTAGCCTCTCTGAGCTGCAGCTCCCTTGTCTGGAAAGCAATGCAAGCTACCTTGGGAGGTGATTTGGGGGAATAGTATCTATTATTGTTTTACATTAAAATTCTGGGGAATCACTGCATTAAGTCATCTCACAAACAGAAATAAAAACACAATGTCTTTTAAGTTTGTACGTCTTTTTAAGGGTATCCTTTGCTTACACAACAGGCAGTTTTTTTTCCTCCAAGGTGTTTCTTGTGCTATGTCATGAGTACCATGTGCTGAGGAAATCAGAGGAGCTGGGTCAGGAGGCTCTAAGAAGCCTCTCTTGTTTTTCGCTTGGGATTTCATGCCTGTCAGAGCCTCTCTATATTGTAAATAGCGGACTAAAACACCCCATCAAATTACTTTGCGGTGGTATGATGTTCTGGTCAAAATATGAAGGGATCTAAATATTTCTTACCACTTTTTATAGGTTCCTGAGTAAAATAAGATTTTTAAAAAGCACATTCAACGATTAGGAATCAAGGCCATCTGTGACTGTTTAATATCGTGAATGGGCTTTGAAGTCACACAGCCTTGTGTGACTTACTAGGTGTCCTCAGGCAAATTATTTACCCTCTCTAAGCCTCCATTTCCTCACCTGTAAAGTGAAGATAATAACATCTCACAGAAGAGATGAGGATGAAACATGTGTAACCCATTGAGCTTCACACGGAAAAGATAGAAAAGATACAATAATAGTGTCTGTATTTGCATTACTGCTGTTGCTAATTACCATGATTAGTAAAAAAAGCTGCACATGTTACAGAATCACATCCTGGTTTTCAAAGGAGCACAGGGACAAATGTAGGTCCTCTGCAGAAAAGGGGGTGGAGCCCCTTTCACAATGACTCCATTGCCCTTTGAAAGAATAGCCATGGATACTAAAGCACTTTTGTGAACTGTGCTATCAGTACCCTTATTTCTGAACTGACTGTCCGCCACCAACCAGTAAAACTCCTGGATCCTTATTCATTTAAATGGCTAACCTTTGTCGGCACAACTGAAAATTTTGGGGAAGAGTACTCGGAATTGAAGCTTACCTATACTAGAAACTTCTGCTTTCCTATGCGCTCAGAAGAGTAAATAAAAAGAATTTGTCAGGGTAAAGCATCTGTTGGTTGGTGGGGTGGAAGGAAGGGTCAGGAAGTGGTGGCATCGCTGAAATTGTTTCTATGCAAGTCCACACTTTTAGGCCATATACACCCTTTCCTTTAATTTTCTGTTTTTTTATCTATGTGGTTGCCGCCTTATTTATCCTCAGTTTTGATTTTGCTATTTTATCTTGCTATGGTGCGATGGTATAGCACTTTCTTACCATTGGGTATATCTCTTTCAATCTTTTGTTTTTCATAAATGATCTGATGTCTAAAAATACCAGCAGAGAATGTAAACAGAAAGAGTAAAAACCCGCTATTGAGGACAGCCTAACTGGCGAGAAGGGCACACTTTCTCTCAGTTCGTGCAGTGCCTTCCCATACAGCAGACTACGTTGCTCCAAGAGGAATCACCCTCACTACGGAACCATGGGCCTGAGTTATCTAGAACATCTGCCAGCTAATTCCTGCCCACCAAATCCCTGCCCAGCCAGCTCCTTTTCCTATCCCCCAAGCAATAATAGGTCTGCCCACCTACTAACAGAACAAAGCCCAACTCTGTACCCCATTTGTAAAATGGTGGAGAACGTCAAAAATCCCAAGATTCTTACAACTGTTATACGTGGCCCAGAGCAGTGGCTCTCAAACTTTCCCATGCTTCGGAATCACCTGATACACAGATTGTCCCCACTTGATCTGGGGTGGCCCCAAGAATTTGCATTTCTAACAAGTTCCCAGGTGGTGCTTACTGATGCTGTTGGTGGGGGGCCACACTTTGAGAACTACTGTTCTAAAATAACAGTGGCCCCCTATTTAATATCAGTGCGTTTCATGACTATCCTACCCCCCACCACAATGATGGTTTTACTTTTTTGGATGTTTTGGGCCTGTTAATGGAAAATTTCCATAAACCCAGATGGCTCTGTGGCTCCCTTATAAAATCTTTTCCCCTATAAGCCCTGCGCCATTAGTGATATTAGTTGCAGTAGGAGGCTTTGCACCAGCCAAAGACCTAGAGATGACACGTTAACCTCTATGCCAGGACTGGAAACGCTTTCCACAGGGGACATCTAATGCAATTTCCTAGATTAAGCATAATGATAAACACCATTGCCATATCTAAACAGAATCTATGCATTAAACAAATGTAGCAAGGTTCTACTTACTACTAGTAACTGCCTGAAAGGAACTGTCGTCCATTTTGTAGGTCTGATTGAGTTTCTGGGACACGTGCTCATTCGCTTTATGCATTAACTCAGGTGATGGTGTGGTGGTCCTGACTTCATAGCTCACAACCACACTTCCGGGCCTGGATGGAGAACACTCAGTTCAGTAAAGCAGAAAGTGAATATGAAAAGTCTAGATCCTTATGGTTTATTTGCATGAGAAAACAAAATGGCAGAAACAGCCTGGGTACTTTTATCTTCAAGGGTTCACTGAAATCAACGTATTTTCAAGCTCTAGGTGAAAGCCCGAGGCAGGGCTTGCACACTCAAATGTCTGCAAACAGGTGACATCAATGAAGGAAATAGCCAGGGAAGAGTGAACTGAATCACATAAGTTGGTCATAGGGTGGCAGCCACAATGCAGAGACTGCTGTCACACAGCCATGTTGGCTCAGAGTTAGACATATGCTAAATGTCAAGTGAAATCAAAATCCTGAATGTTTCTATAAACATTCTTTATTTTTAAGATTGGCAACTAACTTTTTGTAACACTGAACAAACCTGCTCAGATCTACCAGGGTGCCCAACTCCAGAGGGAGCAATTCACATTGCAGCGTGCATCTGTCGTCCTGGCTGGCTGGCCAACTTTTATTGAATAAAGCTGTCATCGCATGATATAATTTAACTTTTTATTTCTGACCTCCCTAGACTACAAACTTATCCCAAATCTTGTGTCCAAATTCTTGTGTGCACAGAATGGACGTGAGTCTTTCTCTCACCTTCCTTCTAAGTAGATCCATCTGTAAGAAGTGAGCTACAGTTCTCAGTATTTAAGCCCCAGCAACCTGGCATTGTCATCACCGCTACCAAAATGTTCCTGTTGAGTGTCCCAGATGATGCCCTTCTAATGGGCTTTTTCTCCTTCACTAATGTGTTGTCCTCTGCCATTGGAAAGAAAGAACCCAATAATAGCATTCTTACCTGAACCCTGTCACAGTCACCAATTGGAAGCCTGGTAAAATGCTGTAACCTTTCCGGAACTGGAAAATAAAGCAAGACCAGTGTCATGTATCAAGGTCCAGTGAGAGATATGTCAAAGATTTGAAACAAACTAAAAAGTGCATATTCCTTATAACCCTGGGTAAGATTTTTCTCCTGTGTATTTTATTAGCGCTGGCATTGGTGGACCTTTGAAGAAGTAATTCCTATCTGCCTATGTCAGTCTGGGTTCTCCAAGAAGCAAACACTAGAATAAATGTGCAAAAAGTGTATTCCAAGAATATGGGGGAGGCAGCAGTAAGGCAGGGCAAAACATCAGATCCTGAGTGAAAGAGAGTGGGAAGAAAGATTGGATGGATTCATCCTAGACTGAACTTGGGAAGGTTCAGTAAAGCTTTCAAAGGAGTCCCATGTCTGCTAGACACAGACCTGCCATGCTCATTCATTAGTAGAGAGCAGCAAGCACTGTCATGGCTTTTGGGGGCAGCAGCTGGGGCCTTTCATCAATTACATTTCCTATAGTTAGAGATCTATGAGGTGGAGCTCATGACCACAACCTTGCCTGAGTCTCCTTCACTTAACATAGGGCAACATTGGTTGAGCCAGTGTGGTTTTTGATGATGTTTTTATTCTATTTTTCTGAATACCAACCCTACAGGAGATTTAATTTGATTCAAATCACATTTGTAGGGCAGATGTGATATGCAAAACACTGTGCAAGTAACTGATGGGTGGACTTCTAAGATTAATATGTAACTCTCTCTTTCCTCAAAAGTATGCAATTTAGTGTGGGGGGGGATGGGGAGGGGATGGGGTGTTTCTCATGCTGTGGAGAACTACTACAACCCACATATGCAAATCAGATGCTCAAGAGCATTTCTGTATCAGCTTTTTATCATGGTACCCATGGAAAACGATAACATTTCTGTGGCACATTGGGAGAAGCTCTTGGCCTCCTTCTGGCCTGAGGCAGGGCCTCAGCTGCCCCAAGAGTTAAGGGAAGTCATTATTCCATCCCACCTGTAATAATTTGTGCCATACCAGTCAGGAAGCTCTGTTCCAAATGAGTCACCTCAAGTAAAGCACTTAGGCTTAGATGAATTAATCCAGTGTAAAGCACTTAGAATAGTGTCTGGCACACAGTTAACACTCATAGGATATTCTCGATTTTCACCTGAGTACATTTAAATGTCTTCAATGTGTGGAGTGATTTGGAACCCTCTGTTCCAGGCTTGGGCTGTTCTGCCCAAAAGATGTTGGGGTTTCATCCATGCGGTGTGTGAGGATGAATAGAAATGCACAATCTGGTGCTTCTAGACCAAATTCTTGGGCCTCTGAATAGGTTTCAGTGAGTTGATGCAACTAAATCTTATCTGAATTAATTCTACTCTGGGAAGAAGTTATGCCTGTAGGTCAAGATGATGTCATTCATCCCCCAAACACTGTTTCTTTTGAGCACTTCTTAATTCATTAACCCAGATGTATAGGAACAACTTTGATATCCACATTCATAAATTCTGACAGATCCAAGCAAACTATCCACTGTCAACACAATAGATTCAGTTCAGCCTAAAGCATTAGTTCATTAAAAGGCTCCTGGGACAAAACCTACCGCTGTTTCCAAATCAGTCTTGTAGGACCTATAGAGGGCAGAGGAAGAGTTCCTGAGGTCTTCTTGAAAGCCCACATTGAGTCTGACTGACATTCTCAGGGTAACAGCTGAAAAACAGTATTTAATAATCTCATGTTAGCATTTAAGGACACATAGGATGGAGAAACATTTGCTTGAGCTGGTATTAAATAGCCACTCAACAAACAAACATTTAATGAGCAGTTACTTACCTCTCTTGAGCTGGCAATAAGGTCCCTTGGGAGGCAATCCTTTAAGGCAATTACAGTGATGGCCTGCAGGGGAGCTGCCATGCTCTTGACAAGTGAGATTGTGGAGGCACTGTTCCTGAGGCCACCTATAGCCTGTCTCACAGGAGCACCAGATTTCATTTCCAGTAGGTCTGCAAACTGTCATTAACCAAGAACAGTGAGGAGAGATAAGGTGGTCACTACCTTTGTATTTATAGGCTACAAGTATGTATAGACTAACACGACGCCACATTGCCTTTCTGGGACGTGCAATAGTACTGCATGAGATTCCCATGATTCCGTATGCATCACCATACTATTAGGCATGGCCATCGAAAAGATGTCTACTCTGACTAACCCAGAGGATGCCTCCAATGATAACATGATAAACAGATTCCTGGACATTCAGTGTATACTAGGTAGGCAGCCAGCAAGATGGCCCCTGACCATCCCTGCCTTTGTGTACTCACACCCTTTTGTAGTTCTCTCTCATAGTGTACTAGGGTTGTGTGACCAACAGAATGTAGCAGAAGTGATGATATATCATTTCTGAGATTCAGTTATAAAAGACACTGTGTCTTTCATCTTGGTGGCTCTCTCCCAATCTCTCTTGGATTACTTGCTCTGGAGGAAGCCAGCTGTTATCAAATGAGGACATGCCATCGTGAGGCCCACAGAGGGAGGAACTGAGGTCTCTAGCCAACAACTAGTGAGGCTTGAGGCCTGCCAACAACCACAGCAGTGAGCTTGGATGTGGATTTTCTACCCCTAGTGGAGCCTTCAGATAAGAATGCCCCGCTGGCTGACAGCTCAACTGCAACCTCATGAGGGACCCTGAGCCAGAGCCACAGCTTAGCTTCTCCAAGATTTCTGGCCCTGAGAAACTCTGTGACATGATAAATTTTATTTGACCGCTAAGTTTTGGGGTAATTTGTTATGCAGCCAATAGATAAAAAACATAAAGTACAAGCAACATTGTGCCTTTCACATTTCAAGTCAAATGTGAGAACCCCCACAGACTCTGATCCCAGGGGGACATTGAAAAATGCTCTGAAAACGGAGGGCTTTGAATTTATTTCTAAAACTGGACCAAAGGCATATCACTGGGTGCTGTTTGTTACGCAGATAGGCACCTAGGCAAAGGCTCAACAGAGTGACTATTCAAAGGAAAGCCATCAAATAATTTTTCCTGAAACAGGAGGAAAAACCAAGTTCCAGTTAATCCTTGGATGCTGATGCAATCCTGTGCCCAAGAAGTAGGTGGGAATTGAACAGAAGCATAAGGGACAGAGGAAATCATGGCTGCTAGTGAGACTGGTGAACATTGGCAGGGGGTAATTTGAAGGGAGCCAACAAGACCCCCTTTATCAAAATCTCTCTCCTACTGACCTGAAATCCCACTGCTAAAGCATTTTTTTCTTTCTTTCTCTTTCTTTTTTCATTCGTTCATTTTTGAGAGGGATGTGAGGGTAGTATTTGAAGAACTTTTGCCTCCCATGTAAAATACATACATGCTTTAAGAGGATGACAAAAGCAATCATCTCAAGACCACCTACTGAACTCTAGGTATTGTTTGGTGTTTGACACATGTTGTCTGATCCTAAAAATCCTGTTTTGTTTACTATTATTAAAAATGTCTTTCTTGAAAGGATCATAAGGTCAGCTATTGGAAGAGTGGGTGGGGAAAGCATGGGAAAAGGGGAATGGAGAACATTTGAGGGTGCTTAGGCATTAGTATCAGAGTCAGTGAATCTAACCTTCCTTACGCACCCATCCCACCCGCTCCTCTCTGAGGTCAATGTCCCCAGCCCTCCCAGCCAGCCCTGAAGTCCATGAGCCTCAGACTCTCTCACCTGTCAGAAAGGATTCACCCCTCCAACATGTGAGTGACCAGTCTTGCTGGCAGGATAAATTACACTTTCCCAGGGCATTTGCATCTTAAAAGTGCACCTTGTTTATCCAAGTTGTGAATTTGTTAACCCAACTTGTAAACTTAGGTTAACAAGTTTCTAAAATGGCCGAAACAGTGGGGCCCCTTGAAGCCACGCCTCCAATAGAACAAAATAAATCAAGGAGAGTTTGTTCATATGTCTATATTGAGTCTACGTAACATAAACTCACCACTGAAGCTCAAATGTTCATACTCACAAGCTGTTTAATGAAAATGAATGACGTCTTTGATACCAATTGGTCTGTTTTCTTTAGTAGATTTGCTTTCTAGTACCCAAGTAGAGACCAAGGGTTTTAAGAAAATGGGGAAGCAAAACAAAATCGACTAGACATCTATCAAATTATTATTTTTTTCCCATAAGTAGGGGACGTAATTTTAGAGGCAGGAGATCTGTGCTGAGTGGGAACTGAGAAGGGAGTTTCCTTTGTTGCTTCAATGTAACTAGTTTCGTGAGATGTTCTCCCTGAAGAGTGCTGTGCGCAACTACATTTGAGGAGCATGGAATATGCTTTCAGCTGCTGGATGAGTCACACTGCCCATTGGCATCCGATCAGAGAACCACTAACTCAAGGCAATTAGTGCCAATGTAGAATGTGTTGGACAATGGAATACAAAAGGAGCTTTGAAGACAGCTTTCAGGTTCGAGCAGCATATGTTAAGAACTAAAAATTAAGATGCATGGACTGACATTGTGATAGACTATTTTAAATATAAGAATTTGAAAAGACTTTTGAAAAACAGAAATTATATTCTTGCTTCCATTTTAGAATAATGAAGCCCAACATCTGTTAGTGCTTTGCAATTTACAAAACGGTAACCTTTTATAGGACAAGGGGTAAACCCGTCTCACAACTTCTGTGGCATACAGGTGATGGTCCCCTCAGACATATGAGATCTAGCACAACCTAGAAAGGGAGTCAGTGACCAGAAAGTCCAATCCTATAGTATGGGAGCTTCTACTTAATGCCTTCTTCTGATCCAGGCATATTTCTGGTTCCTATATCCTGACTTATGGGGCCAACAAGAAAGGAACTTACTACTAATTAATATCCTGAACCAGTCCTTGCTCTGCCCACTAATTGCCCAGGGCAAGAGGACCCAGTAGTTTGTCGTGGCCATCTATTGAGACCACTTAACGACAACCAACAAACAAACCACCAAGTAAACATTTGGTCACCATTTAAAATAAGGAAACTGATTGCAATTTACCAATAGGGATTTTATCAGGAAGGCTACGAAATCATAAAACCACATCAGGCCTGCTGGGTCATTTCTCTTGCCCACTACGTAAGTATACTTTCATTGTAAGGCTCTCAGACAGCCTTTCTCCTGATAGCCCCAATCCTCCATTCTAAAGCAATGGGTCTTTTACTCACCTGTTGTCACTCCTATACTCAAAATGCTGGTAGCTTGATCAGTGTCATTGCCTTGAATTGGAAAGCTGAGGCTGTTCAAGTAAGCTTTGAGAGGCTCCAGGAAGGAGGCGTTTTCAAAACTGATCTCAATATCAACAGTGTACTCTTTAGCTGCAGGACCACTCGTGGCAACTGAAATGAAAGCATACAAGAGCTGTGAGAACTTACCATGGGAGGTGGAGAGACAACATGATAACATTTTAACACTTAAGGGCCTCCACGAACATGTGGATGCTGGACACATCAGCCTTTATGCATTTCTAATGAACCTTTTTAGAGGAAAAGAAGCGTTTGCTGACTGGTCACTGCAAGTCTCCCTTCCTGGTTCTCCGTCCCTACAATTTTACTATTTAAAGGAGGAAGGCAACTGATCTGTCTGGTCTCAGAGCAGTGGTCTCTGGCCATTTGAGAGATTCACAGGCTAAGCTTAGGACTTGTCCTTCCTCTCTATTACCACCCCCTCCTGGGTATCCAAGGCCAGGGTCTGCCGCATGGAGAACGGACTATAAGAGGCAAGAAGGGAAGCAAAGAGACCTAGCAGGAAGGCAATGTCAATAGTCTAGACAATAAGTGCCACACCAGGATGAATCAGTATGTTTCAAACACCATTCAATTCATGTATTTGGAGAGCTGAACTTTGCATAACTGGAAGACTTCTGGGAAAAGTCAACTACCGTGCTTCCCTGAAAATAAGACCTGGCCAGACAATCAGCTCTAATGAGTCTTTTGGAGCAAAAATTAATAGAAGACCCAGTCTTATTTTAGTATAATATAAGACCGGATCATAACATAATATAATATAATATAATATAATATAATATAATATAATATAATATAATATAATATAGTATAGTATAGTATAGTATAGTATAGTATAGTATAGTATAGTATAGCATAGCATAATATAATATAATACCGGGTCTTATATTAATTTTTGCTCCAAAAGACGCACTAGAGCTGATTGTCTAGTTAGGTCTTATTTTCGGGGAAACATGGTAGTAAATTCCCTTTGCTCTTAGTCTATGCACACAGTGTGGCTCTTTGATCTTTTTCTGTATCTCTGGTGTCCAGAACATGATTGGTGCTCAACAAAAGTGAAATTGGTAAATTGGAAAGTAAAATAAAAGAGATCTTCAGTTCTTCACAGCTTTCCCAAATTGACTCCAGGTTGGTTGACTGGCTGGCATTCTAGATGCATCTGCTCCCCAATACATGCCCACTGAAGGCAAGGCAGACTATGTACAAGTACATATACATATATTTCATATGTATACAAATGTCCTTTCATAGTTTCCTAGATTACATCATGTCTGGTCCACCAGTTGTAAACTTCTCAAGGGCAGGGGCTTTTTCTTTCACTTCTCAAAGCCTCTCTTACTCCGTGGGGCATGGAGCTCACCACATAATAAATGGGGGCCCAACCAAGTTTTGTTAAGCCTGTGACTTTCTGAGCTGAGTTACAGATGCACCTCTCTGTCACTGCCAGAATCATTGGCTTATTCTTGGCAGAGACATATAATTGGAGCAAAGCCATGGACTCGGTAAGCCCCTAAAGAACCTTCAAAGAACAGGAAAATTTTTTACATAGATGCATTGAGAAGGCTAATTGTGGCCTATTTCATTTTTTCAGTCAAATAAGGAAAAGATTAGTGAATACCTGCAAAACTATTACCTTCAATTTTAAGTAAAACCTGGATCGATGATGCGTACGTTACCATAAAATTAAAATTCTATGTCTCATATTGTCTAAAAGGGCAAAGAATGTCTCCTATTATATTGCAAAATTTGTCTTAAATGTTACAATGATTAATTATGTGAAACACTAAAATAGAATGTTTACTATGGGAAACTCCAATTGATAAATGTTTATAGTAGAAAGCTATAATGTTTGTTCACTTAGAGTTGCAAACTATAGTATTTGTCTTACGAGGTTGGTTTTACTCATCAAGCTTGTTGAGAATTATTTCATTTTAACATCATTCAACCTGATGTAATTAACTAAAAAAGTCTGTGTATATTTTCTTAAAATTAGGAACGCACCTGAAGGTGTATTTTCTCCTCATAAAAAATGCATTTACTGTAGAACAAAGTGACTTTTAAAACTCAATGTGGAATCTCGGTCTGTCACGACATTAGGGCATTGCCTCAAATTTCCTGTTGCTTGTTTTGTTTTGGTTTTGGTGTTTTCTGATTCTCAAACGGTTTTGTGATGAAAACAAGCTTCCTGCACAAAGAACTGCGTATCTTAATTTGTGTGATCCGGAATCTGGACACAGACTACTGCCCACTGGGAACATCTGCCAGGAGGGCGGCTGCGTATTTACAAGGTCTGTCTTAGAACACAGTCCTTTTCCTGAAAAGTAATGTTTATATTCTCCGGAGGATTCCGAGCTCCAGGATCCTCTTTGCTGTGGTCCATCCGTATCCACTCCCCCTATGAATGTAAACAGGATTTCCTGGACGGGAGCTGCTTTTGAGATGAGTGAGGTCAATAACAGTCCCATATCACCCACCGCATCATTCGTATTGTTGCATCGCAGAGTCTGATCCTAGGACAACATCAGTGCCTGCCTGAGGGTCGTGCCCATCAACCATCGCTGAGCACACCTCTCAGTGCTCTTGACACACATAATTGTAGGACAAGCATGAGCGTCAAAAGCACATGGTGATTCATTGATGTCATCGTTCCCCTCTAAAACCAAGGCAGTTCATTCTTCCCTGAGATCTTCCAAGGAGCTGAGCCAAAAGTTTACAATACAAGAGGAGAGTTCCTGTGACTAGAGCGAGTTCCTGTCTATGGGATTTGCACAACTCTTAGATAAAGCAGCAGCCTCTTTCCCTTGTCCACTTTTTATGTTCTTTAATAACTTCTAAGAGTTACAGAACCACCCTCAGTCTGAGCATCAGATCTCCCTAGAGAATGATAAAACAGGGAACCTCTAATAGACAGGGAAATTTCTCCTTGAAAATGGTCAGTTCTTGCAAAGAGGCTCAAAAATACCACAGTAACTCAGAAAGCTATAGGTTTGCCCTTGGAAATCATCTATTCCAAGATGCCCACCCTTGACAGATGATTATATACATGTAAGAAATTCTACATACATGGATATTTTGGAGCTTCAACCCACATGAGCCAAAGTAGGATCTTTATGTGTTATCCCCAGAAATCTGTATTTTTTTCAATTGCCACTGGTGCTACTAGTGATCAAGCAGGTTTGGGAATTAATGTCCTAATCCAAATGAGGAAACTGAGAAGGTAATCTCGGGGAGCCAATATTAGCACATAACTTTATTCTTGGGTTTAGCTTTGCTTTTCGTTTTCAAACACCATCTGCTAGTGCTTCCATGGGGGCAAACAATCAGGCAGTTTCCAAGTGGATTTGCTTACTCTTATTTTTCCTCTTTTGCTTTGACGGAGCTGATACTGCTCACCTTTTTCTGCAGTGATACCAGATGGATCCAATGTGATCATGATAAAAATAATAATCATAGCAGCTGCCATTTATCCTGGTAATTTCCAGGGCCATGAGGACAGTGTGCATACCCCCATTTTGCAGGTAAAAAAACTGAGGTCTAATAGTTGAAGCCACATGGATCGCAAATGTTAGAGCTGGGATTTGAAACCCCATTTTTCTAACTCCAAAGTCCATTTTCTTTTAACCATAACCTGCCACAACTCAAATGGAAGAAGATTTTTTAAAAAAGTGAACATTTTGTAAACCCCTAAAGTATCATAAAACTATGAGGTGTTATTATTAAATGGGTTTTTAGAACTCAGCGTGCAATACCCAAAGTAAATTTTAAAACAAAATCAAATTTAAAGACAAAACTATTCATAACACGTGGAAGAATTCTCTAAACCTTTGTTCACTTTGATTCAACATAATAAATGCTTTAGCAATCTACAGTGAGGAAAAACATATTGCGACCCATTGGATTTTGGCACGAACCTTGCAAAGTTTATTCCTTGATTTGTTGACTTATAAGTGACTTCACAATGTGTATTGAGTGCCTACGGGCCAGGCACTGTGCCAGGTGCTGGGGACACAGGGCACATTCTGCTCACAGCCCTTATACAGGCCTACAGTTTGGGATAGAAATGCCAAAGCCTGTCCCCCTCCTCTCTTCCAAACCTGAGGACTTCAGAACTCGGGAAAGTGATGCTTCTTGCCTGCCCCAGGCTCCCAGGGACCTAGGAGAAACAGAGGATGGTTCCCCCACCTCTCTACGAGTGTGCCTTTTACAGCCTCTTCCATGCTCTGTTGCCTTTGGACAATCTGAGTCCAGACAGTTTAATATGTTTTCTTTTTCTTGGGCTCCTTTGCCCAGGTGTTGTTTGTTTGAATTTTTCTGACTCACCGATGCCCCTAGTGAAAGGTAGCACATTCCAGCTGTCATCAGTGTCACAGAAGGAGGCCTATCTGCAGGCCAGGCCCGGAGGCACACACCAACCAGCCAGGATTTCCCCTCTTCTTTCCCACCAATTACTGCCAGCCACACAGCACTTATCTTAAAGAGACATGTCTGGAAAGTTGGCCACAAACTGCGACAAGAAGTTCTGCCTTAATCATAACTCTTAAAGCAAACAACACTATTTTTGCCTGGCAACTCTAATAAGAATTATGGACTCTCAAAAGTTGGAACCTAGGAAGACACATACATTGATCTCCCACCTGCAAAAGAATGAAGCCTGCTGACTTCACCCAGGAGAAACAAGGTGGGGTGTAGTTTCCTCTTGACTAAAGGGGACAATACTTCTTTATCACTGGATTTGGCTCTCTTATTTATCCCCCCTTAGTTCTGTAGCAGGTATCAAGAGATGCCTGTTCTTTCCGCTTGTTTCTTGACACGTTCTAGTAGGTAGCAATTTGCCAGCATCATCTGTATCCTACTGGGCAATGGTTAGCAGATCGTCACAGGATCCTGTTCTCTGTTTAGGTTTTAGCAAGGCTTGTTCACACAGGGGTAAACCACCAGAACCCCCGGCTGTGTCTTACCTGGCGGGTATGGATGGAGGAGAAGGGGCAGCCCTGTGTCATAAAACACTGGGATATGAAGTCTAGGGGAAAGAATCAATTCTATAAGCTCATCACATACCCAAATCATCAAAGCCAGCCCCACATAAGTTCTTTCCCAGTAAGATGAAGGTAGTGTTGCCATTTCTCCTCGCTCTACCAAGCTGCTCCACGAACCATGTGGAACCTTACAGGCTAGAAGCAGATATTAAAAACTATGGCCTTTGAGCCAGAGAGAGTGGGGTGGAATGCCTTCTTACCTGAGCAGGCCATTCACCTTTGTGAGCCACATTTCACTCATCTTTAAATTAGGGTAATATTTTCTTTGCAGAATTGTTGTGAAGGGGTTGGGATACTGCATGAAGACCCCTAGCAAATTGTCTGGCATATAATAGCCATTCTGAAACAGCAGGTAGAAATAATAATCCTGATGATAAAAAAAAATGTAATGATTATATCCTAGGCAGACGTCTGCTGGTAGGTCAAGAAAAACTAATGCTCTTCCAGTCAGCTCTCACCTTTGAGATAGTTAACAAACAAACAACACTAATCAGAAAATTAAGTCACTCCCAACATTCAAGGTCAACCCTAAAACCAAACAGCAGGCCAAGAGCGCCCAGCCTTCTCATCTTTCTCTGCCACCACTAACTGCCTCCTCAGACCACTAAAGGCCACACATTGTCACAAGAAAGATGAAAGCCATGAACACCCCCAAATCTGTTCCTCAACCTGGAAAATGCACAGCATTTCCTGGACCCGGATCGCAAAGCACCAGCCCACCTGGGCTACCAGGTCTGCAAATTCATTCGGGATTTCTGCACTGGCAGCCAGCAACCCGACCTAGTAGAATCCTTGTTCTCACTAACCAGATGTGAAAAAGGTAAGCGTGCAGGGTTAGGATGTCCTCGATCCCCTTTTCTTGGCATTTTGTCTCCTACTAACCATTACTTTGGAAGCCAAAGAAAAACCCCTGGGGACTCTTCAGCCAGCGTGGAAGACTCATTAGAAACCTGGCATAGAGAATTTTACAAAGTGACATAGAGGTCACATTGGTGTGACTCTAACCAATAACTTTGACTTTCAGTCCCCTGTGAAGGATAATACCCTTAAGATGAAACTTTAAGTGTAGTGGCAAACCTCCAAAATAGGATTTTCATTCCAACTCCAGTTTCCACCTCTGGCCTCCACATCCCCCAGTCACCCAGGGTTGTGCACTCGTGGAGTGTCACGTGGTCATCGCACCCCTTCACCCCCACATCAGATTTGTCTCCAGGTCCTTTTGATCTACTTCTCCAAACGCCGTCCACAAGCATTCCCTTTGCTCCTCTTCTATATCACTCCGGGGACTCATCCAATGGTGGTCCACACACCTGAGCTTCCCCGCGAGTCTCCCAGGCACTGACTTCCTCGTCCAGTTCACTCAGCCATAACCATCCGGCTAACTTTCACTTCAGATGGTTTCCATCCATCTCTTCTCTGTGCCAGCCTCTCAGCTGGGCTAGAATCCACTTTCTGGTGTAATCAGGACACAATTCTGGATGCTTCAATCCATGCTTATTTCTCTCTGCTCCCCAAAACTCACTCAGCTCTAACACATTTATTCTTGTCTCTGGCCTCTGGGGTTTTCGTGCAAACTTCTCTTCCCATAGTTTTGAAATAGTTTTCCTAGAATGCTAACTCATATAATGGTATCCATCTTCCTGCCTTCAGTAGTTATGTGGGAACTTCTCTGTACCAGGGATATTGAGGCTTTGTCACATACAGTATGATTTTTATAAATAAATCAATGGACTTTGTTTTTAATTAAAAAAACTTTAAAGTAGACAAAAAATAAATAACCTCTCAGATAGATAATGCCATTAACTTTTTTCAAAGGATATGTACACAATAGAATTTAATGCTTTCAATAACATTGAGGAAATGACGTGTGTGAGTGTGTGTGTGTGTGTGTGTGTGTGTGTGTGTGTGATATATGTGATACATATAGAAAGGGTGTCAAAAAATGTATACACATTTTAAGAAAGGAAAAAACTATATTAAAATTAAACTGATGGTAACCACTGTGAGCATCTCATGTAATTGCAGACATCAAATAATGTAACTTGTATTCATCTTTTATATATTGAGTAGTACAATTTTAATAGTTTTTTTCCTTTCTTAAAATGTGTATACATTTTTTTGGCACCCTGTGTATGTGCTGTATATGTAATATATATGCTATACATATATATTTGTATATTTGTATGTATATATATATGTGTTTGTGTGTGTGATATGTATGTGATATATATATATATATGATATATATAGAGAGATATATGCATATATACATATACTATATATATCTCAAGGGCTCAATGAAGCTACATAATTGACCACAGTGTTTCAGAAGGAGTCCACAGTGTTCTGAGAATAAATGTGAATATTGATCCTACCTTTAAAGACAGTTCTATCTCAAATCCTAAAGACTTGGTCCAGTGCCTCAACAGGAAATTCTTTTTTGAGAGTTCTCTTTCTCTTGGAACCATTATTTGTCCCTTTCTGGAACTAAGACTCCAGAAAGAGAGAGGTATGTATACAGAAAAGGGAATGCGACTCTGACAATCGGAGCCCAATCCTGTCACCTCAGTTACTTAACACACCAAGCAGAACACAGACACCTCTGTGCGGTCTCTGCTGAATGTAACCCTCCTACTGCTTTCTTTCCTAGTTTTCCTGGAGAGTGACTCTTCATTACACCGGATATTTTGGGTGTCTGCTGTCTAGCGCCCAGGCCTTTCCACGGCCATGTCTCACTTCAGTGATTTTGTAAAAGTACCCAGGCCAATCCATCTTCTGCAGATGGTGAGTTGAGGCCCAAGAGGCCAGAGGACCACATGTCATAAATGGAAAACATGTTTTCATGGTGATTTATCATTGTCTTGATTGTTTTTAATGAAAGCACATCTGGAAAATTTTTGGAATGTCCAATCCTTAGATGTAGAAGTGGTTTCCTCTCACGCTGTTGCCGTGGGTCATAAAGGGCCTGGCTCAGAAGTGCAGGAAGACGTTACTTTTATCGCTGTACCGTCACCAACTGCCCCTGAGGAAGCTGACAGCCTGGGCCCCAAAAGAAGCTGACAGAAACCTGGAGCTAGAATTTACCAGCAAAGGGTTTGACTTTAAAAAGAAAAGTCTTTCAAAATACTGAATGCGGATACCTTTGGCCCTGTTCCTGTCAGGGAGTGCAGGAGGGCTCAAAGAATGAGGTAGATGTAATGATGCTTGTGTTAAAACCCAGGCAGTTTAGTCTGTACTGCAGACCATTGAAGGAAGGAAGAAAGAAAAAGGGAGTGAAGCTCCCATAGGGGTATAAAACAGGCTAACGTAGAAGCAGAAAGAGAAGAGAAAGGAAGAGAAAGGAAAAGAAAGAAGGAAAGAGAAAATGATCAGTGACATGACCTTCCAATGAGCGTTTGGGAGCTTAATGAAATGGGGTCAGATTCTCATTTCCCAGCCGTTGGGTCCGGTTGCCATGCTGGGAGGGGCTCTAACAGATACCTCGACCCTGACCTCAGGGCGAGCCTGCTGTCTTTGGCCCAGCATCTCCTTTAGACCACAGGACTGAACAGACCAAGTCACAGCATGCCTGGAAAATGATTCCATCACAGTGCTGTAGTTAAGAAGTTTTACTTGCTACACAGCTGATACAGCCACTTGGCCAGCAGACTCTTAACAATGAGAACGGATCCTCTGAACTCACAAAGGGGCAGCTATGACAGAGACATGCACTTTTCATTTGTTCACTCATTTATTCAGAAACTGGGCTAGGAGCCAGGCTAGAAAGAGGAAGAGAGTTCAAGGGAGCTCTTGTCTACAAGGTATGACAAACAGGAAGCAAAATAATTACAATGCATTGGGACAAATGTTGTGCTATGGGAATGTATCAAGGGCAAAGGGAAATTAGAAAAGCAGCCCCTCCCTGTCTGGGGATTTGATGGAAGGCCGTACATGCCAGGAGCCCATGTGAACTGAGATTTGAGTTGGAGTCCCCCAGACAAAGAGGGATGGTGGCATAGACTGTGTGAATGGAATAGGAGAACATGTGGGAAAAGCAGGCAGGGTCCGGTACGACTCGAGCAGGTGATTAGATTTGATTTCCAAGGCAATTGGGAGCCCATGAAGAACTTAATGCAGGGAAATAACAGAATCAGATTGATGCTTTCGAAAGGTTACTATGAGGGAATTAGGAGGATCTGGTCCTGGGAACAAGCCAGCTTACAGACAGACCCTGACACCTGCCCAGAGGCCTGCGCATAGGAAGGACACGGAGCAGCTGTGCAAGAGTGAGTGTTCACAGCTCTCAGCTGCCCTCAGCTCTCCAAAGGGTGGAACCTATGTTTTCCAGACCATTTTTTGGAATTCAATGGGAAAATTAGAGTGGGAGACAGACAGAGGTAAAGGGCTTGGGTCTAGTGGTTAAGGTGCTCTACAAAATAAAATGATGAGTGAAAACAGAAGGAGTTAAAAAAAAAAAAGGCCAAAGGAAAGGCTGCTGTAGAGAAGCAGGCGTTTTGGTGGTGGTGGAGGGCAGCTGAGGAGAAAGGCACAGGCAAATAACCAGGACATAAGGAGCAGTGATGGGAGAGGCAAGGGGAATTGGGATGTGTTGCTAAGATGGTTTCACGCCATTTGATAGAGTAGAGAATGCAGTTCCTTTTTAGTTACTTCTAGAAATTGAAACCGGATGTGCTTGGAGATTGAATTATGTGGATCGCAGTGTTTTGAAAAGTTGCAGCAAATGTCATCTGATCGGATTTACTAGAAGTGATTGCCAAGCAAAGAGTTTACATACCTGCTCGTTTTTGCCTTAGTGGCTCTTCCCCTGCTAGTTCATGTTCATGGAGAATCTGAAAGAACATTTTAGAAAAGTGTCAGTTAGTGTTAGAGATGCCTTTTTGCTACAGCTTTCTGCTCACATGCCCCAAAATGTTAGCGCTCAGTATAGCGTTGCAGGTTCTGTGTTAGCACCTTGTGCCTCGTAGATGTCAGGCAATCAGCAACTCGACAGTCGGGAAGATGGAAAGGAGTCGCCTATGTGCCGTGACCTGGGAATATCACTTTTGATAGACCAGACTCTAGATCCAGGATTGGAAGAAATCACCCTATCTGAGGTTCTTGGAGCTCCGGCAGTTTGTGTCTTGTCAAGAAATATAAATAATGGTGTTCTCAACTTGTGCTCTCTCTGCCTAAAATTTGAACCCTGAGTCATTCCAGTGACATTTTTGACAAGTCTCACGACCTCTTCTTGGCACTCAGCCTGTCCCCACCCCAATATTTCTGCAACATGAGGGCCATTTTAGATTTTCCATGCTTAGAAATTATTTTCTCATTCCCCGGTCTTTTTTCTCCCGGATGGATCCCACTGTTGCTTTCTGTGGCAGGAGCCACAAAAGTCAGCTCTGGAGTCAGACTACCTGGGTGCAAGGCTGTGCCACATACTAGCTATGCGACTTTGAGGGATATATTTATCCCCTCTGAGTTTTCTTTTCTGTAAAATGGAATAGTGTTGGTACCGACCTCATAGAATTGTTATGAGAATTAAGCAAACTGCAATGTGGCACATAGTAAGCTTCTAATAATTGTTCGTTATATCATACATACAATAGTACACACAACAGTTAAGAATAAACACTCTGCAGACATTGAATTCAATTCTGAGCTCTGCCATAAAATGGCTGTGTGACCTTGTGCAAGTTACTTAACCTGTCTGTGCCTCAGTACTCACTTATAATATACGGATAAAAATAGTTTCCTTCATTAGGTTGTTGTGAAGATCAAAGGATGAATAAGTATAAAACACTGAGCCTAGTTTTGGTGACACCATAAATACTATTCGAGGACAGGGCCTCACACAGTTCTAGGGGCACCATTTACATGGATCCCTCTGTCTGCACACCACCTCTTGCTTTATCTCTATAAAGCTCATCTCCTATCGTCATGTGGGTCCTTTGTTTAAGAACTGACATTTATTGACATTGCCAGTTCCACAGCTGGTCACCTTGCCCTGACACATGTCTCCTAGCTCATCCCTGCCTGCAAGTGGGTTTTCCTATGATGTGCTTCCCTATCTGAACTCCCTTCGAGGCTCAATAGAAGAGCCACACCTCTATGAAGTCTCCCCAGAGAACCTCTGCCCAAAGAGCTTTGTCCTTTACCATGAACTCCACACACCTACAAACCCCACCCATGGCTGAGCTTCTTCTGCCATCTGTGGCATCTCCCATTATTTTCTAGTTATCTCACATCACAGTGATAACAAAAATAATAATTCCTAAGATGTACTCAACACCCCGTGTCAGGCACTGTTGAGTACTTGATGTGTGCTAATGTGTTTAGTTCTCACGACAGCCTAAAATACAAACACTGTTATTATCCACAACTCATTGATCAGAAACACAGGCACAGAGAGGTCAACTAACTTGGCAAAGGTCACACAGCCTTTAAATGGTAGAGCCAGGATTTGAACCCAGCTAGCCTGGCTCCAAAGTCTGCCCTGTCCACACAGGCATTGCATCATCTTATCAGGAGATATCCCAGGAAAATGTGGGTTTGTCTCAGGACCCCGTCTCCCTTTACCTAGCAGTTTTTATTTCTCTATTGCCTCCTTCTAGCCCCTCTTTCTTTTCAATGAATAGTATTAACATCGTTAGGAATTGGGGAGAAACTGTGTACCTGATAGTTCATAAATATTCTTGAAGAAATGAGTAGAGGCATGATGGAGAACGATTGGAAATTTAAAAGCCCAGTTGCTGCTGCATTTGCAGTGAGGTCATTTTAGCTGTGCTGAAATGGGCAGGAACCCAGAAGGAGCTGAAGAAGCAAATGCACAGGGCTGGTTCCTGCCCACCTTCCCCTGGAGCCCGCTTTGGTTCTGTGCCCAGGAGGAGGGGAAGGTCCTTTCCTTGTATCCCTGCCTCCATCCTCTCTAAGCCTGGGGGAGGGGAGGGGGGAGCCACTGGCAAGCTTTCTCTGTCTACTCTTCATGGGCTGCAGGTGGGCGCCTCAGCCCAGGAGAAGATGACCACTGGAGGTCACCTTTGGCCAGCTCTTCCAGGTCGAGATTTCATTTTCTCCATTTTCCAGTGGGAATAAAGAATTGAGGACTTGTGGCTGGTAGTTGCATGCTAAAATCAAGACACATGTCAGCTCTCTCGTGCAGAGTATTTCCAATCTTTGTGAGCCTCAGGACCACTTGCCTCCACTCCCCCGAATCTGACTTAGTAGGTCTGGGGTGGAGTGAAGAAAACTGCCTGATTCATCAGCTCATCCCTGGACGTGAGGCCGCCTTTCGAGAAACACTGCATTTTAACTATTTCCTGAATCTTTAGAATGACTATCTCGAATTTTCAGGGCACATGTTTGCAAAGTGCAGCTTCCACAGCTCTGTCACCTACTGCCTCTATGTGTTCAGTAAGGATTCACAACTTTTTGTGAGAATAACCTACATTCTATTTTGAGCCGCACAATCATATGGGAAAAACCATACTGAAAGCAATAAAACCTCTGACGAGGTCCCCCGTGGCGGTGGTGACTACCCTTGGCCTTCCCAGATTTGAGAAGGGACGAAGGGCTGGCTGCCAAGTCATGGGGCCTGGCTTTTAATAAGGCAAATGCTGGAGTCACACCAAGAACTGAATCCCAGCACCTCCGCTCTTCCTGGTTGGAAATGTCACACACTCATTCTAAGCCTCAGTTTCTTGACATTGTGAAAAATAATGTACCAGGCACAACAAACGTTTGTGCCGTCTCTGGCAGTGGTGTGAACCCATGTGTCCAGCTGGCCTGGGGCCCACAGGGGGCTAGCCTTTCCGTCCTGAGTCTTCCTGTCACCCAAGTTCTGGGAACTGTGAGATTCCAGAACTTGTCTTTTCTCTTAAACTTTGGGTGCTGAGATCCCATGAGAAAACAAAGACCCTGCCAGGGGCTCCCAGAGCTCAGCTAAATATTTTCTTTAGCCAAGACAACACAGCCTCCAGCTGGAACTCCGTCTGCTTGTCCGTGTAGCAGTACCCAGAGGAATGTCTGAGCGACAATGGCCAGCTCTGTGCAGAGGGGATTTCCTGATGGCCAAGCTGCAGCCGGAAGACACAAGGTCACTAACTCCAGGAAATGCTCCACCTGTTGGACATGATGACTTTACAAATAACTACGGAGGTGAGGGTGGCAGCCTGAAGTAGGAGTGGGCAATCAGTCCGTAATGAGACATAGCATTTTACGGGTAGAAAAGAAAATTTCCAGGGAACCTGATGACAAACAAGGTGGTCCCCAAAGTCGCCGGCTGTCACCAGATCTCACCCCTCCATGGCAAGGCCCTATTACTCATTTCTTTTTGTCTTGACCTGGAATCCCAGATTTAACGTCTTTGCCTCCACGTTAAACAATTGTTTCAGCAAGGATCCTGTTGGAATGTCTCTTCGCATAGGTACATTAACACAGGTGTATTTGTACTAGAATAGTAAGATTAACTACCAAATCTTAAGCACTTGCTCTGCGCTAGTCACTGTGCTAAGACATACATGACGAGAACGTTTAATCCTCACAGCAAACTGATGAAGGAGCTCCTATTCACGCTCCTGTGATGTAGGGGACACCGGTTAAGGGAGATGAAGAAAAGTGACTAAGTTTGCAAAGCTAGTGAGGGTCAGAGCCAGGCTTCAGACTCAGGGCTGAGGCGAAGTTGAGAGTCGACAGCCTGGCTTCTCAAAGTGTGGCCATTGCAGCTGGGACAAGAGCAACAGCCAAGGCCCCACCCCAGACTTCCTGGATTGAAATCTGCATTTTAAGAAGGTCCACAGGTGGATTCATACCCACATTGAAGTCTGAGAAGCTACATCCGTCACACGTGGAAAGCCCATCACGCCATATTTTCCCACCCACGTTCTTAGCAGCACTAGTCACAACAACCAAGAGTTGAAAGCAACCCAAGGATCCATTGATGGATAAGTGGATAAAGAAAACGGGGGTTATACATACAATGGATCATTATTCAATCTTAAGAAAGGAAGGAAATTTGGACGCATGCTACCACATAGATACATTGTTAGGACATTATGATGAGGAAAATGAACCGGTCACAAAAAGACAAATACTGTGTGATTCCACTTACACGAGGTACTTCGAAGTGGTCAAAATCATAGAGACAGAAAGTAGAAGGGTGGTTGTCAGGTGCTGGGGAGCAGGGGGAGTGGGAAGTTGTTTTTTTAAATAGGGATATAGTTTCAGATGAAAAAGCTGTGCAGATGGGTTACACGACTACGTGAATATATTTAACACGCCTGAACTATATACACTTAAAAATGGTCAACGTGGTGAATTTATTTTTAAAAAGCTACAGTTTTTGTTGTTGTTGTTCTTTTTAAGGTCACCACATGTTGCATTTAAAATGGTGGGAGGTCAGTGTGGGAGCTGAGAGGAAACTTAGGGCAGTATAAGCTGATAAGGCAGGCCCAGCTGCACCCCTCCAGTGGGGGTCTTTGGCCTTTCAGCTGTATGAAGATACTAGGTATATCTTGAAGGCAGATCTAGGGAGGAAAAATGGGGCCCTTTGGGGTGGTGGTAGGACCTAGGAAGGTGAAGTTCAAATTTTACTAGCAGTCCTGGGAAGTCGGTGGCGTATCCCCTGCCCCACCTGCACCACCGGGCAGATGGAGAGGCTTTCTTAGGGCCACTGTGATGAGCGCCAGCCTGGCACAGTGGGATGGCACTGCTGTGGCCACAAACACTAGGAAACTCTGGAACCGAGGCAAGGCTAACCCCATGGCTGAGATCACCTCACGCTCTGGCTTTCTCCCCACATTCCTGGAGTAAATAGAGCTCTGCATTGACCATGTGAATCCACAGGAAATGTCAACATTGCTCTCCTCTCTGTGAGCAAGCTGCCGCACAGGACTGCACAGGTTATACTCTGCACACTGGAGTTTGGAAGAAGTGACATACAAAGTATGCCTCCCAGGTCATGAGAGATATAAACAAAGACAAACAAACAAACGAACCAAAAAACAGGTTAAACGATAAAAGACACAAAAACAGAAAATGGAAAGTGTATCAAGTCTTAAAACAAAATCCTAAAAGTAAGATCAAGCATTTCAGATATGACATTAAATGCAAATAAATTATACTCCACAATCAAAGTCTGATTTCCTCAGATGTGATTTAAAAGAAAAAAAGCCTTAAATGCATGTGGTTTATACAAGAACCCTTAAAGCAAAGTGATATATTAAAGGCTAAACAAAAAATAAAGGGCAAAGATCAGGCCCACACAAATACAAAAACAGGATTGACAGCTGGAATGGAAGGCAAATAATTAAAATTTAAAAGTACCAAGCAGGGAAAAAAGGGACATTTTTACAATGCTGAAATCTACCAATGAAGCTGTAACAATAGCGACAGATTAAATAAAGTAACACTAAACTGTCTTTTTAAAAAATCAGTAGAAAAAAAACCCAATACAGTATGAAAACTAATAATAGCGAAGAGTGATACAGCACTCAATCTGTGCCATGCACTGTTCTAAGGCATCTTATAAATATTGACTAATTTAATTCTCATTGCAATCATAGGAAATCAGCACTATTACTATCATTGTTTTACAGAGGAAGAAACTGAGACACAGAGAGAATTACATCAGTCTCCCAAGAATTCAGAACCTCTAACACACTCTCTCTCTGTAAGGAGTAAGCTAAGGAAAGAATAACTGAATAATTCTCACACGAAAAATAAGAGCGTACTTATCAACCCTTTAGTTAAGCTAAACTCCCATTAACTCCGGAAAGACAAAACGAACTGGATAATTTTGTCAGCAAAAAGCTTAGATGATATCTATGGCCCCATCAATTATATTAATCTGAGATTGTCATACATGTTGTCACGCAGCAGCCTAACCGTCTGTCCCCTCGTGCCTTTCCCTAAAGAAAGAAGAGTCT
This sequence comes from Rhinolophus sinicus, assembly GCF_036562045.2. NCBI lineage: Eukaryota > Metazoa > Chordata > Mammalia > Chiroptera > Rhinolophidae > Rhinolophus > Rhinolophus sinicus. Next base: position 93,443,472 of record NC_133755.1, read on the forward strand.
GTGAGACTGTTCCTTTCAGGGACTTTGCTTCACCTTTGTGCTTACACTTCACGTCTCTCTGTTTGGCCCCAAAAGATGGTTGGTCAGCCAACGATGGGTAAGATTCCTCACGGGAGGAAGAACCCAAGCCAGGAGCAGCCACATGGGGACCACCAGGAGAACTCACGGGGTCAACAAAGGTGGGCACAGCCCGCACCTTCCCCCGGCTGAGGAGAGCTTCTGCCTGTGTGGCTATATTCCTTCCCACAACCTGCTTGGGAAGTGAGCCAATGATGTAATAACATCAGTTCTCCTTCCATTCTTAGCAATAAGTTTTAGCATAAAGGATTGTTCCTGGGGAGGCACATATCGTCATTGTTAAGACATCATGGGACTTTCTATTCCAGCTGTTTACAGGCAAGGGTGATTGATTTGAATCAGTTTTCTGGTATGATGTATGAGACTCACAGACCGTGGAGAAAACAATGCTACTTCCTTGTGTGTTCATCAATAAAAGCCAGAAAGCGGCCCGATTCGGGGCTCTCAGTCCTTTGAGGCTGGGAGACTCTTGGCCCCTGTTTTATAACTTTCTTGATTTCCGTTTCTTTATTAACCCTTTGCTGCCCCTTCTCGTTCTCTTACTGCCTGTGTTGCACTCGACGCGACACATATACACACACAGATTAACACCTTTTGAAATGTGTTCTAGTGTGATGCTCAAATTAAAACGAATCCTTTGAGAACATGTGTCCTTCTCAGTCCAAAAAATCTGCTTTATTGTCATTGCTGTCAGTTTCACAGAGTGGAACTTCAGGCCTAGAGGTTGCAGTTTAATTAATTAAGCCTGAGGGATGTCCCCTTGATACTACCACTGATTTCAGAGTTGTGGCCCCGTAGATACACTAATATCCTTTTATGTTCACTGCTCTCTACCCCTATTTGCAACATTGTCTCAAAGGCTCTAAAAAACATTTTTTTAAAGCAATTTCCGTTTGTGACGTTCCCAGGAAATCAGAAAAATGTGACAAGGGAAAATAGGGCAGATGTGGATTTACTCACCCAAGGATGAACAATAGACTCTAAATTCAAGTTCAGTGTAACTTGGGAAGAATAAATCACAACGACCACAAAGCACAAGGTGGTTCTCCCAGGAGATTTCATTTCTTCAAGTTTGCGTTGCTTTGCCTAAAATGGAAATGTGATGGTTTAGAGATAGAACAATTTATTTATGAAACATGGAAAGAATTTGCAAACCCTGTCTTGAAAGTCACACTATAAAAGGACCTTTTCAATAGAGGGGAGAAAGGAAGGAAGGAGCATAAAGGTATCGACTCTTCAGAACAGTCTGTGCTCCAGACCCTTGGGTGTGGAAATGTCAGCAAGGATGAGGGTTGGGGAAGATGGGGTTTAATCCCTGTAAATAAGACTAAGGTGGCAGACAGTTGGGTATATATACATGGAGAACAAGAGAGAAAGACTGAGAAAAGAGAAAGTGGAGAGAGAGGGAAAGCAAGAAAAAGGGGAAGACTATTCAGTAAGAAATACTTTTAACATTGTGATCTAGTATACATAATATATGTATATGAACAAAAGATTTCAGAAAACAATACTTACCTTTGCTACATGCAACACATTCTGATATTTTCTATTCTAGTCTATCCTATCTTTCTTTTCCTTCTGGTAGCAACCCATTAAATTGACTTCACGACTGTATTAATGGACTACAACCCATAAGAATGGAAAATCCTGGACTTAAGTCATAAAATATAAGTTGTATTTTATGATAAAACTCTATCAAATTATATCATGTAATATAGAATATTAATATAATATATCCCATCCTATGTATCGATTTGTGATAGCTGTCTTTTTACAATGCTGGTGATGCAAAAAGATTTTGGTGACCAGATTACTCATGGTGGCCTTTAAAAAGTAGAGTATCAGATGGAAGAATCCCAACCCTCGTGGGTCTGAGGACCAAGACAAACTACTTTGTGCAGCCTCCTTTCCTTACTGACTTTTCTATGTCCACGTATTTTTCTGGAGAGAGGACTAGACTAAGAGACAGAGGTAGAGATTACTGTAAACTAACCATGCATCCTTGAGTAAGTCACTTATCTTTTCTGAATCCAAGCTCCCCCCATCTGTGAAATGGGGATCATTATACCTCCTCTAATTCTCTCATGGACTTTTCTAAGACTCACATGCAATTAAAAGCCATGAAGAACTCCAGGGATGAAGTCTGCCATGGTTTTCACTCTGATTGCTGGTGGAATCCAGAGGGCAACCAATCAGGAAAGGCGGGCCTTGGCCCAGCCATTGCAGAAAGTGCCAGGGGACTGTGGCCAGGATAACACACAGATGATAGCCAAGACTCACATGCCAGGGAGAATTGTGTTTCAATCACCAGCTGCCTGCCGCCTCCTTTTCCTCTTCCCCAGTGGAAAAGAGGGAAGCATAAGGCCCTGGAAAACTGACCCAATTGGCAAATCTGGCAATGAAATACATTTTTTAAATTCTGCAACTCAGTGGATTTTTGAAAATGCTGTGCGATTTAGGTTACAGGAATAGATACTTAAGACCAGATGTGTCTGCTGTAGAGAAATCATGGCAACTCTTTGCTTAGCTCTCCATTGAAGGTTTTCCCTCCCTTGTTGAAAAGGAATGGACTTCCGTGGGTATTGGGAAGGCTGATTTAGCCTGGTGATAGCAACTGTTCCTGGGATGAATCAAGCATTCAGGAGACAATTTATTCTTTTCAGGACCCAACTTAGTGCACTGTACTAGCTGGTTCTGTATTGAGGCAGTTTGTCAGACTTAGTAACTGAATGGTGAATGAGCCTTCCTTAGTATGCGACACCCAGGGAGGGACTCAGGTATAGGTGGGACTCAAGTTGACTCCATGTCTTTCTACCATTTCCCAATGTTGGCCTTTTTGTCGAGTTAGCAAGAATTATAACGTCCCCAAATGGTTCCTTCTGGTCCTTTTGTATAGGTCACCAGACACGACTGTCCATGGCCCCCGTCTTCCCTCAGCCTCCTCCATGACAGTTCTTGATTAAGTCAACATTCGTTTGTCTATTGTCTTATTTGTTGACATCAAAAATGACAAGTCAATAGACATAGAGATGTAGGGAGGACCCCACGCTGTGGAAGTGGGGTGGTTCTCTGGATGCAGGAGAATAATAGCTACGTACACTCATCACGGCACACGGCATAGGTACACGACAAGGGTGAGGGGTTTTCCACCTGAAAGGAGAATGCCACCACTTTGAGAGAGAGGTCATTTCAAACTACTTGACAACCTGTGTGTCGTTAGCCTGACGAACTCGAACAGCGATACCAGCTGAAGATCAGGTCAGCTTTTCAGGTGGCTGCTACATTTGGGGAGAGACCTAAAGACAAACTTTTTCTTACCTACATCTTTAACCCTCCTGCTGTTATCTGTGAGGAAGCCAGGAGAAGCTACTTAACTTGGCTAACAGAGGAAAAAATCCAAATGTATCCCGTTAAAAGCACAGTAATTATTCTACGTTCAATGCAATGTGTCTTCAGCAGGGCTCCCTTCATTGTAAATCCCCTAGAAGTTCATATTTATTCCAAATTCCTGGAGTAAAGGGCAGACAATGACTAGGAGGCACAGAGACAAACAGAGGCAGAGAGAGAAAGAAAATGATCTGATACTATTCCCCATTTCTTCCTCTTTTAAAAGTGTAAGTCCTGAGCACTGACTCTACTAAAACTCACCAACCAGGATGAGCAAGATGAATCTTCGAAAAAGCTGGGAACTATGTTTCCCCGAAATTAAGACCGGGTCTCATATTAACTTTTGCTCCAAAAGACGCATTAGGGCTTCTGTTCAGGGGATGTCCTCCTGAAAAATCATGCTAGGGCTTATTTTCCGGTGAGGTCTTATTTTGGGGGAAACGGGATTATCTCGTACCCAGTACTAACCCAGTGGTGATGAGCCACTTCCTGGCCTCCTGTAATTCTATTTTCCTTTCCGTGAAGTTAGAAGAGAGAAAGAGGGAAATCAGGCACTCTGACATCATATGCTATAAATAAGCCGTCGGGATTCTCAGCAGCACTGCATTTCGAGGATGAGACTCTGGGTTCCTTGAAGCAGTCTGCAAGGACAGCCCCTAGAGAGTGACTACGCATCAGGAGAGGTCTTTGTGACGGGTCTGAAACATACCAGGGAATTAACTCTTCTCCCAAATCTTGGAAACCACCAGTGCTTAAGATCAACTGCTCTCGTAGAAACGCTTCATCGGCCTTAACCTGCCCAGACTTTCAGTAGGAAGAGGAATAAACGGGTTTGCGTACCTTGCAAGTTCAAAGCATGTTCACAAAAGGACCACATCTGTGAGGTCTGATCACCCAATGTCATCATCAAATTGTGATGCTAAGCTCTTTCTAAATAGGTCAATAGTGGGACTCTTTCTGGAAATGATTTATTTCCTAAGCTCTGCCTTCCCATGCACGCTCTCTGGTACCCTCAGCCCGTCTCCCCAGGAAGCCTAGCCCTGATCACCTCCTTGGCTCCTCTTGGGAAGCAGAAAGGTAAGAAGTGAAAGTGAGCCCATGTTTGATCGGCCTCTGCTCCTGGCTTCAGTCTGTCCCACGGCAGCTCCCCTATCCCTGTGGGGCAGGCCCCTCCCCTACCACCACCCTGGAAGGAAGTTCCCTGGAGTATTTGTGCCTCCTCTGCCTCAGTGGTTCTTATCCCTGTCTGAGCATCAGAACCATCATCTGGGGAATTTCTTTCTTTGTTTATTTGTTTGTTGTTTTACTACCATCCCAGTCAATTTAATCACATTTTCGGAGGAGTAGGGCTTTTAGCTAAGAGTCTGTATGCATCTCAGATGCTTCTGATGTATAGGGAGGTTTGAGGTCTTCAGATCCATGTTTTCAGCATTCCATCAATCTCTCGGCACCCCCTGCACACTCCTGCTGCTTTTCATCACCAGCCTATAGCTCTCCCTCTACTAAAGAAACTATGTAGAAACAGAATATTCAGGGGGATGCATTTAGGAGGTAATCAATCAATGATGGGTGAATGAATGGATTAGTGGGAGTATGGACTCGGAGGTGATCTACCCAATATTTGCAGTTCAATAGCCTAGGCTGTTATCTGAGCTTGTGTTATATATCTCATATGGTATCAAATGTGTTTTGCACCTATAGACCAACAAATACAGACTGCTTTTATAGGCCTAAAGTTGTGCTACGCATTCACTAATCGAAATGAGTCATGGTCTTTGCCCCTAAGAAGCTCTCAATCTCGTTGGAAGGTATGAAACATAACAATTAAAATAATATAGACTCAACGGAAAATAAGCTTAAAGACACTACTTACTAAAAGCCTACTATGTAGACAGTGCTAAGTGTAATAAATACCTTAATTCAATTATTTACCTCTCACAATATTCTGTGAGATAGATACTTTAATCCTAATTCATAGATGAGAAAATGAAGGCCCAGAGAGGTTACAGAATTCATCCAGGCCACCCAGCTAGTGGGTAGCAGAGTGAGACCACCCCCGAGTTGGCCTCTCTCCAAAATGAGCTGCAGCGTGCACATTAGCATGACAGGAGTTGAGGAAAGCCGGAAGTCAAGTGAGCTTTGGAATGACCAGGGTCACTGCCAGACCCTGAAGGAGAGGTGATGCTTCAATGTATAATGCAGAAAGGAAAGAGAATTTCAGGCAAAAGAGAACAACATAAGCAGAGGCCACCATCTTTGTTTCAAAGGGAATGAAGCAGTTCAAAGGGTGATGTTTAGCAGCCCCTTGAGCCTCTTGTGGAAGTTCCCTTGAGCAGCTTGTCCAACCCCTGTGACAACAGCTCAGCTGTGGTCCTCAGGAGGTCACTGTTTTTCTGAACAATCACCGTCACCAAAAAAGGCAGAGCTAGTTCCGTTCTAACTTGGAAAAAGAATGAATTTGATGGCCTTAGGCTCAGGTGATTCTCTCCTTCCTGTAGTAGGATACAGTGGAAAGAGCACCGCTTTGAAGCAAAACAGGCTTGTGGTTCTGTTTCTAGCAGCACCACTTAATAACTGCGGGCGAGACACTTAACCCTGCTGAGCCTCAGTTTCCTGACATGAATAAAGAGGGTCATAGGACCTGTCTTGCAGCATTGTTGTAAAGGTGAGCTTGTGCCCTCGAAGAACACAAGAGCCAGGTCATAGCTGGAGTTTGTTACGGGCTGAGTTGTGGCCTTCCAAAAGTGATACGCTGAAATCCTAACCCCCAGGGTTTCAGAATGGGACCTTATTTGGAGACAGAGTCTTTACACAGGTAATTAAGTTACAATGAGGTCATGAAGGTGGGCCCTACTCTGATATGACCAGTGACTTGTAAGAATTGGGGATTAGGGCACAGACTGCACAGAGAAAGGACCCTGTGAAAACACCATAAGAAGACGACTGTCTGCAAACCAAGGACAGAGGTCTCCAAAGAAATCAACCCTGCCAACACCTTGATTTTACAACTCTAACCTCCAGATTGGTGAGAAAATAAATGTCTCTTGTCTCAGCCACCCAGTCTATGGGACTTTGTTATAGCAGGCCCAGCAAACTAATACAGAATTCCAAAAAAATTATCAGAGGTGTAGGGGTTGGCCTCTGAAGGTCCCATTACTGTTCAGAGTCTAAAATTCCTCATAATTATTTCAAATACAATGTAACCTTATTTAGGCTTATGAGCCCAATCATAGCTATCTCTTGCATTTATCCAACACACCTCTGACTTTCTACCAGTCCATTCCTCACTGCCCCTGATATATGCCATTGCAATGGCTTCCATCCTTTTCCTTTCTGGCCATCATCTACCTGAATGCAAGACTGATCTTCCAGTAGCTCTCTTCTCAGGTGTTATTCCCTGTTTGGTTCCCCCATTGCTTTCAGAATAAAGGCAATAGCTTTCATTGATACTGAAGGCCCTCTATGACCTGGATTTTATTTTTCAGAGCTGCCATATTTAATAAGCATCTATCATATTTTCACTACTGAAACTGGTTGCTCTTTCATAATTTAAAATAGTGCAAGAGATTTTCCAGTGTCCATGCAACATTAAAAATACAAAAACTAATATTTGAGAATTAATCTGGGGTGGGGGTGGGGGAGGCGATTATTAGTATCAAACTATTTTCGGTGTTTAGCAAAACCAAAATAATTCTGCCATTTACTTGATTTGCTAGTCTCCTCCTTTTCCGGTCCTTTACCCCCAGGATAATCACTGCATATTGAAATTCTATTCACCCTTCAATGCCCAGGCGAAAAGCTGCCTCCAGCTGGAGGTTCCCAGATCTGTTCAGCTATAAACAAACAGTCCCTGCTCCTCTGAATACCCACACTTAATCTAGGCCCTTAGCCTACCTCCTTGTATTATACGGAGGGTGCCAAAAAAATGTATATGCATTTTAAGAAAGGAAAACTGTATTACAATCGTAATATTCAATATATACCAATAACAAAAGAGGAATACAAGTCACGTTTGACTTCTGCAATTACAAGAGGTGCTCAAAGTGGTTTCCATCAGCGTCCAGACACTTCTAATGATGGCAAACTACTGCTTGAGCAACGTTGACCAAAGTGTCCACTTGTATACATTTTTTTTGGCACCCCTGGTATTTATTGCTGTAAGTATTACATGAAGCAAATCTATTTATCCCTGACCCATGAATTCATGTGTGTATTCATTCACTGGACAAACATTTATTAAGTTCTGCTAAGTGCCAAGGTGCTCTGTTAGGTGCAAGGAAATAGCAAAAACAAGCAAACAAACAAAAAAACACAAGAGAATGGTCCCTGTCTCCATGGAGCTTAGAGTCTAATGGAGTAGATGAGACTTTAATTAAAGAATCGACTACTCAATTCCTTGTTTCACTATGACTGTGCTACCAAGGAGAATAGTCATCATACTAATATTTATTGAGCATTTACTATATGCCAGTCACTCATCTGAGCACTGACTGTATTAAACCCTTTAATCCTCACAGCAATTCCAACGAAGGGGTTATAGGATGATATCTAATTAATAGTATGATAACAAATTATCTGAGCCACAGAGTGGTTAAATAACTTACCCTAAATCATGCATCTGGTAAGTGGCAGAGCCAGAATTTGAACCTTGGAAGTTTGACTGCAGAGCCCATCATTTTAACCACTGTGTGAACTGTCTAATAAAGCCTATTAAGAGAGGGATATTATCTAGTCTTCAGAATTTGTGGAAGGTGTCCCAGAAGTGTTTCATTGAGCTGAAATCTGAAGCATGATTCGGACTTAGCTAAAAACAAAAGAGGAGGTTGGAGGGTGGGGAGGAAGAAGGTACCAGGCAGAAAGAAGATAATGTGCGAAGGCCCTGAGGTGGGAAAACACATGGCATATTCAAGGAGCTGTAAGCAGGCCAGAGTGGCTGGAACACCAAAAGAAAGCAGGAGACGGTTTGAGATGGGGCTGGTGAGGTGAGCTAGAGCCAGGCAGGTAAGCCCTGTAATTATAACCACAGGAGTGGATAAGATTGATTAGGAAGACAGTAGAGAGAGTAGAGAAGAAGACCTAGCACCGAGTCCCACAGAATTCTAACGATCAAAGGTCCAGTCAAGGAAGACAATTGAGCCAAGATGTTTGAGAACTAGAGACCAGAGAGGAAGGAGGGAAACAAGGCTAGATGAGAGTCTGGAACCAGGGAAGGTCAATTCAAGAAGCAGAGTGTGGTCAGCTATGTCCAACAGAGCGAAAGACCTGTTAAGAAGACTGAGATTGCACATTAGATTTGGAGACATGATATGTTCTTAGCAAGGGGGATCTCCTTCGGGTGATGGGAGAACACATCGTATTGGGAAGAGTGGTAGAGTGTGGGAGGTGAGAACTTAGAGATGGTGAGCACATAAAACTCAAGAAATGGTTGCAAAGTGGAGGAGAGTGGAGAGTCTTCCCATATGTGAACTGCTAAGTATTCATGTCACATCACCTCCTGGTGATGGTATATGCATGGCTTTCTTTTTAAGACAGGAACTCATTGTATTGCATGCTAGGACAATATCAAATGAAGCCCGGCCTTTTACTAAACCTTGGCCTGTGGCTGGCTAACTAGACAAGTTATTGTATCCTCTGAAATGAGCCAAGGGCATATTTCCCTATGCTCTACTCTCCATGTTCTGGGGTATAGACTATATACTCAAGCAGCTATGTTTTAAACATTTACTTCTGATCAAAATAGAGACTAGGGGAGAGACTGAAAATAGCAATGTATATATACCATTCTAGTACTAGAGAATAATTCAAGACAGATGGCAAATAAAGGATGGTAATACTGAATTTCAAGGACTTTCATTGCAAACTTTATTGTGCTTATTTCTCTTTGCTTATCTCCATGAGGCAATGGGTTGCAGTAAGGATAGAGCGTCTTCCATAACCCTCCTCCTGAATTACAGAATTACAGCTTAACAATCCTTAAGTATAACTTTGAGAGCCTGCCTTCGTAGATCTGTATTTCCAGCAGCAGAGGTGGTAAGACTTATCTTTGTTTACCATATTTAATTAGATGATTCATCCCTCTCACATGCAGAACTATAAGCTAAATATTTATTTAACACAAGCATGAAACACAATACCAATTAAAGACCTGCCTCGAAAAAAATTTTTTTTTCTATTTAATTTTCCTTTGCCTTGCAAAAAGGTCCTGCAGTAGCATTGTGTCAGAGCGGCTCAGTACTATCAGATTCCAGAGGACCATTTGTTTGTACACAATGGGGCCAAGTTTTCCAAAACACACTGCACATGTGTGCAGCGTTGATAACCTTTTATCCGTCTTTCCTTGTTGTAAATCACTGGAGGATTTTAACCTTTTAGTAAGAGATTGCCATCTTTATGAAAACATTAAGTTCCTAGCTGTGCCCTTATCTCATCTATCTTACAACTTTCATTTACCGCATGGAAAGGGTCTCCCGAAGTCCTGGTGAACCAGTGCCAGGGGTGCATTCCGGTTACCGGGAGGGTAGCCCTGTGCTTGGCTGCCGTGGTATAGAGAGCATCAGAGGGCTTGGGTGTCAGTCCAACCCTTACAGTACTATGGTTCTACCCTTTACGAGGTGAGATTCAAAATAACACTGGAGTAATTTCATAATAATCATAAGGGACCAATCAGAGGACCTGGGGGCCCTCATTGCTGGATAGTGGGGAGGTCTGAGAGAGGGTCCATGGCGAGGGGCTGGGTGGCTGAGGCAGAGTGGAGGGGGCACTCTGGGTGCTCCAGGGGCTCAGGGTAGCAGTTATTTACCACATGGTTGAAAATACTCCAACATTTTCATCCTTGGCAGGGCCGTCTTAGCCCTCTGTCTTTCCTCCTTTCACAGCCCTCATCCACCTCATCCCCCTGAGTCTGGCCATTGCCATTCTTGGCCAGCAGCTTCATGTCTCTGAAATTTTCATTTCCTTCTCTAGGGAGTTTGTTCGACTTTAAGAATGATATGTGTGTGCTACTCAGAAAGAAAAAAAGTGCTACTTCTTTTCTCCCCAAAATACAGTACCCTGAAAAGTCATAGTCACTCCAAAGTTTCCTTAACCCGGACAGCATGAGTTTAGTCCTCACCTCCTGGTGAAAAGTGTTTTGTGAAGACAAACCCAATGACGTTCTTCACTGGTCCTCATCCTCCCTGGTTTCTTATGCCATTTGGCGCCTCCTCCTTCGTGGAGCCCCCTTTTCCTTCTCCTGGGTCACTCTTTGCCCTGCTCCTTCTGTGAGTCCATCCTCCTTAGTCCACCACCGCCTCACCGCGGGCCTGCCAAAACCTCTCCTGTGTCCTTGGCTTCTCTCTCCCGACACCTTACCTCTTAGGGACCGTGTCCACTTTGATCGTTTTAATTATTCATTTGTGTGACAATCCCCAAGCTTCATTTTCACCCTGATCTCTTTGCTAAACATTAGGAGCGTCTCTCTGATTCTACTGTGTCCAACTGCATCTAAATTCCGCTTCTCTCACACTGAACGTGTCTTCTTCTCGCCCACTGCCTTCTCCTAACACACCTTCACCAACGTCTGACTTCATTCTCCAGTTTCTTGGCTCACAGGTATTCTTGGACACAAGAATCGAGGGCACAAGTGGGGACAGCAAGTCACTCACTAAGTCCTATTCATGACCCCACGGCTGATGTTTTCTTTTTCTCAGCCACCACATTGGTTTGGATTTTATCATGTCACACTTGCATGACAGCAGTGATCTCCTCAATGGGATCCCTTCCTCCCTCTTCCCTGTCCGATAACCCACCATGCCACCAGCTGATTAATTTGTCTAGAACTCTGTTTTACATAGATTGCTACTATACCACATTCAAATGCTTTAAAACTTCTCAAATGCCCAGAGAATATTTAGGCTAATTGACCTGACAAGCGTGATCAACACAACTTGATAAAAACCCAGCTCTGCCACATTTTTCTTCCATAACACTTTGATGCAGTGCTTTTGTTGTCCCGTCTTCTGCAAAATACGTCATAAATGCCAAACATAAATATCGGTCAACTGGATTGCTACCCCTCAGCTTCTTTTTGGACAATTCTGGCAATTGGAATGTCCTGTTCCTCCTTTCTGAGCTCCACTCATCATTTCAGATGCTCCTACTCACTTAGTAGCAATTACATAATTTTTCGAGCCCTTGCTCTGTGCCAGCCATCAGGCTAAACACTCTACATGCACTAGGCTTATGTAATCCTACAGTCCTATACTGTTAGGTATCATTATCCCTATTTTCAGATGAAGAAACTGAGGCTTGATTAGATTAAATAACACCCAGGTCACACAGTAAGTAGCAGAGTCTGCTGCCAACGTATGAACTCTTAACCTTCATAGCACACTGCCTCTTTTTTCGTCTTCTTCAGAGATACAGCTTTCTCCTGAATGCACTGTATTTCTCTCCTTAGGTACTCCGGTGGCCCTGCCATGGGGGTCTTTTTGCAGTACTGTTGTGGATTTTGTAGCACAGTGTAGTAATTAGGCGTAAGGACTCTTAAGTCAGATTGTCTGAGCTAGAATCCTGACTCTAGCTTGCGAGCTTTGTGTGTCTCAGGCAACTTACTTAAACTTAAGTGTCCCCTCATCAAAATAGGGATTATCGTAGCACCTGCGGTATAGGACGATTGGAATAACTAAAGGAGTTAACAACCTTTATAAAGCACTGAACTGAATGCCTGGCACATAGTAAGCACTCAATAATTATTAGCTGTTATTATTAAAATTTCCAACGCCTGTGCCTTGCCTCCCATTAAGAGTATAAGCTAACTAAAGGAAAGGGTTCTTTGCCTTTTGAATTCTACAGCCCTTAGCAAATCTCTCCAGTGTAGGTGCCTCCACTAAGCTGTGAGTTTAAAGGTTTTACTGTTGTGTTTACCTTTGAGGAAATAGGCAAGATTCCAATTGTTTTAACGATCATGACCAGAATCATACAATGTGAGCTGAAATGCTGAGCTGACAAATAACTGGTGAATCCATAGTGTACCCACAGCCAATACAGATATTTAACTCAACAAGCCTTTCTTGCGACACCTATTCTGTGCCAAAATTCACAGGTACAGGGGGAAATGCAGAGGAGCCGAGAGAGCCCGTCCTGTTTCTCTCTACAGAGGAGACAAAGACTGTCCTGACGAGCCATACCAACTTGAACTGTATCAGGAAATGTCAGGGTGGAAAGGTTCTAGGGACCCATTTTATGATTAAAAAACAGTCCTGAATTATTGTCCATCCATATTTAGATCCATCCAGAAAGTGGTGGATCAGCAAAAGACAATTAGTGTGTCTCTTTCCCCTTTTTCTTGGAATTGGGACAAAACATGTTAAAGTGACACTGAGTAAAATGTATAACCTCCCGTAGTCATTTGGCACTTGAAGAGCACATCCTGTTTACCTAGAACATTTAATCTGATTTTGTAAAATCCACACGTAACAGGAGCCAGGGTATCTGCAGTGAAGGCGGTGGGGTTGTTTCAGTTTAAATTCGAAAGGCAACGCCATGGCCGAGGGAGCTGAAACACTCCTCGTCATTGTCACATGCAGACGGGAGCTATGTCTGCGCGTCTCATAAACAGCAGTAACCAGAATCCTAGAACATGATGCTCACAGCTGCTGGCCCTGCGGCCCCTACTTCTAGGCTCCGTGAACAGGTGTTGCTCCTGCTTTTCAACTTAGCCATTTTATCTCTGACAGTTCGGACAACTTTTGTTTCTGAATTACACTAGTGGTACATGAAAATATTTGTACTATAACAGGATATCTGTTTCAGTTCGGACTTAATGGTTCTAAACCCAACACCCAGACACTTCCTTGGTAATTGAATCAGAATTCTGGGGAAGGAGCCTGGGCCCAGAATTACTATTATTATTATTATTATTATTATTTTAATTAGGTACTCCGGTGGCCCTGCAACTTTTAGAAAAGAAAGACCAGAAACATTGGCCTTTTATGAAAGGAAAAACTGAGCTGCTGTGCAATGGCATGGCCTGGCTTTCTACAATGCATAAGAAAACACAATTTAAGCCAGCCACACATCTCAGAGCTTTTCCTCCCTTCTAGAATGCCCTAGGCCAGTCTGCCAAGCTCTTAATGCCAGCACGCCTCCTGATTTCCTTCCCCGTGCCCCCTGTAAACTCCTTTCCCCTCAGTCGTTGGGTGGCAGGAAGGCGCTTACATTTTACGTTTCAGAGATCACCCCTTGCCCCAAGGACCGAGCGTGTCCCGTGCTTCTCCTGCTATACACAGGAGCAGACTCCACGTTCATCAGCACACCCGCAACATGCCTGGTCATGGAAACACTCCTGTAGTGATTCACAAAGGCTCCGATCTCTATGGTATTTTCTGGCTCAGAGATGGGAAAACTCATTTAAAAAAGAAAAGGGGGAAACAAAAAAAACTCTCTTTGTTACAGAGAATAATAAGTATCCCAGCTAGTGGCCTGATACTCAATCTCCCTAAACACAATCTCAACTTAACCAACAAGCTGCACAGCGCTCTTGAACACACACGCTTTATGCTCCCAACATACATGCCACAGCTACATATAAAAAAGAAAGTCAGGCAAAGAGGATCATCACTGGCAGATGCTTTAAAAGGAGTGTCAGAGTGACGGGTGTCCCTGAGGTCTTGCTGCAAAAGCAGACAGACCACAGGAGGAGAAATGCCTGTTACCTGTCCAGCACCGCGGTCCCCAGCTGGCTCCTGCTCTGACCAGACTTCTAAAAGCTTCCAGGTTTCTACTACGAGGCCATTTGTCCTGCAGCCTCCTTGAAGGCCTCACGTCCGGTGAAGGGACAGCAAAGCAGGACTCATTGCGGGGCTCAGACAGGACTGGTAGCTGTGCACCAAGCTTGGCCTTTCCCGGACCAGCACCTGCCTGCAGCGGTCCTCTGAGCCTCACAGAGCCATTCCTGAGAGCCTGCTGCTGTTTGAAAAACAAGAAGTGATTTTCTGGTCCTCTTCCCCGGATGGTGTGTGCGATTTCCTTCACGCCCATAGGAAGTCCTTCAGGTCTTTCTTATCTGGAAACCTCCCCACTGAGTGGCTGGACTTGTTTGGCCAATGCCCCTTAGTTCTTGCTTTCCTTTCGCCAAAGAAAAAAAAAATCAGAAAAATGAAACCAGAGCAAACCCAAAATGGGTTAGAGCTAATGACCGGTGTAGGATGCCTGATTTAAACCTTTGAAAGATGTCCACCAAATTAGACTGTGATTCCAGAGGGAAAATGAAGATTATCGATGAGTTCCTTGTCTCTAGCAGTGCCAAAAAGGCAGAGAATAAAAAAATTCCCCGGGCATAACAAGACCTACAGAAGTGACTTAATCCCAGCCCAGAGCTTTATGCAAGGCTGCGGTTCAAATATGTCACAAGAAGAGACGGCTAGTTCTCCCAGATTTCCAAGGAAGCTCTATGAATACTTGTGCATCCAACTATAAATTCTGTTACGCTCAAAATATCATCTCCATAACACTAATATACAACGATAAGGAGATACATGAACAATAATCAGAGTTTTTGAGCTGGAAGTGACCTACCTACCCTCATTTTACAAGTGGGGAAACTGAGGCCCTAGGAGAAACAAAGACTTGCCCAAGGTCAGACAGAACACAGATGGGAAGTAATTGATTATCATCCACTTGTCCTTAAAGTTCAGTGTGGGGAATGCTGTTCAATTGCCTGCCCTGGAGGCCTGTCCACAGAAAGTTTGATGAATGAGGCCTGGCCTGGAATCCAGGAATCTGCATTGCAAATACCTGCTCCAGGTGAGTTTGAGGCAGACAGTCCCCAGACTGTATTTAGAGAAACCATCATAGTGTCGAAGCAAGGACACCAGAGTCAGACTGTAGGGATTCAAACCACAGTCCCCTCAATTTCTATTTATGTGGCCTTGTACACATTAGGAGACCTCACTGAGAGTCAGTTTTGTAACATGTAAAAGTAGATAATAATACTGCTGAGCTTATATAGACTCCAGAGATAGCGTGACAGAGGAAGAGCTCGAGAACTGTTCATGACTATCTGGAGACCTGGGCTCTAATCCTCTAAGCTCAGACGTCTTCCCTGTTCCATAACGTCTCCCGCTCTTCTTGCCTGTCTTCTCTCCCGACAAAAGCTATCACCCTTAGTTAGACATGTCAGCGACCATCAGCAGAATCAGGCTTGAGACAAAATTTAAGTGTTTTGATACAAAGAGGATGAACTTTATTAGAAAAATATTATTTTTCTAATTCTCAGTACTGATTCTCAATTGTATTGTCCAGCCCACTCCATGCAGACATTGGGAGACAATGGTGGCTGCCCACCCACCGTGACCCTCTTGGCTGACTGTCCTGGTCTGGCTGTGGGCACTCCATCACAGCAAGATGCTAAGAGGATGACTTGAGGTTGGTCTAAAACACTGATCTCACTCCCTTGGGGCGTATTGGGGTAAGCTTGGACACGTGGCCCATCGTGGATGCATATTACCTGTGGATTTACTGTTCATGGCCTTCCTTATTTAATCCAGTTCCGACTGGGTTTTGTATTATTTGAAGCTAAAAGTAACTATAGTAAATAGGTGATTCCTTCTAGTGCATTTTCATTTCGGTTATTGCATTCTTCATTTCTGAATGTTTTTTTTATGGTTTCTATGTTTTTTGCTTTTGTTTTTAATGCTTGCTATCTCTCTGTTGAAGTTCTCATTAAGTTCCATGAGCATCCTTATAGCTATTGTTTTAAACTCTGTCTCTGGTAGGGTGCTTGCCTCTATTTCATTTAGCTCTTTTTCTGAAGTTTTCTCCCATTCTTTCATTTGAAGTGACTTCCTTTGTTTCCTCATTTTGGCTGCCTCTGTGTTTGTCTCTATATATGAGGTACATCTTCTATGTCTCCTAGTCTTGACCAGGTGGTCTTGTCCTGTGGGGCCCAGTGGCACAGTCTCCCTGGTCACCTGAGCCGAGTGCTCCAAGAATGTCCTTTGTGTGGGTTGTGTGTGCTATCCTGTTATTGAGCCTCAATTGCTCTTGGCATGTCAGTGGGTGGCACTGGCCTTCAGACTGACTGGCTGTGGGGTTTGGCTACATCCACAGCTTATGAGCTGCTGTGTCACATGCTTACCGCACTGAGTGGGATTCGCCCCAGCAGGCACTGGTGCTTGTTGAGACCTCCCTTTGTGTGTAATGCATGTGGGGGTGGGGGGGCTAAATGGGCAGTGCTCTGCTATAGTCTGAGCCAATCTCCAAGTGTGTTGGTTCTGGGTCCTCTTGGGAGGGGCTCCAGTACAGTTCCATGTCACCCACTGCCTGTAACCGGCTTGGGGCTACCTGGTAGGAGATACAAAGTGATCCACAGTTGTTCACTGCCTGTGCTGAACCTGGAGGGGCATGGGAGACACCACACTGTGAACTGAGGATGGCTGCCACCAGTACCAGGTTTGGGGTAGCTCTGCAAAAAGCCAGGACACCCCAAGGCCTGCTGCTATCTGCTGGCTCCCTTAAGGTTCAGCCACTGATAATGCCTCGTGCAGTACATGAGTTGGGTGAGTCAGGGTCTCAGGGAGTCATTAGAGTGGGAAGAACTGTGGTCACAGGTTAATGTAAATTCTGGTTTGGTGCCAGTGCTGAGCCTGGAGTGACTCAGCAAAAGTCTCAGAGCAGTTGCCACCTGCCTGGGTCTTGCCAGACTTCAATAGTTTTCCAAGAGTGAGTACATTGTGGGCAGGGCTGGCTGTTCGAGGAGAAAGTGCCTCCAGCGGTGCAGATGGGTGGGGCGGGATCCCAGTGAGTCAGCAGAGCTGAGCATGGAATTCATCAGACTAATCAGATTCAGGTTTGGCCGGAGGGGGCGGGCTCAACACAGGAAAGATGGCGCCCGCCTGCGGGATGCACGAAAGGTGGGTCCCTCACCAGAAAAATGCTGGCTGTCCTCCAGTTCTCTCCCTGAAGCCACACACCTCAGTCTGTCCTGAAGTCACCGTCCCTCTACTGGAGCCCAAGGTAAGGTAAGTGCCTGCGAGCGAGTGAGTCTGTGCGTGGGCCATTTAAGAGGACATTTGGGTTTCCCGCAGCTTTCCCGCACAACTGAGTGGTCGGAATCCCCACTGTTTTTTACAGCCAGATGTTGTGGGGGCTCTTCTTCTCGGCACCAGGACTCTGGGCTAGGGAGCCTGGTCTGGGGAGCTGGGGGTCCCCTGTTCCTCTGGGGAGGACCAAGGTGGCTGAGATATCCCTCCTTATTCTCAACCACCACACAAAGATGTGGCGCCCTTTCTTCATCTCTGCCCCTCCTACTGGTCTCGACGTGGCTTCTTCTTTATATTTTCAGTTATAAGACTTCTGTTTGGCTAGACTTAAAATGGTCCTCCAGGTTGATTGTTCTATAATTTAGTTGTGATTTTAATGTGTTTTTGGAAGAACGCAGGCACAGTGTTTATCTACACCATCTTGGATCTCGCCTTCTTATGCTAAATATTTGTGGCATCGATTTGTTCTATAGGAAATGGACAAAGATACTCCAGATTCTTTCTTACACTAAAAATCGATAATATTAAATACAAGTAATGGAAAAGCACCTGGGTCTTGAAAACCCAGAGTAGGCTTGAGGTTAAGTGTTTGGACCTCAGATCCTCCAAATAGTAGCTCTGTGGTAACTTAGGTTATTTAATCTTTCTGTGCCTCAGTTTCCTTATCTGTAAAAATCAGAGTAATAATAATACCTACCTCAGGGTTGTTGTGAAGACTAAATGAGTTAAATATATGTAAAAATGCTTAGAATAGTGCTTGGCACATAATGAGCATGTCTAAGTGTTGGCTATTTTTTGTTCTGCAGAGAAGAGATTTCTGTTGTACTAATAGTTGCATGTATGGATTTAGTATTGTCTTTGCCTTTGCTTTCTGCTAGCTTTGCCTGCAAGCACGGATGGG
This sequence comes from Rhinolophus sinicus, assembly GCF_036562045.2. NCBI lineage: Eukaryota > Metazoa > Chordata > Mammalia > Chiroptera > Rhinolophidae > Rhinolophus > Rhinolophus sinicus. The sequence goes on from NC_133755.1 coordinate 93,461,859, forward strand.
TTGGCACTTTGAAGATGCTTCCGAAATGCATCTTGTTGTTTCTGTCCTGAGATTCAATTCCTTTGGAGGTAACTTGAATGGATTAGTATAAATGTAGATGTGTGATTGGTGGCAGCTGTGTTGGGGAGGAATGATGAAAACATAGGACACTGGACATTAAAATGATGATAAAGGACACAAAAAGAACTTTGCAGGCTGACAGCTTTGAGAAGTAGATATCTGGTGGCAGGGTCAGCCCACAAGTGGAGAAAGGGGAGCTAGCAGACCTTGATACTTAGAAAAAGATTAACAGTGTGGTGAAACTTGACTTGGACTCATCTTGCCTTAAGAAACACCCTGCTCACTGTCAGAGTGAACTCCTGAGTAAAAGCTTCTTTTACAACTGCTGTTTTTTCCAGCTTGTGTTGGGTTGTTGGGTGCAGTTGGCTTTCGGACATGGAAAGGGGCGTTGTCAATGGGGCTGTCCTTTGCTTCCCTGAGGAGCAATTCCTCTCTCACCCACAGTCCTGTTTGTTGCTAGGAACACTCTGTGCTTGTCGCACTCACTTTACAATGAAAACAAAGACAAATGAAAAAATGGAACCACCATATGGTCTCGGCTGCAACCCAGAATTAACTGCTGATGGGGAGACTTTGCTCTGTTGCTGCTATAGCTGCAAGGTCTGTGACAGAGGCCCCTGTCCTGAATTCACAGATGTTGGAGTTGGTGGCAAATTGAACCCCAGATTTTTGAACCACACTGCAATGGTATAGCCAGAGTAACTAATTTGCCAGCCATGTTATCTATGTTTGTGTTAGTATGAGGTGTCTCGTAGGACTTGAGGGTATAATCTCATTAGAGACAGAGCTGTTTTCTTAGGCAGAAGGGTCATCACCAATGAATGTGTGTTTCCCTGCATTCTCTAGGCTGTTTCACCCCTCTGCCTTTACCCCTTCTTCATCTAGCTAACTTTTAGTTGCTGTTTAAGTTACAGGTGTTATTTATCCCAAGGATCCTGCTAGCCTTCCCAGCCTGGGCCAAGTGTTCCTATTCCCTGGTCCCACACTACCAGGTGCACGTCTTTTTGTAGTTACCACACTGCATTCAAATGATTATTTTAATGCGTTTTCTGCAAGCAACTCGAGGGCAAGGACTAGTCCCATTTATTGTATAGGCTCTTAGCACATACTGGCATATCGCCGGCCATCAATAAAAGCAGACAAAACGAAACCACTCCATCTTACTCCATTGCTGGTTCCTCCTCTCAACATTAAAATGCCCCATAGCTCAGTCATTGCAACTCTTCTCTGTTGACACTTATTCCCCAGGTGATCTCCAACAGTTTCATGGTTTAAATCTTTGCACTGATGACCTCCAAATGTATATCTCTATCATAGACCTCTCACCTGAATTATTAACCCATATATCCAATGGCCTACTTGAAATATCCATTTAGAGGCCCAATAGGATCTCACACAGAACATGTCCAAAATTAAACTAATTTTCCCTCCTATTGCTACAGTCTCTCCCATCTTAGTAAAGAGTATCTTCATCTTTCCATGTTACCCCCCAAAAAACCCTAAGAGTCATCCTCAAGTCTTCCCTTGCACCTTGCACACTTTATGTTTAATGTGTCATCAAATTCTGTTAGCTCTACCTTCAAAATATATGCATATTGGGGCATTTCTTACCCCTTCCACTACTTTCATTCTCATTCAAAGCATCGTTGTCGCTTGACTGAATTATTATTATTGCCTCTAGTTGGTCTGTGTGCAAGACTGCAACTAGCATGGTCCTTGTAAAACGTATATAATGTGCACCTATGCTCAACCCTCTGGCGCTCTCATCTCACACAGTCAAGGTGAAAGTCCTTTCAATAGCCTGTAAGCCCGACACCCCTTGTCCTTTCATCATTTCTTCCCTTGATCCCTCTCTGACTTCTCTCCTCTTCATTCACGTTTCTCCCACCATGCTGACCTTGCGAGTCAGGCACAATTCCAACTCAGAATCTTTATGCTTGGCCTTCCATCTGCCTGCAATGCTCGTTGCCCAGATATCCTCATGTCTCACTTCCTTACCTCCTTCCCACCTTTGCTCAAACATTGCTTTCTTAGTGAAGACTTAGCTGACTGCCATAGTTCACATTTTAGCCCTCCCACTCCCCTTTCCCTGATTAATTTTCTCCATATCACATATCACCTCTAATACACTATAATGTATTTATTTATTTTGTTTATTGGCTATCTCCACCTTCCATCCCCCCTCTAGAATGTAAGCTCTCTGTGGGTAGAGATGCCTGTTTGGTTCACTAAAGAAGAATATTTAGAAGTGTAACACACAAGCAGAGTTATGAATGCCACAGCACTAGCATATATACAAAAGAAGCATATGCAGAAGTATATAATGGTTCAACTTCCAAAGCACTCTGACCTCCATATTTTGGCAGGCTAAGCCCTGTTATTAATTTTTTTAATCCACAACCAGATGTTGGTAACCCTTTTGACCCAATGTGGCCCAGGGTCAGGTCTCTTTTGGTATTTCTATATCGAGGCCAGAGATATTCCCCTCTGGCACTGACCTGTCCTTATGCAAGGAAGGAACCGACAAATAATTGGGCAGTTTTATAATATACAAATGGTCTTTTTCTTATCTTTTGTGTGTATATCTTGGCAGAGTCTCTGCTAACTGGAATGGCTCGTACTTCTACTCAGCTGCAGCCTCTCGGGTTTAATTTGTGTTTGCTATTACTGGACCTATTCCACCCATAGACAGAGTTATTACTCCTTCTTTGTGTACATATCTTTCAGATACTTACATTATTTTGCTATGGAAGAGCCCAAAGCTCCCATCTTTTGAACCAGTTTGATACAGTTGACACCCCTGTTCCACCCACCTTTTTAGGCCTCCCAGGATGGCCCCAGCTTCCGTCAGAAATCTAAAGCATGCTCCATGTGGAATCCTGTTTTGGACTCTACTTCCAGCACTACCTTTCCTGCCTTCTCTTGGTGGAAGAGAGAAGTACAGCATATAAGGGAAATGGAGGCAGATTTAGGACATGGCTCCAAAGAAGTGTGATCAGTAGCCCTCTACCTTTGTTGACTTCTTATTGTGGCAGGTTGACCATCAGGAACCTGTGAGCCATCCCCAGCCTTCAGGTTCCACCCTTAGTTCTTCTAGGTGACGTGTCATCCATGTAGCAGAAGGGCTTACTGTTGCCCACAGCATGACATAGGCCACCTACATGCTGCAGCCATGATGCACGTGATATCAGCATTATTGAATGACAAAATGTGTCATTGACTTCTCCGTCAGTCCCTCTGTCCTGCATCAGTATCATGGAGAAGAGCAGGGTATTTGAAGACATGGGCATTCGTTCTTATCTCAGTCTGGGAAGGAATCTATTTAGGAGGAAGTTGCATTTCCTCTAAAGTATATGTGTTCTTTTGTCCATGCACACTTGGCAGTCACTACTGTTTTTATCTCTGCTTCTTTATCAGGCAACCTACACGCAGACGTTTTGCACTGGCAGATATTGTATACCTCAGGTAACAGGGAGGGTGATCTGCAAACATCTGGCAGACCCTAGTTGAGGCCTGCAAAGCCCTGTCCCCAAGAAGTCACCATCCATTCAGATTCCATTGCTCTCTGCTGTTTTCAGGGCCTCGGCATTTCCTTTGACCTTAAAGAAAAGGTTCCCCCATTTTTGCCTCTGATTAGAGATCACTTCATCAGAATGTATCAAGTTAATTACTGAACAACCATGATGCCAAAACCACTGGGCAAATATTAGGTGAAGAGTCCTCCATGCCAGGTGAAAATCAGAATCAAAGAATGTTAAAGCGGACGTGGTGATCATTTGTTTCAGATACATTATGTTAGAGGGAAATTGAGAGGCTTAACCAAGGTCACGACACCTATTATTGTCAGAGCCAGAATTAGAATGTCGATCTTCTGTCTTCCCATGCAGTACTCTTAACATTATGCCTGCATGCCTGCCCCACCTCCATTCCAACACTGCTAAGATAGCTTTCCCCCTTGCCTCTACAGTGGTACAATTCCACCAGTACGAGTAGGGTGTTTATTCCTATACCTGTCTAAGATGGAGTAAGGATTTCCAAGTAGAGAAAGAGACACTATTAAATTGTGTTATGTTCATCTTTAGGATTCTTGGATCACAATAATTAGTGCCAAAAATGACGCTCTAAATAAAGTAGCCAAATTTTTCCAGAGCCTAGCTTATTTCATGGAAGGATGTTAAATAATTCTTTCTAACTTATTAGAATACAGGGGAACTAAAATTGTGATGAATGGCACCATGGTGACCTGAAATACATGGTGCCAGGTGACATCAGCAGTATAGGCTGTTACCCCTGTGGCAGGATTTGAGAAGCAACCAAAGAAACCTATGTCCGTCTGCCCCTAATTCCTAAAATTACACTTTTAGAGACAAACTACTTTAAATGAAGTAACAGCCTCTACTCTGACTCTTTGAAAGGTTGACATGTTGTCCATTTCTAGTGAGTTGTATATATGAGGTCTGACAATTAAGTTTGCGAACTCATCCTAGACAAAAAGTGCTACATACCTCACTGCTGAGTATCACCATGACACCTTCGAAGTACTCCCCTTGGGAAGCTATGCATAGACGCCAGCGCCTAGTCCACCCTTCAAAGCATTTTTGGAACTCTTTTTCTGGAATGGCCATCAGAGCTGTCATTGTATTACCCTTGATGTGCTGCATGTCATCAAAATGTCTTCCTTTCAATATTTCCTTTATCTTTGTGTCAAAAAAGAAGTCATTGGGGGCCAGATCAGGTGAGTAGGGAGGGTGTTCCAATAGTTATTTGTGTACTGGCTAAAAACTCCCTCATAGTGCCAGGTGCATTGTTGTGATGCAAGAGCCATGAATTGTTGGTAAAAAGTTCAGGTCATCTAACTTTTTCACGCAGCCTTTTCAGCACTTCCAAATAGTAAACTTGGTTAACTGTTTGTCCAGTGGGTACAAATTCATAATGAATAATCCCTCTGATGGCAAAAAAGGTTAGCAACATCACTGCAACAAGTTCACGAACTTAATTGTCAGACCTTCTTAAGCATAAATTAGTTTATCATGAAAGAGATTTTATGTGGAAGACAGTAGAGATAACAAGAGGGCAATGTGGTTAGAGAAAAGTGAGGAACAATAGAGAAGGGCAGCAGTTCTTAACTATGTCTGAGGGAAAACATACAGCTCTAGAATCTCTCTTTAGAAGCCTTCCTTTGACGTATGTCTCTCTCTCTCAAGTGACTGAAACAGATTCCTGCTCCCCTTCATAGCAAATCTTGACCAAAGGCTGAATACATTTTTCTGCACTTCCTCAGTCCTCTTCTCTGGCCCTCGGAGTCAGTTTGATCAATCTTCCCCCCTACTGTTGCACAGAGCGGTACTCATGGTGGTCACCATGGTTTCCATGCAACCATAGTCAGTGGTGCCTTTCCTATTCTTCCTTGAACCTGCAGCACCATTTCTCAGAGTTGGCCACTCCTTCCTTCCTGAATATGCTTCTGGCTTCTGTGGCACCCACTCTTCTTATGTCTCTTCTTCCCCACCAGTTCCTCCTCTTAGTCCCCTTGGTGGCCTTTCTTCCTCTACCTGATCCCTAAAAGCTGGTGTGCCCCAGGCTTCCAGGATCCCACTGTCTTTTTTTACATGCTTTCTTCCAGGATGCTTTCATATGGTTCCATACTTGAAAAAGCATTCATGGATAAGGGCAAAATAAAGGTATTTTTAGGCATACAAATACTGAAAGCATTTGTATGTCAGTGGTCCTGGCTGACAGGACTACTAAAATAAGGTTAAAAAAAAGTTTTTATGCCATGTACTCCACTGGCCATCTGGTGGGGCCTATCAACTCATTTTCAGAATCGTGTTTTTAAATGCATAGAACAAAATACATAGGATTAGGCAGGAAAATAACCATATTGAAATATAGTTATTGAAATATTAAAACAAGATGGGATTTAGTAATAATATATTTACTTCTTTACTAATCTGTTCAATTAAGAGATTTAAAGAGGCAGGTTTAATCACGCTCACATTTTAAGTAGTGATGGGAATAAACTAGATTTTGAGGCTCTGCAACATAATAATGTGATATAAAAATATCTGGGATTTCTATTTGTATAAAGTCATCGGTACAACTAATACTGCTGTGGTTTATTACCTATGTTTCTAATTAAAGGAAATTCTAAATTTCAATGAGAGTTTATTGAAAGTAAAGGTGTATTTTTTTTCCCACTCAAGTTCATGGACGCCCTGAATTTTATTCATGTGGTATCCATGGACCTGGGTTAAGGATGTATTTAAGAAAGAAGGAAATTGAACACCTGAGAATTGATAGTCTAAAAACTATTTTTTAATTCTTAGTGTTTTTAATTCTTAGTTTTTTCAATTCTTAGTTTTTTAAATTCTTAGTTTAAAATGACTGATTTGGAGGCAGGATTAATTTTAAAGGGAATATGAACTAAAATACTAAGGAACATAGTAGGTGTTCCATGAATACTTTGTTCATGAATAAATGAATCAAGGGGAAGTGTTGTTTTGCCTCTCTTCTCTTTTTCTGCTGGCTAGGGTACATACCCCAACGGGGGGATTTAGTATTTCCAAAAGCATAATCGCAGCATCGCTTTGACTGCTAGCACACCATGCATACTAATGTCCACCTGCCCTGCCTTCTGCTTGTTAGTAGAGTCACAGGAGTCCCCCCGTATGTAAGAAGGGGTACTCCATCATCTTAGCCAAGGGGTGGAAGTAATGTCTGAGGTAGAAGTAGACAACCCCAGCACATAACAGAGTCTCGATACATTTTCTAAGACCTATAATATGAAGGTATCACTAGTAGGTCAATATCACCTTCTGGTCAACCAGGGAAAGCTATCCTGATGGTAAAAATTGCCACTTCCCAAGTGGGCATCCCACCTCCCTTCAGAGTCCCCGCTTTTTTGTTTCTACCATATGTTTGACAGTTACGTCCCGGTACTAATACTATTCTCAGTCCTTTGGAGGAATGATGTGTTCTTTTTTAAATGCCCTTTCAAGAATACATAATATGTCAGGCACATTGACAATGTTTGCTTGAGAAATCGGACAAAGACCGGCTGACGCCTGTTTCTATGAAGAACAACAATGGCTCTGAAATTCAGCCCCGAGAAAGGGCCTAAAATAAGATCGCTGAGGAGGAGTATAAAGTTGGGGGCAGCAATTGTGAGAATGGAAAATGAAGCACAAATGAAAATCAATCAAGCTTTCTGAAATTCAACTCCTTGGGGAGAAGGGAGAATGTGGAATGTTAAAAAAATAACAAAGCTCGTGACTTAGCTTTGTGGAAATTAAACATTTGATAGTTAGCAAGATCTTGTTAAACCACGAATACCACTTTTTATTTCACCTATAGTCAATTACTTTTAAAGAAAAATGGAAGGGTACAAAGTTTCCAAATATTACACACGTTACTCGGGAAAGTAGCTCCTGTTCAAAACAACTTGCCTGTTTAATATCGGGGAGAACCATTAGCCATTCATTTCAAGTGGCTTCCCCGTAGCTTTACTGAATTCCCTGCCTCCCCAAATCTAAGCCATTGGTAAGCCATTGCTTTGGCACTGTTTTTATTCACTGTCTGTTCTGTTTCATACAGTTATGGCAAACTCTGAGTCTGTCTGATCTCCTAGTCAGCCTGGGGACCATGGTGGTAAACCCAGAGTTGAGTTGCCTTGGGTTCTACTCTGTACTTTTTGAGTTTTTCAGAAATAGATGGAGTAAGAGATTAAGGGAAAGGTGTTCACGGTGGCTGCTACTGCCCTTGGAAATGGCCCACCATCACGCAGATTGTCACCTTGCTGCATGGAAGTTGCCCAGCCCTCCATCGCTCTCTCTGATGGCCTATCCCAGGACAATGAGGGGTCCAGTTTTCCAAGTTCAAGACCTTTCCAAACTACATTGCTTTCTATAATTCAAAGTTTGCCTCTTAGGACCACTATACTATTTTTAGAGCTGACACATAGTACACAAAACAGAGCTACGTATCAACAATACATCATTATTCCATGTCCACACCCCTTGAGTTTGCCTCATCTGACCCAAAACATTGGGAGGAAAAACTACATATATTTTTAGTCTTTTCCTGAATTCCTCAAATGTCGTTCCACTTTCCACTTTATTTAAGGCCATTAAAATCTGGCCTTTGTGTTTTACATGGTATTATGTGTACACACTTAGGATTTACCTCTGCCTGGGACTTTTTACACGAACCTGCTGGGCTCTCGTTAACTATGGGCGCTCTTGTGAGTGACCTCTGGCCCTTAGGTCACTTACTAGTCTGAATTAGAAATGCTCTCATATCATCCCTTCCTAAGAGCCAGAATCACCTTATACACGAGGTGCCTGCCCAGGGATTATTTATATGTACCAGCAGGAGAAATATCTAAGTACATGTCTATGTTTAAAATCATAGAATTTTCCAGGAATCACATAATGACTTAAAGAGAGAAAACTGTTTTCCTAAACCCAATAAGACACACACATGCACACACACACCCTTTGAATTGTAAAATCAGCCACATAATTCTGGACCATGGAGGCATGTAGTGTATTTGACATTTGTACCACAACCTTTATTAACTTCCCCCTCTTTTTCTATGAGAAGATTATTTTCAGTAATAATCCTTATTTTCTTGATTAATCTCTGGATTTAAAGCAATGGACTAAAAATAAAACATTTCACTTTAAAATATTATTAAAATTCAGTAAAATATTTAAGTATAAACTCAAATTTGTACTTGCCAAATAAAAAGAGTACACTTTGCAGCTTACACTCTCCCTCACTGTTTTAAATTTCAAACACTAATAAAAACTCTACTTACGTGGTCCGATAGAAGGACAGAATGGAAGCAACTGCTGTTCAGGTTTGATTTGGTTTGGTTTTTGTCTTTACAACCACCATGCCAACATTATTGACTCTAAATCTACTGTTCAAAGGCAGGGAGGGACATGTCACATTCCAAGGGCTAGAGGTACTTCACAGTCCCAAGCCATTAGGAACTTCTTGAAGCCAGCACGTGTAGCTGAGGCCCCCTAAGTCAGGAGCCCATATATAAGGAGCCCATATATAACTGAGTTTTCTGAATTTTATATATAGAATACAGCATTCATTCAAAGATAATAAAACTATTGATTATGAGCTTATGTTATATTACTAAAACTCACCAGTGAAGGGAGCACTTGTTTAGAACTTACACCAACAAAAGAGTTTTTAGAAAGAATATTTTATCACCAACATTGCTTGGAATTGCCACCATGTGATAACTTAAAAAGGACTTTTAGTTGGTTTTACTATTGATTTTAAACTCTCTACAGACATTTCCTACCTTACTGCCTGCACCCAGTGGGGTCTCTCCCCACATCCCACCCTCAGTGCCACCGATTCCAGAGTGTCTCTCTAAGCTCATAACACAAGCACAGGAGACCTTTGTGTCAGAGGGTCACCCCATTTCATTAGCCTATCCATTGTAACTCATAGCAGTCCTGTAGGGATACAGACCCAAAGAGGGCAGAGGAAGGACTAGCAAACTGAAGTGAGGAGAGCCTTGGAAAAGGAAGACCATGTGAACATCAAGACTCACAAATGTATTTCCCATCTTCTCCAAGGGAAACTGATCTTGCCTCCCCCTGGATTTAAAGCAAGGGGGAATTTTGCCCAAGACCCCCACCTGTTCCTCATTTCAACTCCATCTGGAAACATCTCCCTGACCAGAGGAAGGAAGAGCTGCACAGTTCTCTTTCTCAATATAGTTCTAGGCCCACCAGGCCACCTGAAAGAAAAATAATAATGTGGTGTGTGGCGCTGACCGGGGTTCAGAAGGGAAACCAGCTTTCCCTTCACTTGACCCTGAAGGAAGGAAGCAGGAAGCTCTGCTTGGGGACGGGCTGTCCTATTACCTCCTGACCCTCTCCCTAATCAAGAGTACAGAATGAATGGCAAAACGCAGAGCCTCTGCAGCACTCTCCACACCTCTCTCAAGATTAGAGACCTGTCTTGTGCAAGAAACAATCCTTCTGGTTACTCCTAAGTGTTTCCACCACGCCAGGCAGTGGGTCAGGCCCCGACTGAGCTTCACAACTGTGTGAAGGAGGAACCACTGTCATCTTCACTTTACAGCCAGGAAACTCAGTCTCTGAGCAGCTGACTTGGAGAGGTTGGAACCCAGAGCTACCTCATGCCTGAGGCCGTCTGTCCTGCCTGGGGTGGGGTTCGCTGGGGCTGAACCTTCTCATGACTCCAGGATCGGTAGACACTGGAGCATTAACCTTCAGATTGTTGCAGTCATGCTGTTGGGTGTACAGCGTTGGGGTCCATCTATTGCTAATCAAGACGAGCTGCTCATAGAACAAGATTTAGAAATGTGTAAAGTGAAATTTTGCATAACTGATTAGCATAATATGCCTGTAATCAGATGCCAGGTATCTTCTCATTCGTTTCATCCAGGTCTGCCTGCTATACCTGTACTTCTCATGAAAGCATTATGAAGAAGGATGAATTTAGTTAAATATGATAATAGGGACAGGGGGTGGGTTTGCATCATTATCATCTACTAACTGTTTAAATCCTCTTTTGTCTCTTCCTCCACCTCATGCATCATTCATTCCTTCACCAAATATTTACTGAAAAATCTATGCTCCAGGTACTAATCTAGACACTGGAGATAAGAAGAAACAAAAACACTGTCCCTTAGGGGTCTGCTTTCTAGTCATGGGAGAGCGCTGGCTAGCCTCCAGATATGTCTTCTGCCTTCTCTGCCCTGCTCTGTGCCCCAAGAGGCTAACACCACAACCTCCAACACCTCGTCATCTGGGAGGGTTATGGGAAGAACGGGAGCATGGGAGTTCCGAGCAAGAGACTGAAGGATGGAAGGAGGGGAGCCCGGCATATACTCCCCTCCCCTTCTTGCTAGGCTGCAGTTTTGTCAGTGGTTGTGTGCCTGCACCCTCAGCCACAGATTCTGGGGGACCCCCCTCACCCACATCCACAGATCTTGTCAGGCTCCTCTGACACCCCACCCCAACCTTCTTGCCCCTGCATGTCCTAGGGGAGGTGATCAAGGACTTCCTGATACTGCCAGTTCTTGCTGACTTAACTGCTCACAATTTGTCAGTTAACCTTTGAGAGTGTCATTTCTTTCTAACCAGTGCCTTGATTGATACAGATATATTGGCAATAAACAAACAAATAAGTTGTACCGGGGGTTCCAAAAAATGTATACAAGTGGACACTTTGGTCAGCGTTGCTCAAGCAGTACTTTGCCGTACTCAGAAGTGTCTGGACGCTGATGGTAACCACTTTGAGCACCTCTTGTCATTGCAGACGTCAAATGTGACTTGTATTCATCTTTTGTTATCAGTATATATTGAGTACTACAATTTTAATAATTTTTTCCTTTTTTAAAATGTGTATACATTTTTTGGCACCCTCTGTATATCAGATGAGCAAAAATACTATGTAGAAACATAAAGCAGAGTCAGAGTTATAAGGAGTGTGTGTGTGTTGCTGGGGGTGGCATCACACCTCTCTTTCTTCCATGTTATTGAAAATCCCTTTCCAACTTTTATACCACCCCTACCAGTCTCACTAGCTCACATCTCATGTTACTGGGTTTTCCACTGGGTGCTCAATTTTTCTTATTTGTGTTAAACAGAGGCCAATCGTGGCTCCTACCTGCAAATGTGTATGTCAGTTTCCCAAGCAATGTGACCTCTATGAGTTAACCATCCTAGTCCCAAGGTGATATTAGGAGTTATCAACAACCAGAAATGTTTTCTATTATATATAGTTTGTGAATACACATGATTTACAGTTTAATTTTGTGTATTTAGAAAGCATGTGCACTGTTTAACCATGAAAAGCATGCAGAATAAATTCCAAATGCTTGGCCTGCAAATTCTTTGTCGTAAGAATGACAACGCTCTGAGTGCCTTCTAAAGCATCATCCTCTCTTTCCCAGTATCAAACCCTGCCCCCTGCCATCTCCTAAGCAGAAAGTCAGAGCTGAGTCTGATAGCTTCCCTCCCATGTTCCTCGAAGCCTTAATAAACACTGTAGATGGGAAAGTAACTAACTGTTGTCTATTTCTGTATTTTTCCCCTGTTCTGTCAAACATCTAGGAAGCCAATGATAATGAGCAACTTTTGGGGTTGTTGTCAAAAAGGAGAGTGAGGTTCTGGTAGATGAGGCCACTGGAGGTGAGTTGTTCTCTGACGGGGTTCAGGACACGCTACCCCAAAATATGACACCTTGGTATATTGGATACTTGAAGCTGAAGGAGTTTGAAAAATGGCGGAAACAGAAAGGTCTCTCCGATTTTCCCCCATCCTTCTCCCCTGAATCAGACCCTGAGACCCTCATGTGAGAGCTGCCCACCTTCTATGCAGAGGAAGGGAGCTTCCTTATTTCCAAGACAGAGAGAGATGTCAGGCGTGATGACAATGTTTGCTTGAGAAATAAATTGGGAAAAGTTTACTACACTCACCTTATACTCTTTGTCCTGTCATATCTTTCCTCTCCTCTCCACTCTATCAAACCTTGCATAAAAACACTCAGGCTTAACCATTTCTTCAGGTCTTCATTTCTTTATACAGGCTGTTGTATCATGAAAAACTTCAATAAATATATATGCTTTTCTCCTGTTAACATGACTTTGTCAGTCTAATTTTCAAACCCCGCCAGGGACTCTAAGAAAGTAAAGGAAAACTTTTTCCTTCCCTTCACCTCCAAGACGCTGATGAAATCTTGCCGTCCACCTGTACTTCTCGCCATAAGAGGCTCGGAGCGTCTTGGTAGGTGCAGGTCAGCCCCTGGGACTAGACCCCTGGGACTTTCTCACCAAAGTCGCAGGGTGGAGCCTAGGATCTTTATTATTAACAAACTCTCTAGGTGACTCTTATGCAAACCAAACTCTGAGAACTACTGTTCTAGAGACTACACAAATGTTCTACTGCAAAGCATTTCTCAGCAGGCCCTCATCGCTCCCCAGAATTTACCTTAGTTTTCCATTTTTTCCCGTTTTTCTGATTATATCAAAGCAAACGTCTCAGGGACTCGTTACTCCCTCCTTTAATGAGTGACTCTTTTCTACCTGCAGGAGTGGGAATCTTGCTTTAACGTGGTCTGTTGAGTGGTTAAGCTCAAGGTATGTGACTTTAGCATGGGCAGGGCAGAGCTGGGGTTGGAGCCAGTGAGCTCAAAGGTGAGGAGGAGACATTAGGAAATGGGAGGGTACTGGCTGCCCCATAACCTCATGGAAGCGCATAGTAAATAAATAGACAACCAAATCAGTATATTTGGAGGACTTCAACTAAAATCCCTACGTGAAAATTAAACAAATGAGGGGAAAGAGCAAGTTAATAAAAGCTAATTGTTTCTTGGGCTCAATGAAAGTAGTTTTCTGCTTATTTCCTTTTTATATAATACAATCACTGTCGATTTGAATTATTTTTAGTAACTTCCCTTTGAACCCATTGTTTCAAAACTCAAAAGTCACTTTCAGTAAAGGTTGAATTTTGTTGTGAGGATGAGGATACAGAATGAGGGGGTGGGGGTGTCCACTAATTTCTCTGGTAACCTATGGTGAAACTAGTATCGAAAAATCTTAAAACATATATTTATCCCATTTCTTCTCTATGAGAGAGTTAATGGAGTTGAATCTACTTTGGATGAATGATGATTTCCAGAAGCTTCCAGATATTCAGAATGGCATTTGCATTCCAATACTATAGACAGCGGAGTTTATGTTATCCTCACGGGAAGTGATTTTCTTATGACTTGTAATTATTTCTGCTCCTAGGAACCTCACTTTGTTTCATTACTCCCTTGTGTTAAAGATTGTTAATTTGGCCACTTGCTGTTTTTCACATGAATCTTTCTCTTCTACATCTTTGGTGTGAGAAATGTAGTTTGTGACCATGACATAAAAGAGGTAATTTTTTTTTTTTAAACGAAGGGGAACATTAAGCATCTAGGATCCTTTCTTCCCCATCCATCCTTTCACCCCTCCCTTGTTCAAGGTGCCTTTGGATTTTCAGCCTCTTCCTGCCTTATCTATCAAAAAGGAAATAACAACCCAAGGGGTATAGTTTGGCCTTAGCCAGTTGGCCACACTCAGAGACACCAATCTCATATTTCCACATTCACAGTCCACTCTATAAAGGCTCAGATTCAAATTATTCCAAAATGCAGAGACACATGCTCAAAGCCACAGCTCTAAAGCCCTCCAAAGGGGCAAACCTTTGACTCAAGTGTTTGCACTGGGTAACAAGTGACTTCCTGCTTCGCAAACAAATGTTCCAAAGGGCTGATTTTTCAAATTCCGAAGAACTCTACAAGTCACCATATTTTGACCACTTGCAGACCAGAATGAAACAAGATATCAGGAATATTTGGATTCGATTTTCTTAAACTACAGAAATATTTAAAAATTAAAGGAGCATTACAGCAAAGGAAGAGCTTTAGTCATTCTTCCTCCCAGGAATCTTCAAATGTTAGTGCGGCCTAAGAATCACCCAAATAATTTTGACTTCACACTCAGAGATTCTGCTCTGCAGAGGGCTGCACCACCTGGAAACTTGTGAGAAATTCAAATTCTTGAGCCCACCCTGATCTCCAGAATCTAAAACTCTGGGGGTTGGGCCCAGTAATCAGTGTTTAAACAAGTTCTCCAGAGTGATTCTGATACACACGAAAGTTGAATAACCATTGAGATACAGCATGACTGTTTTCACCATAGTGGTTCTCACTGTGAAAAACCACCAGTTGCATCAGAATCTCTGCATGCATTTAGAGAAACACTAGCAGATACAATAGATAAGCTGCCGGGTTAGGTCACGGGGAGTCCATCCTCTCTCCAAAATGGCACAATTATCTTAAGCTAAAAACCTGAATCATTAGGGCTTCTGCCTACACATCTAGCTTCACCTCTCTCTCCCAAGTTTTTCTCATCTTACTCTCCTTACTCTGGACTCCTTTAGTGCCCTGCAAGCACTCTGTTCTCTAGCCTCTGCCTGGAACTACCTCCTTCCTCCATTGTCACTTATCTAACTCCCATTGTCCTTCAAAGCCCAAATCGAGGTCATTCCCTGCAAGAAGCTGCCTTTCACTCCCTCTAGTTCTGCGTACACTTCCACTCCTCACTTCCGTGTGTCAGAGAGCTTATAATGGGCTATTTGTGTGCTCTTCTGCGGTCCTATGATCCCCAATCCCCCGCTCTCACCGCCAAAGCAGGACCTTGTTTGTCTACTCTTCTGTGTCCTGTATCTAGCACAGTGTCAGGCACAGGTGCTCAGTCAATGTTTGTTATAAACGAATCCTCAGGGAGGCACATCATTAGAGGTGCTATAAGAGGTTAAGGGCATGGGCTATGGCACCATCCTGCCTGGGTTCAAGTCTTAGTGCTCTTAGGTTGGTGCAAAAGTAATTGCGGTTTAAAAGATTTTTTTAAAAAATTGCAAAACAACGGATTTACTTTTGCACCAACCTAGTACCATTTACTAGCTATGTAAATTTGGCATGTTACGTAATCTCTCTGTTCCTCAGTTTTCTTATCTATAAAATGGAGATAGCAGTACAATGGTCTCATAGAATTGTTGCTTCAAGTGCTTAGAGCAGAGCCTGATAAATGTTAAAGCCTCGAGTTTTATGCTTCAATGCTAACTACAAAAAGGACCTAAGAGGCTTCTGCAGTTGGAAGCGCCACATAATGCCTCTCTCTCTCTCTCTCTCTCTGTCTCTTTCTCTCTCTCTCTCCCACGATCCCTCTCTCTCCAAACTTCCTTATTTCTTCTCTAGGCTGCTAATATTCCTTTCTCCTTTCTCTTTCTTTGATACAGTACTCTATAAGTCTACAACAACATCCTACATTTACAACCATTGGAAGTGTGTGTGTGTAAAAGATGAAGTTTGTTGGTTTCGTTTTTGAAGTTAAAAACAGAACTAAGGTATATCAGGAAATAGGAAATAAGTATTAGCCAATCCCTTAATCAGAGGCCTTCTTTTTGAAGGATAATCCATAACAATCAATAAAACCCCCATGTTCTTAAAAGTTGTCATTTATGAAATTGTTGACTTAAGGCGGGTCTCAAATAAAAAGAGAAGACAACCCTGGATTTAGTCATGTACAGCAGATATGAAACTTAACCATACAAGCAAAACAGGGAATTGCCTGATAAAATAAGCAGAATTCACAGGTAAGGTGTGCAAAAGCACAAAATTATTCGAGTTTTATCAAGAGCATCCCAAGTTTGCTCTCTAGTCACATGTCTAGTTACATTAGCAGTTTGCTTACATATTTATATTTCAAAAATCCTATTTTTTTTACCAATAAACTACAACATACTCATTTACTGAACAAATGTTTTTGAGCACCTACTTTGTGCAGAATACTGTTTTAGGTTCTGTAAAAACAAATCATCCATGGGTTTCCCAAGTGTATAAAGTTTATTGTCATCATCGGTGGCGTGGATGATACTTTTGTTGTTATTATTAATTGCTATCTCTTGCTGAGAACCAGCTGCATCAAAGGGTTTGGACTACGACTACGTGCTTTTTAGAAGATTGTTTATGTACAATGTCATTTAATTTTGACAATAATCTATGAACTACTTAGCTAGCTATTCCCATTTTAGAAAGGGAGGCGAGGTTTAGCAACTTGCTAAGCTTCGTTTAAAAACTCCATAGATAGGAGGTCAAGCCAATTGAAGGGCTTAAGGCAGATTCCGAACCCTAAACCCAACTCTTACCACTATGCTATGCTGTGCTCCAAGATAAACTGCCGAAAGATATGTGAACAAAATGCTAAGCACATGATGGTCTGAGGGATGGTATAAAGCAGTACAGGGTTCTCTTCCAAACTTGTGGCCCAGAGAAGGGTTACAAATTCAGCAGGAAGAATGTTTCTACAAAGAGGAGCCCAGATGGCAAAATGACTAACCTACCCAGAAGAATGCAGGAAGGGGCCCCTTAAACCACCAGTAGAAACACTTTTCTAAACGCAAACGGTCAGATATTTTCTAACTACTGTTACTTACACATAATCAAATGTGCTTCAGACTTTGGAAGAAACATCTAAGGTGCCGATTGAAAAATGTGGACTCGGCAGCACTGTTTCCTTTTCCCCACCCCCATGCGTGCACACACACACACACACACACACACACACACGCACGGGTTCTGATTTCACAGGGCAGCTAGGGCCTGGCAATCTGCATTTTGACCAGCGCACTAGCCAATTTGTCCACTGGTGATCTCTAGCCCACACTTGGATGAGCCATGCTTTGTATCTCCAGTATTTTATTTGTCATTTACAGTTCTCTGGTACTAATATTTTACATACGTTATTATAAAAACCCAAAATAGAGATTTTACAGGAATGAGAGTTTTCAAAACAAATAGCCGGTCCCATATTTTGTCCTCATAGCCCAACAGAGGATGCCGTGTACCCTCACCACCCAGGTCTGGGTGAGCCTGTGGCCTTGTCCTCTAAGACCCATCCCTGCCCTGTGCACTCCCAGGAGACAGGAGGTTGTGGATTATGTGCTGACTCCATGTTCAGGCTCATCTTCCTGTGGGCCCCACGGTTCTCCTTCAGACAACTCGGCAAATCAACCTCTGTGATTTCAAAAGATCTGCAGGTGCAGCCGTGGAAAGCTTATGCAATGCCAGCTCCACTGTCAAGTGGTGACCTTGACAAAATATTAGTTCTGCTCCACCATGGCAACCCCACTTCAGATGCACGAAAATACAATGCCACCCATGACACAGTCAGAAATTCTCCCTAAAGGGAATTTAAATTCAGTGTGAAGTCCCAGTTGGACTTCCTGGCTTTTAAACAGAGGTTTAAAACTCAAGTAGGAAGTGTTAAGAATTGTGATTTTGACACTGAGTAAAGGTATTGTGAGTAGGCTAAATGTGAGTCGTTAAACTTAAATTACATTAACATAAAAATGACGAATACATCCATCCCAGAATAGTAAGGATGTTATTTTAAGCTCAGGGATAAATTCATCAAAATGTCTGTTTGTTAAACGACAGTTTTATATTCCCTATTCTTTATCAAACATTTATTGAAAACCTAACGTGCCAGGTTACTATGCTAGGGGAAGAAATAAAAAGATGAATAAGATGGCACCTCTACATCCTAGGAAAGACGTGCGTGTGCACGATTACTCAGAATACAAATACAAAAGGCACCATAACAGAGGCTGGAGAAAGTGCTGTGAGGGCACGTACATGAGACATGGGTTTTGCACAAGGATGGGAGACACGTAAAAAGGAAGTAATCTGGTGGCATTTAAAATGGGCTTTGGAGGATCGATAGTTTACTTGGCAGAGAAGGGGGTGAGGGGACTCTAGGCAGAGGAATGACCTGCAGTAGGGAGGTGGTGTAGACGGACAAGAGAAGGTGGCCCAGGTCACAGCCACCAGGAAGGTGAGGAACAACAGCAGAGGAAAAGGAGCCTGCAAAGAAAA
This sequence comes from Rhinolophus sinicus, assembly GCF_036562045.2. Classification (NCBI taxonomy): domain Eukaryota; kingdom Metazoa; phylum Chordata; class Mammalia; order Chiroptera; family Rhinolophidae; genus Rhinolophus; species Rhinolophus sinicus. Next base: position 93,480,387 of record NC_133755.1, read on the forward strand.
CTGAGAAGGTGCAGCGAGAGAAGTAGGAGAAAAACCTGGAAACTGTGGTGTCGCAGAAGGCAGGGACAAGACTAGAGGTAGCAGTCAACAATATCAAGTGCCACAGACAATGAGGCGAGGAGGGCTTGGGGACATAGAGGTGACAGAGAAATTTAGCCGGAGCATTCACTAAGGTGCACTGGGGGGAGGGGAGACGGGAAGACAGAAAGAGTGGTTTGCAGGGTGACTCGTTGGCAATAACATGAATATCCATAATTCTTGCAAGCATTTCTTGGTGAGGAGAAAAGGAAGATGGGAGAGGAACTGTAGGGTTGGGGAAGAGCTGCTGCTCCTATTGTTTTGAGATGAGAAGGACCTAAGCAGAATTAAATGATAATGAGAAAGAGCCAATCAGAGAGGAAAGTAGTGAGGCCATAGGGAGGGTGGGAGGGGGTGAGAGCTGAGTTCCGGATGCAGGAAAGGGCCGTCTCTTCCCTGGAGACAGGAAAGGAGGAAAAAGAGATGAGTGTTGAAGTAGATACTTTCAAGGAGTTGGTGGTCAGAGGCCAAGAGAGCTATTTCCTCTGAGAAGGCAAAGCTGTCTCCTCAGATGCGCTGTGTGTGCATGTGTGTACATCTTACGTCTGTGTGCGTGCGTGCACTTGGCCACACTAGTGCTTAGAGATTTGAGAACAGTGGACACACCAGGAAAATGTCTCTGGATATGATTAGTCTCCGGCTGGATAAGGGTTCAAGTGCCTTTTCTGATCTTCCTGGACTTAGAACAAGCAGTGCTCTGGGTTCTTTGCATTCTCACTTACAATGCACGAGTGTATGTGTTTGTATATATAGGGCATATGTTCTTGATGTCTCTTGCAAGCAGAAATTCTGCTTTCCCTTGGTGGCTAGTAGAGTATATGCAGCATATGCTCAATAAATAACCTGGTTGATTGAAAAATCTTTCAACTCATCATGGCCCTCTTTTTGCCAATAAACAGACTCCAGAGGGGAAAAGCAACTATCGTTCTAGGAAGGTCCTGCCCTGGGGACAGGGAACGGGACTTGGGTCAGCTTGTTTAGTAGGAAAGCATATTATGGTAAACAAAGTAGAAATTTTAGGTGCCCACACACAACCCAAGTCCGAAATCTTTCTGCTTCTTAGAAGGCTAGAAGCATGATTTTTCTGCAATGTGAGGACCCAGGAGTGGCGGACAGGAGAAAGGGTTAAGTAAGGATCTCTAGTAATGCTTCCACTTGTTCTTTGAGGAGTAACAAAGAGAGGAAGCACAGCCTTTGTGGAAGGAAATTCCCAGGCTTCACTTCGGACTTTCGCAACTTGCCCTGTGAACCCCTGAGGGGTGTCTGATGATAAACACTTGCAAACAAAACAATCTGTAAAGGCGTTTTTACTAGCATTCTCACATTTTCACCAAAGGGCTAAAGCACCTTTTCCTGCATCTGTAGATCTAGAAGGGACCTGGTCATCCACCTGCTGGCAGAGCCCAGCAAGCCTGTCCTGGCTCAGGGCTTAGTTTGTACGCGCAGGTCCCCACGCCCCTTAGGGCTCTGTGCAGAAACCCTATCATCATACGGGGCTACTGGAATGTAGATTGCAGATCTCTCACAGGGTGCGTGTGGATTGCTGTGTGCAGACCTGAGATCCATCTTGGCATCTTCTGTAGTGACCCCCAGATACAACCTTGAGCTTTGCACAAGCTTGAGTAATAATGCAGTGACCTTCCCCAGGAGTGGGAGGGCTTGACAAAGGTGTGAAAAGCTCTGCCAATAAAGGATGCCAAAATAAGTAACAAACAACAAACCCCAAACAACAACAAAGTCTCTGGAGTCTTGGTAAATATTTTTATAAGGAGCTCTTCTAAGGAGCTCCACGCACATTAGAAACAAAATGCAAAATCTTAAGCAAAACTCTAGTGTGGGTCTGCTTATTTGTAACAATGTACCTTATTCGTCCCCAAACTAATAGGATGCCAGGTTTGTTGCACCCATTTCGTAGATGAGTAAATCAAGGATCAGAAACTGGCCTAAGATACATTAATAGCAAAGATCTGGGTGATTCAGGGATCTGATTACTGCTCGTGTGTGTGTGTGTGTGTGTGTGTGTGTGTGTGTGTGTTGGGGCTGTATGCATGCACATGTATGCTTTTATTAATATGCTTAATAACCCCTTTACTAATCGCTAAACCAAGATCTTCGAATGACATCTTTGTTTCTGGGCTAGACCAGATTCCACTTCACAGCACAGGTGAGAGTTAGATTCTAGACTACTAATAGAAAGCGGAGGCTTTATTTCTGAAATGCCATCACGGGTCCCTGGGATATTTTTAGATTAAATAATCATACATGTCTACTCATTTGCATCTTCCCAGAGCTGGCAGGTGACCTCCATCTTGACCCCAGCACTAAGGACCATGTAGACTGAGGGAATGACAGGTCCCTGATTTCACTCTAGGCGGGGTTACCATGAGCCTTCCTACTCAGACCTCCTCTGCCCTTTGTACTGTAACAATGTGCGGAAACACAGGCTTGTTAGAGGAAATTCCCAGGGCCATAGTTTGGACATTAGGCAGTTGCTTTGCTATGCTGGGCAGGCTGATCTGCATCTAAAAATAAACATGCATGGGTTTCTATGATTTTGCCCTGCACAGTGGATTATATTTCAAAGGGATATTTTTTTTATTGTTTTTAAGAAAGCAAGCCTAGGTAAACCTGGAGAATAAAATATTTCATGGTTTCATTTCGATTTGACAAAATCAAAAACTTTGCTGTTACCCATTACTTTGCAAGGGCTGCTTTTCCTGCCCCAGGATTTCAAAACAAGAAGAAAGGAAGCAAAAGCCATGCTGACATGCTGCCCAAACAACTGCAGAAAGATGTGAGCGTTCAAAACCACAAGACCAACCAGTTCTTCCCAGTGCAGGAAGGATGAAGTATTAGCAAAGAACCCCCGGGGCGGCCTAAAGCAGTGCGTGTTGGGTGTAAGACCCAGTGTAACTAAGTTCTCCCTTCCCAAAAACTTTCCAGATCCATAGCTGGCAGAGAGGCTGTTGTTACTCATGCGACTCATTTAGTAGAAAAGGAAAGGTGGGTGAACAATGGCTGACGAATTTGACTCAGAGCAGGCAGACAGTTCTAGCAAGTTCTCCTGTCTCCCCCAAAGTTAAATACTCCACCCAGAAGCCCCGCAATTTAGAAAATGGTAGAATCATCATTTCACACTTTTTAAAATTAGAGTTTTGAATGGCCAAGAATACATATCCATAGATGTATGTTTCCATTTTATAGCTAGAGCAAAACTCAGGGACATAACTCTGAGTCTTGCTGTTACTTGCTGACCCTAGTTTGGCTGAAAATGTGCCAAAATGTGGCAATTTTCTATCAAACAGGAATGTGTTTGCAGCACAACAAGTAACCCACAATCTAGTTAAAGAGTAACCCAAGAGGAGTTGTTTGGAATGAACATTTCCCACCTCATCCTTCACATTTCTTTTTTGCTTTTTCCTGGAAGTCCAACCTAACTCTGCTGTTGCAAAGATCCTAATTTTAAAATGATCGGAGTAGATAGGTAGGGCTGGCTAGTAAAAAGGCAGCTGTGATCACTCTCTAGCCTGATGAATGCTTTTTGCAGACCTTCATTTGGTGGCTTGGGTTGGGGCCCTGACATCACAATACTCTTGATGGCTTTGAGCGGGAAGGACCTTGAGGTCATCACCCGGACCCCACCCAGTGCGGGCATCCCTTTTGGAACACCCCAGCCATGGTCTTCCAGGGTGCTGGCTCATTGCCCAGAACAGGGCGTTCCCTCCGCTGCAGGCAGCTCTCCCAGTTTTAGACAATTCTGATGGTGGGTAAATCCCTCCACACTGAGCTAAAACCTGTTACCCTATAATTTACACTCGTGATCCTCTGTTGACCTCTTTTCCCCCATAGAGCAATCTTTAAATATTTGAGAGGCAGCCTTCACGTGCCCTAAGGCCGACTTCTCACTTCAAATATCCCCTGGTTCCTTCAACTATCCTGCAAATGACAGTTTTCTCATTTTTCCCATCTTGGTCAGCTTCCTCTTTTAAGATCTGATGTATTTCTTGAGGCAACATGTTAAGTACTCTAGCTAATTAGTCATCTCTACAATTTGTGTGCTCAATAGTATCTGCATTTTCAGGCATGAAACAGATTTGGCAGGATACACTTGCTCATTCAAAGTGGCAGATGGGGATTCAAAACCAGGTCTGCCTCTTTCTAGCCCACCATGCGCCTCTCATTCAAAAAGAAATGTTGAACCAGGTCTATAGCCAAGTTTGATCTCAGATACATTATGAGCTCTGTGGCAGGCCACCAGAAACGTTCCACAAGGGTTAACATTCCTTTTGTTGTTGCAACTTGTTCTTACTAATAGAGATGAAGGGGTTTTTCTATTTTATTTTATTGAAATATAAATGACATTATTTTATTGAAGTATAAATAACATATTAGTTTCAGGTGTACATTAGGTTGCACTATTTGTATATACTGAGAAGTGGTCACCACAAGGAGTCTAGTTACCATCTGTTGCCTTACAAAATTCTTTTTTGCTCTTGTGTAGAGAACTTTTAGGGTTTACTTTCTCGGCAACTTTCAATTACGCACTACAATATTATTGACTATCGTCACTGTGTTGTACATTACATCTCCATGACTTACTTCTTTTATCATTGGAAGTTTGTACCTCCTGACCCCCTTCACCCGTTTTGCCCATTCCCAAACCCCTCCGCTCTAGGGAGAACCATTCTGCTCTGGTATGTATGTTTTGTTTGGTTTGTTCATTTGTTTTGTTTTTAGATTCCACAAGTAAATGAAATCATATTGTGTATTTGTCTATCTCTGTCTGGCTTATTTCACTTAGCATCATTCCCTCAAGGTTCATCCATGTTGTCACAAATTCTTTTTTGTGGCTGAGTAATATTCCATTGTGTATATGTACCATATCTTCTTTGTCCATTCATCTAGCAATAGACATTTAGGTTGTTTCCACATCTTACCTATTGTAAATAATGCTGCAATGAACTTAGGGGTGCACATATCTTTTCGGAAAAGTGGTTTTGTTTTCTTCGGATAAATACCCAGAAGTGGAATTGCTGCATCATAAGGTAGGTCTATTTTTAGTTGTTTGAGGAACCTCTATACTGTTTTCCATAGTGGCTGCAACCAATTTACATTCCCAACAACAGTGCACGAGGGTCCCCTTTTCTCCACATCCTTGCCAACACTTGTTTTTCTTGTGGTTTTTTTTTACAATAGCCAGAACTTAATGTTAATTGAACAGTTAGGAAGTAACCAGAAAAACAAAAAACACTTTTGCTGCTGAAGGGCAACCACAGACAAGGTGCGCATGCAGGAAGCATGGCAGCAAAGCAATGCTTGAGCAACAGGAAGCAGAGGAATTTGGGAAATCTAGGAGGCATCTCGTACAGAAGCTTCAGATGATAGGGGAGCAAGACAAGAACACTCAAATTGGGAGAGTGGTTGATTCGAATTGCCTACACAGCTTGCTTCAACCTGAGCCCAGGGGTTGTGTCTGCAGAATACAGAGAAAGTATTTGATTTCCCCCAGCTGACCATGCACTCCATGGGAGTGCAAAGCTTGAGGACAAAGGGTACTGTGTCCTTTTGGGAACCTACCCCAACATCTGATTCTGGGTGAGATCTGGTCAAGCCACACATCTTAAGGTGGGAACATGAAAAGGCCAACATGTCGTCAGAAAGGGAGTCCTTGCAGCTATGCCACAGTGAGGGTCAGGGACTGGCTATATGTCCACAGGCTTCTAGATTTTTCCTGCACCACTTGGTAGAGCTTCTTCCTTCCCTTCTCCCGGCTGCTTTACAAGGGCAGAGATTGCCCGAGGATGACACTGCCCCTCTCCTCAGGGGCTCCACTTCACACCAGTGCTACACCTAACAACTAACGCCAAGTGGGTTCCTTTAAGCTGCAGAGCCACTGCCACACTGGCCTCGATGGAAGGTACCAAAGGACAAGGTTAATGTCTGTGGCTGAGCATATGGGCGTGGTAATGAAATGACTCCCTTAAAGTCTCTTTGGCCAGTTTGACTCTGAAAAATACAGAACAATGCCCTTCCAATAATCGTGGAGCATGAGGGAACTTGAGTGCAAATGATATCACCCTCTCTGTGCACTCATGAAGGCAGGGACACCTCTTCCTTGTAGCTCTCTGTCTTGTTCACCACTGGAGAAAATCAAGGCTCAGAGAATGGATGTGGACCCACCCAAATTCCTATGGTAAGTGAGTTGCAGATGCAGGACTAAATCAGGGCCCCAAAACACAGCCCAGCTTTGTTGTTACTAAATCACGCTGCCTTCAAGGTCCTGAGGTCTGTGCTTGGCTGTGCCAACATGTATTAGAAATCAGACTTCTTTCAGTTTTCCTTAATGTTTTCGTGGGAGAAGCAGGATAGAGGTTGAGAATAGATATGTCCTCTGTACGGGGAGTTGCATGGAGGCAGGACTCACATCTGTGCCATTTGCCATCGAGTCCCTAGCATGTAGCACAGTGCCCGGGGTATGGAAGCTGTGCAGTACTTGCTGACAAATGAGTAAGTCTCTGGGTTGGAGTGGTAGAGAATGAGGGGACATAAAGAATCGCGTCTGAAAGGTGTGGCACATGGTAGATACTCAAAACATTTGGTGAAAAAAATTGAATCCAGCAGTCTCATAAAGGAGAGTGTGGGAAAATGTTGCAGGGGCTGGCAATCTCCTTGGGAAGCGTCAAACTGTAGGTCTCACTCTGGACATAAATTTGGGTTCTACAAACAATGTATCCATTCATTTGTTCATTCATTTGTCCATAACTTCAATAAACATTTGACTGAGCACAAGCTATGCACCTGGCATTGTTTCAAGTGCTATGGATTCAGAAATCAAGGGCTGATAACTCTTCCAAGATGAAAATAAACATAGTAACCATCATTTAATGTGCTGAGGACTACGAGTATGACCGAGCATTTCGCAAAGTATACCATAAAATCAGAGACCCGAGGGACACTTATTATGAGGTGGCCTGGATGAGGGGGAAGAAGGGGGCAGAAATCAGGCTGCGATAGGTATTCGGGTGGAGAAGAGGAACGGAGGTATTCCAAACAGGGAGAACAGCACACATAGACATATGTAGGCATTCGAGCTCTCGTGTACTGGGGAAATGGAAGGTATTAAATCAGCTGGAAAGTCAGGTAAGGAGAGGTGACAGGATGATAAGGGGCAGACCTTGGAGGTCTTGTCTACCCTCCGTTGGTTGGGGCTTCTCAAAGTGTAACGTACATAGGAATCACCCAAAGACGCGGATTTGGGACGTCTGAGGAAGGGGTGGAGAATCTGCCTCTCTAAGCTCCCAAGCCATGCCTGGTGCGGCTGATTCCGAGACTACCCTTTAGGCAGCAAGGCTGTAAGCCATGGGTGTGACGGGAATGTTTCACTGAGGAGAGTGACACTATCAGAACTGTATTTTCCCAAGAACCCTGTGGCAGGATATGGAGGATGGACTGGAGGGAGACTATGCTGAGGTGAAATACATGAGTGGCAAGAAATGTTTAGCGTCTGAGCTAAATAAATTATGGAAGAGTCGTCAGTGTCCAATACATAGGTATGAATTGGCTGATGTGCTATGAAGTTGCTATAAAATATTTCTCCCAGAGGAAAGGCTGATTGTGAAGACACAAATGAAACAATAAAAACATAAAAGGCAACAACAAAAAATCCAGAGAAATATGCAGTGTTATTTGAATAAACCTTGACCCCTCTCCATAGCTCAGTGAACACATTATCTTGAGCCCAATAGTGACCAAAAAGAGCAGCCAGCTAAGGGCTGAGTGACATCCTTGCAGACAGTTTTCACAAGAGAGTAAATAAAGTCATCCTTCTCAGCCATCACTTGATATATGTTGTCACTACTAGCATTTAATTTCAGGAAACTTCAGGAAGAGCAGTTGTGTCATAGCAAATTCTGGAAAGTAACACAGAAGCCCACCGGATCCTGAGCAAAGTGCTTGTTCATTTACTTACAACTCACAGGTTCCCTAAATTAGAAACTCTTATTTCTATCCCTGTTAGAAATTCTCTGTCATCTTGAGTATATCTTTAACTGAAAGAAAACACTTAGAAAGTAGGGAAAAAAAGGAGGGGGAGGGGTCTACCTTGTTGAAAAGATAAGGCAGGTGGTAAACATTTTTTTCCTTATGCAGAAGCCAAAAAAAAATTAAAAATACAGCTTCCAATGGGATTTTCCCTCCAAAGAGAATATAATAATCAGATTCATGTAGTATGCTGGTTGGCCTGCTTTATCCAAAGAGGTACAAATTCAAAAACCCAAGAGGAGAGAGATCATTTCCCTCCCTATTTTTCCTCACTCTCCCGTAAATCCGTACTTCACAACGAGACACAGGTTGAAAACATGCAGCCACCTAGAAAAGCCATGTGGGACAGACACATCTACTTCAGAGCAGTAGATTCACATTCAACAAGACAAAACAAAATAACGCAGTGACCTACCTTTCTCTTCTGTGGTTTGCAGGCTCCTGAAGTTTAACCCTATCCTGGAAATCTTCCCAAGACCCTCTTATGTGAGATGCAAGTTAAGAGTTTCCCATTCAGTCACACAGACACAGGAGCCTGGGTTTTCACAAAACCAGACTGTAGCTCCTCAAGGCTCCCACAGACCTTAGGGAGCAGAGGTGAACTGCCTTCTGTTCTGTGATGCAGGAAAAAGCTGGGAGACACAGTGTGGTTGGAGGTGGGGGCGGAGGCTGGGGGAAGGGAAGTAATATGGGAACTGTAATAAATAAGAGATCCTCTCCACATGATTTCCTGTATTTGGTGCCTGTTGCCTCTCTCCAGGCTCCCTAGAGGAAATAAGAAATTTAAACTTGTCCTTTGGCCACTGGAAAGAAGAGAATAAACATGCTAAGAACCATGAAAATGAGAATGAGCCAGGGCAGCAGAAGGGAGCAGCTAGCTTTACCTTTTCCCAAGTGCTTTCTTCCTGAAGTTCCGCCAAGTGTTTAATCCTGCAAAAGTCAAGAATACCCTCATCCTCTTCCACTGAGCTGAAGCATTTTCTGGCCTCAGTCCGTATGTCATGCTGTAGAGGCTCTGGTGAGAGGCAGGTCAAAACAGGCCCCAGAAGAGTCTGTTTGCCAGACTAGGGCAAGACCCTCTAGTCTCTGTCATTGGAACCACTGTTCACACTCTGTGTCTAATATTATAACACCTCCTAAAGTCCTCAAGCCATTTTGCCCTAGGGTTTAAAGGATAGCCTGAAAGCTACCACCTAGAGATTGCTGGAGGCAAGACCCTCTATGTAATTTGTGGGGCTCAGTGCAAAATGAAAAACATGAGGCCACTCATTCAAAAATTAAGGATTTATATATAGATAGATAGATAGATAAATATCTCTATATCTATCTATATATGTATGTATATATATATAATTGTAGTCGACATTATTGTTAAAAAATAATAATATTGAAGGAGGAACTAAGTGCATTGTGAAATGATGTATCATTATTAAAATTATTAAAATAAAAAAAATTAAGGATTTCAAGATGGTGACAACAGAACATTAAATCAAGTGAGGGGGTGGGCGGGGCTTCTTCCTTTAGTGTGAGGACTGTTCAGGTTCTACATCCACGCAGCCAGTCATGGCTCTAGGAAGACGTTTGGAACTATGGGTGTGTTGGTTTTAACCAGCTGAATTATCAGGAAGCCCAGACTACCACCATTTTGTTCAGCGGAGTGACCCTCAGCCCTTGAACAGCAGTGCACTTAGAAGCTGGGGCAAGGAGGGAAGTCGCTGGCTTGTGGGTGTGAGCAGGCACTGACCACAATGTATCACTGATTTAAAATCACACCGGTGGTCTACTTGCTGATCTGCTCACCTCCAATACATCCTCCTCCCCACTGCCAGGGCAATCTCTCTCAAATGCAACCATCATGATAGGGTTCACATGTTCATCTTTCACGTAAGAATTAAGGCCAAACACTTTAATATGGCTTACAGCCCCTTTAGGACCTGGCACTGGCTAACCTCTCCCACCTTACCTCAAAGCTCACCTTCACCTGCCCTCTCCTCACCAGCTTCTCATTCCCTCCTTCCCCACCTTTCTCCACACCTGGAAATCACTCTAAGAACAATGCCCTCCCCTCAACCCCCAATCCTTCAAATCTCAGATCCTCCAGAAAATATTTTTTGGATGCCTGGGCCCCGGTGGTGTTTTTCCTCAACAAACCATGCTTCTCTCTCTCTCAAAACAGTCATTAACTTAAAGCACTAGTCCCTGCCTCCTGCAAGACTATAAACTCTGTTAAGTCATGGACTGTGCTTCATTCAGCATTAAGTCCCTCGATGTAAGACCCAGGAGGGTGTGATTTGTGTACGTTTAGTGTTAGTAGGAGGAGCATTTGTTAGTTATCCCCATTTGGGGGACAGGAAAACATAAGACTCAGAGGAAAACGTAAGATTGTTGCTATGGTTTTACAGTTTAAACTCTGGCACAGTGGAGCAATTCCATAGGCGATATTGCAGTGCTGTTGTTTAATCCTTATTGAGATGCCACCGTTTGTCCTGTGCTGTACATTCTGTTCTCCTAGGGTCTATATTAGAAGGAGGAGGTGGCTCTATTCAGAAAATGAAGCTTTAGACATGGCAACAGGAAGGACGCCTGACGTTCGTTCTTTCCTAAGAGTGAAGAAAGCTGGGAAGTTGCTGGAGGTGAGAAGAGGGAGGAGGAGAAAGCAGGGGATGCCAAAGGGGAGCGTGGAAAGGAAAGCGTGAAGGAGGACGGAGGGATGTGGGAGGAAGAGAGGGAGAGGTAAAGACAGAGAGGTGGGAAGAAGCAGGATCCTCCAGCAAAGATTAGAAAACAGCAAGGTGGGGGGATGGGACGAAAACGATGCCCCAGGCCCATGTTTCATCCGCAAGCAGCCCCCGTAGGCCACTCCCTGCCTGACTCCTGCACCTTTCCTATGCTCGCCGAGAAATCAAGCCCATGTTTTCTAAAAATCAAACAGCAGAAAGGGGTCAAGGACATGCCGCAATGCTGCTGCTGTGACACAGAAATTAGCTTCTGCGTTTTGCTTGGATTTCAAAACCACTTTAAAGCTACATAATCATTTTTCATTTCACGGTTTTGAACACTTCCATGACAGTGTTACTACTGTTACTGTGTTTCCCTGAAAATAAGACCTAGCTGGACAATCAGCTCTAATGCGTCTTTGGAGCAAAAATTAATGTAAGACCCGGTCTTATTTTATATTATTATATCATATTATATTGTATTGTATTGTATTGTAAAGACCTGCTCTTATATTATAGTAAAATAAGACCGGGTCTTATATTAATTTTTGCTCCAAAGACGCATTAGAGCTGATTGTCCGGCTATGTCTTATTTTCGGGGAAACACGGTAGGATTTCTGAGCATGTATATTCTAGAAGGCTACTTGTCACGGTTCCTCTGAACCAAAAGCTCATTTTGTGTATGTCTAAGGGCTGTATTTGGCTGAGAGACTGCAGTTGAGGTTGTCTGATGAGAGTACAAACTACAGTAGCAGGGATTCATTGTCTAATATTGATAAACATAATCTAAATATGCATGATTCTGACTATCTAGTTTTATCAATTAATTGTAATTTAATGTATGCCTGTATCTACATGCACAGATATGCATACATCTAATAAAGCAAAGATGTTTATTAAAGCAATAGTTTGAATTTCCTTCAGGGTGTCTCAGTTTTGATCCTAATTAATGGCCATTACTTCCACTGAAAATGCAATAGTCAAGAAACATAGAAATAGTCAAGAAAGCCTTTAAAGTGGGAAAAGAGGGCTGGGGGTCCCCTCAATAGAATGTGGAGCGCTGTCTAGCAGACCCTTTGTGAGGAGCTGAATCCAGAGTATCTACACCTTTGATGGTCTTTGGCTATTTTCTAATTTTGAAAGATGTAGAAACTCATAGTAATACAAATGATTCTTATCCACAGAAATACAACTTAATTTTCTCCAGTAAAAATGCCAATGATTTCCACCCTATAGAAATGATTATTCCAAACATTACATTTAAGTGCTGTACATGCTATTATGTCTTTACATATACGCATCTATTAAAAAATTCAGGTCAGTGTTCCTGACTGCTTGCATAAATGTCTTTTTGAGATTTTCCTTTCAACAAGTTATAACATCTACGATCCCTCCATTAATTAAGGAGTTAAACAAAATCTCCATCCCTTGCTCATTTTTTATTTGTATGAAAGCAATGATTTTACCTTTTTATAAGTGATCTTTTAGCTGAAGGTGATAAATAGTGAATCCAAGAAGTTGTGTTGGGAATTCGCAGTGGTAGAACTGTCTTCTTTAATATTTTGCTCAGTTTTTTTTATATTCCCTGAGTATATAAAATAAACACAGGAAATAAATAAAGCATGGTGATTATCAAAGTGAATGACAAGGGTGGTTGGATGGCTCAGTTGGTTAGAGCATGAGCTCTGAACAACAGGGTTGCTGGTTCGATTCCCACGTGGGCCAGTGAGCTGTGCCCTCCATAACTAGACTGAAGGACAATGACTTGGAGCTGATGGGCCGTGGAGAAACACACCATTCCCTAATATTCCCCAATTTAAAAAAAATTAAAAAAATTTAAAAAGTGAATGACAACACCGCCTCAGCTGAACAGTTAGGAAGGTACAGCTTTTCGAACAGGGCAGAAGTACAGGCAAAGCCAAAAGTGTATAAAACCATAAGTAGACACAGGGTCACCAGGTAGGACAAATATGCTGAGGCTTGACTCATTGAAACTACTACCTTGGAAGTGAGAATAACTTGATACACAAAGGGCATATATTTCAGGTGTTCAATAGTTCTTTAAAACAGTATTTTCAGGAATTGTAGCTGCACAGACACACACCATCTAGAAATATCTTACTATCAATCAGCTATAGCAAACCCTTCAACAAAGTGGACAATAGTACTTTGTCAGGAAGAATCCAGATTACATCAGTATATTTGTGTGGTTTGGTTTGTCTTTACTTTTGAGATTTGTTGTATTTTTAATTAATGTGACTTGATATGTATATAAATATATATATATTAATAGGAAAGACGTGAAATGTTTTATTTTTAAGGAATGGTCCAGTCAATTAGTTCAAACTTCTCCTTAAAGATCTTAGTACCAGATATGCAGGGAAACAAAGACTTTTGGTTTTGTTTTTTTGTTTTTGAAATGAAATTTGTAATTAATTCCATTATTTGGAGGGAAAAAAGTAACACACCTAACAGTTCAATACAGCGTTCCTGAGAAAAGCAGTTCCTGATTTTGGAGGAATTGTGAATAGTATAAACAACATGGCAATTAACAGAATGAATGTGATCTGTTAGATGCTGAAACATCACTTACCACAGACATGCAGTACGTACCACAGAGTACTTAACCGCAAAAGTGCAGCCCTTTCTGTAGGAGCTCGCAGTGCCTTGTGAAGGAAGAATCAGTCCTGCCAGCGTGGTACCACCTACGTTAGAGGTGAGGCTAGTCTTGTGCCCTTAGCCATTTTTCTCTTTGCCGACTACTATCACATTTGTCATTGAAGACGGAGAGGGGACTACTTAACATTCTAAGACTTTCATTATTTCATTGAGAGATAAAAAGGAAATGTGTTTTCCATCATGTCAAACCTATCAAAGAGGGAGCATATGCGAGAAACATCAGTAAGATTGCTTTTGGGGGGAATAAAAAGTTTACCTTAAGTAAGAGCATTATCATATGCTTCCCTGGAAAGTAAAGGTGTTAGGAAACCTTGAGAGAGAGAGAGGGAGGGGGAGGGGGGAGGAGGAGGAGGAAGGGAGGAGGAGGAGGAGGAGGGAGAGGAAGAGGGGGGGAGGAGGAGGAGGAGGAGGAGGAGGAGGAGGAGGAGGAAGGGAGGAGGAGGAGGAGGGAAGGAAGAGGGGAGGAGGAGGAGGAGGAGGAGAAGGAGGAGAAGGAAGAGAAGGGAGGGGATGTACGGGAAGGGAGGAGAGGAGAGAAAAGAGGAGAGGAGGGAGGGAGAAAGGAAGGAAGGAAAAAAGAGAAGAAGGAAGACACAAGTCATAATTCCAAGAGTTTGGGAAACTAGGAATTCTCATACACTACTGCGTGATTTAGGGTGAATTAGGAACTCACACAGCTAAATGAGTGTTATTTGGTCAGTCACTATGGAGAGCAATTTGGCAGTATCCACGATAGTTCAAAATCTGGTCACTGTATATATTCTAGAGAAATCCTTGCCTATATACAAGGAGAAAATACAAATGTGTTCAACTGCACTACTCTTTGTTATTACTAGTTAAAATCTGAAGGAACATATATATGCATCGGTAGGGAAATGGATTTAAAAGTTAGTTATTATTACAGGAATAGTGAACTAGATTGATAGGTATCAACATGGATAGATACGTTTTTTAAAGTGAAAAAAAAGTCAGTTGCAGAAAAACATATACACAATGATACCTAATTTAAAACACACACAATGCAGTTCAGGAAAAGGAAGGTATGGCCTAAGACTAAGCAGGGTGTAAAAGAGATTTTCCATTCTCTTCTATGTCTTCGGTATAAATAAAGAAACACAAATAACAAAAAAATCAATACTTTAAGTCTGTGTGGCATGTATTACAGATGCTTGTTTTTCTCTATACTTTGTCTTTTTCTAGAGGAAAGTCACTAAAATAGTATTTTAAAATATAGAGACATTTTGAGGCATAGATTAAACACATTCTTTTTCCATCCTCCTAATTCTTTTCACTTCGTGATGCAAAACAGTTCTTGTTTTGTGCCCACTCACCCAAACGGCCAGAGGTTTTCATCTGTCACCTGAATGACCCAAGTGAAGTATGTTTTAAATAAGCGTCCATCATTATGCTACTCCCTTAGAAGGCTAAAGTGCTTTAATCAGCTTAAATAGCCATATTTTATTTTTCTTCCTCACCTGTGTATACCTTATCTTCCTGATATATGCATATCTTATCTTGTATACTATATTTTAAGCATCTTGACTACATCTTTTAACCCACTTTGCATTCTTCTCTGTGCCACATAACTTGTTGAATAAATAAATTAATGAGAGAGAAAATAATAGGAGGCATGAGGACAGAGGGACTTTAAGATGGATAAAATGAAGGGAGGACTGATTTCTATCAACGACTGGAAAAACTTAGAAGGCCTCTTTTTCATAGTTGGAGATGACCCAACACTGGGAGATAGAAAAGTACACAGAAGTGAAATTAGGCAAAAATGTATTATGTAAATATTGAACATCTTAGGAAATGATATGAGGTATTCTCCCAACTCCTTCTTTCTGGAATGAGCAAAGTAGGAAAAATAAGCCTACATTAATGTCTCACTGGACTGAACCCTCGCGCCATAGCGTGGGCAGCACTCAGTTGAAACCACTTCCTCTGGTTTATCATTGTTGAAATAGCCCTAAAGCTAATATTTCAGTTCATTCCCAAGGGATGACTTCCAGTCTCTCTATCTTAATAAAATGTCATTTCTTCTCACAGAAATAGTCATTTTCCCAGCTATTAATTCTTCAAATCAACTAAAATTTATAAAAACATGTTCTTTATTCCTCTCTGATAATCAAAGTATCTTCTTCATTTAACATGCTCTATTCTTAATTATCCCCAGCTACCTTAGGGAGAAACTCTGCCAACACCACCAAAGATTTGACAGTCCTATTCCAGCGTCTGTGTCAGGTTTTCTTCTCAACACTAGAGACCCAAGCAACTCACAATCTATGCACTTATATAATTTCATAACTATTTATGTTTAGAAACACTTTAACCTCAGAATCTTAACCTCATTGAGAGTATGAAGACAACTTTAATGTAATTTGGAAAAAAATACTATCTATTATTATCTTAACAGTCCTTCCCATCATCCCATATCTGATAGAAATAAGATAGAAATGAAGATAAGGTAGTTGGAAGTCACAAAAAGACTCTATTATGAAACATAATCATTTATTTGGGAACACAGAATATATTTTTAAGAAAAAGAAAATTTCTGAAACAACAACTGCAATTGCTATCATTTATTGGGTACTTATCTTGCACTGGATATTGTGCTAGGTTGAATGATATTTCACTCACTAGTGATAACAATTCCAAAAGATAGGAAACTAAAGCTCAGAGAGGTTATGTAACTTAGTTGGTGACTTAGCTATGCTTAAAAATATAGAGTTACGTTTTAGCTCGCCTAGTAAATACTGAATAAATCAATGAGGGAAAGAATGACTAAATATATGAACCAGTGACTTCCTGAAGCAATCCACACTGCCTATGTAATTGTCCAAACGCAAAAAGCACAAAAAATAATTATAATCTTAGGGATAAAATGATGTATAAAATCAATAATTTTTAATAAAAAAAGATGTTTACATTGAAGTCTGATGTTTGACAGGAATTGGTTTAAATAGAGGGGGCACATGAACATTTTGGGGAGATAATTCTAGTGACTTTGGAATTTTATTCAATCATTTGGCTTCACTTTTCCTTGATGCTAGTATTTCTCTTCACTACTTTTATTTTCACCATCATGTCAATTTTCCTTTCAGCTCTCATATAGAATAAAATGAATCATCCCTAATTACAGTGGCTGGAATTCAAGGGCAGTGACTCTTCACATTTTATATCTTATGATCCTTTGTCATTATTAAAGACTCTGGATCAAATCCTAATAGGAATAAAAATCCCAGCCACCTCCTCTCTCCCACCCTTTAATATCCACTAAGGACATTGAAATGTTCATAGATACTGATCTTTATTGATCTTTCATTTTAAGGGTATAAAAAAATTAATGATATTATAGTTTGTAAACATTGCTACAGCTTAAAAATAATAATAAGCTTAGAAAAGTAAATTAATTAGTAGTTGAAATAATAATTCTACTTAAAAAGTATAATAGTGTTATTTGGGGAAAAGTGTAGTATTTTTACTGAAACACAAGCAAAATTTCCTTTAACTTATCAAAAATTGGGCTGATGATGTTTTAGGAATACATGGAGTTTGAGGAAAAATTAATTTATTAACATTACTGAATCCTTATCTGATTTCGGCAATCGCTTCACCGCATCGCTCTTAGGGAGCCCCTGAAGAATCAAGGCTTGGAAGCTGGAGGCACAGTGCTGGCTGGGGTAGGATCAGATTCACAGCCTGATAAAAAACAGGAATCATGAGGGCGGGGTAGTGTGGAGGGCAGGCCCAAGGCCCATCGAGCATTCAGATACTGATAAGGTGGCTAGAAATAGGTGAATGGTCAGAGATCTGGCAATGACCCAGTTCTAGAAGAGTCACCAAAACTAAGGGAGCATGTGTGCAAGACAATGAGAGAAGAACAGCCACTCAGCCCCAACCAGTCCCACACTCCTGGGGAAGGATGGCCCTTTGAGCTTTAGCAGCCTTTACTTGCCTCTCCAAATTCCATACGCAAATGACCTGGAGGTGCTCAGAGGGAGGCTGCTGTCACCAAAGAAAAGAGGAGGACAAATTCTTCTAGAATAATTGAAAAAGAATTGCTGGAGAGGAAGGCAAAATAGTATTAGAAGCTGAATGGTTAAGGGTGGAAAAGAAGAGATTAAAAAGTACCTAATTCACATTAGGGGTAAAAAAATATTAGCTTATGGGCTGATTTGCTGCCTATCCATCTCTCAGCTTGAGGAGCATTTGTCCTGGGCCATCAGGCTCGAAGCTCATGGGAGTCTTGTAAAGCTAGGGAATAGTGGAGGCCAAAGAAGAGCTTGAGATATATTGGTTATCAGGGGAATGGTCAAAATCCTACTAGTGGGCAAAAAAGAATAGATTTAAAAAAGAGAAAGGAAGGAAAGAGAAAAGGTAGACATTTCAGGTTAAATTTGAGGAAGACATTTTGGGGAGAAGTGCCATGCCTGCCAGCCTCTTTCTACATCTGTAGATCCGAGCAAGGCTACTCATGGAAAGTCACAAACTCTATGTCATAATATCTGAGTTATAAATTAAGATAATTGTATCAGTCAGCATTTCACCAGAGAACCAGGACCAGTAAGAGATATATATATATTTGAAAAGATTTATTGCAAAGAATTGGTTTATGTGATTGTGGGAGCTGACTAGGCAAGTCCAAGATCTTTAAGGTAGGCCATCAGAAAGAATAT
Organism: Rhinolophus sinicus; assembly: GCF_036562045.2. Lineage (NCBI taxonomy): Eukaryota > Metazoa > Chordata > Mammalia > Chiroptera > Rhinolophidae > Rhinolophus > Rhinolophus sinicus. The sequence continues at coordinate 93,498,580 of NC_133755.1, forward strand.
GTAGGCTGAACTCTCAGGCACTAGCAGCAGCTGCTGTCCACAGGCAGAATTTCTTCTTCCTCAGGAAGTCTCAGTTCTGCTGTAAAGGCCTTTTAACTGGGAGAATCAGGCCCATCCATGTCATCTAGGATAAGCTCCTCTGCTTAAAGGCAACTGATTATAGATTTAAATCATATCTATGAGACACCTTCAGGGCAACACATAGATTAGGGTTGAATAACTATGGACTGTAATGTAGCCAAGTTGATACATAAAATTGATTATCACACTGGCAAACTGTTAAGCAAAATATGTAACCTTGACAAATGTATCATCAGGATGATAATATTTAAAAATATGTATTAAACAATGGTTTCTAAATGACTGACAAATCAGTGAAATATCAAAGATAAAGTAATTATTATTGCCCATTTCTGGGTGTTCTCTTGACCCGTCAATGAAGTTTGAATGATTAATAAAATTAAAATGTACATAATTTGTAAATTACATATTTATTTCATAAAATTTATTTTTCTTAACTTAAACAAAATTACAAATTATGTTGTTATAATCAAGGTTTTGTTCTGATGATGTAATGTCAACTTAGCCTTTTTTGTCATTATAGTTTCTAAGTTTATAAATTGATTTAAATTTAAAGAAATTTTGCTCTGTAGGGAAAGTAGCAACTAGAATTAATAATAAATGTCTTAAAGAAATATTTAGATTGAGAAATAAGCATGAAATTTACATATCTTATTCAAATGTTGTAATATCACATATGATAAATTAGCTTTACCATACTATATTTTAATGTTATCCATAAATTGTTATGTGTTATGATTTTAACCATCTCTTAAAGCAAAATTTCGATCCATATGATATTTTAAAATTTCCTTTCAGTTCAAGTTTTTTCAAAGCTGGGATAGTACAAAGAAAACTTAAAATGGCTGCATTTTTCAAATCTCTCTTTAATAGAGAACATACCTAGTTCCATATAACCAGAAAATTATCCTTACAGAAATTTCTTTGGGGATTATTTGCACATGAATCTTCTTCATGTCCATACATATATTGTTGTTTTCTTGTTCTAATTAATTTATATGTTACTGGAATGTCACTTTGCTGTACAGGTCACATGCAATTTCTTTTGATTTCTAAGAACACCCGGTCTTTAAAAAACATTTGTAACCCTTTTGTAAGTGAAATGGCCAAACTCTGATCTTTTCTTTTTATAGGACTTTGCCTAATTGTTCGTATCAAACAAACAAAGTTCATTCCAAATACAAAATAATTTGGGCAGCTCACGTTCAAAATTAATTTAATTCTTTGCTGAAGACCAGTTTGCTGTTTATTTGAAGTTCTTTTGTTGGTTCAGTTAACTCTCCTATTCATCTAATGTGTTGTCCAAATTAAATCTTACTGCTTGAAACAACATTCAGTCACCATTGCCATGACATGTCTAATGATGGTCATGTGGTCTAATTTGATATTAGATTCAATTTTATATCCTTTGGTAGATACAGGCAATAACATATATAATCTTTAAATTGTTCCATAGAATGTCATTGTTATCCACAAGTTGATACCTTGTCTCCTGGTAACAAATTCACACTACGCTGAGTATTCTGGCTTACGTGTTTTTTAATTTACCTAAGCACAACTCTCAACAAGCTTTTAAATCAATGCATACTTAAAGATTTTATGTATCAAATATTTTTATTTTATTACTCATGCTTTAAAAAGCCCTTTAAATTTTTTCCATTTTAGATCACAATCATTTGTTTCATTATTTTTTATCTCTGTTTGGACATTTTAGCATCAAATATCAAAATCTTTTCTGCTTAACCTAGAAATTTTCCACTGTTTTCTGTAAATATTGTTCTGTTATTGCCACAAACAACATAATTATGCTTAGATAAATGTTAGACACAATATTGTTCTTTTAATAGTATTACCCAATGCCCAACGGTCTATTTCAGTGATTAAATACCATCAGTTGTTTTCCGTTTACTCAGCCTTTTTTTTTTTTCAGTTCTAATAATTGCTATTTACTATTTTTTTGGTGCATAATTTATGCTCTTCTTATTGAGACCCTAAGAGTTTCCAGTCACAAATATCTTCATTAGCCAAAACTGAGCTTGAAAATGAGTTGTAAATCATGCGCCTGTAGTATCAAAATACTGTCTTTGGTCTTAGAATATAAAAACCTATTAGATAGTTAGAAGGCAGAGGTTTTGTTTGTTTTTTTGTTTGTTTTTAATACTCAAAAATTTTCATGCAAGATGGCTACAAATAAACATTGAAAGGACATTTCTAATTGGCTATATTAGGATCTAGTCCAATATTTGCATCTGTAAATAATTGTTTGGAAGACAAAAGCCATTTTATCAGACCATTCAAATTATCAAGGACTAAGGCAAAATATATGTTTTTGCAGTGGTAGTTCTATTTATTTGCAAAGACCAAATGTCTCCCTTTAAATTTATTTTGCCTTCTGTGCTGGAATTCCAATCTATTCCAAATGTGTTAATGAAGTCGCCTCCCCTGGAGTTGCCCCTGTGCCGTTCACATGGCTATTCCTCCTGTCCTTTGGAGGACACTTAGTGCATCTTTGATTCATTCCTCTCCTTCATCTCATGGTGAAGGTCAGCTGCCAAGTCCTAATAGTCTTCCCTTGGCAATGTGTCTCCTTTTTGCTTCCACTTTTTGGTCTCTACTAACTGCCATCATTTGTGCCATCATTGCTTCACCCTTAAACTTTTAAATAGTCTTCCAAATTGGGCTCTCTTCTCCCAGGCTCTCTCCTGCTCAAGTCAAACCACCCACTGGTACCACATTCATTCTTGAAAAATCTGAGTCTGATATTCATTTGTGGATATCCTACACATTTTTCAAAGTCAAGCTCAAGCTCAGTTGCTTTCTGTTCTATGAAGCTTTACCTGACCCTCCCAACCAGTAGATACCTTTTCCTTTGAACCTCCTAGTCTCCTCTGGGAAGAATATTCTTCTTGCTGTGTTATCTGAGTTCTTCTCTTATTCCCCTTATTGAACTGTGAGCTTCCTGTGGCCAAAGTTTTTGTCTCTATTCTTTATCTACCTTGTGTCCTTAACATGATACTATATACACAGACAGTATCACTGAAATTTTGCTGAATTAAATTAAACAAGGACTTCTGGAAGCCTCCTCCTCTAAATGAGTCGATTTTAATATCTATTCAGATTGAACTTCCCATTAAAATTTTTTTCTTAGTTTTGACTATCCAGAAATTTATAGCACTAATAGAACTTCCTCTGAGAAATTAAAGGCAATCTCTCTTCGCAGCTCCCCATTGTAATGGTTCAAATTCCAGATCTGTGCAAAAACTCTTCTTAGCCTAGTCTATTAGGGTGGTTTTAAGGATCAGGAAGCATCAAACAGCAGAACTAACTTGGAGTTGTCCTTCCTTAAGCATCATAAAAAAGGAAAAGAAGCAAAATATTACTGATTTACTCTAACAGGATTCCTCAGTCTTCCAAACCTAAGGGCAGTGGCAAGATAACAATAATATAATTCTACGTTATTTAACAGCTTCCAAAGTGTTTCCATATACACATGATGCTCAGAGCATCTGTACATTAATCAGGTATTATTAAGTCAGGTATTATTAAGCTAATTTTCAGAGGGCAAAATAGATTAGTAAATGGGAAGGTGAGAATTCCATCCATCTATCCGTCCATTGAACTGGTATTTTTGATTGCCAACACTTCATGTGCCATAACTGAAATTTAAGGAATACAACTAAAAATTTCATAGAATACACTAAAACTTTTCCAAATATTTATTTATTCTGTTAACACACACACACACACACACACACACACACACACACACACACAAATCCCACACTGGAAAGCATACCAAGTCTAACCAATTATCCAATTGGTAACAGCTGCTTGTAGCATTTAATTGGAAAGGATGATAATACAAAGTCAATGCTAAATGTAAAAGAATTCAGTGGTGGAGTAGCTATATCTGCCAAGGATATGGAAGAAGAACGGACAGCATGTGTGCAGTATATTGGATGAATCTAATTCAACTAGCTTGTTTTATATGTGGGAAAACTGGACCTCGGGAAGTGGGAGTGACTGTTTTTAAGACAATTGCTCACTGAGGATGGAAACTGCACAAGAATCCACATCTGGATGTACAGAGAAGTCCACATCTACTTCAGGGAGCTCATATTGATTAACACCTGATGCCTGATGCTGCGAACAATTAGAATCTCCAGTTTGGGGCGACTCTGGGTCCTAAAGAACACACACAAGGATAACAATCTAACTGTTGATGCAGGAAAAGATTATTCAGTTTTCATGGGAGTGAAGAACACCCGTAGAAAAAGGAACGGCTACTGCTTTTCAGGGGTGGGAGATTGTGAAATGCATTTGTTTTCAAAACTTCTGTTTGAATAATCTCAACCAGAACCATAGCATCAAACAAGAGAAACTCTCTAAACATGTTTGTTCCTGTTTGTTTAAATGAGAATATTCTAAGATATGTTGTCTATCTGGAGAGCTCATTTCCATGCTGAGGGACATTCTGTCCTCTGGAAGGAGAGAGGAAAGAACAAAGCTTGAGCCTGGGAAAAGCTTTAGGGAAATCTCCCTAAAGCTAATCTTGCAAAGCCTTAAATATGACACACTGTTAATGGAAGATAATTAATATCATTCCTCATAATATGATTCTTATTTCACCAATGTGGGTATTTTCTCCAATGCTCTTATTTGCCCCCAAAGTACAGACACCTCCTGATAAGAGGTGGATCTCCTGCTGAAACTGAGAAGTCCCTGCCTCAAGGAAGCAAATAATTTGAGATTTACTAGGGCAATTCCTAGTGAAGGCAAATGATACCTTTATTTCAACACTTTGCTCCTAATCCTCTGAAACATTAAGGCAAATATTTACCCAAGCTATCAGGAAATATGGCTGTGACCAACACAAAATTGATTTTTCATGTACATACCACTCAGAAAGGTAAGTTATAGAAGAGTAGATTCATGGGTACATTGGGGACTTCGTAAAAATTTGAAAAGAAAAGCTATTTTTCTTAGACAGCATTCTTAATTTGAGAGATGGGGACTTTCAAACAACATGGTATATAATTGTAAATATAAAGTGAAAAATCTTAAATGTCTATGGTCAATTATAATCTTGCATGATTTACACATGACTCCATCCCACACAGTTCTAACATAATACAAAATATTTGCAGAAACAACAACATAACACACCTGTAAAAGGCAATGGAACAAAGCAAGGACATTATAACCTTGAACTGTCCATTGTGGAGAGCACCAGTAACCACTAGACCTCGCTTTGATAACTTTGGGCTTAAACAATGCCAGGCTTTATACATTTATCTCCAGTCTCTTTCTCTGAACTGGAGATAAGGAGCAGGGGCCAGATGTGAGAAATATTTAGGAGGTAAAAAGAATACGCTAGTAAACTGGTTGGGAGAAAGCGTGGTGAAGAAGAGGAAGGCGTGGAAGACAACGCCCCAGTGTCCAGAGAGACTGAGAAGATCAATGAAGGGGATGGTTTCTGAGACAGGGAATATAAAAGGAGGATCTTATTTGGTGTTTAAGATCAGGAAAGAAACATGAGTGCTTGCACCCACTACCAAAGGCTTTCTCCACAGGGAGTAAAGGTGGAAGATGTTAACACAGAATCTGGAAATAAGGAGAGATCTCCACACCTCCCAGTCGGGTTGTTGTGTCCCTGCATCTCAGGCCCCACCTGTGCCACTTCGTGTGACTTCAGCCTAGCCAGATGGGTATTCACAACACATTTTACTACTTAAGCTGATTCAACTACCGTGTTTCCCCAAAAATAAGACCTAATCAGAAAATAAGCCCTAGCATGATTTTTCAGGATGACATCCCCTAAACATAAGCCCTAATGTGTCTTTTGGAGCAAAAATTAATATAAGACCTGGTCTTACTTTGGGGGAAACGTGGTATATGCCATCAGCAGAGAAATAAAGATAGAGAAATAATTTAAACAGTTGAGGGGATTCTGCCTGCCACCCCACTGAATTAACACAGACCTCCTACTAAGTCAGAGACGGGCAGGACCACACCTAGATCTGGTCAGGAGGAGCCTTCTCCGACCACATACATTAGATGTGCTCACTGCTGGCTGCCTCCTGCATCCAGTGGGGTTTGCACATCCCCATGTGTAGGTTCAGCACATCTAAACTCTACCCACACGGCCTATAAACAACCACCCTTGGCTAACCCCTTGGGGTTAAAGGTGTACACACCAGTGGTACAGTCCATTCCAAGGAAAAAGCCCACACAGGACCAGAAAACTAGATGGGGATCTTTGGCAGGGAGTTGCTAGGTAAAGTCTAGAGGTTGGGGGAGGGCATGGGCTCCTAATGGGCTAGTCCCTTTGGCCCTATAAGGAGAGCTGTAGCTGGGGGTGACCCCTCTCAACACTGACATATTCTGGCACAAAATTTCAAGGAGTCTGAAAATTTTCCAATTTGAAACTGCCCTTCCAGGCCATTATGAAAGTATATTGGTCAAGGAAGAAGGATGAAATACATTTTATTGAACTGTTTATCTGTTTAAAGTTATAACTTTAAAATATATGGACTATGTGAGTCTCTATTTGTATTCTTATCCCAGTTTACACTTATATTAAAGGTAGGGTCTGGAGAAGGGGAATTTGAGTCAGTTATTTCCTCAAACGGCCTCAGTGCCCATGTTTCTCTAACACTGAGAGTAACTCTTATCACACTGAGTGTGTTTTTAGGATTGAGATGCATATTTCTCAGATCACATAGCCCCTAAATGCAAGTCAGCCACTTCATCTGATACCAACTAGGACACAGCCACCATTTTTTTAAATTTAGTTTTTGAATTTTATTTTTTAAAATAAGTTTTATTTTTCAATTACAGTTGACATACATTATTATATTGGTTTGAGATGTACAACATAGTGACTAGACATTTCTATAACTTATGAAGTGATCACCCTATTAAATCTAGTACCCATCTGATACTATGCATAGTTATTACAATATTGTTGACTATATTATGCTTTACTTTACATTCCCATGATGATTTTGTAACTACCAACTTGTACTTCTAACTCCCTTCTCTTTTTTCACCCATTCCTGCAATCCCTTCCCATCTGACAACACTCAAATTGTTCTCTGTATCTATGAGTCCGTTTCTGTTTTGTTTGTTCATTTATTTTGTTCTTTAGATTTCACATGTAAGTGAAATCATATGGCCTTTGTCTTTCCCTGTCTGACTTACTCCACTCAGCATAATACCCTCTGCAACAACAATCTATTTTGTTGCAGTAGCAGGATTTTCTTCCTTTTTATGGCTGAGTAACATTCCTCTGTATATATGGACCTCCACTTCTTTATCCATTCATTCATTATGGACACCCATGTTGCCTTCATTTCTTGGCTATTGTAAAGAATGTCACAATGATCATAGGGGTGCACATGTCCCTATGAAGTAGTGTTTTGGGTTTATACACAGAATTGGGATTACTGGGTCCTTCTTTGTCTCTTGTTATAGCCTTTGTTTTAAAGTCTTTTTTGTCTGATATAAGTAATTGTTACCCCAGCTTTTTGTTTGTTTGTTTGTTTCCATTTTCATAAAATGTCATTTTCCATCCTTTTACTTTCAGTCTGTGTGTGTCTTTCAATCTGAACTGAGTCTCTTATGCACAGCATATGTAAGAGTCTTGTCTTCTTATCCATTCATTCATCTTATGTCTTTTGAGTGGAACATTTAATCTATTTATAAGTAATTGTTGATAGATACATAGTTATTGCTATTTTGTTATTCATATTTTTGACTCCTCCTCCTCCTCCTCCTCCTCCTCCTCCTCCTCCTTCTTCTTCTTCTTCTTCTTCTTCTTCTTCTTCTTCATTGTCACTAATATTTCTTGGAATACTGGTTTAGTAGTAGTGATAAACTCCTTTAGCTTTTTCTGGTCTGGGAAGCTCTTTATCTGTCCTTAAATTCTAAATGATAGCTTTGCTGGGTAGAGTAATGTCGGTTGTGGATCCTTGCTTTTCATCACTTTGAATATTTCGTGACAATTCCTTCTGGCCTGCAAAGTCTCTGTAGAGAAATCAGCTGACAGTCTTATGGGAGATCTCTTGTAGGTAACTAAATGCTTTTTTCTTGCTGCTTTTAAGATTCTCTCTTTGTCTTTAAGCTCTGGAATTTTAATTGCCATTATGATGTGTCTTGGTGTGGGCCTATTTGGGTTCGTCTTGTTTGAGACTCTCTGCATTTCCTGGGCTTATATGTCTATTTCTTTCACCAGGTTAGGAAGATTTTCTGTCATTATTTTTTCAAATAGATTTTCAATTTCTTCCTCTCTCTCTTCTTCTTCTGGTACCCTTATGATGCGAATTCTGGTATGCTTAATGTTATCTCAGAGGCCCCTTAAATTATCCTCATATTTTTAGAGTTGTTTTTGTTTTTGCTCTTCTGATTAAGTGTTTTCTGCTACCTTATCTTCCAAATCACTGATTCAATTCTCTGCTTCATCTAATATACTGTTGATTCCCTGTAATGTATTCTTTATTTCAGTTACTGTATTCTTCATTTCTGACTGATCCTTTTTTGTTTTCCATCTCCATTTTTATGTTTCCTGTCTCTTAGTTGAAGTTCCCACTGACATCACTGAGTATAACCAATGTTTTGAACTCTGCATTTGGTAGATTGCTTGTCTCCATTTTATTTATTTCTTTTTCTGGGGCTTTGTTCTGCTCTTTCATTTGGGACATGTTTCTTTGTCTCTCCATTTTGACTGCCTCTCTGTGTTTGTTTCTATGTATTAGGTAGGAATGCTATGTCTCCCAGTCTTACTAGAGTGGCCTTATGTAGTAGGTATCCCAGTGGTGCAGTCTCACCTGGTCACCAAGGTGAGTCCCTTGTGTGGGTTGTGTGTGCCCTCCTGTTATAGTTGAGCCTTTGTTGCTGTTTGCATGTCAATGGGAGGGATTGACCATTGGTCGGATTAGTTGTAAGGACTGGCTCTGATTACAGTGGAGGAGCTGCTGTGCAAGGGCTGACACTATGGAGCACGATTCACTTTAGCAGGGCTCCAGTGCCTGCCCAGTCTGCCCTTTGGGTATGCCATCTGCAGAGGTAGCCCCGTGGTACTCTGGCTCAGTTCAAAGCTGGCCACTGTGTGTGCTGGCTCCAGGGCCTCCTGGGATGGGCCCCACCACAGGCCACGTTCAGCTATAGCTTACACCCTGGCTGGGGTCACTTGGAATGAGCACAAAGCAATCTACAGATGGCCACCACCTGCATTGGTCATGGAGGTGTCTGGGAGAGGCTAAGTTGTGAACCAAGGCTGGCCACTGCTAGTGCCAAGTTTGGGACTGCTTACCAAGAGGTAGGCGGTACACCAAGGCCAAATGTTCCTTATTTGGAGTTTGTGAACCTTTGCGAGAGTTTAGCAATGTCCAAAGTGTGAGCAAAGATAGGCCATTTTTATGGAAATGCCATTGGAAGCGGCTTTGATGGGTCCGCAATGGTCAAGTTCTAAAATCCTTTTATAAAGAATGGTTCCTTTACTGTTGGATCACAAAAGAACCTTTGTACCATGCAGTTGAAAACATAAGCCTGTCTTTCCTATCTGAAGGATGGATTCTGATGCTTTTATTTCAGAAGAAATGTCAGCTATTGTTTGGGTGCTGTTGATTATCTTGTTCAACAGCTGTAGAAAAGCCAAAGTTAACAGGAAATGAGACCATGAAAAAAAATTGTTTAATAAGAGAGGAATGTGTACCATGATGGTGAGCAAACTTCAGGGGTAGGATAAACCAGAATCATAAGAGAGTGTGGTTGTAGGAAATATATAGACAAAGAATGAGGGGAAAGCTTAAAGATTTTCAGATGTGGCTTGATAATCATTTGTTGGGGCTACTAAATATATTTCTTTGAAAATGAGATTTCTCTCTTAAACTAAAATCTGAATATAGTATTAAGATAAAATCAGTTATTCATGAACAAATATTGTCTATTGCACCTTTGGTTTTGTAATATGTAAGATACATGTAAGGCACCTGCCCTGACTTCACATAGTTTTTTCTTCCTGGGAAGAATGCAAACCCAAGACTTCAGACTGAATTGTGTAGAGAGAAAGAAAGAGGGCTACCTATCAGGTGAAGCCCACCTCTGCCATTTATTTACACATGTGACATTAGGAAAGTTTCTCAACGTCTCTGTGCCTCAATTTCTTCATCTGTAAAATAAGGGTAAGCATTGTAATACCCCTGTGGATGTGTTGTGAAAATTAAATGAGTTGATATATGTACAGTGCTTAGATCAGTTTCTAGCACATAACAGGTGTTCCATATTTTTTATTGTTATTATTTTATTATTTATTTTATAAATAGACTTAGAGACATAATACTTTGTTTTTGTGGAACACACTAAGAATAGGTTTCCTGCAGTGTGGAATAGTGTATTTTTGAACACAAATTGAAAAATCATGCTCTACTTATTTTTTTAATATTAATTATTACAGTTACAATGGTTATAACATATTGTGTACCAGGCACTACATTGAATACTTCAGATATACTGTATTTTCTTATTTCATGCTCATAACACCTTCTTAAGATGGGTGTTAACATGTACATTTTATTTGAAGCTCAGAGAAGTTAAATACTTGCCCAAAGACACTCACAATAAGTGACAGAGCTGATATTGGAATCATGCTGTCACTTCTATGCAAATTGGGAACCATGAGGCTGCAACATTTCCTTATACAACGCAATTGCATTCTGCACACAGCCCTCATAGAGCTCTCATTTCTCAGCTCCTTTGATAGTCAAGCCAGAGAGAGCTGAGCATGAAAATGAGAGAGGAAGCACAGCCTTCTGCCGAGACTGAGACCTTGGTTCCGGGACTCACATGCTTGAGAAGAGAATATATTTCTTCCTAGTTACTTAAAAGCACAAAGTAGAAGCACTTTGAACTTGATGTGGGTTCCAAATGTGATTCTTCCAGCTATTTCTTCCTGGATCTCAGGGTTACAACTTCCAGAAAGAATATAGTCTGATGCTGACATTTTTATTCTCTGTCCCATCAAGTGAGGGAGTATTTAGTAAGTCACTGTTCTGGAAAACTCAGTTGAATGAGCTTTTTCCCCTATAATGCTAACAGTGAGGAAAAAAAAAAAAAAAGGAACGTCTATCTATGAATAAAATAATGTGATAAAACACATTTTCTCCTAATAAGTTTTCCTCAAAAATATTTCTTTTTCTGAAACTAGCATTTCTCACACTTGTTAGTCTCAGGAACTCTACATTAAATGAGAAGGGGTTTTTTTGTTTGTTTGTTTATGCTATGTTATTGTACTGCTAATGTTTATCAAGATTAACCACATTAGAAATTAAATCAGAAATTTAAAATATATATTCAGTACTTCATTCTAAATTGCAATAAAAAATCCTTTATTGTAAATAACATTTTTTAATGTGTGCGAAAAAATAATCGTGCCTTCCAAAACAAAAACAAGTTGAATGACGAGTGGCATTGTTCTGTATTTTTTCAAACCTCTTTAATGTCTTTAACAGAAGATAGTGGGATCTCATATTTGCTTCTGTATTCAATCGCTGCTGATATCACAAGTCATGCAGCCTTTGGAAAGCGTCATCATACACCTGTGAGAAACGAGAGTAAAAAGGGCAAGTTATATTTTAATATTATTTTGAAATAGTTTTGACTCGTGGACTTCTCAGGAACTCTAATCACTGGACTCTAATCATACTTGGAAGATCTCTGGCCAGTTTTCGTACATTTGTCTCTGGGGTCCTTTTCTGAACTGCTTCTAGACTATTCTGTGGTAGGCTGAATACTCAGATGGCCACCACGATCTCCTTTCCCTGGTGTTACTCCTGTGATTAGATTATTTTACATGGAAAAGAAATTGTGCCCTTCAGATAGGAAGATTTTCTAGTACACCTAACCTAATGGCATGAGTCCCTTAAAAACAGAGAGCTTTTTTTCAGCTGGGGACAAAAGAGGAAGTCAGAGAGATTTGAAATGTAAGATGGAAGGGGACCTCAGGCAAGAAACTGAGATAGTTTCTAGTTACCAAGAGTTATCCCCAGACAACAGCCAGCAAAAAAAATGGCAACTTTTTCTTAGAAGAGGATGAGAATGCATCTAGCTGACACCTTGATTTCAGCCTGAGCAGGGAACCCAGCCATGCCACACCAGACTTCTGCCATAGAAAACTATGAGTTAATAAGTGGGTATTGGTTTAAGCTGCTTAATTGGTGGTAATATGTTGTGTACTGATAGCTCTAAAAACTTAGTCTCTATGTATCTTGCTTTTAGAAAGAGGTAAGATATGAGCCAATATCAGAAGAGATAATATGAATGTATTTCTCCTAACAAATATAAGAGTATTCCTCTAGAAAAAATTGTATTTGGGGGCCTAAAATGGAACATCTTTTTCAAGAATTATGAGATCATTTAGCTTTGCTTAAAATGTTTATTATTGTTTCTGTTTGCTTGGGGTTTTTTTTTTTGTTGTAGTTATTTTGTTTTGTTTTGTTTTAGTTCAGGTCCCAAATTTAAAGGGCAAAAATTTAGCTGAGTGCCATATGATGAAAACTATAATTAAAGTTTTTGTGGAATCATAGAAATATAGAATACCGACTTACCTATTTGAAAAATAAAATGAGAAACATTCATACTTTCTTTTAATAAATTCAAATTTAGCTTTAGATGTAGTTTTCTTCACTAGAGTAAAGGCAAGAGTGAATCCTAAAAGCAGAAAGACAGAGAAGAGGAAAAGATCTAAGAAGGAAGGAAAGGGAAGGCAGACCTAGATAAGCCCAGAATGACAATTATTCAAATATTAAGAGACAGGGAAGGAAAGAGATGGGGTGGGGGGGTGGGGTGGAATCTTTAGTAGGTTTTGAAGTGTTAATGTAAGTAAAGAAAACTTCCTTGCTAAGACCCGACTTCTTCAGATGGTTACATCAACTTTGAAAGGCTTGTTAACAATTTAGCTACTGTTGACAGCTTTTCAGTGGCTCTTACAGCAAAGCCTTTGGAGGACCACCTCTCAGTAGGAGCCAGGACCGGGTATATAATTTGCAGAGCCCAGTGCAAAATGAAAATGTGGGCTCCTTGTTCAGTGAATTTCAAGACAGAGCATTAAACAAAGCTCGGGTTCTTCTGAATGTAGGACCCTGTGCCACTCACCGCTCACACACCGCGAAGCAGGTCCTTATAGGAGCACACAAAGAGAACTGTTACCTGGGCTACACTGGCAGTAAACAGAGCTATATTATCCTTGTGGGAAAGCCACACATCTTTTTCCTGTCCCTTTCTAGGACCACTGAGCACATTCTTTCAAATAGAGTAGTCATTTCCACCAATCTTTCCAAATTTTCTAGAAAACAATCTTTGGAAATCTCACAATATTTGAACACCATACTTTTAGAAGGTTAATATTTCCTTCCTGATACTAGGCCTGCAATTTGGGTAATAGCTTTCATCCATCTGTCCGTCTGTCCATCCGTTTATTATTTGATAGAACATTTATTAAGTACCTACTTTGTGCAAAAGCCTATCCTGGGAGCTGGGGCGCTAGTTGGAAGCTTCCATTAAAAGTGTTAATATACCTCATAGCAAAGTTCTAGGACTATTTCCTCACTATTGTTTTTCAGAAGAAAGCCTAGTATTGTTACAAAATGTGTGTAAGAACTATAAAATTGTTGTGGTCTTAGTAAGTATCCTTAATTAAGAAGTCTCTGAGTCTAGACTTTGCCCATATGACATATGCTCTGTTTGCTGTCTATTCCCTCTGGATGCTCTGAAATGACCGACTTTTAAACTTAGTCTTTTATAGGAGTATTAACTCCCTCTAATCCTTTGTGGAATGAGCGTTAATGGCAGCTAGTCTCATATGGTACAAAGCCTGACTCTCAGTCTCCCTTACCTTGCAGGCCTCTAAGCATCTTTGGTGATTTCACTATCGTAATGGGATTTACCTTCTTGATCCTCTTCCTCAAATACTCACCTGTCCAAGATTTCATTTTGTTCAGCCCAGATCATTCTTTTACTGGCCTTCAAAAATTTCTTATGCCCCCCTGCTTCTGTGCATTTGCCTCTTCTCTGTGGCTCAGCCTGAAAGCTGTTCCCTCCCTTCCCCTATCTCATGGTATACATCCAAATGCTTCACATTCTTCAAGCTTGATGTGCAGGCCTTTTAACCTGTTAATCCTACTATTATGAATCTAATGAAAGGAAATGATCAAAGGTACATATAGAGGTGTGTAATATATATTATCATGTAATTTACATTATAAAAATTGAAATAATTTGCCATAGTTTTTTAATTCTAAGAGCCATATTTTAACACATTTAACCTTTACAACGCATATTACAAATGCTATATATACTTAATGTAATTTTCCTTTTTTTCTGTAAAATGCTAATTTAAACCCATTGTTTCACTTAAAAATCATTGACAACTTAGAATAAAGGGAAATAGCAATACTCCTGTGACGTTACAGAACATAGTCCATAAAACCACTCTCACTTCTGAGGCCAACTGCAGGGTTTAGGGGCTCTCAAGAACACCCTCAGTTTTGAGAATTCACTAGAAGAGTTCCAAAACTCACTGAACATTGCTATACTTTTGGTTATGGTTTATTAAGGGAAATAATACAGGTTAAAATCAGCCAAGGGAAGATATACATAGAGTAGAGTTCCAGAAAATTCCAAATGTGGAGCTTTGATTTATCCTTTCCCAGTAAAATCATGGGCAACTTGTAGTCCTCGGACAACAATATATGACAATATGCACAGAGTACTGACAACCAAAGAAGGCCACCTGATGGGTGTCCAGGGTTTTTTGATTCAATCACATAGACAAAATTGACTGCCTGTGTGACTGTGTGACATATCCTACTTAATTGCAGCCCCTCTGGCTGTAGAGCAGAATCTGCAGGGCCTAAAACCTACAACCTCACATTGTTCCACTGTCTGATGTGGCAGAAGTCCCTAAGGTAAATAAAGATACTCTTATCACGCAGAACATTCGTGATAAGCCAACAGAAAACTTCCCAGTAGCCAAAGAGAAAGGCCAAACCTCTCTTTGGGTAACATTAATTCTTTACTACAGAACCCCCCAAATGAGAGATCGGTTAAAATAAATATGGTATAACAGCACGATGAAAGAGCATGCAGCTCATTAAAATTACATTTGGAAACTTACTTCCAACATGGGGAAATTTGTAGAGCATAGCCTTGTATATAGCTTTTAAATTGTGTGTGTGTGAGATGCCTTTCAGCTAACCAATGATATTTTCACATTCTTCTGTGCTAATGATTTTTTTTCAATTGTCCACATTCAGTTTCCATGAAACATATTTTTTTATTCCCCCATTCAGGTTGTGCATTTTCTTACAGAACCACAAACGCTTCTCTTTCCTTCCTATGACCTTTATCTCAAAGCAGTCCTTGAGGTAATGTTCAAGATGAAGGATGGAAATTCATGTTGGAAAGTCAGTTGTAGAGAGAAGAGAGTATCATAAGAATTCTCTCTGTTTTCTGCCTTTAAAATTCATTCTTTCATTCCTTGAACAAACCTGATAGAATTTGTGCTAGCAATGGGGCAATGCAGATGAGTAAGCCATGTGGTCTTATACTCAAAGTGCTAGGCGTCTGGTGACAGAAACATATAAAGGATAAGTTACCATCTATGACAAGGGTGTCCTCTCACCCTGTGAAAAGCCTAAGTGTTGCAGCATGTTCCTGTCTAGAAACTTAGAAAATCAATGGAGAATTTAGCTGCAGTCATAGGGGTGGGGCATTTGCCTTAGAACTCTCCTTCCTCCACAGGTTCTATGTCTTTCAGGCCACAAAGAGATCCCAGGATGTTGTAGTAGGATCAGGACGCAGGCATCTGCCACCTTACGGACTCCGAATCCCAATTATCTTTTTTTTTTTTCCTTTTATTTACTTTGGAATTTAACCACTTGCCCCCTTTCAACTCTCATGCTCAAAAGGCACGTTACATTGCTATACAAGACATTAGACTGGCAGGACAGACATCTAAAGATTATTTAATAATTCTGCAGGAGTTTACCTGGAACCATTTCTGGCTTTGCCATTTGTTGTACAGCAAAACAAAACAAAACAAGGACAAAATAAAACAAAATATCAAACATGAGTTTATTTTCAATCAAAAGGATTGTTTGGATGAAAGAATAAATTATAAGTCGTTTTTAATCTGTACAGAGGTACACACATACACCCAAAGTGGAAAATACCGTAACATCAGAAAAAAGACTGTAGAAACACAGAAACAAAATCAGCATACCCCACTTAGAAATAAGATGTCATGCTCCATCCCCTTGCACATCGAATCTGCCTCAACACCCACTATTATTTGGCCCTAGGACCCACAAATATTGTCTTTGGCTCCCTTTTCTAAGACAGTTACAGTTGCTATGTATAACATCTAAGTCAGCTGTTTTCGACACAGCCTTAGGTATTTTCTCAAGCACTCCATAAGTCAGCATTGTGATTATGAAGTGAAAAACAAGCTCCCCCTTTCTGCTCCATTCAAAGCCCAGGGGTGTGGGGGAAATCTGTCTATCTTGAAGCCAGGCGGTGCACACACAAGCACACACACACACAGGTCCACAGACCAAACACCCACCAAGGATGAAATGCATTTTGTGTGACTTGTCCAGAACGGCTTGGCAAGCAAGGGAGAGAACTGAGATGTGAACTTGAAGTGCTCATTTGTGTGTTTAAAAGAAAAACAAGAAGATGTGAATGGCTGAGAATCATCATGTGTTGAGGTGGATAGACAGAGTCATACTAATTGAATGGGCCTTACTTTCCCCATCTCCTCCAATGGTATTTTCTCTACCATATCCAGAGCTACTTTTTTCTTACCCCCAATTTACAAATGAATGATACAGAATGCAAAATTGTTTTGAGCAGAGTGATGCCCATTTTTCAAATTGCATGAAGAAAAAAATGTGAACAACTGATTACTTCGAACTAGTTCATGAATCAATTGGTAATTGTTGAGAAGATACAGGTCCATCTTCTCATGATTTCTTCTGTACATTTTCAACATCTGGATGATCAACTGAATCTTTTTCAGCTTTTATCCAATCGTCTAGCTGTCCTGTAGACAGTTTTAGCATAATATAAAAGTTCTCTAAAATAGGGCAGAGCTGGCCCTTTCCTTTTATAAACCAAATGTAACACATACCACACACACTCATGAATGCACACTCACACACACATACACACACACAAGCAATTTAAGATAACTGAAGCCAAGAATTACAACATGGTGTTATTTTTAATTTCAAAATTGTTGAATCATTTCTTGACCTTTCCTGGTTCATTTAGGAGAACATGAACCCCTCAAGGGCATATATTGTGTTTTCAACTTCCTTTCTGTCCCCCACAGCAGTACCTGGTTTTGGACATAATAGGAACTCAGAATATGTTAAATGAATATATACATATATGACTCAGAACCTTACTTAATTATTAAAAGCTTTTACATTAGCATATGAAAAGGTGTATTTCAAATGTATACAATTCATATTCAAATCTAATACCAATGACCTAGCTACTACCAAAGGATAAAACAGTCCTCACTGGCAAGGGCTGTGTAATGTAGCAGGTGAAACAAGATTAATGGAGATAAAAAACAGCAAACAATAGGAAAAGTATGCAACAATACCCCCCTGTAACATCTCGGTGGCTACTTAAGTACTACAAGGTTCAGAGGAGAGGAGAGTTGATGGAGGCAGGAGCAGGCAGGAATGTCTTCATGCAGGACATGGAAGGCCACCTCCATCTCAAAGAGCCAGAAAGGTTTGCAAAGGTGCAAGAGAGAGTGGGTGGGCTTTTCATGTAAATGAAACAACATGGTGAGTGATCTTTCTTTCCTTCCTTCCTTCCTCCCTCCCTCCCTCCCTCCCTCCCTCCCTCCCTCCCTCCCTTCCTCCCTTCTTTCCTTCCTTCCTTTTTTGTTTTTTGTTTTTTGGAACTAGAGGATAAAAGCAGATGAAAACCAAGTTATTCATTGACAGGACCTAAGTACTCCAAAGCAATAAAAATTCCACCTTGCAAGATAGCAGAGGTTAGGAGAGAGCAAGAAGGGAATGACCAGGCAAGCTGAAAAGCTGTAGACTGGTTATGGGTTTGTGACCATGTGGGAATGTGTGATGGGTGAGAGACACATAGATTCCACAGGGGCAAGAACCTCATCTGCCTTGTTCATCTTGCTCACTACTGTATCCCCAATACCTAGAACAGTGCCTGACCCATTAGTAGGCACCCAGTAGATTCTTGTCGAGTAGATGAATGAATCTTGGAAGGGCTCCAAGTGAGACCCAAGCTCATATACTTCCCAGAACCATTTCAGAGACCTGCAGAGTTAATGTTATGTTTGTTTTCCTGAATGAGTTGGTCTCCAGCAGTGTTTGCTAAAAATATAAGCCTGTTTGCCCATTAGACTAAAGGTGAAAGAACTCAAGAAATGTTCTCTTCCCTTCAGAAGCGTGTGAGGGTAAATGTCCTTTTCTAAGGTGATCTGCTCCCTGCCCACGCCTAAAAGCATGAAATATGATTGTCCATTCCAAAGTCTGCATGACGACCAATGCTCTTAAAGGTCAGAAGAGTGCTCTGCCCTTTACAAACAAGCCACATTTTGCTTGTCTCATCCATGAGCTCTGAAGATTGAGAATGTGAGGTCAAGTTTATTGTGTATAATGTAACTTCAAATCTTGTCAAATCCTTTGATTTAGCTTCCACTAAACACAAAGAAAGGATCATCCCTAAGATTTATAGTACCGTATATATTCAGGAGGAAGAAGTGCTCCAACTAAGAAAGTATGGAATGAGTTGAGGTGTCATTTTATATGATGAAAACAAAAAGGAGAGTATATTTTATTCTTTATCCTATAACTAAGGATAACAGTGACATTCAATTTTTTTTTTTCTGAAAATGGCACTTTCATGCTTTCCAGTTCTTTCACCTTGACCTTTTCCTTCAGACAAATAGAAGAAATTAAAGAGATTCTCCCCAGTACACATCCATTTTTCTTTGTGTGGTGTCCATAAGCCCTTCAGGAAAAAAGGAAGGTCAGTGCCCTTCGTACAGTAACCCTTAATGTCTGCACTTTGCTTTCTTTCTAGGAATATAAAACCCTTTGTAATCTCTCCACAACATGCTCTCAGTAGCAGGAGGAATATACATGATTTCTTTTTATTTCTCTTTTTACTTTTTTTCTCCCCCTCAGGCCCTCATGCTTTCCATGATCCAATAAAAGTGTTTTACTTATTTGTTTGGTTTTTGTTTGTTTGACAGTCTCCCCTCACCACCCCTCCCCTGGAAGTGGGCTGAGAATGAAAGTGAAGAATTTCCTAGGGGATTCTCATGTGACCTGCCTTTTGACTTCTCCATTGTGGGAGAAAGAACAACAGTTACCTTCCCATTCAAGAAATTCAGCCTGGAAGCCTGGCTTCCTGAAAGTATGTCCTCACACTCTTAGGAGGTTATTCAACCTTCTTGACGTCCTTGTCTGTCCATAGATTGTGGGAGTTAAGGTTGGGGAAGCAAGGATTTGAGCTTCTGATGCCTGAAATGGCTGCACAGCCTGTGAAGGATGTAGGTAGACCCAGCAGTAGAACTGTCAACCATGAGCTCTATGGCCAATATTTCCGTGGCTAAGTGATGGCACTTCTTGCTAGGGCTAAATCAATAGGTTGATAGGAAGACATTAACCAAAGTAGAATATAGATACCAGAAGGCATCTTGGTAAGCCCTCCCTCACGAGCCTTTCAGTGATTCTTGGGTCTTGAGTAGTTTTTGTAGCAAAAATAACGTGGGCTTTCGAGTGAGAGAGTCCTGGGTTTAAATCTCATTTTTTTTCACTCTCTAAGTGAACTTGGCCTCTGTTTATTCACCTATAGAACTGACAGGGTAATTAGAAAAAGGATTAAGTGATATTCTCTGTGTAAAAAATCCAGTATTGAGACATGTAACTGGACACAGAAGATTTGTAATAGAAGGCTTGTTGAGTCTAAAAGTCATTGAGTTTTAATAAGATGTGCCTTGAGTGGACTTTTTCTAGACAAGGTAGACATGATAAATATGAGCATTCAGTCAGTGGTGACACAAGGAAAATATACCTGTACCTATGCAAACGCTCAGCCAGGAGTGACATATATGAACCCTAACTCCAGGACTCCCTGCTACTACGCTTCCCCCTGGGAATATTATAAGAGCATGTGTAGGAACCATATGTTATCATGAACTTTTCAGCATAAAGCATTGGCAAAGGAGAACCTGGAATTCAACAGTGAAGTCTCACCTCTTGGCAGTCAAGGTTGCTGGGTTTATCGGCTGCACTGGAGGGAGAATCCCAGAGTTTACACTTTGATTTGCGACTTCACAGCACTACTGGGCTGGCAGGTAAATGGGGGAATGAGGGTGTGTGTACAGAGTTAACATTTCTCTTGGGGTCACCGTCAGGGCCAGCATCACAGTCTTCTAAATATCTGCTTTGATGATAATATCAGCAGCTTTGAGAGGGTGGTAAATTTTTTGAAAAAATAAAATTCATCCAGACCCTTATTTTTGTGGATAGGAATAGCCTTGTAGAACAAGGCAGTTTTTATTTTGAAAATTAGATATACCTCCAAACCTCCAAACCTCTAAAGCTCTGAGATCTGTTCCCTCTGTATTTCATATCTGACTCAGTCTCATAGAAATTTTCCAAATTTCTTTTGTGAGTTTTTGAAATACACATCAACTATAAGCTTACAAGGGAGAATACATACATGTGTAAAGTGAGTCCCACTTGTGTGGGTAGATATATTTCAAATGTTTAATGATGATTCTTTCTTGGTGCAGAGGCAGAGACTGGGGAGGCAAAAGTATACAATAAGGAAAGAAATTTTTAGTTTCTATCTTGTATACTTTCATACTTATAATAAAATAAAAGCAAACAGTAATAATAGCTAACATATATTAAGCACCTACTATGTTCCGGGAAGTTTGCTCCATGTACTGTTTCATTTAATTCTTGTAACAACCCTGTGGGCAGGTACCGTCACTGTCTCCATTTTACTGTTGAGGAAATTGAGCCGGGGAGGGACTCAGTCACTTGCTAGAGGACATATGGCTAAGTGTAAGAGCTCTCATGCAAATGTGGATTCCAGCTTCTATACTTCTGCCCACCATGCCAAACTTCCTCAAATGAATAAACAAGTAAACATTAAAATTCCTTTTTTGGAAACCAGGAATCAATTTCACTACCTCATAGTCACACTGCCTATACATCTTATGTTTATACCTGGAATGTAAACTTTGCTTCATTTAAACACTCAATCAAATGCATATATTACTGTACTACTTACCCCCTCCCAGCACCTGCAAGGTCAGGAGGATGAAATGTACACACACTGGTGCTGCGGCAGGGAAAAAGGAGGCCACAAAAAGACATCTCAGGCTGGTGGCTGGCTGGTCTTCCATGACGTAAAAAAACAAAAGGCCGAGGAAGAGAGGGGTCAGAGAGGAATTGTAATTTAGGAGCGTGAGAGCGCTGTACATTTAGAAATGTCTTAAGTCAAAGTTACAGGAATGCTTTTATTTATTTATTGTATAAGCATTTAGATTTTATTTTATTTTATTCTTATATTAGTTTCAGGTGTACAAAACAACATAATGACGAGACATTTACAGCCATCACAAAGTAATAACCGTCCCCCAAGTCCACTACCTCTCTGACTTTGTATATAGATGTTGCAGTACCATTGACTATATTCCCTATGCTGTATTTACATCCCGTGACTATATAGACCTATATATTTAATTATAGTTGACATTCAATATTATTCTACTTGAACTTCAGGTGTACAACACAGTGGTCAGGCTTCTACACCGTCTATGAATTGATGCCCCTGATAAGTCTAGTGCCCATCTGGCACCTTACATGATCTTCACAACATTATGGATTATATTCCCCACACTGTGTTTCACATCCCCATGACTATTTGGTAACTACCAGTTTGTACTTTCTAATCCCTTCACCTTCTCCCGATCCC
Organism: Rhinolophus sinicus; assembly: GCF_036562045.2. Taxonomy (NCBI): domain Eukaryota; kingdom Metazoa; phylum Chordata; class Mammalia; order Chiroptera; family Rhinolophidae; genus Rhinolophus; species Rhinolophus sinicus. The sequence goes on from NC_133755.1 coordinate 93,520,705, forward strand.
CTAACCTCCCTCTCTTTTAGCAGCCATCAGCTTTTTCTCTGTGTCTCTGAGTGTATTTCTGTTTTGTTTGCTCATTCTGTTCTTTAGAGTCCACGCAGAAGGGAGATCATATGGTATTTGTCTTTCTCAGTCTGACTTATTTCACTTAACATAATATAATGCTTTTTCATATACTTTAAAGCCCATTTTATGTTAACAAGAAAAAAATAATTAGAAATTTCTTGAGGTTTGTAACTCTTCAGCATTCTTCCTTTAGAAATTTCTTTTGCCTGAGTTATAGTTCATTCTACTTGTCATTAAACTTTTCTCTAGGATAATGGAAAAGAAAGAGAAATATACAGAAGGGGTCCCTCTCTCCTTCACAGCCCCCTATAGTCCTTTAACCTTCACCTTTAAACAGGCAATTTCTAAGCCATCTGGATAGAATGAGTGCCCCGATATGAAAGTTTTGCTTGATTAAATCCCTGGCACACTGATCTTCACACTCTTGAAAATTTGAGTTTATTTTCCCACTGAAAAAGAGGAAGAAAAAAGAAAATGTATTGAACATCTACAGTATTCAGGCACTAAACAAACTGCTTTATTTCCTTCTCCATTTTAGCCTCCCAATGACTGCAAGGTGAGTGCCATTTTTTCCCATTTTGCAAATTAAGAGAGATAAGATAGCCCATCCAGGGTGGTGAGTAGCAGAACTAAGTTTGAACCCTTGTCTATGGTCCCTACAGATTGTGTCTTTCCTCTAAGTGTCCTGCTTTGGAATAATAACAATATACTGTGGAATTCATGCTTCATTATTAACATTGCTAATATTATTACTGGCCACCATTTATTGGATACTTAACCAAATACCAGGCAGGATGCTAAGAGTTTCCAGGTTTCTCTCATGTGTTCTCAGCAATAACTTTGTAAGGAGCTATTATTACCTTTGCTTACAGAAGAAGTGACTAAGGTTTGGTAATATAACCAACTTAATACATTTAGTAAGTGTTGTTGCCAGACCTCAAACTTTTTCTTTCTTAGTAGTTATATTATTAGGTTGGTGCAAAAGTAATTGTGGTTCACAAGTTAAAAACAATTGCAAAAATCGCAATTACTTTTGCACCAACCTTTACTATGCAGACTTTAATATGTCAACCATTATCAACGTAAATTCTGGAAGTGATTCCATGAATGCGACTTTTTTATTCCTCTTTAAATTGATGGGGAGGGAGGCTGTATAATAGTTTCCACAATCAGGTGAAATAGAGGACAGGTGGGGCTGGCTCCCTTACCCAACCTGCTTCAGGAAAACAGTCACATTATCACCAGCGCCAGGCAGAGCTTTCACACCGCAGAGAGTTATCCTTGGCAGTGCCCAGCTGCATGTTGTCATGGAATTCACAGCTGCCTTGCCCATGCCCTGTTGGGGAACATGGCTGAGATCTAAGAACCAGGAAACCTTATCCACAAAAGCAATGTGTCCCTTGGCAGCACATCACAATGGGACGCCCCTCTGCTCTGGTTTCAAGCATCGGGTCAGAATTCCAAAGGGGTGTTGCCTCCCATCGGGTTGGCATAAATGTAGCTGTTGGCAATACTTTATCTATGATTCCTACCCAGCAAGATAAGGTCTTGCCAAATTCACTTGGGCTGGTACTCTTTGGTGATAAATTTCTCTTCTCCCAGGGTGTTACCTATGAAGAGACACAGAATCAGAGAAAGTCAGGACTGGAAGGGATCTGTGAGCTTATCGAATGAATGCAGATCTGTGGTTTGACCGATGGGAAACTGAAACGCAGAGAAATGACTGAGGCAAGCTAGAGGCCAGGCCTCCCAAGGACCTTATTCCAGTGACAACCCTCCACATTAGCCCCACGGGAGGTCATCTAGGCACACTGGGTTAGGATCAAGTCTGCTGAGATGCAGACCAATTCTGGGGGAATTTGTGGTAATCAGTGAACTCTGGGACTCTTCCCCCATCACTTATCATTTTAGTTCTTTTCTCAAGTTCCCCGCCTCCCCCCCTCATCCCTACACCCCTTACCCAGGTTATCAGGAGAATCTGGAGTAAAGTATCTGGGGAAATCACTTCATACTACAGTGTTAGGAATGGTATCCCTTTAAAAGACAGCTGCAATGTCCAGTATTTATCCCAAAGGCATAAATCTCTATTCATAAAAGAGCAGGAAGTGTTGCTGCTTGTGTGGAGTGAGGCTGGAGGCTTTTTAAACAAGGGAAGTGAGGCAGAACAGAGCATTTTGGAGCACATTCTTCTCCCTCTGCGTTATTTCTCACCATAGGCAGGTGACTCAGATTCTCTGAGCCCTGGTTTCCTTATCTAAAGAAGGGGCGAATAATATGCAACTTACTGTGTTGTTTGGAGGATCAAAGGAGGCAACCTACACTGAATCTCACACAGAAACTGCAGTATGGAAAGGCTGGATAATCTGTTCCCTCTCCTACCCTTTTCTTCAAATCACACTGTGCGCCCAAGGCAGCCCTGGGCCACAGGGTGAGGGCTGAGGGGCAACCTGCCAGCAGCTCTGCTCTTTCCTGACAAACCTTTGGGGGCCTAGTAAGTCCCTGCACTAAATGCAGTCACTGTTTTATGTTCATTTGTTTGTTCTGTTATGTTCCCTGTCCCCTTAAGACCTTGGGTACAAAATGGAATCTGTAAAGAGTTTAGGTAACTCAGTCGTTGTAGGGTGGCTTGTGTCTGACAAAACTGTATAAAATTTGCCAAACTATTTATTTCCTCCCAAAGAGATAAATCCAAAACACCCAGAATGTTCCCAATCTATTTTGCACCATGCCCGTTGAATTAACTGTATTTGCCCAAAGCACCCAAGGTGCCACCCATGGATGCAGCCCAAATGTAAATAAAACAGTGGTTTCCTAGCAGGTGGAGCTCCCACTCCAACCATGGCTAATTCCTGCTTTGCTTAGAAACAGCCTTCACTCTTCTCCAACACCCTTGGGCATAAACCCAGGAAACGGAGGTATTGTTTGCTGATCCGAAACAGAGCTATTAGGTTCTTAGCTCCCTAATGGTTGTTTTACTATCCAAAACACAGCAGGTACACCATAAATTGTTCCTAATTAGAGCAGCTGCCTTAAAACGTGTTGCAAACCCCCAAATTCCAGAGTGGATCTCAGGTGTGATTAAGCTTTGAGAAATTTGCCTAGGGTTTATTTCTTGGTCAAAGTTCGCCCCCTGAAGTTTGATAAAGGTAAGTACAGCACAGCCCTGCTGCCTTCTAAACAAAAGGCAAATTGTCTTGCCATTTAAGAATCTTACGAAGGAAATAGATTTGAGGCTTTTACCGAAATCTGCATCAGTCGGAGAAACAATCTAGGTGCTACAGAATGACTATTACTCAGCCTCTTTGTTTGTTCTGGAAGCATGAGAAAAACTTGAAATTAATCTTTCTAAAATCCGGAAGAGCTTATCTGATAAAAGGCCAGGCAAAATCCAAAGATGATTTCATTCTGTTATGAAATTGTAACAGTGAGATTTCTCGCTCTGAGTGCCTACTATGTTCATACATCAATAATCTTCACCTTTCAAACTGAGATGGGCAAGTTGGAGACTTTATCTTCCCTGACTCTCAGGAGTATTTAACCCTGTTGCTCTCCTTGAAATCCTTCATAAAATGCTCTTCTTAGCTTCTGGGACACCACACTCTCCTGGTTTCCTGCCTACTTCGCAGGCTGCTCCCTCTAGTTCCCCTTTACTGGATCCTCCTCCTCTCCCTACCTCTAGATTATGGGGTGCTTTGGCTCAATGCTTGGATCTCCTTACTTCTCTCCTTGTACCCACTAGGTGCTATCTGGTCCCATCTCTTTCATCTGAAAGCTCAGCTGGGTAAGAATCCACTTCCAGCTCATTCAGGTTGTCGGTGGAATTCATTTACTTGCAGTTGTGGGAAAGAGAACCTTGGATTTTTGCTGACTATTGGCTAGAGGCTACCTGAGACCCTTGAGGCCACCTACACTTCCCTGTCACATGGGGTTCTCCAACATGGCTGCTTTGTCAGTAAGCCTACAAGGAGAATCACTTACTCCGGGCTGCTTTTAAGACAGTCTTGTATAATATAAGGCAATCAGAAGAGTAACATCCCATAACTTTTGTCATATTTTGTTGTTAGAAGTATGATGACCCTAAAAGTGTATCTCTAGCCCAGATCTTTCCTTGACCAATAGATTAGTATACCCAGTGGCCCACTTGACATCTCAAATTGGAGGTCTCATAGGTATCTCAAAGACCTGAAGCAACTGACCAAAGCCACGTAAGCTTCGAGAGCACTGTGACCTCCAAGTTCATGCAAATGAATCAAGGGGACTTCCAACTTGAGGAAATCCCATTCTCTCTCCAATTTATACGCACGCACACACACACACACACACACACACACACAATTTATTTATATTTAACCACAGTTACATGGATGCAGTTTCAAGAGCTGAGTAAATCTGTAATTCCCTGCTTCTCAGAGACAATCTCTTTTAACTGATTTTTTCTTTTGATATTTATTTCCATATTTCTAAACAACACGATTACAATGCTCCTTTTTGGCTTCTCAGTTTTATTGTTTTCCAAAAACAAAGAATGAAGATTTAGATCTCTTTTGCCATGCCTTAAAATATACCTCCAATTCTCCACCTTCCAAATATACTTACGTTTTTATTTCAGTAATAGCAAAATCATTTTACATTATTGCTATGCTGTTTATGAATCTTCTTTTTAAATTCTGTGACCTGAAATTTCACAATGATGTTGTCTTAGCCCATTTGGGCTGTTATAACAAAATACCATAGACTGGGTGCCTTATAAAGAACAAACATTTATTTCTCACAGTTCTGGAGCCTGGAAGTCTAAGATCAGGGAGTCAGTATGAGCAGGTTCCGGTGAAGGCCCTCTTCCAGGAGGCAGACTGTTCTCCTGTGGTAGAAGGGGCGGGGAGCTCCATGGGGTCTTTTATAAGAGCTTTAATCCCTTTCATGAGAGCTCCAGCCTCGTGACCTAAGTGCTTCTCAAAAACCTCGTCTCCTACTACTATCATCTTGGGGCTTAGGTATTAGCATATTAATTTCATGGAGACACAAACATTCAGATCACAATGAAGGGTCTATTTTTATCTGTAAATTCCCTCAAGTGTGGTAAGGACCTGTGACTTCTAACAATAGAATATTACAAACATTATGGAATATCATTCACCTGACTACCGTATATTATACAAGACTCTGTCTTAAAAGCAGACTGGAGTAAAAGATTCTTCTTTCAGGCTTAGTGACGTTAAGTGGCCATGTTGGATGGAGAACCCCGTGTGACAGGGAAGTGTAGGTGGCCTCAAGAGTTTCCTTGGGTCTCCTTGGCCTCAAGGTAGCCTCTAGCCAATAGTCAGCAAAAATCCAAGGTTCTCATTCCCACAACTGCAAGTAAGTGAATTCTGCCAACAACCTGAATGAGTGGGAAGTGGATTCTTCCCCAGTCAACCTTCCAGATGAAAATGCATCCTAGCCAACACCTTGATTACAGTCTGTGAGACCCTGAGCGAAGGATCCAGTCAGCTGGGTCCTGACCTGGGCTTCTGAGCCATGGAAATCACAGGCTGTTAGATTGAGGACATCAGGGCTTCATGTAAAATGATGACTAGATGGTGCCTGAGATCACTTACAGACCAGAGAGTCTAGGATTCTAATCACGATTAAATAAATGATGCCATTTTCTCCTAGTCTGACTTATCTAGCCTTCTTCTTATAGTAATTCAACATCCATAACTACTATCCTGGCGTGGTCATTTGTCATCCATGTACCCTGCTCACATGATTTAACCTCTCTGTGCCTTAGTTTTTGCAGCTGTAAAAGATGAATAATAATATTCCCCACCTCACAAGCTTATTGTGAAGATGCAATGAGCTAATATACACAAGGCACTTAGAATAATGCCCGGCACGTAGTGAGCACCCTATAAATATTGTTCTTCTTCTTTGACTTCTTACCGTCATCACCACCACCACCACCATCATCATCACAATTATTGTTGAAAGAAGTCAATTCTTGCTTTAAAAATTACCAGTACAAATTTCTAAGAGACTCTGGAAACAAGGAGTCAAAGGGGTTGGTTTTCTGGGCACTGCAGTCGATGTGGAAATTCACGTGAGCAAAAAGGGATGGAAATACTTGTATGGAAGTGAAATGTCACTGCATACACTGAGGATGCCCAAAAAAATGTATACACATTTTCAGAGATGTTATCTATGCTCAAGTAGTAGTTCGCTGTAATCAGAAGTGTCTGGATGCTGATGGTAACCACTTTGAGCACCTCTTGTAATTGCAGAAGTCAAATGTGACTTGTGTTCATCTTTCGTTATCAGTATATATTGAGTATTACAATTAATACAGTTGTTTCCTTTCTTAAAATGTATATACATTTTTTTGGTATCCTCAGTGCATGAAGTGACATTCCACTTCCATATACCAGCTATACATGTAAATAAGTTCCAGAAAGTGGCACCAGCTATACATGTAAACAAGTTCCAGAAAGTACCTACAATGTATTATGAGAGAAAACAAGGTTGTTTTAGAATATCTCCCTGGAAGTTGACAACCAAATTCTCCCTCAATTTGCTCCTTACAAGAGAGAATTCTGGGAGTAATGAACCTCATGGCTCACCTCATAAAGCTTTCTCAGGATTGAGGCCGTAATGGGGCTCTAGAAGACTAGGAACCAAAAGTCATAAAAGTCCCCAAAATTCCCTTGCTGGAGTCACAATGTTTGGCAAGTCACCTCACCTCTCCGAGCCTCTGTTCCCTCATCTCTGTACTAGATCTGCCTGTGTACCTCCCTTCACTGGAATGGGGCCCAGACAAAAGTGCCTTTTAAACTGAAAAATACTGCATTAGATATGAAATTGCATTATTATACTTCCTAGCTAATGGCTACCAAGCTATCTGAAGCAGAAATTTTCACTTCATTTCTGATTAATCTTCAAAGTTATGTAACTGAACCTAAAATGCAAAGATAAGCATAAGATCCAACTGGAAAATATAGGAGGCAAATAACTTTACTCCAGAAAATTTACACCAATGACTTTGTGATGAGAAAGTGAACATGGTCCATCAATTTATCTAGGGTGATTCCATGAACTTGTCTTACTCCAATTCCAGATGATTGGAAATGGTACAGGAATAAAGCTATTTTATGAAAAAGGAAAGCACAGTTTGTGGCAGTTAAGAGGCTAGTAAAACTGACATAATTTCTGACAAAACCTACCCTTCTACAGTTATGCAAGGAAGACACCTCCCTCTTTTATTCCTAGACTTTTAAATCAGAAAATTCCATCTAATATTGAGCTAATTTCTTCACTGACATTTAGCTCTAAATGTCAAGTTGCTCCAAAATTTTTTCCTTGATTTTATGGTTTCCAGCTTTATTCAGTTGAGAAAAACTGAGTTAGCATGATGTCATTTGAGGACTCTCCAGTATGAGAAAATGCATAAGCGCCTAAGAGAAGAAAGAGAGGATTAGAATTATTGCTACTAACTCAGAATCAAGCATGAGACTAAAATGAAAATAAACCTAGGCAATTCCTTACAACTCTGGATAGTTTTAGGATGACAGTAAGGAAAGATCTAGAATGGAGTTGATCAACAGGAACAGCATTTTATAGTGCCGTAGAAACTTGCATTTGTCAGACATCTTTCATTGGAGAAGAGAAGCACCGTATTTTTTGGATATTGCTGGAAAATTAGATCAAGTAGATGTGAGCTCACAGAATGTTATTGCTGGAAGGAACCTTAGTGATGTCTCAGATTTTCACTTTGATGATGAAGAACAAAATCCCAAAACATGAAGAGGTTTGTAAAAAGCAGGCAGGCTGGTTGGTGGCAGTGATCACAGGACCCAGGGCTTCTGGATGAGCACATTAAACATTTTAAAAGGAAAGTGACTTTTCAAGTTTAGACACTTGAACTTTATCTGGAATTCCAAGAAATTTGATGGGAATCAAAATTAAATAGCCCATCTCACTACCTTAATAAGATATTAATGTAACTTAATGTGAAATGGGACACAGGCACTTATGTAGGACTTCAACTTAACTTGTAATGCAGTAGCTCTTCCTCAACCCCAACGTTGCACACAGCCTTCTCCTCCGAGAATACTGCCACTATTTTCAATGCTTAGATATCAGTCTTCCATTAACTGAATACCACTGACTTGAGCCACAGCCAATATATGAGCATAGGAACAATGCATGACATAGACAGAGGAGAGAGTGTTCTTTCACCAATAGCAGATGGTAGCTCCTCTATTTCCAGGAACACTTTAGGGAGAAGGAAGTGCCCAACATTAGGGCACAAGCACTTGGCCTATGCCCACTGCTCAGCAGCTGACACAAGAGGAGCGATTCTTCAGCAAGGACACAATTGATGTTAGTTTAATCACAATCCTTCACCCTGTGGCCTTGATGATCAATGCCACAGATTTATATAATCTAACTGAGAAAATGGCAGTATCTTGTGATGAAATTAAAAGTGACATTTGCTGGTCTCCATGAGCATCCAATCCCCAGCATTGTTATCTCAGCCCTGAGCACCAACCAGATAAACTCTGGACACATAGCTGGCTGATACCTCACACTTCCCATGTGAAATTTTATAAAGTTGCCATTGAGTTTTCCTCATGTGACACAGTCATATTCTCCCTTCCTACCTTTTATAATCTTTGGGTTCTTGTAACTCACCTTTGTGCTGCAACGGGTTGAAAAACTTTGCGCCTTTCGGTTTGGCAGATAAATCTGATGAGTTTTGCTGCACAAAAGAAAAACCAGTCATTTGGACATTAATAGTATCCTTTGGGTTATGGTCTATGTTTTCTGACTTTTGATGTCATTAAAAATCCTTTATTCCATTGACATAGTACCCTAATCTCATTTCAAGAAGTTAGAGTACTCACTTCCTTATTCTCTTTGTTTTAATCTGTTGTAAAATGCCTAAGAATTTACTTCTAAGTGAATCTTGTATTTTTTATGTTGTTTTCCTTTTTTTTTTTAATTAAAAAAAATTTTTTATTTAAGTGTGTTCTTCCAGGACCCATCAGCTCCAAGTCAAGTATGTTTCAATCTAGTTGTGGAGGGCACAGCTCACAGTGGCCCATGTGGGGATCGAACCAGCAACCTTGTTGTTAAGAGCACCGCGCTCTAACCAACTGAGCCATCCAGCCACCCCTATTCCTGTATATTCTTACAACTTCTAACAACAAACTAGAAGATAGTTCTAAAGGAGATATTATCCCTTTTCATGTCCATGCTTATATTTCTTGGTGCATACATTTATCACTAGAAGAGGAGCCCATGGAAGAAAAACAATACATCTAGTAAAGATGATCTCCAGTAAAGCTTTGCTTTATTCTTGCTCCTCTTAGTATTCAAATCTCTTTGGCAGTAATCCTTTTGTCATTGGTTCAGAGGCTAAACAGAGTTAAAAAATTTAAAACTAAATTATCAAACCAAAATAAAATCTTTAAAATAAAAATCATGCACTTATTGGGAAAGGTAAAAGTATTAAGATATAGCATGTCCTTTGCACACTCATTAATTAATTTGTTCATTAATTTAACTTCTCATATTGAGTGCTGTTATATGCCAGACACTGGTTTAGACACCACAAATATTGAAAGAAATAAGTTCCATTTCTTGCTATAGTTCAAGGAAGCTAAATCAAGATAGGAGAGATAGGATTTATTATATGCAGTGGATAACCCAGAGATAATCTCCTGATTTTCACTGAAATACATAAGTGGCTACCCATATTGAGCTCTGAAAAAGAAATGATCGTAGATATAGAGATGAGAAATGTCTAAAAGTTCCAAAGCAAAAGAATTGATTTTCTAGAATTCAGGGCTCAGTAAACATATACTACTATAACCGTAATGAAAAATCCTAAGGTCATGATCATGGCAAGTGAAACCGTGTCCTGTCCCATTTGGAGAGAGGAATCTTAGATTGCAAGACACTCAAGGACTCTACGTGGTCTGAGAAAAAGCAGCATTTTTTGGCATGTACTTAACATGGGCTTAAGCTGTTGCATGAATAGCTGGCCCAGAGTCATTGGAACTAAGAATAAATAAATCCCCTCTCTGTGGAGGGGGAGTCTGTAGAAGTCATCTGAATCTGCCTCTTGGTGAAAAATTAGAGAGAATGTGGCTAGGGACAATGGAAGGAAGAAGGGGCCTTGATCCATCAGCAGGGAGAGGGTTTTGAGAGAAAGCTCACTGTGGGTTCCCACAGTGTTACGGTGATTTGAGGGGTGGTCTTTGCTGAGAACATTGTTGGCTTCTGCTTCTATTGCCTTCAGTCAACTACCCAAACTTCCACTGCTCTTTTCAAGATCCCTACTTCACCACCCCTTCACCCATCTCTCAGTGAATCACCTTGTGTCTTATTTATATATATATCTAGGTCTGAGTTGCCCCATATCATGTCCCCAATCTCACATGTTGCTCTATCTGCACTAGCCTGAAACTTCCTATGTCCTGAGAAGAGACTAGCCTTCCATCTGCAGTCCAGCCACACCATCTGACTTCCTGGGAATTCTCTTCCGTCAATTATACCCCCCCTCTCATTTGTTTACAAGCTCTCTCTTTGCTGACTCATCCCTCCCAACATATAGACTTGCTCACATCCGGCAACTCAGCTCCACCCTGTGATCCCAGGTCCTGTGTCTATATCTGGTTACCTCCCTCACCTCACTGTCTTTTCTCTTACAAGAGAGAATCTTGACAGGAGTATTCATCCCAAGTGTTACGTCTTCATTTTCTTCGCATCATTCCTCAATCACTGTAATCTGGGTTCCTACTTGTTCATGCAAAATTACAAATACTCATCTTTTCATCTGCCAATGTACATTTGTTTTAAAGCATATGAGCCACCTACCCAGAAAACAAAATCTCACTTTTATTACTTAGTTTGAAAACTCAATTGGAGATAGGGTACAAATCCAAAAGATGAAAAGCCGTCACTGACCACCACTGCCTTCTGAAAAGTGTCGATGCTTAGAAACAAGGAGGAAAAACACTGTCAGACATCTTTGCTTTTGTTTTATTCTACTTGTGGGTGTTTTTCTCTCTTTGGTGTTCAAATGAGAAAAATTCTGACTTCCTGTTTTGTAGGGTGGGGAGTATCCTGTCTCACTTTATTCACTAACTATAAGTTTTTCTTTAATGCAATCACATATGCTGTAGCCCCTCCCTTTTCTTAAGAGTAGTGAATGATTTATTAGTTTCAGATTTTCTAGTTTAAAGGACTTTAATTCTTCAAGACATAAACTGAAACTCATAGAATGTTAGAAGTTCTACTCCAAGTAACTAGTCCAACACTTAATTTTAACAGTTGAGAAAATTAAAACCAAAAGGTACTAAGTGACTTTCCTAAGGTCACACAGCCAATTGGTTACTGAGTCAGAAATACAGGGCAGGTCTGCCAACTTGTGGGCCCACTGCTCCCTAATTCACAACAGTGCCCTCTACTATGAAATGTAGACTTAGGAAAATTGTTTAATGTCAGAGGTTAATTTCCTTACTCTTTTTTTTTATTACAAAAGGTTATATTATCTCGTAAAAATTGCTAACCATCCACGTCAGTTTTCATGCGCTTAAGTCAGTTGACTTTTATCAAACACAGAAATCTCTGCTTTAGAATGCTTTCTGAAAGGCCCTCAGTGTTTCACTGCAAGACAAAAGTCTAAATTAATGTCAAAAATACCAAATATGGATGCAAAAACTTTTGTTTCTAACTGTATACTCTCCTTATGTGAATTGTACTTTTATGGCAAAGAATGAAATAGGAATCCTCTGTTTCCATACAAACTTGTCAGCTTTTAGACTTAAAAACTAAAACTGTGCGGGACAAAGTCAGTAATTCCAGCTTAAGAGAGAAACTTCAGAGAGAGCATTTTATATATTAGAAATTAGTCAAGATCTCACCTTTACTTTTCTGGAGAAGGAAAAATGATCTACAGGAGATCCAAAAACACAGGCAGAGAAAAGGGCCTTACTGACTAGATATTGGAAGACAAGTCAGACTAAAACGCATGATGTTGTTCAAAGGTATTTACTCACAATAGCACAGAACTGGATGCCTGAGCGTCCTTGAAGCTTTCCATGCCTTCTCATTCATTCATTAATCCATTCATTCATTTCCTCTCTCACTCAAATACTCTTTAATGAATATTGACCATGTGCTTGGCACCCAGGCCAGATACCAGAAATATAATGACGACAGAAACTCAAGGGTTTTACCCCAAAGTGGTCTTCCTGTGAGGCTGTATAAAAAGAAAAATAGAAAACCGGAACTTATGCATTGGATTTCTGGCAGTAGGGGATAATTACCTTTGATGTTTGCTTCCAAGAGTTTAAAGGAGACAGCTTGTTGAACAGTAGTTGTCGCAGCTGTAGAGGCAACAAAAAATGATTGAGATACCCATATACAATCACACATAGGCAAATCAAGAACAAAACTGCAGACTGAAACTGTTATTTAACAATAGTATTTCCTGGAAGCACTTAATAGACTATAAGCATGGATGTCTAATGACATGATTTATATTCTTTTATTTCTTTTTCACCTAGAAACAAATCTAGAATTAAACAAAGAACAAGAGTACCAAAAGCCATAATAATTCAGAATCTGGACATTAGCAATTGGCAATAATTGCAAAATTGAAGTTTATCTTTGAAGGGAAGAATTTCCTAACCATGTGAATTGTACAAACAAAAGGATTATTTAGGCCAATCAGGAACAGCAGATTGCTCCTTTGCATTCAGGGGTTTTGTGTACGTGCAATAATTGTGCCAATTATAAAATATTCTTGTTTTCTTATTGAAACAAAGTCAATGGGCTTATTGTCTTTACTGCTCTCAACAGAATTGCTCAATGCTTGGGAAAAATAATAAAACAGGTTCATTTAAATTTTTTTCTATTATCTTTTACTTACATTGTTCATTCTTTTCAGGAATTTTATTTAATTTTAGAAGCTATTTAATATTTACTATATAAAAACTCTAGAAATACAGAAGTAGGTGTGTCTTGCAGCCTATTCTAGTGGATAAATTAAAGGAGAAAAACAGAATTCTCCCCAAATAAAACTACTTTTGCTCTTGAATTATTGCCAAGCCATAATATAAAGTAGAAAAATTAAAAGTAAAACCAATTTCCCTATTTTTCTATAATGTTCATATTATATGTTGTAATTAGTTTATATAGTTTATTATCAGCAGTGAGTGTTTAGTTTCCTTGTCTCCTGGCTGAGCCTGCCTTTTGTAATATTATAGAATTTTATTACAAAAGTACACATAATATAACCCTCCATATGACTAAGGGCTCCAGAACTGATGGGGACGTGTTGGATGCCTGGGGTTGGGAATAAAGAGAAATGAATACACATACCTTACTGTCCAAGAGCATTCCAAAACATAAGATGAAAAAACCCTTCAAAAAAAGGAATGCATCACATGTATTGTCTTTTCCAGAAAAGAAAGCACTTAGGTGTAATACTATTCGATTCTATCACCCAACATTGAAGTGATTTTCTTGTCTGTCTCCCTACTAGACTGTGGGCAACTTGAGGCGAGGATACCATGTGACTTCCTCAATGCCTAGCATAACACAAAGCATTCAAAAATATTTTTCATCAAATGCATAAATAAAAAAAGTATTGAGTGGATACAGTTTTACTTGCAGGCCTTCATTATCCCCTTTGGGTCACCCAAACCCAAAACAGATAAATTCCACTTGCTTCTGTAGCTTAGCCTTTCTTTAGAACAGGCATTAAGTAAACATTTACTAAACATCTGTGATGGCAGCAGGCACTGAGGTCTAACCCTAAGGCCAGGCAGAGGGAGTTGACCTCTATCAGCCCCCTTTCCATCAAGTCCACCCCTTGGAGAACCTTGGCAGAAGCATCCTTGGACCTTGAAATCCTCCTCCCAGTCAGAGAACCCTCAGTTGGTGCCTGCCCCCAACAGAAGCTCTCTCAACCTGTCACCATTACGTGCCTACTGTCCCTGATTGCCATCTGTACTGTCACCTAAACGTTCCCTGATAGGCTAAAGTGGGTGGAGAACCAGCTGCTTTTAGGAGATACCTACTGGGCATTCGCTCTGAGCCCGGCACTGTGCTAAGTGCCAAATTATCTCATTTAATCTTCATATGAATTCTATGATATAGGCAATAATATTATCCCTGTCTAACAGATGAGAGAATTGAGGGACAGAGAGATCAAGTGATTTGGTCACACAGTTGATAACATGACATAATTGAACTCCTGAGCTCAAAGGTTTAACCACCACTTCCCTGACTCATAGCTTAGAGATGACGCAGCAAATCATCACTGCAGCAGGACTGAAAGCTTTCTTCCGGATTCATCAAAACCCAAGGATTACTTTGTCCATCTAGCCTCTGAACACTCTCTGATTGTGGCGTGTAAAACCCATCCTTTGCAGCAGGAGTCAGCAAACTTTTTCTATAAAGAGCCAGTCACTAAATATTTCAGGTTTTGAAGGTCATACAGTCTCTGTTGCAACGCTCAACTCTGCTGATATAAGGAAAGCAGCCATAGACCATATGTAAACAAATGGGTGTGGCTCAGTTCCAATAAAACTTTGTTTACAGAAACAGTGCTGGCTGGAGTTTGCCAGCTTCTCCTCTACTGCACTCTAGGGAATTTCTTTGCACCACCATTCAGAGTCCACCAGTACTGTTGATTTATTTCCCTTCCCCTGTGTGCTTTTACAGAGGTCTGCACAAGAGAAAGAGGACTGAGTCAGCAGCAGAGGGATAAATGTTAGTTATGTGAACTCTACTAGATTTAAAACCCTGGAATGGATTGCTGAAGAAGTCTAATATTCTGCTTCAATATGAGAGCAACTGTTGGAAAAATGGGTCTTTTTTCGTTTTGTTTTGTTTTTTCCTATTTACTGTTGCCAGGCAATTCTAGTTACAGTCCTGCTGGAGGCAAGGAGATGAGAAAGCTTCTGAAGTGGTCCTACCAACCTCAGTTCTCTGTAATGATTCCAATCACCTTAGGATATGATAGGCTATTCTGATTGTTCTCACCTGGGATGCATTGAGCAATGCAAAAATAACATGCCACACCACATTCTGGCTGTCCACCATCGTTCCTATGCCAAAGCCCCAGGTGAGCCCCAGCAGAGGGGTCAGGATGAGGAGGCTCTTCCCCACGCGGACGACAGTGGCCTTGTTGTCCTGACTCAGTCTTTCTCCAACAGCGGGCCTCCAGAGCTTTGTGAGAACTAAGAGCACCACAACCAAATTCACAGCCACAATGGTCAGTGCAGGAACAGCCAGGGCCAAGAGGGGTTTGCTGCCACTGGACCAGTTAAGCCAACAACTGTCCTTCCTTCTGTAGCCATTATTAGGTTCTGTGACTGCAATCGTGATGACGGATATAATGAGCGGACACCCGTAGCCCAGGCAGAACCCGACAGCCATCATCCAAGAAATGGCCATGTGATGGAACACGAAGACGATCCGGTAGGCCAGCAGGATGCCAAGCATGAGCATCCAGAAGAACAAGGAGAGGTAGAAAAAGTGCGTAAAGAACACTGCAGCTATGCAGATTCCAGAAGGGTTTACCGTCGCCTTCACATTGGCAGCAATAATAAACCAAACATCGGCAATCAGAAGGCAAAGCGCTATGTTCACCATGCAAATATGACGTGTGTGCGAGGTTTGGCTTTTCTTGACCTGCTTCCAAAACAGAGCCTCAATGATCAGGCATAAGATGAGACTTCCGATGGATAAACCCAGTCCCACAAAGGTGATCCATTTCACAACAGGAGTGATGGCAGGGGGGACAAAGGGTGACATCAGCATGGAGAAGGAGGTCAGGTGAGTACACCGGCACATCACCGTGTCTGCAGTTTCATTCACGAGGTGGCAGCCTGCATCGTCCCATTGCAAATGACTGAAATCCCAAAACACACAATGAGGCTGGCTCAAGTTTGAATCGATCTTGGAAAAAATCAGGAAAATTTCATTTACGGAATAGTTTTGGATAAGCGTGGATATCACGGGCCCATTGACATGATCATTTCTGTTTTTAGTAATGGGTAGAATGTTCCCCAGGGTCAACGAGGCCATGCTGATAATAGTTTCTGGAAGGGACCTCTGGAATTGGTCGGCTCCAATTATCACACGGCCTCTGACGGGAATGGAGGTATTTGGGGGGAATAGGTCAGTCTGATAGTTGTAACCTATCTTATGTTGGCTTTCAGACACTGGAATTCCTTTCCAATTAATGAATTCCCGAGAAAAATTCAGAGGCAGGGCTGTTGGAGGTACCAGAACGCTGATGTTTTCCAGTGTCTCTAGGAGCTGTGAGCTGGCATGCTTTTCCTCCTGCAGTAATATTGTCCAATTGTTTACTGACGCTGGATTAAGGATGTGGTCCGCAATATTGATGACATCCTGAAATACAAGGATGAGCGTCAGTTCACATTTTGAGTAAACAAGTAACAGCTCTAGCAGTGGTTAGTCGTTGGTCCTAAGTACAGGGAATTTGCCCTGAGAATTGTCTCAACTGAGGAGCCCATTAAAATCCATCAATGAAATTCAGCAGAGTTGCTCTGCGCAGTGGAAGCTTTGAGTTAAGAATCTTGGGTGAGCAGCATCATGTAAATTGTAGAGTGATCACCCCACGGTATTCATGTGCACGGCAGGATTTCAATATGGATGAGAAAGAATCCGCAGTTGAGCTGCGGCGGTATCCGCGTTTCCTTCCTCCTGACAGCATGACTACTCAAGCTGCAGCTCAGAGGGCGTGACGTGACTTTTAACGGCTTTCCCATGTTATGTTAGTTTTTGCTAACATCAGAAGTTCTAAACTCATGTCATGGACGTTCAAGTTTTCATTCACGCGTATTTATGGATTTTGTTTACTAATGGAGAATATAAAGTAAAACTCCATGAAAACTGGACCCAACCAACAAGGAAGTATTGAATTTTTGTGGGTTTTTTTAAGGGTCGGTCTTAATTTTTTTTTAATTTATTGGGGTGACAATTGTTAGTAAAATTACATAGATTTCAGGTGTACAATTCTGTAATACATCATCTATAAATCCCATTGTGTGTTCACCACCCAGAGTCAGTTCTCCTTCCATCACCATATATTTGATCCCCCTTACCCTCATCTCCCACCCGCTTACCCTCTGGTAACCACTAAACTATTGTCTGTGTCTATGAGTTTTTGTTTCTCATTTGTTTGTCTTGTTCTTTTGTTGTTTTTGGTTTATATCCCACATATCAGTGAAATCATATGGTTCTTTGCTTTTTCTGTCTGACTTATTTCGCTTAGCATTATACTCTCCAGATCCATCCATGTTGTCACAAATGTTCCTATAGGGTCGGTCTTAATTTAAGAGATTCCATTTCCAAACAAGTACTTGAAAATTGCCAGTTCCTCCCTAAGGACCCTTGCTCTTGCTTAAAGCTCTGGTTCCCAGGTATTCTGCTGCACGCGTCTGTCACTCTGGCTGAGTCTTACCCTAACCGAGCCCTCTGTGGCTTCTGGCCCAGAATCCCCCAGCTCGTTTCTTCCACTGCCTCCAGGAACCTTTGCCTCCTTTTGGTTTGTGTTTGCCTGCTCTGTGTTTGCTCTCTATTTAATTTTTAGCTTTTTGGTGTCATTTTGTTATAGTTCTCTCTTGCAAACAACACGTAACCAAACTTTAAAAAAAAAAATCTGAGCACCTTTTCTTTGATTCAGGGAGTTCAACTTATTCATATTTTTAATATTTAATGTCATCTCTGACCTAATAATGGTCATATTATATAGTTCAGCATAATTGTGTGATTACATAGCATTATACATTATATAATCAAATTTCACAAAATAGTATATATATTAACATAAAAGGCATACATCCAAAATGTTTGAAAGGATATATAACACATATTTATTGAGTACCTGCTACATGTGTCATTTGTCATTCTTCTAGGCACTAGGGTGATAACCTGAAATATAAACCGTGGCTATTCTAGGGTGACCAGATCACAGATCACTTAGTTTTCTTTTTGCTTATTTGTGTTTATTTCAGTAACCAAGTCTTATTTGTGTAATTTGAAAGTTAATTTTTAAATATCCAAACCAAAGCATGAATTTCCTAGCCAAAAAGAGGGAGTTCTTAATATACACACTACTAAAGTCAGAGTTTATGGCCACAGGAAAGAACAACTGCAGATTGTGAACAGATACTAAAATTTGGCACCTGCGTCACACAGTGTCATCCAGTGCAGAGGTTCATCCCTTCCTCTCAGCCGGGTGCTGCCCTGCCAGGCTGCCTAGAGGCTGTTGTCTGTTATTTTGAACTCACATAATTGATCCCATGAGTTTCTCATCTACTGCAGAGGAAGAAGTAAAGCTCACACAAACTGTTACATGGCTCTTCCATCTTTTTCAATAGTTCTACCATCAACTCAGTCCTTTGTTGTTCTTCCTGCGAGATAGGGCGTTTATCATGGGCCCTTCAAAACCCTTGTGCGCTGTTGGTGGGATTGCACATTGGTGCAGCCACTATGGAAAATAGTACGCAGGTTCCTCAAAAAATTAAAAATAGAACTACCTTATGACCCAGCAATTCCACTCTGGGGTATTTTGGAACATTACTCAGCCATAAAAAAGAAACAAACCTTACCATTTATGACAACATGGATGGACCTAGAGTGTAGTATGTTAAGTGAAAATAAGTTAGACAGAGAAAGACAAATACCATATGATTTCACTTATATGTGGAATCTAAAGAACAAACAAAACAGAAACAGACGCAGATACAGAGAACAAAGTGATGGCTACTAGATAGGAGTGGGGTTACAGGGCTGGATGAAAAAGGGGAAGATATTAAGAAATACAAATTGACAGTTAAAAAATAGTTACAGGGATGTAAAGTAAAACATAGAGAATATAGTCAATAATATTGCAATAACTATGGATGGTACCAAGTGGGTCCTAGACTTGGGGGGATCACTTCATAAGTTATACAAATGGCTAACCACTATGTTGTACACCTGAAACTAATATAATATTAAATGTCAACTGTAACTGAAAATTTTTTTAAATAATAAGAAAAAGTGGGTCCTTCCAGGACAGGTAGACCATACCTCCATTGTTGAATTGGACACCCTGAAATGGCTTGCCAGTGACAGGGATGAGACATTGCCCAGAATCGAAACCACTGAAGCCAGATTCCCAGCTGTGGTTGATGGGTTTTGCTGAATGACGACTGAAAGATTTTGCACCAAGGACGACATGGCTGCCTCAGTGGCATTGCCTGTGATCACACTGAAATTCTAGGAATAAAAATGGTTAACTTCTTAAAACACAACAAAATGCTTGTTTTTCATCTAATTTAAATCAGATTTATTGGCCACAGATCACTAATGTGTACGGTGCCTTATAATGTACGATATTACATAACAATGTAACTACAATGGCTGTTATTCAATACTTTCTATATTCCAGAGCTATTATTTTGTGCTAAATGCTTTACCAAGGACTCATTGATTTAATCCTTACACCAGCCTTTGAAAGAGGTACCACTATTATTTTCATTTTATAACAAAGGAAGTTGAAACTTGAAGGCATTTATTAAAAGGCATTGTCATATAAAGTATCCTAATTATACAGGAACTGATAGTGAGATTCAATAACTTTCCAAACAGTGCCCAACTAGGAAGTGGTAAGGTAGGGTCTGCTGGCACTAAATTCTGTTATATCCACTACATTATTCTGAAAAATCCTTGTAGGATGGGAAGATAGAGGGACATACATGGAGCTTTGGCTATATTTTGTCACTGTATTTAGAGTTTTACTTCTTCCTTGAAGCTCCCATCTGCTTCCATTACTCTGGGCTACCTTGGAAGTCAGCCAAGAAGGGATATTACCTTATGGACAAAACAAGTCAAGCCACGAGCCCAGATCCTAACTCTTTTCCTTTTTGCTCTTCTCAGCTGACAGTGCTGTTGTCTGCCTGGGGCACCTAGGATGTGACTGCCCTCACCCTCATGCCTTCATATGGACAGTGCAAGGAGAGACCCCAGCAGCCATCAGCTCCAATCTCCCTCCCCAGTTTACTGATAAGGAAACTGAGGTCCAGAAAGGACGAAGTGAACATTACACAGTTTTGACAAACACTATTCTGAGGTCCCTACTGCAATAGCAGAGTTTCTGGCCAGGACAGAAGTTCTAGTCAGTGGAGATCTACTTGGAGAACTAGGAGTCCCAATTTGCTATGACTTGAGTTCTAACTCCTCACCATTTGCTTCCACCTATCTGCCTTGAGTACTTGAACCTTCCAAAGAGAGCATCATGGGGAGGTCACAGCCCTAGACTGGGAATCAGATGACCATGTTTCTAGTTCAACATTATTGCTACCAGAGGACCAGTCTGCCCCTTAGTCCTTCATTTCCTAATCTATAAAAGGAATTTGGTAAACCAGATGACCCTTAAGCTCCTTTGCAGTTCTGTCATTCTATATGGTTCACCTCTAGGTGATCCGCTCCCTGCCCTGGTTTCTGACATATGTACATTCTATTTGTACTAAGTCTATTGTTTCTGACTCACACCTTCACTTGGATCTCTGATTCCCAGGACTGCTGAGGCCAGCTTAGTTGTTTTACCATCTATTGTAGACCTCTTCAGTACCAATTCACTCCTCTGCGGTACCCTTCCCCAACCAAAACCATCAAGTCTGACATTTTCTGACCATCTGAGCTGCCACCTAGACTCTGCTATGTATGCCCATACTCCCTGGGTTTACAAGGGTCAGCTGTCACCCTCACGTTCTTCGTTACTAGCGAGACAAATGGATATGTTGACCCTTTACTTAGCCATGCTCACTGGGAGCTGCCCACTGTGAAACTCAAAATCAGGGCAAACCCGCAAGGTGGAAATGCTTTACCTTCTTCAGTTCTTCCAGCTGAGAGAGGACGCAAGTCTCCCTGATGACCTGCCACCCAAAGGGCTGGCACTTGGCCGTGATGTTTCCAGTATAGCCTCTGCTACAGGGAAAAGTATACTCATCATTCTTAAACCCAAATCCAAAGAAAATGTTGTTACACTGCACTGGAAAAGAAAGGAAACAGAGAGGGAAAACGTTTCTGAAAAACCGTAGAGCGGTGCTTTAGAAATCATATTTTCAGAGACAATACCCAGGCAAAATTCACAAGTAGGAGGAGTTTGTCTTTGGTGCCCAGCTTCATCCCTATCAGCACCCCTTTTCTCCTTCCTGACGCCCTCCCCTCCCCGAGGCTGGCTCTTCTCCCTCCAGGTGTCTGATCTGTGCCAAAAATTTTGCTTTTAGTGGGCTATTAACTAGTAAGTACGAGGTGAAATATTTTCACTCTTTAACAGAATGCTGGAAACCAGCAAATCTTCAAGACACTATGGAACAAAGCAGTAATGATATGGTCAAAAGACGGGCAGTTGCCATTTGCGGGCAACATGTCCTATTTTGTACCCCTTTACAAGCTTCTCACATTGTGACTAGCCGCTAGTTATTCTTGCAGTTGGCCCTTCATATTATAGTCTTACCACAATTGGGACTGGGAGAAGGAGAGCTTAAATGAATATCCATAAGAGCTGTGTTTTTTGTTTGTTTTTCCCATTGTTGTGTCCTAAGGGCCTGGACATTGTAAACCCTCAGTAAATATTTGTTGAGTAAGTGTTGTTGAAATCGGCACAAATTTTGATAGGAGAGGTTTAAGATTGAATGTAAAGAAGTAAAAGGGAAAAAAATAACTAAAGAAAAGAAGGTGTGTGTGTGTGTGTGTGTGTGTCTGTGTGAGTATTAAAGACCCAGATATGTGCATTCTTGCCTTGGATCCTTGGATGATGACATGGATATTGGCAGCCCCAGAGACATTTCAACATGTGTACCAGTAACCTATTACTGGATCATTTCAATCACAGCCTGCAGCAAAATCAGTCTTCCACAATGTTTATAGAGGAGATCAGGTCACCGATTAGTAAGGTTCTGAACTAGTCAGCTGAAACTGAGTTTCGTCATAAATAGCTGCCTGCCTGTTTCTACTGAAAGTCATTGTTAGAATAATTCTGTATCAGTGACATCTCCAAGCTACCCCCTGCAGACATGAATGAGCTACTAATTAAAGGACACCCCTATCCTAAGCAGAGGACAGGGAAGCTAGTATTACCTTCTCCAAATATTCTGAAAGAGTCATCTTCCAGTGGAAACAGCTTGCGAAGGCCTGCCTTAGCCTTCCCAGCCACCCATTCCATGGCGGACAGCAGGTCAGATGTGCTGCTGGAGCCAACAACTTCATACCCAGCAATGATGTTTCCATCTCTGTGATGATCATGTGGAAAGGAAAATGAGATTCATTTATTCAATCACTCAGGGACTACTCTGTGTGTACGTGGCATTGGGTCCTTAGGAATAAATCAAACAAGTTTGGTCCCTGCTTTCCTGGAGCTTCCATTCTAGTATAGAAGGCAATGCAAATAAAAAGCAAGTAACCGCGACATATAAGTATTTCTATAGTTATATGTATATATTTTTTGTTAAGTGTTATGAGAGTCAGGTACGGTGATAAGAATAGCAGGTAGATATGGGGCCCACATTAAATAAGACTGGTCAGGAAAAGCTTCTCCGCGCAGCTGTCTTTGCAGCTGAGGCCTGAAGAATGAGAAGAAAAGGCCTGTGAGGCAAAGACCGCTGCCCTAGCATGTCTGCACATTCGGAGGGCCTGAGGCAGGAAAACGTCTACGAGTCTGACAAATTTAAAGACTAGATGGCAGGTCAAGAATAGGCTTCTCGATGACTAAAGGTTTGAATGCGGGTTTTAAGTATCCCAGGTGAGAATAAATTAAGAGTTGAATGAAATCAATTTAAGTTAGAAGACAAAAATGTAAACAAAGAACTGGCATCACTAAAGTTCAATAAACAAGAGAGAGATGGGTAGGAGATGACATTAGAGAAGAAGCCAGGAGCCAGACCATAAAGGACCTTAGAGTGTGAATTTTATTTTTCATTAAAAGGTTTTATTCTTTATTAAAAGTCAGTGGAATGATCCAAGGTATTGTTTAAAATAATCACTCCAGCAGCTGTGTAGAAAATAGACTGAAGGCAGGAAAGCAGGGAAGGAGAAAGACTAGTTAGGAAAGAAGTGATGGTGGCGTGAAAGAGTTGGGTAGCAGTGCACGTGGGAGAAGTGGTCAGACTCAGGTCGTGTTTGAAGACTGAACCAGAGGAATTGCTAATGGAGCAGGTTTCAGGTATGGGAGAAAGAAACCAATCAAGAATGATTGCAAGGAATGGAAAAGCAAAACAGTCATGTAATGGAATATTACTGGGCAATTAAAAGAAAAAAAACACTGATACTCAGAAAAACAAGGATGAATATCAAAGACATTATGCTGTGGGAAAGAAGCCAGACACACAAAGAGCTACACGCTAGATGATTCCATTTATATGAATTTCTAGAATAGTCAGAACTAACTATTCTGATAGAAATAAGATGAGTGTTTATTTCCAGTAGGGGTCGGCCTGGAGATTGGCTGGAAAGGGGCACAGGGAAGTTTCTGGAGTGTGGGAAATGTTCTGTCTTGATAGGAAGTGGCTAGTGTAAGCATTCGTCAGAGTTTATTAAATTGTACACTTAAGCTTTGAGCTTATCACTGTGTGTACATTATAGCTAATGAAAAGTTAAAGGCTGACTCCAAGGTTTGGCTCCGTACAGCTGGACAAATGGCACTGCTTAACTGAGACGGGTAAGACAGCGGAAGGAGTCGGTTTACGTTTATGGAGGCGACTGGGAGGACCCCATTTGGGACACATTACATTTGACATGCCTACTAGAAAGTCAAGTGGAGACATTAATAGGCAGTTGGATATTTGGGTCTGAAGTTTAGGAGAGAAGCCAAGCTCAAGAAATACGTGTAGAGACCACTATTAGTATACAGATGGTGTTTAAAATCATGAAAGCAAGGGACGTTACATGTATTAATTAATTCTGTAATAGCTCCATGAGGTAAACACTGTATTATCCCTGTTTTGTAGATAAGGGAGCTGAATTCCAAAGAGCGGTTGGGTCAGGAAATTATTGATTGATGGATTAGCATAATCTCTGATGCTCCAAAATTCAAATTCTTAATCACCAAATTGAATTACCACTCACAATATATAAACAAATCTAAATACCCTTTTACGTCTTTGTGTTGATATGGCCCTTTTATATAGATTTTAAAAAGTATTTTACTACCTATTATTTCATTTTATTTAATGAGGTTAAATCAGGTTCCACAAGTATTAACAGTCCTGTTCAACAGATAAGTAAACTGAGACAGTAAGAGATTAAGATTTACTTTAAATCATATATGTAAAGAGTAAAACCTACATAGTTGTATTTTATAGACTTATGCCTAATAGAAAACCAGGACCATGGAAAAGAAAAATATGAATATTGAATACAAAAATTATTGTGATTGAGTCTCAATTTTGTCTGAGTTTAATGACAGCAAAGTCAAAAAGGAAAATGATTAATTATACAGACTTTGATATAAGAAAAAAAAAGAAGTGGTATTTTTCCTAGCATTGAATTTTTTTAAAACTTATAGATGTGGACCTTGATTAAAGGACAATATAAGGACATGAGATGACTAGAGGATAACTTCCAGGACAATATATTTATAACAAATGCTATTGAGAATTTCCAAAGCTGTGTTCAAATTAACTGTGAACAAATTATGTAAGAAGTCAAGTTCTCTGACCTCTAAGCCACTTCCTCTATCAAGCCAACTATAAATAGTTGCTAATCAATGCACACATGGCTAACTAACCAAATAACTTTTGGAATTAAAGTGTAAACAAAAGGATGATTTACTAAATATTGCTTTATTTGCTGTAGAGAATGACTGCAGGGTTTTGAATTATGGTGCATACATGGTATCTACACAAAAATATAATATTTACCCAAGGCCTCCCAAGGCTTTCCTTCTGGCTCCCAATTATCAACACGATACCCCACTGTGGTTCTGGAAAAAGAAAACCCATCCCTCTACAACCCACACCCTCATCTCCACTCTTTGTCCTTTCCCGTACATACACACCAGTATCCCCTGCTTCCTTGCAAGTTCTGTCCTACTTCTGGGGGTTTCCAATTCTAGTCTCTCCATCGCTTCAAGAATGCCATTCAATATTTAAATTCCTAAATTCATTTAAATGAGAATGAATGCTTTCTTCTTCAGAGTTTTTAAAGCATCAGAGACTTTTGTCCAATTTTCTCAAAAATCTTACTTCAAAGACCAGTTCTGACCTATTTCCTGTCGAAGACACTTGGCAACAGCGCTAGGTATTCTGTAGGACTGAGGACCAAATCTGGGGATGCCCTTCTAAGGGCTTTGTGTTACTTACCGAAATTGGGTGACGCGAACTGACTCAAAACCTTGAATTCTTTTGTATGCTTCTTTAAGCTTCCAAGAAAACAAACAAACAAAAATAAAGCAGTGCAATATGTTGATCTTTGTCCCCATACAAGAAAGACATTTGAGCAAAAAATGGATACACACAATAAATAAACCAACAGAAACACTGAGCAAAGAAAAGACACAGCATGAAGTAGTTGCACATTATAGAAATACAGTTAAAATGACAGTTGGGAATGTACACACACACACACACACACACACACACACACACTTCATTTTTGAGATTGTTAATAAAGACTAAAAAAACAACTGCTTAGACTTAGATGATGAATTGGGTGCCGAATAATATAATAAATTTACCTAAGCTCTATTTTCTCCTTCCCCAAAATAAACCATTAATTTTTATAGATACTTACACTAAATCTACCTGCAAAGTATTTGTGTGTGTCTTCCGTTGGAACCACACCTGAACCATCACCCTAGGCAGAGGCACACTGCTCTAATTTTATGTGATTTCATTACGAAGTCCAGAATCTTGCTCAGTAACTCTCTTTAGCCTCTAACAAGAGAAGCTTCTTTATGGAACAAATTTCAGATGCTGGAAATTGAGCTTAGATCATAAAAAAAATTTATTTTGACCAGTAAAAAACAGAACATAATCAAGAGGGCTTCACATAATATTACTCACGTAAGTGAGCAAAACTGAACACAAAAGAAATGAAAAGGATTCAACTGCTAAATTCTCCTAGGAAGAAAATGTTCAAAGTACGTCAGTTGTGGGCAGAGTGATTAACTCTTATGGAATAACCCACTGAAAATGAATAATTAAGAATATGTGGGGGCGGCCGGTTGGCTCAGTTGGTTAGAGCGCAGAGCTCTTAACAATAAGGTTGCCTGTTCGATCCCCACATGGGCCAGTGTGAGCTGCGCCTTCTACAACTAAACAAATAAAAGTTTTTTTAAAAAAGAATATGCATTAAATAAATATGTTGAGTTAAAAACATCTGAACTTAAGTTTAGCCAACAATTTCTTATGTGATAAGTAGAAGGTACTTACTTGAATTTCAATTCCAGTGGCATATTTGGAGTATATAGCAGAAGATGAATTCAAAAGGTCTTTTGTAAATCTTTCATTAATTTTGAAAGTGCCCCAGACCTCTATGGGAAATTCAAAGACAAACAAACAAACGAAAAATAGACACATAAAAATTACTCAGCTGATTTAATTATAGCATAAAATTACAAAAGTACAATTTGGAGCCCATCTATTCAACAGCAGTATTTCAATTTATTTTTATAATGAATGTTCACCTAAAGAAATATAGGCAGCAAACAACCAGAATATTCAATTGTGGATTTGGAACGTAATGGGATGGTAATCAAAACAACCTTATATGTAGATAAATGTGTGGCCACTCATACGTGGTTTAAAAAGGTAGTCACTTAACACTGAAATAGATCCCCATCTAGGCATTGAGTTTAAACACTGTTCCTGTTAAAATTTTCTCAAAAAAAAAAAATCACTACTTGCTAACTCCAACATACCCTTGCTTTCCCCTCGCTAGTGTTTTTCTGCACTGGGACAAGTGGTTCCCCATCTCCATGTGGACAAATCCTGTTTATCCATCATTCGGGGCCTCGTCAAATGCACCTCCTCTCCAAGGCCCTCCCTGACCCCCAGTTGCAAAGAGTCTTTCCCTCTTCTAAATTCCTGTAGTGCTTTATCCACAGCTCCCTTAAAGCCTCTTGTACCTACACATATATTTGTGAACACATGGTCTGTATATAGGTCTCCGCTCTGCTTAGGGAAGCCTCTTATGAGTATAATCACTGTCTGATCCACTCTATATCTCTGGGAGATGGATCAGACATGGACCATCTTTCAAAAGGTAGGCTTTCATCAACATTGTTGAGGAAATTACGTACATTGTCTTCTTTCCTGTATTAATATCCTCACCTCCCACATAGCCTGCTAATTCACTGATAGCAAGAGAAATGCGTCATTGTGACCACCACCACCCAAATTTGTCTCAGATCTGGGTATAAAGATGGTGTTTAATATATACATATTGCCTTAGCCTAAATTGCTGTGGTTCTGGGAAGGGGATCCAAGGATACCCAGGAAAGCTGTGCTATTTTGGGTCTTCCCTCACTCTTTGCTCAGCTCTACCAAAATCGAGAGCTTCAAGCCTTGGAGCCCATGGCATTTAGCTCACCTCATCATCCACTGTACATAAACCTAAGTCAATAGTAGCTCTTTCCACTTCCACTGGTTTCCTAACCTAGACTTTCAAATTTTGTTTTGGTGTTACATCAGTATAGATATTTATCAGCAATTTAGGGCATTTCTTTCAATACAATCACTATGCATTCCTCCTTGCTTTCCTACCTCTCGACTTCTCTTTTCTGGAAATTGATGTGACAAAAAAGGTGAAAAGAAGGTCAGCAGAAAAATTATATTTACTCAAGTTGTTCTCTTACTTGGAGTTTCAGTGAATTTTTCTAAATATAAAAAAAAAAAAGAAATCATAGAATTGTAGATCTGAGCTGAATGTATTTCAAGGTTGATGTGTTGCCCAAACATCAACTCGCATTTCTGAATTTTCTGCATTTATGCAGCCCTCTGTCTTGCCAAGCCTAGCAGGGTATGTGATCACTGCCCTTCAATCTCCCTGCAAACACTAACTCTGCTCAGGGAGGCAAAGAAAAATACATGGGCAAAGAGCTAGAATCCCGTCTCTGTCACATGTTGGGGTGGGAGGGGCCCCGGCCCAGGGCTCCCCTCCTGGAATCCTTATGTGCTTACTTGTTCTCTCACAGAAATTAACACTCTGGGTGAGGTTGTTGGAATGACAGTCACAGCTCTGGGGTGATTCAGCCATGTGAAGGTAGCATTTCTGGGGATCAAGGCATGACGGAGGGAACCAGGTGTAGCCATCTTCACAAGCACAGCGTAGGACCCCATTCCGGTTGCCACAGTCTACACAAGAAAACAGAGCTTGGTTTCATGGGGTCTGGTTCCTAAATTGACTACAGCTCAATTCTCATCCTTGGTACTGACTTAGAATCGGAATCAAGTATTTCTCACCAAAAGCTAGAAGGATAAAACTTGATGCTGCTGCTACTGCTCCACTGAGCACCACACTTTGAGAACCCTTGCTGCAGACAAATCATTGAACTTCTCTCTTGTGGTCATTAGTGCTGTTTGCCACTTATTTCTTGCTCTCTTTCAGGATTGCATATCCTGGCCCCCTGAGGTTGGTGGGGTCATGAAACCGGTTATTAGCAGAATTACTGTGTCACTTCTGAGATAGAGAATTCAACTACCAATGTCAAACCCTCCAGGGCTCCACTTCGTTTTGGCTTGGAACGGGTACATTTGTGATAGGTCAACCTGGGTCCCCAAGTGACCACCACAAACCCAGCCCCTCTGCAACCTGCAGTGGACGTGTAGCATGAAGAAAAAAGGAAACATTCATTCTATTAAACCACCGATATCACAGGGATGGTTGTTTCCACAGCATAACCTAACCTATCCTGGCTAACACACCCACCTCTCCCATTTCCACTCCCAGTCCCCAGAGAACTGATTTACATGTGGTCGCCTTTGCTCTGACAATCTCCATTGACCCATGTAACCATAATGACGGAGGCTTCAAAAGCTTCAGCAAATTCTTCAAGTCTCTTTTCTCCTTGGAATCTTTATAGGAGAATTGAAGCAGCAGCTCATATTCCTGCACTGGGCCTAAAGAGGAGAAGACAGTCAGAAGCTTCCTTTCTCAGTCTGGGAGGTAAAATACTGTCAAGGAAGTGTCCGTGAAGCAATCATCAGATTCGGCCCAGAGGTCATGGGCTGTACAACACTGCTCGTCACTGACTTGCGCTCAGTCAGACATTGACTAAAAATGAGCTTCCAGGGCAAACACATGCCAAGAGTCCCACATAGCCTGATATGTGTCCATCCTCCCACTCCTGCCAGGCCAGGGTTCTCGTGCTTTCTGACCCACCCTGCCTCACCCTCCTGATTTACACACTTCCTCAGGACACATCCAGAGTCAAGGTTCAGGTGTCAAGGCTGAAAGAAGAGAGAAAATCCTAATCACTCTTCCTTTCTCCTCCCTACAGCTCTGGTCTCCTTGAAGTATGTTCTATATAAAACCCAGCTCATTCCTAGACTGAGGTCTGTGCCCATTAGTTACACTGTGAGAACAAGACAAGGCAGGAAAGAAAGAACACGGAGCAGATAGCTACTTAGCAGGTATGGCACAGGATACTATACCTTTTTATATTATTTAATCCCCACAAATGTTTTGCTAGTAGGGGTTACTATTATTCTCATTTTACAGATTTGGGGTGTTTAATAATGTGTCAAAGATCGTACAACCAATCAGAACTCCTACTGGGCTTTGAATCCCATTCTCTTGGCATCAGTGTCTGCTGTACCACGGTCGCTAACGGAGTCTCACCTGGATGTTTTTTCTTATTCACAAGGAGCTCTCTTTTTGTTTTGATATCATCATTTCCCTGTTAAAAAGAATAATAATAACAATAAGTATGGCAAGGCTTTATAGTGTTGTACTTCATAAGACTTTTTTGGATTCCCAGGTAAATTGGAATCATGAATCAAAAATCTGAGCCAGGGATGGTGGGCAAGTGGCAAGCAAAACCTCCTTGAGGCAACTTTTGTGCACAAACTTGAAGGAGGTGGGAAGTGAGGATCCCTGGAGAAAGAACTTTCCAGGCAGAGGGAACAGCACATGCAAAGGCCCTGGGTAAAGACTATGCCTGGCATGTGAAGGTAAAGTGAAGAGGCCAGAGTAGCTAAGTGGAATGGGTGAGGGGAGAGGGGCAGGAAGTGAGGTCAGAGATTGTCTCTGGGGAAGCAGTTTGTGTGGATCTTAACAGGCTTTGGCAAGGGCTTATCTTTTACTTGAATGAGATGGGAACCCACTGGGGAGTTTTGAACAGAGGAAAGATGTGTTCTACTTTATTTTTTAGAAGGCACAATCCTGTAGCCATATTGGGAATAGACAAACAGAGAAACAATGAGAGCATTTCAAGAGTTATTGAAATAATATCCATAAGAGATGAGAGACAAAGAAAGTGTGGTTCAAGAAGGATCCATGGAGACGGTGAGGAGTGTTTGAATTCTGGATATAGTTTAAAGATAAAGCCGAAACAAACAAAAAAAGAGCCAATGGTTTAGATATGGGTTACGAAAAGAATCAAGCATAAAAATAAGTGTTGTGCCTAACCAGCTGGAGAGATGGGATACCAGTTGCTGAGATAGGAAAGGAGGAGCAGGTTTGGTGAGAAAAAAAAATCAAGAGTTTAATTTGGGGAGCGGCCAGATGGCTCAGTTGGTTAGAGCGCGAGCTCTAAACAACAAGGTTGCTGGTTCAACTCCCGCATGGGATGGTGGGCTGCGCCCCCTGCAACTAAGATTGAAAACAGTGACTGGGCTTGGAGCTGAGCTGCTCCCTCCACAACTAGATTGAAGGACAACGACTTGGAGCTGATGGGCCCTGGAGAACCACATTATTCCCCAACATTCCCCAATAAAATTAATTTTAAAAAAGTTTAATTTGGGTCATATTAAGTTGAGGGGCCTGTGGGCCCCCAACTGGAGATACCAAGTAGGCAGTAGATACTTGAGTGTGGAGTTCAAGAGAGAGGTCTGAGATGGGGATATAAATTTAGGAATCATCAGGGGGTAGAGAACATTAAAACCATAGTCCTAGATAAAAGCATCAAGAAAGTGCATAGAGATAAGGAAGAGAAAGTCCAAGGATTACTAACTCCAATCTGTGTGCTTTTTCTTCATCAAAGAGACCACAGGAATGAATGTGTTGATCTAGAAGAGATCTCCAAGATGGTTTAGTCCAAGATCTTTATTTTGCAGTTAGGTCGTGTAAGCTCCAAGAGGTCAGTGACTCGTCCAAGGCGACCAAGCTAATGTTGGCAATGTTGATACAAGAACCCAGGGTTCTGATGCTAAGTCTATTGCATTAGGTAGATTCAGTTGCCTAGAGATTGATGGATTCTAATAGTGCCAGACGAGAAAGGAGAGGGGGTCGACAGGAAAAATGGGACCTATGCCAACTCACCCCCAAGATGCCATCAGCGCCCTCAGTAATGATGAAGAAAGAGATGAGCCAGAACACTGGAACTCTCATTTTTAGCAGGTCCCTCTCCTTTCCCTGGGCTGAATGGAAACAGCTGGGTTCACAGTCTGTGACCAAACAAGTGTACCACGCAAGGCTGAAGCATGAAAACAAGTAATTCAAGCCAAACATTTTAAATGGACACAACGGTAGAACATAACTGAGCTCATCAGAAGCCCTGAATGTTTGATTATTTTTCCACTTCATGTACCTCGCCTGAGACACTGTCACTTCCACTCCCATTGCAAAAGTAGTAAATTTCTATCTTTGTAAACTTACTAGAAAATTCCTCGAGAGCTCTCCTCTGGGCGATCAAATTGGACTAAACACGGGCTATTTTAAAATCATGACTTGCTTAACTTTGCAACTAGGTGCGTTTAACATCCAGCTTTTTGTATTTCACTGAGGTTTCCTTTTCATCTCAGTAAAAAAAAAGGATTAAAATAACCACGGATATAATAATAATAGTAATAATAATAATAATAATGACCCTTAGAACCATTAATATAAGGATAGAATCTGAGTGAAGTATGAAAATAATAATGAATGAATCCAGCAAGTTTCCTTCTTAATAGATGATGTAATTAACAACAAACTATTCAAATATATGGTTGTATCAGAATAATTTAGACGAAAGTCAGCACATAGTCATGGTCACAAAATTAATCACTTAGACCCAGGTTATTTCATGTCAATGAAAAAAAAATCACAGTAAGTTAGAACTGTTGTGTCCAATGTACTAGCCACTAGACACATAGGGCAATATAAATTTTAATTTTAATAAAGTAAAACAGAAAATTCAATTTCTCAGTCACAGCAGCCACATTTCAAGTGCTCAATGGCCACGTGTGGCTGGTGGCTGCCCTGTTAGGTTGCATCAACACAAAACTCTTCCATCGTTTCCAAAAGTTTTATTAGGCATGGAATGTTATTATTCAGCCTTAAAAAAGAAGGAAATCCTGTCACATGCTATGACATGGATGAACCTTGAGGACATTATAGTAAGTGAAACAAGCCAATTACAAAAAAGAAACACTGTATGATTCCACTTGTATGACATATCTAAAGAAGTCAAATTCATAGAAATAGAAAGTAGAATAGTGGTTGCCAGTGGCCGGGGGAGAGGCAATGAGGAATCATTATTCAATGGGTATGAATTTTCAGCTGTGCCAGGTGAAAAAGTTCTAGAAGTCTATGGCACAACAATATGTATATACCTAACACCGCTGAACTTCTGTACTTCAAAGTGATTCAGATGGTATGCTTTGTTATGTGCAGTTTTATTTTACAATTTTAAAAAAAGGATTTTATTGGACAGCATTGACAGGACGTGACCGTTTCTTTCACATCTCCGTAGGAAAAGATGAAAAACTGTGATTCCCAAACTCAAGGACCCACCATTCGAATAAGTGCCCTGGATTAGCAGTAAGAAAATGCAGAGGTGGGCTCTCCCTTACCTTGCTTCCTGGCTATACTTTAAACTTCATACAAACCCTGCCATCCTCACCAGCGCTGCCCCACACCTTGCTCTCTGATCTACAAGAAAAGAGGAAAGGCATTAGAGACAGAGTAATGACTACCTTAGACATGGCCCGCATGCCAGTGGAGACCTTTTCTCGGGCTTTCTAGGGAAGCATGGGAAATAGGCGATGGGACACACACTGCTTTTGGATTTACCTTCTCCCCTTAGGTGAAAGGTCCTCTCCTGCCCCCACCTTCCTGCTTGCAAAGACTCCTCTAGCTGTTGCTTTAACTTTCTCTGCACAGCAGCCTGTACTCTAGGTCTCATTCTTCTAGACCTTGCATCCCAGAACTTACCTGCTGAGTCTTCCCTGTGGCCTGTGCTTTCTGCTTTGCAAAAGTAATGGGTATTTTGCTTTAAAGTAGTATCTTTCAAATATTTTTGACTAGGCTCCATAGAAAGAAATATATATATATTTACACACACATAGTAAAACAAATAGTATATATATGTAACAAATATGTATACGT
Source organism: Rhinolophus sinicus (assembly GCF_036562045.2). NCBI lineage: Eukaryota > Metazoa > Chordata > Mammalia > Chiroptera > Rhinolophidae > Rhinolophus > Rhinolophus sinicus. Next base: position 93,554,305 of record NC_133755.1, read on the forward strand.
ATATGTGTATATATGTATATGTATACCAGGAGTGCCAAAAAATGTATGAGTGGCCACTTTGATCAATGTTGCTCAAGTAGTAGCTCACCAAAATCAGAAGTATCTTGATGCTGATGGTAACCACTTTGAGCACCTCTTGTAATTGCAGAAGTCAAATGTAACTTGTATTCATCTTTTGTTACCAGTATATACTGAGTATTACAATTTTAATGCTTTTTCCTTTCTTAAAATATGTCTACAATTTTTTTGGCACCCTCTGTGCCAAAAAATGACCAGTTTTATGAAATGTATATGACCAGTTTTATGAAATAACTTAATTCTTTCTCTGAGGCCTACCCTTGTATCTTTTCTATTTTTCTTTCTTTTCTTTTCTATTTGTTTATATATATTTTTTTTGTAAATTATCACATGCAACTAAACTGATTTCCCAATACCTTCTTCTTGGACGGCTGCCACATTGCAGAGGGAGCTTGCGCTCTTTCTAGCCACTTTCCCACTTTTCTTCTACTGCCAGGGAAAATTTTTTAATGTGAATTCCTGGGTACTGTCTGCGCCATGGTCTGCAGTGCTGGTGGTTTCAAAGAGGATAACAGTTTCAGGGCATGTAGATGTGATCTGTCTTCTGTCTTCTGTCTTCTCTCTTGTGCCAAGGCCAGGCTTCCAAATGAGAAGCCTGGCCTCTCTCTCTCTCTCTCTCTCTCTCTCTCTCTCCCCCCCCCCCCACCTCCTCAAAAATCTTCTTTCTCCCATGTGGAGTCCAGGCCTGAGGCTGCAAACCCAACTCAAAAAGACCTGCCTGACAGCTCTGGGCACTGTGAGGAAACTCTCTCATACTCGCAGCCTCTTATTTCCTCTTCCTCCCATGCTGGAGGGTGTATTCTGGGCTGTCTCCTTGGACTGGCTGGAAATAATAAACTTTAACTTATAAACAGAGTTTCAGACCAGTGATTTCCAGTCACTGCCCTGTAGACCTATTATGATAAGCTGGTCTATAGAAAAGGGAGAAGAGGTGGAGGAGGAGGGGGAGGAGAAGAAACAAAGATATTTAGGAACTCATTAGAAAATACAGGTGCCCACATCTCGCCCTGAACCTGCTAAATCTTAAGACAGGCCTGGCCCAGCCATGCGTGTTATTAAAGCTGCCCAGGTGGTGCTGAGCTCCAGGTAGCTTTGAGAGGCATCGTTCTACACTGGTGGTAGGACAGGGAAAAAAGAGCTCTGTACCTAAGTTAGTCCTGTGATTTGAATTCTCCTTTGGGCTTCGGGACCCAAGCTCGAATGAATCAAAACTTTTTCTTCACTTCCACGGTGCATACAGCTCCCTCTGGAATAGTTGAAAGACTGATTTTCAGATAAATAACAAATATTTTTTTTGTTAGTGTGACACTATTCGTTGCCCAGCATGATTGGTTGTTTTTCCGAAATTCATATAAAGTACCCAGAACAACATCTGACAGGTGGTAAGTCTCAATGATTGTTAGTTATTAATATTAGCATTACTAGGATTTCAATCTCACCAACCAGTTTTTATAGTTCCTGGTCGGATTGTGTCAGAATTCGTCTTCAACTCTGAGTCAAATTAACTTGTCAAACAAAATACCCCAAGGGGTATTCTCATCACTTCCCTTTCAATCTGGAAGGGTCCTGATTATTAAAAAAACAAAAACAAAAACAAAAAAAACCTCAGGATCTGTGTGTCCTTGCCACGGATGAGGAGCTGTTGTTGTCATCGGAACACATGTGTTTACATCACACCTCACCCTACAGCAGCTGGGGGTCAGTGAGACCTGACCTACAGCTGTGTTGGCACTGGCTGCCGTGGGAAGGCTTGCTCATGGTAGGACCCCCCTCACTTCCTTGAATTCATTCAAGTGAATTCACTCTTGATAATCCCTGTCCTTCAGCTCACAGAGAACAATCATTAGAATTTGCTATTAAGCCCCTGGAAACGTCTGTCCATTGTCTCCCCATTCTTCCAGTTATGAATTTATGGACTCCAGATATCACTTATTTATGTCAACAGCAGTCTCCTTATCAACAGTGGTGCTTCGCTGGAACTGCTCACACCTACACTTTCCAGCATTTTTAGCTACAATCTAATCTTAGGCACAGTTGAACTCTTGGGTTGTTGCCCTGGCATCAGTATTTATGGGATTATGTGTCTTTCTCTATAAATAGAAGAATTCCCAATAGAGTTGTCTCCCTCCTCTCTGTCTTGGACTTACATGTGCGTAACACACACACACACACACACACACACACACACACACACACACACGGAAAGAGCAGATCTCTAGCGAGGATGGATCTAAAAAGAAATCATGACTCAAATAGAACTGATTATTTAATAGGCAGAGGACCCGTAAAACCTTGGTTTTATTTTGCCCCTAATTTTATGTTTTTGGTAACATTTGCATTGAGATCTGTCTTTGTATAGAAATCCTTGAGCCATTTGCTCAAGGATTAAGTAGGCAGATACAGTAGAGGAGAAAGGTAGAAAGACAGGTGGGGAACAGAAAAGGTAACCAATTTTATACCTGAAAAAAAAAATTGGAGGTTTGGTAAATTTAATGAACTAGGCAAACTTTTTCTGGAAGGACGATAATTTAAACTATTTAAAAATCTCAGTAAGTGTCTATGTAAACATTTGTACACAGTAAAATTTTATATTTAACATGCTTTAGTGTGTTTATATTGTACTCGTATAAATATAGTAGGAAGAGACCAAGAGGAATTAGACACTAACCCCAAGTCTGTTCCTTATCCTTTAGAACTTGTAAAAGTGAAAAAAATAAAATAAAATAAAAGAACTTGCTGGACTCAGTTTCCTCCTATAAAATAAGGTAAGCTCAGATCCATTCACATTCAGATTCTATTACTAGTCGTGCGGGGTGTTCGTGCATTGTAGCTGCACCCAGTAAGAGAAACCCCCAAAGCAGTGACCCAGACCTACTTTTAAAAACAACTGTTGGGTTTCTGGAGCCTCTTTTCCCAGTGTCCTTATTTCAACTCTCTGTTGTATCCCTGAATGGATCTCCCTTCAGAGTCCAGTTTATGACTCTGCCTCCTCATCTGATTCTTTCCAATCCAAAAATTAAGATACATTTTTTCACAAGTCTGTTTGCCCTTTGCCACTCATTGGAACTTCAGCTGGAGAGCGTTTCTCCTGTTGCTTGTGGTGGCAGCCTAGCACCGCTGTCTGTTCCCTCCTAACAAGGATTTGGGTTTTTAAATCTATTTAGTCTTCTCTTGGCATCTTAGAAGAGACATGGGATGATTGTTTGTTCTTAGCTCATCGGTTCTGGTGTCCTACAACTGTTCATTCCTCACAGACAAGTCCAGCTCAATTCCTTTGTAAAAAGTCTGACTGCCAGCCTCAAGGGTTGGCTCTATTCCAAACCCTTGTAACAGAAGATTTTCTCCTGTCACTCATGGTTTGGTAGAGCAGAAGTTATCATCAAGTTCTAAAGGATAATTAATGGCATTCCAGAGAATGTGCCAACTCTTTCTTCCAGCCACACCTTCAGCTTAGCAATGGGGACCCAGCCTTCCTCGAATCTCCAGATCAGGCTTATTTCTCATCTTTCCCACTGTACTTTGCTTACTTAGAGTGGGTAAAGCCCAGAGAATCTGAGTTTTCTCTTGGATTGTTTGCTTTAAATAAATAGGACCTGAACAGCAGCTCAAGGAGGTGATAGTGACATAATAAGAAATAAGAATAATTCTTTCTAATTTACAAAATGCTTTCATATGTTTTGATTCTATTATTTTGGTAATCTTGTAAATTACGTGGGAATTATTTCCTTTTCACACTTGCAGAAAATAAGAAGGATAAACTTCAATGCATTTCCTTAAATTTCTCTCCCCCCAAATTTAATACTTCTCTTGGACTATGGACCAGTTCATTTTGGTGCTTGAGGAATGATATTAATAAACTCATGATTGTTAATTTGATTTCCATCTAAATTCCTTACAAATAAGCTCTCTGTTCAGACAAAAGACTATGAGGTCTGACAATTAAGTTTGCAAACTTGTTGCAATGATGTTGCTAACCTTTTTTGCTATCAGAGGGATTATTCATTATGAATTTATACTAACTGGACAAACAGTTAACCAAGTTTACTATTTGGAAGTGTTGAAAAGGCTGCGTGAAAAAGTTAAGACGACCGGAACTTTTCACCAACAATTCATGGCTCTTGCATCACGACAATGTACCAGCTCACACGGCACCGTCTGTGAGGGAGTTTTGAGCCAGTAAACAAATAACTGTATTGGAACACCCTCACTACTCACGTGATCTGGCCCCCAATGACTTCTTTCTTTACCCAAAGATAAAAGAAATATTGAAAGGAAGACATTTTGATGACATTCAGGACATCAAGGATAATACGATGACAGCTCTGATGGCCGTTCCAGGAAAAGAGTTCCAAAATTGCTTTGAAGGGAGGACTAGGTGCTGGTGTCAGTGCATAGATTCCCAAGGGGAGTACTTCGAAGGTGACCATAGTGATATTCAGCAAACAGTATGTAGCACTTTTTCTAGGATGAGTGTGCGAACTGAATTGTCAGACCTCGTAGATATTTCAAAGCTATCCACCTAACAAATTTGAGTGTCATTAGTGGCTCGGGATACTCAGCTGTCTAAGGATAAAAAAAAAATTCATCAGCCCTACTGGAAATGACCTACAGAATAGGCTTTGTGGGGTCTTCATATGTGAAGGGTCAGATTGAAGTTGTCACAAACTCTTTTGGGGTGATCTATTTTCAACAAGAGTAAAACAAGTATCTGACTTTTCATTCATTGCTTATACTGATAAACCTTGTTTCAAATCTACCAGAAAAATCTGCTCTTTAAGTTTCTCTGTGCATATTAACAGTATTTTCATTACAATTTCCTAATGAGTAAAAACAAGTTTTTCAATTATAGTTCCCAAGGAATTCTTCTAGAAATAGAACCAGCTCCCTGGCATTCCACCTATCCTGCAAATATCGTCAATCCATACTCAAAATCCTTCCAGGCTCCCCAGTACCTACAGATGAAGAGCAAATGTGTTATTGTGAAGAGTTTATTGTTTGGACGCCTGTCATCTGCCCTCAGTCATTCCTTCTATTAAGTTTCTTGTGCAACCTTAATTCAAGGCAAATGGATTTTTCTAGGTTAGAATGAAAGTGCTGCTTCAAAAGGTTTATACATTTTGAGTTTTGATAGGCATGGCCAAATTGCCCTCCTAATTCATACCAGTTTACACTCCCTGGTAAGAAACACCTGCTTCATCACACTGTCCCCAACATCTTTTTAATGTTTGCCAAACTGATAGGCAAAATTTTTCTAGTCGTTTTAATTTTGATGTCTTTGATTATTAGTAAGATTAAGCATTTTTCCAAGGTTTATTGGCCATTTTTGTTTTTTTCTGGCCTGACTATTTAAGTTTTTCTATCAGAATGTTCATTTTGTTCTTAAGAACTGCTTCTTAGAAACTCTTTATATAGCATGGATATTAGCTCTTTGTCACATGTGTTATAGATATTGGCTCAGCATTTGTTTTTTGGCTTTTAAGTTTTTCTGTTGTCTTGTTCTGTACAAACCTTTAAAATATTCATGAAGCCACATGTCAATTTTTCTAAATGATTTTAAACTTGGAGTCATGTTAAGAATTTTTTTCTATCAAAAGATGGTAAAAATATTCTCCTATATTTTCTCCTAACACTTATTTAAGATTTTTTAAATAGATACAAATGTTCAATGTTTCTGGAGTTATGTTACATTTTGGTATGAAATAATGGTTTGCTTCCATTTTCCTCCAAATGAATAACCAGTTAGCACAACTGTTTTCTTTCTTTTTTTAAAAATGTAATTTGATGTTATTATTAGTTTCAGGTGTACAAAACAACATAATGGTTATACATGTACACTCCTCACAAAGTGAGAAGCTCTCCAAGTCTATTACCCCTCTGACATTGTACACAGCTGTTACAGTACCATTGGCTATATTCCCTATGCTGTACTTTACATGCTGTGACTGTAGGTGTGTGTGTATTAACCCATATATGTTAATTCTAGTTGACCTCAATATTATCTTATATTAGTTTCAAGTATACAGCAGAGTGGTTAGGCATCCATCTAATCTATGAAGTGATCCCCCTGATAAGTCCAGTACCCATCTGACATCCTACATAGTCTTTACAACATTACTGATTATATTCCCCACACTGTATTTCAGAACATCCCTGTGACCATTTTTGTGACTACCAATTTGTACTTTCTAATCCCCTCACCTTCCCAGCTATGTTTCTTGACTAAACTATTCTTTATCAAGACCACCTTGAGAATTTTTATCAATTTTAAAGGCTACTTTGTCATATAAAAAAAATCTGGGGGAAAAAAAAAAAATCTGACAAATAATTTTTAATTGTACCGCTATCTGTGTCATTTCTTTTACTAGTTACTTGCTTAGTTATTAACTTAGTCAACAACAGAGCAGAGTATTCTATGTCTGAGAACTATATCATTAATTTTCTTACTAGAAATAATTAGCCTGATTCTCTAAGAGATTCGTATTGGGAAGTCTGCAAGCAAAATCTGGCTAAAGTACAAACACAAATGTGAAAGGTTTCCATGGAAAATATAATCTGCTTAATACAAAGACTCTTTACCCAAAACTTTGCAGGTGTGAATCTGTTCTATTGTGACAAGCTATCATAATACCACAAATTTATAGTAAACACCTATTTATCCCTGAACAATACAGGAACTCAGATTCTTACAATTTTATCTTATGAGGAAGAAGCAAATGATAAAGAAATGATTTTTAAAACTTTAAAGTCTTTATTTTAATAGGCTTTATGTAAAGCAACCCCCCAAAACCAACAAACAAACAAAAGACAAAACTAGAGTTTTTAAGGTCTGTGTGCCTCTGGAGATTAAAAACTGACATTTGCACTGAGGACCCAGAGACACCATAAGGACATAACTACCCACCTCAACAAGATTCAACTATGTTTTGCGCAGTTTTCGGGGTATGTACCTCATTGCTGTTCACCTCTTTGTGTTTTATTTATTCAACTGACTGTGAATGGGGAATTGGCTATAACTCTATGAAATACCAGGGCACTTTCACACTTATTAGTTCTTTTGGAATTTCATTCTCAGCATGTCAGAGCCCAGGTTGCCATCTGCCATTGAACAGGAGTTTCTGTGAGATCACCTGTGTCTTGCTGGGGAGGGGGTGTGGTAAGAGAGCCTCCCCTTCTCACTGGTTTTGGGTACTACGGTTGTGGAACGCAGCAAAGCTAGAACCAGCTGTGCATGGGAGAGTATGTTTCAGACCACGATGCTATAGACATTTTGTACTATCCCTCCAGGTTTCTAGATTATTTTCATAGCTATTAATATTGTGTATCTATCCAGTCCAGGACTGTGAAGACCTTGACATCCCATAAGCACTTTCTGCTCAAACGCAATTTAGGAGAAGGCCATGATGTGTTTGGGAGCAGGGTTTCCCCTTCTCTGTAGCTATGGGTATTCCCTGCCAAAGAACTTCAGAAAGAGAACAAGGCAAGATATTTTGAAAATTGCAAATATAAATGCTTATGTTGGGTGGAACAAGGTTTATAAGGAGTGGCCTTAAGCACAACTGGGAATTCAGTGACATTTGACCAGGGAATGCCACTCCTCCACTTTCTGAGTCATTCACCCCTGTGACACTCACCCCAACCACTGCTAATGCCCTTTGATGCCTAGTACCCTCTTATTTCTTCTCATTTACACTTGTTCCCAATCAAAGTGCTAAAATCAGTCACTTATACATGAGTTTGAATGAATGTGCCCATTTACTTTTTCTAGGAGCATATTTGCATTTATTTAATTATATATTGAATGACATCAGATGGCAAATGGGTGTAAAAATATTGTCCCCCCCTTATCCTCAGCACAGCAAGAGATAAACCCTATAATGAAGATCCTGTCCCTGTTTTTTAAAATATTAAAGCAATGTACCGTATTTTTAGAGAAGCAAGACATACGTACCTATGAGACATATCAGCAACAATTCATATCGACTTGTGGTTGTGGCTGAGTTAGGAATACTTGCAAGTCACTCTTCTAAGATTAAACATGCATACACCCCCATCTTAAATCTTAATGCTTATTGCTACCATTTTTGCAAATTAATTAGCAGGAGCAAGAAAAGCAAAATAATTTGCTCAAAGTTATACTACTTGTTAATAGTTGAATAAAGTATTATGTGGCCATTACTGCAAAAATTGTTTTTTATTTTTTTAGGGTTATGAATCATTCGTAGTAGTTTTATTATAGCAGAAAGAACATAATAAAAGTCTTATCTTAATATTCTGATAAATTATAGAATGTATTTTTATCTCTTTTTTTATGTCTCCTATATCTATGATCTCCAGCCAATATGTGTTATCATAAGGTTTAATTTAATGGCTATTACCATGAAAAAGCCAGTCATAATTGCTCCACAACTCTCCCACCTTGACCTCCTTTCTATATCTCCTTCCATAACTTCCCATCATTTTTTCACTGGCATAGGTGGACTACATAGGAGATCAGGTTTACATAAATGAATGTTTCATGAAAAAGAATAAAAGGGAAAAGAAAAATTATGAATTTTCAAGGCCTGTGAATCAGAAAATATAGTGTCACTTTATATTTCTTTGTAGGAAGTAGCAGGGGAAATGGTTATGAGGGTCAATCAATTTAGGGGTTTTTGGAGTCCAGGAAAAGAAACAGGGAAGTACTCACTCAGCCAAAGCTTAAACAAATTCATTCTAAAGTGAAAATAAACTTAATTCTCTTAAGCGTATTTTCGTTTCAAGAGATTGCTACAGCAAATATATTTCTAATTAGTGGAAGCTTTAAGATCAATATTTTTAACAAGTATCCTTGGTGGACCTTTCTTTATTCCAATCAATCTATCTCCTAGGTGTATGAGAGAATAGGGGAAGCTGTGTTATAATCGATAGAGCGAAGGGTATGCTTAAGAGTCAGGAATCCTGGAGTTTGAGATCCAGCAAATCACCTTCAATTTATATAGTTAGCAAGAGACCAAACTCTGTTGTCTCTGCTCATTGCTTTTTCCACTCTCTCTTCCTTTATTTAACCTTCTGCAGGAATGGAATATTGCAATCAGCATCTTCCCCATAGGGAGGGAAAAGTAATCTCAGATTAACAGGGAGTACCGGTTAGAGTAATACATGTTCTAAGGAATCAAATCACAGCAATTGGGCTTACCTGGTGATTCCTCTCTTCACATCATTGCCCAGGGGAGCCCTTTCCCCAATGTACTTGTGGCTCAATCACTTCTTACGCTGTCTGAAAAAACAGGCTTAATATCTGTAGCACAGCTGCTCTCTGGTATGCATACAGGTCCTCTGATTCATGAGCAACTCCTGGTGTACATGGCTGCCCTTGCAGGTTGACAAGCCCAGGACACACCCCCTTCAAGAGGGAAAAGAAACATACTTTTCTGCTGACCCTCCCTCTTTGAGTCAATATCAGCCTGGTTAGAGGAAGCAGCTCAGAGCCCAAGACCTGGTGATTCTCCCAGCAGACATTGACATCTTTCTGAAACCACAGAAGGAAAATGTTCTAGGGGGATGTGGAGCACTTCTGTTCTAGATCAGTTTTCTACAAAATGCCACTCTGTTGAGCTTTCGTGTCCAGCGTCTGGACACCTGGGGTCATACCCCATAAAGCAAAGGGAATGCAGCCCTTAATCTAAAATTCCAATGAGGAGAGGTGAATAATTCCAGTGAGGTGAAGGTACAGGTAGATATTATTTTTCCTTTTCTGACTTTTTCACCCAAAGCTGAAGAATCAGTTTGCTACTTTCCCAGAAAAAGGAACCTTGGACTTCCTGGTGGGGTAATACGCAATGGAGGCCAGCAAAAGAGCACAACAGAGTGCCTGTCTGCAGAGGGTGAATGTTTTCAATATGTTCTGTGTCCTTAGAAAATCTAGAGCTAAACCTTATTACCTTCTTTAACACAGGTTTTCTTCCTTTCTAAGAACTCAACCAATTTGAAAGTGAACACTCCATATTTGCAAATGACTTGAGATGGCTTACAATGCTAATGCATAAGATAAAATTATATTAGAATAGAAATAAAGAAACATGAACCATAAAAGTTCTATATAAATTACATGAACTATAAAAAGAAAAACTACAAAAGGAGAGTCAATTAAGACAAAGAATGCAAATAAAATCCTGTGAGGTATCTATACTGTTTTAAAATTTTGAAACTTAACTCTAGGAGCTTCGTAGCAGTCAAATAAATAAGTAAATAAATAAATAGAGGAAGTTAATCAGATATACTGTTCTTATCAGAAAAGAGGAAGCATCCATCTTCTCAGGAAGGAGAAAATGGTCCTTGGAGCACTAAATTCTAATAGAAATATCTTTTTTAGAGTGAACAACATAGGTAATAAGATTGGATCCCATAATTTCTGTTGAAGACCTTTAGTGCCAAGAAGCCCGACACATAATGTGACCCTCTTGTTTCCAACACTGGCTGCCCCATTTGGTCTATACCATAAGTCATCATGAAAAAGTCTCGACCGGATCCAGTGGAAAAGTTGTCAAGAGAACAAAGCCTACTTGACAACCTCTAATTTTTCAAGGGCATCATTCACTGATCCTTTATCCCCCTCCAGAATATTCAGCCTGGGCATAACAAAGTTAGTCTTGTAATTTGGTCAAGTTAATTTCATTCTCCTCGTGTGCCCTCTCTGCTGGGTTTTGTCTCTTTTCAGGATCTACCCATTGTAAGTGGAGACCACATTTCCATTCAATACAAAGGGTCAAGGGCTTCTAGAAATATATTCTCTCATTCAGTCAATCCAATGTCTAAAGTCCTAGGATGAGATGCCATCTTTTCAGTTTGGTGCTTTTCTTTTCCTATCGTCTCTATTAAAATTCAAGTTCATGTAAGAGCACAGAAGTCACTGACACCTTAGTGGGAATGTGTTTCTAAAACGGGACTAACACTCTACTAATTACTTAAGGAGAAAAGTAGCTGTGGAATTGGATGGAGCAAAGGGGAGGAGAGAGGCAGTAGTGGAAGGGCGGACAAAACGTTGTCACTGTGGAGCTTCATGTGGTGAGGGCTTGAAGCGCAGCTCAAAGCTCTGTTCCTCGCCTCCGGTGCATTGTGTTGTGAAGCCCAGCGACATCCTAGGGACTGGCATATGGCTCTCAGAACCAAAGCAATTACTACAGTTTCTTATCAGACCAAAAACATTTTAATAGACACCAGAAAATCAGGCAACAAGTAGACCTCAATATTTTCATGAGTACATGGGTTGGGGAGATACTCTGAATCTAAACAAATGAATGCATTTAATAGTTTGTTAATTCCATATTTAATGGAAGGAGATCATAGTATGCCCGATATTTAGGTTGTTTAATAAATAGGGTGTGCTTTTGAATTACTGGTGACTCACCAGTAAGCCTCTTACTCACCCCTTCTAGTTTCCTCCTAATGATTTGTTAATGCATACAATGCTGAATTTCTTACTACTTCCTGGTTGGGTTATGGGGTGCCCCAGTCCCTGCAGAGGACAGAGAACAAAGGGAAACAGCATGGGTTTGAGTACTGTGGCAGCATTGTGACATGTTATTGCTATGAGCCCAAGAAGAGCTGATGAATCATTGCTCCTCTAGTGTGATTGTAATGCTCTTTCTGCTGCGAAATCTCACACACACTAACCTGTGAAGCAGGAGCATGGTGTTCACCTAAGCATATGAAGGCAGCTGAACAAATGTGTTTTGGTCCGTCTAGTCTACCTTACACCTCTTTCTCTGGTGATCTTGACCTCAGAGCTTCCTTGGTGAGACCAGGCCCAGCACCCTACAAATGCCACAGAAAAACGAGAAGGAAGACCTGAGGCTGAGCAAGAGCTTCAAGCCTTCCAGCTTCACCTGTTTGTTTGTGTTGGATTCCTGAACAGTCTGATTGCTTGATTTCCCAGCAAAAGAGCAGAGTCACAGGAATAAACAGCAATAAACCTGAGGCCCAGGAAAAAGGAAAAGTCAAACATGTTAGTGGAACTGGTTTTCTAAATCTTATCATGTCAACCAACATTCTGAGAATACTGAGTGTAAGGTAATAACTGAATTCGATGAGCAGGTAGACCTAGGTAGGACATGAGCCCACCCAGAGCAGATGGACCCTGGATGGCAGTGTCCATCCTTCAGAAGCGCTGGACATTCTTTGAGCTTGGTCTTAGAGAAGCTTTACTCCAGGTCTACAAAAACATATGGCCGCCTTAAATGATATGCTGATTCAAGGGTGTGATAAGCCCTGAACTGTTTCGGGTAGCTTTATTCCATAATTGGGAAATGGTTAAATGCAATAAAAAAAAAAATATTTCAGGTATAATTTTTAAGAAACCTGAAAGGGGGAGTAAAGAGGGAAACAGTTGAGTGTAAAATGTAAATTATAGTGAGGTTTTCTCCTAACTAATATGATAAGATTTAATCAAAACTCATATAGTCTGTTAACACTCAGAGCTAGGACTTAACACTCAGAACTAGGAGGTGAATGGGAATTATTAGACTATTTGAGGGCAAAGCTTGGTCAATGTGACGTAAGAAACTCTTTTTGGGGGGAATAGCGTTGCATAATAATTGTATTGCTATTTAGCATTAAAATAAAGGACATCCAAATAAACAAAGGGAGTGTTCACAAAACAGCAGGAAATCTTTTCCTATCTTATCAGACACAAGTGTAACAGTCTATAAACATGGCTGGGGCCTGAACAGCAAATTAGAGGAAGAGATGAACTAGTGAGCCCTTAGAATCAATTCACATTTACTGAGCATTTACTACGTTTCAAGTAGTGTTCTGAGAAATTTCCATGAGCTTTTATACTCCCAGCAACCTGTGCGACAGTTGCCATTATGATCCCCATTTTATAGATGAGAAAATAGAGGCACAGGGCAGCTAAGTAGATAATGGGCCAAGGCACTAAGACAGACTGATTTCAAAGTCTCTTTTCTTCACCTGTACTCTACTGCTTCTCAAAGACAGATGAGAAATGCAAACAGAAGTATCCAACTCTAGCAAAATAACCAAAGAAAAAGGCAAAGACAAGGCTATGTCTCAGGTAATAATGAGACACAGTACTCTTACCATCTGAACTTTTGATAAAAGAATTGGAGAGCCCAACCCATACAGAATTCACGTTTCCATTTCATTCAACAAGTAAGCTTCAAATATCACTAAAGTCAAGTCCCTGGGTAAATTTAACAGAGCCAGTGAGACAGGTTAGTTAGCATGTTGCTAGGTATTACAGAGGGGTCCCTGGTGGAATAAACAAAAAGCAGCCATATCCTGAAACTCCAGGTTCTGGAATGTCTCCTTCACTGCAGGACAAAGATATGAGAAAACGCCTTAAGGTTAATAAATTATCTCAAACGGAGCAGACCTGATAGATAAGAATGGGTTATTTCGTTAATTCCTTCAGGATGGACAAACAGGACAAATCTGATAGATAAATTCTATTAGAAGGCAGGCAAGGGAAGGTATAAAAGTAAGAACTTTTGCCTCAGTCACTAGGCTTCCCAGTTTCGGGTACCCCTTCCCGCTCACAACGTCTTCTCCTGCTTTTAATAAACTATCTTCCTGTACAACTCCTTGCCTCTCCCTAGTCCGTGTGCCCATTCTTCAGCTTCACGAGACACGATTCCAGCCTACACACCGAAATTGCCAGCAGACCCTACATCACCCGGGAGGATTCCATCCATTGCCTTTAATCAGTTCAGAACATACAATATTTAAATGTCAGAGAAAACACTGAGAAGAGAAAGCTATGGAATCTGACAAACTATAAAAGTAATGAGCTTTTTTTTTGCACTCTTCCTGTCTTTAAAATGAAAAATATACGGTACCAGATAGTCCACCTTTCCAAGCTCAGCGGACCCTGCTGATATAGCACAAAAGTCACAACCACAGAGAATGGAATACACCTCCCATATTCACATGATGCAGAGGAATTCACATGGGCTCAGGGCAGCCTCAGTGGAGAAGTTCAGTCTGATGTACCTTGCAAGATTCCTGCTTTTACTACACACCTTTTAGAGTCCCAGACCCTTAACAATGAGATGCATTTCTCCACCGCTGGCCAAAAGCAGGAGAGAAAAGTAACACAAATAAGGCTTCTGGAGAACAGTCATGGGTCTGCTGGATTAGACGCTAAAACCCAACAGACTGTCACTCAGTGTCTCAAAGGGTGCATTCCTGTGGATGAGAAAGCTCCCCTAGAACAAGATAAATCTGATTCTGTCCCTGGGCACCTTTCCTTTGACTTTGTGGCTGTACTCAACTCCCTCATGAGAACAAACATCTGAAGATGTGGCCTGAGATTAAGACATTCTTTTTACTTAAGTTTTAGTGTTTGTTTGTTTGTTTGTTTGTTTGTTTTAGCAAACCACCAAGTTAACCCCAAGGGCTTCAGAATATCCTTTAAGCAAAGGGAGACATCTAGTGGCCAAGATTCACAAATGAAAGAGACCAACTGTTCACAAAATCATTGTAGGGTACAATGATTTAGTTGCCAAGAGGAAGGGAGGAAAATGGGGGGCGTGGTCTAAACCAGGTAACCTCTGAGACCTTGAGCTACTTTGTCCATATATTTGGCAGGGATTCAGCTTACAATGGAGTTCATTCATTCATCCATTTCTTCATTCAACAAGTAATCATATTAAACGTCTACTAGGTGCAAAACACTGTGTTAGGCCCTGGGACCTCAAACTCTGTAAATACTGCTTTCAAGGATCTTATAGCTTAATAGAAAGACTAGGCTACCAACAATCAAAGTTCACCGTAATGAGGGCTGACCACACTATGGTATAGCAGCCCACAGGAAAGGCACGTAAATGCATCTGTGAGGATGAGAAGAAAGGTCTAAACCACAGGTCTCAAACTGGCACCCTGTGGGCCCCATCTGGCCTACAGATGTGTTTTTCTTGGCTCATGCATTGTTTCTTAAACTCTGAATTAGTTGCTAACATTTAAACATCAGGGGATTTCACATAAAAATCCAGATTTCAGCTTCTTTTGGAAAATGGGAAGATCTGACAGCACAGTTTCCATATTCCTGCAGGGTGATATTTAACTGGAGCTGAGTAGAAGCTGCTCGCCATCTTGTTACTTTTTTTCATCACAGCCAAAAAGTTTACTTATTTCAGTGAATTTTTGGTAGATTTCACATGAACAGGGTACAAAACTCAAAATTACAAAAATATATTCATCGGAAAATTAATCCCCTACTACTCTTGTTCTGCAGCCAATAAATCATCGTCTACAAAGACACCCACTCTTACCAGTTAGAATTGTATAATTGTATGTATCCCTCCCTCACACCTTACACCAATATTAATTTCATCTGGATTTAAATGTTTAAACTATAAAGACATGAGAAGAAAACAAGGGAGCTGTTGCTGTTGCATTCCTTAAATAATTTTTTGATTTTATAACGGAGATTTTCTAAAGGAAGACCATAGCCCAGACATCACATAAAGAAAAAAGTCAGTATTTGACTTCATAAAAGGGGGGCGGGGGATTCTTCATGTCAAAAAATACAATGAACAGCATCCAAATATAAGTAATTACTTGGAAAAATATTTTCAATGTATATCATTAATGATACTTTTCTTGAACATGTAAATAGTTCTTATAAATCAATAAGAAAAAGACACAACTTTTGAAATGACTTCCCAGGCTTAAGATGGAGCTGCTCTTGCCTAGAGTGACATGTCAACAAACCAAACTTTTTAGATATAACTTTTATGTACCTGCAAATGCTCCACTTGACTAGAAATGCAGTCTATCCAGTCAGTCAATCCCCAAACACCGAGCCAACTCTGGGATCTGTACTTATTTCCTTGTTCCTTCTCACCCAAACAAGATTGACTATGTGGCCCCAGTCATATCAAATATTTTATAGTTTTCTCTTCCTTGTTCTGTATTCTTTATCTTATAAAAGCTTCCTGCCCTCCACCCATTTTGCAGTTCTCCCAATGGAGACTGTCCACTTCCCGAGTATTAAATCAATTTTGTTTGTTATCACCTAAGGTGTTTTTTTGAATCATTTTTGACACAACCAAAGACACAAATGGACCAAGAGATATGAATAAACAAAAAAGATAAAAATATTTCTGAAATCTATGAAAAACAAGGAATCACTTAGTATAATTTGAAAATGAAAAATAAAGCATTGATGAAATAATATTTTTCACCTCAGGTAGGCAAGGATCAAAGGGGTTGATAACATTGTTGCAGGTGGGAAGAAACAGGCAGTCTCGTATATAGCTAGTGGAAGTATAAGGCACTAAGTCTCTATCAAATTTTAAAAGGTACATATCCTTTGACCTAACAATTCTATTTTCTAGAAATATAACCTACATAGATACTTGTTCACATGTAATATGATATCTGTACAAATATATCCAATGCAGAATTATTTGTAATATGTGAAGATTGGAAGTAAAAGTCCTGCAATATGCTGGATTTCACCTGTTTCAAATTGCACATTTGTTGTATGTGCCAAACAAACACTTTTTTAATTTGTTTGGAGCAATTGAAATTCTGAAATTGTGACTACCATGTAACTTTGCTTAAATTAAATAGTACAGACTTTGGTCCCAAGAGAGAAGTAAAAGCTTCCATATGAGAAACCTGAAACTATGTGGCATGTGCTTCTGGTCTGGCTGATGTGCTGCCTGAAGACTGTTACAGGAGCCTCAAATGGGGGCTCTCTGTATAACGCAGTGAAACATGTGTGAGGACTTGGATGCTAGACAATATGTTACACACGCTTGTGGCTTTAGGAAAAGCAGTTAGAATTCCTTTCTTAGTACAACCAGTGGCTCTCTCAACGGTGCAGCTCTCTTAAAAACATAGTTGGCTTTGTATCTCTTTCATTCTGGTTATCTCTATGGGCCAATAACTATGCTCCCAATTCTTTTCCAAGCAGGTACCTTGCGTGTATCAGACTTTGGTAGGAGAACCACAACTTTCATCTCTTTCCTCTGAGCAATTTTGTCTAATGTGTCATGAGGCTTCGATGTAATTGGCTTTAATCACTCAAAGGCCATCTCAGTTTTGTATTTTACTAGTTAGAGACAAGAATTAGTTACATCTTCTGTCTGACTGGTCCTGGATTTTTTTTGTCCTTTTTTTTTTTTCTTTTCCATTTTACTTCTGCTTAAGAAACCAGCCATCTTTTTCTTGCAATACGTAGTCTAAACCAGCCAATAGCAATGAAAAACATGCTAGTAACTGTTGTTGGTTTTTTCAGTTATCTACCCATTTGTTCCAACACCATTGATTGAATAATCCATCTTTCCCTTATTGATTTGAGATGTGATCTTTATTAAATATTAAATCCTTATGCTTCTTTGGATCTGTTTAGACTTTGTATTTTTTTCATTCATGTGTGTCTACTCAAGAACTAACTCCACACTATTTCCTATAACTTCATAATACATTTTCCTTTCCAACATAATAATTCTGCCTCATCATTCTTTCTTTAAAGAACTTTTCTTTCTATTGTTGTTTAATAATTTTTTATATGAACTTCAGGGTCAGCTTGCCTGGTTCTCCCTTCCCCCCTACACATACACACCAAAAATGTATTGATATATTTTTTGAGATGGTGTTAAATGTATAGATAAATTTGGGGATAATTCACCTTTTTCAAATGTTGAGTTCCTCTAAATAAGGATATGGCTTGATTTTCTACTTGTTCAAATAAAATAAAATATTAAGGAATAATCCTAACAAATATACAAGATCAGTATGGAAAAAAACTTTCTAAATCTACTAAAGAACACAAAACAGGATTCTCAGTTATATTCCAAGGCTTATGAGGCACAACTCTATACTCACATGTACCATTAAAATATAAAGTAAAATTGAACCTGATGTTGAGAAATATTTTCACTCAGGATGATGTGCCATTGTAAGTTTATCATGAAATTGCAAAGAGGAACTTCTGGAACAAATGGGCAAAAAAGATACACCTTTAAAGAGGAATAAATTTCTTCCATAAAGAAAGGGAGTGGGTGGGGAGGGGAGGAAGACAGGGAGACGAATAAAATACACTCATTTTTGCACTAATTTTTCTACTTTGGCTACTTATCATTGTTTCTGCCCTTTCTGTGTCACCTTGTGGTGTGGTGTGTATTTGCAGGCAGCTTCCATTTTCCTGCACAGAGAGATGAAATCTAAACAGGGTCATATCACTTTCAATTATCAACCTATCTTTGTTGGCCCTTTTCTTTTCCTCTCTCTTCCGCCTCTTCCTCACCTTGGCAGTCCCTCTGCCTTGCAAGGACATAGTGGGGATGGGGTACTGAAAATGATGAGGAATAAGATCCTTTCCTTTGAAATATTTGTTCAGTGTTTGAGTAAGCATTGGCACTGATTATTGATAAAGGAGGGCAAACAATGACATAAGCAACACTAAAAAAGAAATTTTTTCAAGCAACACCCAATCTAGCATTTGTGAATAACAAACTTGGAGTCTAACTTCTGTAAGGTATATATTATCCAAGTGTTATTAACACACACGGTATTCTAATCAAGAAAAACTTTTAAAGACATATTTAGTTTATAGATTTTTGATCATGTGGCACAGTCTTCTGCTTATGTAGCTCATAACAGCCAAACTAACAATATGGAGTGTTGACTTGGACGGTGAGCAACTAGAACATTCACATATTGTTGATAGAGAGGCAAAATGGTACAACCACTTTAGAAAGCAGTTTGGCAATTTCTTATAAATTAAACACCATGTGACCTAGCAACTATACTTCTAGATCTTTCCCCAAAGGAAATGGAAATAATATATCTACACTATCAGGTGTGTGCAATGTTCACAGCAGCTTTATTCATAATAGCCAAAATCTGGAAACAATCCAAATGTCCATCAATAGGGGCAAACAAATTAAGCTAATACAGCAGCCATACAGTAGACTGCTGCTCGGGAAGATACACAGCATTCCTAGCATGATACATGGGCCTGTAATATAAGGACATTGTTGTCTGTAGAAGAATAATGCTGTACACGCACAAGGTATGACTTTCCTTGATTTTAATCTGTACTCTCCATGCAGGTTCTCCATTGCTCATTACCTACTTAGGATTATAGTGCCTCAGGGCTGTTTTGTAGATGGTAACTTCAATTTCATTCAGCAAGTATTAATATGTACTTGCACTATGTTAAGTACTGTCAGAGACACAATAAGAAGTACCAGGACGTAAGGTCCCAGGACGTAAGGAACTGACAATTTTTTACGGGAAACAGCATAAAACATTGAGAACAATATAAACTTTACAGAAAACATCTTCAATGCCTGTTACTTGTATAGAGTCAATAAAATCAGTAAGGAGAAGAATAACCACAATTACATAATAACACAATTAAAACCTTAAGATATGCCACATTTGCTGGCCCTCTCTCACTTTCCTAAGTGACACACAGGTACACGTAGGGGGACAGCCAATTAGTCCTATCATGTCAAATTGCAGAGACTGGGGCTCTACATTTGGTTTTTCTGCTTATCTTAATAAACCATCAGCAATCATATATTCAATATTATCCTTTGCTGAACTTATTTTGTCTTCGTGTAGCAGCATCTTATATAAGTTATTTTAACTTCTCTTAAAAGACTCCCTTTGATTTGACTTAACTTTAATTTTCAGACCTCAAAGCCAACTCTTATGTACAATATTCACAAGCTTAGTGCTTCTTTCACATATTCTGTAAGGCTTTATTTGTAAATTTAATCAAACACATTCTCACATTTGCATTTTGCAAGCTGGAGACCTCATTTGTAATTTGTCATATACAAAACTTTTTAACAAAAATTTTTTAAACAAAAAATCCACATAAATGTAGTGGGCTTTAGGGGGAGGTGTGAATTTATCTTTATAAATCCATATTCCCTTTTCTGCTTCCCTCACACAACAGCTTAGGCAGCAGGCCAGGGTTGGGGGTGCAGATACTTAAATGTGAGAAAGCAAATTAAATGTGCCTGAGCACATTAATATGGTCAGACAAAAGTATGCTTAATTTACCAAGTGTATAAATAATCAGGGTTCTCCAGAGAAACAGGACCAATAATATATATGCATATATTTGTATCGATAGAAAGAGATTTATTATAAGGAATTGGCTCACACAATTATGGAGAGGGAGATATCCCAAGACCTGCAATTGGCTAACTGGAGACTCAAGGGAGCCAATGTGTAGCTCCAGTCAGAGTCCAAAGGCCTATGAACCAGGAGAGCTGATGTTTTAGTCCAAACCCAAAGGCTGCAAAACATCAATGTCCTAGCTCAATCAATAAGGCAGGCAATGTCCTGTATTCACAGGACAGTCACCATTTTTACTCTGTTTTAGACCTTTAATTGATTAGACGAGGGCCACTCATATTAGGGAGAGCAATCTGCTTTATTCAGTCTATGAATGCAAAAGTTACTTTCATTCAAAGACACCCCACAGACACACCCAGAATAATGTTTGACCAAATAGCTGGGCACTTCATGGCCCAATCAATTTGACAAACAAAGTTACCCATCAGACCAAGCTAACTAACCATAGACTATCTAGCTCACAGTTCTCTATTCTGTGGGTCTAGATTTTTTTTTTTTTTTATGCTGCTTTTCAGGGCTCCACATAATTTTCACCACATTCTTTGAAAAATCATAAAACTGTACTATTTTTGAGACCCATCTATTTAACCAATCAAAAATAGAGAAAAATCAATGAAGTATTAGGTATTACACAGAAGTCACAGTGGGTCTAAAGCCTGCCATCTTTTCTCAGTGGCACATAGAATTTCTAGAACTACACCTAGATCACCTTGACGATACATATCCCACAGATGACTCCTAGACCTTGGTAGATGTCAGGTATTTGGACATACAACACGTAAAGAGCCCAATACTTGGTTCAACTGCCCCCCAACAACCCTGACTAGCTAAAACAATGTCTGGAGCCTCCAGACTCACTCAACTAGCAACATTACTGTGTTTACCCACATCCCATGAGGTCTCCAAGGTCAACATCTATTCAGAGTCAACACTTGGGAATGGGGAATACACTGAGAGTTACTAATATCAGTTCTTCTAGTCATTAGGGCATTGTAAGGTGTTGGTTTGCATACTAGGTACAAGAAACAAAATCCAAGGAAGAGAAAAGAAGACTTTTGTGTCCACAGACAGACAGTAAGCCACACAAAGCATCACTGCTCTGGCATGTCCACTTATTCTGCGCTGACCGCAGGGAGGTGGGAGCTTCCTCCAGACGTCTCATGTGCTCCTTGAGAACCTAACGTTCCTTCCCAACTTGGGAAAGTTGTAAGGGGCATATGCCTCACAGCTGTCACTTCTCCTTTTGAAAGAACACTCTTCCCATCCAACATGTGAGAAAGTCTTTGGGCTCCCCCAGCAAAGGTGGTAAGGACAGAAGAAGTAGAGAGCAGTTAGACAGTAGTGGAAATGTGACCCAGACCCACGTCTCTGGTTCGCAAATGCATTCTTTCAAGAACTTGTCCGTGTCCTATATGCCCACATCCCTCACCTCCCATGATTCTTCTCCTCAAAGGGCCTTGGGCTGAAATGTTGCCTCCCTCCCTTTCTAGCCCCTCCTACAGGAACCTCCCCTCTCTCCTCCCTTAGCTCACGGTGGTCAAGTAAAGAGCATTTTTATCCCATGATTTGGAACCCATGTTTATGGTTTCAAACGTCTTTACCAAAATCATAATAACATTATCTGGAATATATATATATATATATATATATATATATATATATATATATATAATCACATGTATATGTTTGTGTGTGTGTGTGTATATATATATATATATATATATATATATATGTATATGAAGTCTTCCATTAAGCTATATTTAATTTCTATAGAGCACCATTAAACTGTTTCTCATTTTTTCAGCACTTATTTTTGTACTTTAACAAAATTATTTTCATTAAAATAAACTCTCTTTCTTCTGGAAAAAAGAAAAGAAAAGAAGATTTTGCTAGGGGTAGACTATTCTGTGTGGTCTTTGGGTAAGAGGTGTAATGATTCATAGAACAAGTTTCTATTCTAAGAAACAAAGAGAACTGCCCTTCAGAGCACATGTGAGGATCCACCTTTCTCTGTGGGAAAAGAGAGGCAGTGAATTTTCTTCGGGAATAACAATACCTGTGCAATTCCACACTGACTCATTGAAATTTGCTGAAGCAGCTTTTCCATGCCATTGTCCCACAACAAACACACCACAGCACTTCCTCCATCCACTTGCCCCTTCGTTACCTACTCCTTCCTGGGACACACAAATAGCCATTGAATGAAAATAACCAAGGCAGTTCCACTGATTTATTTCACTCATAATTTCACATTTTTGGAATATAATAGTGCAGTAACTTTGAATGTATTTTCTCAATTAAATTTCACAACAACCATCTATGACGGGTTCTATTTTTCCTTCCATTTTGCAGATGATGAAACCAAGTCTTTGAAAGGTTAGCCAGCTCACCCAAAGTCACACAATTAGTGGAAAAGCTGATCCTGGAAATCAGTTCTGTTCACCATGGATTCCTGAGCTTTTCATCATTTATTTTTAAATCATGCTCCTCTGTCTACATTTAGAAATCATAAGACCTTAACTACATGGTTTAAAGCAAACTTTACAAGAACATTTCAAGGGATAAAGTGCTCTCTCCCCATATGTTCAATGCATAAAAGTTTCTGGACCTATTGATTAAAAGATGTCACTTCAGAGGTTTTATTTGAGTCTCAGAATATAAATTTAAATTACTGCTTTAGAAAAGGACTTCAGCCATTTGAGAAGGAGGCAATGGAGGCCTTGAGTCTAGTTTCTTTGTAACTCTACTCAAAATCCTGGGGCTGATAATAAATTTTTCATTTTTTCCAGCTTCATTGAGATATAATTGACATACAACATTGGGCAAATTTAAGGTACAGTGTGATGGTTTGTTACACATTTATATTGTGAAATGATTACCATAAAATAATTTGATTTAATTAACTGAAAGGCAACGGAGAAAACCAAGGGAATTGGAGAGAGTTTCTTCAATGACTGAGGGACTTAACTGAACTAAATACTAGTAGCAATTCCCACCCTCAGGGAACATACAGATTAATATAAAAGATGACAAGTAAAAATAATGAAACCATCTGACTTAGGATAACAGGATTGGTTCTAATCAGACTGGTGATAAGCACACTCATCCAGGTCATTTCATTAGACACCCAACGACCTGCCCCTGCATCATGTGAAACCAAATTTTGGGGCCTCTCATTTACAATATTACAGCAACTTTTCCCCCAACATTACTATAATGGCCACATGTTAGATCAGCAGATGCCCAAGGGAGAGCTGAGTACCTAACCCATGTCTGACCACAGGGAATGTATATAAATTGCAACCAGTCTGCCAGTCAAACTCCACTCCTCATTTCTTCTCAGAACACCCTCCTGGCTCTGCTCTCCTACCCTGAGAAGAAGTACATGGAGGGGTTAAGAATAAGAGCTAAAGGAACTAGTTAAGTTTGAATCTAATTCCACTTAATCAGCTGATGATACTGAACGAGGTATTTTACCTCCCAGGCCTCATCCATAAACCTCAAACAATTCATGCCTCTCTCATAGGGTTGCTGTGAAAATTAAATGGGATACTGTATGTAGAGTGCTTTGCTAATAACTAGCATATAATAAGTGTTTTTCTTTAAAAAAACAAAATAGCTTCCTGAAATGTCAATTTCTTTCTTCTTCATCTCATCAAATCCTAGGGAGACTTTAAAGCCTGAATCAAGTTCTCTGCCCCATGGTTACTTTCTCCTTGACTATTCCAGTTCTTAAGGGAATCACTTCCCCTAAATAATCAACACCACACACTTGAGTCTTGGGTAGTAGGGTTTCTAAACTCTGGCAACTTCTGAAAATGGAGTGGTAGCATACGGGTATGTTGTGGCGGGTAAGAGGCAGACAGGCAAACACTATTTTCAGCGTTGCTGATGTTGGTCCAAGCTGGCCTTTTTGCCAGAGTGTCCCCAAAATGGGACCGGAGACTGCATTTCTACCTTATCCTCCTTCCTCCTCAATCTACCTTCCAGCTGTATAACCTATGGTAAGTCCAGGCCTTCGTTGTTTTATCTGTAAAATGATTTAGAGCCCATTTTCCCTAATTGACGTCAGAAAGCTGAACCACGTCCTAATGTAAGACATCTTCCATCTCTAGCTCTGAGATTCTCCTGGGAGTGGGAAGGTCTGTCACCCTAAGGCCAGGTGACCTATACATCTGGCCACTTTAGAGGCCTCCATACCCTTCGAGTGAACAGGACATGTTGTTCTAACTTCCCTCTAGTCCCTCCAAAATCTGGAATTTCTCAGCAATCAGGCCATGAGCCAACAGCTACCAGCACCCAGGCTCCCAGCAGGGC
The DNA here is from genome assembly GCF_036562045.2 of Rhinolophus sinicus. Lineage (NCBI taxonomy): Eukaryota > Metazoa > Chordata > Mammalia > Chiroptera > Rhinolophidae > Rhinolophus > Rhinolophus sinicus. The sequence continues at coordinate 93,578,806 of NC_133755.1, forward strand.
AGTGCCCAGGGCTCATGATGTCAACACTGGTGAGGAATGACTGAAGTTTGGCTCTGCCTGACCCTTTCTGTGCTATCTTCAGCCAAAGGCCTGCAGGCTTTCATGTGTGAGCTGGGCAGTGTTAAACAACAACAGTATTCTTCCTTCCTGCCTGGACTCTCACCCCTCCTTCTGGCTGCTGTCTCAAAGGAATGAACCAGCAAGGACTGGATAGCCCCTGCCATTTAAACTTCTTGTAAATGGGAAGGGTGGTGAGAGAGACAGCCAGCTTCTCTGCTTCCTTTAGTACTAGCTTGATGACTAAACTCAAGGAGAAATGAGAAACAGACAGAAGAGGGGACTGGAGACATTTTTTGGCTGGAGAAGAGGTGGAGATTTTTGATCAAAGAGTCCTGACCCAATCTGTAACCACGCAAAGCCTGTTTGCCCTTAGGTCTCCCCTAGACATTGCAGGAGAAGGTCATTGGTGAGAGTGACCAGCAGCCCAAAACCAACGCTGCAACTAACACACAGTGGGAAGACCGCTGTCCATGGAGGCCATTCTCAGGTCAATGCATGTACCTGTGCAGGTCGTGCCTTCCCAAGGACACCTGGCCCAGTCAGGCTGATACCCAGCACAGTCTCCACTTGCCAAAACATGTGCCACATCTGCCCAGAGGGGCTGCCTTTTCTGATTCTCACAAAGTCATAAATGGTAGTGTGAGCCCTCTGTGCACTCATGTATCTGTGCCTTCTGGCTACCATGCTGGGTAGTTTTGTAAATAGAAAATCAGTAGCATCCTTACAACCATCTGCTCTGCCACATCCCTACCTCCCAGTGCCATGACTTTTCTTCTTTTCTTCTTCCTTTTTCTTCCTCCTCCCCAATCATTCTCCATTTCCTCCTCCCCTTTCCCATCTCTTCCTTTTTATCCTCTCCTTTTCTCTTCCTCCTTTTTTCTCAATCTATTGTCACAGATGGATGGCCAGATTCTCATTAAATCCTGGACACTCTCTGGAAGGAGGGGAACAGATAAGAGTGAAAGAAAGCCACAGAGACAAAAAGTCTTTGTATTCAAAAGCCTTCTTCTTTTTTTTTTTTTTTTTTTTTTAACTTCTGGCCTTGGGGTTGATGGCAGGTCATTCTGGAAGAGAGCAGAAAACATCAAAGGGGTGGATTTAAGAAATTTTGAGCATAAAGAACTTGAAGGAGTTTTTCAGCTCTGCCCACAAAAATTGGTAGACACAAATTCTGAGAGCTAGTATGCATGGATTCTATTTTCCTTTCTAGTTGATTGCTATAGTAGGCAGAATAATGCCCCCTCCGACCTGGGTGAAGACCATGCCCAAATACCCAGAACCTGTGAATATATTATAATACCTTTTACATGACCAAAGAAACTTTGAAACTTGAATTAAATTTAAGGTCAGCTTTGAAGTTGACCTTAAAATAAGGAGATTACGCTGAATTATCTGTGTGGGCTCAATCAAACTACTTAAACCCTTAAAAGCAGAGAACTTTCTCCAGCCAGAAGCAGAAGAGATATGTGACAGGAGAGGAAGTAAGAGATACACAGCAGAAGGAGAAGCAAGAGAGATTTGAAGTGTGAAAGGGACTGACACACTAGCTCCTGGCTGACAACCAGCAAGGAAAGGTAAACCTCAGTCCTCTAGCCACAAGGACCTGAATTCTGCCAACAACCTAAGTAAGTTTGGAAGTGGATTCTTCCCCAGAACCTCTATTAAGGACCACAGCTTTGCCAACACTTTGAATTTCACCCAACAAGACCCACATCAGAATTCTAACTTACACAATTGTGAGATAATAAATGGGTGGTGTTTTAAGTCACTAGACTTGTAGTAATTTGTTATAGCAGCAATGGAAACAACTGCCAAAGACCTTGAGAAGTTAAATAATAATAATAATAATAATAATAATAATAATAATAATAATAAGCTCTCTTATTTCAATTTCTCCTTCTATAAAATAGTGTTCTAGCTACTATTGCTGTTTGTCCCATTACCCCAAAACTTAGAGGCACCAAAAAAAAAAAAAGGAATTATTTTACTCATGATTTGGCAAAAAGGATTTCAGAAATGGTGCAGCTGACTAGTTCTTGGAGGTCTCTCATTCAGTTGCAATTAGATGTCAGCTAGGGCTGCAGACATTGGAAGTCTACCTAGGCTGGACAGCCAAGAAAGCTCACTTCTATAACTAGCATGTTTCATAATAAGAACTAGGAAGATCATGAACTGAATAAGAAGAAACAGTCCGTAGATGCCAACATTGAGATGACAGAGATGTTAGAGTTATCTGATGAATATTTTAAAGTAGCTATAATAAAAATGTTTTCTTGAGTGATTACGAACATGCTTGAAAACAATGAAAAAGTAAAAATTCTCAACAAATAAACAGAAAGTCTCAGCAAAGAAATAGACGACATAAAGAAGAAGCAAATGGAAATCTTAGAATGGAAAAATGAAATAATGAAAATAAAAAATTCAGTGGATGAATTCAACTGTAAAATAAAAGGCACAAAGGAAAGAATCAATGAATTTGAAGATAGAACATTAGAAATTACTTGATCTGAACACTAGAGAGAAATTAGACTGGAAAAAAAAAATGCACAGAGCCTCGGGGAACTGTGAGACCATAACGGAAGATATAATATTCATTGGAATCATTGGAGACCCAAAAGGAGAGGATAAAGAGGTCAGGGCTGGTAAAGCACTCAAAATAATAATGACAGAAAACTTCCCAAATTTGGGAAATAATTTAAACTTACATGTTAAAGAAGCTGAGTAAATCTTAAACAGGCTGAATCCAGAGAAATCCACACCAAAACACATCAATACTTCCAAAAACTAAAGACAAAGGGGAAAAAAAATCTTTAAAGCAGTATGAGAAAAATATTATACCTATAGTACGAAACAATTAAATGACAACAGATTTCTCATCAGAAATCCATGGAGGCCAAAATGAGATATTTTTCAAGTGTTGAAAGAAAAGAATCCTACATCTAACAAAAATATTTTTCAGGAATGAAGGCAAAACCAAGACAACCTCAAATAGAGAGAGAGAGAGAGAGAGAGAGAGAGAGAGAATTTATAATTAGCAAGTCTACCTTAATAAAATGGCTATTTCTCTAAACAGAAATAAAACAATAGAAGAAGAAACTTTGGAGCATCCAAAAAGTAAGAAATGACCTACTAAGCAAAAACATATGAGTTAATAAAATAGATTTTTCTTCTCCTCTGGAGTTTTCTAAATTATGTCTGAAAGTTGAAGCAAAAACTATACCATTCTTTGCTGTGGTTCTAAATGTAAATAAAGAAAAATATTTAAGATGATTACATTACAAATGATGGTGGGTAAAGAGACATAAAAGGTAAGGTTTTCATGCTTCACTCCAATTGGTGAAATGACACCAGTAGACTATATTAAGTTCTGTAATACATAGCACAACCACTTAAAAAGCTCTACAAAATATACACTCAAAAACACTATGGATAACTCAAAATAGAACTATAAAAAAATATTCAAGTAACCTACAAGAAGGGAGAAAAAAAACAGAGAAACAAAAAAGCAGAGAGAATAAACACAAAACCAAAAATAAAATGGTAGGCATAAATCCTACCATTTTACCTAACCTTAAATTACATTAAATTTCTTTAAATGTAGATGGTCTAAATACAGCAAATAAAAAATATAATATGAGTAGGTTGAAAGTTAAAAAGTGGATATCATAGAGACATTTAAAGAAAAAGCAGGAGTGCCTATATTAATATCAGATAAAGTAGAATTTAGAGCAAAGAAAATTATGAGGGACAGTGAAGGGCATTATGAGATGATCAAAAGTCAGTTCACCCAAAAGACATAGCAATCTTTTTTTTTAATTTTTTTTAGACATAGCAATCTTAAGTGTATACGGGTCAAAAAACAGAGCTACAAATTATGCAAAGCAAGAACTAAAAGAAAAAAATGGACAAATCCACAATTATAATTGGAGACTTCAACACCCTTCACTCAACAATTGTAAAACAACCAGACAGAAAATCTACAAGAATACAGAAGAGTTCAACACTATCAACCAAGAGTAGCTAATAAAAATTGATAGAGCACTCCACTGCATAACAGTAGAATATACATTTTTCAAATGTCCATAGAATATACACCAAGATAATTCATATCCTGGACAATAAAGCAAACCTCAAATGATTCAGTATAATTAAAATAATACAGAAGATATTCTCCAACCACAATGTAAGCAAACTAGAAATCAATAACAGAACAATTACAAGAAAATTTACAAACTTTTTTCAATCAAACAATGCATCCTTTTCTTATTTTTGGCTTAAAACAAAAGAAATTTATTCTTTCACAATTCTGAAGGTCAGGAACATGAAAAAAAAAAAGGTGTCAGCAGGACTACACACCCTCTGGAGTCTGTAAGGCCTTCCTTGCCTTAGAGACTCCACTTCCTTGCCTCTTCTAACTTCTGGTGGTTCTCAAGGTTTCTTGTGGCATTGCTCTAATGTCTGCTTCAGTCTTCACGTGCCTTCTCTACTGTATCTGTGTTTTCTCCTTTTCTGTCTCTCATAAGGACTCTTGTCATTGGGTTTAGGGTCCATCCAGATAATCCAGGATAATCTCATTTAAGATTCTTAATTTAATTATGTCTGCAAAGAAATAGATCATATTTTGCCATGTATGATGCACACTTTTTTGCCCAAATTTGTGAGGGAAAAATAAGGATGTACCTTATACATGGTGGTACTAATTCCTTAGCTATGTAAATGCTTTTATTCTTTTATTTATGCTTATAAATTTAAAGTGTAACTCTAGAAATCGAATAACGATATCCATATGCAAAATAACACCCTGGAATACAACAATCGGTTTTGTTCAACTTGCTACGAACTTGCAACGACAAAGAGTTCTTGGCCTGCTATGATGCATAAATATCGTAAATTTGTTGCTGGTACATAAAATTTCTTGTACCTTGTATCTCTTCTTGTGTTTTGTAATCATTTGTTAACACAAAATTTATTGTACCATTTTATGTTTTTAAAAATAAATGCTAAAATTCCTTTATAATACAAAAAAACATGTACCTAAATGTAAACAAATAATAATTTGAATTAAAAAATTAAAATGAAAGATTTTTTTTCCCTGAAAGTTTGGGACAAAAACATGGTTGAGCGTTCTATACAGGAGTGCATTATACATGGCAAAATATGGTAATTCAGAAAAATCCAAACAAGATTACATTCACAGGTTAAGATGTAGACATGTTTTTGAGTAACACCACTCAACCTCATACAATGTCCTAATCCCCAGAACCTATGAATATCCTGAAACAATCCATGGTCTAAAGAGGAATTTTTCAAGGGCATAAAAGAATACCTTAAACTGAATGAAAATAAAAATATATCCAAACTATGGGACACATCTAAAGCAGTGTAGAGAGGAATTTTATGGCACTAAATGCATACATTAGAAAAGTAGAAAAATCTCAAACCAATATTCTAAGCTCCCATCTCAGAAATCTAGGAAAAGACGAGCAAAATAAACCAAAACAATTAGAAGGAGAAAAATAATAAAAATAAGAGCAGAAATCAATGAAATTAAAAACAGAAAAATAATAGAGAATATCAATAAAACAAACAGTTGATTCTTTGATATGATCAATAAACTTGGCAAACCTCGAGCAAGACTGTTTTAAAATATAAGAGAACATACAAATTACCATTACCAGGAATGAAACAGAATATCACTATAGACACAGGAGACATCAAAAGAATAATAAAACAATACTACAAACAATACACATAAAGTTAACAACGTAGATGAAATAGACAATTTCAAAAAAAACACAAATCACCACAACTCACCCAATATGAAATTTTTAATAGTCACATAATTATTAAGGAAATTGAATTTGTAATTTAAAAACTCCCAAAAAAGAAATCTCCAGATCCAGATGATTTCACTGGAGAATTTTACCAAACATTTAAAGAAGAATTAACATCAATTGTACATAATATCTTCTAGGAAATAGAAGAGGAGTGACCACTTCCCAACTTATTTCATGAAGCTAGTATTACACTGATACCAAAACCAGATAAAAACAGTATTTATAAAAAAAAAAAAAAAAAACTACAGGCCAATATCCTTCATGAATATAGACAAAAAAAATACTTAAACAAAATCTTACCAAGTAGAATTCAGCAATATGTAAAAAGAATTATATACCACAACCAAGTGGAGTTTATTCCAGGAACACAAGACTGGTTCAATATTGAAAAAAAATCAATCAATGTAACCTGTCATATTAACAAGCTAAAGAAGAAATAGCACACAATCGTATGATCGATGCAGAAAAAGCATGTCAAAATTCAACATCCTCAATTTGGTAAAGAAGAGCTACAAAATGCCTAAGCAATAGTATGCACAGTAATGAAAAGACTGAATGCTTTCCTACTAAATCAGAAACAGGGCAATGACATTCATTCTCATCATTTTCATTCAATATGGTGCTGGAACTCTTAGCCAATACACAAAGGCAAGAAAGGACATAAAAGGTGTAAAGAGCAGAAATTAAGAAATAATCTGTCCCTATTTACAGATTTTTAGTTTCTATGATCATCCACATAGAAAATCCCAAAGAAGCTTTCTCTCTCTCTCTCTCTCTCTCTGTCTCTCTCTCTCTCACAAACACACACACACACACACACACACACACACACACACACACACACCCCAACTCCTTGAATAATACGTGAGTTTAACAAGGTTACAGGATCACCATGCAAAATCAATTATATTTCTACACAATAGCAGTTGCATGTGTATAAACATGCATTCAGCTGTATGTTTACACAAAAACTGTACATGAACATTCACAGTAGCTTTATTCATAAGAGCCAAAAAATTGAAAATGCAGATGTCCTTCAACAGGTGACTGGTTAAACAAACTGTGTTATAGCCGTACCATGGACTACTACTACCCAGCAATAAAAAAGAACAAACTACTGATACATGCAACAATTTCTGGATGAATCTCTAGAGAATTATGCTGAGTGAAAAAATCCAATCCTAAAAGATTATATACTCTATTTATATAACATCCTTGAAATGATACAATTATAGAAATTGAGAACAGATTAGTGGTTCCCAGGGATTTAGGAAGGAGTGTGGATGGAAAGGAAGAGGATGTGACTATAAAAGACCAACATTAGTGATCCTTATAGTAATGGAAATGTTCTGTATTTTGATTGTATAAGTATCAATATCCTGGTTTTGATATTGGACTATGGTTTTGCAAGATGCTGCCATTGGGGTAACAGTATTCTGGATCTCTCTGTACTATTTCTTACTGCTGTGTGAGATCCTATAATCATCTGAAAATGAAAAGGTTAATTTTTTTAATTTGAATGTATACATCGTACAGTAATGCAAGGTAATAGAGTATTAAGTTTTTTTAAGAAAACAACAAATAAAATTCATACCAACTCACTTCCACCCAGTTCTGTGGATTCCAAGAGATCATAATACCATTCCACTTTCAAGGAGAGGGGAGTTAGACTCCACCTACTGAAGAGATCATAACAAGGTCCCATTATAGAAAGGATGTGGAATAGGAAATGCTGTGGCCATCTTTGGAAAATACAATCTTCCACAAAGAGAATGTTATTAACCACCATCCTTTATTTTCACTCCTGGAAAAGAGGCTGAGAATAAATGAGTGAATCCATTTACCTCATTTACTTCATATTTTTTATCATATCTCTTCTCTTTCAAAACTCCTTGTAACTCTCCATCTCCCTTTATTTAAGGTTCTGCCTTCTTGGACTGTTTTTCAAAGATGTATGTTGAGACAGTTGGCTAAAGTATTCTGAATGTTAATTCTGGGCTGTAAAGACAGATACAAATAGGTACTGCTGGTATGTCTAAGTCTGTTCAAAGGATGTGTTTTTGAAAAAGTAATTGTGTTTTGCAAACAAGTTATCTCTTAAAGTCCTTTAGGAGAATTTACTATTGAAAAGACTTTATTCTCAAGGTTAATAAATATTTTCACACATCTCTCCCTAACTCACATGTTAAATTGTCCTGTATACATCAATTTTGCAAAAGGGAAAAGATATCCTTTACTTATTTGGCAATAGTTTGCCAACTACTTCCTTTAGGACAAGGGGCATTGTCCTTGCTGTTTCCAACTCTGAGGGTCCCTCCATCTTTTTGTGTCCACCCTAATAATGTGAATTGTTTTTCCAGTGCAATGAAGAATTTGGGCAAACCCATCCAAAGCTCTTGGTTAAGTTCCCATTGGTGACCCTACCAAAGCCTAGGGGTAGTGACCCTTTTACAATCTATCAGCTATTGAATAAATAGATAAAAGGTCTAGCTAGATTGAAGGGAGAAGGTGGGTTCTGCCCACTAAGTCATGCTGATTTTTCAATCTATAAGACAAACCAAAGACCTAAATATGAATTTTTGCTTAAAATAAAGTATAGCTGAATTTCTACAAATGATTTCATGGATGAGAAAGATGTCCTGCCTCCCCTGTCCGGTACCTATAATTAGAGATAAGGTTTTAATTGCAATTATTCTTAGGAAAGAAACACACTGACTTGGATTCACACTAATAAATGACTACTCACTCATTATTCTCTGAGAGGTTTTGGTGGGGTGGGATGTGTACAGGTGGATTGCATAGGGAGAGATTGATTAGTAGACCAGACAAATGGCTATAGTGGCCCCAAAGAGAAAAATACAGCATGCAAGGGGTTAAGAACAATAGCAAGGAGAGGTTACTGAACAACACAGAAACATCACAATTTTCTCTTTTAATTGGTTCTGTAACATGTGGACAGAAACACATGACTCATCAATTTACTTGGCCTGTTTCTTTGAAGTGTTTGGCTTCTGCTGTACAGTCTTTCAGTTGGCAGTTTCATATTTGGAGTCGTAGACATTTGAGCTGGAAAGCACTTAAGAAATGATCGTGTCCTACCTCCTCTGGCTCTGGAAATCTTCCCTTTCATTCAGAGAGCAGTTAAAAATGCTAGGGAAGCTTAGCCTAAAGAGCAAACTCAGGAATCCCAACAGTCTTCTTAAGGTAGTTGAAAGGCTCTCTTGTGAAAGAGGAATTGTTCTCTCTGAACTTGAAGGATCAAAGTCCAAAAGCTTGCTAAAGGTCAGAGCTTCCCCATGTTGGAAAGCAGTGTTTTCTATTTCTAGATGTGCTCACCCACGGACAGAACAGCCACCTCGCCTTGGTGCTCTGTAGGTGTTTCAGGCCCTCAAAGAGTTGTAGGATTTAATGACTTTTGAGTTTGCTTTCTACCCTAGGATTCCAGAGCTGCACTGTCCAATAGGGTAGCTATTGAGCATTTGAAATAGCCCAGTATGCAAAACACATAGTAGATTTCAAAAGCTTAGTACAAAAAAAAGGTAAAATATCTCATAAGTACTTTTAATATTGATTACATGTTAAAAAATGATAATATTTTGAATCAATTAGGCTAAACAAAGAATGTTATTAAAATTCATTTCACCCATTTCTTTTTACTTTTTTTGCAATGTGGCTCCTAGAACATTTTTCATTATTTATGTGACTATGTGGTTAAAATTATATTTCTACCAGACAACACTGAGGCCCTTCCCCAACTCAAGGCTTCACATTTTCCTTAAAACAGCATATCTTCTGGCCAACTTGATACACCCCTTTCCCACTTCATGCCTTGAAATGTACCCTAACACTCATCCTTTGGGCAAACAACACTGGCACTCTGTGACAGTTTCAAGGAAGCATTTAATATAAATTTTGGATATGAATGAGGAAGACAGAGATTCTCTAGCCCTCCCCCCATTACCCTCTAACACAGATTATTTTATAAGATTGGAAGATTTGTTTATTTAATTTTGAAAAGAACATCTGGCTCAAGTTGAATTTCACAGGTGTTGAATTTCAGAGAATGAAACAAACTGACACTTAGGTAGTCAGGGAGCATGGAAACTAGTCATGTAATAAGCCGGATAGAATGACACAACCAGGTCTTTATGTTGGGTGGTTGTAGAAGGAGGCCTCAGAGCAGAGCAAGACCCAGGATGACTGGCAGGTACTGGAGGTCAGTGATTAGCAAGGATTCACAGACAAGCATCTTTGCCTCTTTACCGCACTCTATCCAAAGACATCGCCAAAAGCAAAGCAAACTCTTGATGAAAACGCGCTACCTGGCAGGAGTCCTACTGAATAGCATGTGTAGCGCCTCAGTTTCCTCTTCCGTAAAGGAACCCCTGCATCCCGGGGTTGTTGTAAGGATTAAATGAAATAATATATGGAAAGTGCCCAGTGCAGAGTACATGCTCAGTAAATAGTAGCAGATATAATGTGTGTTTCCTCTGCCATCTTTAGACAAATATTCTGCATAGGTGGACCTGAGACTGTATTCCTCACCGCTACCAAGGAGTGAGCCTGTGAATGCAAAAAAGGAAAATAGCAGACCACACATTCAAATTATCGTGTTGCTAGTACATGAAAGTCAAATACAAATCCATCTACAAAACTTATAAATTAAAATTGCTAAAGTGTTCTCTAACCAAACACTGTAATTTTATCTTCAAAATACTAAAAAACGTTAAAAGCACTTATCCTGACAGGGTCATTTGAATATTTGCCTAACAGCAGGGAATGTTTTTGTGCTACCTAACACTCAGTAAACACTCCACAAATGCTCAATAAGAGAAACTCCATATTCTTTATTGTTAAACATATTGGGTAAGCCAAATGGCTTTATCTCCTTTCTCCTAGCAGACTTACCCTCTAGGACAAAACTCTTCAGTGAATACTTGAGATTTGTAAGTTACACTTGTCTGACTGCAAATGGCAAGACTCCATTTATTCATTCATTCTTTCCCTCATTCATAGAGACGTTTATTCAGTTCTGGCACTGTGGCAAGTGCTGACACAACAATGAGCAATGATGATAATAAACGGCTATAGAGCCCACAGTTGAGGAATGTAGAATGCAATGAGACTCAGCAGAAGCAACCGTTATTTCTGGAGGTAGAGAGTGAGGTGTTACTCAGGAAACGCCTCCTTGTGGTTAGAGGTGAAATAACCCTGCAATAGCCTCTGAAAAAAAAGACATGTAGATAACGTGACATTGAAATGAGTTGAGAGTCTAGGGAAATACTCCCACTGACAAGGAAGGAAACCAATATAAGTAAGGAAAGTCAGAAGAGGAAGAGCGTCATTCTGGGCAAGGTGAAAAGAGAGTGTATGTTTAGCCTGTGTTTGTGTAGTGAGTGGAGAGCAAGAGGTTTAGAGGAGAGAGAAAAGTGGAGAACCGAGGGGCAGGATGGGTCTACATGATGTCGGGCTTTATTGTTCCCATGAATGAGTATGGACCTCATTTGAAAAGCAATAGGAAGCTCCTGAACAATGATCATTGCAGCTGCTTTGTGGGAGATAGTCTGCAGATGAAAACACCGGAGGCAAGAAGAACATTTCAGTAATTCACAGAAAAGTCAAGAGCAGGGGGAAAGGAGAGCAGTGTGGAGATATATATATATCTCTCTCAAAGATGCTAAGGAGGTTAAGTTTACAAGACTTGGTAACTGATTATAGGAGGTGAGAGAAAGGTAGGATGACCTCCCCGCCTCCAGGTTTCTGCCTTGGGTGAGTAGATAGATGGTGATTTCATTTCCTGGATTGGGGTACAGGAGGAAGAAGAGGTTTTAAAGGAAAGATAAGTGCAATGTTTAGTACGTTGAGTTTGAGCTGCTCACGTGACATCCGGGGAAGAGATTCTGAAGGAGGCAGTTAGAACTCAAAGGAAATGTCTGGGGCAGAGATTTAAGTATAGGAGTCATCAGTATGCAGATAGAAGGTGGAACCATGGGCTTGGAAGTTATTGCCAGAAGAAAGTAAGAAGCAGTAAGACCCAAGGACTCCAAGACACCTCAGCATTTGAGTGTGGGGTGGAGAGAAATCATCAGAGAAGGAGAATTAGGAGGTAGTGGTGCCATGGAAATCAAGAGTAGAATATTAAGAAGAAAGGAGTTACCTATGGAGACAAATGCTATATAAAAGTTAAATAAGGCGAGGCTGAAATAAGTCCTTTGTTTCTGACAATCAGAAAGTCTTTAGTGCCCTGTTCCAGACCATTTTATTGGAATTTGGTCTGAGAGTGGGACAATTGTTTTGGGGGAGGTAGAGGGCTTAAAGAGGAAACCACAGTCATGAAAACGTAGCATGCAGAGTGCGGATTGAAGGAGAGGTGCCAAATATAGAGCATCCTTTGAAGGATCTTATCTGGGAAGGGAAGGGAAGAGAAAAGGGAGTTTGGGGGAAGAAGAGGAGAAAGACACAGGTTAAGGGAGGGTGTTTATAAAAGGTTAGAGAGACCTGAGCATTTTTATAGGACATGGCCATTAAACCAGCTGATAAAGAAAAGGCCAATACAATAAAGAGCAGAAATAACTTGGAACAAATTCCTGGAATAGATACTTGGATGAAGAACACAAACGGAGGGACCAGCAGGAAACTGGAGAGAGGCTGCCTTTGCCTGAAATTGAAGGAAAAGAGAGAATTGTGGGGTGAGTGATAGCCTCACCCTTCTCTCACAGGTTGGAGGCCAGTACGTCTGCTGGCGGAGGAAGGCTTGTAGGGCGTGAGGAAGATTCAGGAGGGCAGATGTGGAGGAGATAATGATGATTGGAATTAAACCCTTTAAGTGACTAAGAACATTCTGTTAGAAACAGAAAAGGAATTTGTTTAGGCTATAGCTCCCTGGGGGTGATTTTCCTCTGAAGAGATAATCAACTTACTTGGAACTTTATTTTGCCCTTTATTTTTTCACACTTCTGTGTTCATTTTAATTAAATTGGCCTTTATTCTGGTAAATAATCAAGGAATATTCTGGGATGAAGCATGTCACAGCACGCCAAACAGCTACACGCATTTCTCCCTGCGGATTGAGTTCGCAGCCACCAAGGGCACACATCACTCTGCCTATTCAAGTGACACAACTGTCCTTATGGTGGAGAATTACAGTAAGTCTGGTTTGGCAATCCACAACAGTTGTGTAGAATGCTTGTGAAGGGGACATCGTTCCTGGTACTGAGGGGACAGTTCTACTCTGTGTGAAAATGTTGTGGTGGAAAAGCTCTGACAAAAAGGGCACAACATCCCCTTTGGAGACCAGATCGTGGGGCCTGGCAAGATGCTATCTGGGCTTGTCAGCCTCAGAAAACCATGATGGTCTTGGAACAATTTGGGCAGGAAGACAAAAGGATTCTTTATTTCTTGGCACAGGAATGAATGAATCTTTATCCCAAATGCAAAGCAGGCATTAAATCCAAGGACAATAAATGGTGAGAACAGCATTCCAGGAACAATCACAGGCTTTTTCTGTGTGCTAACAGTGAAAACAGTCCCACAGGGCTTCAAAGGGACATGTGGACTTCTTTTTCTCTTCTTAAGTAAACAAAAATGAAGAAAGAACAAGCACTTTCTACAATGGTGGATGCCCAGAATTTCTCCCTACCTTATCCCAACCCTGACCCCAACCCAAGGATCCCTCATCTTTTCTGGCTTAAAGCTGCCTGGACACATAGTGAATTTAAGGTTGGACTTGAAGCCAGCTGGGCACCCCCTTTGATAGCAAATATTAAAATATTCTTTGAAGCATAATGAATGTTCCTACACCCCTGTAACTTTCTGTATTTTTCCTAGTCTTTGAAGATAGGTATATATTTCTTTGGGGGAAAAGACCAATATTGATCATATATGTATGTTTACAAAATAGATAAACCTGGGGGAAGGGAGATCAGGTAGTTCACACTGAAAAAAGAGCGTGTTGGGATACTTTGAATTGAAGCTACTTGATGCGTTTTAAAAATGAGTTTTTGTTTATAGAAATAAATGAATTTGGTCTTGTAGTACAAAAGGGTATAACCAGTATTTCTTTAGCTCAGCTTTCAGTTCCTGAAGGAGAAGCTTCATGCTAAAAACTAGCCTGTAAAAATGCTGGTGCTGGTCAGGGTGGGGCCTGGAGTCAGCTGTCCCTTTGTTTTCCACTTCTTGTCAGGCTGGCAGAGTGCCATCCCCATAAAAATATTGTCTTTGTAGAAGCCGGCAAGGCTCTTTGGGGAGTCACCTCTTGCCATTTCCCAGAAATCTCTCCTGAGTCAGGGAATTGTAAATAAAGTTTGCTCCACATCACATGATCCCCTCCTCCCACACACATCCCTCCTTGAGTCTCGTGGTTTACATCTTCCCACAAGGTCAAGTCAAGGACATGTGGTCACATGCAGAGTTATGGAAAAAACACATGTAGAACCAACCATGCACCAAACGCAGAGATTAAAATTTCTCTAATTCCATGTAGGATTTCACATGGGACTGCTTCCCTTTGACAGAGCTGTCCTTTTCCCAGAGTAAGACCGAAGTGTGACCAGGGCTTTAGGGCCGACCATTCCAATTCAGTTCCATGAATATTTCTGCCCTGGGCCTCCCATTTGCTAAACATGAGGGTCACAAAAGAAACTGAAAACCAGGTATGGGCCTCAAGGACTTCACAATCCAGATAAAAGACAGAAAACACACACACCCGTGAAATAGTTTGCTGATTCATTCATCCCATTCACATTTTTTTTAAGTATCCACTTTGTGCCAGGTACTATACAAGATACTTCAAAAATAACAAATAAATAAGGCTTGGACCTGTCCTTAAAGAGCTCGCAGTCTAGCAGATGGAAACAGACCCCTCAGTAAACAGAAGCTCCATTGATAGGGAATAAGGTGTCAGGGGCAGTTCAGAGGTGGCAGGAAATTGTTAGGGGCAGAAATAACTCGGACCTCTAACAAATGCTGTAGGAGTTCATTGCCGAAGAGATGAGCTAGTGCAGCTGAGACCATGGAAAACTACATGGAGAGATACGATTGGATGGGACTCTTATTAAACAGTGGTTAGGATTTGGGTAATTAGAGAGAAGAGGTGAGACCATTCCAAGAAGAAAGACCCATTTAAGGTTATGAACAGGATGCTTCCCAGGGGAAGTCTGGGAAGAAACTGTCTCAGGGAAGAGACTGTCTCAGGGAAGAGACTGTCTCAGGGAAGAGACTGTCACAACCAGAGTGACTGACTATGCATATACTTCCAGTTCTTTAAAATGCAGCCACATACCCACTCCCACACGGAAGCAATTGGCCACAGAGGAAATCAGTGAAATGGCGAATGAAATACAATGCAGGCATATACATCACTCTTCCAGCTCTTTGGCTTATTTACTCTGGGGAAAGAGAAAAACTCGCCCTTCTCTCTTCTGGTTCTTTTGGCTGGTTGAATATTCAAAGCTACAGAAGACAGATGAACAAAAGAAAATCAAATTTAAAGAAACCCCACATACATGAGACTCAAAGACCCGAGCTGCATAAGAAGTTCAGAGATAGAAAGGGGAAAATGAGGGATATATGACATTCTGAGCTAAGGATAAAACAAGGCACCTTAGGGTTTCAGAAGGTCATTGCAGAACAATAAAAAGAACAGCCGTTCAGTAATTAGTCGTTTGCCCAACTATTATATAGAGGTCAAAATGGTTATCTCTCATAACTCTTAATATGGGCTAGGCTCCTAATTCTAAGCAGTTAAGAGGGGGTGAGGGGAAAGTTTCTCTTATGCTCCACAGGGTCTCAGTTGCTTTTAACTTAAAATAATCCACCTATCACAGAGGCACATCTTGAGGTGACTAACTCTGAACCCCTATAGCTCTATATCCTTGGATCAGTTATTCAACCTCTTTGAGCCTCAGTTGCCTCATGTGTAATGATAGGATTGTTGTGAGGACAAAGTGGATTACATGTGAAATATGTTAGAACAGTGCATAGTATGTGCTCAATAAATAGGTAGGCTCATTAAATATAGAAAAAATACTGGGGGATATGATAATAATAGCTAACATTTTGGGAGTGCTTACTATTTGCCAGGGAATGTATCAACTGCTCTACAAGTATTAGATAATTTCATGGACACCAAAATATTTACAAAGGTATCTCTGGGCAGTGGCGGCACCAAGAGATGACTTGGAAAGACTTCTCCTACACTGCCTAAAACTTTCATGAGTGTCTGTCCGAAGTCGGCTACCTAGCTGCAGAGCATGAGACAGGGATTTCAGCACAGGGAGCTCTCAAGAGAAAGGGAGGGAGAGAAAGGGATGGGGCAGGGACAGAACTAGATAAGGATATAGACCGACACAGGATTTGGGCCATAGAATAAGCTTTTATTATCAGAGCACCGGTGGTCTGAGAAGGCAGCGGGTTTACACCTCTAAAAACTGCTTTAACATTCTCAGACTGGCTTGGGGTTTTTAAGGGAAAATCTGGGCATTCCTCAAAATGCTCTGTGACAGTTGTGGGGAAGGGGAGTCTGCAAGGAGCCTTCGCTCTGGCAACGTGGCTTTCTGTGGCATCCTGTGGCATCAACAATGATGGGAGGAGCCTGGAAAGAATGCTAGACCATAGAGATTGTGATCAATAAGCCTAAGGGTATTAATCGTAAGTCTCAGGGTAATTTTCTAAAGCAGGGAACTAGGTGGGACAGGACACTTTTTGAGCTCAAGCCACAGGTCAAGGAAAGGCGAGGCCAGGACGTTGCCAAGGGATTCCAAAGAGACCTGCTTCAACTAGAGCTATAGCTTTAGTCTAAGCCCATAGGAGCAGTGGAGTGTGAATTGTACCACAGAGTTGATTCTGCCTTGAGGCAATGGAACCATTTTCTGTACCAATCAGCTCCTCCTGGGTTGGAGGTGGTAGACATAACCTCCTTTGTGACTCCAGCCAGCTCCAGGCCAGGCAGTCCTCTAGAGGACAGAGTAGCTCTAAACTGTTAATAACCCAGAAGCCCAGCAGCTAGGGAGGATGGCTGCATTGGCTCAGTAACAGGGAACCGGGTTCTGCTGAACAAGCCACCCCAAACTTAGTGGCTAAAAACAACAATCATTTATTTTCCTTCGAAATCTGCAATTCGAGCAAGGTTACATGGTATGAGCTGGAATAGCTAAAAAACTGGGGGCAGAATCATCTGAAGACTCACAGCTAGAAGTTGGTGCTGGCTGTCTAATGGGACACCTACCATGGCTTCTCCATGGGGCTGCCGGGCTTCCTCATGGCCCTGGATGCCAAAAGAGAACAGTTTAGGAGAAGAGGAAGAGGAAGAGGAAGAGGAAGAGGAAGAAGAAGAAAAGTTTGGCGTATGATTTAGCCTCATAAGTCAGACAGTGTCACTTCTACCACATCTGTTCATTGAGATATTCATAAAGGTCCACTCAAGTTCAAAGAGAGTTGCTATGGGCTGAATGTTTGTGTCCCCCCAAAAATTCCTATGCTGAAGCTCTAATCCCAATGTGATAGTGTTTGAGGTTAGGGCTTTCGAGGGTCATTAGGCTTCGTTGAAGTTAATATGGTAGAGTCCCATGATGAGCAGATCTCTCTCTCTCTCTCTCTCTCTCTCTCTCTCTCTCTCAGATACCTCAAAATGGCAGCCATCTGCAAACCAGGAAGGGTGTTCTCATCAGAACACCACAATACTGGTACCTGGTCTTGGGCTTCCAGCCTCCAAAAGTATAAGAAGTAAAATTTGTTGTTTAAGCCACCCAGTCTACGGTGTTTTGTTACAGCAGTCTGAACTAAAATGGGAGATGTATTAGTTTGCTAAGGCTGCCATAACAGAATGCTACAGACTGGATGACTTCAACAGACGTCTTCTCATAGTTCTGGAGGCTGGAAGTCCAAGATCAAGGTGTTGGCAGGTTGCTTTCTTCTGAGGCCTCTCTCCTTGGTTTGCAGGTGGCCGCCTTCTTGCTCTGTGCTCCTGTGCTTATCTATGTGTATGTATGTGTCTGATGTTTCTTCCTGTAAGGATACCAGTTATTTTGGGGGAGGGCCCACCCTAAAGACTTTATTTTAAATTAATCACCTCTTTAAAGATGCCTATTTTTTCCCTTTACTCATAATTCTATTGGAATGTTGGTCTTTTTATTAAGGGAAATTAGCCCTTGGTTGAGGCTATGAGTCCCATTCTGCATCTCAACCTCAATTTTGTTCAAGTATTATACTATTTCAACCATCCTGATACACAATTACTGTAGAAAACTTGGAAAATAGAAAAAGGAAAACAAAATAATCAATTTAATCCCACATAAGAGATCTCAGCGTTGATTTAAGCAGAAACCTTTTCTTGACCTATTTCTTTAAGGAGATGAGAGTTACAGAAAACAGTAAGGAAGGAAGCATTTAATGAGTACCTACTATATGCATTTCATTCAAATAACACTTTTACAGTCCTCACAACAACTCTATCAGGCAATTTCCATGATACAGCTAAGAAACTTGAAGCTCAGACAAATTTAAAAACCAGACCAAGGTCACACAGCTAGTAAGAGGTAGTACTGGGGTCTCAACTTGAATCTGTCAGACCCTGAAATCCCTTCCCTTTCTGTAGCTCCTATTACTACCCTGCCACCTGTGTTTTCAAAGTAGGCTGATACATCCTTGAAGATCCATAACAATTGAATAACAGCCACTATAATTGAGAGGCTAATAGTTTTAATAAAGATCGTGCAGACCTCATTGTTGTTTTGAATGCCACTGGATACATTCACTCCCTGTCCTGGAATAGTCACAGGTCTGGAACTGTCACATTCATCAGGAAGTAAGGCCCAGCTGGCTGCCGCTGGCTCCTGGCCATGTGCAGACAACCCCTGGTCATTTGTCAATGTTCCCCAGGGGTGCCTGCTTTGTGTTAAAATCCTGGCGGTATGCCTCATTCCACTGTATAATTGCACTGCCCATAGCAAGCCTGACTAAATCCTCTTGATACTTCTGCTAATTCCATGGGCCCTGCAGGCTAGAAGGGCCCAGAAACAGAACAGGGCACACCCAAAAGTGCCATCCAAAGGCTGGAGGCACCCCTGGTTTTTTGACATGAGTAAACACTTCATTGTCAAATTGTCAACATGCTAATACAGGCAGGGCTTTCTTCTGGGCTAGAATAATAGAATGCAGAACTAAAAGTGACATCACTGACTCCCTAATACAATTTTCAAACTGTGCTCTGAGGAGTCCTGTGATGGTGGAGGTGATTTGGGGGGGCGGGGGGGGGGCTGTGGGTATCAGGAAAAGCTGAACAAGTGAGGGTCTTGGTTTCACAACCCAAGTTCAATCAGATCAGTTGTACTTCTATCTATGGCTTCCACATTAGATTTATTGGGAGAAAGAACTCCCAGCTAAAACAAGTCTGAGAACCACTTCACTTCACATGAGAAGTTAGTAGCAGGACCAGGATTGTAGCCACCTTCTCAGCCAGAGTTCTCTCCACTCTCTGGGCCCCATTACTGAGGCAGGTTAGTTAGCATGTTGTGAGGTAGAGAGGAAAGTCCCTGGTGGAATACACAAAGGCAGCCATATCCTGAAACTCCAGGTTCTGAAATAACTAATTCACTCCAAGGCAAAAATGTAACAGCGCCCTGAGGTTAATAAGTTATCTCGTAAATCCCTTTAGGCCAGACAAACAGAGCAGATCTGATAGACAGAAATGGGTTATTTCATTAATCCCTTCAGGATGGACAAACAGAGCAAATCTGATAGACAAATTCCATTAGAAGGCGCCAGCTCCCTTCTCCAAGTTCGCTAGGGAAGATATAAAAATAAGAGCCTTTTGCCTTAGCTAGTGGTCGTCCCAGTCAGGTACCCATTTTCACTTGAGAGCTGCGACTCTTTGCTTTAATAAACTATCCTCTTTTGCAACTCCTTGCCTCTCTGGTCCATGCTTCCATTCTTCAGTTTCATGAAACCACCATCCTGGCACTCAAAGAAATTTCCTATATCGTTGATGTTGGATCTGCTGGCAATTTCTTAGGCTGGGATCATGTCTTGTGAGACCGAAGAATGGAAACTTGGACCCAGGAGAGGCAAAGAGTTGTAAAGGAAGATAGTTTATTAAAAGCAGGAGAAGAGGTTGCAGCTCCCAAGCGGGAGGGGGTACCCAAAACTGAGAAGCCCAGTTTCTGAGTGACTGAGGCAAAAGTTCTTACTTTTATACCTTCCCTTGCCTGCCTTCTAATGGAATTCAACTATCAGGGTTGTCCTGTTTGCCCATCCTGAAGGGATTAATGAAATAACCCATTCCTGTCTATCAGATCTGCTCCTTTGTCTGGCCAGAAGGGATTTGAGATAATTTATTAACCTCAAGGCGCATTCTCATATCTTTGTCTTGGAGCGAAGGAGACATTCCAGAACCTGGCGTTTCAGGATATGGCTGCCTTTTGCTTATTCCACCAGGGACCTTCCTGCCTACCTAACAACATGCTAACTAACCAGTCTCATCATTACCACACTGAGTCCTCCTGTTTCCTTTGTTCCAGGCCCTCGTTCTTAGGAATTTGCAGTCAGCTATTCCCCAGACCCTCAGCTGTGAATCAGTTCCTCCTGGATTCTCCAAAGCCCCTTTATGAATCCAACTTTCAGTAAAAGTGTTCTTGACTTTTCTCTACTCTGCCCATTCACAGCACATCCTGCCCAGTCTAGTGCCAAGCAGAGCCTTACTAGAGGCTGAGGCAAATGAAAAATGTGTGCACATATCAAAATATCCTCCCAGATTTTGTACCAAATGAAAATATTAGTGAAATCTCTACAATTAAAAAAAACTTATCTAAATATAAAGCCCTGTGATATTCAATTTGTTTGCTCACCATTGTCAACCCTCATATACCCACCCAGGGGGTTGCAAGAGCAGTGCAGACCCAAGAATCAAGGGCTGATGGGAGGAAATCAGTGGCCCATCAGCATAACACAGGGTCACGAAGCAACTAGCAGCGGCTTGTATTGATGTAACATTATGATATTTTCTTCTTCACGGATTTTTTACATGAATTTTGATTAAGCATTGCATTAAATGTTTATTTTTGTTTAAAACACTTGTTTTTGATTACTTCATTCTTGATTACTGAGGGGTTTTTTTTGACACATCTTTAATTTTGTGCCTCACTCACCTGACCCTACTCCCAGCGCTGCTGCTCACGTGAGCTGTCTACAGCTCCTCCCACCACAGCGCTTGCCAGACCCCTGTCTAGTCATTCATAGAACCCAAAGATACAGCAGCCCACAGAGCCAGCCAGTATTTTTACCTCTTGTGTCATCCTTAAAAATACTGAAGATTGTGGGGACAGAACCAGGAGTGCAGTTTCCAGGCTCTCGGCCTCACGTGGAAAGGTGCTCACTTGGGTAGTAAATGGCCATCAACTGTGGTTGGATGGCCATCAGCTGTGGCTAGTTGGCTGTCAGCTGTAACCAGTGAGCCATTGGCCACTAATATAACTGCTGTGGCTATGCTAGCAGCAAATGGGGGGCTAGCAAGAAGATGGTGGCTGAGCTAGCAAGAGCGGATTGCAGTTAGCAAGTGAGGTTTGTTGCCAGAGAGAAGTGGACAGCAGGTTGCGGACAGTGTGGCTCCTGCTTCCTGTGTCTCCAACCCAGCTGCCAGCAAGAATATAGTGGTATGACTCCCCTATCTATGGCTCCGTGGGTGTTCCTTTTTGGCCTCACCATATCTTATGTGGGGAGCAGGACTAGACACCCCGCCTGACACTTGCATGACAAGACCCACACTGTTATTTCATTAATCTCAGCCCTTTCCCTGCAGCAAATTAGGAGTTCTCCTTCAAATCATAATTCCTTTTGGAAAAGGATATCCTCTTCCTTTTTCTAGCAATTTCTCCACCTGTGCGTGCTGAATCAGAACTGGGATGGGTTACCTTTAGGACTGAGTCCGACATACAAATTCCAGAAAATGGAAGGAGTTTCCATTATGTTCATAAATGGTTTGAAGTTCCCAATTTAATGTCTTCCATCTTTCCAAGTCCTTATTTACCCAAAAGTAATGGAGAATTTGGGGCTGACTTGGTATGGACTTCTCAAGCATCTTCTTTCCCCCACAGCTATTAATTTTGAAATAGCCAAGACTGACTCCCGAAGGGCGTATGTGGTACGTGAATAAACTGGGGGGATGACAGCAACGAGGTTATGCAACTTCCCCTGCTTTGTGACTCACCGATACAGGTGCAAAATCACCGGGTTGAAGATGCACAAGAACGTCGTTTTGCTCTTTTCCTTCTGCAATACCTTGGAAGGGTAGTTAGCAACATGCTTAGCCACCTGTTTACCCAAATTAGTCCAAAGTGTTGGATGTGGTGGGTTGTAGCTGGCACTCTATTCCCTCGGCCTTACAGCTTTCTCTCCATCCTGGGGCAACCAGCTGTCGGAAGAGGCTTAAACACAAATACCCTGAGCTTCTCACTCATTTCCCATTCTATCACTCCAGGGACTCGGCCCTTTTCTGTTTACGTGCCCTGAGTCTTGCTCACAGCCCTAAATTGGGGACGTCCCTTCTGAATTCTATTTCTTCCTTTTTCGTTCTCATTAAGGCCAGAGGGGTCAGGTCACTAGGGAGTCCTTTTGGATGCTCACATCGACATTTGCTACCCTTTTGCCCTGTGGTTATAATCGGAGACCGCTGTAGGTGGGCCTGAAAATCTGCAGTGGGATTCATATCTGAATCAAATAAAGATAATTTGGAATTCTATTTCAGTGCATTTATTAACTTTTTAGCCATACCTATTACATTATGTTTTTAGTGTTTGTTCTAGGAATTACAATGTGCATTCTTAATATTTTACAGATAATTTTGAGTCAATATTGTACTACAGTACTTCATGTAAAATACAGATACCCACATCATTTTATGTTAGAGTTCCAATATGTATTACACCTATGTACATTGTAATGTTCATATTACAATGGTATAATTTTTGGTTTTCCTTATGTATACATAATGTGCTTCTTCATACATCAATTAATTTTGGGTTATATCCCAGACATTATGAAAAGTTATGTTATAGAAACTTTGCATTCTGGTATGTATTGATTTTTTGCTGTTGTTGTTTGTTTGTTTTGTTTTTAGGTCAATTCTTCGTTCATGCATGATTCCGAGGTCAGTTAGCGATTTAGTCAGAGTTTAGAAAGAATTGGGGACTTTCTGATTCTTTCCTTTTCAGGATTTTCTCTTTACTTCCCATCAGCTTTGGTTGCTCTGAATTCTGTGTTTTGGTTGTTCAAGCCAATAAAATGCCATTTTCCTCTGGCTTTGTTCACTCCCATAGGCCACAGATTGGGGCCTGCCCTGATTCTGAAAACTCTAAAAAGAAAAGAAAAAAGAAAATGTACCTAGTGCCATCTACTTTGTCCATGAATCGACGCTCTTCCAGTATCCATGTATTTTTATTCACTCTCTAGCGCCTTCAAGTAATAGGGTTTTTTCAATATGTTTTGTCCAGAGTTCATAGTTTCTATCTTTACGAGGGCTGACTCAATAGGGGCTGCGTGACCAAACCAGAAGCAGAACGCTCTCAAAGATGGTGGTTTGGTATTTCTTCTAACGTCAAGATAAGAAGGGATAGGGGGTGTTGTGGGGGGAAGACAATTTGGAGTTTTATTAACAACCTTGTGACATTTTCAGCTTCATAAATATTTTGGAGTTCTTTCTAAGTTCTAGGCACTGAGACAGCTACTGGGAATACAAAGGTAAATAAAGCCCACTAGCCTTGCCTTTGAAGCAGTTTACACTTTCATTCCAGTTCAGAAAGACATAAAATCCTTCCTTTTCTGGTTTGCAAAACGTGACCCCTTTATTGGCTTCAGCTGGAAAAAAGGGGGTTAAATTCATGACCACATCTGGCAGGGATGGGTAAAACGAAACACAATTCTGTACCAAGTATATCCTCACCTTTGCTGTTTCACTTTTGCCCCACACCAACCCCAGTGATGTCACTGACGTTCTATTCTCACCTCCTCTTACAGGTGAGAAAAATGAGGCTCTGAACGGTTCAGAGAAGCTTGTCTGAAGTCACCTTGCTAGTAAAGGGAGGGATTGGCTCTCAACTCTGGTTTCTCTTCACTTCCATGCACCAAACTTGGAAATATCTGGTCTCTACCTCACCCTACCTAGCTGGCTCTGACTACATCAGGGCACTTAAATTCCCTCCTCTGTAAAGATAAAAATCCAACCCTGCCCTTCCAAGGTAAACCAGATGATGCAGGAACCATTCAAACACTTCCGGTCTATACTGTAAATACTATGAGGGTGAATCAACTCCAGGGTCTTTTGTTTTACTCTAAGAACTTCTAAGTTTCAGGGAAACTACGTACCTGGGCACGTCCCTCTCTGAATTCCAAAGACTCCTCTTGTTCTAATTCTTATTCAGTTCTAATCCTTATTGGGCTCATTTTATAGACTCCCTCCTAGTCTGTGTGTGACATTTCAGTCTTCTCTCTGCAAAGATTACAGCATCTTAGATGCAGCAGTGTGTCTAATAATAATAAATATAGTAATAATAAAGAATAACAACAATGCCTTCTATGTAAAGCATGTCTTTTGTTTTCCAAGCTCATTTTTTGGTCGTTATTTCATCTGATCTGCACCACACTTTAGGGTCGCCTGCCGTTTTCCTTTCTCCTTCTCCAAAGAAATGCTGTAATGGTGACCCTAGATTTTCTATTTTTGAAATTTAAACCTCTGACATAATTTGATTTGACTGAGGTTTGGCTTGGGACTTTTTCAAAGTTTTTTTTTTTCCTTTCTTTGTTTCCCTCCCCTCCCATGAAACGTTGATGACTGTTTACCGTACATTTACTATGCACAGCAGTTCCAGTGGTTTTGTTTACTTCGAACCACTGTGCACACCTGGCTCCCTAACTTGAGAGGGTTTTTTGCATCTGTAGGGGAGTCACTTCTCACCCTGGGAAAGACCAGCCTTCTGGGTAGCCTTTTTCCTGGAGGTTCCTAGCCAACTTCTCCCTCCTTTGTTCTGCCCCTCCTTGTATGTCTATAAAACTGTTTGGCGATACTGAGAGAGGGAAGGCAGTCTTTGTGACAGGGAGTCCACTGTCTTCCCTTAACACTGGCATTGTGGAATAAAACCTGCTTTTCTTTCCACCAACCTCACCTCTCGAGTTTTGGCTTTTGTGCGGTCAGCAGCTGGACTTTCTGCGCGGTAACAATACTAATTCCATTTTTTAAAATGTCTTATTTTTCTTTTAACCAGAACTTTATTCCTATTTTAAGAATGCAATTTTGATGTGCCAAAGAGCACAAGATCCCTAAGAGATTCTCAGTCCTTCAATGTCAAGGATTGTTTTGCATTTTCTTTGTATCCCAATCATTTAGCCTTGTCTTTATAACATAATCAGCACTTGACAAAAATAATAATAAACCTACTACTTATGAAGTTTTAATACAATATTTCATTTTGCAAATGGTGTATAAACAAATGTTGAAAAATCCAGGCTCAAATTCCAACTCTGCTACTCACTAGAGTCACAATTGGGGCCAATCACTTACCCTCTGTGGGGTTCAGTTTCCTTATATGTAAAACCTGAGCAACAATCCAGGATTGTGAGAAGTTAGGTTATATTTCAAGAAAAACCTAGTACCATAATCCCCCTTAACTACAGTTTTGCTTTCTTCAGTGTCAGTTACCTATGGTCAACTGCAGTCTGAAAATACTAAATGGAAAATTTCAGAAATAAACAATTGATAAGTTTTAAGTTGTGCACCATTCTGAGTAGCATGATGAAATCTCGAACTGTCCTGCTGCATCCTGCCCAGAACATGAATCATCTTAGTCCAGCAGATATCCATGCTATAGGTATAGTACAATAAGACATTTTGAGAAAGGGGGAAAAACATCATAGTCACATAACTTTTATTACAATTTTTCTATTTTATTATTGTTGCTGTTCATCTCTTACTGTGCCTAATTTTTAAGTTAAACTTTATCGTAGGTATGTGTGTATAGGAAAAAACATGGTATATATAAGGTTCGGTACTATCCAGGGTTTCAGGTATCCACTGGGAGTCTTGGAACATACCCCCTGTAGGTAAGAGGGGACTATTCTACAGTGTCTAGTGTAATGTGCTCTCCAAAATACTAATTCATCGTTTTTTTAAGTGAAGAGAATGGCCTTTTCTCCTACATTTTAAGATGTGAAAACTAAGGCCCAATCAAGTAGACTGTCCAAGGAACACAAAAATTGGCAGTAACTAAGATTTCACTCAACTTCCTCTCCAGTGCCTTTCAATTGGAGTATGGCTGCCCTCATCCTAAATCACACAGTAGATACTTAACTAATAATAATAATAATAATATAATTATGTTATTCACGGCCATGTATGAAGACCCTGCCGCTATCTGCTGGGCATTGCCAGTTTCTGTACTCGCATTATTCAAACATTAACAACAGCTCTGCTAGATAGTTGTTATTAAGCCTGATTTACAGATCAAAACAAAATAAAACAAAAGGATATTTTGAAAAGTTAGCCAACTCACTCCAGAGCCCACAGTCAGTAAATGGCAGATCCAGGATTGGAACCCACATTCCAAGACTCATGCTCTTTCCACTGATTGTTTTCCTTTTATGCTATCTTCCCAAAGGAAAAAATAACATGGAAATATGACAAATTATAGGAAAAATTTGTACATCACTTGACGCAATATATTCAGAGGACAAGAAAAAAAAATCCCTCATTTATTTTTTGCCTAATTGCTAGAGTACTCAAGTAGTTTATCAGGCAGGGCTGGTTTTTGTCTAGCCCTGAGGCATAGAGCAGGCGAGGACTTGGAAAGGCAGTTCACCCCAGCAGTGGTGGACAAGGTGGGTCAAGGGTAACAAATCGACCGAATGAGTGCCAAAGACTCATGAGCTCCAATGCTGTTTTCAGGAGGAACACACTGAACTAAGTTGTTTGGGCGTAAACATGTGTTTCTTCTCAGTAGAACCAGACTCCTCCAACGAGCTATTTCAGAGATATAAGCTGGACCAGTCTGTTTGCTTGTGAGGGTCAACTCCCAGCTGATGTATTTTGGTTGTTCTTGGCTCTACAAACAAATGGCCATAAGGGAGTGATTGCTGTGGCTTCCCCAACTTGGCAACCAAAGCTCTTGGGTGTTTACTGGGCATGTTCAATCCTGACAGCTACTCTCAGCTCTCAGGAGACACAAAGGCAGAGAGGAAAGGAAGCCAGGTGGTGGGCAAAGAAGAAAACCTAGGTCAAGCCAAGAATGGATAAGGAATTGTCAAATGACCCTGAAAAATACATAACAGAAGGAATTGTCAAATGAGATCTATTCTGAACTTTCATGGGGCGTCACCCTTATACTGATTCAGATGTTTTGCTCAGAGCTTTAGTCATAATCTCTTTCCATGTAGATATTTAGATGTATACATCTGAGCAGCCATGGGTAACTGCTTTGAGGTTACTTCCTTCTAGGCCCTATTGATAATAGAAGTGGAATGAGCATAGGAGTGGAATGGAATAATGCTGAGTTCTACCCAAAGTGCATTTACAGACCCATGAACCAAGAGGCCAATCACCTCGGAAAAAGCAAGAGGACAGTTTCTAACCTAAGCATTAACTTCACATACTGGAGCAAAACCCTTAGCTTGTCCATAGTAGCAAAAACAAGGCTGAGTAAATACCAGGAAACCTGGGTTCTACGATGAGCTCTTCCATTATCCAGCTTTGCAACTTTGTAGCCTCAGTTTCCGAAAATCCGGGATTTTGGCTCTTGATACAGAGAACAGAAAGGCAGCAAAACATGATGAAAAGTACATCAAATTTGGGCTCAAAAGGCCTGCAGGAAGTTATTTAACCTCGTGTAGCTGACTCAATGCAAAAGTTATTTTTCAGCAATTATTTATGGAGCATTTACTAGGCTCTGGGAATGTGGCAAAGAGTAAAACAGACCACATCCCTGTTCTCTGGCACCTTAACTTTTAGACGGGTGAATAGATGATAAGAACATTTTTTAAAAAATATGGAGACAGAGGATATGTCAGATTGCAACAAGCTCTATGAAAAAATAGATAACTAAAGCAACATGGGGAAAGAAGGAAGGTTGTCCATCTTAGTTAGCATAGGCTAGAGGCAACTAATATCAACTTCAGAAAGTTATTGTGAGAAAGCTGAAAGATAATGTATTTTAACATATTAGATCATGAGGCAAAGTACCATAGCACTGCTTTATTTGTCTGTTTCTTTGTTTATTAAATGGCAAAAGGACTACTTCCCATAAGAGAGGAGTGGAATTTTCAGGTTACATCCATGACCGGGAAATAAAACTCAGCCTGCCAACTGCTGCCATTTCATTATCCCTGGTTTCTTTCAGTGCTACCTCCTCGGGTTTTTGGTTTATTTTCTTCCTACCCTGCAGTAGGAACTTGACCTCTGGTAGCAGAAACTTAATACATATAAAAACTTCTTAGAGCACTAGTATTTGATGCCACTGATGATGAGTCCATAGTTCGTCTCGGCTGCCCAGTCTTTAAGCCTCAGTAGCAGGCTCAAGGCGCAAGGCCTGTTTGTTTTGGAGAGATCCATCCACCAGGTGGTGGGACCTTCCCATTCAGGAAATGAGCCCTGAAGCCATCGGGCCAGTGGACTCCCTCTGCCCGGAACATAACAAAGGACTCCACTGTGCAGCCACATCCTGGCCCAGAAAACACCCACGGGTAGCAATACCCAGACCATGCCCCAACCTGACTCTGGGGCTCAAGGTCCTGAATGCCATCTCTGAGATTTCAGGATTTTAGGGCTTTAGGAGAAAGCCAGTCATCTGAGAGCTGACCCCTTCTCATCAGAAGCAAAACTCTTTGTTTTACTCGTGTGACTCAATATAAACGTTTCTAAGGGGTTTCCTCCTTTGCTCTGCTTCCTCAGAGCAAAGCTGAACTGTAAGTTGGAGAATGTTTGACAAGAAAGGTTACAGATCATTGTGATAAATAGCATTATGGGAACTTACAGAATAAGAAAAACATTTTCAATGTTTCTGGTTGTCCAGCCAATAGGCCCTTTCCATTGTAATTTGAATCTGTTGTTGTTCGATGTTTCTCACCTAAAATCTTATACGGCGTGAACTCTTCCCTAGAAACCCATGGTAATCAGCTTCCAAGATGGCCTCTAGTGATTCTCACTGCCTGTTATTCACCTCTTGTTATTCACAGTGAACCAGGACTGATTGGTGTGACCAATAGATTATAGCAGAAATGTGATTTCACAGGTTAGGTCAGAAAAGGCATTGCAATGTCCATCTTGGCCTCTTGGATTCCTCTCACCAGGGGAAGTAAGCCACCATGCTGTAAGAATACTCAAGCAGCTCTGCAGAGAGGCTCATATGAAGAGCAGTTGGGGAATCTCACCTATAGCCAGACATGTAAGTAAGCAACGTTGGAAGTGGGTCCTCAGTGCCAATCAAGCCTTCCAGTGACTGCAGCCCTGGCCAACATCTGACTACAACCTAGTGAGAGACAGAGCCGCCACCGAGAGAAGCCACTCCTGAATTCCTGACCCATACTAGCTATGAGAGATAATAAATGATTATTGTTGTAAGCCATCAAGTTTGGGGTAGTTTGCTGCACAGCAAGAGATAACTAATACAAAACCTATCCTGAGGTACCAAGATTGAATGGAAGAGACTGGAGTCTGCTAAACCCACCGGGTTTGAATCCCTTCAGACTGAACATGAGATTCCAATGAGTACTATACCATCTTGCTCAACACTACATTGGTGATTTTCAGACAATTGTTACCTGAAATGGGCATTGGATTTTGGAGTACTAATAAAAGCCCAATCTTTGCCTTTAAAACAGTGTGGGCATTCTAAAGGAACACACCTAAGCATTGCTGCTGAACGTGAGCTTACAAATGTACTGAGTTTCACATTTTCAGTACTTCTGTAGATATTATGTTGGATTTCCTTTTGGTTATAGGTTGAAGGCTGCTGGAGAGGTGGACATCAGCTCCCCAGCCCTTCTGACTTGCTATGCACCTGGCCAGAGTGGGTTCCTGCTTCCAGAGAAAGCCAGTGGGCAAGTGGGAATGTAGGTGCTGGTGGTTGCACGTTGGACCAGTGAGCTCAGAAATGACATAGGTTGAGAGGATATGGGTGGGGACACCTACTGTTTGCTTCGGGTACCAAGCCAAGGCCTCCACCACAGAAGGAAAGCACAGATCTAGTCATCAGAACTGTGGCTACAAGACGGTCATTGAGACTTAGAAAAGCAATCAAAGTACAGCTATCCAAACAGGCACTGAATCCAAGGCCAGACCGGTGACCAAAGCTTCCTAGACCCAATGGTAAGTCTGAGCTTCCTAAATCACTCTTGCTGGAAAGACAAAGGAGGGAGCTTAGAGATAGGCTCCCTCTCCTGCCCCTGACGCCTAACCACGGGCACAGGAGTCACCAGGCTCTCATCCTGCGGGGATTGTGCCACCATTTCATTTCCTCGCTGCTGCCTGTCACCTGAAACAGCCCTTCCTACTATGGGCCATTCTACTGAAGGGACAAGTCAGGCTTTTAGAAATAAACTCAACCAAGGGCTTAAAGAGAACCAAAGGATAACACTTCTCTTCTCAAGGAAATCAGTGAGTGAAAGTAGGGCTCAGAACACAGTAGGTGCCCAAGAAACTTACGACAGTCTCTCCCCAGTCCCTGACTTAGGGCTGCCGGGCAGGAGCAGATCCATAGAGCTAAGCTAGATCTGCTCTCTGGGCCTTCTTGTATCTTAACAAAGAAAACACAGACGGTGACAGTGAGTCCTCCATGGGTAGTGGTACAGCGTTTTCACTAGGGGCCCCTCCCCTTGGGTGAAGAGTTGCTGCTGAAGCCCCATTAGCTTGAGACAAGTAAAGAGGACAGAACATGCAGGAAGATCCACTATGAGGCATGAACCAGCCCCTTGCGCATAGATTTGAGGAACCACTTGATTTCCTATCACTAGCCCAGTGGTTCCAGGATATTTCACACTCAGACTCACACTAGAAAAAAATGGTCCTCCAAAGTACCCCAGCTTGGTTCTAATGTACTTTTGAGGGACTTAGATAAGAAGGAGCAGGGGCAGAAAATGTTGGATCCGTTTTTCTCCTGCATTTGCTTCTCTGACTTCAACCTCCAGAGGGCGCTAATCTTCAAAAGACGGAACCCAAGCACCAAGGCCTGCGCTGCACAAGGCCTGCTGTTCACCCTGCAGGGAGAGGAGATTCTCAGCAATTGTTCATTCTCTGTGAATAATTGATACTGATGAAACTGAAACAGAGACTTTATTAGCACTTATTAATGGAGTACCTTCTCCCCAAATAATATAAGGAAACCCAAAGCCATGGTTTCTGCTACTTTTTAGTTCTTCCTTTGAAGGAGTTTCCCTCACCTCCCCCACTATTAACTCCATGCATCTAATAGGCTTTGCCTGGAAATACAATTTTCTGGTCATGTTTAGTTTTTGGGTAACCAGGTGTTGGAAGAAACCTGGTGGCCCAGCAGCCAATCCAGAGATTTTTAGGGCCACCAGGAGGCTGCTGTGATGCTTCAGGGTACATCTTAGCACACAAGGAAGGAGGTTTTAGAGTTCAGTAGAGCCGGTTTCAGATCCCACCTCTGCCTCTTACTATTTGTATAACTTGGGATAAGTTAAGAAAACGACTTCTCACCCTTATCTGTACATGGGAATGATAATTAATCTTGTAATTTTTTGACATGGAATAAATTCATTTGGACATGTAAAAAGCTAGCACTGGGCACGGCACCAAATAAGTATTAGTTCTTTCTCCACCATCCTTCGCTCTACCTTTCATAATACTATACAAGATGGACAGTTTCCTGCAATTTTTCCTAAAAAAGCCTCAGTCACTTACTTGAACGCAATATTTGCCCCCTTAAAAAAATAAACATTTTTCATTTGTCTGGCACCCCCCAAACAACCAAGAAGAGTGAAGGCCCATCGAGAGTCAGAAAGCTAGCTAACCTAGAGGACTTGGGGCTGTCTTCATGTTGGTACCCTGGCTCCTGTGGAGTTGGGGAGAGTTGGCAGAGTCCCCAAGGACAGATCCATCTTTGGGGAATAAGATCGGAAATGTACTTAGCAGGAAATTCTCCAATAATGTGAGGTACCTTGCTCCACCTTCCCGACCTCAAATGCCTTATATGTTTCAAAGACGAAAGTGAAGCCAAGTTGCATGATGAGCAGAGGAAGTTCAGAAACAAATCTTGAGTAAATGTACCTTCCCCTTGTATCCTGGATGCTCCGCAGCAAGTCACTGAGCTGTTGTCATGGAACACGGCTGTTCTAAATCCTGAGGCTGCTGGGCCCTTGTCCTCAATGATCTTTCTGTCTACCAAGGGAGACAAAAAATAAGCAATGACAGCATCGTCCAATAAGCTCTACGCATTTGGAGCCAAGTATCACATGCCTAGGACTGAAATCGTAAGAGACAGGGATCTGGGCTATATTGAGGCTGACCCATATCCTTTATCACTTGCCATCGTTGGCCGCCAAGAGGACTTGCCTGGGCCAAACCTTCTTTGAATTCCCTGCTCCCGTCCTATCATGTGACTTCTGTGCCTCAACTTACGTGTCTTAAGGAAGGGCCAGAAACTAGACTTAGAAAACTGCAGGGATAGATCTGACCAGAACCTAAACAGAGGGAAAATGTGAAGAAGAAAAAAATTAGACCTTTACTTTTTTTAAAATGTGTTTTTAGAATTTGTTCTACGGCTGTCATTACAAAACTGAAGCTATAAAAAAAAGAAAGGAAGGAAGGAGGGAAGGGAAGGGAAGGGAAGGGAAGGGAAGGGAAGGGAAGGGAAGGGAAGGGAAGGAAGAAAGAAAAGAAAGAAAGAAACTGGCATTGACCGATCATCCTGGTTTGTCTGAGGCTGTCCAGTTTCAGCACTAAAACTCCACATCCTAGGAGACCCCTCAGTCCAGGAAATACTGAAAGAGTTGGTCGTCCTAGCTCTGTTCTGAACCCCAAAGTACCAGCAGAGCTCAGAGACATGTGCAAACCTAGTGCTTGTGCCCTGAACCATGAATGCAGAAAGCCGTAAATAGTCAACCAACAAGGCCCAAGTTTCTTCCTGAGTATGAATGGGAGCTATGTAATATTTAACAAACACAAATATCGATAAGTAATGAATGAATCTGAGACCAACTTTAAGACTATGTAAGAGCACAAAAAAATTGTGGTTTCTTGTTCTTAACAAAATTGCCTAGAGCCAGCTTTGCAAGTTACTGAGAGTACCTGGGATCTGCGTTTTCCTGGAAAAGCTTCACAAAACAGCATAAATGTTACTAGCATGGGCATTGATATAAGACAGATCTGACCACAAATCATGGCTTTATGCTTACACACCCTGTGACCCAAGGTAAATTTCTTAACCTCTCTGGGTACTCATTTCCTTTTCTGTAAAATAATTCCTACTCTGATGTTCTATAAATTAAAATAAAATTATCATAGTACATGGAATATAATGATTACTGAATAAATATTAATGGCTATCAAAGAAACAAGAGAGAGAACAAAAACATAGGATTTTATTGTCTTGAGATTACCAAGTAGAGTTGATAAGGGTCTAAGAGTTAGGCAGCTCATGGACACAATTTTGCCATGAAATTTTGGGAATATAGCTGTAGATTAATTTTGGATACCATTGTATTTTCACATTCCCACAGCTGAAAAAAGCCTTGAGCTGAATATCTTCAAGAAACTACTCCTCCAGTTTCTCCCTCCACCTTTTTCTCCACCCTTCTTTGTGCCCTTGGAGGCTGGCCTATGTGGTCTACATCAGTGGAATTCCTGGGCCTCTAGATTTCAGTTGGATTTGGCACAAACCAGCTGGGTGCTTCTCTCAACTGAAGGTCACAGCTTCTGTCAAGAGGCCCTCCCCATCCAGTCCTCTTTGCCTCCAGGTTGAGGGGCCCCACTCCTCTCACTCCTTAAGATTTAGAGATATTAATAGTTGCCCCATGTGATTGACCTCAGGGTTCTACACCATCCTTTTGGGATTCATAAATCATCCTTTTGTAAACGCTCCTCAATGTCTCCAAGTGAATGTTCCTTTTCTTTCCTGCTGGAACGCTGAGAGATACAAACATCAAGAGACTGTCTAGCTCAGTGATTTCCAAAGATAAGTTTGGGAAGAGTGCTGGACTGGCCACATCAGCATCACTTAGGGAGCTTTTTTGAAAATACGGATTCCTGGACCTCACACCTGGAGTACTAATCCAGAGGAGTCTGGGTTGAGGCCTCACACTCTGTATTTCTAATAGCTAATTCTGCTGCACAACCAGATCTGGGACGAGGTCACTGCTGGGGCCCCTGTTGCAGCTGAGCCCTCTTTCCTCATCAGTGTTTGTTGTTCCTCTTTCAGATTTCACTCTCTTTGATTTCATTTTGGTTATAAACAAAAAAATACAGCACATACAAAAACTATATCTATCTATATCTATATCTATATATCTTCCATAAGGGTAGGGATGTTGGCCTGTTTTTTTCAGGTCTAGAGCATTGCCTGGCACATAGTTGGCACTCAATAAATATCTAAGTGAATGTTGAATGAATAATTTATTAAGAACATTTGCAGTACTGTGCAGGGCTTAGATTAGCTCAAGTTTGTGACGTCCGGGACTGTATGATCTAAGCTCCATATTTGATTAAGATCCAAAGAAAAAGTGATCCTGGTAGACAAAGAAACACAAATTCATCATCGAAGTGGAGTAGGTTGCTGAATATAGGTATAATTTCAAACTAGTGTCTTTCCTGAAATTTTCCCCATCTGTCCTTCAAAGCCTAGACAGGGTAGTTTATGCTAAAAGTCAGGAAGCTACTGTAGATACCCATCGAGGCCACTGGGATGGACAAAATCCCAGTTTTAACTTTCCCCCACTCCATATTATTACATACATTCGGAGTACTCTGGTGCCATTTGTAACCCAGAGGTTGCTATACATTTCAAATTGAGTGTTCAAAATAAATGTCCATGCAAAATAAAAGTCCTTAGTCTGCCGGTCCTTCCTACCCCCTACCTAGTTCTACCTCCTCAGAAATTCCTAATTGCCTAAGGGGACTTATCCCTTCCCTTTGTTCCCCTTTATTTTTATTTTTTGAGTTGTTAACAGAAACAAATCTCCTGGCTTACATTTTTCTGACAGGGTATACATTCGTAAAAATTTCTATCTAATTGACTTCTTTTCAAGCCACGGCTAAATTTACTCAAATAAATTTGGTTGGAGAGCATTCTAGAGTAAAAAACACGCTTCTCCAACTCTTTAAACAGACTGTGCTGCTTATATCCTTTGTGAGCAGCATTTTTTTCTAAATGACTCCTGGTCGTCATTATGAAAATCAGTTGTTGATTATATGGTATTTAAACCCAGTGACTGCCTAGAGACCAAGAAGGTGTATAGAGCAACTTACTCCTTTTATAACTGGCCCCAAGCCTGATGCATTTGGCGTCTTTTGCCTGCTCTTTATACCGTTTCTGTCACCTCCACTGCTGATTATAGCTTGCTGCTGTCAGGGTGCTTGTTCCTAACAATGAAGTTGCCAAAAAAACAAAACAAAACAAAAACAGCAAAACAAAACAAAACAAAAACTCTCTGGATAGGTCAGAGGTCACTCAGGGCTTTTACACAAATGTGTATTTCTGCCCTGAGTTATGCAGGAGCTGATCTGAGAGGAATCTTCACAATTTGAGAAATGTGAACTGAGAAAGCTCTAGGAATTAGCAATAAATTGATGTCTAAAAATATTTTTAAAGCTTTGAAGAAAAAAATTAAGAAATGTATGTCATTTAACTTAGAAATAAGTCTGATGAATGACTAGATCTTGCTTTTCAATTTTTTGTTACTTTTTGAAAAATATACACCTCTGATGAGAGAAAAGGAGAATTAGAATGCATAGAGAAAAAAGAATATTACTATGAAGGTTACTTGAAAAGCCCTTCTGGGGGAGTTACAGAATCACCAGGCCTTGCAATCTCTACAATGAGCATGACTTACTAAATTTACATGTACTCCTGCCTGAGGACAGAGGGGTGTATGCTATGAGTTCTCAAATTTCTATCTAATCTCAGGATTCAGAAATACTGTTTCCCCATGCAGAAGGTATGTTGTCCATAGGTTCAAAATGAGGTCTAATCTCTCTCATGGCTTGGTGTTTTTTTTTGGAGTGTTACAGAGAAGTGAAACCATCTGCTGTCTAGGAGAAATAGAGAAATAGGGGAAATGGAATCCGGGGTTTTAAAAATATAATATTATGTCTTGTCTTTAGTGGCACTTGTACCCTGAAACATCCTGACTCAGTTATTCGAGTACCTGTCTCTTGAGACACTCCTTTGCATCATACAATGAGGAAGTATGAAATATTAGGAAGAAAACCATGCTGAAAACCAGGGTTTAGCAGAATACCCGGGCTCTTTTATAAGATACCAATGCCTATGCCATCTTGAGTTAAATTTGGGCCCTTGCGGTTCTAATCTTATCTCCTTTATCATGAACTCTAATATGTTATTGACACATTGCTTCACCTCCCAAAGTTGTATTTTCCTCAATGAAACATGGGTCTATTATTTTCTGATGTTATATTCGTATCTCAAGAACCAAAATTTAAGCAGTGGAATATGGAATGTCCCTTGGCTGCCTAGAATTGGTCAAGCAAATAGAACCTATTTGAGGCTCAAAAAAAAAAAAGTCTTTCAATGACTAGCAAGAGGCCTCTCTTGCCCTGTGAGGACTTCTCTTAATTTAGTCATCACTCCACCCAGTTCTCGAGGAGGAGTCATCAAACAAATGATTCAAAACCTTTTCATTAAGAAAAAAATAATAAAACTGACAATGCCTTCCTTTCATGCCACAACAAGAAAAATCTCCATTGACAGAGAAAAAGACAGCTTGTTACCTGCATGAATTGGCAAATGAAGTCCAATGCCATGGGAGAAGTTTGTCAGTGGTGCCACAGTGGCTGAGAAAGGGCAAATATATCCTTAGAGCAACTATTTGGTTTCATTGCCAAGAAGCCAATCTAGCCAAACTGCTTGCATTGAGCAATTTTTGTTGATTATAGTTCTCTGAGTAAATATTAGGTGACAGAAGACAGCAGGGAAGAAAACCAGCTTTAGGGCCAAAAAGGAGGGGGAAGCATAAAAAGAACCAACTGGTCGCTCCATTCTCACAGATACACTGCTTTCAGACTGATCCACTAAGATCAGGTGTAGCAGGCATTAAATATCCTTGGTCTGAACTCCAATTAGGAAATAAAAATCATGGGATTTTGGAGTTTCAAGGAGCTTTGGAGATCATCTTGTGTTCCTCTTTCATTCTACAGAGGAAGAAACAGACTTAGGGTCTGTTTCAGCTCAATGTCTGTAAAGTGAGGCTGACTGTCTCAGCAAGAGAGGCAGAATTAGAACTCAGGTCTCCGACTGGCTAATCCAGTACTCTTAGACCGTGTAATTCCAGGGGCTTTCCTGGCCTAAGGTCCCAAGTGACAGAACACAGGCTTTAGGCGAGATCCACTTTTGGCAAGGAGGGGAGCAATGGACTACCAACTTTTATAGGAACCTCCCAAGGAAACCTCACAGTTATTTTGTACCCACGGGGACCCCAGTACTTCCGGAAGCCATGTTTGCCTTCTCTTGGAGACCCAGCAGATTGTTGAAATACATATTTTGGGAGAAACTAAATGGCCACCATGCTTTTATTTATTTATTTATTTATTATATTTAGTTGTAATATTTTTTTTTATGTATTTATATTATTAGTTTCAGGTTAAATAACCACGCTTTTGATGGCAGCCCAAACTTCCAAGCCTCCAATGACAACACACCTGTCAGCCCTGGTGCCCTGGTTTCCAACACTTGCACATAGTCCACTGTAGCCTTTCGGATGGCGAGGGACTCGGGTGGTCACAGCTGTCCTAGCCACCCCAGTAGAAGAAGCCAAGATGTCATTTATCGTTGGCACCCAGAACTAGCCCCTATGCACTGACGGAGAGGGTAAGTACAAGGAGAGAAAAATGGAGTAGCCCCGTTTTGCCTCAGAGTTTCCACCATGCCCGCTCGGTGGTTGGCTTCGTTTCTAGGTCCCCAGCCCTAAGTCCTCTGTCTCCACAGTTCTGTCACGCTAGTGGTCTGCTGCTATTTCCACGTGGATGTCCTCTACCCCCTCATACTCACCAATCCTGAAACTGAACTCATTCTTCTCCCTGAAAGACAGACTTCTCCATTTCTAGTGGAAGCGGGGAGGGGAACACTGCTCCTCTGAGTTTCTGTTTTGATCCAGTCCCCCTTTCCCACTTCCATCTGGCCTATCAATTGGTCCCCAAGTCTTACCAAGTCTTTCTTCATATATTCTTCCTTTTATTGCCCACATCTTAGGCCTGCAGTGTTAGAAGAACAAATTACTATCTCTAAGCTGCTTCTCACCTTTCCCTCTACCTGAATCCATGTTGCATGCTCATTACACATGAGACAACAAATTTCTGCTTTTTAAGTCACCCCGTCTGTGTTACTGCAGCCTCAGCCAGCTAAGCACTGCCTGTTCCTCCCCACATAGCTCCATAGTATGCCTGACATTTCATACCTCTGTGCCTTGGCAAGGGTTGGTGTCTTTGAATGGAATGCACCCCACCCCCCCTCCCCCCTTTGCCTGCTTTGGTAAACTCCTATTCAACCTTTCAGACTTAGCTGGAGTGTTGCTTCTTCTGTGACTCTTTTTCGTAGAACTTCCTCTCCCGAGGCAAAATTCATTTCTTCCTCCTCTGCCATGACCACACATTCCTCTCATAGCACATGGAGTTCCAACTACCTGCCTGCTCTGCCTTTGCTTTTAGACTGTTGTTGTCAGTCTTTGTTCCATAATAGAGTCACCTCATGAGATGCTCAGACCCTGCCCCCCAAGAATCTGATCTGGTGGTCTGGGGTGGGGCTCTGGCATCAGTGTTTTTCAAAAGCCCCTTCCCACCCCCACTCCCCCACTAGTGATTCTAATATGTTGGCAAGGATGAAGACCACTGTATTCGACAATGCTCCCAAAGGATAGAGTTTCCACCTTAGTCTTTGAGCTGCCATCACCTGGGACAGTAGCTAGCCTCAAGTAAGCACTTACTAAATGTTTCCTGAACTAGATGAAGGACCCCAGGCCCTCTGTCTGTGCCTGGCTTTTCTCCCCACTTCTCATTTAACAGCTCCACCTCTCCTCAAAAAAACACATGAAACAAACCCTCTGTAAATTCAACCTGTTTGAGATTTAGAGAATTAGGCTATCTGAGATCAGCATAGGCTGGATAATGTTAAAGTATGTTAATAGTATTTTAAATAAGGTAAGAAAAAAATACAATCGGAGCTTATTTTAGAGCCCCATTTCCCCACCTTGTAATATATAATATATGCTCTTTTCTCCTCCCAAGCACAGAACGTGGGAAAGTGTCTCATCAGCCCGATACTTCTCCTTCTCCCGCTCCATGCCTTTTCCCATGAGGGATTTCAGAAAGGAAATGCAATGCTATATTTATGTTTTTCTAATGTTCCTACCAAACTTCCCTCAGTAAAAATGGAGTATGAGAAGATTTTAGCACCTCCCCCTTTAGCTCTTCTCAAAACTCTGTCTCCTTTTCTTCTTCCTCTATATAAATACTAAGGTGAAAATAACTGATAAAGAGCTATTTGCTTTAATTTTTACTGGGGATAACATTAATACATATTTATACAAAGTTTGGAAAATACAAAAAAAAAGGCATTAAAAATAAAAATGATTGGCAATCCCCGTATGAAGAATTAACAACTGTTAAGATTTTGGTATGTTTTTTTACCTATTACATGTCTGTATGAGAAAAATGCTTCCATAAATATATATAATGTACATATGAGTGTGTATGAGGGCGGGAGAACAAGGCACATATTAACTGTTTCATGGTGAGGAGGTCAGTCTTCACACTATACTAAATTGCTTCTTTATAGACTCAAAAAATAACAACTCAGCTCCATCATGCATTAGCCTGAAGATGTTCTTGAAGATTCTAAAGAGGAAAGGGAAGAGGGTTCTCACCTCGCCACCCACAACTCTTACCATCGTTGTCCCCATCCGAGTACGTCTCTTCTCCTCAGCCTCCCTCTCAACACTCTACCCAACTGCACTTCCCTCGGCACCGGCCTCCCCAGGCCCAGACCTTTCTCCCAGCTTCTCCATGTTTCCTTTCTCGGGCAGAGCAATTTAGCTTGCCTTTGATTCCTTCAAGCTGATAGTCCCACACTCATCCTCTAATCAGGTGGAAGAAGAACCCTCTGGTTCCTAGGATAAGCTGTCTTAGAAAGTAGTAGGAATAAGTAATATATTAATACGAGAGAGAGAGAGAGAGAGAGAGATTCCTGGAACAAATATAAATATACATAGGTACTTTTAGAAAACATTAATTCACATTACCTACAATTTTGCACCCTTATTTTTAAGAGCAGCACTATCATAGGATGACCATCTGCTTTTTAATTAGAAGTTAAACTGAAAGCTAAGGCATGGTATCACAGAGAGGGAAAATGCATACAGCGGCTCTCTGGTGTTGGTAAGATTCAAGGTTCGGAGAACTTGCTCTTAGGCCAAGGAAATGTCCTGTGTGAGAGCATAGGCATCATTTAACACAGACGTTAGCGTGACATATGTATGCGGGGTCATTTTTACTCCCAGGTTTTGTAGAAGATGTTGGCTTATTTGGTGAGGACTATTCTAAATTTCTGTTTTTGAGTAAATGAGGGAGAAATCCTGAAGGACACAGTGCCCCACGGGTATCCTTCTCTTGGAATCAAATAGGTAGACCCTCCCATACTTAAATACGTAAAACATGATCTGACGATGGATGAACCTACAAAGAAACAAGGATCTCTCAGTCAAAACCCAGATATACTTCATACTCTGAAGATTAGTAGGTCTTGTTGCAGAACTGCCGGTAGGAGACTGTTTGAATATTAGAGGATGAAGACACACAGTGAAATGTATTCCAGGTGAATATAAAACTAAAAAAAGAACAAAATTATGCCCTTCTTCCCCTGAACTGACCATTAGAGAGGAGTCAGTTTTGGGCTCTGAAACGGGTTGGCAAACCACAGCTCATGGGCCAAATCCAGCCACATTCATTTGTTTGAAGTATCATCCACATTGTTCTCCCACTACAATGGCTAAATTGAATAGTTGTGGCAGGCCATAGGGTTTACCAAGCCTAAAATGTTTGCTACCTGATCCTTTGCAGAAAAAGTTTACTGGTCTCTGACCTAGAGAAATTCATTCTAGTTCCAGGGACTCCAAAATTTAAGATTCCTAGTGTGTTCTTCTTGTTGTTTTCTGGTGGGGAGAAAATTCCACTCTTGGTGAAAGGAAAGAAT
Source organism: Rhinolophus sinicus (assembly GCF_036562045.2). Taxonomy (NCBI): domain Eukaryota; kingdom Metazoa; phylum Chordata; class Mammalia; order Chiroptera; family Rhinolophidae; genus Rhinolophus; species Rhinolophus sinicus. Next base: position 93,620,108 of record NC_133755.1, read on the forward strand.
GAGGAGAAATCCCGCTGTTCAGTGGGGTAGGCAGGTTTACATGAGAATCTACGATTTGGGGCCTGTCTGGACATAGTCTAAGGAGGAGAAGAAAAAGTGTCCTTATAATCAGATCAGGAATCAACTTCTCCTAATATCACCCCACACCCATACCCATAGAAACATCCCCTTATCAATCTGTAGGGATTGAAGGGGGTTGAATTATCTTAGAGCTGACAGAGGAATATTTCAAAATAGGTAGACAGCAAAAGGAGGTTTTACAAATCACCCAGCTTTCGATGACGGGTTTTTCTTGAAAAATAATATAGTCTGGTGGTGAAATATTTTGTCTCTGGAGTCAGACAAGCTTGAGTTCTACTAGCTGAGTGACCTGGGACAAGTTACTCTACCTCATGAAACCTTAGCATTATCATCTGAAAAATAGAAGAAGAAGAATAGCCACCTCATAGGGTTGTTATGAGAATTAGATTAGATAATGTATGAAAAATACTTAGCACAATGCCAAACACAATGAACAGTGTTCAGTAGATGTTAGCTGTTATTATTTTGAAGGCAGTCTTTTGGCTAACTCATGTACTAAGAGTGTTGTCACTGTAATTTCCTAAAAAGATTTTTTAAGCATTATTATTAATGGATCTGGAAATTTTTAGCCATTTAATAAATGGTGGTAATAAAGACCTAGGTTGTAGATTACTTTGGCTAATGAAGGCATCTTTGAAACTTGTTTAACTGAATCCATAAGAAGAAATACATTTTATAATGAAATCCGTTACGTGTGTGTGTGTGTGTGTGTGTGTGTGTGTGTGTGTGTTTATAACTGAAAAAAATGTTCAGAAAATAATGCATAACCTTCCTACATGTAGTGGACTTTGATATTTTCTGCTATATTTTTTAAATGATGGACATAATGCACTCAATTATTATTTTACAACCCACTAAAGGGTGGAGACCCACAGTTTGAAAAATATGCACCATGGGACCATCAAACTGAAAGTCCTGATACACCAATGTCTCTTATCTTTAATACAACAATTCTTTGCAATTTTGAGACTTACAACACCTTCAATTATTATTTTTTTATGTCTCTCATCTTTGAAGTGAAAATTAAGTTGTATGATTTCTTAAAATCTTAACACAATTTTCTATCAGAGTGGTGGAAACAAAAGATCTCTCAGAAATTCTTTTTAGCTGTCATTGAATTTATATTTATAGGAAACTTAAGAAACAGATTGTTCTGTACTCTATACTAAATTTCATAATACAAATTATAGAAGTTAACCAGATGCCAAAATTGTCTATTAAGGTATACATCAAAATGTGAAAGTTTTTTAGAGAAGATGTTGTGAAAATTATATAAGGAAAAAAACAGCTAGTGCTACTAGTTTTTATCCCCACCTACCTCCCATGCCACATTGCTAATGACAATTGCTAAAGGGCCAGATACCAGTGACTTATCAACAAGTAGTTTAATATTTTCTATTCTTTATTGACTCTTCTCTAACTATACTCTCAATATTTCTAAATTATAATTCTCTCTGTCACTGACAGAAACACAACCAATATTCACTGTTTTTGCCTAAGTGACTTCTTTAGAACCGTAAGATCCTAGAACGGGACTCCAAGACCCCAGTGCGAACTCCAGCTCCGGGACTCCACCTGCATTCCAGAGCCACACTTGTGTTTTCAGGTTTTCAGCACCTTCCACCGTTCACAGTCTGGAGTCAGCTGAGACCAGCTTGCACAATTCCAGATCCTGAGATCTCCTTTCCATTCTATTTCACACACGTTTTCTAATTGTAGTCCCTGTAACCTGTTGCGCTTTGCCCCCACTAGAATTTCTAAACACACTATACATGCTCAGCCAGGTTATAGCAGTTATTTGAGTTTCAAGCAGAGTTTGAAATTTTTAAATTTTTATCTGGATCTTTTATCCTTCAAACAGTATGCCTTAGATAAATACCACAGGAAAAAACAAACTCAATAATTAGTGGTGTAGTGTTGACTCCTTTCCTTTCTTTTTCTTTCTTCTAATTTGCTGAATTTTCTACCTTTCCTTCAATGAAGTATGAGGCGAGGGATTTAAAACGTTGCTTAAGAAAAAAATTAAACTCTTCTCTCTTAAAATTGCAAGGAGCTTGTGTAGAAAAATTCATCATAGCGGGTGTGTTCGTAGCTGAGTAGGGAAGGCAAGGTCAGGAGAACAGGACACTTGCAGAGCAGTAATTAAAGGAAGAGAACCTGTGTTCACAGTCCTTCCTCTCTTTGTTACTTTGTAGCTGTGTGACTCTAGAAAGGTGCCTCACCCTATCCAAGCCTCAGATTTTATATCAGAAAAAAATGAAGCTAATAATACATTACTTACAGCCTCATTGTAAGGGATCACTTAAGAGAATTACGACAAGCACTTAGCACACTCACTGGTCTCAGGCAAATACACAAAATAAATAATAATAATAATTAATTGCCATAAGAGTCCTCCTCCAAAGCCAGATTTCCTACAGGAGGAAACTTCTGGAGGTGATGAAAATGTTTATGATCTTGATCTGGGTGATGGTTTCACAGGAGTGTGTTGAAACCCATCAAATTTTATACATTGAATTTGTGCAGTTTTTCAAAATATCACCTATAGCTCATAAAAATCAATAAAGCTGTCTAAAACAAGCTGGTCTGGCATGCATACGGATGGGGCACCAGTAACATCTCCCCCCATTAGAAAGTAAAAAATGCTACCTGATGTTTTCAAAGAATTTCTGATTAAACAGTAGAAACGCTATTAAAAAAAAAAAAAAAAAAAAAAAAAAAAAAAAGCGAACAAAAACCCAGAGCCTATAATCCTGGGTAGAAAGAGGACTCCAGCAATATAACAGAGGCAAACTTCTCTTCCAGTCCCACCAAGAATTTCCCACCAATAAACAGCCAGTCCAGTGACCAGGAACTATGAGAAGGACCTTCAAGAAGATGTGACTTAGTGAACATCCCATAATGAGTCGTCAGAATCGACAGATGTGATTGTCCTGCTGCTCCAAATAGACTGGCCAGGACCTAGCAGTCACAGGAGTTCACCTGCCCTTCCTGACAATTCGTGGAAAGCACACCGTCAGTGATGAAATGAGGCTGAATGGAGAAGCATCCCCGAAGACAGTTGGGGAGAGGTTCCCACAATGTGGTTATCAGCAGCAGATAACTGAGGCAGGATGAGGAGAATGGGGCAGCAGCTCGTGTTTCACAGCACCACCCAGATTTCCCCAGACTCCACACCTCTGACCCTATGTCCTAGAATCACAAGCTGGGAACACATGAACTAGGAACAGGGGGTTACACATTATCTCCAGCTCCCAGAGTTTCCTGCCAGACTTCCTAAGTGGCTGGGAACGTTTTTGCTGGCCCTTGAGGAGGTAGTAAGGCCAACCCCAAGTTCAACAGGCCTTTTGAAAACATAACTTCCTGGCTGAGGTGCTCAAGGTAGATCACCTATAATGGGGACGGAGAAACCTGTGCATGTCTCTGAGGCCAGCTTTCTGATCTTTTTGAATGTCCTGGGCTGCAGCTCAGCCTTCAGAAGGAGAAATGAAGCAAATGGTGACCTCTGGCTACTCTCTAACCCCAACAGACTAGCCTAGGAGAAGTTTTCACAATATAGATATTAGAAACTGATTATCTAAGCTTTGATCTGAAGAAAGAGCTGCAGACACATATCATAACATTCCCCTTGCATTCCCCAGTCTTCAATACTTGGCCCTAAGCCCTGGAGACCCAGGAGTCTGAGAACAGCAAAACAAGACATTTTTGCCTCATGCTGAATTCCCATCTCCTACAATTTCCTGTCACATCGGCAGCTGTTCTCTATGCCAGGGCGTCACAAGGGTCGCAGTCACATCTCTCAGATTGGGAAGGACTCTGGGGATCATCTAAGCTGTCCCCTGACCTCAAATCATGAGTGTCTCTCATGATTTGTGATACACACATGATTTGTGTATCACAAATCATGATACACTCATGATTTTGTGAATTTGACTTCCCTTACATGACTTTCAGACCCTTTCCAGGATGAAGCTTTCATAGAAAACAGGGTTTGGACATTCTGATGCAGAGTCAGATGGGAGGAGTCCCCCTCAAATTCTCCCCAGCCTCCCTCCTGTGTGCAGACTCTCTGATTTGCTCCTAATAGGGGCTTACGACAGCAGGTAAACAATCGCCATGTACCTATTCCAGAAACCACAAATTTCTGGTCAATGTCCCTGGAGTGGGCCAGACCACTGAGTAACAGACAAAATTTGCTTGCACCTCAGGACTTGGAACTTTATGAGAGCTAAGGAATGAAGGCGAGGATGAGTAAAAAGTGACACTGTGGCTTTGAGCCTGGGTGGCTGAGACTTGATTTCTGATAACATAAGCGAGTCAAGAAGCCGGAGAACGTTGAGGATGTGAGAATGACAAGAGAGCAGATTTGTGGGTTCCTGCCGCATGCAGTCATTTTAGAGGGCATTCAGATCTTCCTTCTGAATCCAGCAAGGATGAGTCTCGGTAGGTAAAAGACATGCGGTCTGAAGACCAGGTAGGGGAGATAGCTCTGCCATGAAAGCTACGATTTGTCACAGGAGGTAGCTGGAAGAATAGGTGGGGGTGACTACAAGGTAACGCTAAAAATGACTTGACATTTATACATAAAATAAAATAATAACCTTCTTCCACTTCTGGTATAATCTCCAAGGGCAAGGGAAATTGTCGGGAGATTATAGAAGAAGTAACGAAGCTCCCTCTCCCCAAGTCAGCCCTGAGTGCTCCACTAATCTTGGTATCTGAGAATAGTTCTCAAGCCTCCCACAAGCCTTCTATTATTTTTTAACAGAACAGCCTCAGTAGCATCAACTATTCCTCATACGTGATTGTTTCCAAAACCCACAACCCTCACTCGCCTTTGCACGCATTGTAGCTTGTCAGCGGGCCTCTGAAAATGTAGCATCTAGTTAGAGAAGTCTCTAAATGCATTGTGTTCTAAAAACGTAACAGACCTATTACCCACCTTGTGCTGGCCACATTTTCCCCTTAGCACCACCTAATGACACATTAGGTTCCGAGGAGCCAGGTGACAGTCCTGGTTGACTTGCCTTGTCTTTTTGTCACTTAATTTCAGTTTGTCTTTTTCAAACAAATTGCTTTTTTTAAAAAATCCTTATTTAGCGGTTTGGGTTGTTTGCTTTTATTTTGTTGTTGTCTAAAGGCAAAAATCCGCCCTTGTTAAATTACATTATATATAAATTTCAGATGCCTGTCAATATAACTTATTGAGACCACTTTGAATCTGGATTCTGATAGCTCGTTAACCAACCTTCCCAGCTTTGTATCATTCCCCAAATTAATCATCAGGTCACTTAGGAGTTCTCTCACATGTTTGATACAAATATTGAATTGGAGGGGAGGGAGAACCAAGATCACTGTGGCATATGACATCAGTTTCCTTGTCAAGTGGCTACTTCGGGATCGTATTGTTAATGTATGTTTCATTTATTTAGAAAATAAGCCATTGTATTGCATAAGTCATTGAAAACTTTATAAACTATTTTCAAAACGCCTGCTTAATGAACTTCACTGGGTTGAAGATGTATATAAATAGCTATTTAAATATAAGAAAAAATGTCTATGGTATTCAATTGGAATACAAAAATAATAAAGTATGCAACTCGAGGCTCCCATTTGGGTTCATTACTAATAACTTTCTAGCCCTCGATCAAAGATTAAGGCGAAAGGGAAAGTTGAGAATCCATAAAATGGATGTTGACAATGGGCTACGAGAGGTCACTACTCAAACTTCAGCAATGTGGCGACATTGTAATTACTTAATAACATTCTGGAATATTTTATGGTTGTATAGGCATGTGAGTCACTGTGAGACTTGACATAAATAAAGTAATAAAAAGAGTCAATTTAAAATACCATTTTTCTGATGTTTCCCATTGAGCATAAGCTAAGAAACTAGAGTAACTGAGTGGCATATTTTGGCATGATGATAAAGGAGGAAGAAGGAAACCATTGTGAATATGTTGATATTCACCTAATAAATGTTTTTAAGGGAATTAAATGAGTCTCATCCTGGATGGATTCCTGAAGGATATAAACATAATTCCTCAGGGAAACAATCTTCAGCCTAACCCACACCCTTATCTCTTCTAGTCTCCAAAGGGAAAAAAAAACCACCACCAGAACAACAACAAAAACACGGGTTTCTTTGCAATCACAAGATTTGACTTACTAAGACTGATGTGTATTCCAGCCCCTCTACGACCTTCCCAGGCCAGTGAGCTTATGGCAACGTCCTGTCACTGGCAGAGCATCAGGGACCGTGTGCCCTGAGAAGGTCAATGAGAAAGTTGAAAATAGGTACAGAAAGAGGGCATAGAGCTGGGTGGGGAACCCATTGCGGTCAATGGCTCTTCTCCTCCCTTCTGGGGTCCACCTGGCCTGAGTGTGGCAGCAATGCCTCAGAATTATTCTCAGAAACCTCGCACTAGGGTGACCAACCACCCCAATTTGCCAGGGACTGAGAGGTTGGCTAGGGACATGGGACTTTCCATACTAAAAGTGGGGAAGTCCCAGACACACGGGGATGAGTTGGTCACTCTACCTCATACACACCCTGGACAGTAGGGGCTCATCTAAGTCTCCAAATCCCTTCTCTTAATACACCCCAAAATCCCAACTATTATGGGGAAAACAGACCTGTGTGTCAAAGCACAAGGTGTTGAATTCAACCCCTTCCAGTGGTGTGTGGGGTTGGTGGTTTATTACGGTCTAGTATCCAAGGAGCCATATAACACAGTGGGTGGGAACATAGACTCTGGCCTCAGACTGCCTGAATCCAAATGCCATGTGACCTGAAGAATTTACCTTCACCTCTCTGTTGTTTCATCTTCTTATTTATAAAATAGGAATGAGAGTAGGACCTACCTCATACGTGTGTTGTGAGAATTAAATGAGTTATAATAGAAAGGGCTTAGTGCAGGACTGGCCGTGTAGTATATAACATCTGCTCTCATTTCTATTTTTGGCAATCCAGCAGATCTTGATATTTGATCTTTGCTTGAAACACCCTCTATAGGATCATTCTTTATCAGCTCCAAGTGTTGTGCTAGCTGTTAGGAATACACGGATGACTAAGACTAAGTTCCAGCTCTGATGCAATCCACAGACTGGTAAACAAGACAGAGAAACCAGCGACTGCACTATAGTGAAGCAAGAGGGATATTTTAAGAGTTGTCATAAATGCTATGGGATGCCTTAGGAGGTGAGAACTGTCTTCAGAGTTAAGAAAGTGATATCTAGATTGAGATCTGAAAAAGGAGGAATCGGCCAAAGATGGGGAGGTGAGTGGTAGGAACATTTCAGGCAGAGGGAACAGATAGCATATTCAATTGCTGTAAAGTTTGGGAAATTTGCTGCTAAAATCTTAAATTCCATGCCCTGTGAGTTCCACTGATAGACCTAAGGTTGTGGCGGAAACTAAGACTTGTGTCTCATTCTCCCCACTTCCCTTTTAGGAATAAGACACTGATCCCCTCTGGGCTTTAGCTGAGCACATGACCCCTTAGATATTTTTGAACCTCAGTGTGGCCTTGTGACTAAGTTTTGGCCAATGTGTCGACTTCCAGAATACCTTTTTTAAAAAGGAATTTGCTTGCCCTCTACTTCCTCTCCTTCCACTTCCTGTGGGCTGGAATAGGTAGATGTGGAGTGAGCCTGTTTCAACCATGCAGATGAATACACTGTCCTAGGAGATGAAATAACAACATGAAGTAAGGAATCTGGCTCTTCAAATGACCTGGTAGAGAACAGACCCTTGCACAGTTGCACCGTTGCTTCTGGCCTTGTTCAATAAAGTGAAACAAACAAATCCTTCTCCCTTTTTTAAGCTACAACATTTTGGGGTCTTCTGTTATAGCAGCTTATCATATACTCTAACTAAGAAAAAGAGAGAGAGAGAAGAGGGATCGTGTTGGAACGGGGAAAGTGTGTGGGAAAATAGAAAAGAGAAAGAAAGATGTGTGAAAGCTGTGGAAGAAGAATTGGACTGAGAAGAAAACAAAAAAGCTGCTTAAGCTTTTTAAATGACTGAGGGTATGATTCCAAATAATCATATCTGGTGATGAGGAATGGTGACCTGAATCAATCAGTCAAGGTCACAGGGGGAAAAAATGAGGCATGTTAGTGAGCTGGCCCTGGGGCTGGTCTCTCTACCTTCTCTGGCAGTGCTGCCTCTACTTCTCCAATGATGAAAAACAACTTAATGATGAGAATTAACTTCGGTGGATACTTACTATATGCTGAGTGCTTTGCATTGCATCCCCCCATGTAATCCTATAATGACCCTAAGGGTAGGTATAATTATCATCCTCATTTTGGATTTTAGGACTAAGAAGTTCAACAATTTATCCAACGCTCACACAGGTAGCAAGTGACTAACCAAGATAGGATTCAAATCCAATCAGCTGTCTCCATAGTCTGTTTGTTTCACTGCTACACTACATTTCATAGTAGGCTGGAGTCTTAGGGGAAGCCCCAAAGAATACTAAGAATACATAAGAACACTGAGAATACAAAAGAAAGTGCAAGTTTAATCACAGTAGCGTAAATGCTCAGCCCCCTTAAAAAGAACAGAAGAGAAATAAGCTTTGTACCAGGGGACCCTCTCTACCACCCACAGCTGATGGCCTCAGAAGGGGCACCTTGCCCGTGATCCAGTGAATATGCCATGGCTGGCACAAAAATATGACCAATTAGAGTTTTTCCCTTACAAATTTGGACTTGAAACCATCAAGAGAATATGCAGTTATCTGTAGGAGCTGAAGCTAACATGTCTTAATATTGAGAAGGAGGCTAGAGAAGGCATGATTACGTTTGAAGTTGAGGGAGCAGAAAGTATGAGAAAGGAGAGAAAAGAATGGAGATGGTAAGGTGTCATGGGAAAGAGAATATGTAGTCCTTGAAAGTGAGCCAGAGAGAACTGCACAGGTTAAGTTCAGGCCACTTGTATCCTCAAAATAAAGCTGTCTTTTCAGAGCTATCCTGAGCAAATCTTTATTCTATGCAACCATAAGAGCTGAAATCGAAAAAAAGAGAGAGTAAGATTATTTACCGAAGACAATGCTTCTCAAAGTGTGTTCTAGGAACCCCCAACGGAACTCTAAGACCTTTTCATGGTGTCTTTGAGTTCAAAACCATTTTAAGAAGAAGAGGAGAAGGAGAAAGAAGAGGGGGGGAAGAAGAGGAAGAGGTAGGAGAAGGAGAAGTAAGGAAAGAAGAGGAAAAGGGGGAAGAAGGGAAGGAAGGAGGCATCATTTTCCCTTTTCACTCTCATTCTCTCACATCTGTAATCAAAAGATCATTGATAGAGTTTGAAATTTCAATTGCAACCAGTCTTTAAGAATCAAACACCTGTCAAATTTTGTTATATTATTAAAGAAGAATATCCATAATTTCCTGAAAGGCTATTAAATTACATCTCCATTTTCCAACTAAATGCATCTGCGATGAGCTAGATTTTCAACTAAAAGGATACATCACAACAGATTGGATGGAGAAGTAGTTATAAGAATCCAGCTATTTACTAAAAAGCCAAATATTAAAGACGTTTGCAAAAACGTAAAACAATAACACCCTTCTCGCTAATTATTTGTTTTGGAAAATACAGCTATTTTCATTTAAAATGGTGTTCTTTATGCTATCAAAAAATAGTTTTTTATTATCTTGAAATGAACTAGCAAACAAATATTTTTAAATGTTCTCAGTTTTAATATCCAATGAGATAAATATGATGGAAATAGCCCACATGACCAAAAGCCCTTTGAGGTCCTCAGTAATATTTTTAAGAGTGTCTAGGGGTCCTGAAACTTAAAAATTTGAAAGTCACTGCTCTCGTGTTTTTAATCCACCTTCTTCATTTTGCTTTTTATCCAGCCTGCTTCACACACCGTCCACAAACCCCTGAGTCACTGCTTTTCCACCCTTTCCACCCACGGCACTCTCAGGTCCCATTAAGGAAGATGGGAAGCTGAGGCTAGTGTGCATGGCACTCTGCCAGGCCTCTGGGCACCACCTAACCTGCTGGCAGTGTTTTTAATTCACCCTTTAATTACAGCCTTAAGTTGTAGCTCTCCAGCTGATCTCATTTAGCAGGAGCCAGTAGTTGACAAATTCAAATGAACTCATCTCATAATTAAGATTCAAGGAGATTGCCTCATATTGAAATATTCTCCCTCCTGTTCAATTGTTCATTTTGCTCCAAAGACATACTGATTTCACTTGGCACCTTCTTTGGGGACGATGTAGCCTTGACTGAGTCTTGATTGGCCAGGCTTCCTTTACTTATGAGGATCGCTCTTGGGGTCATTGTGGAAACTAAGTGCTTAGAATCAGAAAGTGGTCACTAAGCAGGCCGTGCTAAGAAACGCTGATTGTTATCAAAAACTCTCCACTGCCTTGTGACTGACTTACTGTCCTCATACCCATTTTATAGATGAGAAGACAGGTGTTAAGCAACTCCTCCAAGGTCACCCAAGGAGTCAAGCCAGGCTTGGAACCCAGACATTCTGGCTTTAGAGCCCATGCCCTTAACCACTATACTTATAACTTTTATTGGCTAGGAACTTATGAAAGTTTCAGGAAAGAAAGACTTCTTCAAAATTTTATTTTGACCCTGTGGTCTCTAATATGGGAGAAATGCTCTTTTTCCATTTAAATTCCTTTGTATGGTTCTTCAGAAGCAACTGGAAATAAATTTTCAGTTACTTCATCCAGTCCTTATCAATATTATTATTTTTTTTAAAAAAAAAAAGGAGTAATGAGTCGACAATTACCAAACATTATGGAAGATTATCTGGGTACTTTGCCCCCAAATCTCTTCTCTCAAAAGGTGAAATTTTTTGTACACCGAAACTGAAACTGAAACTGTAATGCTATTAACCAATGTTACCTCAAAAAATTTAATTTAAAAAAAAAGTGAAATTTCCCTGCATGTAAAATTGCTCTTTCTTTCTTTCTCTTTCTGTCTCTCTTTTAGTTTTAATTTTCTTTCTTTTCTTTTCTTTTCTTTTCTTTTTTATAACCCTGGTTACCCAGATCACGATGAACTCCCTTACTTGGGGTTCTGAATTGTGAACCCTACAGCTTGCAAAATAAGCGGGATTAATTTGGCTGACTTCACACATGTTAATGGCGAGACCAGGACTCAGGTTAGATCCTACAGGGCTCTTTCCACCTGTGTGTGAATTCAGGTGATGCTCAGAAAAACTGTGCCACCAAATGTTACAAGCAAAAGTAAAAAGCCTGGCAGGGGAGAGGCTGTCCATATTCATGTTGGTGATGCAAACTTCTGTTATGATTAATTCATAATAACCATAGTGATACTTTTATTGTATTATACCAGCACCTTTGTTCTGAGGATCTTAACACATGTCACAATTCACACCTGTCTTCTACATACCCACCCGATAAGGAACAATTCTCAATTGACTAAATGGGGTACTAAGGATTAACTATAGAGCTAAGGTCAAAAAGAGTAAGTTGAGGGAAACAGAGGGTTCTGTGGTGTCAGAGTTGGATCAATAACAAATAGACTGTTGAATGAGTAAACATTGGAGTTCAAAATCAATTATGCACCAGGGCAGAGTTCAAAGTTTATCAGTGGATATAACAAGAGAGTGTGAGAGAGAACCTGAGTCCTCAAACTAGCATACTCTTTAGGAACAGATACCAATTTTATTTTAGTTCCAGGGGAAACAGGCCCTGAGTTACAATGGATAGGAGAAGGAACCAGCCCTTAGGTTTCTTTTAATGTGTACAGTTAACAAGAAAAAGAAATAAAAACAGAAGTAACATCAAAAGAGAGGTGAGGGAAGGAATTAGCAGTCTCATCACACACAAGAGAAGTTGGGAAAACGTAGCTTTTAGGGGTTTTGCAGCAATTGAACTTGTATGTGTTGAAAAGAAGAAAAAAGGAAAGTTAGCACATTGCTAGAGGTTTCATAGACAACTAGGGGTGAGCAAAGCCAGCGTGCTCTGTTAACTCAAGTCTGAAGATACGTAGTTCTGAGGCCTTCCAAAATGCTTGCCTCAGACCCAGTAACTGGACTGTCTTTTGAAAAGGCACACAACTATAAATAGAAGTCATTTGCAATCATAGAAGACAATGCTTTGACTTGCCACAAACTGAGCTTCTCCTGTGGAGAAAAGGATCAAGAGAGGCACAGGACCAGCATGCAAAGGGACCTCGGTGGGGAACCCTCTGCTGAGAGACTGGGGGAGTGACATCCACAGAGTGGCAGCTGGCCAGGAAGGTTTAGCAAATTTGATGGAAACCAGGCCACACCTGACAAGGGCAGTCGCGACTGTACCCCGGGTATGATGTGCCCCCAGGCCCGGAAAAAACCTTGGGATCTTGGAGAAATGATATTGTTTCATTCAAGTTTGCATTTATCAGATTAGGCAAAACACAGGGCAAAATCTGATGCAAAAATGCAGAAAGCGGAGATCTTGGCCTAGGAGACAAAGATAGCCACTCTCTAGAATTGCTGTTGGGACCGACAGGTGAGAGGAAATGCTTCCCCGCGGTCATTTCTGTGTCCTCCTTTCCAAGGCTCCCGGTGAGGATGGGCAGGTTTCTCTGTGTGGGTGACAAATATTTTGAAGCACATTGGAGATATTTCTCTACAGAATATGGAAAGCATCCTGCCCCTCCCTGCCCCTCTCCAATAGGGTAAACAAAGGCTACAGAACTCCTTGCACTATAGAAAGTATCCCTTCCTTTCACCGTGATGATAATTCTGTGAGCACAGCAGGAATGTTTATGGAGGGCAGTCACAGGACAGAAAGCACAGCTGTCTCCTGGGATTGTCATCTCGGCTTCACCAGACCTGCAATAGCTAAAAAGAAACGGAGCGAAAAGAGAACGTAAAAAGGACATTTCAAGGGAAGGAAATGTTGGCAGCCCACTGCTCACCCATCTCTTGGCTTAGAGGCTGGGGCATATCCGGCTTCATTCTTTTTTCAGTGTTAATGACACCAGATATTAAGAAGCAACTGTGTAGCCACAGACATAAGGCCACCCCGATGACACGAGGCATTCCTCTGTGTGCCACCAGAGGCAGCAAAAGTGTTCAGAGATGACATTTTCTTCTCGTTATTTGTGTTGAATAGATACGGGGCCAAGGGTACACCCTGCTCCCTGCAGGGCCGAGCACTTGGCAGGTGGTGATCAAAGCCAACGCAGGCAGCCAAAGCCCTGCTTTGTGGGTCGGGAACGCGCCAGGGTTCTGTTCCGTGAGCCCCACCAATATGTAAACATAGGTCAGGGTGAGTCAAAGCAGCATCGGGGATAATCTTTTTTTACAACTAAGTTACTGATTTTTTGCTTTCACACTACAAAAAGAAGCAGTGTGATTTGCAACAGGCCAAACAGCATTGAAATGTATACCTATAAAACCCCAACTGTCCTCCCCTCCCCGCTTCCCTGCCCTCCAGTAAACTGTTATTCACACTTTGGTGCATTCTCCACCTACCATGCTTCAGTATAACCACGCAAGTATACACATGTGGGTGACGTGGAGATTTTAAAAGTTGACCCCATATCCAATCCATCAAGAAATCCTATTCGCAGTACTTTCACAACACATCCAGAATCTGACTGCTTGCCCGTTCCTGGGTCACCCAGGTCTGAGCAGCGTCATCTCTAGCCTGGATTCTGGCAGTACCTTCTTAAGTGGGCTTCCTGTGCCCTTCAGGGTTTTTCTAAAACAAAAGATGCACGTCCCTTCTCTATCTAAACCGTCTAAACACTCCCCTTTGCCTCAAAAAGTCCTTACCCCACCCCCCAAGCCCTGTCCCATTGCCTCATCTGAGCTCCCCACCGCCGACCTCTTTGCCAGTGTGTTCCAGTCTGAGCCCCAGCCCCCTGCCCATGTTTCTCAAACACACCAGCCACTCTGCCCCCAACCAAGGGCCTTGGCTAACAGCCCGCCTCCTCTGTTTGGGGTGCCTTGCACAGATGTCACCACGACGCTGTCCATTTCCTCCAACCCTTTGGTCAAGTATCACTTTCTCGGTGTGGCCCACCCTGCAAACCATACTTTAAAATTAAAATGCTAAGCCCCCCTCTAGCATCCCCTGACCTCCACTTTATTTTGCTCACAGTAGTTGTCACCGTCTGGCATAGTATGTAATTTTCCTAATTTACAGTGTTTAGTCGTTACTGTTTCTCCCTCATCTAGAATGTCCCCAGAGGTTTTCATCTGTCTACTCAGTTTTCCAAAGGCCTAGATCAGTGCCCGGAATACAGTTCAGGCACAATAAATATTGGGAGATCTAAAAAAAAAATTATTTTTGCATTGTTGAAAATTTAATTGTTGAAAATTAATGCATGATACTCCATAGGGGTGCGTTCTATAATTTATTCACTCTTGATGGGGAACTAAACAACAACAACCAAAAAGGATCTTGACAAAGAAATACATGTGGAGAAGAATGAGGAAATTGTAGAAGGCAGGACCCAATGCCTCAACTCTGTCATGTATTAAGACTGGACATTTTAAAACAAAATAACAGCATGTTCTCAGTGAGAGGTGCCTGGTACCAGTGACCTCACCAGTACTACTGGAACACTGGATACAAATAATAATAACAGAGTAAAAGTGCAAAGTATCTAAAAATAATTTCGTCACACCTCATGATTTAGGAAAAGTTATTCTTCACTCTTTGCTCTTCTTTGAGCAATCTTTCTAAAAAATGGGGAGAGTTATCAATGTTCAACTCTGTCTGCTTAGTGCAGATGTGAGAAGTAAAACAGCCCAGAATATTAAGACAGATGAACGTGAGAAATACAAAAAAAGTCCATGTAAGATCAAGCCCCTCCACCTTCTACTGTGTCAATTCTGCCAGCCACACACCTTTGCTGTAATTCATTTTGTTTGCCCCTTTTACAGCGCCGCCCATCCCCCATCCTCTTGCTCTCAAGTTGTTAGAGAAACAATAAAGGGCACCGGATATGGCTAGAATGAGGAGGGGATTAGAATACCCACGTTGCTGGGTGAAGTTTACAGGAGGGGAGGATGCATGCTTCAGGAATTATTGTGATTGCTGTCATGTCTCTAAATGGTCTACAATCAAGATCCTTAAAAGACAACTGAGTCTGAGTCTGGCTTGTGGGGGAAGAGAGGGGTGGGAGGTGGAGAGACTCCTACGGGCATTCAACTGAAATACATGAAATTCAACTCAACTGTTAAACACCTAGCTGGTATTTGAAAGCTTTGCCATCCAAACATGTTTCTCTTTCTCCTGGTTCTCCCCTTTGCTTCAGAAAAATCAAAGATTCCTTCCATCTCTACAAGAGCATTGCACGGTTACCACCGTTTTGGCCCTACCGAGTCAGTCAGATTGGTAGCTATCTCCTCTCTTTCACCCACTGGCTCAAATATGTTCAGATCCAGGCTCTGCCTCCTTCCGAGTGCTGTGGTCCAGAGGTGAGGGTGGGAATCGAGCACAACCATGGCAGGGGATTGGATCTGGCTGTTGCCATGGCAATTTGCTGTTGAGTGAAATCCCAGTGTAAATGGATGGCTAAGTGGCACCCATGTGTAATAAATTTTACTTTCATTTGTGCATTCATTCGATTCATCCAATAAATATTTACCAAGCCTTATGGCTTTGGTAACATTTAAATAACACTTCAAAAATGAATTCACTTCTGAAACACAGAACAAAAAGAAAGCACTGGGAGAGGGACAGCGAAGGGAAGATGACACTGGTTTTCAGATCTCTGGGAAAACTGCTAGAACCAAGATCAGTTCATGGAAACCTCAAAAAAGTGCATGGCGTGTGACCCCACTGTCATGCCCACTCTCCACTTTAGTGTCAACAGCACGCACACCGAAGCCCCACCCCACCCCCACGCGTCTTCATGTCCTCGACTTTTCTGAAAGTGGCAAGACTATGAAATCAGATTCCTTCACCCCCATCTCTTCTTGGGTGTGCTTTCACTCCCTCCCCTTTTCTCCTTCAGGGTCAGACAATCTGCTTTCAGGAAATGACTCATACTAAGGTATACGGTACCAATCCAGACACCCCTGAGGAGATCATGCAGTTTAACAAGAGATAAGCAGCCTTTATCCAAATAAGTGGTGTTGGACCTCAGAGTGCAGGGTGCTTGGCAGAGTAGGCGGTGAATATTGCGAGAATGATACCCACCTCATTAGGATGTGGCATCTACTCTCCCTTCTTTCCCTATTTATTTTGAGTTTTCCTCTCCAATGTAAGCTCTTTGAGGGCAGCTTTGTCCATCTTGTTTGCCTCTACAGCCGGTGCCCAGACCAGGGCCTGGCCTAGAGTGCATGCTCAATAACACTTGTTAACCGAGGGTTTAGGGAATGATGTCTGTTTCTAGTGCCCTGAAGCACAGATCTGAAAAACTGAGGAGAAGGAGGAGGCAGCAAGAAAGCCTGGAATTTAAAAAATAACTATAATTTTTTCACATGAACTACATGTTCATTGTTGGAAAAAAAGATTTAAACAGATAAGCAAAAATAAGAAAACTGAAAACAGTCATAACTCTCTCCCCCATGTATATATATATATATGCACTTCAACAAAATAAATCATTCTTTCCTTAATATTTTCTAACTTGTTTTTTAAAAACACAATGAATCACAAACATCTTACCATGTAATAACATATTTTATAAAATTTTCAATGACTGTCTAATAGACATTGGCAGTATTTACTGAGTGCACTCTTTATGTCCGGGTACTCACATTACTGTATTTAATCCTCCCGCAAACACTATTATTTACAGAGGAAGAAACTGACTTTGAAGATACTGAGTAACTAGCCCAGGATTAATATTAGTCACATCTCTAATGTTTTTGATACATATTGCCACATTGCCTTCTGGAAAGACATGTTGAAATGCTTCAGGAAATAACTGGGAACCTGCTGCTTCTGGTACAGGGGAGATTACACAGTCTCCTCTAGTGAACTCTTCCCATATTTTATTGACCTGTCAATATTGGGTTTTTCCCCTACGTTTATCCAAAACTTTATGATAGTTCAATCACCTTGTACTACCTGGCACTGATGTACCTTTTGATGCAGCCTCTGACCTGAAGAGCACACCTGAGAAGCAGTACTCACATCGTCCTGGGCTCACAGGCCTAAAATGTAGGTGGGGAACCTGATTTCGTCTCCTTTCCTGGAGTAGGGTCCTTAGGCGCATCATCAACTTACCCAAGCCTTTGTTCCCATGTAAAGATGGCAAGAATTATATCAACCAGACTCATTTCCCCAGGTTGTGATGACGGAATAAGAAAACGAACTTGAAAGAGCTTTGCTTGCTGAAAAGAACCATGGGCGTGCAGGTATCGTGTTCATTATCAACAGCCTCGTCTTTATCACGACCCTTACGTCTATCACCTTGCTCTTTATTCAGGCCTTTGCCCAAATAAAATATCAGTGCTTTTAACAAGCAAAAGGAACCAGAGAGAACGAAAATAAAAGATAGGAGGAAAACAAAGATAGAAGAAAACAGCCATCAGAAAGGAATGAACTGTAGTATTGGGGGAGACTTGAGAGAACAAACACCGTGTGAGGAGCAATCGACTGAAATTCAGAACAAGCTGCATGAAACTGCATCATACATACCAGTGCCGGTATTCAGAGTGTGGCGCATTGAAGAAAAGTACTCACAGGGAAACCTAACCAGACCTGTAAACCCCTACGAGCTTCACTCATAACTCACTTTACATTTCGTCTTCCTAATCTTTAAAGTAGAAGGAGTTAAATGATATCTTTGGACCCTTCTAGTCTTGAATTCTATAATTATCAGAAGTATTATATCAAATTCCTTTGTCCCCTGGACTTGGAATATTTGTCGTCCTCTTTCCAAGACCCGGGCTTTAAGAACTCTGACATCTCACCATGCAGGGGAAAAAAGAGTAGATTTATAGCACCTGATATCTGTTATTCACTATGGGCCCCAAATGCATTTTGTCTGTCTGGCCACCACAACACAGCCCCAAGTGAAGGTTTTTACAAGAGATCCCATTTGTATCACCAGCAAGTTCTAACGGGCTTGGGAAAATCTACCGTACAGAGAAGTTTAATTTTTAAATTTAATTTCTGCTTGCTAATTAGTGATTTCCAAATGACAGAAAAGGAAATTAATTTAATACAAGCCTTGAAACAAAGCAGAAGATTAAAGTTAGCTTCACAGTCAGGAAGAATTTTGAAGATAACACAAAGAGAAAAGAAAAATGGATAATTGATATTATGCACGACATGTCAGAAAAAAACTTGAATGATTTCTAAATGGAAATATTCTCTCTCACAATTCCTTAAAGATGCACTTTCACCCCCTTAAAAATGGATATGAGACTAATAGCTTTCCTTCCTCTTATTTAAATAAGACACCTGAATGTCACTGCAAAATTATTCTAACATTACTTGGCTTTTAAAGGACAAAAAGGGATATTTCTATGAATGGTTTGAGACTGTAAAAATGCTAATGACTCTGCCTAATTTACAAAGCTGTTGGTGAAGGGAGGTGGGGGGAGCTGAGCTCCAGGATGGGCCAAGAGGTAGAATCACCAATTTTTCTAGAACGTGGGAGCTAAAAGAGCTGTTTGAAGCAGATATCTCAGATTCTTTGCATGGAAAACTGGGACCTACTCTTTTGAAGTCCATCATGTTTGATTGACTTTGCCTTAAATCATTTAGATATGAAGTTGGGCAGTGACTCTGGTGAGGAAATCCAATTTGTGGAACCAAATAGAGGAGGGGGGGAATTAACTGTTAGGCAGCTACGTGTCTTGGAGGTGGTATTTTGGAAAGGTATTTATTGGAAGTGATGGGGATGCAATTAAAGTTAATGAAGTGGATCGTCTTGGTTACAGCAGCTGATCTAGGTTTTACAGAGTTACCCTGAAGATGTCTGTTGTGGGAAAATACCCAGGAATTGACTGAACCCAGCCAGTTATTGGAGGCATGTGGAGGAAAAGGCAAGACTGGCTCTAAATCTCTTGTGGGAACACTCTGGAAAGGGGTAGTAGGGTGCTGGGATCAGGCCAGCTACATGACTTCATGTTGCAGGCACTTAGAGCAATGTGAGTTGTAGGTAGGAAGAACTGAGTGGTGCTGTTACCAGAGAACAGACCCTTCTCGGTGTGCTGTCCAGGTTCTTGGTGTCTCGAGCAAAGCATTGAATGAGACCCAGAAATACAGTGTTGAAAGAGCAGTTTATTAGAAGCAAAAGTGCACTCCAAAGAGATAGGAGCAGGCCCAAGCAACAGCGTGGCTCAAAAGGCGCCAACTGGCGAGGACTTTTTTTTTTCATTTTCTCTAGAATGGGCTAGTCCTCCCTAGGTGTGGGGTCACTTGATTGGCACCTGTGATTGGCAAGAGGCTATTCCCTCATCTTTTTAGACGACGCATGTTCCCTCCCAGAATTCAGTCTGTTACAATGATATTAATGAACTTCCGGGCATATGTATGATATTATAATGATGGTATAATGAGGCTAAGGTGAGATGAAGGTCATTGTAGGTCTTACTGCGCAGGTGGGAGTGATCAGCCTAATCTAGTGAGGTATTTTGTATCCTTTCGCTTCCTCATAGTGGTTGATGGTTATAGTGGATAAGGGAGAGGTCTGGGTGGAAAGGGGAGGTCTTCTGGGCAGTTGCTCTTCATATGCCGTGTTGGACGTGCAGGAATGTTACCTGACGTGTTTGGGCATATCAGATACCCAATTCCTGTCTCTAACTGCCTGCTTTATGTCCCCCTTGAGAGACGTGATCCCCATAAATCTTTATGGGACGTTGCGGGGCAGGAGGTCTCTTCTGTATCTGCTTCCTGCTGAATGTGGCCGTTGTCCCTACCTATCAGGGATTTATGGGCTGTCACCCTATTTGATCTTAGATGAGGGGAAGGGGGTCTCGGGATCCACCCAGAAAGCCATTGTGGGGACAGCACCCCAGAGAGCAGTTTCCAGGCTCTTGGCCTCACGTAGAAATGTGCTGGCTCAGGTAGTAAATGGCCATCAGCTGTGATTGGATGGCCATCAGCTGTGGCTAGTTGGCCGTCAGCTGTAACCAGTGAGCCACTGGCCACTAATATAACTTCTGTGGCTACACTAGCAGCAAATGGGGGCTAGCAAGAAGATGGTGGCTGAGCTAGCAAGAGCGGATTGCAGAGAGGCAGATGCCGCCAGCGAGAGTATAGTGGTATGACTCCCCCATATATGGCTCCCTGGGTGTTCCTTTTTGGCCTCACTGTGTCCTGCATTCTTATGTGGGGAGCGGGAGCTGAGACTCTGCAGGCCGCCCCGCAGGACACATGGCACAGCGAGCAGGGTCCCCCTGTATGACAGCGATGTTGAGCTCTTTGGACAGGATGTACTGGAAGTCTTGCTGGGGCATCATTTGTATCCCATCAGCCCCTAGATGAGGAGAGATAGATTTTGGTTAAACAGAGTTAACAGTATTGGCCCAAGAAGCAGGACCCAAAGCCACTGATGCAAGGTAGCTGTATGATGGAAATTCTGTTTGGCTTCATGGAGCCTATGGCCTTTTCCTCTGGTTTAACTTGTCGTGAGCGGCGGCCTGCGGGGTCTCTGGTCCCGCTCCCCACATAAGAATGCAGGATGTGGCTAGGCCAAAAAGGAACACCCACGGAGCCATAGGTAGGGGAGTCATACCACTATAGTCTCACTGGAGGCTGGATTCACACGACGTGCGACCTGCTGTCCGCTTTCTGCCAACCGACCAACTCTCTACTCGACTTCCCTCCCTAACGCAGCCGCGGCAGTTATATTAGTGGCCAATGGCTCAAGGGCTACAGCTGATGGCCATCTACTACCTGAGCCAGCACTTTTCCACGTGAGGCCAAGAGCCTGGAAACTGTTCTCCTGGCTCTGTCCCCACACTGGTCATTCAGATGGTCATTCAGGTGGCATTGTTCACCCAGGAGCTGGGCCCAGAACATCCTGGAACAGGTGGTAGGCAACTTCTATGAGTCAGGCTAGAAACAGTCTTCTGTTTAAGATTCAAAAGCTGATCTGAAAGGTGATGAAGATCCGGAACTAGGGAGCTAAGAAACTAGGGAAAAGGAGACTTAAAATTCCTATAGTGGGGGAGTGTGTGGGGCCTCTCTCGTGTCAGTACTGAGAAGGGGAAGGGAGTACCAAGGGGAAAGGAGCAAAGGGGAGAAGAACAGTAAATGCAGCATCCATCGTGACAGTCCTGCTGTGGGCAGGATTGAGCACAGTGGTGCCTGTCAGCCTCGCCAACCAGGGGAGTGTACACACCTGTGGATAAAAGAGCTTCCCTTTCAGACTGGTCTGAAATCCCCACATATTTCTATAACAGACCCTGTGGAAAAGCAAACTGCTCTTGGGAATGTTGGAATAAATTACCCCTCATTTATGTCTTGGGAGGCGGCTAGTTGGAAGATGAGGGTGCACAACACAGGAAAACAAAACTGAGAACAGGGAGGAGATCTCCAAAAGAGGGTTCCCAGTTGGGAACCAGACTTGCACATGACCAACCACCGTATCTCTAGCAAAGTAGACGGGTATAGCAGAAAGAGCCCTCCAAAAGAATGATAAACCTTCTCTGAGCTCTATTTCCATGTAGTCATTTCCCTCAGAACATCTATCAGTTCCATTTCTTTTTCCTAATGAAATCTCACCTGGGCCATCCTTCATCCTCTTCCGCTGAGAACTATTTGCTATACTGTGCTCTGGGGACTTGCCCTCCCATCTCTATATTTCTGATCCCATGTTTTCCTCTTTCTTTGTCTAATTGCTTAATTTTGAGATGCACATCCTACAGAATCATTTGAGAAATACTTTACAAGGAATAAATTTTTTGAGACATTGCCAGTCTTATTGTGAAATACTTGTGTATCCTTATTCTACTCTTATCCCTGTTCTGTTACTTTGCCTGGATATAGAATTCAGCTCCTCCTCCACAAAAATAATAATGATACTAATAATTTCCTTAGAATTGTGAATTTGCTTCTTCATTGTCTTTTTTGCTTCCCATTTTCATATTGAGAAGACAAATACCTTTTTTTTTTCTTGTTCTCCTGGAAACGATCTGTTTTTTTCTCCTGGAAACTTCTAGGATTTTTCTCTTCATGCCCAGTGTATGGATAGTTCATGATGAAGCACATTGGTATGAGTCTTTTCTACTTTCATTGTACTGGATCCTGGATGAGTTCTTTCTATCAAAAAACTCAAATTATTCTCTTGCGAGATGTTACTTCTATTATTTTAATACCCTTTTCCCTCCTCTCAGTGCTTTGTTTGTTTGTTTGTTTGTTTGTTTCTATTTATGGAATTCTTATTATCCACTATAGTGATCCTCCAAGTTTTCTATTTTTAATCTCTACTTTTTAAGTTGGTTTTGTCTCTTTTTGTATTACTTTTAGTTTTTTTAAAGAGTTTTATTAAAAATATAGCTAACATACAATATTATATTAGTTTCAGGGGTACACCATAGTTATTCAACATTTATATACCTAAACAAATTATCACCATGATAAGTCCGGCAACCATCTGACACTGTACCAAGCTATCACAATATTATTGGCTGGGGCTGCCCCGGTGGCTCAGGCAGTTGGAGCTCCATGCTCCAGTTCTGCCGGTTCAATTCCCACATGGGCCAGTGGGCTCTCAACCACAAGGTTGCCGGTTCAACTCCTCGAGTCCTGCAAGGGATGATGGGCTGCACCCCCTGCAACTAGGAATGGTAACTGGACCTGGAGCTGAGCTGCACCCTCCACAACTAAGAATGAAAGGACAACAACTTGACTTGGAAAAAAGTCCTGAAAGTACACCCTGTTCCCCAATAAAGTCCTGTTCTCCTTTCCCAATAAAAAAAAAAATCAAACTTGAAAAAGAAAAACAATATTATTGGCTATATGTCCCATGCTGTATGAGTACATCACATCCCCATGACTTATTTGTTTTATACCTGGAAATTTGGACCTCTTATTCTCCTTTCCTCCCTTTTTAAATGTATCAATTAGTTAACATTCAACATTATTTTATATTAATTTCAGGTGTACAGCACAGTGATTAGACATTCATATAATTTAAGAAGTGATCCCCCTAAACAGTCTAGTACCCACCTAGTTATAATATAGTTATTACTATATTATTGATTATATTCCCTATGCTTTACATCCCCATGACTATTTTGTAACTACCAATTTGTACTTTTTAATCGCCTCACCTTTTACACCCTGCCCCCCAACAACCTCCTCCTATCATCCCAACAAATCTAGCACCCATCTGACACCATACATGGTTATTACAATATCCCTTATGCTATACCCTATATCCCCATAACTACTTTGTAACAATTTGTACTTCTTAATCTCTTCCTCTTCTTTCACTCATACCTCCAACACCCCTCCCATCTGGCAGCCATCAAAATGTTTTCTGTATCTAAGAGTTTGTTTCTGTTTTGTTTGTTAATTTTATTCTTAGTGTCCACATAGTGTGTTTGCCCAAAGATAAGACCAGGTCTTATATTTTTGCTCCAAAAGACGTATTAGGGCTTATGTTCAGGGGATGTCATCCTGAAAATCATGCTAGGGCTTATTTTCTGGTTATGTCTTATTTTCGGGGAAACATGGTATAAGCAAAATCACATTGCATCTGTCTCTCTCTGACTGACATACTCCACTCAGCACAACATGTTCCAGGTCCATCCATGCTGCTGCAGTTGGCAACAATCCCTTCTCTTCCATAGCCACGCAAGTTTCCATTGTACATATGTACCATCTCCTCTTTATCCATTCTTCCATTGATGGACTCCCAGGCTGCCTCCATATCTTGGCCATTTTAAACAATGCTGCAATGACCATATGGATGCACGTGTCCCCTCAAAATAGCGTATTGCGTTTTTTCTGATAAATACCCTGAAGTGGGATTACTGGGTCTTTTGTTGTTTCTTCTTATAGCCTTTGTTTTAAAGTCCATTTTGTCTGGTATAATTATTGCTAAACTAGCTTTTTTTTCATTTCCATTTTCATGAAATATCTTTTTCCATCCCTTTACTCTTTGTCTGTGTGTTTCTTCAAACTGAAGTGAGTCTCTTGTAGGCAGCAGATGTAAGGGTTTTGTTTTCTTATCAATTCAGCCCTCCTATGTCTTTTGATTGGAGTATTTAATCCATTTACATTGAAAGTAATTATTGATAGATGTATAACTATTGCCATTTTATTATTCATAATTTCTTGGGAGGGGTTCCATTGCAGGCTCAGATTAGCCACTGCCTATGACTTCAGGGACTACCTGGTAGGAATTACAAAGAGATCCATGGTTGTTCACTGCCTGTGCTAAACCTGGAGGCACATCGGAGAGGCCACGCTTAGAAGTGAGGATGACTGCCACCAGTGCCAGGCCTGGGGTAGCTCCACAAAAAGCCAGAACACCCAGAGGCCTGCTGCCACCTGCCAGCTCCCTTAAGGTTCAGCCCCCGATAAATAAAGCCTCATGCGGTACATGAGTTGGGTAAGGCAGGGTGTCAGGGAGTCACTAGAGAGGGAAGAATTGTGGTCACCAGGTTAACGTACACTCTGGTTTTGTGCCAGTGCTGAGCCTGGAGTTACTCAGCAAAAGGCTCAGAGTGCACCTAGGCCATTTGCTACCCACCTGGGGCCTGCAGACTTTAATAGTTTTCCAAGAAAGCACAATTCAGGCAGGTCTGGCTGCTCTGGGAGAAAGTACCTCTGGTGTTGGACAATTTGGGTTGGGTGGGTTCCCAGCTGAGTCAGCAGGGTAGGGAAATAGAGCTCACCAGCCCAATCAGATTCAGAGTTGGCCTGTGGGGGCGGGCTCAACACAGGAAACATGGCGCCTGCATGCTGGCTGCACGGGAGGAAGAACCCATGCAGCTGGCAGGAAAATGCCGACTGGCCTCCAGTCCTCCCCCTGAAGCCACACACCTGAGTCTGCCCTGCGTATGTTTCTGAGGCCCCCTGAGTCACCGTCCCTCTGCTGGAGTCCAAAGTGCGTGCCTCCGAGTGGGTGAGTCTGTGTGCGGGCATTTTAGGGGATATCTGGGTTTCCCGCAGCCTTCCATCCCACCTGAATGGTTAGAATCCCCACTGTTTTTCACAGCCAGATATTGTGGGGGTTCCTCTTCCCAGTAGCAGTACTGTGGACTGGGTAGCCTGCTGTGGCGAGCTGGGCTCCTTCGCTCCTCTGGGGGTAACCTCCCCAGCCAAGATATCCCTCCTGATTCTCCACTGCCACAGAGAGGTTTGGGGGCCATTCCGCGCCTCTGCCCCTCCTACCAGTCTCGAGGTAGCTTCATTATATTTTCAGTTATAGGACTTCTGTTTGGCTAGACTTCAGATGGTTCTCCAGGTAGATTGTGCTGTAATTTAGTAGTAATTTTAATATGTTCATGGAAGGATGAAGGCATAGCGTTTTTCTACTCTGCTATCTTGGATCTCTCTTTGTCTTTTTGTTTTACAGCCAAGATTTCTCCAACTTTATCTTCCAACCTTCCTTTATATTCCTTGTCTCCTATTTCAAACTTCCAAGAATTCTTTCTTGTCTTTGACTGCTCTTTTCACTAGGATGTTAGTCTTATTCTACAGATGCAGTAACTGCACTTGACTCTTTGAAGATTTTAATCATAGATTTTTAAAGATTTCTTTTATTCTCTGAATTTTCACTCTTTCCATGAACAATCTCCTCAACTCATGTAGTCAGCTGAGCTCTGCTTGGTTTCCCTTCCCTCCACCACAGCCTGAAAACTCTCTAGAAGCAGTAGGCTAGAGCAATTTTATGATTTATAATATTTATTTTCTGTCTCTCAGGAATCACTGTCCTTCATTGCCAGATGTCCATTGTTTCAAAAACTGTTGTTTCATATATTTCATCAGTTTTGGTTGTTTCAGTCAGGAAAATAAATTTAGTCCCTCTTATTCCATTTTAGACGGAAACAAGTTATGTGTGTGTGTGTGTGTGTGTGTGTGTGTGTGTGTGTCCTTATTACTTTTGTAAAAAAATGTATATATTTGAGATCTCTTATTGTTTTAATAATTTTAAATTATTTTATTAGTTTTCTTGATATAATATTTATATCTCTTATTCATACTTCTTTCTAACTGTAATAGATTGCATAGCAAACAATGTCTGAGAGTGGGAAACCTTGTCTTTAAAAGTTTCTAGCGTTTTCCCTTAAGTCTAATGCTGACTTAGGGTTGGAAATATCTTTGTTATTGTTGTTTGATGAAGAAAATATTCATCTATTATAGTTTTCCTATGCATTTGTGTGTTTGTCTGTATTTTTAATTCAGAACTAAACATTTAATTTCATTAAATGTCTTTTGGCCATTGATTGAGATGAACGTTTTTTCCTTTAATTTATATTAGTATAGTGCATTATCATAATATATGTCAAGTACTGAGTTATCCTTAGTTTTAAAAAATGAATTCACCTGCTGTATTTTAATGTTTTGCTGAATTATGTATTTTTAACATTTAATTTAGGATTTGTCATCCTTACTCTTAAATGAGATTGAACGACAGGTTTCTTTCTTAGTGCTATCTTTGTAAGGCTGTGGAACAATGTTACTTTGGATTTCTGAAAATAATTTGAAAGCTGTGTATACTTCTCAGTGCTCTGGAACAGTTTAAATAGCATGGGAATTATCTGTTACACAAAGATTTGAAACAATTCACCCATGAATTAATCTCAGCCCGACATTTTCAGCAGTGGTCAGCAGGTGTCGGAGACAAGAAGGTGGGTGGATAGATCTTTAATAAGTTTTTCGATGTATTTTGTGGTGGTTGTTCTCTTTCCCATCTTTGTATTTTCTGAGGTTAATTTCGTTACTTAGAAAATTATCCTCTTATCTTAGTCTCCAAGTACATTTGCATGTTGTCTTAGAAAGTGCTGTTTAATAACGCTTTAAATATCTTCTGGGTGTATGGCTATTTCTAACTTATTTATAATTATATAAATGACTGGTGATGATTTTTTCTTTTGTCTTCCTAATTAAGCTGGGTAGGGGTTAGCATATGGTTAAGATGGGATGGGCTTTGAGGTTAAAATGCTGGGATTCAAATCCTGTCTTAATTATCGTTTGTTCGTAGTGTCTTCATCTATATATGAGAGTGTCCGTCAGGGCAGGTTAGGTTATGCCATGGAAACAAACAATGGCAACATCTTAATGACTTGTAGCTCCATCATGCTGCATGTTAATTGCAGGCCAGCTTCATCTTGGCTCTACATGGCATTGTCTCTGGGACACCCGCTAAAAGAGTAACCTGTTTTTGGAATATTGTTTGACTCTTAGTAGAGAGAACATAGAACATCACATGCTGGCTCTTAAAGCTTCTGCTCAGAATTGATATACATCATTTCTGCTCAAATGGCCAAAGCAAGACATGGCCAAGCCTATGTCAATGAGGCAGATAAATTTAATCCTCCCCAAGCAGGGGCAGCAAATATCTTGAGGGATTATACAGTTCACCAGAGTAGATGATATGAACAAGTTTGTGAGGATAAATCCTCGTCACTTTCTATGCAGCGTTTAAAATCTTACTAAACTATTTCATTCAACAAATATTGCAGAACACCTGCTGTATGCTTTGCACTATGCTAGATACCAGGCATATAATATAATTGCAGAGATTCTTAGTTGCAAACCCATTCCAGCTGGTTTAATCTGAAGAGTTGAACAATTCATCTACATTAATTATCTCTCAGAATCTGCAGGAGGGTCAGAGAATCTGGTTTGGAGGCTATTGATCCATGAACATATTGTAGTCAAACCACAGGCCGTCGCCAGGCAGAGCCCAGTGCCCACCTAGGTATGAATAAAACAAACAGATTGTCCCAATGACACTGGATATCCAATGACAGATCCTTCACCATGACAGTCCCCCAAAAAAGCTTTATGCCCTCCCCACCATCCTGGCCAAATGATGGATTCCTCATGGTACCTGCTTCTTCGTGTAGTCCCTCCTCAGACAGTGTCACGCAGGTTAGTGTGACTGGTAGAGCCTGGTCAACTTGCCTGAACTCTAGTTGCGAGGGGAGATATGTGTGTGAGTTCTAGATTCTTTCTCAAAGATGTGGGACTCATAATGAAAAAAACTTAAGAAGGCGGTTCAAAAATACTGGGTGACCACATTACCTGATAAACATCTGCTACACAGGTGTAAGGAAAAAAAGTGGACATGGACGTTACTCTCATGGAACTTTATAGTTCAGTAGAGGTATTGATATAAATCAAAATGTAATTGAATGTAAACATATAAGTAGCTGTTCACTGTTTTATGATAGCATATAATATTCAGGCCTAGTAAGATGGTCAAAGCTTCCTTGAAAAAATGGTAATTGAGTTGACAGCTGAAGAAAGAGTAGGATAGGAGTTTATTAAACAAAAGGTGAGGAAAGGGCAGAGGAAAGGGCATTCCCTCTGAGAGGCAGAGGGAATGTTTTGTACAAAGGCCCCTGTGAGGAAAGAGCTAGGAGCCCCTTCAAGGGCTAAAAGAGTAGTCACTGAGTCAGGTGGGTGGAAATCCTGCAGTAAGACATCACTGGAGAGGTAGCAAGGCTGCACCTCAGAATCCCCATAGAGCTCAGACTCTCTGGCCTCTCGGGCTCATCCCCACAGGTTGTGATTCAGTGAGTGAAAAATGAACAAGAACATGGATCATTTTAAACTTTTTCAGGAACTCTAATGCATAGTTAAGATTTGGAAACATTATTCTAGTCTAGCATTCCCAATTAAAGCAAACTTTCAAATGGTATTCATAAGGCAATGAGAAGAGTGACTGATAAGAGAGATGAATGTTTTTCAAACACCTACTATTTGCCAAGCACTGTGCATAGGGGCTTTATACAAATTACCTCATAGGTTGGTGTAGTAACACACATGAGGGAACTAATTCTCAGCAGAGTTAAATAACTTACTCAAGGTCATACAGGTAAAAAGGAATGGGACAAGCTTTGAACTCACGTCTCTCTAGATCCAAACCCCACAGCCCGGTCTTTCCATTACATTTTGGGGCCGATAGCAGGTTAGGGAACAATGCAATAGCCAGTGATTCTCCAAGTACGGTCCTCAAACCAGCAGCAGCAACTGGTTTAACAGGAATTTGTTAAAAATGTAAATTTTTAGACCCCACCCAGACCTACTGAATCAGAAACTCTGGGGGTGAGGCCTAGGGAGTAACCTGTGTATAACCAAGCCACCGTGGTGAATCTGATGCACACAAAATTTTGAGAACCAGTGCATGAGGCCAATTGTTCTCAAGGGGGTTTGATGAAGGGCCCCTAACTCTGCATTTGCTATTTTCCTAGTCTCCCTTCTTCAAACAAGAAGAGCAGTCTTAGACAAGTGCTTCTCAGGAAGGACCTCATGTGGCTACCAGGCATCTGCCTTCAGTGGCAGCACAGCAGTCACCGGTATGCTCACTGATGTTACTGCCCTGATTTAAAAACACTCCAACAAAACCCTGCCCCCAAGGGCCCATGAGTAACAGCACGTGCATTCTCAGCTCCGCTGGAAAATCGAGCACGGGAGGAATATAAGGAGAGACTTCCTGTCCTTTTGCACTTAGAAGAATGTGGAGGATCCCGGGAGTGGCTTTAGAAGAGTATTCTCACCACCCTCAGTATTAAAGAAAATCCACCAAGAGGGACTCTAACAGGGCAGAGTTACTGCTGGGAAGCATACATCAATTGATTCCTTACACGTTTTTTAAAACAATATTAGCAGCTGAAACCTTCTTTAGACGAGCACGGTGGCAGGAAAACCACGGAAGAAAGATGCAGTTTGTGGGGTGCCTGGAGGGAATAGAACATGGTGTTACCACTCAGCCCTCCTGGGTCTGCCTGACTGAGGGGTTTGGGGATTTGTTGTGTACCCATGTAATGCTGCCTTTTTCACGTGGGCTGGTAGATGTTCCTCCTCTCTGCCCGCTTCCCAACTTCAGCCATTGCCCTCTTCAGCGAGGGCCCCAGACAAGTTCAAGCCTTCCCCCAAAGCATCCAACCCAGGAAGAGTGACCCAGTTTACCATGCCCTGAGAGAGCCTGACATTTGGGAATTGCAGTGTTAGGTCACACTGACTCTTTGTCATTTGCTCTAGACATGTGTTAAATGTCAGCTTGGTGCCAAGACAGAGCCCAGATTTGAGGGTAAGGTGGCAACACCAACCACACAAACTTTACTTTGGCTCCAGATCCCAGAGCAGAATTATGCTGACCCATGAATTTTCAAAGAGGGCACTGGGAAGTTCGGAGGGTTGGGAGAGGAAAAAGTGAGGTTAAATAGAAACCCAAAGCCATTGATTGCTTCAGTCAACAATAATGGGAAAAAAGGAAAACTCACTCAGTGTTGCCCACGGGAATTGTGCTTGTTTCTCTGCCCACTGCAGAGCCAGGCCCGCTTGTGAAATCTCAGTAGCCTCTTTATTTATATGGTAACAAAAGAATGAAAAGAAAAAAATACATTTGCTCTTCACTAAGCAGGTGTCACAGGTGAGTGTCAGGTGTTTCTCTTTCTTTTCCTGGAGAAGTTTTTTTTTTTTTTTTTTTTTTTTTCACCAGATGCTGGCTACAAAGGAAGGGCCTGGATTCTAACTGGGTATTTCTCTATCTAAGGCTTGTATACTAATGTGTTACTTACGAACTGTACTCGCAATATCCACATAAAGAATGGAAGTGGGTACTAGGCTGACGCTAAAAACCAAGCAGCATTCTTTAGTGGACTTCATCACGTGGTTGCCTCCGCTGGCCCTTTAAAACTAGTTCACCAGCCTCTCACAGGAGAAGAAAATTGACACTGAGGTACAAGAATCTCACCCACATGAATCGAACTCCACATTCCTCAGTCACTGGGGTCGGGAGGCATTGATCCATGTTTAGCGATTTCCCCAGCCCACAGCTATCACTGGGGCCCTTTCTCCCCACCTCCTATGCCGTTTGTCCTCACTGGCAAAATGAAGCCCTTGCTCTCAAACAAATTTAAATTCCCGCTCTGGGCTATGCTCGATGCCAGATGACTTACATGCTTCTCTTAATTCTCACAACCCCTATAATATCATCTCTTTTGTTTCGGTTTCATAAATGAGGAAATCGAGCTAGTAAGAGAACATGGAATCAAAGTTATATAGGTGGTATCTAGCTGAACTCTTATTTGATCCCAGAACTTTTGATTCCAAAGTTCCTACCATGATAAAATAAAATTTATGAACAAGGCCTGCCCTATCAGAGCACACACAGGATGGCCACATGCAGCTAAACCAAGATTTTATCTTGTAAAATCCAGGGTGTTCGCTTTGGGGTATTTAGAGAAATGCAGATGCTGGCTGCTTCCTCCTTAAACTGGTTTACTCCATTTAATCACATACAGAATTTATTTCTTTAGCTGACAAGCCAGAGATTCAGGCACAGCCATATCTCATTCATCTTAATATATCTTACAGCAACACCACTAGCAAACTGCAACAGGAAAATAACATTCCTCCCAGGATGGATTTTAAATGTGGAGCAAAATGAAGCAAGCATAATTCTTACACTGTCAGGCCATAGTCGTTGAGGTAAAATTTTAATGGACTATAAACGAAAAGCCTGCAGCCAGAAAACACAGGGAATTCCAGAGTTCTGCCCAAAAAAATTCCCTGAGTGTTACCCCTATTTACATAAACCAGGGATTTTTAAAACTACAACCACTACTAAATATTAGGCATTGGATCAATTTCAAAAGTCTGAGAAGCAAATAGAGAAGGAAAGCCTTCCTTTTTTTCAGCTATTTTTTTTTTTCAGGTTTTTTTTATTTTTTCAGTTGAGGGTATTTTTGCCAAGATCTCATGATTCTAGGAATATGGAAGATGGTTCTGCTAAACAAACAAACAAACAAAAACCTTGATGCTGACTCACTCCTGATCTAGAAAGGAACAAAGAAATCTTTTACTTCTTGTGTTGAAATTCAAACAGGGAGATTGAGAGAAGCAAGAGGGAAGTATGCCACCTTCGGGATCATGGTGTTATTGTTTTTTCTCCCCTTTCCCCCAGTGTTTTTCCATATGGCAGATACTCAGTAAACTAAAGTAAAACCTGCTCTGCCACCACACCTGGGAATTTGGGGATATAAACTGTACCCACTAGCTAGATTAGAGGTCATTTGATGGGCATCTTCTAACTCCTCGGTACCATGCCAGGTGCTGTAGAAAATAGAGATGTTTTAAAACTGGTCCTTATGTTAGAAAAGCTTACATACTTTTTTTCCCCAAGTATTTTGGCATATATTAACATATAAATACTTTATGGTATTAGAAGTCAGTTTTTTTTGATGTTCGATACTATTTTATAGTAATTTCAGGTATACAGCATAGTGGTTAGATATAATTTAAGAAGTGATCCCCCTGACAGGTCTAGTACCAACCTAGCACCTTACGTAGTTATTACCATATTATTGACAATATTCCCTATGCTTTACTTTACATCCCCATGACTATTTTGTAACTGCCAACTTGTACTTCTTAATCCCTTTACCGTTTTTTACCCTGCCTCCAACCCCCTCCCATCTATCACCCAACAAATCTAGTACCAATATGACACCATACTTAGTCATCACAATATTATTGACTATATTCCTTAGGCTATACCCTACATCCCCATGACTACGTTGTAACAACAAATTTGTACTTTTTAATCCCTTCCTGTTTTTCACCCACCCCTCTAACCTGCTTCCCATCTGGCAAGGACCAAAATGTTCTCTGTTTTTATGAGTTTGTTTCCATGTTGTTTGTTTGTTCATTTTATTCTTTAGATTCCACATATAAGCAAAGTCACAGTGCACCTGTCTTTCTCTGTCTGACATATTCCACTAAGAACGACACCTTCCAGGTCCATCCATGCCACCACAGATCGCAAGAACCCATTCCCTTCCCTGGCCAAGCAGTATTCCATTATATATATGTACCACCTCCTCTTTATCCATTCACCCATCAACGCATACAAAGGCTGTCTCCATATCTTGGCCATTGTAAACAATGGTGCAATGAACATATGGGCCTCTTTGGGTCCATCTTGTTTGGGACTCTCTGCGCTTCCTGGGCTTGTATGTCTATTTCCTTCACCAGGTTAGGGAAGCTTCCCGTCATTATTTCTTGAAATAGGTTTTCAAGTCCTTGCTCTCTCTCTTTTCCTTCTGGTATCCCTATGACGCAAATGTTGGTACATTTGATGTTGTCCCAGAGACCCCTTAAACTATCATTTTTTGGATTCTTTTTTTCTTTTTGCTGTTCTGTTTGGGTGTTTTCTGCTACTTTATCTTCCAAATCACTGATTCAGTCCCCTGCTTCATCTAATCTACTATTGATTCCCTCTAATGTATTCTTATTTTCAGTTATTGTATTCTATTTCAGTTATTGTATTGTATTTTAGTTATTGTATTATTTCTGACTGGTTCTTTTTTATGTTTTCTATCTCTTTGTTGAAGTTCTCCCTGAAATTTTTGAGCTTCCTTACAACCAGTGTTTTGAACTCTGTGTCTAGTAGATTGCTTTCCTCCATTTTGTCTAGTTCTTATTCTAGAGCTTTGTCCTGTTTTTTATTTGGGACATGTTTCTTTGTCTCCCCATTTTGGCTGCCTCCCTGTGTTTGTTTTTATGTAGTGGGTAGGGCTGCTATGCCTCCTGGTCTTAGTAGAGTGGCCTTAGGTAGTAGGTGTCCTGGGGAGACGTGGAGCAGTCTCCCTGGTCACCAGAACTGGGTCCTACAGGTGTTTCCTTTGTGAGGGTTGTGTGTACCTTCCTGTTGTAGTTGAGTCTTGGCTGATGTTTTCATGTTAATGGGAGGGGTTGAGCTTCAGGCTGATTGTTTGTGAGGACTGGCCATGATTACAGTGGAGGAGCTATTGCAGAGGGGCTCACCCTACAGAGCAGGATTCACTTTAGCAAGGCTCTAATGCCTTCCCAGTCTGCCCTTGGAGGTGGCTGGGTGATGCCTCAGCTCTGTCCAAAGCTGGCCTCCAGGCATGCTGATTCCCAGGGCCTCCTGGGAGAGGCCCTGCTGCAAGGCAAGTTCAGCCACAGCCTGTGCCCTACCTGGGGCCTCCTGGCATGAGCCACAAAGCAATCCACAGATGGGCATCAACCATGCTGGGCTTGGAGGTGCTTCAAGAGGCCCAGTCACTGTGGCTAGTGCTGGGCTTAGGGCTGCTCAGAAATAGGTATGGGACATGCTGAAGCCAGCTGCTGCTTTGGGTTTTGTGAACCTTTGAGAGCTTTTAGGAAAGTCTACAGCATGAGCCATGACAGGCTGCTTGTATAGAAAAGCCACTGGAAGTAGCTTGGGTTTGCCCAAAAATTGGATGGGGCAGGGTCTCCAGGAATCACCAGAGCAGGGAAAATGAAAGGTATTAGCCAGGTTGATGGAGACTTAGATATGGTGGCCACCTGCATCTGTACACTGGGAGTGGGAAGGGCTCAACAAAGAAATAATGGCTTCTGCCAGCTCCTCTGTCCTGGAGAAAGCTGCCCTTCCAGCTCTTGCCATGAGCCAGGCACTTCAGTTCCTCTCTGTACGTCGCTGGTGCCTTTCAAGCTGCTGCCCCAATGCTGGAGCTCAGAGTTAGTGAGTCCATCAGCAAGTAAGTCTGTGCACAGTCCCTTTAAGAGGAGCACATGGGACTAAAGCTGCGCTCATCTCACTTGGCCACCATCCCCAATAGTTTTCACAGCCAGAAGTTATGGGGACTTCTCTCCCTGGCACTGGAACCCTGTGCTGGGGAGCCTGATGTGGAATGGGACCCCTCGCTCCCCTAGGGAACTTCCGCAGCCAAGATACCCCTCTGAACTTTTAATTGTCACACAAGGGTGTGGACGAGCCCATTCCACATCTCCACCCTTCCTACCAGTCTCAAGGTGGCTTCTCCTATATGTCCTTAGTTATAGGGCTTTGGTTCAGACTTTAGGCAATTCTCAATGATGGTTGTTCTGTAGTTCAGTTGTAAGTTTGATGTGGTTGTGAGAGGAGATAAGCACAGCATTTACCTTCTTCACCATCTTGACCAGAAATCAAAGCTTATATACTTTTATGGAAACAGTGATCACAAATTAAGATATTAAATTATTACACTCCATGGCATATACTGCAAGTGCTGTAAGGTTTCAAAGGGGAAGGGGATTGACTTGTTTGAAGGCTCTTGGTAGGCTCGCTCATTAAATTCCTTAGCCTCAACCTACCCCTACCCCAAGGCCAGCTCCAAGCCTGGAGGCTTCCCTGCCAGGCCAGCTGGCGCCTTGCTTTGGTATTAACCATAAACACTTCAGACATTCATGCCTTACTAGCTTCCAGTTCAAATAAACAGAAATGTATTAATAAACTACCACATGCAAAGTGCTTCCTGTGTTTTGAGGACACAGCCATCACTTAAAAAACCAGTATTCTTCAAAGACACTTTCCCTCAGTCTTTGGATGTGGGCTGCTGCAGAAAGGAGGTATGTGGCCTTCAGAAAGGCAACTTTCTTTGGTCAAGGCAAATATTGCAAATAGCTGAGAGTATCTGCACACAGGATTCCCAGAAAATGGAAGGATAAGCCCTTCAGTGGTAAAAAGGGATCTGGGCAGTACATCATAGCATATACTAGTATTTCCTTTATACCGCTTGGACCCCCGACTTTAAGTTCTGGAAGCATCTCCTCTAGGATTCTAGGGTGAGTTGTGATGGATGGGGAGATTCTCCTGAGGGAAGGTTAGACTTGGTTTCAGAGTCACTTCTGATACTAATTATTTCCCTCCTCTTCAACCATTGTAGATTCCCCTCCTTCCTGGCTAGCTCTTCTGGGGTCTTGGTGACTTACTTGGTGGCATTACCCATGTCTTCATCCCTAAGGAATCTCACCCCTGGGCATCCTGCCTTTGTCAGACTATGGCTGCTTCACTCTTCTATCATTGGACAAGGGAGAATCAAGAGGCATCCAAGTAAATCACTTGGGTCACAAATATTTTTTTCTGCCTCCATTTTGTAACAGAAACTATACTTTATCCTGATAATCATGGTTAATTACCCCTGCTAGGATTGTGATTTGAGCTTACATATATGGCCACACCATCCTTGAATCAAGTCAGGTTTTCACCTCATCAGCTAGTTGTTATGGATCCATGTGGTCATAGGCATGAGCTGAGAGGTTCTATTGTAAAAGTGATGGATGGCATGAAGTTCTAGGCTACTTGTTCAAATACCTTGCTTGTGTCCTCTTGTCCTGCTCATGCTCAGTCCCTCATGTGCTACCTCCATCTTGCAAAGGATGGTTGCTGGGACTGTCCAACCTTGTGGCTTGGTGGGTCTGACAGAATTCTGTTCATGATCAGTCATTCCATCTCTACCAGGGCTTAGTAGCATGTCAGAAGCTATTTTTAAAGAGGTGTATTAGTATTTGTTAGAGTTGGCATGGTCTTGCTCCAGAATCCTAGGGTCTGTGTTGTGATTCTTCTTTGGTGCTTAGCGTGGCTGTCTTGTGCCAGGTACTATCTGGTGGTTGGTGGAGGTCCTCATTGCCAACTGAGCAGCAAGTGATCCAGATACAAAATCTCATCTTAGCATCTGGTTTCTCAAACCGCTCCTGGCACCAACTGTCATGGACTGGTTTTCCATGAAGCAGACTCTGAAACAGAGAGTAGCATGCTGGAAATGTATTACAGGTTGCTCTTGAGATTAATACCTATGGGGAAAAAAGGGAAAGAAGCAGGATTGCACAGAGAGAGAAGCTGGGCTATAAGGAAATCTCAACAAACTTCAGTTGACTTCTTGGGCAGTTCTGAGTCTGGAATAACTTATAGAGTTGGGAGGATACAGGCTAACTCAGGAGGGGGATCTTCAATTGGAGCAAGGTGACCCTTAAGAAATAATTTTGAAGAGAATTGACAGCTAAAGGCTCTGTGGACAATCCTCCCTGCAGCTGGGGGAACAGAGTCCTTCAGTGTTACCGAGGGACCTAGGTGACACATTACATCATCCACTGCAGATGCTATCTTTATTGTATAAGGAGATGGAAGAACTAATACAAGCTAAGGAGCTTTAGAGGACCAAGTCCGGATAGCTCACACTGGAAGGCTGTGTTCCCAGAAAAGGACTGTTTGTTTCAGAAATATTTTGTGGACTAAGTCAAGGATAGGGTCAGGGAGACTTTGAGGTGAGCTGTGTGAAGGCACTGTGTGGAGGTTCAGGACACAAAGATTTTGGCCTTTTTTTCCTCAGCTACTAAGTGACTGAGAACATTACTTTACTTCTCTGTCCCTCAGTTTTCTTATCTGAAAATGAAAGAGGTTCCTAGAAGATAACATAGGAGAAAATCTAGATGACCTTGGGTGTGGTGATGACTTTTTTAGATACAACACCAAAGGCATGATCCATGAAAGAAACTACTGATAAGCTGGACTTCATTAAAATTAGAAATTTCTGCTCTGTGAAAAACAATGTGAGGAGAATGAGAAGACAAATCACAGACTGGGAGAAAATGTTCACCATCTAATAAAAGCCTGCTATCTAATATATACAAAAGAAAAACCTCTACAATAAGAAAACAAACAACCTGGTTTAAAAGTGGGCCAAAGATCTTAACAGAAACCACACTAATGGAGACACACAGGTGGCAAATAAGCATATGAAAAGAGGCCCCACATCACAGATCATCAAAGAAAAATGCAAATTAAAACTACAATGAGATAACACTGCACACCTATTAGAATGGTATAAATTCAGGACACTGACAAAACCAAATACTGGTCTAAAGAATGTGGAGCCCAGGAACTCTCATTCATTGCTGGTGAAAATGCAAAATGGTACAGCCACTTTGGAAGAGAGTTTGGCAGTTTCTTACAAAACTCAACATACTCATATTGTACGATTCAGCAATCATGCTCCTTGATAATTTACCAAGATGAGACCGAATAAGAAAAGGAATTAGAAGTAGAGGAAGAGGTATCCAGGAGGAGAAAATACAAGTAGACTGGATCCTTGAGAGTGAAGGGGCTGAGCAGGGGAAGTGCAAGAACCCTACATGAGGCTAGGGAGGCAGACAGAAGCGGAATCATGCAGGGTCTCCAAAACCACAGCAACAACTTTAGCTCAAGAGCAATGGGAAGACAAGGAAGGGTTTTAAACACAGTGAGAGGTGATTGCAGCTGCACGAGAAATCTAAACTATTTTAGGAACTTTGCAATTGCAATAATAATTCAGTACTGGAATAGATTATCAACAGAGCTTGGGGGAGCATTCTTCAGAATTAATTGAGTTGACTGTTAAGGAAGATAAATACGTTCACATGGGAAAGTTGCACAAGAGAGCTCCAGGGGTTTGCAAATTAGGTCAGCGTGGGGGAGTTGGACAAAGCAGAGATACCAGGCTCTTGTCCCTGAGATTGGAGCCTTTGAAGTGGGAAATGGAAGGTAGACATTTTGCTCCTTTTGTCACAAGCTGAAAGTCTATTTTGAAGGAAATACAGGAGCATTTTCCTGTTGCATCTTAGACTCAGTAATGTGCAGGATGATAGGACAATATTTCACAAGGGGAGGAATGATTATGACAAGAAGAAGAAAGACTCCCCCAAACTTCTGTAAACACCTTTTCAGAGACTTCTCCATCCACGTCAACGGATGATTATTTTCCTAGAGCACCATCTAGGGGGGTACCCTGCGAGGAGAGGAATGGGAAAGGAGGTGGTCTTCATTTTCTACAAATTCTGAAGGGATTTTTCACTTTTCCTATCCAGCCTCCCCAATCTCAAACTAAACTCTGTGTGACTCCTTTGGTTTTTATTTCAAAATTTCTGTCACTGAAGGACAAATAGTTACAATGCTGCAGTGGGGAAACTTGTAAAATCCATTGTAACTGTGGTCAATGGTGATAATTTCTAAGTAGAATCCCATTTGTACTTAAGAATAACAGTTGAGCACACACTAAGTGCCATGCCACTATAAATCTTATGTTTTACACATGTAACCTCTAGAAAAGTATTAGTGCAAGTATTTATTGAGTAAGTGATTGAAAAACTGAGAGTCATCATTAGTTATGCAGAAACTCACAATGTGAAGAACCTATGTGAGTGAATCAATTAGGGGATGAGTGAAAGGGAGTCCTACTAAGTTTAAAAAAAAAACAAATTGTGCACATTTATCAGAGAATAAATCTGGCTGAAGAAAATAATCCTCTAATTACCTGTATGGAGAGATCTCTAAATTGGCTTGATACCCTGAAAAGCTCTCGTACATCCTGGCTTTTGCCAGTTACTAATTGAGTTGATGGGATTATGAAGGAAACGTTAAACAAATCAGCAGAGACCTGAGGAAGCTCAGATCGCGTGTTAAAGAACTATGGATCATTTTGATTGTATTTAATGGAACCACCAGTTAAGAATCCTTTTATTGAGTGTGACCAGAGCTGGAAATTCTGAGTAAACTATGGGAACTGACCCTAATGCATAGGAGAGGGTGTGTGTGTGTGTGTGTGTGTGTGTGTGTGTGTGTGTGTGTGTGAATAAAATATCATTGGAAATTAAAAATTCCATATCTAGTAGCATTTCAATCTAAGTCTTCCACGAATGTTTTATTTGGTATTGTGTTTGGCATTTTTCATAATTGACCCTTCCCAGCTACATTTTTTCCATTCATTGAACCCAGGGCTAGAAATTAAAGGAGAAAAAGCTGAGAATCTATTGAATGGTAGAGAGATCAAAGCATATGGTAATTACCAACATTCAGAATGTTGGTTGTTCTATCAACTCAGGTCCCTGAGTGAAGAAAAACCCTCTGTTGAGCCATAGTGGAGCAAGAAACAAACCTTTGTAGCTGTAACTCACTAAGAGTTAAGAGTTGCTTGTTATTGCAGAATAAATCTAGAGCATAGACCTAGCTCTCACTAGGAGCTCAGTGTTTTATTTTGTTTTCCTGAATCATGCACACAGAATTGAAGCATTTGTAATATGTGGCTCTTGAAATACTATCAATACTCATCCATGTATGTCCCTCTTTTATTTTATTTATTTTCTTGAATTTGATTATTTTTATAATAAACATCCATGAACCTACTACCCAAGTCAAGAATGAGAATATTGTCACTAACTTAATCTAAGTGTACTCTTTCCTTATCTCATTCTCCTTCCTCCCCACACTGAGATAACCTCGATCTCGAGTTTCCTGTTTCTCATTTCCTTGCTTTAAAAAATAAATCTGTTTCATCATATGTATGTAGGCCTAAGCAATACACTGTCTTGGCTTTTGAACTTTATAAAAATATATATCATACTGTAGACTTCTCCTGGAACTTGCTTTTTTTCCATCTAATTTATCCATATTCCTATTCATAGCAGTAATGCTTTAATTTTTCTGCTGTATAATATTGCATTGTAAGGATATCCGAATATTTTATCCATTCTCTCTTCAATGGACATTTGAGTTGTCTCCAGTTTTGCTTGCTATTATGAATTGTGCTGCTATAAACATTCTTATACACTCCTACTAGCAAACATCTGCAAGAATGTTGAAAGAAATAAAAATGAAGTCACAATATGATATCGCTAGGTGCAAAATTATTTGAAATGTCAAAAATTGAAAACACTGTCAAGATCAAGTGTTGCAGTAATGAGCATCAATTGGATCGTGTAGATATTGCTGGTTGGACTACAAGTACAAACACCATTTAAAATAACCTGGCATTATCAGTGAAGCTGAACACTGGTATACCCTATAACAAATCTCAATAAATGTCGAATGAATACATGAATGAGCACGAAAGTACTCAGAGAGTTAGTTAAGATACTTTCTACCTCTCGTTATTTTTCTCCCTTACCAGTCTCCTAGTGGTTTTTCCATCTTTACAGGTTTTGATCCCTGGCCCACCACTTTCCTCTCTGCCTCACGCCCTGCTATCATTTAGGTTAACTTCAATTCCCAAATGGATGATTCATCCAACATGTAAGCCTTCTCTTTACGTGACATCGGTATAAGAACTAAATAAGCTAATAAATTCAAGTGCTTAGGACAGTGCCTAGCATAGAGTAAGTGCTATACAAGCATTTGTTATTATTGTCCTTCCTTCAGTGCTCTTATAGAAAAGTAACACTGTGGTCTGACACATAATTCAGGTGTTTGGGTTCCTTGGCTAATATATGTATATACTCATACTTGTATACTCATTTCCATTTCATTTTGATTTGAGGCCCAGATATTTGTTTCTCTAACATATTTTCCCAGATTTTCCTTTGGGAGTTCTTCCATATGAACGATCAATCTTCAGTGAGTTCTGGGTCTGCCCAAATTATCCATTATTCAAATGAGTCCTACCTCCCCTTCTGTTCCACTCTGATGTTCCCTGGTCATGGTCATTACAGCACCTAATAAAGATCTGAACTTAACCCTCTGGAGCCATGCCTGTGTGAGCCTCACCTGCCCTTGAGTTATGACTTTATAACTTGTCCAGGTATATGAATCATTTTTACTTTTCCCCCTTCAATCACACTGCCACCTTGAAACTTCCTAACCAATGCTCAAAATAGCTGATGCTGTTTCTCCACAAACTACTCAAAATTTCTCTACCACCTTGTGTAACAGTACCAGTCATCAAAAGTAGGTTCCTCTTTTGAATGTAGTATGGAGTTCCTTTCAGTAGCTTTAAGAAAACTGCTAGAAATTTTTCTCCTGCATCAGGATCAAATATGCATTAGGCATTGCTATTTGGGGATTTAAAGCATGGGCAATTGGCCTTGGAGTTCACCAAGTAGAATTCCCTCTAAGCCAGGAAGGACTTGGAGAGCACAGCTGATATTTAGATGAACTGGTGACCATACTGATCATATAAACCATCAAGCATAGTCTTTCATTTTTATCTGCATCAGGCAGAGGTCATCAAAATAAGTCAACTTCCAGGGTCTGTGAGAGAATTGTGTCCTGGGAAGCCCAGATATATTTTTTTTCAGGCTTCTGGGAAAGGGTTTGGAGTGAGACATAGGAGTTTCATAACAGTGTCAGGAGACTGCTTGCTCAGTCAGGAACCAGAGCATGAACTGGTATTGATCACAAAGAGAACAGGAGACAGAGGTGGATGAGTAAGAAGAGTGGGAGACCAGAGTCAGGTAACAAGGGTTGGAGAGGGGTCACACACTAGGTCATGCATGTCTTCGAATCACTGAAATTCAGAACTGAAAGTGACCTTAGAACCTGTTGAATTTAACCAGCTCATTTTACAGGTAGGAAAACTGAGATCATAGAGGTGAATTGACTTGTCCAAGGTCATAGAGCTGTCTGTGAATGGAAAGTTCTTTCTATACAAAGGTGTTTTTTCTACTTTATTTATTACAGAGGGGTGGTGGGTGGATAGAGAGGAAATAATACCTAAGTGACTAAAAACAGAAAGGAAATAGGGAAAATTTTTGTTTGTATCAAAAATTTTATCATAACATGCAAAAATGCTTCCTATTAAAATAATGTGAAAATGTACTATAATAGATCATAATAAAATAAAATCAACCAACGGTTAATGTCCCTTGTCAAAATATGTTTTACCCATTTTCTTTAGTTACTGGTCCCCATCAAATTATCCAGGATTTGAGGTATTGTATATACATTGGAACCAACCACCTTTAGACTTGTTGTTGGGAGAGGTAAGGAAATGTTCATTTATGGTTAAAGCAACTGCTAGTTGGGCTTTCTGTAACTGCAACCCAAAGCATTCTTATCCAATGCCATTTGCCAGGATCATAGTAATAATGGTAGCAGTAGTACAGCTGAGCTTGAGTGCAAATCTATCTGGCTTCGAAGTCCCTACGCTTTCTATTATAATGTGCTATCTTCTTTCTTCCCTAAATCATGAATAATCTTTTAAATTTTTGAAAGGGAAAAAAACCTTTCTTTCAAAGGAATACCACCTAGTTTCTACAAGACCATTCAGTTCGTCTAGATCATTTTTAATTTTACTCGGTTCTTTTTACTCGGTTCTTCATGAATATTAATCACAGTATCTTATTTGGCACTGTTTAC
This sequence comes from Rhinolophus sinicus, assembly GCF_036562045.2. Taxonomy (NCBI): domain Eukaryota; kingdom Metazoa; phylum Chordata; class Mammalia; order Chiroptera; family Rhinolophidae; genus Rhinolophus; species Rhinolophus sinicus. The sequence continues at coordinate 93,663,162 of NC_133755.1, forward strand.
AAATTTAATTTTCATTTTTTCTATTTATTAATGATGATAAAGAATAGAATTATCTCCAAGTCAATGCCAAAGAAATACCATTTGATTGTGAACTTTCACTCTCTCTTTCCTTTCTCCCTCTCCCTCCCTTCCTTCCTTCCTAATACTAAGCTGCCAGCATCCTCCCTATGAGTTTCCTGTGTACCTGCTCACATTCACAGTGATTCCTGCCACCCCACCCCACCCCACAGCTGGCAATGACCAGAATGGCTGGATGGTCTCTCTTTGCTTCACAAACCCCCAAGGGGTACACAGGCTGCAAACTGTTCTGTCAATTCTACTTGTCAGCTTTATTGTGCCAACCATCTGAGAAATCACATAGCAAGTTAAGAAGTTTTGCTGCTTATAGGGCCTGAATTCCTAGAGTAAGAAGAATTGGGTGATTCTTCACTGCAGTCAGCCTTTACTCTCCTACATAATACATTTTGCCCCCTAAGGGAATTTCAATATGAGGAAAGTGATTATGATGTTATCACTTTTAAGAAAATTGGGTTGAGATGGTCCAGGCCCTCTAAAATGGCATTTTCTCCCATATCAATTAGTGTCTTTGATCATAAACAAAATAAATTGACCCTGAAAAACATAAGTTAAAAAAAAAAAGTTGAGTGTTAGGTCCTGGATAGCTCAAAGGAAAAAAACAAACAAACACAAAAAACTGTGTTCCACACTCAGATGGATGGGAAGGAAATCAGTTCTGGGGAGCGTGGTAACCAGGACTAACGGACAGGCTGTTCGGGGCTCGACCATTGGGATGACACTGTGCTATGAGCATCATTGATCCTAAGCAGACCACATGGAATAGGGAAGGAAAAATTTCCCCAGAAAAAGTGGGGCTCTTTTAAAAAGAAAAAGGGAAGAATACAGAGTATGCCAGTGCACGTGTGTGTGTGTGGCAAGTGGGAAAAGAAAAAAACTGTTGACTAAAATCATCTAGGTTGCAGGCCATGAGGAATTACAGGAACAGTATTTTCATCTAAAAAAAAAAAAAAGCAGCAAGAAGACTGTTGGACAGCATTATTTCCCAGGGTTTACCAGCTCTCAACCCCCTAAAAAACTAAACTGCAAATTAGGAAGTTTTGTCATTGGAGAGTCCGGGACTTCCTGGAGAAAGAGGAGATAAGGTTACATAAAGTTGAAATATGCTTTGAAATTGGCCTGCCAGGAATCCCATGTGCTGCTGTGAATTTCTCTAGGTCTGGTACTGACATGCAGTTTGGCCAAGCCCAGCCCCAGAGCCCTAAATGCGGCCTCGTCACCTACTCCCCAGCTCACTTCTGGTGATCCTTCCCTGCCAAATGCATTTGACTCACCATCTCATGCCTTAGGGAGATCACCCACTATACTGTGTTTCCCCAAAAATAAGACCTAGCCAGACAATCAGTTCTAAAGCGTCTTTTGAGGAAAAAATTAATATAAGACCCAATATTATATTATATTATATCACATTACATGATATGATATGATATGATATGATATGATATGATATGATATGATATGATATGATATGATATGATATATTACATTATATTATACCCGGTCTTATATTATAGTTAAATAAGATGGGGTCTTATATTAATTTCTGCTCCAAAAGACACATTAGAGCTGATTGTCTGGCTAGGTCTTATTTTCGGGGAAACATGGTAGGTGCACATTCTTTCTGTGAGGAGGAAGGCCTTGCCAGAACAGTCACATTACTTAACTTCTTAGTCAGCCGTGGAGACACGGGTTCATGTTACAGAGGGTAATGAAACTTAGCCTGAAGGCCCTGAATGAGCCCGATACTGTTTTCACTGGGCAGCTTCTTTAGCTCTGTGCAATCAGCACTTTTCCCATTGCCTTTATGTAACTGTGAAAAGCAGAAATCTGAGTCCCCGGCTCCTAAGGTCAGTCATGGATGGGAGAAGATCAGGGGACTTTGGGGAACACTATCTGGGTTTTTGTGGCAATAACTCTCGCTGTCACTTCTCACCCAAATTTCTCCAAAGGACACAACCTGTCCATTCAGGATGGGTTATATAATTTGTGGGGAGCAGTGCAACACGTACATGTGGGGCCCTTTGTTCAAAACTTATTAAGAATTTTAAGAGTACCACTGCAGAGCATTAAACCAAGTGCACCGTCCTGAGTGCAGGACCCTATGGCCCATGCAATACATCCACAAAGCTGGTCCTGTGTTTCATCCATCACTTCCAGCCCACTCGTCATTACATTGCCAATGTCTGAACAACTTGTAAGTTCTCCTTTGTTTCTTCCTGGTCTTCCCAGGGCTGTCTCTAGTCTCTACATATACTGTCATGTGCCACTTCACGACAGGGATACCTTCTTAGAAATGCATCGTTAGGCGATTTTGTCATTGTGTGAACATCACAGAATGCACTTACACAAACCTACCTTGTCTAACCTGCTACACTCCTAGGCTACAGGGCTTAGCCTATGGCTCCTAGGTGGCAAGCCTGTACCATACGTTATTGTACAAAACACAAGATTAAATCCAACACAAGAGAAAATCACGCAATCAAGAGATGCAGGAAGCAAGAGCTGTATAAGGCTGCTGCTGGTGTAACCCAGCATATTGTCTTACAGAAAACAAATTTTTGTTAGTAGAAGCAGTACGCTCTAAAATAATGATAAGAAGTATAGTGTAGTAAATGCATAAACCAGTAACATAGTTGTTTATTATTATTGGCAAGTATTATGTGCTGTACAGTATTGTATGTGCTATCCTTTTATACGACTGGCAGTGCAGGAGGTTTGTTTCTATCTGCGTCACCACAAACACATAAGTCATGCATTACTCTAGGATGTTAGGATGGCTATGACGTCACTAGTCGGTAGGAACGTTTCTGCTCCGTTATAGTCTTGTGAGGCCGCCACTGTATATGTGGTCCGTCACTGACCGAAATGTCATTATACAGCACATGACTATATAATATATATAATAAATGTATAAAATATATCTATAACATAATCTAGATAATAAATTATATAATAACTATATGTAATATATTTTTTTCAAGTTTTATTGAAATATACTTGACATGTAACATTGTATTCGTTTAAGATCTACAGCATAATGATTTAATACACGTAGCATATTGTGAAATGAGTACCACAGTATGTTTAGTTAACATCTATCACCACACATAGTTACAATTTTTTTTTCTTGTGACAGGAACTTTTAAAACTTACTCTCCCAGCAACTTTCAAATATACAGTCCAGTACTGTCAATTATAATCACCACTCTGTACATTACACCCCCAGGATTTATCCATCTTACAGCTGGGTGTTTGTACTTTTTGACCACCTTCACCCATTTTCCCCACCCCTCAACCCCTGCCTCTGACAACCACCAATCTGTCCTCTGTTTCTATGAGTTGCTTTTTTTAGATTTCACATATAAGTGAGATCATACGGTATTTGTCTTTCTCAGTGGGACTAATCTCACTTAGCATGACACCCTCAGGGCATTTACCGTAAAAAAGCTGTCCCTCTTCCTTCCCTCTACCCCTAGCTAGAATTCTCTTTGTACTTTTGGTCTGTAGGGGAGGGAGAAATTTTCCTCTACCCCTCCGTGTTCTTTTAGGTGGTCTAATAATTAAATCGTTGAGACAGATTAACAAAAGAAAATAACCAAATTTAATTACATACCTATGCAAGGGAATCCCACTATGAGAGAGTCAGAGACCTCATATACATGAGAGGTTCAAGTACAGAAAGTTAAAATGAGGGATATTCGGCATTCTGAACTAAGGACACTTAGTTCTGAACAAGGCATCTTGGGGCTCCAGGGGGGGAGGGAAGGTCATTATAGGGCGATAAAAAGAGCAGATGTTTAGTAGTTAGAAGTTTGCCCTGCCCTATAGACAGGTGATAAAGTTATTTCTGATGATAACTCTTATGATGGGCAAGACGCCTAATTAAAACTCTTTAAGGGAGAGGTAAAAGTTTCTTGTGAGCATGCAGGGTCTTGATTGCCTTTAGAACAAAATAATCTATATACCACAGAGGCACATCTTGGGGTGACTCATTCTGAAGCAGAAGGTGAGATCTAGACCTGGTGTTCCAGATAACCGTGACATCTGTGAATAAAGTCTGTCTCCACAGACTGGCCTCAGGCCTGCCCTCCCTACTCAGGAGTTGTCACGTTGATTCACTCTTTATATCTTACTAGAATCTTCCTCCTATTCTGAGCCGGCCATCCACCCCGCCAGCATCAGGCTTAGGCTCTCTTGGCTGTCCTTGTGCCTAATTACTTTCCCTGTAGGAAATCTCGGCAGACTTCTTTGCACCTCTCCACTCCCTACATGTAACTATTTTAATAGCAACTTTCTGATAACAGAACTTTGTGTGTGTGTGTGTGTGTGTGTGTGTGTGAGAGAGAGAGAGAGAGAGAGAGAAGAGAGAGAGAGAGAGAGAGAGAGAGAGTTCATCCATTTGTCATACTGAGGATAGCGTTAATATGGCACACAGAAAAAGCCGTATAGGTCACTACAGACATTGGCGGGGGAGGGGCAATTGCTCTATTTGGCACAGTAACCCTGGACATCAGACAAAGGCATGAGGGAAGGTCAGGACAGCAGGACAGCTTAGTTTTCTGTTTTTCCTTCTATTCTTGCCAGAGGAGTGAGGGTGTTCTCTCCATGTGGCTCCTGGCTACACATACTTGGTAGGGAAGAAAGAGTTGACTTTTGGAGCAAGACATATCTATTGGAGTGGGATCTGAATTCATTGCTAACTCACTTTGTGGCCCTGGACACAGTTCTTAATGCTCCTATCAAGGCCTCAGTTTCTTCATCTGCAAAATGGGGAGGCTCATGTCTACTCTATGAGATTGATGTTTAAAGCACCTGGCATATAATGGAGGCTCAGAAAATGGTTGCTCATGGACGAGTGCCTTTTTCTGTGATTCCATCCTTGCTGACTAATTCTAGAGAACAAGCAAGAAACGAACACATGCTCAGGGGCCCTTGGACAGACTGGGTGTGGTGTCCATCTTCAATGGAAAACCCTGGGGCATGTGTGGTGAGCCTCTTGCTTTCCTTTCCCCAAATCACTTCCCCTCCTGCAGTTCATGCCACCCTGGGGTCATCTCAAAGCTTCCTGCCAGCACCCTTGCCCCTCCCTTGGTCCTCCCAATGGCAAACATGTTAGCACTTGGTGTTCAGAAACATCCGGACCTAGCAAATGGCCATAAAAACCGCTTGGCCTTGATCCACATTTGGCAATCAGAGAGCACCTGAGGATATGCAGCTGAGACGCGTGATTCAGGCAAAGAAATCCCCTTTGTCCCTCTCCTTCTTAATGTGTTCTATTTGCAGAATGCCATCCATAATTGCTTACTAATTACATCCATGGGCCAATATCTCTCTGCGCCAGACGTCCCCACACTCATGCATTAAACTCTTGAAGTTCCAGGGCAACTACAATTTATTTCCCCCACCCCATACATAAAAGTTAAGAAGGCAAGTCTTCTGGGTCCGACATTCCTCTGGGGTCACTCAAGGTGTCCATCCAGCTAGATTCATGGATACGTAAAACCAGCCTCCTTTCAGTGGCAAGGCCCACGACTGTGTCCAGCTGAGTCTTCTCTGGCTTCCCTCATTCAACCCCTTCCTGCCACCTGCTCTACAGTGTTAGCCCTGCCTGTGGGGCTACACCCTGCATCTTCACCTCAGGCTGACCAAGGCCTCCTGTGCAAGTGTCTCTACAGGGGGATCAGCAAAATTTTTCTATAAAGGGCAAGATAGTGAATATTTTAGGCCTTCTGAGCCAACAGGCAAATGTAAAAAAATATCCTGTGGGTACTTACATGTTACCCTTTAAAATGCAATCATTTTTGACTTTTATTAATTTTCGTGTTCATGTCTGAAGGTTCTATTTGGTGATCAAATAGGCCTACTCATTTTTGATAGTCTCTTTTTTCTTTTCTCATCCATTTGATAACATCTTTTCTTCGTTGAGCATATTAAGTATAGTAAATTTATTCCATTATCAATCACCAAATAGCTGAAGTGTTTGTCAACCTGGATCTGTGGTCTGTTGTTTTGCCGGTTCTCTCTCCAGGAGGCCTTGTTTCCTCAAGGGAACTGTGATTCTTTTTTAATTGTGAACTCCCGTTGGATGGAATTTTGTGTCTGGGAATCTTTGAGGCCTATGATAAAGGTGATCCCTTCAGCGAGGATGTGATTTGTTTCTAGACTGAGATTACTACCAAGTATGGGCCACATTAAAACAAATTATCAACTGACGTTTTTCAAACCACACAAGTGTCGATTTGGCTGCGAGGCTCCGTAAAGGTTAACCTGTGGGTATAAATTCTCAGACTTTTCCTCTTGCTATTTAGAGCCAGGCTTTCCAAATGAAGTTGCAGAATTTCTGACTTAAACTGTCCTTTAGGAGACATCCTTTGGGGTCCAAGGTAATTTATAAGGGAGTCTCAGATCTGACATTTTATGTTCCACTAGATTTTTCACGATTGCCATACTGATATTAAAACCAACTCTCTGAGTCACCTGGAGGTAAACATATGCCCCCAGGGGAGCCTTCAGCTTAAACACTTGTCTCTCTCAATTTATGCTTCCTTATTTGTTTGTTTATCTTGCCTCTAACCTTCCAGTCAGCATAGTGATACATCTAAAAATACATTTTTAAAATATTTAATGCAGAGTTTTTAAGATGCTTTAAAGAAGAAGTTTTAAGATATCCAGGTCACATGTGACCTCTGGTATACGTTTTCAAAGCTCTAGTCTCCCCAAAATATGAATTCAATGGTACCAGCATTTGAGATGGTGCCAGGTAGGTATTCTGGAATTTATTCCCTTGTATAATTCTCTTCCCCTGTTGCATCAAGGAGGGTCTGAGTGACCAGTAAAATACAGCAGAAGTGATGCTTTGTCCGAGACTAGATAGTTAAAGCCACCTGTTTGCTCTTTCTTTCTTCGATCCCTCGTTCTGGGGGAAGCCAGCTGCCATGTTGGGAGAGTCCTTGCTTATGGAGAGACCCATGAAACGGAGGCCTCCTGCCAACAGCCATGTAAGTGAGCTTAGAAGCCAAGGCTTCAGATGACACAGACCTGCCCAATATCTGGACTGCAAACTCGAGGAAACACCAAGCCAGACCTCCTCAGCTAAGCAGCTCCTGAATTCCTGACCCTTCGAAAATGTGTGAGCTAAAGCTCTGCTGTTTAAAGCTGCTAAGCTTGGGGAAATCTATTGCACCATAATAGATAGCAAATATAAACTCTTCCTGCCCTACCTGTAATTCCAAAAGTTGGAGAAATATTTTATGGCAACATGCCCAGAAATTCCTCATTAAAATGTATCTCTGTTATGTGGGTGGGGTAATATATTAATACTTAACCCACAATTCTCTAATGGAGACTCTCTCTGCACCATTGCTCACAGTTTTCTCCCCATGCCATCCTGCGTGGTCTTCTCTGGTTTTCTAAGACCTTCTCATTCTTCACTCAGCTCGTCTTCCCTTCTCAGGGCAACCTTCTCTACTTGAACCAGAAAAGAGTGATTCTTCATTCCCTCTCGGGAGCTGCCATAACTCTCACCGCCTACCATACTCAGGCAGTATGCACTGCCCAACTCCAAAATTAGATTTGAAACATCTAGGCATCTATGTAGCCCACGCCCTAGGACCCCGCAGAGCTCTTTGGATGTAGTGGGTTCTCTATACAGTGATGCTGATGACGACCCACTATGGGAATAGTTTGCCTCCCAAGAAAAGTCTCACCATTTAGGTTGTCACCTTAAATAAGGTGTTTTAGTCTTCTAGGACTTGGCTTCCTCATGGGTGAAAGGGAAACACACCTGTAGTAGAAGCTTTACAGAGCCACCGTGTACCATCACCGAGGTTGTGCCCTCCACAAACGGACCCAATTGGGGGTGACATGGGGTTTGAAATCCAGCTACCACTTTCCTCCCCAATTCTGGTGCCCGCCCAGAGGAAGGGACATATTTTTGTAATTCATCCACCAAGAGGGGATCTTTGTAACCCCCGCAGGGTGTTGTCTGTATGAGCAGGGCCCGGTGCACTTCACAGCGTAAAGTGGAATCATCTTGCCAGCTGCAACCTGCCCTAAAGTACACGCTCTGCTGTTAGGAGTCCTGAGATCATAAAGGAGACTTCAAATAACCCAGGCAGGAAGCTGGCTCTCTTTCTTTCTTTCTTTCTTTCTTTCTTTCTTTCTTTCTTTCTTTCTTTCTTTCTTTCTTTCTTTCTTTCACTTATTTATTTAATGTATGGGGGTGACCTTGGTTAGTAAAATTATGAGGTTTCAAGTGTACATTTCCATAATACATCATCTATATTTTGCACTGTGTTCACCCAGTCAGTTCTCCTTCCATCACCATATGTTTGACCCCCTTTTCCCTCTTCTACCCCCCCCACACGCCCTCACTCCCCCCCTTAACCTCTGGTAACCACTCAGCTGTTGTCTGTGTCTGAGTTTCTGTTTCTTGAACAAACAGTAATGAAATGAGGGTCATTTGCTCTCTCGCCTCTGTGACGGTACCTGGCTATGACCTTGATGCAGATGCTTTTTTCCTGGCTAGGATTCCTGCAGGTTGACACATAACTCTGTCCCTGGCTCCTGTTCATTCTCTCCTTTTTTTCTCTGTGTTAATGTTCCTTGTTTCCTGGTTAAACCAGTTTTTAGTGTTGATATTTAATACATCTGCTTTTAATAAACCCTGTGGGTGTTTCCATTTGTGCAAATAGAAGAAAGAGACAAATAATGGCCTCACAACAACCACTTGAGTGAGCTAATGATGATAGCATGGCCCTTTTGTCTAGATGCACAATAGCATGGGTACTCATTTCTGTCTTATTTTTTAAGTCTGATGACACCCCATCAGCAACCTCCGATGGCCAAGAGAACACACTCATTTCCTAAGATTATCAAGGCATGTTCTTGATTATTTACATGTATATAAACCTAAAACCTATCTTTACCCTATAACCACATTTCCAAACCATTCTAACTTGCAGGAAGTAGACACATAGTCTCAAATTTATCAAATCCTCTTTTTTTTTTTTTTAAGGATTATGTCTTTCCACAACAAGAAAAAAACTACCATTCCAAAAACCCTCATTAGGATCCTAAATACCTTGCCAAGGAAATGGCCTACGTGTAATTCTTTTCATAATTCTCTACCAAATGGTCAATTATTAATAACATGCTCCACCCATATGCTAATAGGTATAATACATGGTCTAAAAGCCAGAGATGAGAGTCTCATGTTGTCCCAGCAGCACTGGTGGCCTGGGATTCTAACAACTTAGTTATTCCCCAAAGTTCCTAGGAATAGTCTCCTTCTAGCTCCCATTCTCCATGTGTTTTCCATTGCTATTTTCCCACTTCAGAGCTTATTTTTGTTTATCTGGGTCAGTGGTAGTGTTGGAGGTTTCCTATGGGCTATGATTAAAATAAAACCAGAGAAGTCTTCCAAAAATATAGATACTAACAAGCACTGATCGCATGCCTGAAATCCAGCGTGAGTGAGTCCTCCTTGGGTTTAGGTGTTACCATTCCCTCAGGTCTCCCAACTTCCTTTTATGCCCAAGATTTTATTATGAAAAATGTCAAATATATAGAAATACTGATAGAAGTTTACAGTGAACACCTCTGAAACCTAGATTCTACAACAAGCATCTTTTGCTGTATTTGCTTTATCACACATTGAGGCATCTAACCATCCCCCAATGCATCGTATTTTTTATGGATTTCAGAGTAAATTCACTTCACCCCCAAATTCTGCAGCATGCACATCATTAACTAGAGGTCAATATTTGTTTACAGTTCCTTTTTTAATGTATCATGTACATACAATGAAATGCACAGGTCTTGAATGTGCCCATGAGTCTTACTTTGGACCCTTTTAAAATACAATTATTCCTCCCTAGAACAACCCCTGAAGTCACTCATGCCTGAGCATGAATTAAATTGACTTGTTTTTTTCTACATAAGGAGAAACCCACAACAGGATGAAAATACATAGAAAGTCAAAATATATAGAAGTGGACCACCTTCTACTTTATCAATAATTTGCCTCATTGGAGTTGAATAGTTATTATTTTTTTTTAAGTGAGTGGCTCTTAATTTTGGACTATATTTCTGGTTCCCAAGAATATTGCTGTGCAAGTCAGTGTTTCTAGGTAACATCATCTTTGTGAACACTTGCGAGGATCTTCTGTGTGTATGGTATTGAACTGATTTCTTTAAATGCACGTTCCTTTACAATATTATTGACTATATTCCTCATGCTAAACCCCATGACTACAGTGTAACAGCCTATTTGTACTTCTTACTCCCTTCCCCTTTTTCACCACCCCCAATCTTCACAACAACCATATAATGATAATGAGGATTGTCATTATTTTACAAATGGTCTGAAAATTAAGTTGGCAAACTTGTTGCAACAATGTTGCTCAACTTTTTTGATCTCAGAGGGATTATTCATTATGAACTTGTATCAACTGGACAAACAGTTAACCACATTTACTATTTGGAAGTGCTGAAAAGGCTGTGTGAAAAAGTTACACGACCTGAACTTTTTGCCAACAATTCATGGCTCTTGCATCACGACAATGCACCAGCTCACATGGCACTGTCTTTGAGGGAGTTTTTAGCCAGTAAACAAATAACTGTATTGGAACACCCTCCCTACTCACCTGATCTGGCCCCCAATGACTTCTTTCTTCACCGAAAATAAAGGAAATATTGAAAGGAAGACATTTTGATGACATTCAGGACATCAAGGGTAATACGATGACAGCTTTGATGGCCATCCCAGGAAAAGAATTCCAAAATGGCTTTGAAGGGTGGACTAGGCACTGGCATTGGTGCACAGCTTCCCAAGGGGAGTACTTCGAAGGTGACTGTAGTGATATTCAACAATGACGTATTTAACACTTTTTCTAGGATGAGTTTGCGAATTTAATCGTCCAACCTCATATAGAAAAGAAAGGTCAGAGAAGTTAAATGACTCGCTGAAGGTCACAAACACACCGCTTGTTTTTAAGTGGTGCAGCAGAAGCTCAGAACGCAGCATGTCTGACTCCCAAACCAATTCAATAGTCAACAGTCCAACAATATTTACTGAGCACCTACTAACTCCCACCATGATTCTAGGCACCAGATACACAGTGGTAATCAAAACAGACTTGGTGCCCAGAAGAGCTTACAGTTTTATTAGAGGAGACAGATTAAATCAATAAACATACCAATTTTGTTTAATAAATACATTTTCCTGGAAATCAGGAATCATAGATTTTATTATGCCTTATTTAGCAATGAAAACAACTGAAAATTTCCCAAAATAAAACTGGGCAAAGATCACAGTCCTAATGAGTCGGCCGATAGTATTGAAACAAAGATCAACTGCAAATATCGATCATGAATGGATGGCCCATGACAAGTTTTTTGGTGGGGAAGACTTTCTAAGGTATCATGAAGACAAAAGAAAAGAGAAAAGTGAATATAATCATCAAAATCCTTAGACTGAAATGGAAACAAAAAGGAAAACAAATTCTATTGAGCACAGAAGACAAATCATATAGCCTTACCCTGTGCCTATCCTGACTAGAGAAAGATAAAGTAGTCCACGGAGTGAAAATCAACAAATAAAAAACCTGTCTCCGCAAACTGCGTAATATGTAGCAAAAGATTCCCAAAGAAAGCAATGTAAAGCAAACTTGGGGGGGAAAAGTCACCAAGACATTTTTTTTTAAGAACACTTTTCAGAGAGCAGGAGAGCAGGCCATGCTGTTGCTTCTGCTTAGACACTTTTGAGCAGTTTTAGCCACACTTCTTTAGTTATACAGAGCACACACGAGTATATACTGAGGCTCAATCACAGCAATTGAGACAAATAATCCCTGAGTACGAATCATAGGAAAGCTTTGGCCCCAAGCTCCGTAAGTGGGGACCCTAGGGGAATCAAATCAGATAGCGTTTGATCCTTCTGTTTTATATCCTAGTAAATGGGAGGGCAATATAATGGCAATGATTGTCAAAAATAATTAAATCAGAATCCTGAGGGTGGGGTCCAGACATTAGTACATTGGAAAAGCTTGCTGGGTTGATTCTAATGTGCAGCCAGGGTGAAGAACCACTGGTATTGGAGAAAAGAGCTTGAGGGCGGAGGTCAGGAAACTGGGTTTGAACTGCAGCTGTAAATTATCAGCACTGTGGCCTTTGAGAAATTTACTAATCTCACTCTTTTTGTTTCCTCATCCACAAAATTGAGATAAAAACATCTAACTCATGGAGCTCTTGTGAGCATTCAATGGGACAATATAAGCCAAGTATCTAACAGTACCTGATAGAGCATTGAGGCACAATTAAAGTCAGTGAGGGTATTCTTTGCACGTAGCGTAGTAACAATAAATACATGTCCAATTTGAGTGAGTTTGCTGATGGTCACCCATCCAACTGTGCCTGGATAAATAGGAGATGCCAAAATGACTTATTTCTTCTCCCATTACACACACACACACACACACACACACACACACACACAATATGCAGGTTGCTCAGTTCAATTTTAATTTCATATAAATGAAAGAAAAATTTTAATATAAGTATTTACCCTGTACAAAATTTGGACCATACTATAGTAAACAAATTTACACACTGTTTATCTGAAATTCAAACTTAACAGGGTGTCCTGTATTTTATCTGGCAACCCTACTGTGTAATAGGTTTTATGACAGAGATTCGAGGTAGAAATGCAGAAGAGAGAGACCGTTCTAGAAACAATCAAAACCAAGATAAAAAAAACAGATAGAATGTTGAGTTAAGTCAAAAGAAAAGATTCCACCGAGCTGTGTAGTTCGGAAGGGCTGAAAGATGATATTTGCACTTAACCTTAGAAGGTAAATAGAATTTGCCTATATGTGAAGGAGAAGAGGTGGCATTTCAGGCCATGGTACTGGTGTGAGCAAAGGCATGGAGGTGGGGAAATATAAAGTTATAGCTTACTCTAGCTAAAAATAATGAATTGAGCTGTGTTAAAACTCTGGGTTTTCTGTCTCTAGAATCCATGCCTATTGCATTCTACTAATTAGAGAAGAACAAGGTGTACACAGGGTAGAAGCCAGTGACAACAGTTGGCTGGGAACAGACGGGCCAGGGAGTAGAATGCCAGACTGAGTCCTATGAGCTTAATTAAGAACAACTTAATTAAGAATAATGAGGAAAGGTACAACCTTTCGAGAATACTACCTGCCCAAGCCATAGCTAACAGTTTCCAGAAACATTTGGGACTGAAGGTGAGGAGAGCAGCAGACATCACAAAGCTGGTCAGTTAGCCAGATGCTGTGTGGACAGCCCTGTGTGGACCTCCCCAGCCCGTGTAACTAATGTGACTGGGAACCCAATAGGCCAGGTGCATTTTATTGGACAAGGATGCATTTGGCTTCAGCTACTCTGTTTCCCCTAAAATAAGACCTAGCCGGATAATCAGCTCTAATGCATCTTTTGGAGCAAAAATGAATATAAGACCCAGTCTTATTTTACTATAATATAAGACCCAGTCTTTATAATATAATACAATACAATACAATACAATACAATACAATACAATACAATACAATACAATACAATACAATGCAATACAATACCAGGTCTTATATTAATTTTTGCTCCAAAAGATTCATTAGAGCTGATTGTCTGGCTATGTCTTATTTTCGGGGAAACATGGTAGCTATCAGTGTTCCAGGAACCACATCCATTTTGTTCTTGTTTTCACCAAAAAGGCTACAAAAGTGTGCACCTCCATTGTAAGAGAAAAGACAACAGTGATTTAACAAGCTCACTCATGATTGCACTGAAAATGTTTTCCTGATAAGTACCTGGGTCATAGCAACAATCATTCTAACCTTATCTTGTTTGCAAAAATATGTCTTCTCATGCAGTTTTTCCACCTGCGGAGGGCGGATGTGGTGGAGACTTTGGAGTCGAGACAGTAAAAGTGGTTAAGCATGCATTGTGCATTGTCTGTTGTTACCAATGACTCACTGGAGAGCACCTGGTCTTTCTGCATGTTCCCAGAGTTCTTCATCCTGAGGAGCAAACTCACCCACCACACAGGCATTCACCCGGTTTATGCATCTATCTGATATGATGCTCTGGAGAGAGTTAGGGCTCATTTATAATCATACCCACAATCTCAATACTGAAGAGCTTTGTGAATGATGTGCACTGGGGGAGGAGAGTCCTTTAGGCAGGGTGTAGATGGAAACCTTTTCTGGCCAGAGAAAGGACAGTCCTGGACACCAACACAACCAAAGCAACTGCTGTTTGTTGGTATCTGCTATTTGCCAGGTACTGCATATCTTGAAAAGTGGGCAAATTTCTTCTGTAATGATGATGTTAAGCTCATTAATATATTTTTTTAAGATTTTATTGGGGAAAGGGAACAGTACTTTGTTGGGGAACAGTGTGTACTTCCAGGCCTTTTTTCCAAGTCAAGTTGTTGTCCTTTCAATCTTAGTTGTGGAGGGTGCCGTTCAGCTTCAAGTTATTGTCCTTTCAGTCTTAGTTGTGGAGGGCGCAGCTCAGCTCCAGGTCCAGTTGCCATTGCTAGTTGCAGGGTACGCAGCCCACCATCCCTTGCGGGAGTCAAACCGGCAACCTTGTGGTTGAGAGGACGCCCTCCAACCAACTGAGCCATCTGTGAGCTCAGCGGCAGCTCAGCTCAAGGTGCCGTGTTCAATCTTAGTTGCAGGGGGCGCTGCCCACCATCCCTTGCGGGACTCGAGATGTTGAACTGGCAACCTTGTGGTTGAGAGCCCACTGGCCCATGTGGGAATCGAACCAGCAGCCTTCGGAGTTAGGAGCATGGAGCTCTAACTGCCTGAGCTACCGGTCCGGCCCTCATTAATATTTTTTTTATCTTGACTACACTGAATGTGGCTCAATGATACCTGTTCAGCAAAACTAATTTATGGAGATAGAAGTCAGAATAATGGTTTCCTCCTGAGGTGGAGGAATGGTTGACTAGAAAGGAGCATGAGGCAATTTTCTGGTGTGATGGAAATAGTCATCTCTTGATTGGGGTGTTGGTTTCAGAGGGTATACGTTTGTTAAAACTCAAACAGTACACTTAAGATTTATTTTATTGTATATTAATTATACCTCAATTTTAAAAAGTTTAAATGCCTGCTTCCTGATCTTATATCTCAGAGCCAGTTTCTGCCATGTGTCCTTGAAAATCATCTCTCAGTGGAGCCCGAGTAAGCCCTGTGGCCTAAGAAGGGATTCAGCAAATTCTACATCCCCATAAAGCGCTCCAGAAAAACACTGGTACTGACAGTCCAGTTTCCAAAATCTGATATTTAAATTCTTCATAGCTATGTATTTTGTGTTTTATTTTTTGTTTTACAATTTAACATGCATTAGTCCAATTAGCCCAGCAAGTACAATTATACAGATATTTCCTAAGTAAAACTTAGTGCATAGATATTGTGATAGAGTTTTGCGAGTTGCCTAGACTATCTCATCATCTTACTTTATTCACAGAACCCATGTTTATTCAGGTAGCCATATTCCCAGTTAAAAATATTAATCTCCCCAGACTCCCTTGCAGCTATGGATGGCATGTGACCAATTTCTGGCCAATGAAATGTAAGCAAAAGTCTATTGGCTAGAAATTTTGGGGAAAATTATTATGTCCCTGATAAAAAGGGTCAGACAGCTGGCAGATACCTTTTTTTCCCTTTAATTCTCCTCCATCATCCCCCTCTACCACCAACCTCCACCTTCTGCTTGAAAACTAGGTGAAATGGCTGGACAAGGTACAGACACTTTGGACCATGCAGATGCTAAAGATGGTAGAGAAGAAAGGAAGAAAGAGGCTGTTTCCTTGAGCAGCTGACCTTGTGCTGCACTTCTTAATGGTAGTCTCTCTATTACATGAAAAACAATCCCCAAGTTTGGTTAGGCCACTCTGGTTGGGTTTCTTGTCTATCCAGCCAAATCCAGTTCTAGTACTTTATATTTAAAATGTTCAGCTTGAAAGTATAAGTATAGGTGATATATTACGCAGAAGACATAAGTATGAGGCACAAGTGACTGATGTCTAAGAAATGCTGGACTAGCTCATGAGCTCTTTGAGGATAGGGGTCATGTCTACCTGTTGTCATCGCACCTTTTCACGAGCCCAGCACTGGGAAACAGTGTGTGCCCGATTTATACTTGCTGGATGGAACCTCCCTGCCACCCTAAGAGGCCACATTTCAAGAGAACCTATTTCCCAGGTCCCCGCATTTGTTTTCTTTATAGGAATTTATCCTTATAAGAACAGTTCTTGCATTTAGGAGACTCTTCCTTCAACCAAACTTGAATTCTTTTTGAGGCTATACAGGGATTCCATTCACTCCTTTTTTGTTTGTTTTATTGAGATATAATTGACATATAACATTGTATTAGTCCAAGGTGTATAACATAATAATTTGATCAATGTACATATTGTGAAATGATGACCACAGTTTGATTAACATCTGTCACCTCACACAGTTACAATTTTTTTCTTATGAGCAGAAGTTTAAAGATCTCCCTTAGTAACTTAAATACATAATACAGTGTTACTAATTATAGTTACCATCGCTTCTCGGCCTTTTGGCTAAGATCAAGTGTAATTACAGTTACCATGCTGTACATTACAGCCCAGAATTTATAACTGGATGTTTTTACCTTTTGGTCACATGCCACCCTCCCACACCTTGATCTGTCCTTATTCAAGGCACAGAATAACATGTATTCTCGTTCCAAAAATTACAAACTCAGTGCAGATTCTGAAAGGTTGTTTCCCTCATATTATCTTCGGGTTCGCAGTAATGTTCTGGCCTTCCTGTGCAACAATTATGTTGAGATCTCACTGGAATGAACATTTTCTATGCATCGTTTGTTTTGTGGTGTCGCTGGCTTTAGCTTCTACAATGATGTATATCTTTTCCCAACTCCTTTTTCAGTGACTTCACATTGTAGCTTGAGATGGGCCTTGGTGAGTGTTCATACCATGGAAATAGGTAAATGCTACAGATGAGGGCTCTTCCCACTCCACCCTGATCCTGAGAACGGGTTATTAAACATTTACCAGCACACCACTCTGCTTATCTATCCATGCTTCCTGTCTCAAGTATTAATGACAGCCTTACATTTGGATAGTGGGTGACAGTATTTAAAGTGACACCACATAAATGATCTCTTCTGACTCTCTCAGCAGCTCTAAGAGGTAGACAGGGCAGTTATTATTTGCCCCCCTGTCGTGCAGGGTGACAGGCGGGGTCTCTTCTGGGGTCTCTGGTCCCACTCCCCACATAAGAACACAGGACATGGCGAGGCCAAAAAGGAACACCCATGGAGCCATAGGTAGGGGAGTCATAACACTATACCCTCGCTGGCGGCTGGGTTGGAGACACAGGAAGCAGGAGCCACACTGTTCGCAACCCTCACTGCGCCGCTTGCAGGCTCAGCCACCATCTTCTTGCTAGCCCCCATTTTCTGCTAGTGTAGCCACAGCAGTTATATTAGTGGCCAATGGCTAAATGGTTACAACTGATGGCCAACTAGTCACAGCTGATGGCCATCCAATCACAGTTGATGGCCATTTACTACCGGAGCCAGCAGCTTTCACGTGAGGCCAAGAGCCTGGAAACTGCACTGCTGGCTCTGTCCCCACCCCCATATTAGTTTCCTACTGCTAATCTAACAAATTACCACAAACTCAGTGGTTTAAAACAACACAAATAAACATTATCTTACATTTCTGGAGGTCAGAAGTCCAAAAAGGGTCTTAAGGGCTTAAAACCCACGTGTCGGCAGGGCTGTCCTCCTTCTGGAAGCTCTGAAGAGACTAAGTTCCTTGCCTTTTCCAACTTGTAGAGGAGCCTGCATTCCTAGGCTGACAATCCCTTTCCATCTTCAAAGACAGCAATCATATCGCTCTGACGTCTGCTTCTGTGGTCACATCTGCTTCTCTGGCTCAGACTCTTCTGCCTCTCTTTCACTTATAAGGACTTGTGATCACATTGGGCCCACCTGGATAATACAGGATAATCTACCCAACTCAAGACCCTTAATCGCATGAGCAAATCCCCTGTTGCCATTTACATTAACATATTTATAGGTGCCAGGGATTCGGATTAGTTAGCGGAGGTCATTATCCTGCTTACCACACTCCCCTGTATAGACGAGGAAGCCAGCTCTGAAAGATAAGAGCCCTGCTCAAACTCATGAAGCTGTCAGTGGTGAGGGACTTGGGCTAAGGCCGAAGTGTTCTGTCCACTGCAGTATGCTGCCTCTCTGCAAACATTTGTCCAACTGGCCCAGGAGAGGACACACTCTGGGGCAGTGGATACAGCACATCTAATGATAGCGTCTCTGGGGGACAGAATTTAGTATGAGGAAGTCTGTGTCCTCATTCACACTCTTATTCCAATTCATTGTGTGACCTCGGGTGAGTCACTTCTTGGGGGCCACCATTTCCTCATCTGGACTGATGCCAGGGGCCCTTCACTGCTTGAGGTCCTATAACATAATATAAGAGTGCCGGATCTAGCATCAGACTGCCAGAGTTCATTACCCTGGTTCCACCAATCTTTAGCTAGGTGAAGCTGGGCAAAATAAACTTCTCTGTTTCTCATTTTTTTAATAAATAAATAGGGATGCTAATAATGTCACCATCCTTAATCTGGTAAGGATTAAATGATGTAATATAAGTAATGGACTTAGCCAAGTGCCTAGGACATAATAAGCCCTTAATAAACAATAGTTATTATTGTTGCCAACTAGTGATTCTCAAAGTGTGATCCCTGGGCCAGCACAGCAGCATCAGCTGCCCCTGGGAACTTGTTAGAAATGCAAATGCTTAGGCCCATTCCAGAGCCTGTGAACCAGAAACTCTGAGGGGCTGGGAAACACAGTATTCTAGTGCTACAAGTTGAAGTTTGAGAACCACTGGTGTAGATGTTTCTAAGATCGCTTCCAGTTCTGGAATTCTAGTATTTTCTGCAAACGTATACATTTATCCAAGGCACAAAATAATCATTATTATTCACCCATGTTGTTCCAAAAACATTTATAAAATCTCTCTTCCTACTGGGACCTGGGAATAAAAAGCAAAACAAGACATAGCCTAAGGTCTCAAGTAGTTTACAGTTCATCTCACTACCCTTAACTTACAATTTTAAAAATATGTTGTTTGTAAATTTTTCTACATTTGTTCATGTAGATGTGAGTTTCACTATATAAAAACAATATTTTTTAAAAAGTATTTCTTGTGGTTATAGTTTGAGTAAGAAATTAGCTGAGTGACCTTGAATCTCAGTTTCTTCCTTCTAGAACAAGATTAATTAATAATGCCTATCTCACTAATTGGTTATGAAGATTAATGTGATTAAATGTGATGACATGTATGGAATGACAGTTATAGATGTCCAGTAATGGTCAGTTAGATCTCAATTTGAATCTAGTTCATAATTAAGTATTGTTGATTAGTATTGATTTGACCTTATAGTGAATATTATTGATATACAAAATAAAATGAAAATAGATCAACTCATTATATGTTGAAACCCAGCTCCTGAATGCTACAGAGAGTGTACATTACTTTCTCTTTATATAATTCTGGCAATGAAGACAGACCCTCAGAAGGCTTTTATATGTCAGAGCTAAGTCAGAGAAATAGCTGGTGTTTACCCAAAAGGCAACATGCAGGCCAGGAGTCGAAGGAAAGTTCAAACTCAGCTACAGGCTTCTCAGCTTGTTTATACTAAAATCTTTGAAATCCCCTCAGAAAAATTCCCTTTTGCTTCTTATCTGATTAACCAGGCAGTCCACAGATTCCAGAAGAGTTTCACCCCTTTTTGTTTAAAATCCAAGACCTGCCCTGAGCATGAACTGGAAATGGCGCTCCTTGTAATTCACCAAATTCAACTCAATAAACATCAAAGACCGTGATGCACTGCTTTTGAAGTTCATGTCGTCTTCAATCAGGAGGGCTCACTCAGAGCTTGGAAACTTTCTAGACATGGGGAGAAACTTTCCACATGGGGAAAAGGACAGCAACCATCCAGTGCATTGACATGCAGCATTGAGTCTGCTTTTCCTTTATCCACCAGAGCTAAGGAGAGAGTGTTTTTCTTTGAAACTCTTTGGGCTGAGATTTGAAATGTGAACCAAGGTCTCACTGGTCTGGGAAGAAAGGACTGGTGAAAAGGCACCTTGAGTCTTAACTACAGATAGTGACATTCCTTCTATTTACTGAATCATCACTCCTCAGGGCACAAGGAGCGTTCCTCACCCTCCTGCCCTCTCCACTTGTCCAAATCTAAGTGGCTTCTTTCTTGTCAATTAATCAAGGTAAGCCTTGGAGTTTTAACAAGGCAATGACAGTCCCAAGTCCTCTGAAGTGAGCTAGCAAATCAAAATAAGAATGCCATGAGGTTGAAAGTATAGCTCTTGATCAGTGCACACAGTCTAAGATACCTTTTGTTTGTTTGAGGAGATGTTTTGTCCACAAAGATATTCTTCAGGGACCTGGGATTCGGCACATTCAAACCCCAAACCATCATCATTACCCGATTTCACTGAGTGCTTGCTGGGTGTGTGTCAGGCGGTGTGTGAGATCCATTTCTTACTCAACCTCATTTCAACCTTCATAACTCTGCAAAGTTGACTTTATCAACCCCATTTTCTAGGGGGAGACATCAAACCTCAGCCTGGTGAAGTAACTTAGCTGAGGTTCCATGACTAATTCAATAAAAGCGAGACTGGTCCCCAGGCCCACTTTGACTCCCAAACCCATGATTTCCCCTGTTTTGGTTTAGTGGCACAAATAGAAATCCAAGTGTTCACATCAAAACACTGAGCATTAAGTACCTTCTCCTTCACCCTCACACCTCCCATCTGATGAGCCATCAAGTCTTATATGCCTTCTTCTTAACTTATTTTATGTCTGCCCCTCCTCCATCTGCCTCTTCAATACCCTCATTACTTCACTGCTAAATTACTACAGTTTCCTCCTATCATTTTCCTGACTCTGGTTTTCATGGCTCTCTAAGTCATCCTCTATGCTCCTCTTAGAGTGATCCTTCTAAGACTCAAATGTAACCATGTTACTCCCTTATTTGGTCCTTAAATGATCCTTCTATAATCAATAATAATTATTTTGTAAGTTACCACGTGCTAGATATTGTCTTCAGTACTTTACGTATAGTAACTGATAAAAGGTAAATGTATAATTACTTGTATTATCCCCATTTTACAGATGGTAAAACTGAGACATAGATAATTTTGTTCCTTACTCAAGGATACCAGCTAGTAAATAGGGTAAGGAGGGTTTAAACCCTTAAATATAGTTCTAGAATCTGGGCTTTAAACCCCATCCTGTTTATAAAGTCTGGGCATTTAATACAGTTTATAAGACCCCCTCATAATCCAATCCTGCTTGCTCTGATCTTATTCCCTGCCCTATGCTCCAACCATTGGGAAACACTTAGTTGTTTTCTAAATGTACTGTGCCATCCAACCTCAGTGCCTTCTAATCCCATAGTCTGCTCCCTCTGCCTAGATCCCACCCTCCATGTCTATGAAGTTGATTCCCACTGATCCTCTGACTCTGAATTTGAGCATCACAACTCTGGTAGGACTTCCCTATGATCACAGCTACTCTCTGAGGTTTATATTAAAGGTGCTCTCTTTACCATAGTGGTCAGTTCGTCAGTCTGTCAAGTCCTTCTAAAGCAGGCTATGGGTTCCTTGAGAGGGGCCTGGGTCTTTATCGTTATGTACCCCCAGTGATTGACACATAGTAAGTGCTCAGTAAATTTCCTGGAATGAAAAAGAGTGAAGGTAGCACATGATCCGGGACAAATAAATTACACAGAAAACAAGATAGAAAGAGCTACTAAAAAGTTTGAGAGGGCAGCCAGATGGCTCAGTTGGTTAGAGCGCGAGCTCTTAACACCAAGGTCACCGGTTCAAATCCCACATGGGCCAGTGAGAGACAACAGCTTGAGCTTGGAGCTGAGCCACCAGTGGGTGACCGGTTGTCTCAGTGGTTGGAGCACGGTGCTCATAACACCAAGGTTGACGGTTCAAGTCCCACATGGGCCAGTGAGCTGTGCCCTCCACAACCAGATTGAAAACAACGACTTGACAAACACACTGTTCCCCAACATTCCCCAATAATTCAAAAAAAAAAAAAGTTGAAGTTTAAAAAAAAAAGTTTGAGAGAAGGAGGAGACTATAGTGGGCTGGACTATCCAGCAACTCTACATCTGATTTTATGTAAGAGAAAACTGAGGCACAGAAAATTTAAGTTGCCCAAGGTCACACAGCTAGTAAGTGGTTTAGATGACATTTGACTCAAGTTGTCAGGCGCCAGAGCCCATACTCCACCTATTTAAACCTTTTGCATTTTAATAGTGTATTTGATTCACATGGCCTGAAAATGTTCAGTATAAACTAGTGATTTTTATGGATATTATTGCCTAGAATGAGAATAAGAAAACAATGAGTCCATTTAAAGAAAATAATAGAAGGAGGGTGATTCTCTGAAAGAATAAAAATAAGGAAGGTGGAATGCTGATTGCTAATTCATGATCATCTTTATGAAACATGTAGTGAACTACGATAGAAGTTAACAGACCCATAATTTACATTTCTGTGGCAGATAGCTGATGGATGCACTGTATGTCCGACTTACTTGACTCAATGAGAATTTATTGCCTGGCTGAACCTTGCTACTGTACCCTTAGGAGCTCTCATTCCATTGTCAATAAATTCCTTTATGCTTTGGACCTTTGCTCTGAACACTTCCATCTTTTCCTCCCCCCTTTCATTTCCTTCCACTACTGAAAGCTTATCTTTCTTTTTCTTTTTTTTTTTTTTTGTCAGCCACTCATGATGGCTGTCGGCCGCTCCTGGTAGTACACAGTAGCCCACAGCAGCCCACACCAACCTCTGGCTGCTCAAGGCAGCCCAGCTCCAGGAAGAGCCGTTGTTCACGATCTTAGCTGTAGAGGGCGCAGCTCACTGACCCCTGTGGAAATCGAACGGGTGACCTCGGCGTTAGGAGCACAGCGCTCCAACCACCTGAGCCAGCAGGCCGGCCCCTATCTCTCTCTTTAACCTAGCTTTTCACCTTCTCAGAAGAGTTTGCCTCCTTCTTCACTGCTCCAGTCAAGAAGTGGGCATATTCTCATTACCCTCTGCCCCACTTGCCTTCGGACCAGTTTTGCATTAATTTTTACCTCCTAAACTCAACAATCTCTCCTCTCTTGAAATCTATGTCAGATTGTTATCTTCTCTTCATCTTTGCCCTGCTATCTACCAACTGCCAAGTTACTTTTCCACATGCTGACTCTGGCCACATAATATTTAAGTGTGACTGCCTTTTTCTTTTTGAAAAATCTCTTCATTTGTTCTTTGCTGGCTTTGTGTTCCTCCACCAAAAAGGTGGGATGTCTTCAAGGTCCCACGTGCAGTCCTTAACTCTTTTCCTTTTTTTCTCCTCTTCCTGGTGACTCTCATATCTTCAACCATTATCTCTTTTCAAAGTCTCTCAACTTCACATGTATTGCTCAAACCTACTCTGAGCTAAGGCTGTAATTTCCAAATGTCTTTTGATAATATCTCCAAAATATCGTGCCAGTTCAAACAAACTATATCAAAAAAATCAGCTCACTCTTTTCCTTCTAAACCTGGCTCTCCCTCTGCCCCCTTTCTCCTAGTGAAGGGCAATGATGTACAAGAAAATGCTCAGCATCGCTTCCAGTGCTTTCCTCTCTTTCATCATCGCCCAACACACCTTCTGTCATCATGCCTCTCCAATTGATCACCATCTTTCTGTTCTTAGAGCTACTCAACCAGACGAGCCTGGGCACCTCACTTCATGGGTCACACTACAGCAGTTAACAGAACAGGCTACTACACTGACTCTAGGACATGTCATTCGCAGGTTCAGATCTCTTCCAAGTGTCAACTGTGTGTATAGGATAGAGTTAAAACTTTTTAGCTTGAAAGCCAAGATTCTGTCCCCAACGTCTTTTTCCTTCACCGTCTTTTATATATACCCTGTTCTAACCAACCCAGATTTGTTGATGCCACTTGATTCAAGAAGGATTCATTCAAGAAGTTTGTTAAGTCCTTGGTATTAGCTCAACACTTTCCTCAGTATAGGAAACACAATGGTGAACATGACTTCTGTGTTTAGATTTACATGATACAAGCAGTGAAAATAAAATGTGGTAAGTACTAATCTAAGAAGCTAGCTGGGTACCGTGAGCATTCATCTAGATGCTCCTAACTGTAAACAGGCAAGATTTAGGAAGTAGGAAGATAGGGAAGGTAGCTGAGGGAAGTAAGAATTGAGCTGATACCTGAAGGCTAAATAAGAAGTATTCAGATATAGTACAGAGAGGTGGTTTGCTATTAAGACAGAAAAAGTATATGCATGAAGACTTGGGGCAAGAAGGGATGGCAAGAGTATAGATAACTGAGAATAGAAATCAGAGAAAAAGGAGGAAAAACAAGTTATTACAGAAGCAAGGGATGAGTGAGAAGGCAAGAGTGAACCACAGTCTCCTTGTTGCCAAGAGGTCAAATAAGAGGAGGACTAAAGAACATCCATTGGATTTAGAATGGAGACATCTTTGATGACCTGGCCAGAGCCTTTTGAGCAAGTGATATAGAAAGCTAAATGACAGTGGAGAGAGAAATGAATGGAAGGTGCGCTGAAGATCTGTAGACAAATCTTTATGGAAATTCAAAACCCCGCTATGCCTTTATACCATTTGCTCATTCTGTTCCAGTTTCCTCCTCTTCTGCTTCTTTCCCTATGTGCCTATACCATCACCCCCAATTCTCTTCCTACTGAAGTACTAGACATTTCTCAGAACTAAATCAAATACCACAGTATCTTGAGCTTCCCTGAACTCCTGGCAGTTAGAATGGATTATTCAGCATTTGCCACATAAATCTTTGTTGAATTAGAAAACTGTTCCCATCTCACTGATATATGAAATTTCCTTTGTACATCCATTATAGCACTTGCTTCTTGCTACATTGTAATCTATTTAGTTGTACACACCTGTCTCCCTAACTATACAACTTGATGACAAACTAGCTGTGTATTTAATCATCTTTGAATTTCTCCTAGACCCCAATTAAGGGCTTTGGGCACTGTTGTCATCCAAATTGAACTTGACTGACTGTTCTCTACCTTGCAATGACATAAGCACATGCCATGCATGACATAATCTTTGTCCTTGGAGACAATGATTTTTAAAGTGAGAATGAAAAATCTTAGGATTTGCTAGTGTCGTCTTTAACCTCTCAAAATATTTTCACTATTACTCACATGTTTTACATATTCTATTAAAAAATCATTATCAGCTTGGTTCTGTATATGAATGAATACTCTGCAAACCCACTTTCTGATTCAGGTGAAACAACCCACTCAGTTTTTAAGCTCAGAGCACTCAAGTAGCAACTCATTAATGAGGCTGAGTTAACTACTCACATATTGCTCTCCCTTTCCAAAGACCAACCTAGGAAATTGTTAAAGCAAGCCAAAACAGAAAAGTGACACTGAACTTCTGTGTTTCTAAGGGTTGAAACCAAAAGAATAAGTCATATTCTTAAATTCTAAGTTTCTGATGATCATTTGAATATGGCTGATTTAAAGAGATAGGACAATATTTAGAATGCTGGATGAATTTATTATGTTGTAGACAGAAAGACTGTCAAAACCTTTCAGAAGTTTTAGTAGTTGAGAAAATTAAGGTCAACTTAAACTGTTTAATTAGTAATAGGAAAATTCATAAACTCTAGTTTTAAAATATTTTAGAATTTCTCTTAAGCGTATTTCATAATTTCTGCAACAAAATCTGAAACTTTTTCACCTCCCCGCTTCCAAAGACCCACTGTTCACCGCATTTTAAAGACAAAGCACAGAGATAACCAACTCATCCCTAGGTCATGTAATAGAATTGGTATTAAAGTACAAAGTTCCATTTCTTTAAAAAAGAAAATTCTGAAGCATCTATGGCTACATGTTAATATCTGACAAACTAGATATGGGTGCCCAGGTGATCATAATATTACTCTATTCTTTTCTATTGATGTGAAATATTTCACATCTTTAAAATGAGGAGAAAAATATCCATGCAGTCCAAAATCACTAGAGAATTCAATAACTAAAGAATCTTTTGTACTGATTCTTAATTATCCAATTTCTCTACTTGCCCCATGAGCATTTAGGTCAGAGCTATTTCTTCAGTTTCCAAAGAAAGGAATAAAAATAGTTAAGAAAAATTAAGTGATTCTGGAACAAAGGCAGATCCAAGCTCAAATAAGAGTTAGAATTCCTGGGGTATCAAAGGACAGACAGGAGGCTGCCTCCAAATACTGAACAGCATAATAGATATTCAGTTCGTACTTGTTTGATTAATTGGTTGATAGTTGAACAGAAGTGAAAGCTCAGGTCCTTGGGAAAGATGGTATATGTCACCTTCCATTCATCACTGACCATGGCAGTGCTGGTTCAAACTCAGGAGACCTTTGTGTGTCTTCACTGTGACCGTTTAATGTGGAACCAATCGTCCTCTCAAGGGTTGCTGCTTATACGGTGCTTGACTCAGGGTTCTGGGTGCTGTGTATAACCTTGCTGCGAGGCAAAGCTAATAAACCCAAGACTAGGAGGAACAAAAGAATCTTAGGACAAGAGAGAGCCAAACTATCTCCAAAGAAATTGACTTCCAAATTGCTCCCTCATTTTGCCAGTATTTCTGTTGCTGCGGAGGTGACGAGATGGTGCTGACTTGTTTGGTGCAGAGTCCAACAAGAAAGGGAATGCGTGGTAGTCCTGGTACATTACAGCTCGTGATTTCTGCTCTCCCCTCCAATTCCATACAGCAGCATTTATTAAGCACTAACGTTTACACACAGTGTCCTCTCTCCCCTCTTGCTTCAGTGTGTTCTCTCTCTCAAGCTCTCTCTCTCTCTCTCTGTCTCTCTCTCCCTGTCTCTCTCCCTGTCTCTCTCTCTCTCTTTCTCTCTCTCTCTCTCTCTCTCTCTCTCTCTCTCTCTCTCTCTCTCACACACACACACACACACACACACCTGCCCCCCCCCTTTCCAGTGCCTTTGACTGATGCCTCCTTCTCTCTCTCCAACATCACCTCCCACTGCCCATGAACCTCTGCCTCCAACAAGCAAGTCCAGGCTTCTGGACCTCCTCTTTCTCACATGCATATTGGCCCATGTTCTCTGGAGACATCTCCCCATGTCCACTCCACTTACCAAATGCTCCCAATCCTTCACATCTCCCCTACAGACACATCCCCTGGAAACTTTCCCTGAACCTATCAGCTCCCCAGCTTCCTGAAGACTCCCGTGGCACTGAAAACCTCTCCCTCACTTGGTAGTTGCTACATAAACTTCTCTGTCGGGTTGGTTACCTGTCTCCCTTAACCAGACTGACATCTTCCTTAAGCTGAAGCCCTCACCTCCGCTGCTGTGGGACAGCACCATGAGCCATGCCAACGAGCACCCTGTGTATCCATCTCCGATTGACTATTGCTGTTGTGATGCCAGAATCGCAGAGAAGAGTCTGGAAATTCAAGGAACTAGGGCAGAGCAGAGGAACCAGGAGATCGTGACTCAGGGACCACACAAGTACATGCAACGTGATATTTCCCTTGGCTTTGTCACAATCCCAGGCCTTAACATGATGCAAGAGGGTTTTGGTAATGAGGACACTGGTAATACAGTCCCTGAAGCTTCTTGGGGGAAATGATATTTAAATTCATCCTCTCTGCAGAGAGAGGGGTCAGAGTCCCAGGAAGAAAAGGGATGTGTGTGTGCATGTGTGCGCGTGCGAGCACGTGTGTAACTGTTGTTTGCAGGAGTGGTTCCTATTTGGCTACTGCCCTCATGTGCCTTCACTGAGCAGCCACAGTCATGATTAGAGTGAGGATTCCACCTCAGCCAATGCACTGAGAAGGTTCTCAGGGAATTCTAATGGCTGGAGCTGGAGAGGAGTTAGAGAGCAAGAAGCCCAAGGCCACCGTGACACCAGTAGAGAAGTGGGGCTGGAGGTGGTGCAGAGCTTGGACCAGGCTATGGCTGAGCAAGAACCACAACCCAAGCCCTGGGGTGGAGCACAAATGCCCATGGGGAGCCTTCTTTGTCGCCTATAAAACACCGCCAATGAGAGAGAGCAGGAGTAATGAGGCTCACCCTCTCATTAAGTCACCATCCAAGGCTTGGCAGCACACAGTGTCTTTCCAAACCTTGCCACTGAGGCTCGCAGTGGAATTTCTCCTCAGAATCTCCACATAAAGAAGCCAGAGAGGGGTGGAGAAGGTTTACGTAAGTGCAATGTATGAACAGGTGGGAGAAAGGGCCGCACAAGAGGAGAGGGGCAGATGAGGTGAGCCAAAGAGAAGGCAAGGTGAGCCAAAGAGTCAGCCATGGACGTATGACTGCAAAGGCCCCTGGCCAAGTTTAGCAATGAATCTCTCTTCTCAGCAGGGGAGGAAAACAGGTTCTGGGAGTTACCTCAGAAAACCCCAGCCTCCTGAGGTCTTTGGTTTACATTACCTAGAAATGTAAGGTGAACGGTAGCATAGAAGCAACGTTAGAGTTAGGATGAGTCCCAGAGACCAGACAAACCCTCCTAGATAATTCCAACCTTCCTAAAGAGGCTGCCATAACTGCAACTTGGAACCAAAGCTGGGCCAAACTCAGGACATGACAGTTCCTTCGGGACTTCTCGTCAGCCTTGGTCTGAACCTGTCTAAGACCAAGACAGCAGGTGCCTCAGCAAGCCTAATCCTCCTATAAAATGCTTTCATCTCACCCCTTACTGGGTCAGATCACTCTCCTGGCTCCATCTTGCCTCCCACTTCAAGTCTAAACTGCTCTTCTTCATTCTAGGCCGGCCCAGTTCAGTTCTGCCTCACCATTCGGCCTTTCCTTAGCCCTCCCCTCACCTACACACCTGATTTACTCAAGACTGCCTCCTCCCTCTTCCCTGCACCTTCTAAGTTCAATCTAACTCTGATGCCTTTTTCCCTCTACTCTTCCCCTAAGAAATCCTGTCTACTCCTGCTGCCAAAAAATAATCTACCTACCCACCAAGCTGTGGCTCACGCTTATTTCTTCCATAAATTCCTCTTCTTTCATCTACATTGACCTCTCGCTTCTCAAAATGTTTTTGTAATAATCCAATGTACACCAAGGAGTGTAGAGTGTGTGCCCTGTAAAAAGCCCAGGCTTATGCCTGGGCAGCAGTATCAAAAGTCAATGCTCTGACGCTCAAGTCCCTGGGACCTGTGTTCACTGGTCCATATGGCGACTTTGTGCCTATGAGGAAGAGGTGTGCCCAACCTGCAGAACTGTACATAGCAGCCCTGGTGCAAAGCTCTCCTATGATGCTCACTCGCTGCGTGATCTGAAGCAGGCCCTTAACTTCTCTTTGCCTCAGTTCCTCATCTGCAAAATGGAAATAATAGTGTCTACCCCACTGGGTTGTTTGAAAAGTTAAATAAGAAAATGAATGTAACGTGCTTAACATGAGAATCCATTGGGTGCTCAACAAATGTTAGCTATTACTGTCTTTTGCCTTCTCTGCTTCTTTGATGAGCTGGATTCAGAAAGAAGGAGGGGGGGCATCAGTAATTTCTTAAGAGAGCAGCTGATTCATCTACATCCTTCTCTTCATTTTCCTTTGCCGTTATGTTACCACATCCCTTAATTGGCGATCTCAATGACCCCAGAACCAAAAATAACTTAGCTGTGGGGGGAAATTATATCTGGGAACTAAGAGTAATCATATTTAACCTAAGGCAATCCAGCATCAGATATACAAGAAAGAAAAAGAAAAAATAACCTTTAAAATGGGAGGAGAGTGATAACATTTTTCCTAAAGCCGGTATTTGATGAAGGGAACGTATCAGAACAAATTCAGTGGATGCAGGAACCAAAGCATTGTAGGGCTGACGTAGGTGTTTCTTAGTGATTAACGAATCGGCTTTGGGGTCTGACACCCTAAAGTTCAAATCTTCAATCTATCCCTAACTTGCCATGTGAATTGTACAAGTTATTTAACCTCTCTGTGCCTTAATTTCCATATCTAAGGCTAGTAGATGAGTGACACCATATAAGGGATATAGCATGGCAGTCCCCATGTTAAGTGGATATTTAATATGTAAGAGGCCCTCGGTGTCATCCAATGAGAGGAGAAGCTATGTCCATTTCTTGGCTGTGGAGCCATTCATGACTCTCACCATCTCCCTTCAAATAAATCATCCCTGAACTGAATCGGGGTCCAGGACAATTGGATTCAGGCTCAGGAGGAAGCAGGAAATATAGGGATAGTTGCGTTTATCGTGAGAAATAGCTTATGCCTTATCAAGTATCTGACACATTTCACATGTGCATTAAATTTGCTTGAAGGCATATACAAACATTCAGGTAGTATTTAACTTAGCCTGGTAAATTATTTAACCAAAGCAGAACTCGTGGTTCCCAATGAGTATTTATTTTGCATTCTTTATTGTAAATCTCAGTGTATCCATTGCCCAGATTCAATAATAATCAATTAATAGCCAAACTTGTTTTGTGTATAGCCCACTCACTCTCTACTCAACCACAAATTATTTTGAAGCAAATCCAAAACATTGTATCATTGCATGATGAGGATATTTCTAAAGAAATACAAGAGAGAAGGGGCACATACATTTTACGTAAATCTTCTCCTAAAACAAGGGCTAGAGCATGGCAAAGAGGAAAATAAGTTCCCGAGATGGGTAGAAAGTGACTAATTCTACTCCATTTTAGTTGCTTCTCCACTTTACATTTACACAGTTTATTCTTTATCACTGCTGGTGAATATGATGCCTTGTAACTTGTAGCTTTAATAGCCCCATTTGGGTTTGCCTCATCAACTCCAATTGAATCGGAAACATCTGGCTAGCAAGAGCCATCTTACTGAATTTAATGTTCTATGTTCTAGTGCTCCATATGACATCTGGCTTACCTTCCTACCTCCGTCTCTTCTTCATGTCCTGCCTTCCTCCCTAACCAATCTCCTAACTTCCTAATAACTTCCTAACTTCTTTTTATTAATCCTATCAATGTTTACTGGGCACAGCTCCTGGCATATAGTAGACAAAATAAAAGTGAGCTGAGAACACTTAGCAGACATTGGCGGCTGAGAGCTGACAGGAAGGGGATGAGTGCAGCTGAGTCTTGAAGCGTAAGAATGAATTTGCCAGTTAAGGAGGAGGTGGGAAGTAGTTGGGAGTGCAACAAGGGCATTCTAGGCAGAGAAAGCAGCCCCGGCCAGGTTCTGTGAAGGAAATTTGGGCCTATTTGGGGAACTTCAAAATGGACCATGTGACTGGACCAACAAACGTGAGTGATAAAGGCAGGACAAGAATGAGGATTGAAAATGTAGAGTTAAGTACAGTCCAAACCTTGGAGGACAATCCCGATTGGATTCGGTGGGGCTGTTGGGAGTAGAGCTGGTAGGAGAGAGGGGTCCTGAGAAGATGGAAACACCTGGATTCAATGTAGCACTTTCAACTTCTACAGTCTCCTAGGAGAACATTACCTCCCAAGACCAACATATCTCTTCCATAGTTTACTGAGGACTGGTACCTCGCCCAAAGATTGTTCCTTGACATAGAAACTATATGTCAGACTAAGAATATTATCCAGGGTGTGCACATTTATTTAGTTTGCAAACATTTGCTTTCCTGGAAAATAGTCAAAACAGAAACTAGACCAAAGCTTATTGTTTTTATATATTTGTTTCACTTGGTGCAACAAAACAAATGCTAATTGAGACAGGAGGATGGTAATGCAGATATATCGTTTTTATTGTGGCTATTATTTTTATTAGGTTGACTGTATCTGCAATGCACCTATGGAAATATATTTGGAAACGTTCACTTCATAGCACAAGAGCTGTTCAATCATGTAGCTCAGACTTTGAGCTAGATTTGTAGAACTCATAATGAAATCCAGAGTTGCCAACTGGCTGCTGAATTGGAGTGGTGTAGCTAGATAATCATTGCCATGGAATTATCTATTCTGGCTATCACCACTGCCCCAAATTGTTTGCCAGGTGAAAATTGTACACTTTGCACTTGAGTTGCTGCACTTGACTGGTTTCAGAGCTCAAGGGCTGGAGGGACGAGGCCTTTAAATTCCAGAGGTCATGAATTTGAATTGCAATGAAGTATGCAATAGAGAGCTTTGGAGAAGCGTGATTAAATGACCTCTAATGTTCATTCTATTTGCATAATACTCTAGTCCTTGGGCCACAGATATCTGGAGCTGCTAAATTTATAATTATTTTTTTTAAAAGTTAACCAAACTTTTTGACTCAGTGACCAGTGTGGGTGGTGGAGAGGAGAATTTGACCATATTGAGATCTAGTTTCATACTTATGAGATTTAGATTTAGAGTCCAAGAATCTTGTTCCAGGTGTGGGGACGGAGCCAGGAGTGCAGTTTCCAGGCTCTCGCCCTCATGTGGAAAGGTGCTCACTCGGGTAGTAAATGGCCATCAACTGTGATTGGATGGCCATCAGCTGTGGCTAGTTGGCCGTCAGCTGTAACCAGTGAGCCATTGGCCACTAATATAACTGCCGTGGCTACGCTAGCAGAAAATGGGGGCTAGCAAGAAGATGGTGGCTGAGCTAGCAAGAGCGGATTGCAGTTAGCACAATGGATTGCAGCTAGCAAGTGAGGTTGGTTGGCAGAGAGAAGTAGATAGCAGGTTGTTGGCAGAGAGAAGTAGATGGCCCCTGCTTCCTGTGTCTCCAACCCAGCCGCCAGCGAGACTATAGTGGTGTGACGCCCCATCTATGGCTCCGTGGGTGTTCCTTTTTGGCCTCACCATATCCTGCGTTCTTATGTGGGGAGTGGGACTAGAGACCCCGCATGACACCCCGTGTGACACATGGCGCAGTGAGCAGGGTCTCCCGCATGACTCCCCACACGACACAGGACAGTGCCAGTTCCCCTGCATCCAGACGTGACTTCATTTCCACCCATTTGTTCTCCATCTGAGTCAGGGGCTCACTCACCTGTTTTCCTCATTTGTGGTCCATGGATTTCGATGCCCTGATTGTACTGTCTTGCTTGGCTGCCATCCCTCCACCTCTCACCTTCATCTATAAACTCAGGTGTGCCTCCAACTCCAGGGATAGATCAGGGTGGTTGGATGGCTCAGTTGGTTAGAGCAGGAGCTCTTGGCAGCCAGGTGGCCAGTTCAATTCCTGCATGGGATTGTGGGCTGTGCCCCCTGCAACTAAGATTGAAAACGGCGATTGGACTTGGAGCTGAGCTGCACCCTCCATAACTAGATTGAAGGACAACAACTTGGAGCTGATGGGTCCTGGAGAAACACACTGTTCCCCGATTAAAAAAAAAAAAACTCCAGGGATAGAGCTGATCTTAGAGAAGAAGGGCTGTTGGGGAGGGATCTATACAGCCTAAAATCCCTGTCTTTAATCCTTCTACTCTTAACGCCAATCTCTATTTCTCATCTTTCAGGGGCTGCTTGCCCAACACATGCTGCTAGCTTTCTTCTCATACTAACATTCTGCTCTTTGGGCATTGGCTGATCTCCCACCCTACTACTGCCTGGAGCTATCACTGGATTGTAAAGTGTAAGGCCTTGAAAATGGTCCTTGTGACCTACAAGTTCTAGATCCCTGGGACACATATCATCTGGAATCCCGCCACTATACACAAGGTTGGACAATTAAATTCGTGAGATTGTTGCAATGATGTTGCTAAACTTTTTTGATATCAGAGGGATTATTCATTATGAATTCGTACTAACTGGACAATTAACCAAGTTTACTATTTGGAAGTGCTGAAAAGGCTGCGTGAAAAAGCTACACGACCTGAACTTTTCGCCAACAATTCTTGCATCACGACAATGCACCAGCTCAAGGGCACTGTGTGAGGGAGTTTTTAACCAGTAAACAAATAACTGTATTGGAACACCCTCCCCACTCAGCTGATCTGGCTCCCAATGACTTCTTTCTTTACCCGAAGATAAAGGAAATATTGGAAGGAAGACATTTTGATGACATTCAGGACATCAAGGGTAATATGATGACAGCTCTGATGGCCATTCCAGAAAAAGAGTTCCAAAGTTGCTTTGAAGGGTGGACTAGGTGCTGGGGTCAGTGCATCGCTTCCGAAGGGGAGTACTTCGAAGGTGACCATAGTTGTATTCAATAATGAGGTAGGTAGCACTTTTTAAGGATGAGATCATGAACTTAATTGTCTGACCTCGTTTCTGCCAGCTGGGCTCCCATCTGGACCTTCAGTCTCTGTCTTGATTCCACAGCTCAGCCTGGGCTCATAATCCCACAGTTCCCTAGTCTGTTCCAGCTCCGCCAGGCCTGAAGCCTCACTTGTGACCCTGGACTTGGTTTCTGACCAAGGAGAAAGTGAAGGTGAAATGTCTGGCCCTGCCAAAGTGTTGCCTCACTTATCAGCACCTCACATTATCACTTCTAATTGCTTTTCTCTGGTATCGATTTTCTTTCTTATATGTCTGGATGCTGGTCTCTGACCCAGAGTTTGACCTGACCATGGTAACAGCGTACGTCTTACATGTTTTGCTTCCATGGAACTCTCAGGGCCTCTTGAGCGACTGGGATATTACCTTATTCAGATAGTTGGCTCAAATGTACTTAGACCATCCTAGCCTTAACCAACAGCAGCTGTGGTCCCAGGACTTCTGGCCCCAAATCCACTGTGCTTTCCAGGATGCCACAATGTTATCATCTACCTCAGCATCTTCTAGACTCATCTGTAGAAAATTACTATTCTATGATACAATAGGCATTTGTAAAAACAAATTTTTTAAATTTTGAAATGTTTATTTCATGATCATGTGAATTTGGGAAACACTTCATTACAGGACTTTTCAAGTCCTTTAATGTGCTACTAATGAGCATAGTGATATTAAAGGGATAGGGGGAGGGGGCAGAGTATATAGCTTTTTAAAAATTTGTTGGCCTGCAGAAGTTTTCTCGGTGAAATATTCGACATGTCACCAGAAGGTCCCCGGAACACCATGTGGGAAATGCTGAGTGATTTCAATTCCGTTCTGTGATACTCATCTGGAGCCACCTGAACAAAATTCTCTCTGTCAGAACTTAGAAGCAGCAAGGGAGCCAAGAGTCCCCTAAATATCACAAAGAGAGCGAACCCTTGTCTCATACCATACACGAAAATGAAATGAACTTCAAATGGATTAAAGATTTAAACATAAGACCTGAAACTATAAAACTCCTAGAAGAAAACATAGGGGGAGAGAGCCTTTTGACATTGATCTTGGCAATCATCTCATGGAGATGACACCAAAAGCACAGACAACAAAAGCAAAAATAGGTAAGTGGTATACACCAAACTGAAAAGCTTCTACACAGCAAAGAAAGCAATCGACAGAGTGAAAAGGCAACCCATGGAATGGGAGAAAACATTTGCAAATCATGTATCTGATAACAGATTAATTTCCAAAATATATAAGGAACTCCTATAACTCAATAACAAAAAACTAGAAACCAAAAAAACTAATAACCCAATTTTCAAATGGGCTAAAGAGTTGAATAGACATTTCAGAAGACACACAAATGGCCAACAGGTATATAAAAAAGATATTTGATATCACTAATCATCAGGGAAATGCAAAGCAAAACCATACTGAGCTATTACCTCACACCTGTAAGGATGGCTATTACCAAAAAGTTAAAAGATAACAAGTGTTGACGAGGCTGTGGAGAAAAAGGAACCCTTGTACACTGTTGGTGGGATTGCAGACTGGTGCAGCCACTATGGAAAGCAGTATGAAGGTTCCTCAAAAAATTAAAAATAGAACTACTTTATGTCCCAGGCATTCCACTTCTGGACATTTATTTATCCAAAAGAATTGAAATCAGGATTTCAAAGAGATATTAGCACTCCCGCGTTCATTGCAGCATTATTCACAATAGCTAAGATGATGGAAACAACCTAAATGTCAACTGACAGAAGAATGGATAAGGAAAAGCTGGTATATATGTATGTACATATATTGTTCAGACAGAAAAAAAAAAGAAGAAGGAAATTCTGCAATATGTGACAACATGATGAACCTTCAGGACATGATGAAACAAGACAGTTATAGAAAGATGAATAGTGCATGATCCCATTTATATGAAGTATGCAAAGTAGCCAAATTCGTAGAATCAAAAAGTAGATAGTGGTTGCCAAGGGCTAGAGGGAGGGAGAAAAAGGACAGTTACTAATCAAGAGGCATACATTTCAGTTATACAAGATGAATTAGTTCTAGAAATCTGCTGTATAACATTGTACCTACGGTCAATTATACTGTACTGGACACTTAAAAATGTATTAAGAGGGTAAAGTTCATGTGAAGTATTATTATCACAATAAATAAAATTTTAAAAGAAGAAAAAGAATGAAATTATAGGAACTAGATAGGAGTATCAGAGAGATAGCACTTTTTAATTTTAAATTCTTCCTTGGCATTTGTTCAACACTTTATAAATTCAAGTTTGTATCACCACACACATATTAGAATGACTAAAATAAAAATATAAACGATTTTGTGATGTCAGAGGGTTAGTGGATGGTGGGGAAAGGGGTTCACACAATGTGAGGGATATAAAAGATAAATGTCTAAGTATTACTTTGTCTTGTGCACCTGAAACTAATAAAATAAAAAAAACAGTGAGATAACAAAAAAAAAGAAGAAAAAAAAAGAATGTTTAAATCTGGCACCAAAACTTTGCTCTGTAAGATAAAATAATAATAAACTAAACCTCATTTAAAATATATATATATAAATGATTTTAATAAAATTGTAAATAATGTATTTTAAATTAAAAAATAAAATACAATATTAAGGACTAGCAAGGATCTGTGAACATACAATGGTACCACC
The DNA here is from genome assembly GCF_036562045.2 of Rhinolophus sinicus. Lineage (NCBI taxonomy): Eukaryota > Metazoa > Chordata > Mammalia > Chiroptera > Rhinolophidae > Rhinolophus > Rhinolophus sinicus. The sequence continues at coordinate 93,700,206 of NC_133755.1, forward strand.
ACTGTGAAAGTTTGATAGTTTGCTGTAAAATTAAACATGCATTTAGCATACCACCCAGCAACCCTCCACCTGGGTATTTACCCTAAAGAAATGAAACCTCACTTGCACACAAAAACCTGTACACAAGCGGTCATCATAGCAGCTTTACTTGTAATAACCCCAAACTGAAACGGTCCAAAGGTCTTTCAATGCGTGAATCATTAAACTGTTAATGCAACCTTATCATGGAATACCACTCAGTAGTAACAAAGAACAAATTGTTGATAGACGTTAACAATTTAGTTAGATCTCAAGGTAATTATGCTGAGTGAAAAAGAAACAATCTCAGCAGATTACATCCTGTATGATTCCATTTACATAACACTCTCTAAGTGACAAATAAATAACACTCTCCATCACTACAGTGATGGAGAACAGTTGCCAGGGTTTATTTAGAGTGAGGAGAAAAGGCATATGAAAGGGTAGCAAAGAGGGAGTTTCTTTGTGATGCAGCAGTTCTGTATTCTGACTGTGATGGTGCTTACATGAATCTACACTTGTGATAAAATTTCGTAGTACTAGACACCAAAACAAAAATGAAAGCACATGTAAAAACTGATGTGAACTGAGTGAGGTCTGTAGTTTAGTTAATAACATTGTCAGTTTCCTGATTTTGGTGATGTGTATGGCTACGTAAGAAGTTATCCTTGGGAGAAACTGGGCGAAGGGGAGATAAGAACTATCGGCATTACTTTTGAAATTTCTTGTGTCTTATTTCAAAGTCAAGTAATCTTTTGCTGAATGAGGAGAAAGCCAAAACGAAAACAAACACAATTCAACTTTGGTGGAGCCCAGATGAGAGGCTAGAAAGGCAGGGTTCTACTCCACCTTAATTGCCCTTTCGGACGATGCCTGGCTGACTCAGTTCTACAGCTAGCTAGCCTTCCTGTCTCCACTGCTTACTGGCTGTGTGACTGGGGAAGTCACAATCTGTGCCTCAGTTTCTTCATCAGTACAATAGGAATAACAATGGTTCCTACATCATAAAATTCAGGTTAAGATTAAAGAGTGAATAATATCAATTGTTTTGGATGCTTTATAGGAGTTCTATGAAGAGCATACACATGCTGTTCTCTGGATATGTGACATATACAAGCAGTCACAGAATTGGCTTCCTGTGTCATCATGACGGTTAACAACACACCTGAGAAATGGTGGAACAACCAATGTATAAATGACATGAACATCTTGCTTATATAGTAATTCTACATTATACCTGTATTTCCCTTCTGGTTTTCTTTCCCTTTTCAACCTATCTCACTTCCCAAAGCTTTGAAAGGCATGGAACTGCAACTTTCAGCCCTTTGCTTTTGACATTAATATTCTTTGAAATTAATAAGAAGGACGACTTACACTAGGGAATTTTGCAAATTTTTCCCTGATTCATATTTGGTTTCAGACTCTCTTAATGCCCTCTTTGTATTTCCATCATTTCACTTGGACACGTTTGATTGTAATGACCACTTGTTTCTTTCCCTTACCAAGCTGTGAACCTGAGGTCAGGAGCCGGCATGCATTCATTTAGTCAACATATAGTGACTCAGTACCTACCACGTCCCAGGTACCATGGCAGATGCTGAGGACACAGCTCTGTACAGACATATGCCTTATTCCTGTTGGTAGTTTTGATTGTGTATGGAATAATTCTTTGTATTTTCTGCTTCTAGCATAGTGCCCAGCCCGTGGTAGGCGGTCAAATATTTCACAGGTGGATGGGGAGAGTGATAAAATGAATATTTCTGTTGGCAGGTACACTATATTCAAACAAAATGTACCAAAACCTGGTGTGAAATTGGCTGTTCTACGCTTCCTGGGAGAATGAGAAAATATTCTCATAGGACTATTGCAAATGAGCTATCTTTTTGCCTCTTTTTTCTTCCCCATGAGATTTTGTATTTATCATTTTGCTGTGTATAAGGCAGTAGGTGAACAAAAACAAGACAATGCCATTGCAGAAGCATCTCCTTTGGAGAGATAAGGAACTACTAAAAGACTCTTAAGAAATCTTTGACCTTTTTCCTCACGAAGATGTTAATTGTGAGCAATTCTTGTGTTGAGAAATATAAGAAGATTGGCCAGAAAATAGCTATGCTCCTCTCTAACTTTCTAATTTTGAATTTTCTCCATTTGACTTTTGTATTACTTTGTTTCAGAGCCAAATCCAGGAAAAGGATTTAAAATAACAAAGGAGTTGAGAATGGTGTTGCCACTTCTGGAGAGCAGCAGGGTAAGGAGCTGATTCCCTTTGTCCATTGTACTAAAATGCTCCTCCCAAAGCTATTACTCACATTTTAAGTCTGGTTCATGTAACTCTTACCTTGGTTTTCATGGATGTACATTCCCTGGATGCTGTAGAAATAGTCTAAAAATGATTTTAATTTATTATTTTTAATTTGTGATTACATACACATTGTGCAAAACTCAAAAGACTCCAAAGAACAAATCATGCAAAAAACATGTCCTTCCTTTCCTCTTCCTGTCTCCTGGACAGCCTGTTCCTCTCCCTAGAGGCATCCCTTAACATGTTTCTTGTATATCCTTGCAAGAAATTTTATGAATATCTATATTTTGTAAATAACAAGACTCTAGCATCCAAATGTGTTTCACATATGCAGTTACTTGGAGTCAAATAGGGTAAAAAACTGTTTAGATTTCTAATTCAAATAATTCCTGCTCAACTGATTGATTATATTTTCTACTTACTTTCAAGAAAAGAGGCAAAAGGAAGTATCTTGGAATTATAAAAGAGTGACGGCGAGGAGTAAGCAACCATGCTCAGGCCTGTCGTCCCACCTAAAAACCAGACTCTCTAGATGACATCCAAGTTGCCTTCCACAGGTAAGGCCCACAATTCTACTAAACAAGAGATCACATTTACCTTTCTCAAGTCAAAGTGCAAGGTAGGTACCTGTTGCATCTACAGGACTGTGCGGTGAGATTGATGCTCCGATAGCCCAGCTGCTACAGAACTCTGAGATTCCATGACATAGTTCCGTTTTACAATTCATTACATGTTACTTCATTTCTTTGAAAATTAGAAAAACTTCAAATATATATAGAAACACAAATCAGAATAACATCACTTCCCAAATATTCTTGATTAATCATACCCTGTACATTATGCTCAAAATCACGAATTGATTCGTTGCAGGTGGGTTCATCAACGCAATTAACCTCCAAGATGTTGTCCCATCGTGCTTGGAAATGTATCAATTCTTAACAGAGCATAAACATTTGCCATAGGGTTGTGAGTCCCAAAGCAAGTCTGCAGAATTGAGTGGGGCTGGCTATAGGAAAATCATAATTGCAGATCTCCAGGTTAACTCCCTGTAAGATTTATCCATCAGATCTGGAGTGAGGCTTGAGAAAAAAACACTCCCATCACAAGCTCTTAAATCAGTGGTTCTCCAAGCTGACTCCACATCAGAATCTTCTGGGGAGCTTCAAAACAATGCAGATGCCTATGTCCCATCCCGAGATTCTTATGTAATCGGTCTGGTGTATGGCCTAAGCATTGCACTTCCCAAGCTCCCCCGCTTTTCATTCCAACGTACAACCAGGACTGAGAACTACTGCTGTAGATTTTGCCCAGGATTGCTTAACTCTGGAAGTTTCTTTGGATCATCAGGAATTATTTACTTCTCTCGTGTGGGATTGGTGTACGCTCCCCTATTATCTCTACTCTTTGCGTGAAACCGACGCATAATCCCAGGCTACTCGGTGGGATCTGGAGACCAGCGGCATCCATCTCACCTCGGTAGCCCCCTCACCTAACAACTGAAACAGGATCTGCAGTTTAACAAGATACCCAGGTGTTTCATTTGTTCGGTCAAGTTTAAAGAGCACAGCAAAGCGGCCTGAAATTATGCATTTCTCACACGTTCCCAGGTTTTGTGATTCTGCTGGTCCCCAGTCCCCAGTGGCAAGGATCTACAGCACTTTCTCAAAGTGTGGCCCAACGAGGGTTTCAAGAAAAGAAGTGTGAAGTTCGTTCTGGACTTCACCACAAACTTCCTGATTCATCATCTCTGGGAATCTGGTTGTTTATACAAAAGGTGGTGAACCACTGACGCACGCTCTCCTTGTCCCAGAGTAGGCATCATGCTATCTCCTTTGAAAAGCAGCCCAATTTAATTGTTTAAAAGCTGCTCTGCATTGAGCCTAAGTTGGCCTGGAGGAAACAATATTACTCTCTAGAGAAAAATGCTCTTCCTTAACCCTTTAAGGAACTGAAGGTAGTCTTTCCCTTGCCTATATGATCTTTACCATCAGGCTTAGATTCCCCAACAATCGCTCCTCGTTCTGTTTCTTACTCTTCTGGTTACCCCCACGTTGGATACCTTCCAGTCCAGCATACCCCTCAAAGTACGGCAGCTCAAAGCAGAGAGAACCTCCAAAGTGAGCAACGCGGTATACAAATGAGACTATCAACTCTGATCAGAACATTATTATACTTTTTAATCCTGCAGCTGGAGGTTGCATTCTATCTTGTTTTGTTTTTAGAAAAGCTATGTATCATGTTAACTCAGTATTAAGCTTCTGTTTAACCACGACTCCTATGTCCCTTTCCCTCTGGGTCTCTAAGAGATGCCACCCCATTCCTATATTTTCACAATTATGTATTGAACTTAACTATAGGGCTTTACTTATGACCCAGATAAATATCATCCCTGTGATCTCATCACCCACTGTTTGAGCCCAGAGATGTTCTAGTTTAGTCCTGCATACACAGCCTTGGCTGGATTCAGATTCAAGTCTGATCTCTAGAACTATGCTGTAGGGCCTTAAGCAAGCTCCTTAACCTTTATAAGCCTATTTCTCATATTGCATGGGTACAGTAATAGTACCTATCTTACAGGATACTTGTAAGGACTCAGTAAGATAATGTAAAAAGCACTTTGGAAAGTATAAAGCTGGGTAAAGATTAATTAATAAAAGCATCCCCAAGCTACAAATAATTTACAAACTTAATAACCATAACATTTTTGCATTCATTCATTGTTTTCCATGCCCACAATAAGTAAGTGGCAGTCCTGAAATCCTCTGAAATACAAAATCTGTCTTCCCCACTACCATCTATCACCCATTTTAGTTTGCTTTGTGTGTGCCTGTGTGTATGTGAAGAGTTCCTATCTTCTGTCAACAAAAGAGGGAAAACCTAGCCTGAGAGCCAGTGAAACCAAATACCAGGATAGTTCTCTAGAAACCATCCACGTGGAAGTGGATGAAACCAGAAAACCCCTGTAATGTCACTGACATGGGTTTCAAGGTGTTCAGACAGGGTTCTCTATTTCCAGTTTCTCATTGAAATAGGAACTCAAAATTGCTAAGGTTCTGGCCATTGGAAATTCTATAGAGCCAGGGTTCCCAAGCTAAGCAATGTGATAACATATGAAATATAATAAATATAATGTAATATAGCCTACCATAAGATTTCACCCTGCCTTACTGCCAAGAAAGACCCTTGAAATTACTCGGGGGCAGTGAGGTTTCATATAGAGAAGCCTGTGAACTTTTATAGACCGTCCCACAAGTGGTAAATATCTTAGGTGGAAATGAGTAAGATGAATACATTCCAAGGCCTACTTACCATTTGTACCTCTCCACCCCCAAATCCTCATTTCTTAAAATAGGAACAATCTCAAAACAGGAGCCTCAGGCTTACCCCCAAAGACTAGAAAATGCTTGGTCATTTCATGCTTGGTAGTCTTTTTCTGTGAATCTCCTGGTACTTTTTCAGACACAAACCTTTGCTGATTTACATGATATAGATTAGAATTATGAGGTTTTTAGAATATACATATTTTCAAAGAGTTGTAACTTAGGCACATGTACAAGGCAAGGATTAAATAAATATACACAAACGACTCAAGTAACAAACACCTAATATTTATTAATAAATTAGTACACTTGAAGGCATTTTTCTGATATCAGTCCCTTACCACTATCCACAAACCCTGCCCACACAAAGGGATTCCACACCACCTTTGCATTAGAATCTGGCAACTGAGCTTTAGAGAGTATGTTTATAAGTGGGAGCATAGTTGCAAATATATCAGACAAGAGTCCTTACAGCTGCAGACATTTTTACTTAAATTGATCAGGTAATGAAGGCATCCACCAAGACCAAGTGCTGGTGGTCTCGGAGGGCAGACTGGACCTATCAACTATGTGTGTATAAAAAGAAATAAGACATCTTCAAAGCAAAGCTGGGCAAATTCCCTATGGAAAAGGTGCCGCTGGCACTCAATGGTGACTTTCCAAAGTGCAGCAATATGTTCCAAAACAGCTCAATCCCTAAAAGATGAAGTTCAAGTTCTTTGGTGGCCTAGTTGTGAAGCCACTTAAATAGCAAGTTCTGATGGCGCGAGGATTTCATGTCTCCAGCCCAGAGCATATTGGTGTAAGAGGAGCACAAGTACTCAAGCATTCTACACGGTGTCCAGATGAAAACCGCACAATCAGCAACAGTGTGGTCAAGTTTCTGCCATGAATATGAACTATACAACAAGGCATATTAAAAAGATAACTCAAAATCTAATTGAATTACAGTAACTCAGTGGGGTCTTACATTTCCTTAACCCTTAAGAAAAATCCGTAAATGACATATAATTAAAAAAAAAAAAAATAGTAAGAATAAAACAAGTAGGTGTGGATCTGAGACACGACGACAGCGTACAGAATTCACAAGATGGCATTACATTTTTAAAGAAAAGGCTCACAATCCAGCGTGCTGGAATAGTCACACTGCATTTGTGGCACGTTTAAGTGAATTTAAAGTGCACAGAATAATTTTGAAAATACGTAAGGCAAAACAGAAAATATGGAACCTAAAAAACGTCAGTGGTGGGTATTTTGCAACAGTTACACCTTGAAAAGGTTTATAAACTAACTTCCCAGAAGGGTTCAAAAAAAAGAAAACAAGAAAGCTCAAAACACTGGCCATATACTCTGTTACACACACACACACACACACACACACACACACACACAAAACAAAACAAAACACCCTGTCCCTAAAATGAGTCATTTCCAGAGTGCAGCATCCCTTGAGTTCTACAGTAAGTCGGGAAGATGGCTATAAACAGAGTCCAGGAGGGTCTGGCTGGCTTCCTGGCTCTTCACTCCAATAATTTCAAATAGCCGGTCCAGCTTGTCCTCAGCCTGAGGGATCTCTTCAATCACTCGCAGCTCCTCTGGATTCAGAATGTGGAGCATATCATCAAAAATAGGCTGTAAGTCGCAGGGGTCCAGGCGTACCTGACGCAACACTGTGTCCTTCTTTTCTGCAGGGAAGAGAAGGGGACAGCTGTAAAGGGACTGCACTGGGCGGTCATGGAGGAGAAGGAAGAGTGATAGCTCCTGCCTCCCCAGTCTATCCCCACCCCACCCCAAAGAGAGGGAGAGGACCTCTGGCACCTTTCAAACAACACAGGATTGTATTGTACTTGCATTGTATTACTTGCATTGTGCACACAATAACAAGATTTGCCCAATGTGGATCAGACAAGGATCTAATTGAACTTGAACGCGTTGTTGATGTGTCCTTTGACATGACGTCTGCTACACCTAAAGAACTTCTTCTAAATTCTTCTAAAACTCCGGAGAATGCTATAATATTTTAACACGTTGCATACGGATCACGAGAATCTTCGTTTTTTTTCTGAGCCATGCGTTAAGGACGGATAACGAGAATTCTCGTTTTTACTGTTGACTCTTTTTACTTTGCATATTTTATTGAATTATTTGTAGAATAATTATTTATAGAATAATTTATAGAATAATTTATTTGTAGAATCTATTATTTATAGAAAAATAATAAATGACATAGAAGCATTTACGCTTTAAAGAGAAGAGTGCATTTTAAAGTAGTTTCTTTTAAAAACCTGCCGGAACAGAGGGGTATGAGGGATTTAAACCCTGCCGTACGCAATGTGTTAAAAAACTGAAAAACTAAAACAAAATAAAAACTTCCCACCCTTTCCCCTCAAAAATTCCAAGTCACTTGTAATGTGCTTATATGACTTTCTAACTATGTTGCTATATTTTAAGACTAAACTGCTAAGAGCAAAAGCACACAAGAAAACAGTGTTTCTTGGGTCACACCTTACAATGGAGTAAGGAATTATAACTTTTATTACTAGTATAAAAAGCTTTCTCTATAATATAATATGTAACAAAGTACACACTAAAATACATTTTACACAAATTTTAAGTAAATATAAATACGTGAAGTGTATAAAATGTATAAAATATAAATATGTAAAATAGAACAGATTTTATAAACATATAAACTATAACATAAAACATAACCCTCTCACTAAAATATAGCTGGAATTAAACAAACTAGAAAATTTCTAACAAAAACGTCATGAGTCTAGTGTACTTGCTAATTCTCTACCCTCCTATTAAAAACTGAAAGTGGCAAATTATACATCAAAGCACCAATCCATAATGTTTAAAACATTATTATATGCAATCAAGCTTAACAGCAAATTTGCATTCAAGTCACTAAAAAACCTATGCTTTGAGTCCCTAAAACCTATACGTACTTCAGATACTCATAATAGGTTAGTACTTTAAATCCTTGGCTCTGCAAGCCTGGTAAATAATTTTCAAAAAAACCTGCCAGACTACTTTTTATCAGACCTTCCCTGAAACACGCATTTGATAGCTCAGGAGATAAGGGTGACTGGAGACCCTGGACGGCAGACTCTCAGCCAGGCAGTGAAGAGCTGTAAAGGTTTTCTAGGCATGTCCCCACTGGCTAACGACGTGCTTTCTCTCAGGCCAGCCTTATCTTGCAGTCTAGGACAGGTCTTCCTGTCCTAGAATGATTCAACTACTACTGGACTGTGGGAGTGGAGAGGGAGAAACCCTGGGGGCTTTGGTGGGGGGAGGCTTAAAGAATGTCTGCACCTTTGGTAATAAAGGAGCCCGTCCTGCTCAATGCAGAGGAGCCGCTGGATGTAGAGTCACAGCGAAGAAGGGGCTCAGACTCATCCACGAAGAAGCCCTTGTTCTTCTCCAGGGGGGAGGGCTCCACGGTCAGGAGAGCGGAATTCTCAAGTTTCGTGTTGGGGCTGGGGATAGGGCTCGGGCTGAGCGGACTGGGGCTCATCGGGAGAGCCAGTTTGTCAGTTTCCAGCTGTAGGAGAGAACAAAAAAAAAAAGTTTTATTATATACTTAAAAATTATACGGAAAAAGGAAACTAAAATCTTTTCTCAGACGCTAGTTTTTGTTCCATTTAATATTTTAGAGATAAATTCTCCCATTTTGACAGTTCTTAAGTTATTGCTAGATACACACATACACACAAACACACCACACACGCACTTTTAAATCCTTTAAAAATATATGTGAGGATATGTATGAGCATTAAAAATTAGGAAGCTTGTGTACCAAGCTGTTACCTCACAGGAGTGGAACTGGACAAGGAAGCGAAGAGGAAGATCTCCAACTTAAAATATAACTCTGTAGAGCCAGAAAAGGTCTTACATAATATCTAGTGTATTACATCTAGCCTCTGGAATTGTGAGAAAATATATTTCTGTTGTTTAAGCTTCTCAGTCTGTGGTATTTTATTATGGAAGCCCAAGAAAACTAATACACCTTCTTTTCACAAATAAAGAAACAGAGGCCTAGAGAAGTTAAGTGATTTTCTTAACTAAATGCTCCCAACCAGTAAGTGGCAGAACTAAGACTAGATCCTGGTTTCCTGACTCCCATTTCAAACTAGCTCAGGAATTAAATAAAACTTTGAAAGAATGAGAACAGAGCAGCAGAGGCAAAAGCGGCTAGAAGGAGTGAGGCCCACCCGTCTGGAGTCAGTGTATCAACTCTTAAGCATATAATGGAGAGCATGCGTGAGAAGCTTGTGTTCTGGAGTGGGCGCCAGAGAGACAATAAAAAGAAGCAAGCGAAGAAGATGGTTTCCGATGGAGATAGTGAGCTTCATGACCACTCTGACTGGTGTGTGGAGAATGGATTTTAGGGAGACAAGAATCAAAGCAGGGAGAACAGTTGGCATGCTGTTACAGTGGTCAGGTGAGGTATAATCATGGCTGTCCCAGGTGTACAGTGGAGATGGAGGAAGTGATAGGTGGAAGCACCCCATTCCAGGTGAAATGACTAAAGTACAGAGAGGGTGAAAGCCAGGGCTCATCTCAAGTCTGCTTGACATCTCTACTTGGCCCTACTGTTCAACACTATACTCTAGAACTCTGGCAGGCATGTGGGGCATTTTCAGTCCATTGACTTTTATCTTTTTATTGGCTCTTCGGCACAGATGAAAATCTGGAAGCCCGGTGGCGAGATCACACAGGGCAGGCTTCAGGAAGTGATGTGCACTCTTCCCAGAGCTGTTAATCACCGCTCATTAGAACCCTCATGACTCCACTCACCCATGTCAAGAGAAACTTCAAGCTCCTCCATCAGGAAGACATTGATCCTCATTGCAAAGCATTACGTTGAATAGTTGTAAAACACACAAAGCAAACATGACGGCCTCTTTTACAGCCTTTAAGGCCGGAGAGGTTCTTGCAACTGGCTGCAGATTCTGAAGACCACTGATTATGGGACACGTCTAAGGTTCCAACAGCGTTTTTCCTCTATCCAGCCACCCACACACTGCTTATGCTTCCAGTGCAAGTTGAAAACTTGGATAACACGTATTCCCAGAGGATCCCCTTCTGATCCACAGACAAGTTTTATCTTATGCATATGCTTTTAAATGTTTAATTCAATAGGCCCGGGCATGTGCCCCTCCTCCCCAAAAATGCACATGGCCATTCATGCCAATACACGTTTTTTATTCACTCAGACAAAGAGCACTTGTCTACACTCTGTTTCTCAGGGACATTGCATTGGACCACATGGTCAGTCAATATAGTGCACTGTTCTTGCTTCAAAAAGAAATTCCCACCCACAAATCACATGTCAATAGACTAAGAAGTCCACCCACCTATTTCCTGCACTCAGTTCAAAACTTTAAATATTTAATTTTCCCCCACTTTTGCCAAAGGATCCTATCAATGGAAATTAAGCACATGATTTCCAACATAACTTGTAAAGACAGAATGCTGAAGTGATGGCTCTCTTGTAATATGAAAAATGCCCCTAGGAACGGTTTGAGCATTGCCACATTGGAGCTAAAAAGTACAGCAACAGCCAGAAACCATTTAAAATGATTCTTCTAGAAAAATCTTAATTCAGGTACTGAGTATGGTATTCCTCACTTTATGCAGGATAACCAGTAGTTGGTTGAATTTCAGATTTCTCTAAAGTTATTTACATTTTTTTTCTATAAGAAAAAGAATTGCTCGCTTTCCCAGATGGCTGTCGAGGATGGCAGAGGGGCAGGGTCTGGTGCTCCATGCCTGAGGTCATCTCCTGGGCCACCTGGAAGCCATCATGGCCAAGCAGGTACTGCCGGGCCCAAAGGTGGTAGTCGTGCGCTGTGAGGGCATCAACATTTCTAGCAATTTCTAGTTAAAGTACTTGGTCTCCCTCTGCAAGCGGATAAACCCCAACCCATCCTTAGGCCCCTACCACTGCTGAGCTTCCAGCCGCATCTGTTGGCGGACCGAGCAAGGCACGCTACCCCTCAAGACCAAGAGGGGCTAGGTCACCCTGGACCCCCTCAAGATGTTTGATGGGATCCCACCACCCGATGACAAGAAAAAGCGAATGGTGGTTCCTGCCGCCCTCAAGGTTGTGCGCCTGAAGCCTACACATAAGTTAGCTTACGTAAGGTGCCTGGCTCATGAGGTTGGCTGAAGTACCAGGCAGTTACAGCCACTGTGGAGGAGAAGAGGAAGGAGAAGGCCAAGATTCATTACCAAAAGAAAAAATACAGCTCATGAGGCTACGGAAATAGGCCAAAAAGAACATGGAGAAGAAAACACAGATACACAGAGGTCCTCAAGACCCATGGATTCCTGGTCTGAGCCCAATAAAATTGACTGTTAATTCCCCCCACCAAAAAAAAAAAAATTTTGTTCCCACAAACTGACTTCTTTCCTCCCTTTACCTTAATATTTACAACATCCATCAAAATTGGTTTGCAACACTGCAACTCAAGCATTGTGTCATCTGTGGTATCTCTAACCAGAAATTGAGTCATCAGGATATTTGTAATAAATTAATTTTTTATTTTATTAATTCAGAAAGTTCATGGTTCAGTACTGAGTTTATAGCAAATGCAGAACACTTATAAGATTTAGATACTAAAAGAGAAGACAGATACTCTAAACAAGAAAGGCAGATTTCCACAGAAGAGGGTCTTATCGTCTTACAAAAGGCTTTGAGCATAAAGTTATCAAAACATTCACAAAATGAGTAACTTAATGTATTCCTTATGCTCCTTTGAGCTTTCCAAATTCTCTACAGGGACATCTTAACTTTTTATAATTAGAAAAACAATAAATGTTATTTTTAAAAGCAGTCACCACTGATAAGTATATTTTCCTTCTGCTAACTTGAAAATGTTGTGGCTGCAGTCGCTCTTATTTATATCGGTAGCCAAGAAACAGGACAGTTGGAAGATCATCTTCTTGGCTGAGCTCCTCTCTATACTTCTGTTAAATGTTCCCCGGCACCAAAGAGCAAGGCTTCCCCCCCCCCCCCCTTGTTGCAGTGAGACAGATATTAAGACTTAAAAGAACAGCCTCCGGGAAAATTTCACCAGTGAAGGCAATATATCCAGAGAGATATCTGAAGTCCCTTTGGAGACACTTGAAAAGTATGGTTCTTTTTGTTTTATAGCCATGAGGTAATCGTGCTAACTTGCAAGACTCAATTGAGAAATGAGGTAGAGACAGACAGTAAGGCAGACCAAAAGGGGAGGGGGCAGGAATAATGAAGAAAGAGCTCCCCGAGCCGCCAAAAACAGATGGATCTATTGTGTAAACTTCAAGAGCATGCAATTTATTTTAGCCAAATGAGCCCCAAATGTCTTCCCGATTCGTTTCCATGCAAGTACACTCAGTCGTTCCAGATACTGTATTTATTAGTCCAAACTGATAAAAGAAGAGATAAATGGTTCACCTGACTCAACATCTGAGTCACACCTAGCTCGCTTGCTGACCTGACTACTTTCTTTTCTGATTCCCAGAACCAGAGTATGAAGACCCATCCAAATGGATTAGTATAACAGGATATTTATTGATCGAAATGAGTGAGTTTCTGGGCTACACAGGTTTGTAGCATGTTTGTGAGAACAATGATTAAACTTATATTCGGGGGTTGTGTAATGGAATGAGCCATTTCCGGCTGTGTCCTTGCAACCCCTCACTCCTACCTCAACCAGAACCCCAGAACCCAAGTGCCCACTCTGGGTTCTCAACCAAATCACAACCAAAAACTGAAGCTCAGAAATAAGTCTCCTCTTTAATATCAAACCCAAAACCAATCACTTCCCTGTAGCCTGGTCTTTCCACAGATGACACAGTGTGGAAAGTTGAAGTGTTTTTCTAGCCCCTGGGGATGGTAGAACCATGAACAAACAGTAAAGGAAAATCCTTCCGAGCTTCACCCATGGCAAGGATGGCATATACATGAAAGAAGATTTTGAAATTACTTTTCTTGTCTCCTATGATCTAACAGCATTCCTGAATATACTCTGCAAACAGAGATGTGCCAAAGAACTCTGGCCTCAGAAGCCATTTTTTCAGTATGCATTTCATGTTCCCCACAGTCAACTCCTAAAAATCGAAGTCATGAACATCCTGGAATATCATTGCAAGGGAAGAAAGGAAATATACCACTAACTAGCTGTGTGGTGGTCTAAAAGAACCACTTCCCTCCTCAGACCTGTTTCCTCATTTCTAAATGAAAAGAAGGTTAGACTAGGTCGTGTCTGTTCAAATGATGTCTTATTTATTGTTTGTCTCACTATTGCTATTTCATTCTTGACCCCCACCCTAGCCACTACCCCAACTCCCCTTTTTCGTTCCAAGTTACACCCAACTGGTTCATTCAACTAAAGTTTACCACTGAGTTCTTTTCAATTACTACCCAATTACAATCTCCCTGTGGTTGCACAATCTGTTTTCATAAAACTAATTAACAACTTTGATGCCTCAGTGACCCCCTGAAATGAAGCATTAATTACTCAGCCTGGATACTCCTTGCCAATCTGCTAAAATGGTTCAACTTAACCCCATGGCTCCATTACCCAGTTGGATTCTCCCAAGCTCCCCTTTTTCCCCCTCTGTAGCCAGCTAGGCCTGACAGACTCAAAAAGAAAGCTCTGTACACAGTGAAAAGCCTCCAGACCTCATCTAATACTTAGAAAGAAGGAAGAATTCTGTTACATTTGTGAAAATTTCCATCACATTAATAATGGTTTTTAAAAGCCCATTTGCTAAATTGAATGAAACTAATTGCTATTCCATCTGAGTTGACCAGCTTGCTACTAAGATCCTGTAAACAAAAAGGGACTTTAAGAAATAAGCCATTATTAATACTGTGCTAAATGATCCAGCATGAAACATGTAATCTATTTGCTATTAAGGTAGCACTTATTAGCTCCATTTTACTGATGAGAAAAGTGAGGCTCTAAGAGGTTTAAGTAACCAACCCAAGGTCACTGAGCCAGGATTCAAGATCAGAACTGTCTAGTTTCACATAATCCTCTTTGCTGAGCCATGTCACTTTTGGACCCACTGCATTGAGAGAAATTGACAAATCCTGTAAACTCAATATAAACAATCACCTGACTGAAAGGACCTACCCTGGCTCCTCAGCCAGAGTGAAGGGGCCAGAAGCAGGGTAAGCTCAATAGCAGAGCTTACACTCTGGCTGGACGATTGTCCTGAGATCAAGGTGGGAGATTCTGTAAATTCCAGACACTAACTGTAACCAATAACTAAATATTTCAGATCCTAACAGATCAGTGACTATTTAAAAAAACAAATTCCATTTCCACTAAAGGTTTATCTCAAAGGTATTGACACAAATATGTAACTACAATTATTTAGGGATTATGCTGTTTCAAACTTGTTTCCCCTGCTTTAAACCCGGCTGTTCATGTAATCAAGATCAAATTAGATTTCCTGACCTCCTATAAGTTTATGTAGGCATGGGCAGTTGGGCTTTGATAAAAATAAGTACTATCCTCCTTGCCATAAGTATCTCTTGATATCTGAATCTACTAGGTCCCTATGTTTACAGGAATTCAGATATAAATGAGTGTTCAGATAATTATGGTTATCAACTTCTATCTCAAAAAATTTATCTGAATCTTATTCAGTTCCTATGTTCAGATACCGAAGAATACCTGTATACCATGATTTCTCCCTTTAAAAAATACAACGCAACCACAGGGCTACAATAATCAAAACAGCATGGTATTGGCAGAAAAACAGACACATAGACCAATGGAATAGAATTGAGAACCCAGAAATAAAACCACATAAATATGGACAGATAATTTTTGACCAAGAAGCTAAAAACATACAATGGAGCAAAGACAGCCTCTTCAATAAATGGTGCTAGGAGAATTGGATAGCCATGTGCAAAAGAATGAAACTGGACTGCTATTTGTCATCATGTACCAAAGTTAATTCAAAATGGATCAAAGACTTAAGCATAAGACCTGACACAATAAACTGCATAGAAGAAAACATAGGCACTAAACTTATGGACCTTGGGTTCAAAGAGCATTTTATGAATTTGACTCCAAAGGCAATGGAAGTAAAAGCTAAAATAAACGAATGGGACTATATGAAACTTAAAAGCTTCTGCACAGCACAAGAAACCATCGACAAAATAAAGAGGCAACCAACAAAATGGGAGAAGAGTTTTGCAAACAATGTCTCCGATAAGAGGCTAATGTCCAGAATATACAAGGAACTCATGCAACTCAACAACAAAAAAACAAACAACCCAATTGAAAAATGGGCAGAGGACTTGAAGAGACATTTCTCCAAAGAGGACATACAAATGGCAAATAGACATATGAAAAAATGCTCAACATCACTAATCATCAGAGAAATGCAAATAAAAACCACAATGAGATATCACCTCACCCCAGTCAGAATGGCTATCATCAACAAGACAAATAGTAACAAGTGTTGGAGAGGCTGCGGAGACAAAGGAACCCTCATCCACTGTTGATGGGAATGCAGATTGGTGCAGCCGTTATGGAAGGCAGTGTGGAGGTTCCTCAAAAAATTACGAATAGAATTGCCATATGACCCAGCAATCCCTCTCCTGGGTATCTACCCAAAAAATCTGAAAACATTTATAGATAAAGACATGTGTGCTCCAATGTTCACTGCAGCTTTGTTTACGGTGGCCAAGACATGGAAACAACCAAAATGTCCTGTGATAGATGAATAGATAAAGAAGTTGTGGTATATATACACAATGGAATACTATTCAGCGGTAAGAAAAGATGATATAGGAACATTTGTGACAACATGGATGGATCTTGAGAGTGTAATGCTGAGCGAAATAAGTCAGACAGCAAAAGCAGAGAACCATGTGATTTTCACTGATATGTGGTATATAAACCAAAAACAACAAAAGAACAAGACAAACAAATGAGAAACAGAAACTCATAAACACAGACAATAGTTTAGTGGTTACCAGAGGGTAAGGGGGGTGGAGGGTGGGGGGTGGGAGATGAAGGTAAGGGGGATCAAATATATGGTGATGGAAGGAGAACTGACTCTGGGTGATGAACACAAAATGGGATTTATAGATGATGTAATACAGAATTGTATACCTGAAATCTATGTAATTTTACTAACAATTGTCATCCCAATAAATTTAATTAAGAAAAAATACAACACAAATATACTGCCTCCAACAAAAAAGGAAAAAATAGGCAGGTTTCTTTAAAGTCCAGATGGCAGGAAACAATGACTTAGATTATTTTTTTGAATGTGAATTCTTGTTGAATGCAACCCAGAATAGGGATTTGGGCAAGAATAATCCAAATTTACTCAGCAAATTTTTTTTTTTGCAAACAAAAAGAAAAAAGTAAAGAAGAAAATGGGAAGATGCTAATTCTTAAAAGAAGGGTTATCAGTTGTAAGAAATTTGGAGCAAGTCTTAGAAATAGAAATATGAACTAGAAATATACACTCACATATATAGTCTATAAAGCCAAATGACAAAATGTGAATAATTATTGAATCTAGGTGGCAGGTTTATGGGTGGTGCTTGTACTGTGCTTTCAACTTTACTTTGTTGTGTAAGTCTTATTTTTAAACCTTGGGAAAATAAATTAAAAAGGTAGGCTAAGAGCCAAATAGCCTTATGACAAAAATTCCCCAAACTTTTCCTAGTCTTCTGATTGTTTAGTCTTTTGGGATCTTTCCTTCTTTTTCTGCTGCCCAGCCCAGACCACAAGAAAAGGAGCAAGAAGGGGCTTCCACTGCATAAGTAGGGAACAGCACTAACACAAATCTAAATCAACGATTGGCAAGTAGACACTGTTGGCCTTATGCTGTCTAGATCTCCCTGGAGTCATTAGAGATCATGGGATGGAAGCAGGGACAGGAGGACAATGCCAAGATGCCCTGCTCAGCTTCCCCGGAAACCCCTGTGCCAGACCACAGAGATTGCAGAGCTGAGTGAACACCATGTACTGCCCAGGTGAGCGGGGAGCCAACAGCAGGGCCTGTAGAACGAACTCACCCACACTCAGTGACAAGACAGGGTAGATTGTAATGGTGGTACTAAATCTTCTCTTTTTGAGATTTGGACTTCTGGTAGAATTTCATTTAAGAAGTGTAATTTAGCTTGGGACTTTTTGCAAGCTTTTTTTTTTTTTTCTTGTCCTCCTTTCACCAAACCTGACTCTGTTTACTATACATTTATTGTGCATACGAGTTTCAATATTTCTGTTTCTTTCGGCCTTGCAAGCCTGGCATGGTAACTTGGGAGAGGTTTTTACATCTGTATAGGATCCACTCTTGGCTCCAACTTAAATTTACAAAACATATACCAAGGTTGCCCTAACCAGTTTAACCACACCTTCCTTCCCGCACTCCAACGGACCAAGTTGAACGTGATAGATTTCATTACGTACAGGCCGAAGCCATTTACATCTGGTTAGAAAATATAAAACTTCAGATCAAACAAAAACTCAGGGCTGTAGTCTCTAATAGATTCTGCCCAGCCGACCCTCCTCTCACTTTTGTTACTGGAGTCCCGGTTCTTCTTGCAGACGCAGTGAAGAACCAAAGGTCAGCAAGCTGATTAATATGCAAGCAGGGTTGATTAGTGATAGTTCTCAGGGAAGAGAACGGGCCTAGCTGAGGGGGTGGGGGAGGAGAGAGAGAGAAAGGTGGAGAGAGCAAGGAGTAAGGTCCAGAGAGCCCTTGTCCCAAGGACTTAAAGTTTGCTGGGTGGAGTCAGGGAATTACATGTTGCTTTGGCGGGAAAATTGGGGCATGCTCTTCCACAGGAGAGCCTGCCCTCCTAGTAAAATGGGTGGAGACCTGTTGACTCAGATCCTTGTCTTGCTCCAGACCATGTCTTGTCTTCTGTTGTTGTTAAAACAGATACGTGGCTGAAGGCAGTTAATCCAAGCTAGTGATGAGCTTTTTCTGTAGGAACTGTGGACCCCCTCCCACCCTGCTCCTCTTACATTTTCTAACCTCTACCTAATACTTGAACAAATCTTCCTTCTTAATTTCTACCTGCCTCATGATTTCTTTCACAACCTGCCAGCAAGCAGCCACAACACTCAGGAGGCTCACAGAATTCACTTGATTGAAAAATGCCAAAACCACTGGGGATTTCAAAAAAACAAAAAAAACCTCTTACCTACCCTAGATCTGTCCAAGCATAGGATAATGAAAGGATTTTGTTTCAACTGCAACCTTAACACTTAAGACTACACTTAAACTTGAGCCTAGGTTAGCTGGCCATGGCGTGTTTCTCCCTTCAGTACCCTAGGCCCTAATCAAGGCAGTGGCTATATTCTTGTGTATATATGTCCTCTGCTAATTCTGATCATTTGTAAGAGGATTTCAAAACAGAATCCCAAAGGCTACAAATCCACTCACATTTAAGTCAAGGTGTGGGTGGCCAACCCTTGCCCTAAGCAAGAGAATTCTTCTCTGGATGCCTGGGGAAAAACCACAGGAAGTCACAACAAGTAGAGCTGCACAAAGCTGCCAAAGCTGGTAAGAACCAGCTGGCTCCGGAGGGAGGAGGAAGGGAGACTGTGCCCTGCCCAGCTGCTGGGGCATGTGTCTGCAAACTGTCCAGGCCGCTGACATCAACACTAATTTACAGCCCTGAGCTGACTCACTCCCTGGCTTTCTCAACAAAGGAAGTGCGGATTAGTACGTGGGCTCCCTTGGTTCAGAGCCGGAGCCCACTCACATTCAAATGTACTATTGAGCCTTACATGAGGAGATAACACTGCTAGAAATGACTTGGGTTTCGCTAAATGTCACTCAATGAAACATAGTATTAGGAAGGCTTTCCCCAAAAAATCCTTTGGACAACTCTAACTATGAGAAAAAGTTGCACGGATCATATAAGCATATCTTAAGTCACTGTGGAGGATAGAAAGTTCATAGGAAAACTCATGACCTTGACGTAAGAAGGCTCAAGCTCATCTGTGATTCAAGGGTTTTGAATTTGGCAAATTTGATTAAATTAGCGTTCTTTAATAGAATGATTAGTTGGATTGGTGCCATTAGAATTCAAATATATGTGGTACACAATTCCAAAGGTACAAAAGAGGACACCGTGAAGAATAACTGTCTCACTAACCTCTGACTTCAACCTCTGGCTTCCAGATCTCAGCAACTCAGTTCCACACCAGAGTGTTAACTACTGTTACCAATTCCCTATGCAGTCTTCCAAAGACAGTCTGCCCTTACACCAATAAATAGGTACACATAGTCTACCCCACCCCAGCTCTTCTTTTTTTGTTTTTTACAATTTTTTTTCCAAGATGGTGGCACAGTATACTCACTACTCTACATTTGTCTTTTTCCATTTAAAACAGTTCTGAGGTTAGCATATAAAGAGCTGACTCACTGTTTTTGACAAGTTCATACTGTTCCACTGTATGGATGTCCTATGGCTTACAAAACCAATCTTCTACTGAAGGGTATTGTGTTGCTTCCACTCTTTTGTTATTACAAATAATGCTATAATGAATACTTGCACTTGCATCATTCTGCACATATGTGGGACATATGTGGGAATACATGGACATATTCCTAGAAGTGGAATGTCAAGTGGTCAACTGACATGTACTTTGGTAGATAACGCCAGGTGGCCTCCATGGGGACTGCGCTTACTGTACACACCCATTAGCAGTCGATGCTGTTCTTTCTGTTCCCTCACAACACAAGAATGGTGTCATACCTTTCCCTCTTTGCCATCTGAGAGGTAAAAATTGTATCTCAGTGTAGGTTTCACTTTGAATTTTCCTTATTCTGCATCAAGTTAAAAAATCTGTATACCTTTAAGAGCCTTTCTTTTTCTGTGAACTGTCTTATTCACAGACTGCCCATTTTTCTTTTTGGGTTGTTGGTCTCTTAATTCATTTGTAAAAGCTCTTCATTTTTTAACAAAATATCCTATGTTGCAAACAACTTCTCCGTTATTATTTTGTCTTTAGATTTGCATGTTTTCTGACTTGTATATTTACTGCTAAGCAGTTAAATCTTTCTTGTATGATTTCTGTGTTTTATATTATTCTCAGAAGAGCCTTACCAAGTTTTGTGATTATAAACACACACAAAAAGTTTCCTTTTTTTTCCTCTAGTTTCCTTTTTTGGGGGCGATAAGCCATTCTTAGGTTGGTCATTCTAGCCTATCCCCTGACTCAGCCCAAATGTGGAGAACTCAAAGTTGCCTCTGTGACAATTTTTTAATGGGAAAATCATGAGTAACAGCTGTCTCTCTCAAGAAAATAGTGAGGAATAAGCAATTAAAATGTTGAAACTAACTGGTGTATAACAAAACCTACTTCTAACCGTGATGCAATTCCTCTTCAATGAGTGTACCCACTACTGGCACTTTGGTTATAACAGATCAAGAGACAATCTCACAAACATAGGATGGAGAAGCGTGGACAAAACTGGAAGCTACTAAGCTTTATCCAGATATGAGTTTTGGCTTAAAAGAAAAGAAAATGTGATCTTCAGCACTGGTAATTGATGGAGAAAATAAGCTTCTTTTTACAATATTGATTCTGATTTCCCCCTAATGCACTTTTTGAGAAAGCCAGTAAGGGTGTGGATTAAAGAGCTGGAAAATGTTATCCACTAATAGACTCAGGCTTTTCTGAATGTTGAGACACCATGTCTCAGGAAAAAAATAAAATATCACCTCACCTCCTCTATATAGCAGTTTCACAGAATATATTCTAAAGCTTGGCTAACCTACCTATCCCTCCTATGAAACTGTCAGCATCTGGAGGGATAGTTCTCTGTTTTTATGTTTTGTTTTCTGTGCATGTGTGCTTCGCTGAGTACCTCTAGTGCCAGTGCCAATTACAGAGCTCAAAACACAATGGGTGTTCCATTAATATTTGCTAAATAAATTGCTTGTGTTAAACCATCTCATCCTCAAAGGCTACCCAAAAAAAGAAAAGAAAAAAAAATCATGTGTGTATGTGTGTGTTGGGGAGGGACAGCAAGACGACCGAATCTATTTCCCAGATTTTTCTTTTTATAACCTGTATACCTCAAGCTCAACTGCCATATTTCATTAATTCTATGATGCATATTTTTTACATTTTAACATCTCTGAAATAGGGATGATCTTACAACTATAATTGGTATTGTTTTTCTTTCTTTCTTAGTGGTATATATAATACTGGTACATCTTACAACTGACACAGCATTCAACAAAACATAGAAATATATCTCAACTCTACTACCGACATATACCTCTGCAGGACCATGAAGCTTGTGAGGTAAGCACAGATGTAAAGCATCTGGTAAATGTTTGGGACACAACACTCAGCAAACGCTGCTTCCCTTTCTCTTTAATGTGCATTTATTGAAAGTAGACTGGTATTATTTGCTCTTGAGTCAAAAAAGGCAAAAGTGGAATTCAAATTCTAACATAGAAAATAGTAGCTAAGTTTTACTGAGCCCCCTACTATCTGTCAAGTGCAGGGCTGGCATTGCACTAGCTCTAGTATATATACTCACCATCTCTAGTCCTCACCAGACCCTTACAAGGCAACTATGAAGAAACTGAGGCTTGGAGACGTAAAGGAACTTGCCCAAGGACACACAATGGGTGGCAAAAGCAGATTCAAACCCAATCCAGAGGAACAAAACCAAATTGTTCAATTTGTCAGTCCCTTCTATTGGTTCTTGGAGATTCAAAGTTCAAATTCCAGCACTTGACGTCAGTGGCACATTACAACCTTATTCCTGTACTTTGTTTACTACTGCAGAACATTGAAAAGTTTCTGATAACCTTTTGTTTTGCTACTGAGCAAAACAAAACAAGGTTCTAAGTAAATCAGAACTTCTTTGCAGAGTCAAAGATTTGAGAATCCCTTAGTGTGAAAAAGCAGGTGGGGCTCCCTGGGCAGAAACCAGATGGGAAAGTCTTGGAGAAGACCAAAATAGTCTTTTTTTTTTTTTTTTAATTGGGGAACAGTGTGTTTCTCCAGGACCCATCAGCTCCAAGTCGTTGTCCTTCAATCTAGTTGTGGAGGGAGCAGCTCAGCTCCAAGTCCAGTCGCCGTTTTCAATCTTTAGTTGCAGGGGGCGCAGCCCACCATCCCATGATGGCAATTGAACGAGCAACCTTGTTGAGAGCCCGCGCTCTAACCAACTAAGCCATCCAGCCGCCCCCCAAAATACATTCTTGAAAGAAACTACAGTCTGTTTTTGTTTTTAACAACTTTCAAATCGACAAGTATGTATCTGCTCTTGTTTCGTATGTATATTTTGGAGGTTCAGGTATCCCTGCCTTCTGATACTATCTTATAATTCCTCATGCACACTTCTATTATCCCACTGACGTGCAATTATTTGCATAAGTGTCTCCATCTCAGTGAGTGAGCTATGAAAGGCAGGGGCCATTTTTCTTCTTTACATAATACCAGGCACACAGCTGGTGTGTGACAAAAAGTTGTTGACTAACTGAAACCTTAAACTATAATAAGTAGAACAGCCTGAAGGTCATTAAAAGTCTAAAGGCTTATTCATAGACATCATTTCTTTGTACACAATGACCACCTTAAACACAAGCATCCTAAAATGTACCTGGGCCTATTGTGTGGACTACAATCTTTTTACAATGTCTCCTCCTCACCATCCCAGAAGTACCCCAGAGCCTGCAACCACACCCTCCAAATTACCTAACTTGACCTTAAATGTCCCTCTATTTATGTGGTAATGCAACAGAGGGCAAGGGCTAGATACATTCAAGTTTAGCTAACATCTGAAGCCCTTAGGACAAGAATCCCTATTTTCTCAGAGATGACCAACTGGCAAATTAAAGTCAAAGACAAATTTGAATGGTCAAAAAGCCAACAGTTAAATGTACAGCTGGTATTTGCTTCAATTCGACCTCACTATATTAAATTTCTGAAACTAGCTAGTCTCAGTCAGACCATAGATAAGGACAGCTGCATCCTGCAGCTGGTAAGCAAAACATCAGTTAACTGTAGTTCCCTCAGCAGCAGAAGCAGTGGTTTTGTCCTCGCCCAAAGAGAATGCCCAATGCTCTTCTCACTGTGAAGAATCTCCTAGTTGATTATACTGAGCAAAGCCACCCAGTCTCCAACACAGAGTCTACTGTAGTCAAGAGAAAGAGTGAGTGAGTGAAAGAGAAAGAGAGAGAGAGAGAGAGAGAACGAGAGAGAACTCTATCCCAGAGTTCTTCATGGTTTCTGGAAAGGATTAAGATCCCCTAACAAAGAATCATTCTAGTACACACAAGTCAACAACAATGACAATATTGGCTTCAGTTCCACTAGTTGTTTAACTTACAGTGTAGTTTTAATCTATCTAATCTTATGGAAGGAGGGGAAGAAGGATAAAATACCCAACTCCCCTGCACCGGAGTTCTTTATATTTGTAAATCTCTGGTCAACGTAGACAGCTAAAGTAACACTTAATATTATTTTAAATTATAGTTGCTTTTAATATTATCATTTTTAAATGTACATAAAATTCCTTTTCCTCCCTTTTTCAAAATGAAACAATAAAAGAATGCTGGAATTCAAATCACAATTACTCCTGAACCTAGCCACTAAACATCACATTAATACCTCACTTTTTTATATCTTACAGTTTAACATGCTATTTACCTCAATTTAATTGAAATCCCATTTTAAACAGAAAAATCTGAATTAACAAAATTGTTTGGCCAAGGTTTCCTATAGAGAAAATCAAGTCCACCCCTTCAAGGCGAGGCAGAGGGGACGGGGGGGTGGGGGGGGAATTGCACTGTTTAAGCCTATCTAAATATAGGAAGTCCTTAAAAGAAATGGGGAAAACACACATACAAAAGAAAACCTAGAAATTCAGTTCTTCAATTTTGTTTCCCTTTTTCTGACAGCAGCAGGCTGTTATCTTCATACATACCATCACCTGTTTCTTCACTAGAGAAAACATCCCTGCCAGCCTAGGAACATTTGCTCAGGCAGTAAGGAATAAATATTTACAACTAGCTGGAATTTCCAATTCTTGGGCACTAAACCCAGATAGCAATCCTTGAGTTCCACCGTCTTCTTTAAGCAGTCTTGGAACTGGGAGCACCTCTCCACCTGACACTAAGTAACCCTCGGTGTTCAGGATTTAAAGGATCTATTATGTGTGTGAGGTGGAGCTAGTTAGGAACATTCTTCCATCTCTCTTGCCTCCAGAGCATGAGAATAATTGCAACTATTAATAGGCCACATTCTCTAAATGCTGACCGTGGGTCCTACATAATTCTCACAACAGCTCACAGGGCAGGCGCACTCATGGTGTTCCCACTTTCTCAGGAAAAAAACTGAGGCAGAGAGGCCATAACGTCACCAAAAAAACTGAGGCAGAGAGGCCATAACGTCACCAAAGTGAGATGATGCCAGGACATGAATTTAACCTGGCACACAACTCTGCACTGCTGTTCCGATTTGGAGCCTTAAAGACTGATTAGTTAGTTGTACACCCAGCACGCCCCCCCACCCCTTAAATTATGTATTTTCTCCCATTCAACTGTAAGCTTCCTTGTCGGCACTTTGTCTTAATCACTTGTCTTTGCATTGCCCAAAGTACATGATACAATATTGCGCACATCACTGGTTATGTAATACAGATTTAAAAATAAAATCACATCATCTCCTTTGCTGTAAGCAGGCGAAATGTAAACCCAGGCATAAAAGTACTGAAGGAAAATAACTATTGAACTTAAATTCTATTTTCTAGCTATCTTTCAAAAACCAAGGGCAAATAATGCGACTGATTTAGTGGGCATTTTCCAGACAAAGAAAAACAGAGTTTATTGCTGGAAACCGACAGAAAGTATTCTTTAGGCCAAAGAAAAATGATCTCAGGTAGAAGCTGCAGCTGCAGGGAGGAATGTAGAACAATAGAACATATTTATCTGCAGGTAAATCTACGTGAATCTTGACCGTGTAATACCATAATAATTATGCCTTTTGGGGGTTAAGAAATGTGTAGTGTTAAAATTCATGACAATGAAACACATAATGCAATAGAAGAATAAATAGGACTAAAGTCTTCTAAGGCTATTATATTGTTTGGAAACAGTAAAAAGTGGACATTTATAAAACGGTTCTCATAATTTAAGTGTGCGTATTATAAGCTCCATGGT
Source organism: Rhinolophus sinicus (assembly GCF_036562045.2). NCBI lineage: Eukaryota > Metazoa > Chordata > Mammalia > Chiroptera > Rhinolophidae > Rhinolophus > Rhinolophus sinicus. The sequence goes on from NC_133755.1 coordinate 93,726,022, forward strand.
ATCCATTAAGAGTAAAGTAAAAAATGTGTAACTAAAAAGCTAATAGAAGAGGAAACGTGGAATAATAAAAAAATACCTGATTACTCCAAAAGAAGGCAAGAAAGGAAAGGGGGGAATAAAAGAGGACAGACAGGACAAATATAAAACAAATAAGATGGTAGATTTAAATCCAAATATGAGTAGTTACATTAAAAATATAACCACATTGAAATTCCCTAATTAAATGGTAATTGTCAGACTAGATTTGTTAAAAACCTTAAATATATGCAACTTACAAAAGACTTCTTTAAATAAAGCTACAGGGAAAAAAAAATCAAAGTAAAAGACTGGAAAAAGGGTTAACATACAATTTGGAATGTTGTATTAGGTTTTCGTTTTGTTTTGATTTTTAAAATAGCTTTGGCCAAGTCCTAGTAACTTGCAACTACTGTCCGACTGCTTTGCTGCCTCTTCAAATGCTCATGGTAGGGAAGAATAGATAGAATTCTAGAAAACTGGGTTCAGTTCAGGTGTTGAATTTCAAAGAAGAGAGTACTGAAAAATATGACTTATACCTCAAATCAAGAGTCAAGTGGGTGAATGGATAAAGAAACTGTGGTACATCCAGACAATGAAATATTATTCAATGCTAAAAACAAATGAGCTATCAAGTCATGAAAAGACATGGAGGAAACTTAAATGCATATTGTTGAGTGAAAGACGCCAGTCTGAAAAGGCTACATACTGTATGATTCCAACTATATCAGATGCTGAAAAAGCAAAACTCTGGAGACAATAAAAAGTGGTTGCCAGGGGTGGGAGAGGGGGAAAGAGATAAACAGCAGAGTGTAGAGGATTTTTAGGGCAGTGAAAATATTCTGTATGATATTATAACGATGAATATATGTAATTATACATTTGTCCAAACCCATAACACCAAGCGTGAACCCTAAGATAAACAATGGACTTTGGATAATTATGATTGCGTCAGTATAAGGACATCAGAAATAAGCCATTCTGGTGAGTGACATTGATAATGAGGGAGGCAATGCCCGTGTGGGAGCATGGGATATGTGGAAAATCTCTGTACCTCCCCCTCAATTTTGTTATAAATTTAAAATTGCTCGAAAAAAATAAGTCTTAAAAAAGAAAGAACACTAAGAACAGTACCCCAAAAAGTGAATTTTACTATATAATTTTTAATGCATAAAATTTTCAAAAAGTCAAGACTCTGAATGTGTTTAATTAATTTTTTTAAAATGTCTAATGGGCCACCATGGTTAATAACGGACAAGCTGTTCTGGACAGAGGTAAGTAAAAGGCACATGGGCTAATCCTTTGAGTGGAACATAAGATAGGTGCTCTCAGGCTCATGAATAGGAAAAAACATTAACCATTTTTTAAACACACACACACACACACACACAGTCGTTTTTACACATTAAGAGTCCATTAACTCCTAGGGCAAAGTCTCAAATCCCCAGCAGGACCACAATACACAAAGAATACAAATCCATCATAAGATGGGAAGAATGAGTCTCAATTATGCCCCCTGCATTCTGATTCTCTTGTTTGAATCGACAAATCTCAGAGATAAACTATGAACATACAGTTACATACTGTGTGATTAGTAACAGCTGGCAGCCAGAAATCCATGTTCGCTGGCTATTAAGAGTCAGAGTTGGGTTCAGAATGTTGCTAGACAATGACGGACATTATTAAAATACGGAACAAGAAGCTTTATATTGCCTTCTCGGCCTCCATCATAACACATAAGCTACACTAGCTCCAAAGAGAAAGCTGTAAGATGCTTTGGTGCCACTGTTTCTTAAAAACTAAATAACATAAACTAGACATTAGAATCTTTTTGTATTACAGAGGAGATAGAGCAAGGAAAGAACTAAAAGGTACGAGAGTTTGGCACTTGGGGACCAGGTGTTTTTTCCTATTCATTGACCCAGTGGTTTTTGTTATGAATCATTCTCCTTGATATGCAGTCTCCTCCGTGGAGACTGGGCCCACTGTTCCCAGCAACTATGACAGTGCCTGGAATAAAGTAGGTGCTCAATAAACACTGAGGGCACTCAACAGAACGATCATAAAAACATAAAAAAGTCATTTGTTATAGTCTACCACCATTACTATCTCCCCCCAGAAAAGTACTCCAAAAACAGGGTCTAAATTCTAAGTGATTGCGGAGTGTACACAGTGAAATAAGACGGATTTGCAGAAACCAATAATGAAGTAATTTTGGTGAGTTTTTGGCAAATCTGACACAACACCACGAACCTCATTTAGTCCTAATAAGGAAGAATAGCTTGTCACATAAATTACTGTCTGCTCTCCCTAAGTTAAAATGAGGCTGGTTCCCTCTCTCAATTTATCACAATAAAACAAAGCCTTACCTATCCTTTCTCTTACGCCCTTCAGGTTTGTCATTTTGAAAAATATTGAAAATCACAAAAGTAATGTTTTTATTATAGAAAATGATTTTAAAAAAAAGAAAATCACTTCTAATTCTACCATCGAGACTTAATAGCATAACCTCAACACTTATGCTTTTTCATTTTCCTATGTTTATATTTTCCCATGTTTACATTTGCTTTTCCTAATGAAAAACACACAGTTCAGTAACTTTCTTTTTCCTTAACAATACATTATGATGATAATCTTTCTGTCTACTTAAATTGCATTTAACAAAATCCAAACCAATTTCATCTTTCTTGTAGGCACCACCAAAGAGATCTAGTGATTTACTCTCAAGTATCCAAATCCTTCTTCAAGTCTGCTGCTCGCCCAACCAGTCCCTTCCTTAAAGCCAAAACTCCAAGGAAGCACAGGAACTCCCTTTATTCGAACTGCAGCTATTTTATTTAATTGGAAGTTAAATATTTCCCTTTCCTTTCCCCAAATCCAGCTACTGAGTTTCCCCGAAAATAAGACCTAGCCGGACAATCAACTCTAATGCATCTTTTGGAGCAAAAATTAATACAAGACCCGGTATTATATTATATTTTATTATATTATACCGGGCCTTATAGTAAAATAAGACCAGGTCTTATATTAATTTTTGCTCCAAAAGATGCATTAGAGTTGATTGTCCGGCTAGGTCTTATTTTCGGGGAAATAAGGTACTTAAAGCCTAGTCTTAGTTGTGAATCATAATTAGTCAGCTCGTTTCTCACAAAGTCACAAGACACTGGTGTGTGCCTTTCAACGTTTACCACTGCATCTACTAGCAAATACTTTTTCTGAAATTTCACATTTCAAAGAAGTCACAAATATGCCAAGAGTTTTAAAGGCCACCTTCAGAGTCAATTAGCACCTATCAATTTTTATCCAATCACTTACATAAAATATCCAGCTGATGAGTATTTACTTCAACAGTGAAAAAACACTATATATTGTTGGTATGAAAAGACAATAGCATTTGGACTTCAAATATATAAAATTGAGTCCCTTGCTATACAAAATTTGGTGGAGAAAAATAGTGAATTAGAGCTGATAAAAGAAAACTTTTGCCCTAGCTCATTCAGGTAATGAATTTGGATTACTGGAAAACAACACAGGCAGAATGGTCTTTGAAATTTTAAGAGGTTTTATCAAGTCTCTGTGGCAGTTCTTTTGTTTGTTTGTTTGTTTTTTACTTTGGGAGTATGTTCCAGAACTTTAATCACAGTCTGTGAGAAATATCATTCAATACCCAAATTTATACTTAATTCATGATCTTTCAGGGAAGCATATTATGATTAAGAAAAGGCTGAAATAATGAGTTACATCATAGATATAACTACCATTGTAGAACACTTTCAATGTGTCAGGCATTTTGTATACTTTATTTCTAGTCTTAATTAACCCTGTGAAATAAAGTTTGCTTACAAATGAGATAACAAGCAGAAAAAGTTGAAGTAACTTACCCTTGGTCGCCTAGCTAGTAAGTGTCCAAGCCAGGATACAAATCCGGTACTGTCTGGCTCCAAAGCCATGGCTCATTGACCAGAGACTATAAATAAATCACAGGCCTGGGTCCCCTCACTTCCAACCTGATGTAGGGATTGAACAAGCCCACAGGGGAGGACAAATCCTGTTACTAACTGCTGACTGCACCGTCAGCATGCTCAGGGGGTAAAATGGAGCCTTCCTAAGTCACATCACAGAAAACAATCCTCTAGAGGGGAAAGGGCATAGGAAAATAAACAAACAAACAAACAAATAGATTCTTAATCTTGATTTGACTGTTCTACAGTGGGGGTCCAAGTATCAGAATCATTTTAAAGTTGTCTACATAATTCTATGGACAGCCACTGAGAACTACCACCCTGAAGGCTGTGTGTGTGTGTGTGTGTGTGTGTGTGTGTGTGTGTGTGTGAGCGCGCGCGCACACCAAATACCAGTTACTTTTCCTTATTACATATACCTGGTAAAATCTGAAAGCACAGGAACCAAAAAGTTAGCGGGAAAGACAGACGACCTGAACTACGTTACCTGGGCCGTATCTTCCATCAGTCCACGAATCTTCTCCACTACATCATTGCGCCGGTGCTGGCGCAGGGCGCTAATGAGCTGTGCGAGGCTGGCCTCGGGCCCCCGGATGGTCCAGTGCTGCAGAGCCGCGTAGGCTCGCTCATGGTCCGCTGTGTACCCGTTGGAGAAGGCGGCGACTTCCCTCTCACTGGCATTGCACAGAAACTGATAGATATCCTTCCACTGGCTTCCCACTTGTGCTGCGACCAGCTTCAGGATGTCAATACCTATTCCAGAGACCAAAGGGGGAGACAAAAAATACATGCATGTGAGAGAAGATTTTATCTAAGGCCGCTCTGTTTCAATGAACTTAAAAAAGCATGCTGATTGTTATACGTGGGGGAATGCACTGCCTTCTGTAAGCACTTAGCACAGGTGGCCCATCCTGCGGACGAGTTAGGGACCCTCCTGCGAATTTCACTTCCTGAATGTGGAACTAGAAGCAGCAGCAATCCTGAAAGTATAGTAAATCACCCTTAAAAGATGTTTTGGAAGCCAAACCCAAACAAAGGAATCATTCTGCTAAAAACAACTGGAACGAAATAAATCAGAGGCTCCCAGATTTAAAAAGTGGTGACTTCATGAAATCTAGAAAAAGATAAGCCACAAGTTAAAACTGCAATGGAGTTTATCCAGCACTGTCTGGGTGGGTAAAGGGTGTTCAGATTCTGGCAAGGGTGTCTATTATGTCAGCTGACACAGTACCCAGCTATTTCAGCCGGATGGAGGCATTCCTTTAAGTACTTCTGACTTCTTGTACTCTAATTTATGCTCAAGAAGCAATTTTCTGATCTATTATTCAGTCTCTTAAATTGACTAGCAGTTATAATGAAGACAACAGCAAAAAATGACACTATAATAACAATAGCTATTATATTCCAGGCATTATGTTAAGGCATTCGCTCATTGAACATCTTTATAAAGCATTAACATTCCAATTGCACAGGTAAGAAAAAACTTAGAAAAGTTAGCAATTTGCCTAATATCACAATGGATTGGGTGTTGAGCCCAGTTTACTGGATAATGTTATGCATTGTCTGGCTTATCAGTCACTTGTAAACTCAGCGTGGGTCTGCAGTCCCCAAATCTAATGAATACAGGGTGAAACACTGAAATCAAGTCTCGGACTCTGCAAACTCAGGAAAGGCACCCGGGACTGATCCTCTGTGAGGGGCAGCTTTCACTGAGTAGCATGCTTTGAAATGTCTTCCTCTTTACTGCATCTTCTCTCTATAATTACACATTGGCCTTGCCCAAATTTATATACATGGGGTGTGTATGTAACCTCATGATAAGGGCAATGGTCATTTACCACAACAGACAGGTGAGGCCTCTGAGTCAATACCATATCTTCTTCCAGTGAGGCCACACTCACAGGCCCTGATAACAGAGTTATTATACTGGACAATGTCTTAATATTTACTACTCAATAAACAAAATGGGGCCATGTTACCAAGTGAAGCTCAGTGAAGAAAGGAAAAGAGGGGAATAAAGAGGACATTTCTATTACAGTTAATTGAATTTTTCAATTAACTAGAGGTTAACTAAGAAAAAAAAATTTTTTTTGTTCCAATCAGTTGTTGAGGGAAAAATTTATAAATTGAGCTATCAATTTTTGCCTAAGAAAAGAGCAATTCTAGAAGTTTCTTTGAAAATGGAGGACTCTGTGGTTCTTCGATATAAATCCTCCCTCTACCATAAATTATAATCAGGCAGATGATTTCAAAGCCTGCATACACACTCTGAATCAACCTCCTGAAAATGGTTTTCGAAAAAAAGAAGTTCCTAGGGGAGGCTGCTTTCTTGTCCACTGTAAAAGAAGAATGCCACAAATCGAGACATTATTGTACTTCGCACACAATTTTCTTTGGCAGTGAAAATATACTTAAACCAGTTACTTGTCAGTTTTTATAACAATGTTTAGCCAGATACAGAGCTTTTGATTTCAAGCAGACTCCTCAAGAACCCGTGTCCTATTTAAAACCCCACAGGTAACTTTGAGGAGTTAAGGCAGCTCTTTGTGGTGAATGTGGTAGATTGTGCCAAACACCAGAAGGCTTGTTAGTCCCTGTATCTTAATTTAGGTCAATTTGACTAAGGTCCACAGTGTCTTACATTAAAACATGACTGTTTTCTTGTGTGTTGGTCCATTGCTTACATCTTCATAATGCCAATGACAGTGTGGCTTTGGGCAAACCACTAACTGTCATGTCCATTTCCTCATTTGTACAATGGAAATACTCACTATGGTCCCTGGGGATGAGCTGATTAACATTTTCTATAGAGTTGATTTATTTTTGGAAGTACCCCATCATTAGAAATGCTCCATATACTAGGTACTATAACTTAAGACTACATGCATTTCTGATGCAAATATACAGCCTTTATAGAGTAATTACAGAGTTGAAAAGGTTTAAGCTTAACAACAGCTCCTTCTTCTAAAACCCAGCATTTATACTTTTTTTTTCAGCCACAAAATAAAGGAAAAAAGAAAAACACAAAGAATAGATACAATGAGATTTTCCTTCAAATGAAATTGACTAGAAGCTAAATTTAAGGCCTACAAATTCAGTTTCACCTTATTCATTTACTATGAAAACATGGAGTCAACTCACACAAACCGGCTCTGGTCAGTAATGTTCTAAACCACTATCCCCTCCCACTGCAGAGTTGATAAATCTAAAGATGGCAGAGACAATGGCTCCCTCTGGAGAAATAGCCTTGGAGCCTAGCACACAATCACAAAACCCCAGCCGGGGAAATTGAGACCAGTCTGAACCAGCCAGTGAGTTTGATGCCTCTTGTCCCCACCTGACCACCAAGGAGAAAGGAAAAAAGTGCAGACTATTTCAAGAAAATTTATTGAGCAGCCACTGTGTTACCATGTTTGCTGGACCGATAGCCTTTATAAAGTTTTAAAACAAAAAGAGTTTGTCACTAAGAAAATGTGGTACCACCAATGAAACACAAAATTTGATGGCCTTTGAAAGTGTTCTTTCTTTAGAAAAAAAGTTTTAGGCAAAATTAAATACAACTATAGAGAAAAGCAATAGGATGATTAAACCAAATTGAGGTAGTTACGGGGAGGGAGGGGAATATTATCGTGTAGGTGCACAGCAGGAAATTCAGAGCTATTTACAACATTCTGGTTTCTAAACTAGATGGTGAAAAAAAATGGGTCTTCGTTTTATTTTGTTACTTGATTTGGTATTTATCATTCCTGTTTAAACTATATATATATAAAACACACATTTAAATAACATCTATTTATGTATACTTTATATATGCACATACTATTATGTGGGATATAGATAATTTTTTAAGTGTTTGATTTGATTGATGAGGAATGTCATGTAGAAAGGTTGCTGTCCAGTTCAAGGTCACCCAGCCAGTTAGTGTTGCTTCTACTGTGGTTAACAGGAAATGTAATGGCGTGGAGGTGCGTCATTATTCACTGGAATTATGTTTCTAGGGCATGGCCATCTAGTCTACATGTGAATGCACTCAATGTTGGCCATGGTGTGTATGCTTCTTCCTGGCCTGTTATTTCCAAGCAGATGCTAGGAAAGTTTTCTCTGGGGCTAGCAAGTTTATTTCTTTTCTTTAAAACTATGGTACCTTAAAAAAAAAAAGAGGTCAGCAAACTTTTCTACAAAGTGCAACAGTAAATATTTTAGACTTTGAGAACCGTATGATCTCTGGCAAAACTCAGCTCTGCTGTTGAAACTTGAAAGCAGCCCTAGACAATACAAACAAGTATAGTTGTGTTCTAATTAAAACTTTATTTACAAAAACTAATGGTGGGCTGGATATGACATGTGCTGTAGTTCACCAATCCCTGAAACTATAGCAATTTAAAATAGCATAAGTATTTAGAAAAGCATTTTGTTAAAAGAAAACACATACACAAAACAACAACAAAAGTTTCCATTCTAATTATTAACCTCAATGTGAAATGACAGTAAATGAAAGAGACCAATCCTCTGCTTGGTCATCTTTGCATCAGAGTTCCAAGAGTTTCCATCTAAACTGGAGAGTTACCATGTGTTGAATTGACCTGAATTGTTTAGCTGAATATTATGCTAAGTCTCTTTTTTATTAAGTTGAAAAGAAACAACCTTCATCCCACTGATGTGCTGATAGAGGCATGGAGCTTAACTTTGCTTTTTCTATGAGGTCAGGTCCATTCCCAACTCTTGGAATGGCTGAAGGTTCTAAACAAGTCATCAAAGGAGTCAGGCCCTATAAATCAGCATCTGTACTTGCCGGGAGTGATGTATGAAAAGGTGGCCCTGGCCCCAGGTAAATGGCTTGTGAAGTTTTAGGTGCAAATAGTGAAAAGATCATGAACATGAACTTTGTCGTCACAAGACACGGTGTCCAACTCCATGATCTTGGGTGGACGACAAACCTCTAAGATATCAGTGTCCACATCAGCAAAATGAAAATACCACCTCTTATCTCATAGGGTGGTAAAGAGATTTATGGCGTCAAGCACAGCACCTCAGTGCACACTGGTTCTCCGGCCCTGTCCCCTCCATTTCTGTATTGACAAATATCACGGGAGCCGTGCAGCTAAAAGGTGGGAGCAGCTCTGCAGAGACAAATGTTTTCGCAGCAGGATTGTAGGTGCTAAACAATGAAGCCAAGCGCCAGAATCCTGGCTTTCTGTGCTTTTCAGAACCTCACTAGTAAGGGCCCCATTGCACAAGAGGGGCATCATCCACAGAAAGGCAAGTGTATAAGGAGAAACGCTGCTGCTGCCCCTGCCTCATGCCGGGCGTCACCAGAGTACACACTGCTGACACTGCCCAGATCTGCCATGAGGAAGCTCAAGAAGAGAGGCATGAGGTGACCGACCGGGTTATTACGGAAGAAAGGGCATTTTCCACTGCGTTCTAAAACTCAGAATTAGATAGTATCTCTGGGTGACACCTCTAATTTGAGGATCTTTTTTAAAGCTCAGTGTGAGCTCCAGGGTGCAAAAAAGCGTTCCTCCTCTTTTTGTAAAAACCTGAATTAACTTTTATAATCAGAGAAGGTATTAAAGCTCTTTCCTTTTGGAGATAAATATCTGAAATGAGTGCCATCGTTAAGAACCCATATTAAAGTCTTCCCTGGATGAGACAGATATGAAGGACAGTGATGACAGAGCTGAAGGAAACAAAGGCCACCTGAAACCCCCAACTCTGCACTCTGGGTTCCATACTGTACAACCGGGCTTCACACAGAAAGGATGCACGGAAGAGATGGATGTGTTTATACACTTTTTCACGGTACTAAATTCTCATCAGTTAAAAGATTCAAGCATCCCTACTGCATCTCCCATACTCATCAAATGTCAGTTCTCATTATCCTTTTGGAAAGAGAAGCAGAGGGACAAACAATGAGAAAATGCCGCAGAGGTAATTAATGCACCACCTTCTCCCAGGACAGATGACTCCATGGTTACCCCTGTGCTGGTTTCTCCACACACACAGCAGTCTCCTGAGATACACACATGAAAAGAGGAGAGCTGTGCTCAAGACTACTTGTGCTCAAGACTACTTCCCCTTTAACCAGCACCCTGATCCCCGCCACACCCGGCGGACACTCTTCACTGGCATGAGCTCTGACCTCAGGCTTACAAATTACAGATGAAAGGGCAAAGATGGACACAACACATACAACATACAGAACAATGTAGGTCAAGTTCGGAAATTTGAATAAAAGCCTGGCTTTAGCATTCTTAGAATGGATGTTCTTGCCTGTACAATGGTCATGTCTTCAGAGATGCCTTTTCCCACCAACTTCTGCCCAAGCCCCCATCTTCTTCTTTGATTACTGTTATCCCCAGTACCTCCTAGTGTGGCACTTGATAAGAGTATCTCTGAATGAATGAATGAATGAATGAATGAATGAATGAATGGGAGCCTTTTTTGTCACCTCTCCCCTCTTGCTTGAATGCCCTCCTTAGCATCTGTAACAAGCCACTGAGTACCTGAGCAGCCACATGCCATCCCACCCTTGCTGTGTGGCCCTGCAATACCTCCATTCTATAATAACAACAAGGAAGGCCCATCATGTGGTCACCAATGGATGAAACCCAAGCTTTCTGGAACAGGAACCCAGTTCTTGTACAAAAAGCTCTCCTCCTTCTGCAGGTGTCCTCTTCCCATTGACGGTGGTCCACCATATCCACGTCAGGGACCAGAGCTCACAAGAAGCTAAGTTCTCCTGGGTTCTCCCACTGCAGAGATAAGCCATCCAGGCAATAGTCTATCTGACCTGCAACCATCCCACATGTATATGTGTTTTGCAGTAACCAGTATATCACAGGATGGTTAAAAAATGGTCTATCAACAGGGCTCACTCCCAACACATCACCCAGGAAACTGCTTTATCAGCACTGGGAGCTTGGTTTGCCCTGAGTTAAAAACGACTCCTTTCCTAGCTGAGGTATAAAAGTTAAAGGAAATGTTTCGATTTCATTTTAAACTCAAAAACTGATTTCTGAAGCCGAAGGTTCAATGGACAATCACTGTAAGTAAGCTCGGACGACTCGGGAGCTACTAAAACCCACCGTGTGAAGGTCTCATGAAGTTAACAGACAGAATGTTTACCAATGACAAACTATCAAAACAAAACAGCAGACAATTTTCCAGATGGAAGAAACAGATATCACTGATGCTGTGAGGAAAACTTAATCTTTTATTTCATTCCACCTGAGACCCATCCAACACAGTTAGAATCATGTTTGTCAAACTCTATGGAAAAGAGGCAAGATTGTGCCTAAAATCTCCCTATACTTCACTGATTCTAAGACAGCTGAATGCACATATTTTAATCAATGCCTTTTCATAGCGTGGTTGCGGTAGGGTTTTTTTCCTTCGTGGTGTATAAAATAATGAATGGTATGTCTCACCATTGATTAACGGTGCCTTAGATTTGATGAAATACGCTATTTTTCTAATTTATAAACTTGAACCCACCTAGTTTTTAAAATTCAATATATCATCAACACACCTAATATGTGGAATTCTGTACATACACTGCAATGTTAGTGACACTGAAGAATGATGAACAGAAGTCTAGAAATTCCTCATCCTCTGCAAAATCGCTTACATAATACTTGACCAGGTTGATTGAGGACAATAATTTTTAAGGATTTTTTTTTTTTTTTTGCATTTCAGTCCTACGTGGTGAAAATGCTAATTTATTTTTCAATATCCCAAGTGGATTCAATGAAAGGTTAGATAAATTATAGAATAAAATATGCATTTAGAAAAAATAAATACCTTCCTTCTAAAGCCTAGAGGAAGAAATCACCAGTGGGTGGGCCTGGGAAGGACAGCAGCCTCTGACGCCCCAGGGCAAAGGCCACAGTGGCTGTTTGTCTCCAGCCACTGTGTCTTTAGCCACTCTGCACAAGAAAACGCTTTTTAGGCTATAGCAAATAAGAGGCTTTTCTCCTGCAACAGTTCTGTGTGCTTTATAGTCCGCAAATATCCTAAGAGGTTAAACGGAAAGGTGCTGTCTGCAGGAAAAGGCATTGCTGGAAGCAAAGGTAGAAAAAGCAGAGGGGTGGTGGGTAGAGGTGGAAAGTGCCCACCTATTCCTTCCACCGAAAACTCACTGTGGCTGGGGCAGCCCTGGGGGCAGAGCGTGGGGACACAGCAGCCTCTTCAAGGGAATAATCTGCTCCCTTCAGCCCCGACTTCTCGGTGTGTTTACACTTCAAGTCTACTTCCTATAGGAAATTTGGGCTGACAGACAGGATGACTGTCTGGAATTTTCAGTCAAGGAGGCTTCTGGCAAAGGAAGGAAGGCTTCTTTGGTTGCAGCAGCTGCCACCGCCTCTGCCTGGTGCTGAGAAACCCACCAAGTTCAACAGATGTGAGTTTAGATTAGCAGGACTCCATCACCCCTGACTCCTTTGAAACAGCCCGTCTTTTTTAAAACAGCCCTCGGAGCTGTCAGCCATTGGATATCTGGCTTTAGAATGTTTCCATTTCCAGCGAGCCAAGGAAAAACTGGGAAATCGGAGCGACTCCTACAGAGGAAAACTCATTCTATTGGTGACAATTTTGTAGTTGTTTCATTTCAGAACAAGCAAGCTGGGTTTTGCTAATAAGGGAGATAAATTTTTCTTGCTTGAGCATGGTAAAAGAAAAAAAAAATCAACCACAGAAACCACAGAAATTTCTAACCTGGAAAAATGAAAATCCAGAGTTTTATAAATCCAGATTCTAAGACTCAAGGGGCAGTGTGTAGAGTCAGACTGGAGCCCGAGTTTAAAACCTGGCACTGCCACTTAGGAAAGATTCTCTGTACATCAGTTTCCCCCTCTCTAAAATGGCAATGATAGTCGCCTACCTCATAGGTTAAGAAAATTAAGTTAATCTTCATAAAATGCTTCAACAGGATATGGCACTTGGTAAACGTAAGTCTTTGCTAAAGGAAAGTAAACAATGAAGGCTTAATGGTAGCAGAAACCTTTCTTATAAGGTTAAAAATATGTATCAGTCGTCACAGCTTATATCATCTTTGCATGCTCAGATCACCTCGCGATCTTGCCTGTATTGGTAGTAGCCAACACCTCGTAACCTCAGTTTAGAAAAAATGAAGTGGAGAAGGTACTTATTATCAAATTCCTAACACATTTCATTTGTCCTTCATTCCTGAACACTGTATATGGTGGTTTTAATACTTCAGCGGAAATGTGTTCTTCAGTCATTCCTGAAACCCAATGGAAGATTGTATTGATATTGTTCACATATGTCCAAGGCACAGCTTCCAGTTACTCAGCATCTGTCAACCTCACCAACCACTGCAACCTCCGGGAAATATTTATACAAAAAACACAATCACGCTTCATTCCTATAACTGGACTGGACCTTACTGCTGGCCCTGGGGAGAAGACAAAGTCTGCAGAGCTGTGAATCTGGGAGATGCATTTCCTTCACGGCCCCCAAGGAAAGACAAGTTCTTCCACACCTAAACAATCCTAAAGGAGGAACCACGACTCGAGAAGAAAGGAAGCATTTTTCCTAAGTCCTGATTCATAAAGGACTGAACCAAGAACAAGCTTGTTACTGAGTAAAACCTAAAGACAGCAGAGATGACAAGGGATGCATTTCTGTTTGTTTGCTAGATAAGGTGAGATGATGTCACATTTTGTTTTGCTGGAGCAGTCAATTACAGTGTGAAAGAAATAAAAAATACGTTACCAGGAACTCTGGTTCTAAAATATAGCTTGGCTCAAGGACAGTGTCTGAACTTTTTAAATATGTGCACTAAACCAATTTTGTCCTGGTTCTTTGGTGGCATTGTTTCCCCTAAGAGCAGTCTGGTCTTTACATACAGATTGGCACATCAAAGCTATGCAAATAAAAGGGTCAACCACCAAGCCACCTGGTCTGCACTTTCATTTTGTTTTTGGGTTTCAAGCTTGAGCGATGGGAAAGGGTTTGGTTGTGGGCTGTTTTCAACTTCACATTTCAGCTTTTGCATCACTGAAGGACCAGATTTTAGACTGGAAGGAGACGTTAGCCATACTTGAATCCAAGGCCTTCACCATACAAGTGAGCAAAAATCAGGCCCCATGAGGCCCTTTGCACAGCTTCCCTCTCCCAACCAATGCTGCCCCACTCCACACGTCTCCTACTGAGGTTTCCATTTTCCCCTGTGCATGGGTGCTTCCCTTCTCCCCTTTCCCCAGGCTGCACTATCACCTCAGCAAACACCTCGTAACCTCATTTTAGAAAAAAGGAGCAGGCCAGGTGAGCAAAGTCCCTTCCATTCACCCTCGAGAATGCTGAGAATCAGACTACATGTGCCACAGTCGTTTTCTTGTTCAGTTCTTTCTGTACTGGTCCCTCCGGCTCCAAGACATGTTATGGCCACAGTGCCCAGCACAGAGGTTCTCTCAGCAGACATTTCTCCTGGTCCATAGGACCCCTGAAATTTGACCCTTCGTGGATTTCTACTTGGCTGAAAATCAAATATAACTGTCCCTCTTCCCTGACCTCAGCTCTCCATCAGTGCTTCACTCCCTATACAGCTTAACTCCCTGACTTTCTCGTGGGAGAAGAGAAAGAAAGGGAAGCTGAGCGAGCAGCTTTATCAACGTTACATATGATCTCATTCAATCTTCCTGCACCACCACCTGACATAGAAGTTATGTCCACATTACAGATGAGAACATTGTAATGAGGTTCAGGAGTTTAGCACAGTTACATAGCTAGGACTCATATTCAAAACCTGGGCCAATCTGACCCCTCCGCCCTCATCTTTCACTCCAGTGTGCTCCCTCCCAGGGCTAAGCAAAGTGTTACTAACCCTGTCTTTCTGAGTCTTGGTTGCTTCTTTGAATATAAATCATTTGCATATGTCTCCCCATCAACCCCCATTCACCATTAACAGGGTCATTGAAAGGGAGACACATAGAATTAAAGGAAAATAATGTTACAGTGACATATTTATGATGCTCTAGGTCCTGTCTGTCCTCACCCCCATCCCACCCCCCTTCTTGAAAAGACAGGGACCAGAGTGACAATCAGTGTAGCACACTAGCTACCAGCTCAGGATCCAAAGCCAACTGCTTGGTTCCCCACTGACTTGAGGTGTGGCCTTCGTCAAGTCATGTAACCTTCCCGTGCCTATGTTCCTAATATGTAAAATGGGCATGATCCTGACATTATACAGCTGTTCTGAGAATTAAATAAATAAATAAAAACATGTAAATCCCAGAAAATAGTGCCTGACACATAGTAAACATTCAATAAACATGAAGTATTATTATTTCTCTCCCTCTCCCCAAACTAGTGTGTTGATAAGAAAGCGTTACCCAGAGAAATAGTTGATAGACTTATCCTAGACAAGGACATGAAGTCAGAGAATACCAAGAGCAGCAGAAAGGCGTTTGAACCTTGGAGGGACAGGCTAAGAAGGTGTAAGGAAAGGAGAAATGGAGAATGCTTTTGTGTAGCAAAGGTTTTCTGTAGCTTGAAGAGCTTTAAGAATGTCTTTACTTTCACCTGCAGCCAAGATCTCCGAATTCATCTCCCAGCCACCAGCTCCTTCACCTCCCATAGTCTGAAATCATCCAATTAAGATGCTCAGCCCAGGTAGACACGGACCACACCCCCTTTGACTGACTTATCATCTAGGGACCATCACCCTTATCATGAAGACACTCTGGGGAGACACAAGTTAGGAGACGTTCCTCCTCTGAACATGCTTTCAATACCCTCTCCTTCACCTACCTCCTGAGTCCCTGACAAAGGGCTAAGTTCTTTCTCTCCTGCAGCCTCAGCCTCCGGTATCCTCGCAGGCAAACATCCTCTCCATTTTCTCGAGAAACTCGAGTAATTGTTTTCAATCACGATATCCTCTGTACTGAACAGAACCCTGCAGCACTTGTGGCAACATGTGAACTATAAAGGGCACTGTCCCAGGAGTCAGGAGACCCAAATTCTGGTCTCCTCTTTAACAAAACTGGCAACATGACCTTGTACCCAAGGTCACCATTCTTCCCTGGACCTCAGTTTCAGCTTCTGCAAAGTGAGAGAACTGGACTAAATGAGTCTCTTTTAACTCTGACTCACACACACACACACACACAAAGACTAAATTTTCCATGATCTTCATTGCTCTCCAATTTGAAGTTTTCCCAAACTAAAGCTAAAACATGTTATATTACTAAAGTCTAGTAATAGTAAGTAAGCCCTGGTTCTAAGACTTAGTGCCTTCAATTTAGTGTTCAAATACATATAATTACAGTAAAATAACACAAGTTAAGCAGCAACAAGAAGAATAGAGAGAAATATGGAACTAAGACAAGAGAATAATTCTTCTCTAATCTAATGTCTGTCAGACCATTTTTCCCTGAAGAAATTCATGGTTGTATAGCTAAAGACAAAACCTGTGGACAAGAGCTTTGCCTGGACTGCTGTAGTGCCTGGCAGGGCCTATGGCCTGTTCCCTGCAGGTGACTTAGACATTGCCTTTCTGGAAGTAAAGTTAAAGGTTTCTATTACCCCAAACTGTCAACCTTATGTGAGTGACATTTTCCCCATCCTCAAGGATTATCTTCTAAAAGTTTAAGCAGAGAGTCCCAAGGAAGTACAAAAGCATGGATCTGTGGCAAATATGTAATTTAAGAAATCCTTTACTGGGAAGAGCAGTGTTCACACTGATGAGCCAAGAGAAGAATCTATGAAAGTTAAAGAGGGTTTCAGTGTAGTGAAAGCCTAACCCTATTTATTAATACTTAGCTAGAAGGGAAGGGGTGTACTCCCAGCACACAAGTATCCCACAAGCTGCTCTAGGATGTGAGCTGCTGGCCACTTGTCAGCCAGGACAAAAGCTGAGCAACTTTTCCAAAGCACAGGAAGCACTTACTAGGTCTACCCCACCTTGTGACCGAAGCAAATGGTTCTGCTTGTGGTTGGGGTTCCCTGGCCCACCTGAGGAGACCAAGGTCTCCCTCAGCATAAAACTTCAGAAATGGATGAGAGCCATTTGCAGCTCCTTTGCAAACAAGGTGACACACTTGAAGGAACTGACACATTCAGGACCTTAGTTCTGTAATAACTGCTCAATCTCCACTACACTATACAAATGTCTCACGTTCTCCCTAAAAGCATGCAGAATTATTGCACCTTCTCTTGGTCCTCCCCAACCGAGTGTCCTGATGGAAGTGGACATGTTTTTCTGCCCTGACTTTAGTATAAGCGTGAGGGAAAGCTCTTGCGTGTTGCAGTGAGCACACAGCCCGTCTTTGGTATAAGTTTGGAATGCAGCTTGACCTCTTACCTCTGACTAGCAACACACTGGACTCCGCTCTACAGCACACGGCAGACCAATCAGCGCAGTGTTTCCTTGACAGACATCAGGTGACAGCAGGTATACTCAAATTGTTACGGCAAAATAGTCACCTTGATCAAACTCTGGTGACCTTCCTGTGATGGGTTCAAGTCTCCTCACTTTACAAACCAAGCGGAGATTCAAAGAGAGAAAGTGCTATGCCCAGGATCATCCAGCCTTTTAGTAGCAGAACCAGGTCTGGACTTCAATGTTTTTCACCCAATGTTATTTCTGCTGCCTGCAGCTTCCCCTTTGTACTGCAAGCTAACCTTTGAGGCATGCGCCCATGCCTCCACTCAATCATCTCATACTTCTTCAAAGGACTGAATTTCAGATATCCTTATCCTGTGTAGCAGATCTTGCGTCCCTTCCTTCCTCCCAACTGTCCTCAAGTAGCACTCTGTGTATGGGTACTGAACTAAGAAGCTATTTGATGTAACTCAATTAATCCTCTCAGTTTCTATATAAGGAAAGCAGGGGTGGAGCTGGAGTCTAAAGATAGATGCATCTGTCTACCACTCGTGAGCCCTCTCTCCATTCAAACTTCATCAGTTGCTTGAGCAAATAGATGAAAGATAAGAGGAGAGACTGGTACCCAAGCTACCCTCTCCTTCTCTGTGGCTCCAGGCTAAGAGACAAGTTGTAGCAACTTCATGGCAGGTACAACTACAAGGTAAAATTGAGCTCTCCTGGTAAAAGCAGACATCTATGACAAGAAGACGGAGGAGCTGTGCAATCATTTCAGGAAAAATACAAGAATAACTGTCAGCTTTTCCTACCTCCCACATAGATCTGAAGATCATGCTTTGTTACTTATCCCTTCAGCAGACTGGGAAACAGTTACTACACTAAAAGTAAGGTTAGCAACAGTTGCTAGAACTCAAGTCTCTAAGAAAAACCAGACTGCTTATCTAAGTTGTGCAAGTCACCAGGAGGCAAGAAAGAAGCTACTAAAAGATGGCAAATCTATGGTATAGCTCAAGGACTGGTAAACTGTGACCCGCAGGACAAGCCACCTATTTCTGCAAATAAAGTTTTATTGGAACACAGCCATGCCCATCTTTATGTGTAGTTTACGGCTGTTTTCCTACTACAAAAGCAGAGTTGAATAGTTGTAATACAGACTGTACAACCCTCAAAGCCCAGCATTTCCTAGTTGGCTGACCCCCGGTACAGAGAGTTTAGAGAAACTATTATTTGGGAGAGGATAAAGCCATATCCATATATAAAGCCAATAAACACTTATTTGATTTTCGGAGGCTTTCTGCCCATTTGAGAGGGCACTGCCTACAAAAGGAGATTAATTAAGCTAATAATTAATCATTAGATATGGCGGCAGACTCATGTTTCTAATATGCTCTTTTAAGGTGGCAGTTTTAGGTATAGTTGCGTGTATTTTAAAGGAGAATATTTTTGCCTTGCTCATAGTCAGTATTTCTGTGACTGAATCAGGAAACAAACCCAGAGATGAGCAGAGAGAATGGAGGTGATGGTGATATTGGAGGACTGACAATGATAATGCATCCTCTCCACCACCGTCATCGTCATCACTGCTAGCAGCTATGGACCACTGGTCACGTGGCCAGCAATGTACTAAGCACTGGGCACCGTTACTTATCTAGTTCTCACAACAAACTACGTGCTATTAGTGTTCCCATTTTATACATAAGGCAAATGAGGCACAGATTGGTTCATTAACTTGCCCTCTATCACACAGCTAGCAAATGAAACCAGGCTTTCGCGTCTTTGCTCTTAACTACATTTAATAACATTTTTTTTCTAACCTTATAAACAGAGGCCCAGAGAAGTAAAAGTTCTTCACTGAAATAGTGAGGAAATGGAATATCTAGAATTTTAGGACCCAGTTTTATGGATGTAATTTCTAATTTATGATGCTGCTTTCCTCCCCAAAATTCTTGCTTCCACTGCCTCCCTCTTTCCCTCCTTCCCACCTTTGACCCAATCACATGACTCCCACAAGCTTCTCTGATTAAGGCAACCCGCAAAGCAAATCCATTTCCATTCTGGTTAAACACAAATGCTAAGCATTTACAAAGGTGCCTTGGCCTGAGAATTAGCGGGTTTCTCTCTTCCCATCACCCTACTTTCCAGTGTTCAGGGCCAGTGTTCCACTTTAAAGAAGCAAATCAGATGGAGGGATATCAGCAATCTCCCTGTAGCCAGTTTTTGCATATTTCAAAGCACTGCTGTCATGGAAACCCCCTTTAACCTCAAACAATAATTCTTCTTTAGTATATGGCAATTCAGTTTAAAGAACCCACCTTAAAATCTCTGTTTAAATCCCTAACACCACATGTTATTGTAAATTAAAAGGAACAAATCCCATAGTTCAATGACTTGAAAACAATCCGACCTTGAAAAGGATAAGTGGGTAAATCACGGTGATCTACAACAGTGCTATGCAGTGAACACTGTTTGATGGAAATGTTCTATGTCTGTCCTGTCCAATATGGTACCTCCACGCAATGCGTGGCTATTGAGCACTGAAGCTGTGGCTGGTGCAAGTGAGGAACTGGATTTTTAACTTTAGTTAATTTTAGTTTTAAATTTACTGCTTCCTGTGACTACCATGTAAGCCAGGTCAGCTCTGGACCACCCCTCCTTGAGCCCTGTGCTATTGGCCAGGCACAGGAGACACACAATAAGACCCAGTGTCTGCTCTCTAAGAACTTCCAGGCAAGGGGGGGAGACAACTCACGTACACAGAAACTATGAAATGGTGAAAGACAGTAAGAGCTAAAGGAATTAAGAAATCGAATCTTAGCATCTAGATCTATAGAATGAGTAAGACTTTTGCCCTTTTGCTGCTGCAGGTACAAAACAGTCTACTTGAAAAACAGTGCACCAGCTCTTTCACAATCCCCTTTGCAGTCAATTTAAAGGAGACGCTGTCTTTATATATCATGTACTTTAAGTAACCAGAATGGATTGCTATCCCGATCAAATGCTTACCTTCTCCCTAAGGTACAGGACTAAGAATGCGCTAATTAGGAACTAAGCCAGTTTAAACAAGATAAATCCAACTCCTTTGTGTCTCACCCTTTCTTTCCTTGATAGTCTTACGTCTGAAAGAAAAAGGAAATATGATTGAAGAGATATATACTGCCCACATCTTACTCCCTTTATCACCTTGCAGAACCTCCTCCACAAGTAGTTTCAGGGCAATTTCCACTCCTTACCTGCTTTTCAAACTTCTCCTCAGACCCCTAGTGCAACAGGTTGCTGGGGACCCAACTTTATAGTTTTTGCAAATAGTTAGAGAGAAGGGTGAATAAAGGAGAGGGGGTGGGGAGAAGAGAGAGAGAAGTCGGTAAGGAAGAGGGGAGGAGGGGAGAAAGGAAGGAAACGTCAATAGGAATGACCCATTTTAGAAAAGGCAATGACAGAACAGCAGTTGGTTCTATTCTCAGCCATCCCCATCTCAAACTGGGACTGGACTACAGTTCTGTATCTTCCATAGTTATAAGGAAGTGACTGAACTGACTGTTTTGAGATAACTTGAGACTTTCTCAGTGCAACGTACAGCCAGTTGTGTATGGACTAAGTTTCACTATCTTTACTTTTGTGCCTTATGTGACAGAACAGATCAGACAAAATATATTATTTTCCATGTAACCTACCAATTAAGGCAAACCTGCATTAATCTTAATTTTAAAATTAAATGGAACATTTTGGACCCCCCACTTACCCCTTAATGTTGGGCGTATATTACAAAAAGAAATAGTTTTATTTAAATGACAAAAACATAAGCTGAACATTAACAGTAGACTTACATCTTTATGATATTTGGGTCCAGTAATAAACTCTTAAAAAGATTTGTGTGTGTAAAAATTTTGAAGGGACTTCCAATGCCTGTTGCTGACATAGACACATTGCAAGAAACCACACTTCAGTCCCAATCTACCAAACATAAAATTGACTTCAGAAAAGAAGGAAGCATTCAAAATACCATAGCACCCTCAGTTTTCCATCTTCCTAGCCACATAAGGACCCATCTTGTGCTTCTAACACTAGGATTCCATGAAAGTAGGATTGCAGTTTTGTGGAGTTCAACTTTAAAAATCCCAAATCCATGGTAGGCAGAGAGGGGTGAGGGGAGCCAAATAAAAAGGTTCTTGTTGGTGAGAAAGACGGGAACCAGAGGTCTAGCTTCAGAGTGCTGAGGGTCTACATGGCACTCAAGAGTATACGGCGTGTCTGCTTAAGGTGGGCAGGCGTAAGTGAAGTCTCATGTGACCTTGTAGAGCGAACACAGAGCGCTAAGCGATTTTATCCCCACCCTCCTCCTCATGATCAATCCAGTGTCAAATGGACAAGGGCCAGAAAAGATCTTATTATACAGGATTATCTGCTGCCCAGACCTCACTGCAATCAGATCAACAAGATATTGTTTCCAGAGGCTTCTCTGAACACCTGGTTTTTAAACAGAACCGTGCTCTGTAATGGGATTTTAGTTGGTTGAACTTTTGAGAACAGCAATTTGGAAAGAATAGATAGATCTTCTTTAGAAAAATACCTTAAATATAAACATCTCAAAGTAAAACCCTGCGGGGAAAGGTTAAACCGTTGGAAAAGCTAGTTATACCAGAATGAGACTACAGTAGTCCCCTTCTCCTCAGGGGATGCATTCCAAGACCTCCCATTGGATGCTTGAAATTGCAGATAGTAATGAATCCTATGTGTAATTACTGTGTTTTCTCCTATGCACACATACTTATGATAAAGTTTAATTTATAAATTAGGCACAAGAGATTACCAACAATAATAAAATAGAACAATCATGATAATATACTGTAATAAAAGTTATGTGAAAGTGGTCTCTCTCTCTCTCTCTCTCTCTCAGCAAATTAGCACAAATTTCTTTTCCCTTCTTCACCATTTCATGGATAGAAGATTTGTTCTTGCTGTAGGTCTTAGCAACCTCAGCATATGATTTTTTTTCTTTCCTTATCAAGTTGAGAACTTTCACCTTTTCACTTAAAGGAAGCACTTCTCTTCGGCACATCCGAATTGCCAGCATCACTACTCTTGCACTTCCGGGCCATTATTAAGTACAATAAGGGTGACTTGAACACAAGCACTGCAATATGCAATAGTATGACAGTCAATCTGATGGCCAAGGCAACTACCAAGTGACTAAAGAGCAGGTAGCGTCTATAGCGTAGAGATGGTGGACAAAGGAATGAGTCACGTCCCAGTCCAGATGGAGCAAAACAGTATGAGATTTAATCACGCAACTCAGAATAGTGAGCAACTTAGAACTTCTGAATTGTTCACTTCTGGAATGTTCTATTTAATATTTTCAAATCACGATTGACCGCAGTAACTGAAACGAATAAGGGGGAACCACTGTATTGTCATTTAGTTGGAAAAGCATATTGCTGAAGTACTGCTTTCACAGAAAGTATGGTCGGGCTTTGCTTGATTTGGCACTTGCATTGTTTTTACAAAATTAAACATTATTTTAAGACTACAACCATAGTAGTTTAACATGTTACCATGATCATAAGAATGTCTAAGGCCACTGTTCTCAAGAATTGTGAAAACTACACTGCAAAAGAAAGTTTAGAAATATAGCTGACTAGAATCGAATCCATAAATGGAACTGCTAACGGAATGGAGTCACTTCTTTGATAACGTGAATAATGAGAGGAGAGTTTCAAATATTTACTTAATCTAGCAGGATGTACTCTACTAATTTTCTACTAATTAAATATATCAGAACAAGTGTTCTGACTAGCCACTTAAAGGGCAATTTAATGAAATACCGAATCGTAGACCTCATCCTCTACCAGAGGAAAAAAGTACACTATCTATGAAGGCCCTTACTGGATCAGTTGAGACCACTGGAATACAGACACTAAATTAAAATATTGTATCCATGCTAAATTTATTGAGGTCTGAAACTATACTATGTTTTTTTAAAAGAGAATATGTTTATTGTTAGTAAATACACACTGAAATATCTAGGCATACAGGACCAGGAAATGGTTCAGAAAAAAGTATTTTATGGATATATATATATATATATATATATATATATATATATACACACACACACATATATATGTTATATATATACACAATATATAGTATATATTATATAATATTACATAATATAATATTATGTAAACTATTCTATATTATGCATATTTTATAATTTATAAAATCTATTTTTATATAAGAGAGCACATAAGAAAGCAAAAAGGGAAAAAGAAAAAGGGCAAAATGTTTACAACAGGTCAGTCTGGGCACAGGTATACAAGTATTTGTAGTATTCTTGGAATTTTTCCATAAGTTTGAAATTATGTCCAAGTAAAAAAATTGTTTCCTTAAAAAGGAGAGGAGAATTGAAGCCTTCCTTCCCTAGCTGGGTTGCCAGCAAGGGGTGGTCTGATTCAAGTCTGGCAGGCTCTATCCCCATAGGATGTTCACCTCAGTCTGACTTCTACTTGGTTTGATCACTCACAGAAATTAGCAAAGGGAAGCAAAATGAGCTGCTGTTGTTTCTTCGCTTTCTCCAAATTTCTGATTATAAAAGTAGCATGTACTTATTTCAGAAAATTTGGGGAAAGGAAAGAAAACTAAAAAAAAAAAAAAAAAAAAAAGACAAAAATATCCCACACATAAACCCCACCAAACTTGAAGAAACATCATTGTTATTTTGGCTTATTTTCTTCCAGTCTTTATTCCAAAGTTTTAAGAGAACTGGGATTATAGTATATGAAGGGTGCAGACTGGGTTGTTTTTTTCTTTATAACATAGTTTAAACATTTTCCTATGTCATAAGTCAAAAAAAAAACAAAAAACAAAAAAAGTCTTCAATGTCAACAAAATAGTCCATATTACAGTATTACAGATAGGCCATAACTTACTTAGTCATTTCCTTAAAGCTATCCCTTTGATTGTTTCCAACTTTATTATACATAATACTGAGTTAAAAGTTTAAGATCTTTGTGCTTCAATCTTTCATTTATTTTTTAGTAGTTCTGGTTTATACCTTTTTGTAATAGACTCACAAAAATAGAATTGCTGGGCCAAAGAGTGTAAGCATTTTTAAGACTCAATACAAAAGGCCAAACTACTTCTGTAGAAAGTGAACCTAACACCTTTATCTTTAAGGGGACAGAAGGCACTTGAACAGAATTATCAAAACTTCAGGGTGAAATCTCATTCAGGATTTAAAGAAAGGGAAGTTACTGCCACAGTCCAAACTCTGCCATCTTCAGATGAAACAGCTGCTGGGACAACTTCCATAAACTATTTTTTGCCTTCAAAAGAGGAAAAACAAATATTCCAGCTTGCATCAACACACACTGACTCCTATATGTTGAACATGTAGGGCCCAGCCTCAAATGATCACCAACCTATTAAGCTTTGGGTGTCTAAAGGACTTTCCTATTCTCCTGATAGAAATTGGATCCTAAAAATATAAGGAGGGGAAAAAAAGGTACATATGCAAAACATGAGAGGAATCTAAAACAAGGTTCAGGTGCAAAACAGCAAGCTTAAGACAAGTTGTTCTTCCCCCCTCTATTTTTTAAGTGGCCTCGTAATGTAAAAGTGAGGGCCCCATCAGTCAGGAGACATGGAGTCAGTCCCATCTGTCCTGAACAAACAACTAGCCTGCGTCAAGGATGCAGCCAAACCTCTGAACTTGATCTCCTCGCTTATTAAATGACAAGGTTGAACCAAGTCCCTAAAGGTCTCTCTCAGGTCTCATTCTGAAACATTCTCCTTTAAATGTGCCAGGGGAGAAAAGGGCAGAGTGGTTATTCTCTCTGAATGCAGCACATCAAATGCTGACCACTTCGTTTTTCATGACACAGCCAGCTCAAATAGCACTTGGTATACAAAAGAGATTCAAGGAACTTTGCATTTCCCACTCCTTCAGTCCCTTCAGAGGGACAACAGGGACTAGGGAAGGAGAGGCAGGGGGTTCTGTAAGCACGGAGAAAAGAAAGCTTACCATGGCCATTGCAGTAGTAGACCCACTTCTCCCGGTTCTGGGTTGGGGTAACGGATTTCTTCAGCCCTGCCTTTTCCACAATGGCGCTGGGATCCTGCCGGGGCCCCTTTTTTAGAGTCCGTGAGCTTTTCCGGATACTACACACCACTATCACGACGAGCACCAGCAGCAGGAAAAGCACAATCATCCAGGGCAGATGCTCGTTGATGTCAAAATGCTTGTGTAGGTTCTGTCTGAGATGGCCCCTCTTGATGCTTTTGATGGGTGTGCTGGTCTTCTCGCCCCCCGTGGCCTCCATGGAGGGCAGCAGCTTCAGGATGTGTCTGTGGTGGGAGCCTTGCTGGTGGTTGACTACCTGCAGGTTTGGGAGGGTCTTATTCACACCTTCCTCCCACCTTGCTGAGCTTGTGTTGTCAGGGACTGTCCCTTCCTGGATGCCACTTGGTACCTTTGGTCTAACAGAGGCAGAAGAGTTGGATTCTGTTGAGTTCATGCCTAGAAAAAAGAGTAAGGAGGGGGGAAGAGCTTTTCTATATTTGGGGATCTACATATTCCCTCCTCTTCCTAGTCCTCTCCAAACCAGGCCAGATAATTAAAGAAGAGATGACCTTTGGCGCTTAAGAATAAATTATATTGCACATTTTCATAAAGACCTGAAAAACACCTTTATGTGGAAGGTAAAAACTAAGCTTAGGGGTGGTCGGTTGGCTCAGTTGGTTAAAGCGCGATGCTCGTAACACCAGGGTTGCTGGTTCGATCCCCACATGGGTCAGTGTGAGCTGCGCCCTCCACAACTAGATTGAAGACAATTGACTAGGAGCTGACAGGTCCTGGAAAAACACACTTTAAAAAAAAAAAAAAACAAAAAAAACTAAGCCTCGCAACTAAACTCATTCACTTCCTTGTGCCAAAACCAAGAGCATTCTCAGGGATCCAGCATCTGAACTCCACAGCAGCTTCTCCTGTGCTTCACATACGGAGCAAACACATGTATGTTCAGAGCTTTAACCAACTCTTAATTGTTCTGTCTATTCAGAGCACTAGTTTAAATTTCATTCCTTTGTCCAGTAATTCCTTTATTCCTCCACTTCCACCTTTTGACTATTTCATGATGCAATGGTAAAATTGAGACTATGACTAAGACAAAGAAAAGTGCTCAAACTCAAATTCACGTTTGACCAATGAACGGTTTGGTGAGACAGGTCAGTGAATAAAATAAGACAGGACAGAACTTTCTTAGGATCTTCAATTAATAGATAGATAAGATTTGGGCTGGCAGTTTAGTGGATTTCTTTCAGAGAAGTTTCCACAAGTTGTCTTCATTAACAAGTGTGAGAGCCAGAGATTTTGAGTCCCAAGAGACAGGACCCCACCTGTATCAGCCCTACCCCAGAGAAAACCTGGTCAGGTCATTTGAGCTCTCTAAGCCTGTTTCCTCATTTCAAAAGGGCGATTGTAAGAAGGCCCTCGTTATAGGATTATTATGGTCAAATATGATCACATTTGAAATTACACTAGAAAGCACAACTCAAGTTGGCTGTCATCTCATGAAAATTAAATTCAAACAAAAAAGGACTTGAAAATAAATACTAAATTGTATATTCTGCCTGAGGTTCAATATGAATTCTGAGGAAAATTGAGATACCTGATGAAAGGCATCAAGTTAAAATCATTCGAAAAAAATAAAATTATTATTTTCCAGATGTGAATGCTAGGTACCTTCAATGTGATACAAATTTGCCTGTCCTGAAGCTTCTAACTTTCTTTCTCCTTCTTTGCCCCACCTTGGGTCCAATATTCACTCATCCCTCCCTTCCAGATATCGTGGTATTTGCTCTCCTTCTTCCTCCTTCTGACCTTTTGGCTTTCTGCCCAGGATCAACTCCACATCGCACAACTTTTAATCTGGAAGGGACCTTAAACATCTAAATCATTCATTTATTGGACAAGTTTGAAACCAAGGCCAGAAGAAGTTCAGTGACTTATGTAAGGCCACACACTGTCCTTGTTTCACTCTGTTCTTATTTTCTAGCTTGATGTGACCTAGTTTTTAGATACCTGATGCCCCTAACTGCAAAACTTCTGAGTCTAAATATTTCTAAAACGTCCAAAGAAGCCAGATTTAATTAGCTACAAAATACAGGCCCTTTCATCAAGGGGTGACTTAAACAAAATGAAGAAAACATCCTTGGTACAAACTCACTGTTGGTATCTTCACTGGGCTCAAAGCCTTCCTCAAATAAATAACTCAGGAGCTTAAGTTACCTTTGGGAACATAAGTTGAGGAAGGGACTTCATGAGATTCCATGTGCTCAGGGCGTGAAAAGATGGTTGTGCCAGAGGAAGATGGGGCTGTACTGGAGAAGGACGGGAGTGTGCCACAGACGTTGTCTGCCTCCTTGGTGCCTGGCTTGATCACCACCAGGTTCTGACTCAGACAGTCTGTGTATGTTTTGCATTTCATCACACTAGAAGGCACATCAGAGAAGGTCCCCCGAGCACACTGCTTACACCGCACGTCCTCGTTCTCCGACCCTTTCTTCCGCACACCCCAACCCACAGGACACACCGTGTGGGGGACACAGGTACCATTAGACTGGAACATGCCACGTGGGCAAGTGCATTCTCGGTCAGTCAAGGCAGCACAAGGTAATTTCTCAACCATTAGTCGTGGGCATGGCTGACTACAGTCATGGCATTTCTCTATGCCATTCTCATGCCTGGTAAAAGTCCCCACCGGACACCTGCTACAGACACGCAGGCTTGTGTTGGTACAGTGCTCAGACACATAGGTTCCTGCCGGACACTTGTCACAGGTTAGCACCTGGCCGGTGGCACGGTCAACGTGGTGATATTTGCCGATGATAGTTGGGGCCTTCTGTTCTGGCTGAGCAGAGGTGGTGCTAAGGAATCCAAGCTGAAAGAAATAAAAGGGAATGGGGAAGGGACAAAAACAAAGACGTTATGTAAGAACAGCATGAAGAAAAGATGGAACACTCTACCACCACCATCATCCTTCCTAGTAGAGATCTGACCAGTACTGTGTCTTCCTAAGACTAGGTTGCAATACAATAGAAAGAGAGAAACAAAGACTCCGATTCCCTCCCAGGGCCTGACCTACTAGCGGTGAAGCTTTGGGTTCCTTGCCTGACCTTTGTCTCAGCCTCTTCTTCTTCCATCTGTAAAAGCTGACAATACCTCTCAATTGATTATAAACATCAACTGAAAATATCAATATGGAAGCACTCTATAACTCATATTAAAAATGCTATCTAGAAGTCAAACATCCGAATGCAAGAAGAAACTAACTTGCTGAACAGCTGTCTTTCTTTCCATGACCCAAATGTTAAGTTACCATTTCTTGATACCAGGACAAAGCAACTGAGAAGTAGGATGGCATATATTCAAGCTGCTACTTCCATAGCACCAGACTACCCGGTTGGTGTTAACTGATAAACATGGCATAGTTTTTTCAAATATTTCATCTTTGCAAAGCTATAAAGAGGGTGCCCCAAAAATGTAGACACATTTTTAAGAAAGGAAAAACTGTATTAAAATTGTAATACCCAATATATACCGATAACAAAAGAGGAACACAAGTCGCGTATATACATTTTTTGGCACCACCCCCCCCAGGTATTTTTCTGTTTGTTTTGGGCTTTTTGCAAAACAGAGGTAGGCCCTTGGCAATCTTAATGTGCTTTAAACAACAGAGTTGATGCTTTTAGATGCACAGCCTATTTGTTCAGCCTTTGAAGGCCATGGTCAATACAGCACGGACCTATAGCCACCTAGGAGCCCAAGCATAAAGCTGGTCTCAGCAAGGACTCAACAGGTGTTTAAATTTAATTTATAGAACAGAAACTTCACCCAGCTAGATGGAATTTTATACTAGCTTCCAGAAGGAAAACTTGGGGAAAGGGAAATTATATTTGCGGTACTAAATCCTGAGGTCTTTCTCAGCATGCGGCGGGGAGGAGGTAAGAATGAATATTAAAAGAGAGCTTTTCTGCATTAATGAAGATGGAGAGGTTCCAACAAGAAAGTTTTCACTGTATTCTACAAAATGGAGAAAGGTTATGTGCCAAGAAAATAATGGCTGCCTCAACT
This sequence comes from Rhinolophus sinicus, assembly GCF_036562045.2. NCBI lineage: Eukaryota > Metazoa > Chordata > Mammalia > Chiroptera > Rhinolophidae > Rhinolophus > Rhinolophus sinicus. The sequence continues at coordinate 93,755,474 of NC_133755.1, forward strand.
ACCAGCTACCCAATAGGGTAAATTCCTTCGAAATTTGCCACTGTACCAGTAACTGAGAATAAAAAGAGAATTTTTTCAAAGTGGTCAGGGTTCCTGTCTCCTTAGTACCCTGAAATTTAACCCAAGAGTCAAATTTAACTATTTGAACCAAAAGTATCACTCTTGAAGTCCTTTACCCGGTCCCAGAGCTGCCTCCAGTTAAATGCCAACACTGAAAACAAATTTTCAGTTTATGAGACTATTCATCTTTTCTTTAATCTGAGATTTTTTAAAACAGGATTGTGGTTGATTTTCTTGGTAAGAACCTTAACTTCATCTTAGACTCTGAAGAAAATGAATCTGCTTGATAATAACAAATTCTGTAATAACTTCTCTTTTCACTTAGGGCTCCTTGTCTTTGCAAAATCAGCCCCAGTCATCGTCTTCCAGACACAGCAGATGCATCAGATTGAGGAAAGACAACTCATTACCATCTTGGGGAGCCCCAGTGCCATTTGGCAAGCACACGAAGACAAACCTTGTCCCAATCTCCCCGACGCTAAGGACCCAACCCAAGAGGTTGCAAAAGAGGCTCTGCTCTGTACTTCTCCAAGTTCAGGCGTGTCTAGTTTCTAAAAGCAAAAGCAGTCTTGGATAGCTGCAGTGTTCTGGAAGCTTGAAAGATGTATAAATAACCCAAATGGCAGGTTATTACACTTGTGCAAACTAACTGAAAGCCGAGAACAGAATGGACAATCTGGCCAGAGAGCAGTGGTCAGGGAAGATCACTGATGTGCTGTGGGATTTGAGTTTGGTCCCCTACCTGTGCAAGGAGGCTGGGCAGGCAGCCAGATACACACCCAGGGGGTGGCTCTGCAGAACGAGTGCACGGTGTGTGAGTCTGGGTGTCAGGTTGGGGTCGGCTTCCTATAGCTTCAGTTATTTCCCCAGAGTACACACTTCTAAATCTAAATCAGGTATGCTACTATGTAGGTTCTGCATTTGTCCCCTCCGATTACTGAATTACCAGAAGTCCCCCTAGCAGGACACAAAACCCACCTCCAAACCTCATCGAACCCACACATTTCCCCACTCATTAAGTGGATTTTTCAGTTCTTTGTTCATTTAGAATAACTGATCAAGTTTCTAATTAAAGCAAGGCTCAGGGGCTCTTTAAACCGCACCATACTAGGTAACCCATTTAAGACGATGTGCCTCTAAAACTGGACCATTAAATTACCTCATGCTACAGGAGGCAATTCCAGCTCCTAGAAACAGAGCTAACACACCACGGTGCCTCAGCAGTCTCACCTAGGCTGACCACTAGACATGAGAGTTGTGCAAAAACTAGACAGTATGAATGCATTGAATATTTATTGAAGACCTACTATGTGTGTACAAGGCACTGTACCATGGGCTGATGATAGAACCTTGCAAGCTCTGTTCCAACCCTTGCAGAGTATACTTTTTAAAGCAGGGCAGACAGAAACAACTAATTACATCAGTAATTACTTAATTAGAATTGAGGTGACTGCTGAGAAAGAGAAACAGAGTCCTGTGAGAGGGGGTTTTGGCAGCACTTCCTAGCTCAGGAATGTTAGAGCTGTGTCTTGAGGTACTTCTGAATGATGGAGGACAACTTACCTCTGGGCAGGGGAATGGAGGGGGATTAGGCAGAAGGAGCCCCAGAACAAAAGTCTGAAGCTGAAGGGATGTTAGTCAGCTCAGGAATTAAAAAGCGCATGTAGCTCTACACCTCAAGGTGCAGCACAGGCCATAGTTAATCGTGGAGAAGCTCTGCAATTTGATCCTAACCCAAAACACGATGAGAAGTCACTTTGTTTATATAGGAGGTTGGGGATAGGGGCTTATAATCACGTTTGTGAATAAAAAAAGTTGTCTGGCTGAGGGTGGAAGGTGAAAGTAGTGTCGGGGAGATCAGATGAGAAAACCCACTTAGACGACGAAAGCCAAGGTAGACTTGGGGGTGCCCTGGACTAGAGTGGAGGCCATAGAAAGAGGAGAAAGCAACAGATACGAGGTCAGATCAGCTGGATTTGGGGAATGATTACCTATGGAAGGAAAAGTAGGAAGAAGTCAATGGTTTTCAAACCAGACTCAAGAGACCACAAAACAAAACAAAGTTTTCAGGACTGTCCCAAGGGCTGGGAGGGTGTACCTCAGGTTCACGGGCAGGGACAGGAGGTAGGGATCCAAGCTCGCCATCTCTGCTTCAAACAGAGCTGCTGATTCACCAATTGACTAAGGGGTCTTCCACATACGAATTCATTAGGAGGAAGGGTTACTCCTAAATAAAGTTTGAAAATCACTGTACTAGTGGGACCTGTCTAAGAGCTCCTTCGATTCTAAAGTTCACGGCTACACCCATCTGAGCTACAAAGCTGGAGGAACTGTTCCCTGGGCTCTTCGTCCTCAATGAAACCCTGCTAAGAGGAAGAGGTGGCAATGTCCCTGTCCCTTAACAGAGACACAGGTGGCACCTGAGACATGTTATTTTCTTAAGGCCATTTAGTCAATTGAAGACTCGTGACCTAAAACGAGAGCTTTTTCCATTAGCCTGGTGGCAACCCTCTGGTTTCTAAGAAAATTAAAACAATGTAAAAATTATTCCCAAAGATGACTCTGGGGGTGAAGCAATGGGTAGTAGGGAGGAGGGGGACCACGTTCAAAAACAGTATTTAATAATGTTCCCTATAAAATGTAAACACAAATTTAGCTGATACTTAGAAGCTACTGTTAGGGAAAATACCTGAATCAAGGGACACGGTCATCGAAAAGTGCAAGAGAACAGGAGCCACAACACCCAAGGCTGAGTTCTACCTGATTAAGAGCCTTAATTCTCTCATTTGTAGAGGCAGAAAAATTAAATCAGAGGTTCCCCCAAAGACTCAGGCCTCAAGCACAGCATCAAAATTACCTGGGAAGCTTTTGAAAAAATTCACATTTTCAGTCCCATCGCCTGAGATCATGTGGGTCTGCAGTGGGGACAGGAATTTATTTTGTTTTGTTGTTGTTTTTAAGCTTTCCAAGCAATTCTGATGCCCAACCAACTTTTGGACCCACTGAACCAAGGCCTGACCCCTTTGGCTTGAATCTTTTCTGATTCTGAGAAACACTTTGGAGACAGCCCAGTTCCCCTATCAGAGCCCCTCCCGCCTCCCACCTCTTTGCCAACCTGGCACTTTTTGTTTGAATATTGTTCTTTTTTCATTATTGTTTTTAATAACAAAAACAAACATTCTTGTAATAATTCTAACAATTACAAAATAGAATAAAATGGTTTAGGTATCTGCTCAAATCCACCCATCCTCAGAGAAACTCATTTTGACGCACATCTTTCCAGACCCTTTTCTGAGCATTTACACGTAACGCATACACACATACTTTAAGTTGACTGTTTCGGTTGCTTTGGGTTTGATTTCATTTTCCATATCTAAAGTGGACCGGCCATACATACTGTCCTGTGATTTTATTTTGTTCATCTTCTAATACTGCACCACTGAACTCTTTTCGTGTCAAAACATAGAGACTACTTCATTCTTTATAGTGGTCAAGTTCTTTTCAACAGTATGGATATGCCTTAATTTAGACACTTCCTTCTGAGGACATGCAGATTGCCTGCTTGTTCATATTTCAGTGTATGCGTGCATTTTTCTATATTCCAGATTCCCCTCCTCCCCTTCCCACTCCCCGCCCCAGTTTCTCTTTTCTTTCTTTCTCATCCCAAATGACAGGTACAACCATGCTGCTCTGTCTTTTGAGACAGCTTTCTTCAAGGACAAAAGGAGTCTCCATACAACCCATAACTTGGAACCTGTCACTCCTCTTCTTCCCTACTAATATGACATAGTATTAATACGATATAGTATGAACATTAATACGATGTATGTATTTTCTGCCTGTGGGAGGAACAAACCTAAAGAAGAAAAACGAATACCTGGGCAAAGAGTTAGAAAACACAACACGTGTTCTTGTCCAGCCTCTGCCTTAAGATCAGTTGGACCTGGTTTTACTGCGGTTGTCAAGCTCCACCTTCGCCATGAAGCCTTTACAACATTTCCTAGACACCCAGATTCCAAGCAGATGAGCAAACTGTTCATCACATTTCCTGTTTCGGTTCGTCATTTTGGTACCTAATGACATATTGTCTTGTAATGTTTGTTGATGGCCTCATAAGTGTATGTGTTTATCTTCACATAATGATTGTAAGCAGTTCAAGGCGAGGGACAACCACGCAGATTGCACTTCCTCCCTTGCTCAACCACCTCAAAATGAAGAGCATCAAAATAAATAAAGCATCCTCTGAGCCACGGGTCAGCAAACTAAATCCTGCGTGCCACTTGTTCTTGCAAATAAGTTTTATTGGAACCCAGCCATTCATTTAGGTGTTACCTATATGGCTGCTTTCATGCGACAATGGCAGGGCTGGAGAGTTGCAAAAGAGACCATATGGCCCGCAAACTTAAGATATTTACTATATGACCCTTTTAGGAAACAAAAGTCTGCCAATACCTGCACTGATCAGTCAAAAGAAATACCAAAAAATGAAGGGATCCAGAGCTCCCTCACAGGAAGCCTCAAGCCTCTTCTAGAATCCATCAGTGGGTATTCAGTTCTTGGTTTTCTTTCCTGGCATCCACTCTCACTCCCACACCAAATCTGATAACTTTCATCCCTGCTTAAAACTCTCAACGGCTTTCCACATGACTTAGAATGAAATGCAAAAATCTTTCACACGAGACAGGACATCCTCTAAACGCCACCCCTGCCCCGCCCTCCCCTTTCCTCCTCGCTTAAATTGGGTTTCACTGTCTCCCCTCATTCCTTTTTGCTTTCCTATATCACTCCCATAATTTTATAGTCACACTAAATTTATCCATTTAGTGTGTCTTCCTCTGTGGACCACAAGCTCCGTGAGGGGAAGGATAGAGTCTGTTTTTACATACAGAGGCTACCCAAGCACTCAAGGACAATACCCAATTCAAGGCATACCTGACAAGTGTTTGTTGACTAAATGAATGAATGGATTTGCAGACTGTAAATAATTAGAAGCAGCAAAATAAAGTGTGGTGGGAGATGAGATTGTTGGAGATGAGCACAGATATAAAAGCAACTTCTGCGAGAAAACCAAAAGGCCTCCACCACATAGCCTCCATAACTCAGAGGCATAGCCGTCTGGCTCCTTTGGTGTAAGGGCAAATCACTCCCTTCACCTCCAAAGACCCTGATGATATCATTCTGTTTTAACAGAACCATAACGGGCTTATAAGAATTATGCTCAGCATGGTGTTTAAGATGACAAACAAATGTAATGAAGAATTTAAAACATCCCCCCTCCATTTTATTTTAAAAAAACCCACTAACTCAATGTTTAGAATTATAAGCAGTAGAATAAGATTGTTCTCCAGAAGTAACCTATGTTCCATCCTAGCTTAAACTTTAGTTATTTGGAAATGTTCATTGATTCAGGACACTTCTTTCACCAACAATAACGGATAAATGAGCAAACAGTGTACCATCCAAACTGTACAGGATGTAAGCACGCTATAAATATTTATTTGAGTGATTAAAAGGTAAAACCTAGGACAAAACAAATGTCACAGGCAGGAAGAGAGGGAGCTCTAAAATGGCCAGCTATAAGGGCTTCCAGGATCACTGCACTCACTGTGGTGACTCACATACCTGTCCTAGTGTCACTCACTTCTGCTTTAGGGCACAGAGATGGGCCTGACTGAAGATAAAAAGCAGCCAGTGCTAATACATGTCAGAACATTGATGCCAATTTGTCTTTTAACAATTCTTATACCATGACCTCATCCTTTAAACAAATGAGGAAAAAAAATTTCTTGCAGTTTACAAGTATAACATATTTATGTCATTCTTGTTTCTGACAAATTCCAAACATTTTTTAATAAAAAATGTTGAAACTGAATGTAGTGATAACCTTTTGTCTATTCATAACGGATGAGCAGGAAGGCTGCTTATGAGTTTAATATGGACAAAAATTTTAACGCTGCATAAAACTAGTATTTTAAGAGGAATCTCAGTTATGATGGATAGTATAACAAAGACAAGGCAACCAAGTGACTCCTGAGATGGTGACGATAAAACATGCTAACACATGATCAAAAGGCAAAAGCCAGGCAAAGCTAGACACCTCCAGAATTTCTGACCATTTTATTTTGAGCATCACATTAAATAAGTAACAGCAAGGCACTGACTACAGGGAATTCTCTAAGTTTGAAGGGAGAAAAAGAATGTATGAAGAGGAAAGCTCTAAAGGTAAAGCATCCACAAAGCACAAACAGAACTGTCCCCAGTTATGTTACATAAATTTGGTTGGCTCTTGCAATTCCTACTACCCTCTCTGATTTAGAGAGAGAGAGAGAGAGAGAGAGAGAGAGAGAGAGAAAAGTCGTCTGTTGCCAGGGCAAAAGGAGGACTGTTGTTAAAGCTGCAAATATAGAGAATGCCAAAGCGAGAATGTGCTGACTATAGGACTGGAAGGAGGCAAGCTTAGGAGACACCGGGAAAAGGGAAAAAAGGGCAAGACTTAATTAACCCACATGCTGTCTTCCCTGGAACCTGCAATGCAGAAAAAAGAGTGTGTACACTCAGCATTCAGTCCTTGGACCACAGAACTTCGTCTCCTCCCATCCACTGCAATTGCCATTTCTATTGGCGAAGACCCTCACCTACACGGAGAACCCATTTTATTAACTGACAGTGGTAAAAGTTTGGGGAAATATTCTTCTATGCTCACTAAGAATTTATAGAATCCTTATATGAAACCAAGGCAAAACTAACAACACCAGCCAGTGCAACAGCTCCAGCATGAAAGCATAAACAAAATATTTTAGCCTGGAGTACGCTGAGCAGACACAGTTCTACCTGGGGGAGCTGGGCAAGGGACTCAACCCTGTGTCTCTGTTTCCTCATTAGTATAACGGAGATAATAGTAACACCTACTCTCCTAAGAGGGTTTCAGAATTAATTTTTAATACGGATAAAGCGGATCGTACATGTGTGACACAAGTTAAGTGCTCCATAAATGTTAGTTATTTTAATTATCATCCTACTTATCATTTTACTATATTTTCGCGTCATTCCTTCGGGAATCTTTTAAAATTCCCCCAGTTAAAATGCCAATTTCCACTTCCTGAGAAATGTGTCAAAGACTCCAGATTTTAAAAAGCTGTAATCCGAAAACATACCCTTACTAGACTTGGAGCGTATTACAAAACAAAAAATTCAGACCGTACAACAATGGGGTAAAAGACAAACAAGGGAGCGTTTCAAAACTGATTTAAAATATAAACTTAGTGCACAGCAAATGAGAACACAGAAGAGAGGAGAGCGGATTTACTATGAAGTATACTTTAGACAAACGGGACAGAATTTAAGTAAGCGCTTTCCAGAGTGAGTTTCCCTGATCTAGTCCCACAAGACGTTAATGATCGTAAGGTCTACAACATGGGTGAACAAACTCTGGCCAGCGGCCTGCGTTTTTATGGCCCACAGCTAAGAATGGTTTTTACATTTTAAATAGTTGGGTGTGTGTGTGTGGGGGGGGATCAAAAGAAGGACAATATTTTTGTGACACACGAAAATTATTTGAAATTCAAATTTCAGTGTCCCTAAATCAAGTTTTATTGGCACAAAGCCACAGCCGTTCTTTTAGGTGTGGCTTAGGGCTGCTTTCAAGGTACTAGAAAGACTGAGTTGAGCAGTTTCCACAGAGACCACGTGGCCCACAAAGCCACAAATACTTACTTTGTAGCTCTTTACAGATAAAGTTTACCAATCCCTGGTCTAAAAGTTTAGGAAATGCTCCTGATTACAGCCCTCTCTTGGAGAGGCACAATTAATATTAGCCTCTTGATGGCTCCAAGAAGCCCTGCAAGAGGGCTGCAGAAAATGGTGACCTCATTGGACCCAGCATTTCCCAAACTTATTTGACCATGCGATCCTTTACTCACTGCAACATGTATCAACATCCTGCAGAAGACACTGATGTAGTTCTCACCACCAACATGGCGCTAAAGTCCAGAAAAGTCAACAAACCCAACATTAAAAAGATCAAATATAAAATGCAAAGTGATCACAATAGTTTATTTAGCCCATCTGTAAAGAGATCGATTCCTGACTATTAAAAACAAAATTAGCACCAACAACAAAGAAGATAGTCTCAGACACAAAAAGAAAATGGATTTAAGAATACTAACCTAAATTTTTGTGTTATTAAATATAATAATATTAAACGTAGAATGAAAAAGTATGAGCCATATACAGCTAATTTAAGCTTATAACCGAAAATGTAAAGAATCAATGCAAATGAGGTTAACAACAAATTCTCCTCAACTGTCAAGACAGAGGGCGACGGGAGAAATTGCAAAGGTTAAATGATGACATCCCTAGCAAATACTGGAATGCGGATTTGCACAAGCAAGGATGCTTACGTATCTACAGCAAAGCAGCATAAATAAATTAAAATGATGAGTTCCAATGCTGGCAGGCTTGTGGGATAGAATGCACATTTATTGGTTGCTGGTGGCACTCTGAAGGAACTGTCGTTCTATAGACAATCTAGAAATACGCAGCAAGAGCCATAGAAATGGTTCATTCATTTCCTGTGACCTCAAATCTTTGGGGGAGGCACCTCAAATACACCTCACTTTTGGGAACAATCCAAAAGGAAAAAGAGCAATTGGTTTGTACAGAGACAACTTAATTAGTGCTGCTTGCCTGCAGTGGGGGAAAAGCAATCCAAGCATCTGACCACAGTGGGATGGATCAACACACGTCCAACGGGAGGAGAGGCGGGTATTAAAAATGGCAGGCCTGAAGGCTTGAGCAGACATGAACCATGTGTACCTCAAACTTACTAATACACATCTAAACTTTGGGTTCCCCAATCCCACCCACTCCTCCCCCAGCATTCCCCTTCAAAGTAATCAGACCACCAAAGATTCAACCCAGGAACCAGGGCGTCAGCCTTGATGTCCGATTTCCTTTCACCCCACCTGTCCCCTCATATCTCACCATTAGTAAACTTTCCAGAATCTTTCAGATCTATCTGGTAATCACCCCACAACCATCATCTCTCCCCTGCCTACAGCAAAAGATCCCAGCAGGCCTCCTGCTTCTACACTTCCCCCTCTAATCCATTCTTCACAGAGCTGCCAGAGTGATCTTCAAAAAAATCTAAGTGAAGCCGCATTTATAACCCTTCTTCCCACTGTACTCAGAGTGATGTCCCGACACTTTCACACTTTTAAAGGTCTTGTACGACCTGGCCTCTGACTACCTCTTCAACCTCAATCCACACATCCTTTGCCCCTGTTCACTGAGCACCAGCAGCCATGGCCTTCTTTTTCTATTCTGTGAACATGAAGGCTCTTTCTTACCTCTGGGCCGTTTACATGCTGTTCCCTCTTACTGGCACACTTTTCCCTCCACTCTAAGAAAGCTTGTCCTTCTTACCCATCCCTCCTTCTGTCTTCCCTGATAAAGTATGAACTTCAAGAAGGAGGAACCATGAACAGCCTTTTACTATCATATACTCAATGTCTAGCAATGCCTGACATTTAAGACATGCGCCATAAAGATGTATTCAATATAAATGAAAAATAGAAATATATCTCTGTAAGGTAACAGAAATACCTACATAAAGAGAGGAAGACTACAAGCAAGTGTGCACACATTAGTTTTAACTACATGTAAATATGTGTACACTGTCAAAGAAATGAATTGGGAAGACACGTGCCCACTAGGTTCTCCTAGCCTGCCAACTAGCTTATGTCTAAACTGTTCTCTGTTAATAACTCAAATACCCTTGAATTGTAGCTCACAGTAGTGAGATATAGCTCAAGCTCCAACTGCCCTCTAACTTGTCTAGAGTGAAGAGTTAGTTTAGGGCAAGATCCTTCTGGAATTCATTCAACAATCATTTACTGCTTAACTACTATGTGTCATGGCATTGAGCCAGAAACACAAAGATGAATAGCACATTGTCTGTCGTCTTTGAGAAGTTGAAATGGAATAACAACATTAGCCCTGAGCATTCCAAATGAGGAAAGAAGCACACCCGAACCTTGAATGATTTGGTATTTTTCCTGGACCAGATTTTTAACCCAAGAGGAGAGAGAAGCCCTGGACTTCTAGAAGTAAAAGAGCAAGGAGTGAATAATAACCAATTAAGTTTTTCTGAGAACCTGTCACCATTTGCTTTTGGGTCCCCCTTCCCAACCATCCCACCTCTGCCTCTCTTAATCCTGATTAAGCTGACCTGGCCATACTAAGGAGGAAATCAGATAATGGCCTTGTCTCAGAGTTCCTTTGGGAGATCAGAATTCCAACCTCTTGCCCTGAACCAGTGATTAAATTTCCTCTCACCCTTTGCCTTTCTATAGTATCTACAATCTATGAAGAGATAGGTTTAAAAGCTTGCTTAGGAGAGCTGTACAAGGGAGTGTGATAAACCTCACACAGCCATGGAGTTAAACCAGTTTCTAAGAGACCTGAAATGAAAGTTAACAAAGGAAATACTAACAACAGATGATGCCAACCCATGCACTAATCCTATACAAATAATCAGATTGGCAGCAAAGAAAACCCTAAAAGGTCCTCAATTTCTCAGGATAAGTGAGGTGAAACTACATTGGTAAGCAGAACTCATGTCACACTGTTACTCACTAAGCAAATATTTTTCAAAATGACCCAAGGAGCAGGAAAGCAAAGTATCCATTCCCTATTTATAACATTTCAATTTGCAAGAGTATCTTTCCGTCTTAACCATGGCACCATTGCCCGTCAGAGTCACACCATAGGAAAATGCTTGCCAATGACTCCACGCCCTCTCCCTTTCAATCCACACACACACACACACACACACACACACACACACACACATACAGGTTGCTCTTAATTTATAATCAGCTGTTTTGGCTAAACTTCCAAGTGCCATAATGGAACAGAAGTGCTCATCGGATGGAAAGAGAATGTTCAACTCTCGGGTAAACTCATTCCCTTAACAGGAAACAAAATTCCAGTAAGTTAAGGTTATGCGTCCCCTACCCACAACTTGGCAAAAAGAGCAGTGTGCGTGAAGCCACAGTCGCTGAGATTTGAATCCTCTCTCTAGCAGTTGCCAATTTCTTGACCGTAACCTCTCTTGAGCCTCAGTCCTTAATCCACAAAATGGGGCTAAGGCTACTACCTCTTGGACGTGTAAGATTTACAGAGATCATTTGTAGAAGGTATGCAACACAATATCTATGATAAGTACTCAGTAAACAGGAGCTCATAATACCAATATCAAAGATTAATATTAACAGCCACTAATATCCCTCCCCTTTGCGTTCTCAGTGCTAAAGCCCTCTTGAAAGCATGGCTGCTCTCATTGGATTCCGGGACTCATGGACTCACTCCTCTCCTCTCTCCTAAATCCGTTGAACTCATGTTCCTCCTCCCAAAACAGATTTGCAAATGGTTCCAAGCAACTGAGCGAGCCACCAAGCAGTTCTGGCGGCAGAAATTATATGAAGATCAGATAATGAGCCTTGCAATGACTTAGCTTACTAAGTCCCCACTCCTGCTTTTGTTTAGAACATTCTTACACATAATTCAAATATGCTAAAGAAAAGATGGGGCTGTAGCTCAGTGCCTTAACAACCCACCCTGTCTGGGGTCCGTCTGAGTGCAACTTTCCCACCACTGCCAACATCTATCATCTCCAAGGCCAGGATGCTGACATGTTAAAAAAACAAAACCAAAAAAAATCCAGATAGCCAAAATCCAGGGAGGGTGAACCGTTCCTAGTGACCTTTAGCACCCCACAAGAAAAGTGAGATCACTACTGCTTTGAATCAACAGCTTAATAAAAGTGAGCCCCACCTCTCTACAGCCCCAAGTCCAGCACACACTCACAGACATCTGCCAGGTTCCTCCCGGGTTATAACCTCTGCCCAGCTCCTCTCCTCTTGGACTCAGGCTGGAAATGGGAAGTGGTAGGAAAGCCAGGTGGCAGGATTCAAGCCAACTTAGGATTCCTGTTTATTTTTGATATTTGACAAATACAAACACTGGGGAAAGGCCGGTATTTATTCATGATCTCGCCCCTATTCCTAAAGAATCAAAGCTCAGCAGTTGCTACTCCAGCAGCAACAACGCCCAGTATCCTGCTAATGCTAAATGGAGATTCAATTTTGGGCACCAAGTTGACTCCTAGTGAGGCTGCAGTTTTCATGTTGTCAAACAGACATACCTGTGCCTGGTGGTCCAGACTGAGTCTGCTCCAAATGGTCATCGAACACATCGGATAACCTGGGTTCTTCTTGCCACAGAAGAGAAGCACCTGAGTTTGCCAGGAAGTTGCTGGTGATCTGGCACCACCAGAATTTGTCAGGCATTGCAGTTTTCATGGTGAAAAGTCACTTAATTCATACTGGCCCCCCAAAAAGTCTGATGATGCATCTGACCATTTCCCGTTACCAAGAAAATAATTTAATAACAGTTACTTAAGCCAATTATAGTTCACACGCTTTATAAAGGGCCAGCTGAGTACAAAACCAATTTGCGACTTGCCTATGGCGTCTCCAAAGAGGCTTTACCTCTCATCTTCACGAACTGAGTCAAGTGTGAAGTTCAAGTGTGAGGTCTCTGCCTTCTAATCCACAATGCAGAAAGTACAGCCACCTGCTAGAGCCAGTCTAGTAGGTCACACCTACTTGCCCCTATACAATAAGGACATACTTGTAGAAAGGAGCCTTCTGCAAACTGTCCTGGAAAATATGGCATTAACTGTGCTTAGCGTATCCAGCTAGTTGATCAACTTTGCCCAAATTTAATCAAACTAACATGTAATTTAGTCAATTGTTAGATCTCTGCCTGTTTACTCTCGGGCTTTTTTTCTCAATTTAGGTTAGTATACATTCCATTACAAGGAATTTTTTTCTGGCTGGTTTAGTTTGCTTGTGTATTTTATTTACACCGGAGGTTTGTTTTTCTGTTCGTTTTAGACTGAACCTGAGGTAGATTCAGCCATATGCCTTTAGAAACTATTCAGATTAAAAAGTTTGATCCCATTCTATACATTTTGACAACAGGATGGGAGATTCCTGGGTTAAGTCAGAAAACCTGCATTCCAGTACAAGTCTGCATTCCCTAGTCTGCTGATTATGTCATTCTCCCTACCGAGGCTAATGTATCTTATTCTGAAACATGGAAGATTTTTCTTCCTCTGACTTTCAGATTAACAGCCAAAGTTACTTCAAGTAGTTGAAAGATTTTAACATCAACCACATTTCATGTATTGCTTTTAGTACATTCATCCACCAATTCTATAGGAGAGAATGAAAGCCAACCAGCACTACTGCTGGCCACGTACATTTTATATACCATATATAATACATTGTACCTGCGGGCGAGACCCAAATCCTAATTCATACCTGGGTTCCCACTGCCTAGGGCAGTGCTTCTCTCAGAGAAGGTGTTCAGTGTAGGCTAATTTTTTTTTCTCCCCTCCAGCTTTCCCACTCTAGGATTGTAGAGTTAAAGCATACAGAAATGAGAAAAGCTTTTTATATAATATCAGTTCTAATTTAAAGTTCTACTTAAACATGCCACCGCATCCATTCAGGACTTCAGCCCCCACCAGAACACTCTGTGCCTGCCTAATCAAACAGCCAAAGTCAAGTGCCAAGATACTAGATAATTAACTTCGATAAGGGAAAAACAGGAGGTGGTACTAAGTTAGACATCCAGTCTCAATGACAGAGACAAACACTAATATGTAGTGCATTCTAGGCCACCACACTTCTGAACAGACTCTTACAGCAAATGTCCCTCTATGTGGAATTCACAATACATGTAGAATAGCAGTTTTCAAAACTTCAGACCTCATTTCCTTATCAATTATGGCTCCCTTCTCTTCTGAAGACCCCACTGCCAACGTTCTACCTGTCCAGGCAAAGCAAGCTCCCTGAGGGCAAAAGACATCTCTGAGTGTGTCGTATGATACTGGATAAGCCCTTCCAGGTCATTCCTTAACACTGGCACAAACCTAAAGGTCTCATTTATCTTCCTTCCAGACTTTTGGCCTGGGACATGCAGTATTTTGTCTTTCGGTTTATGGTTTGCTTCCCAATACCATGCAGACACAATTCTTCAGAAGCAAGCAGCAAGAACACTTCCTGGCAAAGGCACTCGTGCAATTCTCATTTATATTCTGCAACAAATCAGACCGTCATTCTCCACTTTCCCCCAGTGTGCCTTCTCTGTTGTTCCATTTCATCATCTAGTAATTTGGAGTTGTGAAACAGGCGGTGTGGTTCAGGAGTGGGGGAAGCAGGAGCTGAGGAATCAGGCAGTCCTAGGTTCTAGCCCCAGTGCCGTCATTTGTGTGGCCCACGACAAACCAATGAAGTTTTTGCAGGCTCCATTTTCTCATCTGTAAAATGGAGCTAACACCATCTGCTTCACAGAGATGTTGAGAGTATATAAGCTACTATACAGAAAGCACCTGACATGTAATAAATAGAATCATACTATATGTCATATATACGTCAAGTATACCTGTATTAGTTTTTTTAAAGCTTATAGTAAGTTCTGTTTTATATAGCCTGTCGTGACAAGAAAAAGTGTCAAAAATATGACAACAAATATTGCCACATGATAAGGGAGATATTTGAAAGAGGAGTTAACTGAAAGCCATTATAAACAGCACATTTTATCAGGTTCATTATTCTTTAATCTAACTGCAACATATGGGTAGGTCACATACCTCTCCACCTCTCCCAGCAGCGTTCTGAGAAGCCTGACATATTTATCTGGGCTCCAGTACTTGGTGTCTGTCATTTTCACATGGCCAAGAATCCCAGCGGGATAAATAATCCTTAGGACCACGTCACAACATTATCACGTTATAGATTAACACCGCTCCTGACTGAGGATGGGAGCTTGCAGAGTCGGGATAGAGAAAGTAAAAGACATTGCCTCCCCATCCTGCTTGTTGCTACACCCTCTCAGTCACTCTTCAGGAAAATGGGTTCAACTATTCCATGAATTAAAGAGCCTTTCTAACAGAGTTAGCAGGAGACTAAGGACTCCTATTTTGGTTGACACCTTGAGATTGCTTCTAAGCGCTACTATATAATTCATTTTTTAAAGAGATAGCCAAATGCAAATTCTCAGGTGTTCAGTTACAAATCCAATGCACAGTTTTTACATAAACTGAGTTTAACGATTTAGGAAAAGGTGCTGGGCGCTTTCTCAGTTGGTTAAAGCAACCTACACTGCGATTACATCAAGGCCTCATGTAAAGCACCTATCTCACGCTGAAAGGTAAAATGAAGGAAACATCGCCCTGACTTAAGAGTTAATCTAGGAGTGGACTCCATGCGGAGCATAGTAATCAGATGTGTTGGGGAGATCTAGCAGGCATGAGGTGGGGTAGAGCAGTAGATCTAAGGCTGTGAGGAGGAAACTCAAGGATAGATCTAACTCCACTGATATTAGGGTTATTGTTGCATGGATTTAGATGGTTTCTCTCCACACCAAGACTGTCAATCCAAGTTCACTGCTCAAAGAGACCCCCTGCTGCTCACCATCCACACTTGTTTCAAGACTGCAAATCTTGGCTTTGCCATTACTACAAATGGACAGAAAAGAGAGAAGGGAGACTGGGATTCGCCTCATTAAAAATGCTCACAGCACCAAACTTTTCTTTAGTCTCTCTCTTCCCCTTAAAACACACACTCACACAGGGAACCAGAGTGTCTGTAGGATGAATTCCCAGGCCATAGCAACTGCAATGCCCTGGGATCTAAGCAGATCTTGGTTGGCCAGGCATTAAACCCTTTCCAGGAAGGAGACAGCAAGCCTGCCTTTCCCTTACACAACCCTGCCAAGAAAACAGACTCTTGTTTTTTGTTCTTATTTGGTTTTTAGCTGAGAATCTCCATCTTCCCTGGAGAGATGAAAAGATAGGAATGGGAAGCTTATGGTGACTCTGGGGTTTGATCTCAAAGAGATTTTCTTCCACCTAACTCACCCCTCCTTCTAACATTCAGGAAGAAGGGGAAGGGATCTAGGGAAGTTGGGGATAAGTTTTGGATCAAGGGTGGTTTCAGGCTTTGACCAGGTAAGTGATAAAGGACTACTTATACGGCAAATCTTTGGGCTGAATGCAGTTTATGGAAACTGACCCTCCCTGCAGGGTCACCTGCCTGGCCACAGGTAAAGGAGGGATAGATAAGACGAGAAAATTCGTCTTCCTTTATGCAGATCTCTCTCCCCCTGCCCCCACTCAAGTGCCAGCGCTCTGGCTGGCTGGGGGCCGACGCTCTGGAGGCGCCTGAGAGTGGGACCTAGGGTTCTTTTTTTTTGGCGTGCAGAAACTGGGATCCACCCGAGCCAAGGAGCAGAGATAGGGGAGGAGCGGCTTGCGCCCTGCTAGGTAATGCAAGGCGCGGGTGCACCCGGCGGTCTCCTGTGTCCGGCGCGCACCGGTACCACTCTTTCGCTCTGCGGTAGCATCCAGACATGACACTGCAGCTGCAACAAAGCGGCGGCCGCGGCCATCCCTCGGCGCCGCACATCGCAGCTCCGGCCCCACACTACACGGAGGGGGCAGTGGCCAGTGCCTGGGGAGGGGGAGATGGGTAGGAGCACCAGGGGGGCGAGGAGAGGAAAAAGCCCTGAAATGCGCAGGAAGCCCGGCGGCCACCTCCTCCAACGCAGCAAGGGAAACAATTCGCCTTCATTCCCGAGTCCCAGCTGAGCCCTGCGGCTCCCCCAAATGACCGGTAGGAGCCCTCCAGTGTGTTGCCTTCCCTTACTAGCCCACTAACCCAGCCCGCGCGACCCCGCGCCTCCCGCAACCCGGGCCCGGGGACCCGCCCAGCTCCGGGAGAGCCGCGCCTGCAGCTCCCACCCGGCCGCCGCCCGCGGTACCCCCGAGCGCTCACCAGGAGGAGGGAAACCGCGATCATCGTGGTTCTGGCGATGCGGCTGCAGGAGGCGAGGGCGGTGCTGCCGCTCGCAGAGGTCCCCATAGCTGAGCCTGAGGCTCGCAGGGGCGCCGGGAGCGCGTGGCTCTCGGGCAGCTGGAATCAGCGGCTGCTTCTGCCCAGCGCCGCATCCACCGCCGCCTTCCCGGCCGGGAGCCCATCTACCTCCAACATCCCATATGCACTGCGGCAGCAAGGCAGCCGGGCAAAGGAGGAAGGTGGCGACGAAAGCTCTGGAGTTTCTCAGCACCTGCCCAGCGGAGCGGCCGCTCCGGCGGGGAGAGGCAGCGGCGGCTGCAACCCGCGCCTCCCCATGCTCTCCTCCGACAACGGCTGCGGAGAACTAGGGAGGAGGGCTGGGAGCGGGAGAGCAGAGGAACAACTTCCCATAGCGAAGCCTCCAGCCACTGCCAACCTCCCTCCTCCGCTGACCAGACTGGCCGGCGAGGGACTAAGTCGGTGGCCGCCGGGCGTGGGGACACACGTGGTGGCGCCGAAGGGGCGGGGAATCGGCCCTTTGTGATGTCACCCGGGAAGAGGCCGCGCTCTTTGTGCGATCTGAAATGGGAAGGCGTTCCAGGAGGACCGAGGAGGGAGAGGGTGCCCCTCGGCGTTCACTGAGGGAATTGCAGCTGCTTATTGACCCAAGGAAAGCGCAGCGAAAGCATGCACGCCCCCACCCAAATTTACTTTTTTTCTAGGATGATTCTAAGTAAATTATTTCTGCGATAGACGCCTTTCTATTGTTTCCGACTCAGTGATTAAAAACAGCCAACGGCCATGGAGCACTTAGGTCGCCTGCGTGCCGAAAGGAGACCAGTGAGTTTGTTCTCAAACTTGGCGGCATTTAGAGTCACCTGGAGAGTTTAAAACATATACCGTATAAATTGATGCCTGGTCCCACCCAAAGATGCTGATGTAATCGTACTAGGGTGTGGCCTGGGCATTGGGATTTTTAAAAGTTCACCAGGTGATTTTAATGTGGTGCGAAGTTTGAAAACCTCCTGGCTAATGAATGCAGCTAAAGAAATCCAGACTAGAATTCCAAACGCGGAGGCCGGTACAGTTGACTCCATGGACGGTCCTGGATCGGCAGTGGAAATCCTTGAAATGTGTGGGCAGGTGCATTTCCCTAATTAAAGCACCCAGAGTTCTGGAATCAGATTAGCACAGAGATAAGAAGCTCCCCGCCCCCACGTTCCCCCACCCTTACCCCTAAAAAGTGTTAGGTCTTTAGCTGAGTTCCAAGTGCCTTTGTAGGATATGAATGAATAGAAAGGTAGCACGCTGCTTCAGAAGTAAGTTAGCGCGCAAAAGGTCCGGTTGCTGGCTGTCCGAAAGCCACTGCAGAGGCGAGGTTGGGGGGGGGGGGGGTGGAGAAGCAGGTTTTATTCCAAAATGCCAGCATTCAGGGAAGACAGTGGACTCCTGCACGAAGACTGCTCACGGCTCTTAACATCGCCAAAACGTTTTATAGACACGCAAAGAAGGGCAGAACAAAGGAAGGAGAAGTTGGCCGGGCACCTCCAGGGAAAAGCGATTCCCAGAGGCTGATCTTTCCCAGGGTCAGGAGTGACTCCCACACAGACGCAAAAAAAACCCTCCCAAGTTAAGGGGCCAGGTGTGTACACTGGTCCGAAGTAAACAGAACCACTGGAACTGCTGTGCGTAGTAAATGTACAGTAAACAGTCATCAAGGTTTGGTGGGAGGGGAGGGAAGCAAAGAAGGGGGGGGGGGGGGAAACAACTTTGAAAAAGTCCCAAGCCAAATCTTAGTCAAATCGAATTACATCAGAGATTAAAATTTCAAAAATAGAAGATCCAGGGTCACCATTACAAGAACAGCCAGAGCATCCTCTTGGATGGTTGGCGTTGCCCACATTTCTGAATATGAGAGGACCTGGCATCCCTTTCTCTATTTCCCCTGTGTTTCTGTTATTGGCATGTAGATCATCTAGGTACTGACAGTACCTGGCATACTGTATTGAAATTACCTCTCTGCACATCTGATCCATACTCACCAGGAGCCCTGTGGTTCTGGGCTTATTTTCTAGCTGTCCTTGGTCCCTTCTACTTCAAGATAAACTTCCTCAATTATCTGATTCAAGCCTCAGTACCTAGTACTCCTAGATGTAACAACAGGTGCTAACTATTTGTTTTCTTATCAATATATTATGCTTTGACCTTTGTGCACACTTTGGAAGATGCTAAAAATAAATATGAGGCTTAATTCCAATCCATTCTTTCAAACATCTCTCAGTAAAGAAAATAATTGTCTAGAAATGTTGGAGGGGAGAAAAGCCATAAACTATATCTGGTAAAATTCAAAGAAGTTCTAGAAAACATTACTACTAACTATGGAGTTTTGGAAAGAGGAGAATGTTTAGAACTGAATCTCTCTAGCTATTTCCAGAAATTTAAAGAGTAAGGTGTATGCATTGTGTCTCCAGATATAACAGTTTCAATTATTTCTTCATGATAGTGACTGGTCAATACCATCGTAAGTTTTTTGTTTGTTTTTTCAGAAGTTACATAGGTCTACAAGAAATAAGGGAGAGTCAAAGCCATAGTTTGTCAGTTAATCCACTTGATTGACTTGCAAATTTAGAGTTTAGAATTTGGGTTACTACGCAGGTATAAGGAGTTCTTTCTCAACTATCTGTCCTCCTGAAACCTAAAAGAAGTTTGAATTGTGCTTTCACCACTTTCAGATTTCACCATTTCCTGGTGTGGCATTGATCACATCGAGGTAAAATTGAATATCCATTTTGAGAGATGAAAAATTCACTCAATTTCCTGCCAACATTTACATGAATGTCCCTCAATATGAATGATAAGTAGATTATGAATAATTTGAATCTAAATAGTGTGAAACTTTATTACTTTGAATTAAAATGTATAAACGCTTTTCATTCTGTTTGTAAAAATTCTTCAACTATTGATTAACTCATTGCCACATTTTCAGGATGGCCCCTTAGACATGTTTATTTTCTGGAAAAGGGATAGAAAATCAATAATGCATAAGGATTAGCTTTGCTATATCTTTGCCATAAAATCATTCAACAACCTCCTCCTCTCCTCACACACATCCCAGCTTTGGGCTTTTTCTATTCCTGCCAATGCTGCATAATTCTCCTAGTTTTCCGACTCAAAATCATTGTTAGTTCCTTCCTCTCCTTTAGTACATTTCCAGTCAATCTGCTTTTCCTAGCCTTCTATTTTTTCCATTTTCTCTGTCTTTCCATTTTAAAAAAATCTGATTATGTATCTGGACACTAGAGAAATCACCAAAATGACCATCTTGCCTTGAGTCTTGCCTTATTTTTAAAAGTGTATCCTGCCCATTTTGGGCGGTTCTGGTAAAATTCCAATTTTAAAAAATGTAAGTACCCACTCACTGTCTATAATGAAAATAATAGTTGTCCATATTCTGAGTAGTGACTGCTTTATCACCACGGTCCTGAGCTGATCCGTGAAGGAGTTTGACAGGAGAAAGTGCGAGCATGCAAAAGGTGGAGGAATCGGCTGAAGTCCAGCTCAGAGGGAAGAGGGTAAAATGTGTTTCATTTCAACATGTGCTGAGCATCAACTACGTATCAAGCACACCTTGGTGCTTCAGGAACAATAATAAGAACTGATCCTGCCTTTGAGGAACTCACATTTTCAGGGAGGAGAAAGGTAAAAAGATGACTAACGTAGAACAGCAAATATGGATGTTATCGATTGCGATTGTCCCCCGTTATAGGTACACGTGTATTTTCAGCTGATTGTGTGGCTGCCCAGAAGAAAAGGCAACACTTCCCAGCCTCCAGTGCTCCTAGGTTTGGCCTTGTGACAAAAGTTCTGGCCAAGCTGAATTGTCATGTGCCTTCTGGGAAGCACTCCCATTAGCTAGGACTTAGTTATTCATCATCCCTCTCATTTGATCTGTCACCAAGACCTACTAATTCTGTCTTAATCAATTCTAATCTAATAGCTATCTCTATCATGCTTTCCCTTGTTCCTCCCCTGTATTCCTTTCTGCTCTAGTCTAGGCTGCTGGCCTAGATGATTCCACAAACCTCATGATTGCCATTCCTACCTCTCATTTTGCCTGGACCTCTCAGTCTTGCAATTAATCTCTTTTTCGTATCGTAAGGAAAATGAACTTTTTAGAACCCAAACCCTGCCAAAAGCCCAACAAAGTGTCCTCATTATTCTTAAATTGAAGTCCAAAGTCCTAATAAAACTACTCGTATTCTGATCTCTGCTTATAATTTAACCCTCCCCACTGCTACCAGGTTGAGTACACATGTACAGATATGGTGCATAGAGCGTTGACTTCTTATATCCAGCTCAGCTTTCCATGCCCACTGCCTGCCAATCCCTACATTCCCCAGGTTCTGCCTACTAATCTCATTAGATCATTCTGTTTCCTAACTACCTGGTTCCTGTTATACTTCCAAGCCTTTGCTAGGTGTTGCTTTCTTTTCATTTCCCCTCCTCTGCTTATTGAATTCCGATGAATCCACATTTTAAGACCAAACTGAAATGGCACCTCATCTGAGAAGCCTTTCTTAACCTCTCTTGACCTTCTGTACCCTCATGTGGAAAGACTTTGTGTTCCTTCCCCTCGCTTTTTCCCATGTGGCTCTGTTGTAGCACATGTGACATTATACCATAGCTAATTTACCTCTCTGCGTCCCTGGGCAGGTTTTGAGCTCTTTGGGGCCAAAGTCCGTTTCTTAATCATCTTCATATCTCCATAGTCGAGATTCAAGATATTTACCTGGCTCAATAAATATTTGTTGAGTGAAACAAACTTGGAAAATTTGACAAGCAGTGGAGTAGCTAACCCACCTGATGTACCTTTTTATTTTCCACACCTTAATTCAAACATCCTGAGTTGTGTTACACAATAACAGATTTAATCTTGCGTATTACTAAAGTGCCACGGGACATGACTGGGACAGATTTAGGTGAAACTTGTCTGCAGCTGTTTCCTTAAACAAATTCATTTGAGAACCCACTGTTCTTTGGCCTAAGAAGAAATATTGGCCATTCACTAACAGATTGCAAGATTAAATGCATGAGCATGAGTTTGATCAAGTCTCCATGGTGACAAAGAAGGGACTCTTGGGTAAAATCAAATGGGAACAGAATGGCAAAAGCAGGCAGTTTACAGAAGCTTCTTTCTCTCTTGAATGATAAAAGAGGGATTATCTGACAAATAAAATAGCCAGTCCTTTGAAGGGATGACACCTTTGTCTCATTCCCAAGTACAGTGAGGAGATTAAATGATTTTGTTTCTCTGAGGGAGAGAGCCAGCAGCCAGCATGCAGCTCACCTTGAATTATCCATTACCCACATGTATTATGTCCACGCCTGTAATGTTCTCATTTTACCACAAGCTTTTTCCACTCAGAGCCCTGAAGCATTTCTTACTTGATGGGAGAGTTGATGAGAAAATAGACCTCATTTAATAGTGTAATCAAAAGATAATGGGTTTGGGGAGCCACCAGATTTGAATCAAAGCTCCTTTGTACCACTTAATTGGGTAGGCTTAGGCAAGTACCTTAATTATTATTATTATTGTTATTATTTTCATTTCTTCACTTGTAAGACAGTAAGAACTATCTCATAATGGTGATATGAGGAATAAATGAGATAAAATATTGATATGTGAAATTCCCAGCACGGCGCTTGTCCCTTAGTATGTACTCAAAAAATCAACTTTCCTCTACAATCCCCTTTTGAAATGATAACCTTTCATAAACTAATTAGAGAAAAAAACATTAGGTTGAAGAGTTTGAAATTTCTTCAGAAACACATTAGAATTTGGGGTTAAGATGGATAGAAAAATTGCTTACTCTGGTATCGTGTAATATAGTGTCAAGAAAAGTGTAATAGTTGGGCGGTCTGATTTCTGATCTTGGCTCTGGTATTAGCTAGCTATGCAAATTTAAACATGTAACAGCACTTCTCTATATTTGTTTGGGTTAATTTTGTTTTTAAGTTTCCTGACGTGCAAAATATGGACTAGGTGGTCTTTCATGATCCTTTCTACTACCGAAATTCTCGGATTCTAATTGGCTCATGTGACATACTTTCTCCTGGCAGTGAGTTCAAGCTGCTTGAATGAAGGAGGAAGGCAGAGAAGATTAAAGAAGGAAATGTTTTGAGAGGAGGAGATCCAAGAAGATGCTGGGAGATGTGGAAGGAGCGTAGAGCACAATTAACTTCTGTTCAGGAGTTGCTTGTCCAGTTTGGGATTTATTGAGTCATTGCCTTCTCCACTTTTCTCATTGGCTCTCTCTGACTGATCTCCTTTCATCCACTCAATCACCAAGTCGTTATGAAGGGCAGGCTTTGGACCCGCCTTGTGCTAAAAGGCAAGATTGCAGAGTATCCAAACAAAATCAAATAGATGAGATGAACCTCCATGAAAGCATACAGGATCGGACTATGATTCAGTAGCTTCCTCACATCTTCATAAGTCTGAATTGTTCTCTATCTTCTCTCTCCTTTCTTTTTCTTACTTCTCTTTCAGCGATTAAAGCACCTGTCTTCCTTGCTGATGTTTCCCTTTATGATTGTAAGTTCACTGCTCCTGTCTCTTCTAAGATTGTAACTCCGTTTCCGCCTGCATCTTAAAAATCTCTTTTCTTTTTCCCCACCCCTGTGATGTCCAAGTATCATCATCCTTAAATGCATAAATCATCACATAAACAAATAAAAGAAACCCTTATACTTTACCATTCTCCATTTGTTCTTTTTTTGCTATCACTGTTTTGGGTTTTTTTTAAGGCACTACATTTTCCCTACCCACAGGCCTGATTCCCAAAACCAGTTCCATCTTTTTTTTTCACCTTCTCACACCTTCTACCTCCCAATCCCAGCATCTACTTTGCTACTAAGACCTATATTCTAGCACAGTCTCTTGTGTCGTTGCATGTCTTTCCACTTCTTTCTACAAACAGTCTAATGGAAGTTTTTACCATCTTTACTTAGCTGAATTAATTAGCTCGGTTACTGGGTTACTTCTCTTTCACCCATCTCTTCTAACACTCCTCTATACCACAGTCAAATTACGCTTCCTAAGTCACAACTTTGATTATTTCTCTCAACTGCTAAAGAACCCTCAAAGGCTTCCCACTGATTGAAAAATTAAGTATAAAATTTTCATTTTGCTGTTCAAGGCTTTCCACAACATGGTCTCAACCTCCCTTTTTTGCATCATCACCCCCTCCCCTTAGCTGCTCACTGTTACTAGAGCATACCATGTGTTTTTCGTTAAGTGATTCTATTTAGTCCATTTTCTCCATAATTTCGAGACCCATCTTAATATTTTACTTTCTTATTTAGTTCCATTCAATTCAGCAAACATTTATTGAGGACTAACTATGTTTAATGCATTATGCTAGACTATGTAAGTACACCATGGTGAATAAAGGGGACTTCTGCCTTCAAGGGGCTGGCAATATTATTCAGAAGATATATTATTGGGAATATACAAATATGTTCAGATTTTGACACTGTGTACTAAATGCATAGCTAGAGTCTGCTGCACAGATTATGCAATGCACGTTTCTTGAATAGCTGGATAATTGTTGTATGAGGTACAAACATAGTGCATATTATGTATAGTACGTTGTACAGAATAGGAAGTAAAGATTCATTTCAACTGGGAGCCCATGTGGGAAGACCTAAAGCAGCTGGATTTTCAGCAGAGTGTAGTATAGTGGTTAAGGTCCTGGGCAGAACATGAAGTTAGATTAGATGTTGTTCTACAAGTACATCTGCCAGTTAAAGGCAGCTTGGAACAAATAGTCTTCTCTCTCCTGAAATTCCCACCTTGTTTCTTGGGCCAACTCTCTCTGCAGAATCCTTTCTCTCATCTTTCCTCTTATTAGCATCCCCATACTTCCGGAAACCTTTCTGGGGTCTGTCCCAAGAAAAGCGCAAACTGTTTTGCATAGAAAACCCTTCCTATCCTAGAGAAGAAAGATTTTACTTTGTTATGTAGTGCCCCTAAGCTCCCTTTGTCTTGACACCAGTGGACCTTACCTTTCCAGTAGGCATTTTGCAAAACCAAGAAGCAGTTTTCTCCTTTTGCCAACCTCAAATGAAGAAACCTGACTCCATTTACGATGGGAGCAAGGAGAGAGTTTGGGGCACTGTAATCTGTGTGACACTAATGGGCAGCAACATGTATTGAACATTCACTATGTATGAGTCTAACATATTATCTCATTTGACTCACACAGCAAACTTTTGGGGTACATATTATTGGAATCATCACCTCTGTTTTACAGATGTAAAATGAGCCTTTACTGAGGCTTATAGAGATTTTATAACTTGCCTATGATCACATAACTAACCACTGCTGTAGACTGGATTTGAGCCTAAGTCTTCTGGCTTCACAGCTCACCTGCTTAGCCAATATACAGGAGATTGCCTCACAATAATAGGTTGTCGGTTTCATAGATATTCCAGCACATCTCCTGAGCCATTCTTTCAGCTTTTGTGAGTGATGAGGGCAGCATTAAAAGCCTCTAACAAATGGACAGAGAAACAACTTCATTAGCAGAAGAAAACTGGATCCAGAGTCCCATAAGCAACGGGAATTTAGGCAATATAATCTCATACTCCCCAATTCACCATCCCTCACACACACCCTGCCTCATCCCTTCAAAGGCCTTCAGGGCTTTTTAGGATGATTGGTCTTTGGTGCCCTACCTATAGCAACTGATCTAAGGAAACAGGATTTTTTTTCTCTAGAGCAAAATTTCCTTTCTAGTTAAATCTTTTCACTTTTATTCTCCACAGCACTTAATATTGTAGTGTTTTACAATGGGTGCCCCAAAGTTCTTAGTGCAGTTTTAAACTTTAGTGCTTTCAGAAATATATAGGTTATAAACTTACAAAAAACTTAAGCTTGATTTTTTAACTTTTTTGTACAGTTACTACATTTTCTTATCTTTTTTTAAAACTTTTATTTATTTTAAGTGTGTTTTTCCAGGACCCATCAGCTCCAAGTCAAGTAGTTGTTTCAATCTAGTTGTGGAGGGTGCAGCTCACAGTGGCCCATGTGGGGATCGAACTGGCAACCTTGTTGTTAAGAGCACCCCACTCTAACCAACTGGGCTAAACCGACTGCCCCATTTTCTGATTTTTTTGGAATAACACATATTTAATTTTTATTTTGTCCCTCTATTTGAAGATGACAATCATTGACTAAAACACACACACACACACACACACACACACACACACACACAAATAAAATAAAACATTCAATTATCCAAATTCACCAAAATGCTTAAAAGTAAAGAAAGTGAAATAATAACACTTCCAAAGGATTTGTTGTTATGTTGCTGCTGTTTGTAACATACACTCTCTTGAAGTGATCGAAACTTAAAACTGCAATGAGAATTTTGGGAAATCCTGCACACAGTATGCCTTAGGCTGAAGTGAAGTAACTTGCTGTAGCTGCAGTCATTTCGCAACCAACAAGAACACCCAAACTTTTCTTGGAAAATAATCATTTTACTGAAATAATCGAAACTATTTTAAAGCCTAAGATTAATCAACAATATATTGGTCAATTTGCAAGGTTTCCATCCATCTCTCTTCACAGCACTAGAACTAAAGCTAAATAAAAAATTCATAATGACGAGCACAATGGATATTTGTATTTCAAGGCAGTCTTTTCTAGAAGTGGTTTATGAACACTGTTGTTTGAAAAAACATCAGACTTACATGTCTCCTCCTCAGGTCAGTTAAACTCTGTCTTTAATACGGGACTGTTTACTCTTTTAAAAAGTAAGGGCTGAAAATGACTTGATTCATTGCTAAATTAGTATTTTATGAAATTCTCCTCTTAGAAGTAATTGTAAAAATGAGATTCTTTTGAAGGCATTAAATGACTATTTTCCTAATAAAATAATTAAATCTGTGTGCAAGCAATTGAAAAAAAATAACTCCACTTTTAGTTCTATTGATTCTTTTTCAGAGTCTCCTGAGACAGAGGGATTTGTAAGACAGAGAACAGAATTTAAAGGTGGGGAAGTGAGGGGTAAGGACTGAATTGGAATCTCTGCAGAGCTCAGAGATGTACCCAAATGTCATGGTTCGGAGGCTTTTAGTTTGAGTGAATACTATATGCCAGATATTTTCACAAACATCACCTCATATTAATCTTGTGGGGCAAGAATCCTTAACTATATTTTATAGATGAAGAAACAAATTTTAAGAGAGGCAAGTGACCAGTCCAAGATCACACAGCCAAGTAATAAAGCTAGAGTCCTACTCCGCTGCTTGTGGATGACACCTCTTGGTGGCAGGAACAAAGGCACAGATTGAGAAATGCAGCTTTATCCAGCTAAGATCAGAGAAGAATCTGAGATCCATCTGCCCCCCTTACCAGTGGACCCTCCCTGAAGACCGCTCTCTGAATTCGCTCTGTATATTGCCACCCAGCCGTTATACATCCACACTAGTGAAAGATTATTTTTGCTTTCTTTCTATTCCTTTACTATCTATTCATTTCAAATATTGATTATTGTTATTGTTAACATTGGGTTGTGCCTTTTTGGTCCTCAATTTTGACCCATGTAATGACTGAATTTAAAACTCCAGGCCCAAATAAAATTTAAAAACAAAACAAAACAAAACAAAAACTCCAGGCCCACTTTTCATCCTCCAAATTCTCAAAGATGAGCTCCCCCACCCTCTGCTCAGTTCAGCTACAGGAGGCTGGTGGGGCTGAGCCACCCCTGGTGGTGGGACAGTCAAGAACTGTGTTTTTTCTAAAATGAAGGAGTTGAATTTCACTAGAATTTAGCAAAATTTAGAATTTCATGAATCTAATAAAGATCTAACAGGATTAGAATCAAGACATCTTTTTTATTACAGTACCTTCCCCCACATTAAGGGAGATAGGTTCTCAGAATTTACCCCTTACTTATTATGGAAATCCAGGGACCGTTGTGGCTTGCTGTAACAAGAATCAAGACAGCAGGAGAGACTCTGAGATGGGGCGAAGTGTGTGTGTATTATGGGGGGAAAGGGATGGGAAGTAGGGAGAGAGGAAAGTAGAATAACTATTAACAAGAAGAAAGGCTGAGAAGCACAATGGGCTTCAGTCCGGACTGAATTTGGAGCACCCGCGGTTTGCTGCTTCCAAACTAGTCCTAATCACGTTATCTGAGTGTATGTAATGGGTCTGGAGCCTTTTGTCCAAATGATGTTGACACATGTCTGTTCAAATAAATGAATGCTCCCAGCTCCACTGACTCATTTAGTGGGAATGGCAAGCACACATGTTGACTAGAACAGAGGGAAGAAGAGGACTCCACAGCAGGAAAAAGGCAGGAAGAGACACTGTACTGTGTATCACCGCTTCCCCTCATCACAGGATATTCCCAAACTTCCAGCCTTGTGCATGGCTGGCCCAGCCTCATCTCCCTCCATTGTTGCCTTCCCACTGCACAGCCTATGAGCCAACCAGATTGCTTCTTAGGGCTTTAGTTATATTTCATGCTATTGCTTGCCTTTGAGCCTTTGGATATCCTGTTCTCTCTGCTGGAAAAGTCTTGATTCTCTTACCTATGTAGTGAACTCCTATTTTTCCTGTAAGACATGAATCAAATTCATATCCTCCAACTAGAATATAAACCCTGATTGGGCAGAGCCCTTGCTTTCTTGTCCATGATTATACGAGTATACCCAATGGAGCAATGTCTGGCGCTTAGCTGCTCTCAGTCAATGTTAGATGGATGGAACGGACTGACAAATGATGAAGAAAGCTTTCCCTAAAGCCCTACAAAGTCCCTTTGGGTGCAAGTCTCTCCTTTTTTCGTGTCTTTTCACCACTTTGTATACAGGCTTTATTCCCAAGAGATTAAAATCTCCTAAAGGGAAGGCATCTGTAATAGTAGAGGCAGAGAGTAGTGGGAGTAGACGGGGGAGGTTTACAACCAGAAATTTCCATCTAAGAAGGCTGGATTCTGTTAAATAAAGAGTCCCTACTGTGCTGTTAAGCTCTTGAACTGGGACCTAGATACCTTCTCAGAAAGCAAAGAGGAGGAAGAGAGGAAGAAGCTGGTGTGACTGGGAATCAGGGCTGGGACCCTGGAAAGTGACAAAGCTGGAGGACTTTGTACATTTTGTAGGGGTTCAGAATGAGTCACCCCAAGATGTGCCTCTGTGGTATGCAGATGGTTTGGGGGTGAAGGCCACCAACTTACCGTGAGCTCAAGAGAAACTTTTGCCCTACCCCCTTACCGACTACCTAGATGAATTAGAATCAGGGGCCTTGCCCATCAGAGGAGATGATCAGAGCTAACCTCTTTAACCTATCTACGGGGCTGGACACACTTATTATCACTGAACATCCGCTCTTCTTATCATCCTGCAATGAAGGTCCCTCTCCTCTGAAGCCCCAACATGATCCTTAACTCAGAATGTCCTGTATCCCTCATTTTTCCTTTCTGTCTTGGAACTTCTCACGTATGCAGAGTCTCTGACTCTGTCATGTATGCAGGGTTCCCACACATATGTATACAATTAAATTTGGTCATTTTCTCTTGCTAGTCTAGCTCATGTCTATTTGATTATTAGATCAGCAGAAAGAAACTTGAGGGTAGAGGAAAGTTTCCTCCATCCCTATAATTTGTAGATTTGTTTTTCTGCCATGTAAACCCTCCTTCTCGCTCCCTAAGTCTTCAGTGAGTCCTATATCAATTGCATGCTTGGAATGAAAGATTCAGCAGAAAGAAGGGAAGGCACTCAGACTTTTGCCAAGTGATTCATCAGGAAACTCAGAAACTCAGAAAAAACAGAAGCTTGGATCAGAATACACTGTAAGCCTTCTGGAAATACAGTTATCTTAGTGTGGGCTTTGAACTCTCGTTGGGCATGGAACAGGGTGCAAGACAATCATGTCCAGTTATTCGGGGCCAGGGAAGTTCCAGCTGATGGCTAACTCATAGAAGCCTCTCAACAAATTTGTTCTTAAAAAAGCAAAATGAAACAAACAAAAAAACAAGGAAGGGAGGTGTCATGCAGGGTCTCTGGTCCCATTCCCTGAACAAGAATGCAGGATATGGTAAGGCCAAAAAGGAACACCAATGGAGCCACAGACAGAGGAGTCACACCACTATATTATTCTCGCTGGCGGCTGGGTTGGAGACACAGGAAGCAGGCTCCACACGATCTGCAATCCACTGTCCGCTTCTCTGCCAACCAACCAACAACCCCTCTTGCTAGCTGCAATCTGTGCTTGCTAGCATAGCCACCACAGTTATATTAGTGGTTAATGGCTAACTGGTTATAGTTGATGGCCGTCTACTACCCGAGCCAGCACCTTTCCATGTGAGGTCGAGAGCCTGGAAACTGCTCTCTGGGACTCTGTCCCCACAGGAGGAAATGAGGATAGAGGAAAAAGAAAGATGTAAATACTTGTACTTGAAAAACTAAGTCCTTTTTTTATATTCACATCTTTATTTTAAAATCTGCCAATTTGGTGTTTTCTACCAACTCAAGGAACAGAAAACTTCACAGACTTTAAAATTTTTTGCTTACATGATGCCTTTGTGGGAGCCTTAGCAGCAGCCATTGCTGTCTTTTTTAGATGATTTCTTAGTCTTTTTTGCTTCCTTAACAGCCATGTTAGCTTGTTCTAATTGACCCTGTCAAACAAATTCAAAAAGATTCTGGAGGCTTTGCTAGAAATAAATGATAGAGATTTATTCAAGAGTCTTAGAATTTTCAAATTGGAAACAGAGTTAGGCAAAAACCCAACAGTATTCCAAAGAAGAAAGAAAATTAAGTTTGTATAGCAAAAAGTACACTTTTGGGGCTGCCGGATGGCTCAATTGATTAGAGTGTGAGCTCTGAACAACAGGGTTGCCTGTTCGATTCCCAAATGGGCCAGTGAGCTTCACCCTCCACAACTAGATTGAAGACATCAAGCTGCCCTGAGCCTCCAGAGGCACGGCCAGATGGCTCAGTTGGTTAGAGCGTGAGCTCTCAACAAGGTTGCAGGTTCAATTGCCGCATGGGATGGTGGGCTGTGCTCCCTGCAACTAAAGATTGAAAACGGCAACTGGGCTTGGAACTGAGCTGTGCCCTCCACAACTAGATTGAAAGACAATGACCTGGAGCTGATGGGCCCTCGGGAAACACACTGTTCCCCCAATATTCCCCAATAAAAAATAAAAATGAAAAGTACACTCTTGAGAAGTATTAGTCCTGCATACTTAGCCCTAGAATTAGTCCAGGACGATTATCAGTCAGATGTCCGGGAGTCAGAGTGATGGATACCAGGTGGTCCGGAAGATTGGCACCAGAAGTCTGGTGATGACCAGTGGTCTGGATAATGGATGTCAGGTGAATGTATACGGGAGTAATTAGAAGGTTACCTGGAGGTTCAGCTCTATATCCAGGCATTGATGCAGGACTGGAAAGTTTCAAAAATGGGTAAGTTCCCAGGCTACCTAGAATAAGAATGGACTCTTTTCTCACGTATCACACTTCATGATTAATAATTCTAACGGTGTGGTTAATGTGACTCCATTTTATATGTTCTCTGTCTTCACTCTTTCCCCAAGGCTTTCTGATGCCTCTTGGCCGTTATATCAGCAAGAGATGCACCAGTCATGGCCTTCCGGAATTTGGCTGCCTGGTGCATTCTTTCCTTTTGAAATTTCTTCGGGCTGTCCCTTTTTTGTGCTTTCACTCCAGTTTATATCTGCCGAGGATTCCTCTTGGAGAGGAATGCTGACTTGCATTTTGCATTAAGAAATTGGAAAACCTTTCCGTTAGTCCTGATGTAGAGCCTCCCCTGTCCAGGGTAGATATTATACCCACCAAAACTGCAGACTTTGACCTTCATGGTTATGGCTACAGAGAAAGAGGAAAGGTGGCAAAGAGAAGAGCTACGTCCTGATTACTTAGTGGAAATATGAAAATGAAAATCGTCATAATAAGAGCTACTCAAGGTTAGAATTGTCACTCACAAACTGTCAGCAGAAGCTTCAGCAAAACAAACAAATATATATATATATATACACACACACACATATATGTGTATATATATATAATGTATTAAAAAATTAAAATTAAAAAATGGGGGGAAATTTGTCTTCACCTCAAAGAACAGCTTTCTAATTCTAAAAGACTTCTTTTGTTTTTATTTTAACAGAACTTTATTGGGGAACAGTGTGTATTTCCAGGACTTTATTGGGGAACAGTGTGTTTTTTCCAGCTCCAAGTCAAGTTGTTGCCCTTTCAATCTTAGCTGTGGAGGGCGTAGTTCAGCTCCAAGTCCAGTCGCCACTGTTCAATCTTAGTTTCAGGAGGCGCAGCCCACCATCCCTTTCCAGAGTTGAACCGGCAACCTTGTGGTTGAGAATACACGCTCCAACCCAACTGAGCCTCCCGGCTGCTGGGAGCTCAGCGGCAGCTCAGCTGCAGCTCCTTGTCTTGCAGAGGGCACAGCTCGCTGACCCATGTGGGAATCGAACCAGCAGCTCTATTGCCCAGAGCTCACACTCTAATCAACTGAGCCACCCGTCCACCCCACTAAAAGACTTCGAAATGAAGGAATCTTATGTGTGAGAGAACGGAGGGAAAGTTTTATGCACAGGAACTTTAGGATTCTCTTTCTTTTCTTTGGGTCCATGACTTTCCTGGATTAGGGAGTAATTACAGAGTTTCAGCCTTGCACTCTCACTCCCTTTCCCTCTCTAAATCCTCCTGCCCAATATTGAGCACATAGAAGGAATTAATTACTGACTGTGTGTTCACTGTGTACATATTCTCCACCAGCTCTCCTCACCTTCCCTTCTCCATGTTCGTGGCCCTAATTTAGGACCCACGTACCTCCCCACTTTATTCCCAGGCTCCCAGAGTATCTTCCTGATTGATTAACAATTTATCTCCTTTCAGTTTCCCATCCTACCATCAACTAATCTTTTTTTTTTTAGTAACTGTTTTATTTTTTACTTTTTTACTTTATTATTTTTATTAAAATATAGCTAACATACAATATTATGTTAGTTTCAGGGGTACACCATAGTTATTCAACATTTATACCTAAAGAAGTGACCACCATGATACGTCCAGCAACCATCTGACACCGTACCTGCTATCACAATGTTACTGACTACATTCCCCATGCTGTACATTACATCCCCATGACTTATGTGTTTTATACCTGGAAATTTGGACCTCCTATTCTGCTTCACCTTTATGTCCCCCTTTTAAACTTTTCAATTACAGTTGATGTTCAATATTATTTTATATTAATTTCAGGTGTTATATTATATTAATTTCAGCATAGGGGTTAGACATTTATGTAATTTAAGGAATGATCCCCCTGACTAGTCTAGTACCCACCTCGCACTATACATAGTTATTACCACATTGTTGATTATATTCCCTGTGCTTTACTTTATATCTCCATGACTATTTTGTAACTACCCGTTTGTACTTCTTAATGCTTTCACCTTTTTCACCCTGCCCCCCAACTCCCTCCCATCAACCACCCTAATAAATCTAATACGCATCTGACACCATACATAGTTGCAATATTACTGACTATATTCCTTATGCTACACCCTATATTCCCATGATTACTGTGTAACAACCAATTTTTATTTCTTAATCCCTTCCCCTTTTCCACTCATCCCCAACCCCCCTCCCATCTGGCAATTATCAATATGTTCTCTTTATCTATGAGTTTATTTCTGTTTTGTTTGTTAATTTTGTTCTTCAGATTCCACATATAAGTGAAATCACATTGCATTTGTCTTTCTCTGTCTGATACTCCACTCAGCCCAATTCCCTCTAGGTCCACCCATGCCACTGCAGATGGCAAGAACACATTCTCTTCCACAGCCAAGCAATATTCCATCGTATATATGTACCACCTCCTCTTTCTCCATTCTTCCATGGATGGACACCCAGGCTGCCTCCACATCTTGGCTACTGTAAACAATGGTGCAATGAACATATGGATGCACATGTCCCCTCACAGTAACGTCTGGGTTTCTTCAGATAAATAACCTGAAGTGGGATTACTGGGTCCTTCTTTGTCTTTTCTTATAGCCTGTGTTTTAAAGTCTATTTTGTTTGGTATAAGTATTGCTTCCCCAGCTTTTTTTTTTGTTTTATTTTGTTTTGTTTTGTTTTGTTTGTTTTGTTTCCATTTTCATGAAATATTTTTTGTGCCCCCTCTACTTTCCATCTGTGTGTGTCTTTCAATGTGATTGTCTTGTAGGCAGTGTATGTAAGGGTTTTGTTTGCTTATCCCTTCAGCCCTCCTGTGTCTTTTGAGTGGAGCATTTAGTCTATTTACATTGAAAGTAATTGTTGACACACATGTAGCTATTGCCATTTTATTATTCATAATTTTGATCTTTTATTTCCCCCATCTTAAAGAAGTCCCTCTAGCATTCCTTATAATACTGGTTTGGTGGTGATGAACTCCTTTAGCTTTTTTTCTTGTCTGGAAAGCTCTTTATCTGTCCTTTGATTCTAAATGATAAATTTGCTGGATAGAGTAATCTCGTTTGTAGGTTCTCACTTTTCATTGCATTGAATATTTTGTGACAATCCCTTCTGGCCTGCAAAGTTTCTGTTGGGAAGTCAGCTGATAATCTTATGGAAGCTCCCTTGTAAGTTAATAGTTGCCTTTCTCTTGCTGCTTTTAGGATTCTCTCTTTGTCTTTAATCTTTGCCATTTAATTATAATGTGTCTTGGTGTGGGCCGGTTTGTGCTCGTCTTATTTGGGACTCTCTGTACTTCCTGGACTTGTATGCCTATTTCCTTCACCAGGTTAAGAAAGTTTTCCATCATTATTTCTTTAATTAGTTCTCAATCCCTTGTTCTCTCCCTTCTCCTTCTGGTGCCCCTATGATGTGAATGTTGGTAGGCTTGATGTTGTCCTAGAGGTCTCTTAAACTGTCCTCATTTTATTTTATTATTCTTTTTTCTTTATTGCTGTTACGATTGTGTGTTTTCTGCTACCTGAGGATCTGATTCGATCCTCTGCTTCATCTAGTCTGCTGGTGATTTCTTCTTTTTAATTTTTCATTTCAGTAATTGTATTTTTCACTTCTGACTGGTTCTTTTTTATGGTTTCTATGTCCTTTTTTCTGTACTAACCCTGGAGGCGCATGGGAGAGGCCGTGCTGCTAACCGAGGACAGCTGCCACCAATTCCAGGCCCGGGGTAGCCCCATAAAAAGGCAGGACACCCTGAGGCCTGCTGCCAACTACCTGTTCCCTTAAGGTTCAGCCCCTGATAAAGCCTCATGGGGTACACGAGTTGGGTGAGACAGGGTCTCAGGGAGTCACTAGAGTGGGAAGAATTGTGGTCAACAGATTAATGTAAACTCTGGTTTGGTGCCAGTGCTGAGCCTGGAGTTACTCAGCAAAAGACTCAGAGCACATGGAGGCCAGTTGCTGTCTACCTGGGTCCTAGGGACTCCAATCATTTTTTTTCTCAGGAAAGAGTGCAATGCAGGCAGGGCTGGCTGCTCTGGGAGAAAGTGCCTCTGGTGTTGGGCAAGTTGGGTAGGATGCGATCTCAGGGAGTCAGCCGGGTGGAGCAGCAGAGTTCGCAAGGCCAATCAGATTCATATTTGGCCAGAAGGGGAGGGCTCAATACAGGAAAGATGGTGCCCACCTGCCGGCTGCAGGGAAGGAGACCACTCTTTACAGGGAAAATGCTGACTGTCTTCCAGCCCTCACACTGAACCCACACACCCCAGTCTGCACCCCATATGCCTCTGACGCCCCCCAAGTTACTGTCCCTCTGCTGGAGCCCAAGGTGAGTGCTGTGAATGAGTGAATCTGTGTGTGGGCTGTTTAAGAGGACGTCTGGGTTTCCCACAGCCTTCCATCCCAAATGGTCAGAATCCTCAGTGTTTTTCACAGCCAGATGGGGCTCCTCTTTCCAGCAGCAGAGCTCAAGGCTGAGAAGGCCAGTCTGAGGCTGGGGTCTCTCACTTCCCTGAGGGGAATCTCTGTGGCTGAGATATCCCTCCTTATTCTCAACTGTCACATGGAAATTTAGGGCCAGCCCGTTTTGCCTCTCCACCGCTCCTACCAGTTTTGACATGGCTTCTTGTTTATGTCCTTAATTATAAAACTTCTGTTCAGCCATATTTTAGATGGTTCTTCAGGGTGATTGTTCTATAATTTAGTTGTAATTTTAATGTGTTCACGGAAGGAAGCAGGCACAGTATTTATCAACTCCACCATCTTAGATCTCTCACCCATCAACTAATCTTAAAATGCTATTTTGAGTTTGCTCTCATCTGTGTCCTATTGTGAAGAATTAAGTATTGAATCTGCCCCACCATGTTTCCTGGGCTTATTCTTCAAGTTTCTTCTCCCTTGGTCAGAATTTGGTTCTTCCTGTTTTCTAGACTGTTTTTCACATTTTCCTACTGGTAGAATGAATTGTTTATGTGTCTGTTTCCATACAAGATTATGCTCTCCCAGGACACAACCATGCCTTAGTTCTCTGTAGCTCTGGGGCTCTGGCTCAATGCACACACTCCATGACTGTTTGTTAAATGAATGACGGGCATGAAACAAATATTTTTAAAGTAATTAGGAAGCTACAGTATTCAAAGCACCCCACAATTTGGAGTGAGACAATTGTGGTGTAGTAGAAAAATAAAGATTTGGTAATAGATAAAGTCCTGTGTCAGTCGAACCCCTGTAACTGTGAGTGGCTGTGTTGGACAAGTTTCATACACTCCCTGAGTCTCAGGTACTTCAGTTTGATTGTTATGAGGGTGGAGTGCAAGCTGTCTGGTTTCAAATCTGGGCTTGACCACTTGCCATTTACGAGATCTTATGCAAGTTACTTCACTTCTATGACTTCACTTTCTTCATCTGTAAATGAGAAAATCATGGTACCTGCCTCACAAAGTTGTTTGTGAAGATCAAAGAAGATGATGTAGGTAATATGCTTAGGATAGTGCTTGTTCCCCGTACGTGCAAAATAAATGTTACCTTTTGTTACTGCAACACCCAAGCATACCCCATACATTTAAGCCTCTTAACTTTGTTTATGCCATTCCCTCCTTATTATTTTTATCAAAACCCTACACATTTTTCTAATTTTCCAAACCAGAAATTTTAGCTAGCTTGTTTTTTAATTTAACATCTATTCTGTGTTTATGGAAAGGACCATAAGAAGCATCTCCGAAACTTGGCTGATCATAGGAATCATCTATGATACTTGTAGAAAATACAGACTCACTATCACGTCCCAGAACTTCTGAATCCTAAGATGTTCGTTTTTAATAATGTGCCAGGTGGTCTTTATGATGAGCGAGGTTTAAGAAGCATTGTCATATAGCATAGTTCTCAAATACCCTGGCTTTTCAGGCCAGTTTGCCTTTGGAATCTCTCTCTTTACTAAGTCCCAAGACCTGGGTAAGTTTCTTAGTTTCTCTAAGTCTCAGGTTATCCTTAGCTGTAAAATGGGAATGATAATTGTACCTATTGAATAGTATTGTAGTGAGAATGAAATGGATATTATGCAATGCATTTACCACAATGCCTGGCAGAGTGCTCAGTCAATGTAAGGCTATATCAAGTGTCTACTATGTGCTAATACTTGGCATACTACTGTGTTTCCCCAAAAATAAGACCGGGTCTTATATTAATTTTTGCTCCAAAAGATGCATTAGGACTTATGTTCAGGGGATGTCATCCTGAAAAATCATGCTAGGGTTATTTTCCAGTTAGATCGTATTTTCAGGGAAACACGGGACCACTACCCCTCCTGCCAAGGTATGCTTATCTTCATTTTGCAGATAATAGTAAATTACACATACTGAATGGGTTACTATGAGAAAATAGGTTCATAGAATTTAGCTATCTTATCCAAGATCATTAAGCCAGCCAATGGCATAGCCAAGATATCAGTCTAAACATTTGTTGCATCAAAGCCCCCCAACTTGACACTATACTACACTGACATACAAGCTCTTCTTCTTTAAACTTCTATAGCATAGTTTTTGTATCTCTCATGGTATCAGTATGTCTCTGTCAAGTTTTCAACTTATTTGTAATCATGTCTTATCACCTCTCTAGACCAGTGGCTTTCAGCTGGGGGCAATGTGCCCCCAGAGGACATTTGGCAATGATCTGATCTGGGGAGGAGGGTTGCTACCACCATCTAGTAGGTAAAGATTAAGGATGCTACCAAACATCCTACAATACCCAGGACAGCCACCCCTTCCCGAGAAAATTTCCCTGCTCAAAATGTCATCAGTGAGTGCCAAGGATGAGAGCTGTAGACTGTAAGTTCCCTAAGAGCAGGAACTAGGTACCACTAGGATACCACGTATCCTCCACAATAGTCCTTCTCAACATGCTGCGTTTCACAACTACTTGGGAAGATGCCTAAACTCACCCCAAAATGTCTGACTAAATTGGTGTGGGTGAGGCCTGGGCATCAGTACTTTTCCAAAGTTCCTGAGGTGATGGAAATATTCTAAAATTGGATTGTGACAATTTTCATACTGTTCTGCAAATTTGCTATAAATCATGGAATTGTACACTTACAATGGGTAAATTTTAGGAATATGTGACTTGAACCACAACGAAGCTGTGTTTTAAAAAATGAAAAGAAAATCTCCCCAGGTCTTCTTATTTTCCTTCCATGAGTGAGAACTGCTATTCTTAAGCCTATATATAGTGCTTTGTTCACAGTAGCCACTCAGCAAATATTAACTGTGTAAATCGAAATGTAGCTGGATTGATTTACCGTGTTTCCCCGAAAATAAGACCTAGCCGAACCATTAGCTCTAATGCATCTTTTGGAGCAAAGCTGAATGTAAGAGGGGCTGGCCCGGTGGCTCAGGCAGTTAGAGCTACATGCTCCTAACTCCGAAGGCTGCCGGTTCGATTCCCACATGGGCCAGTGGGCTCTCAACCTCAAGGTTGCCAGTTCAATTCCTTGAGTCCCGCAAGGGATGGAACACAGCACCTTGAGCTGAGCTGCCGCTGAGCTCCCAGATGGCTCAGTTCGTTGGAGCACGGCCTCTCAATCACAAGTTTGCCGGTTCGACTCCCGCAAGGGATGGTGGGCTGCGCCCCCTGCAACTAGCAACGGCAACTGGACCTGGAGCTGAGCTGCGCCCTCCACAACTAAGATTGAAAGGACAACAACTTCACTTGGGAAAAAAAAAAAAGGGCCTAGAAGTAAACACTGTTCCCCAATAAAGTCCTGTTCCCCTTCCCCAATAAAATCTTAAAAAAAAAAAAAAGTGAATGTAAGACCCTGTCTTATATTATATACGACCCGGTTTAATATTATATTATATAAGATCCAGTATTATATTATATTATGTTATATTATACCCAGTTTTATATTAAAATCAGACTGGGTCTTATATTAATTTTTGCTCCGAAAGATGCATTAGAGCTGATGGCCGGCTAGGTCTTATTTTTGGGGAAACATAGTAAATGTGTGGAACAAATGGCCTCTATATTAAAGCCAGAATATAATTACTTTAAGTTCCTTTGTAGGTTGTAAGCCCTTCATAGAAAGTTGTATTACATTAAAAGGGGTAAAGTTCTTTGGCCCAAGAGCCTTGGCAGTTGGTCACTCTGGAGCTGGCCGAGTGATTGCCTTCCTGGGGGCCACTAAGACATGGAAAGGGAACTGAAAGTTACTCCGTGTGCCTTCCCACAAAGCAGGGCACTCGGCTTCCTGCACCCAGAAAAATAGAAAGCATCTCTTTTCCCAGGGAATGTTGGGGGAATGATTTGTTATATAGCCATGAAATCGTCCATATGCTTTCAGAAATTGATACAAAATTTAGCTATCAACACCCTCCTTTTCCAGTTAATTTTTTTTCCTTTTTTTTGATTGGGAGCAGTGTGATGAAACTGACCTATTTTTGTCATTTGGTATATTATTACAGGCCTATGGGAAATTCTCAGTTTACATGAACAAGAAAAAGAAAATCCTTTTTGCCTATGAGTGTTGCCTTGTTATCTGGAGAAAAGAATGATTATCTGCTTTAGATTTATCATAGGAAAAATAAATTGTCCACCTCCCTTTGTGGCAGCAGAATAAACAGAAGTTGAGTCACCGCTCTATTTGTAGAAGGTGAAACAAAGGATCTGGTTTCCCCTCACTGGGGCCCCTTCAAAAACATACAGACAAATGAGCGTAGCCTCTCCGTGGCTGAAAATACTTCATTCAGTTTTGTTTTACCTAAAGCACCCGTTTCTGATGAAGATTTTTAGACTTTTCTTTTTCCTATTGCTGATTACCAGTGAGGTATTTTAAGTGGAATGCGGGTCACTCTGGTTCTTATCTATTCGTGGTACTTTGGCGAAAAGCAGTCAGCCTCCTGTGCTGATAAGTGTTCCTTCGGATTTGTTCCCTAAGAACGCACACAGACTAGAGTCCTAGTAGGTCCTCCTCTGTCACTCTTCCTTATGACAAGGTGAGTTTTTCTTAATACCTCTTGTAGTTATAGGATCCTGCCATCTCAGGTTGATACTGTCTGGTCCCCTGGTTATGAAGAAGCTTCCTGAGAAGTGCCCTTAGGGAAATGCTCATCTCCCTCACTAAGATTCCTGGGCTCCCCACTGACCATGAAAGGCCAGGGAGGCCTGGAGAAGTGTCCTCGCTGGCAGAGCCCTAACGCCATTAAATCTTCTTTAGGGGATTCGATAGAGAATGAGACTCCTGTCTCACCCAGTTCATCACTGGAAGTCTGAGGGACTGCTGGGAAGCATTTCCATACATCAAGACTTATGAGACAGGGTGGGAATTTTGTTCCTCCAATGTTATTTAACTATTGGGTGGTGGATGTACCATGTTTCCCTGAAAATAAGCCCTAGCTGGACCATCAGAGCTAATGTGTCTTTGGGAGCAAAAATTAACATAAGACCCGGTCTTATTTTAATATAATATAGACCAAGCCTTTAATATAATATAATATAATATAATATAATATAATATAATATAATATAATATAATATAATATAATATAATATAATATAATATAATATAATATAATACCAGGTCTTATTTTAATATAATATAAGACTGGGTCTTATGTTAATTTTTGCTCCAAAAGATGCATGAGAGCTGATGGTCTGGCTAGGTCTTATTTTCGGAGAAACACGGTATAATAGATTTGACCAGGCAATAGATAGAGACTTTGTGGAAGTTTGTCAAACTCTGTGCGCCTTGGTTTCCTCGTCTGTAAAATAGAGGTAAGCATTTATACCTGAAATGCATAAGTATAAGTGGTCAGTAAGTGAGTATTTTTGTTTTAATGCAATATTGAAATAGAGGCTTTGTCGGCAGAGTGAGGCAATGAAGTTATTTGCTAAGTAAAATTTTACATTCACAAAACAAATGTTGTTTGCTTATGGCTCTGAAATGCCCAAAGCATTTGAGGACATAAAGTCTCTTTCAGCTACACTCAGGGTGGGCCTGGAGATTCTTCTGGATGGAGCTTAGTGATTTCCAAGGCCCAGAGGCCTACAAAGTGCTCCTTGGGGTGCCTTCAGACTAAAAGTGGAAGGAAAGGTTGGGAGAGGCCATCGGAGAAGGGGAAAAGAGACCACATTGGAAAAGGCGTCTGGTTGCCTGTGTGAGGTTGGCTCTGTAAGAACTAGGAGGTGACTCTGGGCATACACAGAAAGCCTTGGCACTGCCCTGTGCACTGCAATTGTTTGTCCAACAGTAACATTTTGCTTCACTTTCTGGTAATAAACTTTTCCTGCACACCCTTTCCAGATAGTTTACACCTGACTTAGATGTTTTCCTGGAGGCCTCTTGGAAAGCTGTGAGGCGGGATGTCTGCAAGGGTTTAAATGCCAGGTCGTTAGGCATGGGAGGGAGAAGATGGGGAGAAAAAGCCAAGGAAGGTCTGAAGAAGGAAAAGAAATTTTATGGCAACATCTTCCTGGTGAGATAAGACTTACCCCATGAAATGAGATTATAATCCAGACAGGTAAGTTACTGAGTTGCACATACAGGTGTTAGGAAATTTCCAAGAAGGGAAAGATCAATAGGGACAGGAGTGGTCAAAGCACATGAAGGGGACTGTGGGGACAGAACCAGGAGTGCAGTTTCCAGGCTCTCGCCCTCATGTGGAAAGGTGCTCACTCGGGTAGTAAATGGCCATCAACTGTGATTGGATGGTCATCAGCTATGGCTAGTTGGCCATCAGCTGTAACCAGTGAGCCACTGGCCACTAATATAACTGCCGTGGTTATGCCAGCAGAAAATGGGGGCTAGCAAGAAGATGGTGGCTGGGCTGGCAAGAGTGGATTGCAGTTAGCAAGTGGGGTTGGTTGGTTGGCAGAGAAGTGAACGGCAGGCTGCAGATAGTGTGGCTCCTGCTTCCTATGTCTCCAACCCAGCCGCCAGCGAGAATATAGTGGTATGACTCCCCTATCTATGGCTCCATGGGTGTTCCTTTTTGGCCTCACCATGTCCTGCGTTCTTATGTGGGGAGTGGGACCAGAGACCCCACAGGCCGCCTCACATGGCAAATGGCGCAGCGAGCAGGGTCTCCTGCACGACAGGGACGCAGGTGTGAAAATTGATGTGAGTATCTACTCTAGTTTTTTCATTCTTACAACTTGAAGGTTAGGTATTATTTTCCCCCAATTTTACTTAGAAAATTGCAGCCCAGTGAGACTTAAAACTATGCCAAGCTCATACAGCTAACAAGCAGTTAAGTCTAGATTGGAACACAGGCTTGTATCCAACATCCCTCTAATTCCACTCTCTCTTAGACTTGAGATGAGATTTGAAGAATGATTATGAATTGAATGGGTGGAATAATAAAGAGGCATTCCAGGGTTTGGTTCAGCAGAAGGAGGTATGGTTTAGACTGGTATTCTGTAACGACAAATCCTCATTTTCTTTATTGGGGGTTGCTGTGTGGAAATAAGACAAAGAGAGTGAACACATCCCAGTGGCCTTCTTTCCTGGGAAACTCTCCTGATGATCTGGTGTCACAGAATTTTGCCTAGGCAACATTGTGGAAACAGTCCAACACAGTGCTGGAAAGTTCCAACAGCCTCTCCATGATTTTATGAGCAGATGGCACCATTTGGATCATATTTCAGGACTTACAGATTTTGCCCAGGAACTTTTTATTCCCATTTTCTGTGTAAAATTCAGATGAGCCTTGACACCTTGCCTTGCTGAAATATTTTCGTTGTAAAGTCTACCCTCCCAGTTGGTCTCTACCTGACTAAGCCACTGGCCAGTTTAAACCAATAAATAACAATTTTTATAATAGTAATTTATGCCTGTGTGGGGACAGAGTCCCAGAGAGCAGTTTCCAGGCTCTCGGCCTCACGTGGAAAGGTGCTGGCTCAGTTATTAAATGGCCATCAGCTGTTACCAGTTAGCAATTAGCCACTAATATAACTGCCGTGGCTACACTGGCAATGGGGTGGGTGGGTTGGCTGGCTGGCTGGCAGGCAGGCAGGCAGGCAGGCAGGCAGGCAGGCAGGCAGAGAAGCGGGTGGCAGATCATGTGGATTCTACTTCCTGTGTCTCGCCCAACCACCAGCGAGACTGGGGTGCAGGAAGACCCCTTGTTAGGGTACTGGAGATGTTTGCTTTTATGTCTTGACCAGCCACCAGCAAGAATATTGCGGTCTGACTGCCCTACCTATGACTCCATTCTTGTTCCTTTTCGGCCTCACCATGTCCTGTGTTCTTGTGTGGGGAGCAGGACCAGAAACCCTGCATGACAGCCTGATTTTTTCAAAAGTAACTAAAACTAAAATTTTTGTGGGAATTTTTAAAGTCCATATTGAATGTTCATCTTCTTAATTTTTGTGCTATTCCTTCCTAATATTTGTAAGGTAGTCAGAAAGGAAAGGAAAACTAGCAATGGGTGGTTGTGTTACCAGAGAGTGGACTCTTCTCGGCACGGTGCCCAAGTCTTGGCATCTCGAGCAAAGAATTGAACCAGTGTGGGGACAGAGCCAGGAGAGCAGTTTCCAGGCTCTC
The DNA here is from genome assembly GCF_036562045.2 of Rhinolophus sinicus. Classification (NCBI taxonomy): domain Eukaryota; kingdom Metazoa; phylum Chordata; class Mammalia; order Chiroptera; family Rhinolophidae; genus Rhinolophus; species Rhinolophus sinicus. Next base: position 93,799,505 of record NC_133755.1, read on the forward strand.
AGCCTCACGTGGAAAGGTGCTGGCTCGGTTACTAGATGGCCATCAGCTATAATCAGATGGTCATCCGCTGTGGCTGGGTGGCCGTCAGCTGTTGCCAGTTGGCCTTTGGCCACTGATGTGGCTGCTGTGGCTACGCTGGCAAGGGGATTGGTTGGTTGCCAGAAAAGCAGATGGCAGATAACAGATCGTGTGGCTCCTACTTCCTGTGTCTCCAACCCAGCTGCCAGCGAGAATATAATGGTATGAACCCCCATCCACGGCTCCATTGGTGTTCCTTTTTGGCCTCACCATATCCTGCGTTCTGGTGCGGGGAGCAGGAGCTGAGACCCTACATTACAACAAGATGCAGAAATAGAGTGGTGAAAGAATCGTTTATTAGAAGAGATAGTATACTCCAAAGAAATAGGAGCGGACCCGAGCAGCAGAGAATGGTTCAAGGGCCCAAGGTGGCATTATTAGGAGAAAAAGTATACTCCAAAGAGTTTGGAGCAGGCCCCAGACAAAAGAGGCTCAGAGGGGTCGGACTGGCGAGGACTTGGAGTTTTTATTCTTTTTTCTCTAGAATGGGCTGTTCCTTTCCAGGTGTGGGACCACTTGATTGACACCTGTGATTGACAGACTATTACCTCATCTTTTTAGACTATGTGTGTTCCTTCCCAGAATTCAGTCTGTTATAGTCATATTAATGAACTTCTGGGCATACGTATGATATTATAATGATGGTATAATGAGGCCCAGGTGAAATTGTGGTCTTTACTGTGCAGGTGTGAGTGGCTGGTTTAACCTAGTTGGGTATTTTGTACCCATTTGTTCCTCATAGGGGTAGGTAATTACAATGAAAAGGTAAAGTTTTGGGCAGAGAGGGGAGTACTTTTGGGTGGTCGCATTCTGTGGGTTGTGCAGAAATGCCTATCTCGAACTCCCTGCCTTGTTTTCCCCTTGAGAGACATGATGCTCATAAAATCTCTATGGGAAGTTGAGGGACAGGAGGTCTTTTCTTCTGTATCTGCTTCCTGCTGGACAGGGGCATAGAGCTGTCCCCACCTATTGGGGGATTCAGGAACTCTCACTCTATCTGATCTTAGATGGGAGGAAGGGGTCTCAAGATCCGCCTGGAAGACTGCGTTGGCTTTTTGGTTGTGACTGGCAATCTTGCTGGGGTATCCTCTGTATCCCCAAGTCCCCTGAATGAGGAAAAATAGATTTTAATTAATCCGTTAGTTCTATAGAGCTTGTGGCCACTCATCCAGTCATTCAGGTGTTGTTAACTGTCTAGGAGTTAGGCTCGGAACAGATAAGAGAGAACATTAGACGTCAATGATCACAATCAACAAGTATGAATCACAAGTTTTAGGGTAATTATCTAAAATGGGGTAGGAGCTAAAAAACTGGAGAAAAGGAAACTTAAAATTTCTATAGGAAAGAAAACTTAAAGTTTTACATTGGGGTGGGGGGCTACTCGTTGGCCCGTATCAGTTGCACTGCTAGTCACTTATACATGTGTTGTCATGCTTGATCATCATTAATATGAGAATCTCAGGAACATAGAATGAGGTTGATAGGACCAATGCTCCTAGTCTGCAGTGCATTGTTGATGGCACTACCTACATAGTCTCGTTTCAATTTAATTTTATGCATTTATTTTTGTCACCTTCACTCCCATACCCAGTGCCATTTACCATCTCCTTTCCCACTATATACACTGATGCTCGTGTGTGTAATGTATCTCATTCCACTATTCATACTTTTATTCACAAATCTGTGTAATAATGAACAACGTAAAGTATTTTGTTCTAAATCAATTGCATTTTGCTAAGCATTTTGGTGTTTACTTTTTAGACTCAATATTACATCTGTGAAGTATCCTTTTGGGTAAATACAGATCGAGTTTTTTCTTTTATTGGTACAGTGTGTTGGATAATGTGCATCTACTACATTGTGTTCATCCAATCTCTGTGGATGAACATGTAGGTTGGTTCCAGTCTTAGCTCTGACAAACATTACTAACATTGCTGCCATGAATCACCTTCCCCTTGTTTCTTTATGAAAGATTCTGTAAAGTATTTACTCAAGCATGGAATTTCCTGGGCCACAGGCTAAGCGCATACTTAATTTCACTAAATACCACCAAATTGCTCTCCAAAAGCTTATACTCTCACCTAAGGTTTCCAGGCGGGAATTCCCACTCATTCTCAGGAGTTTTTTTCACTTTCCCGTTCCCAAATCCCAAGATATAGAATCTATTTTCTGTTTTCCACGATGAATCGTTTCCACAGAGTGACGGCCGATACTACCAACGACCTGGGTTCAAGGAGCCGATTTTTCCTATTTCTCAACCAACTTTTCTCGGGATTCAAGAATGGGAAAGTGAAAAAAATTCCTGAGAATGGGCAGGAATTCCCATCTGGAAACCCTACTCTCACCAACAGAACCTGAGGCTTCCTCTTTCCCCATTTTCATCAGCAGTTGATAATATAATTTAAATTTTGCCTAATTTTGAGAGTAAAATGGAATCGTAATTGCACTTTTTCTGACTGCTGGGGAGGCTAAGCCTGTCCATGAACTCATTAGCTACAAGACGTTCCTCCTTCTGCAAACTGCTTATTCACATCCATCGCCCATTTTTCTGTGAAGTTGCCCATCATTTTCTTGAAAATTTACAGGAATTCTTATATACTCTAGATCTACATCTGTTAATAATGTGCTATATTTTATCAATATACATAATATTTTATCTCAGCATGCCACTTAATAGTCACCAGGTAACTTTTCATAGGCCAACCATTCTTGAACAAAACCTTTTTGTTTTAATATAGTAAAAGCCAATCAATTTTCCCCTTTATGGTTTTGAAGGTTTGTTTTAAAAAAATCACTATTACTTCCACTTCCAGAATGTCAAAATGGGGAGCTCTGTGAACTCATTCCACAGGAAACAACTCTAATTGGTGAAAATTATATAAAAACAACCATTTAAAAATCTCTAGAAATTGTCCTAAGGGCATATAAAAAATGAAGAAATAGTTATTCAAGAAAATCTATTAAATCCCCATAATAACACCACAGATCTGCAGCCCTAGAACCACCACTGTTCCTTTCTTCTTCCCTTATGCATATTTATTTAATGACTGAGGCTCTGATCTGGGTGAATACCGTGTTTCCCCAAAAATAAGACCTAACCGAACCATCACCTCTAATGTATCTTTTGGAGCAAAAATTAATATAAGACCCGGTATTATATTATATTATATTATATTATATTATATTATATTATATTATATTATATTATACCCGGTCTTATGTAAGACTCAGTCTTATATTAAAATCAGACCGGGTCTTATATTAATTTTTGCTCCAAAAGACACATTAGAGCTGATGGTCCAGCTAGGTCTTATTTTTGGGGAAACACGGTGCAACCAAAACCACAAGGCTCCCTCTCCTCTCAACTTCTAGTCTCATGAAAAAAAAATACATCACCAGGAAATACCACCAGCATTTCTCATTCTCCCCTCTCCCACCCAGCCTTAAGGTGCTGAAGTTAAATTCCTGGTGAGTACTGAAGCAGGGTCCCGTTGGCACCCCCATAATAGAGGCTTCTCCACATCCCCTCTCACCTTCCCTTGACCTACCTATAGCTTAACAATCAATCATCCCCTTGCAGCGTGAGCTCGGAATGTTCCCTGTCCCTGTTTTAGAAAGTTACCCTGAAACTTATGATTAATACCCTTAGACTTATTGACCACAAGCTCAGTGGTCTCCCAGGCTAATCCTAGCATTGTTCCTGGGTTGTTGACTCCACCATAGAATCACATTGCCAGAAGGAAGGCTCCATGCAGACCACCAGAACCGCTATGTAGCCTCTGGAGAAACATCCAGATTTTCCCTTAAAAACCCCCAGCTGGTCTGAGAATGTGAAGGCAGTTTTTGGAGGTGTTAACCCCCTGCCTTCTCAGACCACCGGTGCTCTGATAATAAACGCTTATTCTATGACCCAACTCCTGTGTCGGTCTATTGGCTGAGTGGCACAGGCAGCATGAACCCCAGACTCATTTGGCCTCCGGTTTCAGTTTGACCATAAACTAAGGGGTTCCCTTCCTCCATCCATCCCATATTTATAGGGGCACAAGCTTGGCCCCAGATGTGGCAGGCTGAAAATATTTAATAGGGCCCTTACCAGAGATTCTATGTTGGGAGAAGCAAACTGAAAGGACCAGAGACTATATCACACCCCCATGACCCCATCCAGTGTCACTCCAAGAGAAGAGTGCCACTGTTTTCAGTTCCAGAGCAGGGACTCAGAGATTTTGCCCAGAGGGAGAGGCCATCCATAAGATCAGAAAGTTCCAAAGCTCTTCCCAGAGAAACTGCCCTTATTTGAAAGAGTGTGAGAAAGTTCAAGCCTAAGATCATTCTCAAAAACAATGGCGATTTCGGTGGCAAGCAGTGACAAGGGAGCTAGTAGTAGCGCCATTGGAAGTTAAGTTAAACTATAAATCAGCTATAAATTACCAAAAAGAATCAGGGAAAGATACAGCTAAGGAGAGCCTTCCAGGGGTCAAAACAAACTTCCAAGACATAGCTCAAAAACTACCTCTGCTAAGAGCCTGTTTAGTTGGATCAGACTGGGGAGCAAGTTAATACCCAGCACATAGTCTTAGAACAATACAACAACCAGCCAGCCGCCATTAGAGGAGACCAAGCTCAGTGTGATAACAGCAGAGGCAGATAGTTTAACAGTGATTCCAGGTAAAGGGGCAGTCAAACCAAGTCCTAATGAAATCACTGTCATCCCAGTTTGACAGTCCTATTTACAACTGTGTTGATAAAATAAAATGCAATTCTTAGGGAAAAAATTCAGCCAAGTTTTCATGTACACTTAAAGCTGCAAGACACTGCAGAAAGAAATTAAAGAAGACCTAAATGAATCTTCAGGGACTGGGAGACTTAATATTTTTAAGATGGCAATAGTCCCCAAATTGATACACAGATTCAGTGCAATCCCTATAAAAGTTTCGACTACATTTTTTGCAGAAAAGGACAAGCTGATCCTAAACTTCATATGAAATGCAGGGGACCCAGAATAGCCAAAACAATCTTGGAAAAAAATAGCCAAAGCAATCTTGAAAAGGACGTTATTGGGAAAGTGAAAAGACATAGATTGGGAGAAATATTTTCAAATCATTTATCTGATACGAATCTAGTATCCAGAATAATAATGAACACTTACAACTTAACAACAAAAAGACAAACAACCTAATTTAAAAATGGTCAAGGGATTTAAATAGACATTTCTCCAAAGAAGATATACAAATGGCCAAGATAAATATAATGTGAGCTACATATATAATGTTAAAGTTTGTAGTAGCTGCCTTTAAAAAAGTAAAAGGAAATTAGGAAATTCATTTCAAGAATATATTTTATTTTACCCAATATATCCAAAATATTAATATTCTGATATGTAAGTAATATAATGAAATTATTTATGAAATAGCTTACTTTTTTAATACTAGGTTTCATAATCTGGTATGTTTTGTATTTACAGCACATCTCTATTTGGACTAGCCACATTTCAAGTATTCAGTAGCTGCAGGGGTCTAGTGGTTACTGAATTAGCATAATTCTAAAGCAACCTATGCTCACTCCTGTCATAACACTTATCACTCAGAATAATCACTTTGAATTATTATTATTGTGCTTTACTAGCCTTTCTCCCCTTGGACTGTAAGCCCCCTGAAGGCAGGCAGTATCTTCACTACTGTTATATCCTTGGCCTCTAATACAGGGCCGAGTACACATATGTCTATTGAGAGTTCTTGGTCAAAAGGTAAGTATGCTGACCTTATCCCACTTGAGATGTCCACTTTTGTGGTCTTTTATACCCTCAGGGTACCCAGAAAAATGGGGACTTGAGAACTCTTGCCTGAAAGAAATGCCATTGTTACCTTCTCTGATTAACCTTAATATTAATCATTACTACTTACAGTCATGTTTAGTTTTCATTATGTTATTTGACACAAAATCCCCATGAGATGGGTAGAATGTGTTTGTGCTCCTTCATTTAAAGGTGAGGAACTGAGACTCAAAGTTGGTAACTTATCTGGTCCAATACCCAGTGATGTGCTGGTGAATGTTTCACAACAAGTTCTCTAGGGAGGGAAGTGGACGAGGAAGCCCTGACTGATAGCATTTGCCAATTTCCCTGGTATAAATACAATCACCATAACAAATTGCAAGCTACCAACGTCATGTCCCTGAAACATGAAGTGGGAAAGAGATGCACACAATTGGCCCTCGCCCCCGTGTGCGATACACCAATATGAGAAATAGAATTTGTAGAAAGGAGGTGGCGACTGATATTTTTGAGTGCCTGTTAAGTACTGTGTAATCTGCAAGGTGCTTCATCAATATTATCTTACTTAATCATGATAATAAACATTTGAGGTAGGTATTCATTATCCCCATTTTAAAGCTGTGCAAAATAAGACTTAGGTTAGGTACCATGCCCAAGCTTGCCTGCCAATAAATCAGGTAATAGCTTGGCTAAACCAATGGCAAACCCTCCCTCCTCCTTTACTTTTCAACTATCCTCCCAAGTATTTGAGTTCTCTATTGCTCATCTTTTTAAATTCTTATTTTTACCTGGACTGTGCTTCTATGCTAGCTCCCCCAAGACCAGGGTCACATCAGCTTGGCTCACCAAAGGTTCTTACAGCTGCATTTCCTGATCCAGGGAATTTTACATGCACTTCTAAACTACTCTGTGAGGGTTTCCTCAGAACAGAAGGCACTTAGAGGCTGGGGTGAGGAGCTCTCAAAGGCGGCAAATACAGTGTATGTGTGGTCGTTCTGACTCCACTGCAGGCTTGGGTCCACAGTCAATGTGGACATGTGGAATAGGACAACGTCAGCAGTGTGCCTGGGGTGGGAGGAGAAACCCATCAGGGTGACACAAGTGTAGATGTCATTTTTCATTCATTTCCAGCAACCTCAGCTACAACTAAGCATAAGTTTACAAGAAAAATGTTTCAGAAACAAAAATTAAAAACAAAACTGATACGTGAGGGAGAAAAGGATTTTTTGAAGCAAAATTTTTGATAAAAAGATCTCATCTTCAAAATCTATTTATTAGTCTAATTGATAGGCAATAGTTTCTTCTAGCATGGAGGGGAAAAAAACTGGCTACTTGCTTCCACCGGAACACATCGCAGGAGTTATCAAACTTTACCCTCTCTTTCCCTAGAGTGCCAGAAATAGGATTAGGTTGGTGCACAGTAATTGCAGTTTTTGCAGTTATCTTTAACCTTTTAAACCACAATGGCTTTTGCACCAACCTGATAGTTTTTGAGTGGTGCAATGCAGCATATGGTTTACATACATGTCTCTAGTTCTTACAACAATCCAAAGAGATTAGTATTTTTTTCCCTGTTTTAATCTTGGAACTAGGGCTCAGACATTTCATTAACTTGCAAAGACTCTCGTCTGGGACTTGAATCTGAGTCTGCCTAACCTACCAGGTCATGGTGTCTCTATCACACCCTCCCGAAACACAGGACCCGACCAAAATTCTGCTTACTCAGCAGCCTTTCTTGGGCTCCTTTTCTGCCTTTCATTTCTATTGTTCCATATTTCCTTGCTTGGCCGGTCTATTTGACACCAATCTCAGTTTGAAAGCTGGGTGAGTGACACCCGGCATGTAGGCAGACAGATAATTAAAAGATAATTTCCACCTCTCCTGTGTTCTCCTTGGCTGGACAAACAGCCCCTAACAAAGCTTGCTGACGTCAAAGTTATAGTTCTGTGGGAAGGTGTGGTGCTTACACACCCATTTCATAGATGAGACAAACAGAGGACTAGGGAAAGAACCAGACCTACTCAAAACAAATAGGTGGGAAGAGGAGCGTAACCTTTTGTACCCTTGCCTCATCATTAGTACCTGCTTACACAGATTACCTTTGAGATAATGTTATTATTCTAAAACTTGGTATCTAGAGGTACATTACAGAACATTTCCAAAGAGATAAATTATCTGGGCTAGATGACTGCCTTTTGCCTAGGTTCTCCAGGCAATACCTGTGATTCCGTGCGCCCTTTCATGGCAAAGAATGGATCATTCACCCATGAAGGGGACTTTGGATATGTACATTTGGCAAAGAAACCTGAAGTATGGCAGCAGATTGGGGCACTAGAAAATTTGAAAAGGTAAATAAGGAAACCCTTCCTAGTGAAAGAAAGTCACAAAACACTGAGGGTCCTACAGTTTCAAAGATGTAGTGGTGACAGAGCCTGTGACATCAGACTATGGGCTATTCTCTGATTTCTATGTCAAGGGTGCCAAAGAAGTATGTTTTCACCCATCTGTGGTGACTCTGAACCATGTTGACTTCAGCTTTCTTGTGAATATGAGGTGATGCATGTTTCATTTATTCATTGATTCAACAAATGTTTGCTGAGTCCCTGCTGTGTACCACATATTCCATTCTAATCTGAGGATTCAACAGAGAGCAAGACAGAGGGTCCCTGCTTTCATAGAGCTCATAGTCCCGGTGAGATGACAGATAATATCCAAGTCTTCATAGGAATACTAACTTTGCTAAAGAGAGCCACAGCCGATCGAATTGTGGGTAAGTGGGGGAGGGTGTTGTTATCATTTCAGAGATGGAAAACCAAGCCCCTAGAATATTAGGAATCACAAATCTAGAAAAATTGAATGGACTTGGATTTGATCCAGGTGTTTAGATGTCAGCATCCAATGCTGTGTCCAAAATGTGGAAAAATCAGGTTCAATTTATTATCACCTTAATTGACAGGCTATACCAGGAATGTAGCTACAACATAATTGAGAGAGCTGTGCTGTTAATTTATTATGTTGGGTCAGGACTCCAGGGCCTGCTCAGAGTGGCGGAGCACAGCTGAGCTCGGTAGGTGGAGGGAACAGAACATGCCATTTAGTCTGACTGCAGATCAAAACTGTGTTTGTCCTTCTCACTTCCTCTCTGGTGAGGTAATTAAGTGGTGCCCATCTGCCACTCTCCAGGCCCTCAGAAAAAGACCAGTAAACAGAGTGAAAATAGCAGATGGGAACTCCACCCAGACCTGCTTCTTCTACTTTCTATTCTATCTCCATCACGGAAGCCCAGTGTGCCTCCTAACTTTAGACATAGCTTGATTGAGTGAGGGATTTCATGGCACCCTACCAAGTAATGTTGGCCATGAAAGCGGCTCATCTCATCCACCACCTAGAATACCCTTGTTCAATGCTGTCTCTTCCTGATCCCATCATCATCTTTTAGAACACAGGCCAAGTATTTACTTTTCTGACCATCCCATCAAGCTCACATGCATCTCTCTGAATTAATTTCCCTTACAATGAGTATGAGTCCCCTATTCTGACTCTCCATGTATGAGTTGGTCAGGGAAGCAAAAGTGGTCATAATTTGACAGTATTTGCCAACGTACGGATCATTAGGTAAAATTAGTCCTCACCTAATCATCCTGCCTCCCTGGTAGAAAACTGCCCACATCACAAATAAAAACCATCCACCAATGAGGAACTGGTAGGACACTACCAGTTTACAATGGAAGAAAAGAAGATCAACGATAATGACAAGATCAGAATGTCCAAGAGATTGATTAGAGTACCAAAGGATTAGGAAAGGCCCTTAGGAAAATGGAGAGCAACTCAATTATTTTCTTTTAAAGTGACTCTGAGTGTCTTAGTTTCCTGGGGCTGCTATAACTAACCACAAGTTAGGTGACTTAAAACAAAAAACATTTATTTTGTAATAGTTCTGCAGGCAATAAGTCTTAAATGAAGGTGTCAGCAGGGCCACACTCCCCCGATGGCCATAGTGGAAAAGTCCTTCTTTGCCTCTTCCAGCTTGGAGTAGCTGCTGGCACTCCTTGACTTGTGGCCACATCACTCACTGCCTTCTCCTCAGCTCTGTATCTTCTCCTCCGTGTTTCTGTCTTATAAGAGTACATGTGACTGCATTTAGGGTTTTAAGGGAAAATAAGCTCAGCTCTCAAGATCCTTAACGCAATCACATCTTTTGCCACATAAGGTAATAATCGCAGGTCCTAGGGATTAGGACATAGACATATCTCTTGGGGCCCACCATTCAATTTTCTACAGTGATCATGTTGCCAAAGTTGATCACAAAGTGAAGAATGCTTTACTGTTCTAGCACAAACTTCTGTGAGAAAAGAATATGAAAAGCAGCACTTGAAGAATGCAACCTTCTTTGTTCTTAGAATTAGTTGACAATTGATATTGTTACTTAAATTTTACTAAATATAAGATAAAACATATCAGTGAATATGAGAATGCTGTGACAGGGCTCTGAATTGTTCTGCTGACAATAGAAGTGTGAATAAAAGGCACGTGCATGAGAACTATTACCAGTGTTAATTTCCAGGGTATCCTTCTGCCACCTTCCCAACAGCTGTATTCTTTCTTCCATTCAGTGATTCATTCAAAACATGTATTGAACCCCAACTATATACCAGATACTGTCTTAGGTCCTGAAGAGACAAAAGAGAGCATGATAGACAAGAGCAGTACCTCACGGATTTACAGTCTATAGTAGCCAGTAATTACATTATGGTGACCGGAAACCCTTTTTTTACCCAACATAAATAATAAACATTTCAGGAGTCCATGTTTCCATCATGTGCTGTAAATCCCCTTACAATGTGGTTAACCCTGCCCATGTTCAGTGGTCTATGGTTGCAAAGTTTACATAATGAATTAGATGAGCCATGTGTGGAGGTGTAACCAAACTTCTAACTAGTCCTTTAAGCCATAACTAACAAATTGCTTGGAACGAAATAACAAAAACTGATCAGACAAAGATATTTAGTAATTATCAAAAGGAAATTCAGAAAGGAGAACAAAAATGGAAGGCACAACTCTTAGCCCTAGAGAAGTCCATCATTTAAATCACAAAGAACCCATGCAGAAGAAACCCATGAAGTACCAACTTGGAACCCTAGCCCTCATGAAAAATATACAGTTAAGAAAGAATGGAATGCAAAAGTGAACAAATATTTACTGGGAGTTCATGATACATCAGTTTCTATTCTAGGCACGGAGGATAAAGCAATGAGCCAGGCAATGTCCCTGCCCTGTTGGGCCTTATGTTCCAGGGGGAGACAGAGGTAATAAACCAATTATCAAATAAGTGTGTAATACAATGTCGGGGGCTAAGATGAAAAATGACGTAGAGTAAAGGAATGATTGGCTAACGATGCTATATTATATAAGGAAGTCAGGAAAAAGGGGAACATTAAAATGTGAAGTATGAAGCATGAAAATACAGTCTGACAATTCAGTTCGCAAACTTGTTTAAACAATGTTCCTAACCTTTTTTTGATAGCAGAGGGGTTATTCATTATGAATTTGTACCAACTGGACAAACATTTAACCAAGTTTACCACTTGGAAGTGCTAAAAAGGCTACATGAAAAAGTTACACGACCTGAACTTTTCACCAACAGTCACAGCTCTTGCATCACGACAATGCACCAGCTCACACAGCACTGTCTGTGAGGGAGTTTTTAGCCAGTAAACAAGTAACTGTCTGGAACACCCTCCCTATTCACCTGATCTGGCCCCCAGTGACTTCTTTCTTTACCCGAAGATAAAGGAAATATTGAAAGGAAGACATTTTTATGATATTCAGGACATCAGGGGTAATACGACAACTCCGATGGCCATTCCAGAAAAAGAGTTTCCAAAATTGCTTTGAAGGGTGGAGTAGGCACTGGTGTCAGTGCATAGCTTCCCAAGGGGAGTACTTTGAAGGTGACCATAGTGATATTCGGCAGCGAGGTATGTAGCACTGTTTCTAGGATGAGTTCTCAAACTTAATTGTCCGACCTCGTATCTAGGGGAAGAGACTTCCAAGGGGAGACACAGGCAATAAATCATAGTTGGCATCCTCAGCAGGACTAAGACAATGAAGATGGAGGACAGTGAGTGGGGAGGATGTAGTAGGAGGCCAATTTTACAGTGTCTGAGGCTATGGTAGGCATTCCACCTGAAGGCCACCATACACCTGGAGCTGCATTCTTCGGACCTGATTACTTTGCATTTTTCTCCTAGTTTTTTCAAAAAGATATTGTTCTGACAGTCTGAGAACAGAGCAGATATTAAAAACATGGGTCATAGTCTACCATTAATGGAGTGAATTATAGGAGCGCCACTGGAGAGTTTGGTTTTGACATGTGGATTATTGCTCACCCCCACTTTCTTATCTCCATCACCTGCACTGGTAGGCAGGAACAGAGGCAGACATCCACCTTGCTGAGCTTTACTTCTGCTCAGAGGGTTCCTACTTCTCGGTATTCCAATTACTATGTAGGTATTGTTTCATAATTAACTTATTTGGAGATTCAGATCAATTTATAAACAACAGTGACTTGATGTATGACATTCCTATTTGAAAGATAAGAAAATTAAATTTTAGAGAGGCTGGTCACCACATCCGCTGCCAACCAAGAGACTGTGGAGAAGAGGTCTCACTTCATAATACTCTGGTTCCCATCCTAGGATCTCTAGACTCCTCTCCAAGACCCTGTCATGAGCTACAGTAGATCTAAGTATGCATCACTCAGGTAGAGGCTGAAAATTGGAATTACTTTAGTAAATGCCGATAAAATAGAAAATTCACTCAAAAGAAGATTTGAGAAAAACATGTTGGGGGGGGGGGATTTTTTTCTAATATGTGAGTGTCCACCCAATCAGTCGCAACAACCCCCTTTTATAATAAATATTTTGTGATGACCTTTTCCCTACTCTGAAATGAAATTCACAGATGGTATAACCACCTGGTTGTTTGTTAAACAGAGGTATGTTATAAACCCAAATAATTATAAACAGGTTTTACTTACATCAGTGTCCTAGGGGACATATGCAAGTTGCATAGGACTGTGAAAATTTGTTGTAGAACATGGGTCAATTATGTTTTATGTGTAAGTATCCCACACAAGGGGCAACCCTAATCCTTGCTCACTCTGTGAATAGTGCATCATTATTACTCCTCAAATTTCCAACCCCCAGGGAGCATTACATTTCACATCAAATTTCTTTGTTTTTTAACATTAGCATATTTGATTTATGCTAATCTGGGATATTTACCATTAGCCATTGTAGTGGGTTGAATGGTGGCCCCAAAAATGATATGTCAATATCCTCCCTCAAACTTGTGAATGTGAGTTTATTTGGAAAAGGGGTCTTTGCTGATATAAGAACCTTGAGATGACAAATTCTGGATTATCCAAGTGGGGCCCTAAATCCAATGACAAGGATGATTATAAGATACAGAAGAGACTCAGACAAAGATAGGAAGAGAAGATACGCGACATCAGGCAGAGACTGGAGTTATCCTGCCCCACACCAAGGAATGCCAATGGACCAAGAAGGATTCTCTCTTAGAGCTTTTGGAGGAAATGGTCTTGGGGACACCTGGATTTTGAACTTCTGGCCTCTAAAACTGTAGAGAATAAATTTCTGTTGTTCTAAGCCACAAAGTGTGTGGTGATTTGCTATAGCAGCTCTAGAAAACTAATACATTATGGGTACCTCTTCTTCAGAGTACGTCCTAAGAAAACTTGAGACAGTTGGATCCTGAGAATGGACACTAATTCACATCCTCTATTCTCTACAAAGATCTGTACCACTTGGGCCATAAGTATTTCTCCTTTAGAATTGTGTAGCAATGGGAAAGATGAAAAAGTTTTCCTGTCTCAGTTTACAGATAAGGACACTCAGACCCAAAATGGCAAAGGCCATACAGCTGGTTAATAGTTGAGCAGTGACCACAAGCAAGGTCTTCTGACTTCCAGAACACACCTCCGTCTGCAGTGCCTGCCTCCTTCTCTGCTGAAGGCTGGCTTTGGCTACTATTGATGTCATACACGTGGCACTTAGCCCTGTTATCTCACCGCCTGTGCTTGTAAACCTTCTTTGTAACTTTAATGCAGGTTCTCTGAGGGTATTCATCCTTCCTTTGTGTCTCCTTTACCAACATGTCATCTAGAAGTGTTATCATTAAGTATTCTCTTTGATTGAAGGCTTCTTGTTCTCTTTGGGTCCTACCCACCTTCTCAGCCTCCTTTCCCATCACTTCCTTCCTCACACCTTCTGCTCCGAGACCGTCAGCCTTCTTTATTCCTCTTTGGTGCCACACTTACCCTTTCCTCGGAGCCTTCATGGGAACATATTTATCAGTGCCTTTCCCAGTTGGAGGTTTCCATGAGCAGCCTGGAAAAATATGACAGGAACCAAGAAAAGGAAAATAGAGGGGAGAAAACAGTAATTTCCAAAACTAACATCATAGAGCCCTAGCAACGCAAACTGTAATCATGAGAATTCAGACTTATCCTCACACCTGCCAAGGATGTAGGTATATTACTTCCCCTATTTTAAAGATAAGAAAACTAAGGCAGAAAGGTGAAATAACATGACCTGAATCCATGGTCAGAAGGAGAGAGGCCCAGAATTCAAGTGCATGTGGTCCAGCCTCTTAGTGTACTTTTCAATTTGTTCTCAGTTCACCTACTGCCATAGTAGGAACAATCCATCATGTTTTCTATCCTAAATACTTCCCATGCATTGGGGAGTTATATTCACAATCTCAAATTCTCAAAATTTGAGCAAAAATTAGTGTAATTATTCTCATACAGATGAAGAATCTGAGGGCTTGAAATGGGTTGCCTTAAGCTACCCCACTGGTAAATGATAGAACTGGCATTCCCAAGATGACCCCTTGTTGCTGCCAAGATTTTGCTGGTCAAGACAAGCACATTGATAAATTACTAAGAGAGAAGCAGAGACTCTCTTCAGAGCAGTTTGAAAAAGTTACCACTGAGGGCTGTGCTCACACTACTGGATATATGGCACTCAGGTCCCATAACCAGAAGCACAGCATGCCTGGTAGACAGTGTGTGGAAGGGAGGGGGACAAATAAAAACGCAGATACACTGTGACCCCTTTACCAAATCACCTGGACAACATAAGACAAAACTTCCTCACCTTTGATTTATCCTTTGAAGTCTGAGTGTCCCATTTACTAAAGCCAGAACCATGAAAGAGGCTGATGACTTGATGGTGGTAGTGACGGTGGTAGTGATGATGGTGGTGATGATGATGGTGGTGATGATGATGGTGGTGATGATGATGGTGGTGATGATGATGGTGATGATGATGGTGATGGTGATGATGGTGGTGATGGTGATGGTGATGGTGATGGTGATGATGGTGGTGATGATGGTGGTGATGATGATGGTGGTAGTGATGATGGTGGTGATGATGATGGTGGTGATGGTGATGATGGTGATGATGATGGTGGTAGTGATGATGGTGGTGATGATGATGGTGGTGATGGTGATGGTGGTGATGGTGATGGTGATGGTGATGATGATGATGATGATGACGACAATGACAATGATGGCAATAACTTTAAGAATCTCTTTTGGAAAAATCTTTCACACTTAGCCCATTGGCACAAAACTCTCTGGCTTGTAGAATCAGCAGCTGCAAAATTAAATTGAAAGAAATTCATCCAGAATTAGTCCTACTGAATTTCTCCATCAGCCTGAACCTCCAAAAGTCAGTTGTCCAAATAAAAAAGAAAGTATTGTTGGGGGGGGGAAACAAAACACCTCAGCAAAGTGTTTGAGAGTGGATATTTTGGTCCATATTTTTGAAATATGCTGAAACAATGACATCTTTTGTCATTTACACCATGTCTCAAATCATATCTACAAAAATAAAAGGTTTGACATGTTTCTACTTCAAAAATGGATATGATGAAGAATAAAAAGAATGTAATTTGATTGGTATTGTGTATCTTTCTGAAAACAATCTGTTTTCACCTTTGTGTGCTACTTGTATGCTGCTAGGACATTTCATTTTCTTCATATTGAGCAAAAAGCTGTCTTTTCATGTTTTTATATTTTAAATATTTAATCTATTTTTTATGCAACTTATTAGGTTGGTGCAAAAGTAATTGCAGTTTTTGCAACTTTTAAACCGCAATTACTTTTGTACCAACCTAATACTTTGCTTTCATATAGCAGTAGGTGAGTTAATACTATTCTGTACTACCATTACATAGCAGAAACTGCCTTTTTGAAACTCTTAGAGAATATAAGTGGTTAATGGCTAAAATTATAAACTTTTATTATTTTAACAATTTTGGCAGAGGTCTTTTTAAATGCATTATATACAAAGGGTGTGAAAAAAATATATACACATTTTAAGAAAGGAAAAAACTGTATTAAAATTACATGTGACAACCACATTGAGCACCTCTTGTAATTGCAGAAGTCAGATGTGACATGTATTTGTCTTTTATTATTGGTATATATTGAGTATTACAATTTTAATACAGTTTTTTCCTTTCTTAAAATATGTATACATTTTTTTGGCACCTCCTGTATTTTTCCATACATGTGAAACATTCCAAAAATTTGTTTAACCTATTCTTATGAATGACGGTAATACACTGATGCTCTCAAGGGTTGATGGAGGTATAGAACATTTATTGGTGATGAAGAGGATAAATATACTGTTTGATTGTTCTGCAACATACCAGGAATGCTTGTGCATACAGACCTTTGCACTGGCTGTCCTCTGTGTTTGCGAGGCCCTGATACCAGTTAGCCATAGGACTCACTGGTCTCTTTCAAGTCTTTGCAGCCTATTCCTCACGGCACATCCGCTCCCGGACACTCCAAACCTTACTCTGCTCTACTTTTCGCCTAATTTTTACATATCATTATTACATTTTAACACTAATCTACTTACATATTATCTCTATTGTTTACTGTGTGTCTACCCCACCCTCTGCTAGAATATAAGCTCTGTAAAGGCCGGGCATCTAGGTCCGTTGAGTTCACTAACGTGTCCCCAGCACTTAGGACAGAGGGAGAGCCTGGGAAATAGAAAGTCCTCAAAAAATACAGAGGGGACCAAAAAAATGTGTACACATTTTAAGAAAGCAAAAACTATTAAAATTGTAATACTCACTGTATAGTAACGTTTGACTTCTGCAATTACAAGAGGTGCTCAAAGTAGTTACCATCAGCGTCCAGACACTTCTGATTACGGCGAACTACTGCTACACAGATAACATCTCTTAAAATGTGTATACATTTTTTTTCACACCCCCTGTGTTTGTTGAATTGAATGAATAAATGAATGACTTTTCCCTACAACATATATGAGTAAGCTTTTGTGGTTAAATAGTGTGTACAGTTTTCTAGGGTCAGGAAATTGAGTCTATATCATGAAGACAATGAATAGCTAACGAATGTCGTTGAAGAATTGATTAAGGCTATATTATGTAAGGATTATTCTGTAGTCAGTACAATTCAAAGGGATCATAGGGGTGTTATAACGTGGAGAGGAAGTAAAGAGAGAAGGGCAAAGGGCTGAGATAAGAACCTTGACAAATGCCTGCCCTTAAAGTTCAGAATCAGAAAAGTTCAGGTACGTAGATTCTAAGGGTGGAAAATGTTTTAGAGAAGAAGGCTGTTGCCAATACATGGGATTCAAACTCTTCGGCAATTTGGAGGCATTATTTAGAAGTTGGAAGATGATAATGACAAAGCTGGAAAGAAGGTGATGATCTGACATCCTGGATTTCAAGGGAAGAAAGATTACAGAGCACAAAGGTAGAACTTAATGCAACAATCTGGAAAGAGCACTGAAGAAGAGCAAAAATAGGAACCTTTTTCTGGGTTTAGGGTAAAAGAATAAAGAAACAACAACTAATTGAGGGGATTATAAGATATAAGAAATAAGGTTTCAAATAACATGAAGAAATAGAAGGGAGAGGAGCAGTAGAGACTGATCAGATCAAAGTGTAAAGGAATTTATTGATAATAGTATGAAGATTGCAGAGATTACAATGCAAATAGGTGGCATTCACTCAATAAATTATCTTTGAGTCTAGTCAGTCTAACCTTATGGTATGTCATCAGTTAATATATGCCAGCAGAGAAAATCTAACACATACATGAATATATAAATATCGGGTCTGTTTACCTTTCTATAACAAGGTTGATTAAATGTTTCAAGTCATCTTTGATTATTGCATTGTTTCCCAAATTTCAGACATTTGCATATCACCAATATAGATCATTATATAATTGACCTCTCTGTGTTACAAATTAAATGCTGTAATTATAAAATTTGCAATATACATTATTATACAAATTATAACATATAGTAAATGAGTTATCTACATATGTTATAAACTATACAGTATCATTGTATAGTAAGAACATACATTGTTATTTATAATTGTTATGTACAAGTTACCTCTACATATCTTATAAGCTATATATTATCATTATTTGGTTTTATTTTAAACAGTATCTTTTAAAGAAATTTAAAAATGAGAAAAAAATAGTCATATTTTCTCACGTATTTACCCTTTCTAAATTAACTGAGTTCCTACTATATGAACTAGGTACTAGAGATAAAGGCATGAGCAAAATAGATGTGATGGTAGCTTTTATTGAGATTATAAACCAGCAAAGAAAAAATACAGTTAAGGAATTAATTACAACTAAGTTTTTTTAAAATAATAAAATAATAATAATGGAAATGAAAATTTTTAAGCAGAAGTGGAAAAACCTGAATTACTAGCAACTTTTAAAAAATGTTCTCAATCAATTGCTGAGATTTTCATGTGTGGGAAATTCTGAGAGAGGCCCTTAAAGCTGACATTGCATAAACATTATAAATATGTACACAAAGGGTTGATATGATACAATAAAGCATTATAAGCATTGTTTCCCTCCAGTATGAATTCTCCTTTTTTTTTTCTTAGTAACAGAACCCTGATATTTAGAACTAACTCCCTCTGGACTTATTTTATGTCTAGAGGGGCACAGCTTTTTTTTTTAACTTTTTAAATGTATTTTAAGTGTGTTTTTCCAGGAGCCATCAGTTCCAAGTCAAGCAGTTGTTTCAATCTAGTTGTGGAGGGCGCAGCTCACAGTGGCCCATGTGGGGATCGAACACGCAATCTCGTTGTTAAGAGCACCGCGCTCTGACCAACTTAGCTAACTGGCCACCCGGTTCTAACTTTTTAAAAACACCTCGATTAGGGGTCATCTTTATATACAGGTGAGCTGGTGTGTACAGGAGTGTGTGCTGTGAAAATGCACCACCAATATCCCCCTTCAGGACTGAAGAACTTATTCCATCATCTGCTGGGAAAGTTGCCTGCAAAGAGCCCTCAGCTCTCAACTCTCTTTGGTACTTGCCTTCTGCTGAAAAGAGCTGCCTCATTGCCTCATTCCAGGTCATGCTCTGCTTCTACAGTCTACACCCAATGGCTGACTGACAGAGGATATTCAAGTCTGGCTTCCTTTTCCAGCTGGGGACAACTCTGAAGGGACATCTCATCCTGGTTTTCAGGCCTTCAAACTCAATTACAGCACTGGCTTTACTGGGTCTCCAGCTTGCAGACTGCACATTGTGACACATCTCAGCCTCCATAACTGCATGTGCCAATTTCTTACAATAAATCTATTCATTCATATATATCTCCTATTGGTTCTGTTTCTCTAGAGAACCCTGACTAATATATACTAATAGCCAAATGGTTTGTGCAGATGGTAAATGAAAAAAACATTTCAGAGGGTGAAAATATTACAATGGATTGGAGTGCACAGGAAGAGCTACAAGAATCTAAAAATTAACAGAAGAGTGAATTTTTGAGAATTTTGTTCAGTGAGAATTGTGTGTCTCCTTTGTGACAAATTATATATAAGTCTGCTAGTAAGTGGTGAAGCCTATATTTAAACTCAGGACTGTCTGATTCCAAAGCTCATTTCTGCCCTTTCTATTCCATTCTTCTACCTTTATTTGCTATTTTACCCTTTTAAAATCCCACATTTACTTAACAGTAAATCTGCCCCCTCTAAAAAATATTGAGAAGTAATTGTTCCTTAGAGTAGACGCTATTTGTTTCTGTTGGCCACTACAGAGGGTGCCAGAGGCCAGCTTGCCATAGGTTCACACTGGCAGTAAGTGTCCAGTTGTCAGCCTGGATGCTTGCCAGGTCCTGCTTCCATGATCTCTGGAGCTCCGTCCCCATTGATATCATGTTGTTGGGAGGTTGGCCACTGGGCATGTTCTTCCTCACAGCTAGAAATCAAAGTCACTATGGTTCCTCTGGATTCCAGCTTCCCACACTGCTGTCCACCTGAATTTCAGAAACAGAAGTTGCTAGGATAACAGGAAAAGAGCAAAGGTGTCCACAAGTGGGAGTAAAGCATGCCATCATTGCCGTATTTTTAGGTTGTTAACTTAGTGCCGGAAAGGTTATTTCTTCTTGAGCTCTGATGCTTCTACTGAAGGTCCCTTGACACTAGGAAAGCAGTCATGGTTTGGTTAAGCTCCTGGGGAAACAGGAATCTGCCATGGATGTGGTTTGCTTGGTGGAAATTTTGGCATGTGTGAAACAAAAACAGAACTGTATATAAAAATCGCTAACCCCATCCAGTGTTACTCAACTCTACTAAGTCCGTTGACCAAGGTTTAAAAACAGAAACCAATATTTGATCTTTTATTCACTCATTCTTACCAAATTTGTATGATCCTAAAGTATTTTGCCCTGGTCCTCTTTTCTGCTTATGTTCCAAAGAGAAACCCTTAATTCTTTGTTCTTACTTACTTGACTCCATTCTCAGAATTTGGGGGAAGAATCAAACAGCTTCTCTTGTGTTAGGTTTCTAGATGCCATTAGGAGTTTATTGGTCACGTAAAAACTATATTTTCCTTTGCTGACAAGATTAGGCTCTCACCTATCAACAGTTACGTTTTAGACAATTTGCCCCTAGGCACTACCTAACACCATGGCACAGCCTTTTACAAGACTGTTGAAGTAAAATTTAACGATGTCTTTGTGAAAAAAAAAGTAACAGAGATGTCAGGGTTTTCTCACTGTTTGCTGCCAAGTAGTTACTCAGTAGATTGTCCTGAACCGTAAATCTGCATGCATATATTTCTGCATGAATATTTCTACTGATTCTCTCAGTTTAGTCTCTCCACTGTCATCCACCCATATGAGCTGCCAGGGTACAGAATGTCTGGTCCTCTAGCTGTTTCCACACAAATATCATTCACACCCAAGCATTTAGTGACTCCAGAAATGACGGGTGAGACCACATGGGGAACTGGTCACCGTCCGTTATTTCCTAGGCCATTCCTTAACACTCTCCCGATCCATTCTTCCTGCTTTTTCTGCCATGGAGCAATGGGCACACTCTCCCTCTGTTACCTGCAGAATCGTTCTTGATTCAAATCCTGGAAGCTCATCTGCTATTAGGGAGCGGCGCTAACCAAGCATCTTCTCAAGAGTAACAGATCTCACCCTATAAGGCAACCTGTATCAGCTGCTAGGAAATTAAAGATCTTCCAACTCACGGTAAAAAGTGGAGTGGTTCCTTGATGGGCGTATCTCGGTATCTCTGTGTGAAATGGAACCATAAGGCTTTTTTGTATAACGCTGGATTACATATATATATATATATATATATATATATATATATATATATATATATATATATAGTGTGTGTGTGTCCTCTTTGGGGCTGTAAAACATCTCTTGCACTGGTTTGCCATAGCATTTTTAGCTCCCAGCAATATAGTAAATATACCTCTAGGAGTATTTAAACATGTTGCTGGAAAAGACCTGGCTGTTGAGACATTGGTGCAGATTATCTTAGCTGTCCCTTCGGAAAGAGGGGAGAAGAAGCTGAGAAAGCACACCAGAAGAGACAGTGTCGACTGTGGAAGGGCTGGAAGAGAGGAATATAGAATTATCTGGAGATTGGACTCCTCACAGAAAGACAGTCAATGGTGAGGCAGCTGAGTAACAGATGACCACATTAGCTCTTCATGTCACAAACGACAGGCACCCAACTCAAACTAGTTTAAGAGGGGAAATAAAAAGGAAATGTATTGGCTCACTTATCTGGGAGGGATACTGAGGCAATTCACATGACTGAAAAGTGATCTGCAGGAACCAGTCCTCAGGAGAGAGGTTCTCCCCCAAATCAGGAGTCATTTTCTCTCCCTCCATCACCCATCACCCATCTCTGCTTGTTTCTCCTTGGTTTCATCCCACAGACAGGCTGGCCCCACATAATAGAGAAAATGGCTTACGGGAGTTCTAGCCTCAGGCCCATGCACAAAACAACTTCTTTTCCATACCCCTTTCATGAATTTCAAATAAGCCTCGGATTGGCCCTGCTTGGGTCACATGACCATCACTGCACACAGAGGGAAGGGAGCCCCACTAGGATAACGAGGGAGGGGGGGAGGAACAATTACCCAAAGAAAAGGAGTGCCATAACCTGACAAAGGAGGGTAAGAAAGTATAATAAGTAGACAAAGCAATCGATAGCTATTACCAACCTCCCAAGGGGCCATAGATGGCCTGAGAGCAGAAGGCACCCAGGAGGAGGGTGTGCCAAAATCTTAGTAGGAGTCACAGCTCTCCTTGATCAGATGGCAGTGGCAGAAAATCTGAAGAGCTGACAGCTGCTGTTGTGTCATCGCACAGAGTAGTTAACCGATGAAGTCCTGAGCAGTCAAACCTGGCGTGGAAATTTTATAGTGGGAAACAAATATTGAATAGAGGCTGGAGGAGTCTGGAACGCACTCTTTTCCAGTCCAAAAGATCCAGGGACTTTTACAGCTCCCTCCACTGTGACTGTGCAGTCTGGGATGGCTTGAGTTCAGAGGAAGGACAAGCACATATGCAAAGATGCCCTTTCCCAGATGAGTGGCTGCCTCCTGCAGCTAGCAGAGCAAAAGGTGAGGCAGGAGGAACAACCTAACACGTCGGCAGTTCCCCAATCTTTGCATTAGCTACAGCTTAGAATTAAGGACAGTTCAGAGACTTTGTTTTAAGTCTTAATTTTAACTAACCCAGGTGGTAAAGTTTAGACTTAACTACAAATACTGAAAAATTCTAACAGAAAGCAACCATTAAAAGGCAGATGATATGGGACAGAAGACAACATACGACACTGAAGAGGGGGATAAGCAAACTACATCATCTAAAAGAGAAAAGTCACTTGGGTCAGAAGGGCGTGGTAACTTGGTTCATTGTGGTTTCTTTCAACTGCCTCAATGATGGTTTTGTCAATCAATAAAACAATTATTTTAATCATACCATAGATGGATAGCTCTCTCTCTCTTTTTTTCTTTCTTTTTGATAACTCTTCTCAAGTCCTAAATCATCCCAAGATAAAATTGCAAGAAAATGCACTGGCTCCAAGAATCTTGTGGAAAGTCTCTAGAAACTCATTGGTGTGGAAAGGATGAATATTGAATGTGATAAAAGCAACCACTTTGGTGGAGTCCCAGGAGATGTGAATGCATCCACATAAGCCTGGTGCTGTTTAGGAACCACAATAGCCAATATAAATCAATCATCTGGAAAATGGTAACTTGAAAAAAATACAAAAAGATAAGAAAATGAAAGAAATTACTTTTACCAAAATGTTTCTCAATCAATGGGAGGGAGGACAGGGAGATAAACAATGGATTAAATGTTTTTAAGGAGTCCTTAGTCACAATTTAAGTACATTGTTTCAAATTTCTGAGATTTCTGAATTTTCACCACAGTAAGTCTGTGCTTACACAACTCATGTTGATTGTTTGTCTGCCATTCAAATTAACACACACACACACACACACACACATATTTTCACACCAGGTCTTTTTAAAATCTCCTCTAAATGGAAAACAGCATTAATTATTGGGTTACTTTACCCAAGCAATACAAACCATGCAAAATGCTTAGTTGTTTGGTGCAGACATATGTCTGACATCATGCCTTCAACTTTGGATGCAACAAATTGCATCAGTGCAGTTCTGTAAACAAAACGGTAAATGTAGCACAG
The DNA here is from genome assembly GCF_036562045.2 of Rhinolophus sinicus. Classification (NCBI taxonomy): domain Eukaryota; kingdom Metazoa; phylum Chordata; class Mammalia; order Chiroptera; family Rhinolophidae; genus Rhinolophus; species Rhinolophus sinicus. The sequence goes on from NC_133755.1 coordinate 93,823,438, forward strand.
GCGACAGAATAAAATGAGCTGGCTGCCTTTGACAGCAGCATCAGAAACTGAAAAACAGAGTAACAATCTCACTTATAAAACATAGAGATGGTGTCTATGATTAAATTGTTGCCATGTTTTTCAGTTTGGGAGAGAAGTAGGAGAATAAGAACCTGAATGCAGGGAAGTGAGTACCCCAAGAAGCTAAGACCACACTCACTTTTGGTTCTAAAAGGAACCAGGTCAAATGAGGTTTTCTTCTTTGTTCCCTGCCTCCCTCCCTCCTTTCTTCCTCCTTTCTTCCTTCCTTCTTTCAGTCCTTCCTTCCTTCCTTCCTTCCTTCCTTCCTTCCTTCCTTCCTTCCTTTCCTCTCTCCCTCCCTCCTTTCTATTTCACAAATTTCTTGTTTGTAAAGTTCAAGAAAGCTTTGAATTTTTTCATGCGAAGTACCAAGAAGTTCCCCACTTTTGAAACCTACATAAATTAATCATTTTGAGGGAAGAATAGAATCAATTTATTTCATATTCATCTGAAAATCAGCAATGTCCTACACGGTCATACACACTGCTCTATTAGGAAAATGAGACATACTAGCTTAAGAGCCTTTCATTAAGAAGTGAGTGTATCCATTTAGAAAATACCCTAATATCTCAAGAAACCGTTAAGAATGAGAAATAAGCCTTGCTTAAATTGAATGTCAGGAATACGAAAGCCACATGCATCCTTCACCTCTGGGTTTGGCCCATGTGGCACATTAGAAGGGTATATATTTTTTTCTTGCCCTTTTAATGCCCAGTTGCAAGGTCAGAGGTGGTTTGTAAAGGATATAACCCTGACAAATCAATGCAGAAGAACAAGAAGTTGAAGGGTCAGCAGGGTCAGACATTTTCTGGGATATCCCACAGTCAAATTGCTCTCGTGAGATTCCCCTAGCTCTGAAAGTCAGTTTTATTAACCCAGTTTCAATCCAATTACCTCTTTAATTGGTCAGATTTACTCTTGGCTAAGGTTCCCAAAAGCTTTCGTTTCTTTCTAAAACTACCTCATTTTTTAAGAGTGCTTTAAAAGCTCTATGTCTTTAAAAGAGCTGCATGAATATCAACTGTCTCTATTTCTATTTTGCAAATCTGGTCATGAGTCTTAGGAAATGGCCCTAATCTTATAACTATCAATGTGGCCGGGGTAAGTGTTTGACCAAGTGCTCCAATGACAGGAAAGTCCACAGACAGCAAGTCAGCCTTCACCTTGAGGTTATGGTCAGACTTTGCATTTAAAAAGTATACTTAGTATCTGTAGCATCTACTTCTATTGACTAGATTTTTAATTACAGATGAACGAAGTCGGACAATTAAGTTGGCCAACTTGTTGCAACGATGTTGCTAACCTTTTTGGTATCAGAGGGATTATTCATTATGAATTTGTACCTACTGGACAAACAGTTAACCAAGTTTACTATTTGGAAGTGCTGAAAAGGCTGCGTGAAAACGTTAGACGACCTGAAACTTTTCACCAATTCATGGCTCTTGCATCACGACAATGCACCAGCTCACATGGCACTGTCTGTGAGGGAGTTTTTAGCCAGTAAACAAATAACTGTATTGGAACACCCACCCTATTCACCTGATCTGGCCCCCAGTGACTTCTTTCTTCACCCAAAGATAAAGGAAATATTAGAAGAAAGACATTTTGATGACATTCAGAGCATCAAGGGTAATACGATTCCAGAAAAAGAGTTCCAAAATTGCTTTGAAGGGTACACTAGGCACTGGTGTTGGTGCTTATCTTCCCAAGGGGAGTACTTTGAAGGTGACCATAGTGATATTCAGCAGTGAGGTATGTAGTGCTTTTTCTAGGATGAGTTCGCAAACTTAATTGTCTAACCTTGTATGGTCGTTTTAACAAGTAAAAGCATACTAAAAGCATGCTGTGAAAGTTCATCATTTCTCCTTTCATCACCTTTCTTCCTACTCCACGATGAACACTCCCCACTTCACGTCCACCCTTTGAACATCAATCAAGCCGAGGGCTCATGAGCACCTGTAAGTGTCCTTTAGTGCAGGCTGGGACTCAGGGCAGAAGGGAAGCACTTACAGGGCCCCCTTCTCTTCTATGGATGGACTAGCTTGGGCTGGGTGCAACTAGACATATCATGGGGCTGTTTTCCAGAAAAAAGAATCTCACCTTTCTGTGACTCTTCATTTTTATGGGACAAGTATTGGGATGTGCTTGCCAAAAGGGGAAAATAGCCTTGAGTTTGGGTACCACAAGGGTTTGAATGGGTGCCAGCTACTCAAAGAATTCTAGGAACATAAGTTAGCACTTGATAGCCTTGTGAGAAATTAAGTTGGAGTGCAGTCTCACCACCCCACCCCCAGGGGAGGAGTGGTCCCTGGCCCAGCCATCTTGTTGCTTGCTAGCAATGCGAAATGAGACTCAGGGGCCAAACAGCCGAGCATTCTGCTGGTCTCTCTGGAGTAACTTACATTAAAAGCTCTCTCTGTGTTTACCCATGTAAGCATATCTATATCTCTTTGTAGATCTAGACATATATGTACACATCTATGTGTGTATATATGCCTCCTCCATGTATATCTGTAGAGTATATGTGTGTGACACACACAACACAAATATAAAGGGTTTGTTTGTATATTATCAAAACAAAGACAGAAATGGGATTGTACTAGACATATTATTCTGCAACTTGTTTTTTCAGTTAATGTAGCATGACTTCCCCTGATTAAAGTTAGGGAAATTGAGGACACGAGAGATAAAATGAGTTGTCTATAACCAGGAACCCTTTAGTGAGTGAGCTGAATGGAAATCTTTCTGCCTTCGTCCATTATACTGTGTGACCATCACACTATCCCCACAGCTGCACAGACCTTGCCTGACATGGGATGAGTAGATGCCAGACCTTTTGCTGGTGTAAAGCGTTAGAACTTCTGCTCCTCTGCAGAAATGCAATTTCATTCCAGATCCTGCAGAGCTGAAGCATCTGACCCTTTTTGTTCTTACTTGACAAGGAGAAGACAAGTCCCAGGGTTGGTCCCTGGGACTGAATGTGTCAGATGCCCGAGAGGCAGAGTAAATAAGTGATGCAGAGAGACTGACTCTAAAAATTCTGTTGTCTTTAATCCTTGTCACAAAGTCTATTTGAGATATATATATATATATATATATATATATATATATATATATATATATATATATATATAATAGTAGAAGATGGCAACTTTGTTTTTTGAATCTCAAGGATCACTACAATAAATTTGTCTTGTCTTGGCACAATGCTATTTCTCAGTTTAGGAGCGTTTTTTTTCTAAGTGTCTTTATCCTGTTTCTGTATAATTTAGACAAAAAATTCAAAGGACAATTGTCAGATATTACATTTTATTTCCCAGGATTGTTTAAGAATAGAGAATGTGTCTACACATAAGCTCCTGGTGCATGCCTTTAAATGGACAAATGGTATTAACATATACACACGCTCTTTTAAGTGAACTGCCAAATATGATATTGTAACCACGGAGGAACAACAACATTCTATCAATAACTAGTCTCCCTGCCTCTTCTCTTACTTCCTTTCAATATGTTCTCGACATAGTAGCTAGAGTGATGCTGTTAAAACAGAAGACAACCTCACCCGCTGACTACCACTTATACTAAAATGATGGTAATGCTGAGTGCTTTGAGGAAAAATAAAACAGGATGGGGGCTAGAGAGTGATGGGAGGTGCCATTTCAGATAGAATAGTCAGAAAAGACCTCTCTCAATAGACGACATTGGAACAGAGTCTGAACCAAGTCAGGGAGTGAGATGCAGATATATTAGGGGAAGAAGGAAAGGTAAGCTTCTAATACACGGCAGATAAATACCACAATCTCGATGGCCCATTCATAGAAATATCCTTCTACATAAATGGGCGCTAGTTACTTTCATTTCCTAGACAATTAGCCACACCACGGTATTGTTTAAATCTGCTCACCAAAAATTTTATTCAATAAGAAATTTCTATATAACTGATGCTATTGACACTCATCTCCCTCAGAATAAAAGCCAAAGTTTTTCAATGGCTTAAAAGTCCTCCCACTCTGTTCTGCCTCCACCCTGCTCACTACCTTCTCCGATTCTCTCTCTGACCCTGTTTCCTACCACTCTCCCCTCCCCTCACTCAACTCAGGCACTCTCACCTCATCAGCTTTCTTGGAATATTCCAGTCATATTCCAGCTTAAGGACATTGCACTTGCATTTTCATGTGTCCAGAATGTCTCATCCCACATGGATTTTATGAGTCACTCCCTCACCATTTTCTGTTCTTGACTCCAACATTGCCTGCTCAGAAGTCCTTTCCTGGCTAACCTTTCTAAAATTGCAGCCCCGCCCCTCCCACAAATTCCTTATCCCTTTTCCATGCCTCATTTCCCCCCCATAGGGCTTAACATTATCTACCATAATATAGTCTATAGTCTTACCTAATTTTCTTGTCTTTCCATGAGGTTAGTGATTTGGGTGGGATGGGGTGTGGGCTAAGGTGTTTGGAGGGAGGTTTTTGTTGTTGTTATTATTGTTGTTTTTCTCACTGCTGTATCACCAGCACCAGGACAGTGCCAAGCAGCATGGTAGGCATTCAGTAAATACTGGATGAATAGATGTGACAACTGTACTCAACAAAATGATTTTTTTCAGAAACAATATTTAGCATTTCAGCATTATAGAGACTTGAAGCAAGTTTTTCCAACCAAAAGCTTCCCAGGTGACAGCAGAGTTGGCCCCAGGCTTAGGGTAGGACTGGTCAAATGCACTGTGCATTTTCCATATCAGAGGTTTCCAGGATCCAAGAAGGTTGCAAGGTTGGAACGTTAAGCCAGCCAAATAGTCCAAGGGGAGCCAGAGCAAGAGGAGACAAAGCCCTTGTACTGGGTGGTGCCCTGATGAAGGACATGCAACTCTCACTCAGGAGAAATCGCCTCCAGCTTCTCAGCGGAGACTTGCTGGAGGATGAACTGGCCTCTGTTGTGTTGGCTCCCAGCAGAGCTGGTCTTCAAGCCTCCAATCCAAGAACCCCCATTAGAGGGTGTTCATACCTGCTCTTTTCCCTTCTGCTCCACACCTTACAACCAGCATCTTCTCAACTTTGCTCCTCTCAGGGAATCTGCTGCTGCCCCTCCAGTGGAAAGGTAGATAGGGCTTGTTTGTCTTTATTGCAATGTGAGCAGGACAGACCCTGGTAATCCTTATGGCTTCTCCACAACCAGATGGGAAGTTGGCCCCACCCAGCCACTGGGAGAATCCTTTGAGAATCTTCACCCCTTTGTTACCATCCTGTGGCATATCTAACACTCTTTGGTGTTCAATAAATGCACCACGTGAGTTAATGCTCTATTATTTATGTCTCTGGTTGATATATAGAGTTTACTCTTAGAGTTCTCTGCAAGACTGTGGGCATTATACCTTGTTGGTAATTAGATGATACCCTAGAGACCTGGGGATGAAAGTAAGCCTGTCTCAAATGTCATGTTTCAGAATATTAAGTGTAAAAATCCGTAATTGGCTGCCTCCTTAAGAACAAAGAGAATGATGGCTTGTCTGCCCCAAGAAGGATATGCTGGAGAAACACAAACAAAGGGTTGTTGCTGTAGGGAAATGAGATTTTTTCAAATGACCTGGGAAAACCTGATGGCTATGGTCCACTGGAGTAAACTCTGTGAATATAAAAATCAAGCTGGGAACGAGGCTAATCAATGCTTATACAAATGCTCTCAGGAAAGCACTCAAAAACTAGTGTTGGCTCCCTCAGGACACTGGGGGAGTTTGAAGATAATCACCTGTGACACTCAGCCTTTCCTTGGGACACAATTTTAAACAACTGGCCTTATTTCTGAGCTGAGTGGATTAAATTAAATTTCTGCTCAGTTGGAACCAAATTAATTCCTAGCCATTTCTCAAGTGAGTTGGCAATACTTGCTTTGAATTCTTTGTCCTACTTATGCAGAAATAATTCGGGGTCATATTGAAGTCTTTCCTCTTTGGGATGGAAGTGTGAGGAAAGCAGTGTGTGGCATTCCAATCCCACGTTAACCTCTTTGTCTATACGTCTACTTTGCTTTCCACTTTCTTTGAAGGTCTGTTCACTTAATATGGTGGTCAAGTCTACACTATGGTACAACGCAATTCTACGAGTCTTTGTTGAGTACTCATCATAGGTTGGGTACTCTGTTAAATGCTGGGGGGGGGGTTGGAGGAGGAAGAATAATATGTTTTAAAGAGAGAGAGAGTGGTGGAAGAAAGAATCCAGGCTCTGTAGTCAGACTCTTATCTTCTAACCCTGGCTCTCCTACAGACCAACAGGAAAAACTTGGGCAAGTTATACATGCACCATGTGCCTCTGTCCCTTCAACTGTAAAACTGGGGTCATAATCCCAAATTTGAGAAAACTGTAATTTTAAACATATTCAAAATCATATATATACATAAATATATATATACATATATATCTTTCATATATATATATTTCTATAATAGCATAAAATGTAATAGTGAAAAGAAAAGCACATCACAATTCCTGCCTAGAGATTTTGTTCCTGTCATCAATCATCCAAGCTTCAGTGCTTTCATAATTAGAAAATGCAGGGTGTTTTGTTCTCTCTGTGGTGAGTGTGCCTAATTTAAATTCCAATGCATTCCAGTCCAGATCACATGAGATCAACATATAAATTAAAAGCTGTTTGAATCTCTGAGATGAGATGCAACTTTTGACTTTTCTACTTGCGGCAGCAGTATCATTGATTACTAAATAACCAAACAAAGGAAAGCTTTTTTTTTCCCCTCCTTCCTGGACTATAAAATAAAAAAGACAGGAAAAATCATGCCCAGTATTTGAGGAATAGTCAGGTTTATTAATAAAATTGCTCCCAGTAGTTATAATAATGTACTTATGTACATGTAATAGTAATACATACACTATATAATAATGTCTATGTATATATGTAATATATATGTGTATGCAATAACATAATAATATAGCAATTATGTTCAATGGCCAATTTACTCAACCTGTAGAGTATAAGTTTTTGCACATGTGAGGTCTTTTAAGGTGAGTGACCCTCTAAATATAAAAACAGAACATGTGAAACCCCACCTATGGTTGTTCAGAGCTCCAGGAAACGGCTGACATGTGAGTGAAGCTAAGATATTTAAGGCATCAACTGTCCTCCATAAGTGAGCATTTCTGGTTTTCTGACTTGAAGAGGTAGATATTTTCAACCTTTTAATTCTAGGCTTCCTTATTCCTGTCTTCTATGGTGGGGCACACACCCTATGAATAAGGCCTGTTTCATCCAAGAAAAACAGCCTTTGACAGGCCACTTCCTCATATCTCACCTGATGCAAACCAGTTGGTTTATCTTTGCCTGACATCAACAACATTAAAATGTGCACAAATGTTGACTCCTAAAAATGTCCATTAAAAACCAATCCTATCTTAATTTGATAACACCAGTCTCTCTTTTAAAATCAGTTACTGGCCAATGAATGCTTGAGTCAAATAACTGTGTAATGAAATTCTTTCCGTATCCTGGTAACATAGCTTGATGATTTTAATTAATGATCATTTTTAACTATTTCATGCAGGCAAGTTTGTTTGTTTCTTCCCCCTAAAGTATTCACGATGCCGAGATTTCAGATAGAAATTTACCCTTCCAGGGATATGGTCTGCTAAGCAGACCATACCTTTTTTTTTCTGTTCAAGGTGAGTTTATGTTTGCTATGATTTCACAGTATCACTGATACACTGTTCCCTTTTTAAGGAAGTAGATTAATTGAAGGTGGAGAAAGTGTGGGCGAGTAACGGGAAAACTGTTCTTTTCTTATACAATATTGAGTAATTTGGAAGACATAGAAATCATCTAGACTGCCTCCATAAAATGAGGGGGCTGTATTCAATGTCCTTTGTGCCTCCTCCAGTATTAGCATTCTAGAAGTCTATCATCCACTTGATTTTGAACTCCTGAATAACAGTCACCAGGTCTGAGTCATCTCCAAAGCCCCTCACAGGTATAGCACCCAGTAGAACCTCATTACTTGTTTATGTTTTATTCTAATACCTTCCGAGTACAGCAAGAATCAAATATTACCATTAATCCTGTTCTTCAGGATTACAGAATCTGAAACATAAGGTTTTCCCCTTTTATATTTTATTCTGTTGCTGTAGGGCTCATACAGACATACTAACTACTTAGCAGTGACAGTAATTTTGCTTGAGGTGGTCAGTTCATTCATTCATTCAATGAGTATTTGAAGAACACCCACTTGGCAACGGTATTACAATGCTAAACTAGACACAGTTCCCTCCATCAGGGAACGTATAATATAATGAAGAAGACAGACAAATCAATATAAAAATAATGTAAATGCTATGAAGGGTAAGCACAAGTTGCTGTGGGACCAGAGGAATTGTCTGAGGAATTCATTATGGTACCAGCCAGATCTCTGTGGAGGGCAAAGCCACACCCTAGGCACTCAAGGATGTCTCACGTAAATTATTAATTACTCATTCAAAACGATTTGCAAATATTGCTTGGTCATATGGATGTGGAGAAGATGAAATGTTATGAGATATGTGGGAGCTAAGGCATGTTCCTGAGCCTAATGCAAGAATGTTTTTATAGAGCACAACAGACAGAAGGGACGACATCATCAAAATCCATCTAGAATGGAAATCCCTTGTGTTTGTCATTAAGCTATAACTGGGGGTGGGGGGCGGAGGCAACACAATTCTCGGCTTTCACCAACTTTCCAAATCACAGACACAACCTAATCAAGGATGAAGAGCAGATGGAGAAGATGGCAGCTGTGAAGGTATCGACAAAAGTGATGTCTGCAAAGAGCCACCATCAGAAAGAGCACTTACATCCCTGATAACAAACTGAAATCAAAAGCATTCCATGTGATACCTGAGTCATACAATTGGCCCTCTGTATCCGCTGGTTCTGCCTCCGCAGGTTCAACCAACTGCAGATCAAAAATATTAGGGGAAAAAATGTTACGTTGTGCAGACGTGTACTATGTACTTAGGCCTAAGATGTTTGCTGTACTGAACATGTACACTTTATTTTCTTGTCATTATTCTCTGAACAATAGTGTAACAACTATTTACATAGCACTTACATTGCATTAGGTATTATAAATAATCTAGAGATGATTTAAAGTATATGGGAGGGGCGGCCAGTTAGCTCAGTTGGTTAGAGCGCGAGCTCTTACTAACAAGGTTGCTAGTTTGATTCCCACATGGGCCAGTGAGCTGCGGCCTCCACAACTAGATTGAAGACAATGAGCTGCCGTAGGGGCGGCCGGATGGCTCAGTTCGTTAGAGCGTGTGCTCTTAACAACAGGTTGCTGGTTCCATTCCCCCATGGGATGGTGGACTGTGTCCCCTGCAACTAAGACTGAAAATGGAGAACGGACTTGGAGCTGAGCTGCGCCCTCCACAACTAAATTGAAGGACAACCACTTGACTTGGACCTGATGGGTCCTGGAAAAAACACAATGTTACCCAATAAAAATTTTAAAAAAGAAAAGTATATGGGAGGATGTGCATAGGTTATATGCAAATACTATGCCATTTTATGTAAGGAACATGAGCATCTGCAGATTTTGGTGTCCGTGAGGGATCCTGGAACCAATTCCCCACAGATTCCAAAGGAGAACTGTATACATATGATGTCTCAGTGATCATAAATGCTGTAAACAGGATTACGCAGAAACCTATAACTAAGCAATTAATAGTTCATTTTGTAAACGCTTGGGAAGATTATAGTTATTTTTTATTTTGTTTTGTTTTGTTTCACATAATCTGAATTATTCCAGAGCTATTTAAGATCCCATCTGTTGAAAACTTCCAAGCTTGTTGTCAACCTTAGAACAAATATTTTGATTTACTAAGGAGCTTAAGTCAGATAAGAGGTTCTGGGAAATGTAGAGCCACCCAAAAATTATCTTAAGAGATTTAGTTATTTTCTTAATCATGCATCTTCTACAAATATTATGTTTTAAAAACTTAACTTTTTGTGGGCACTCCAGTTCCGAGGATATAATAAATCCATAAGATTAGACCTCTTGGTAAAAATACACATGTGGATTAGTGGCAGATAACAGGCTACCCAAAATGGAATTATATAGCCTGCTTAAAATTCTCTCAAAGTTTTGAACTCTTTGAACTTTAACAGGAAACTGGACATTATACATTGGCCCAAGTTGATTTTGTAAATAAAAATCCATCACTTTTAATTTCCTTTGTAGTGGAGTGTTCCAACTAAAATGAGGCTCTATTTTTTAACCCACTATTTTTATCGAGATATATAATTGGCATATAACATTATATTAGCTTCAGGTGTACAACATAATGATTTGCTGTTTATATATATAAGTATATTATATATACATATATATGTATATGTATATATAATGATTACTATATAAGTAACATCCATCACCATACATAGTTACAAAAAATTTTTTTCTTGTGATGAGAACTTTTAAGATCTACTCCATTAACAACTTTTAAATATGTAATACAGTAATATTAACTATGCTATTCCCCATGCTGTACATTATATCCCCAAATACTTATTTTTTTATAAATGAAAGTTTGTACTTTTTTACCCCCTTCACTTATGTTGTCCACCTCTCACCGCCTGCCTCTGGCAATTACCAACTTGTTCTCTGTACCTGTGAGCACTGATTGTATATTCTATTTCAAGAACTTTACATCGATCAATTCATCCAGTCCTCACAACAAACTTTTGAAAGGAGCACGATCTATTATTAGCCCCATTTTCCAGGTGAGAAAACTGAGACACTGAAGCCAACCTACTTGCTGAAGTTTGCACAGGTAATAAATATTGGTATTTACCACCTGGCTCCAAAGTCCACATGCTTAGTCACCGTTATGGTAGAGGCAAAAGTTCCTCAGTGTGGTCCACAGAGCACACACATCAGAATCACTTGGACAGCTTATTATAATACAAAGTCCCAATTCCTGGGGAAATCTATCCCTCCATGGTCTGTCTCACAGGTGGATTCATCTTCCCTTCATCTCCAAGGCCTATGGATGTCATACGTCAGTATGTCTCAAACTTAGGGATTATCAGAATCACTTTTATAGCTTGTTAAAAATGCAGGTGCTGGATATTATTGTTTTGAAATCTTCATAGTTACAAGGGTGGAAAGCTTCCAAAGTTTCCTGTTTCTTGAATATCTTGGGGAAAGAGGTTTATTAGATCTTTTGGGTATATATGAGGTCTGGCAATTAAGTTCACGAACTCATCCTAGAACAAGTGCTACGTACCTCATTGCTGAATATCACTACGGTCACCTTCGAAGTACTCCCCTTGGGACACTATGCACCGATGCCAGCTCCTAGTCCATTCTTCAAAGCAATTTTGGAACTCTTTTTCTGGAATGGCCATCAGAGCTGTCATCATATTACCCTTGATGTCCTGAATGTCATCAAAATGTCTTCCTTTCAGTATTTCCTTTTTCTTCAGGTAAAGAAAGAAGTCATTGGGGGCAAGATCAGCTGAGTAGGGAGGGTGTGCCAATACAGTGATTTGTTTACTGGCTAAAAACTCCCTCACAGACAGTGCCGTGTGAGCTGGTGCATTGTTGTGATGCATGAGCCATGAATTGTTGGTGAAAAGTTCAGGTCGTTTTCGTCTAACTTTTTCACGCAGCCTTTTCAGCACTTCCAAATAGTAAACTTAGTTAACTGTCTGTCCAGTTGGTACAAATTCACAATGAATAATCCCTCTGATATCAAAAATTTTTAGCAACATTGTTGCGACAAGTTCGCAAACTGAATTGTCACACCTCGTACAATATTGCAAAAATCCAGGTCCAGATGATGGAATGTGGTTGCTAAACTGTTCCACATAGTAACAGAAGTTTGTCTTTATTATGAATGCAGCTGAAGCTCTGAAGATCTATTTTTCATGGGGGTGGAGGTTGAGGTCGGAAAAAAAGCTATCAGGAGGACTGTTTTCTAGGTAGGAGAGTTATGCTCAAGTGCACACTTGCTGAAGGGAGGAAAACTGAAGAGTGCAACATGGCAGCAAAAGCTTAAGGAGGGCAACAGTCCATAGAGATACTATGGAGATGTCTGATTGATGGACTCTGAAATTACTGTCGAGTTTTACAGTGATTCCATCTTATCTCCACTATTGGTTTATTGGTTACATTGTTTTAAAAAAATTTTTAGTGGTTACCCTAGTCACCTTTTAACATCACCGTCTACCGTCAAATAATATGTTACCACTTGATGACTCAATGTATAGTGTGAGAACTTTATAATACATTCCTTCCAATTCCTTGTGCTATTGTTTTCATATATTTTACTTTTACATGCATTATAAACGCCATTCTATATTGTTGGCATTTTTGCTTTAGATAGTCAATTATCTTTCAGATTAATTGAAGTAAGTAAAAAAGGCTCTTATTTTTACCTCCGTTTTTACCAGTTCTGGTATTTTCTATTTCTTTGTGTAGATTTGTTTCTGTCTGAAATTATGTTCCTTCTGCCTGAAGAATCCCTTTAATATTTGTATCACACAAGTCAGCTGGTAACTCTCTCAGCTTTTGTTTGTCTGAAAAGACTTTGTTTTGCTTTCACTTTTGACAGACGTTTTCACTGAGTACATAATTCCAAGTTGACAGTTTTCTCTTTCAGTATACTAAAGATGTTATTACATTTTTCAAGTTTGCTTAGTTTCTGATGAGATGGCAGCTGTAAGTTTTCTCACTGTTCTTCTGCATGTGATGAGTCTTACTGTCTTCAAGATTTCCTCATTATCTTTGGGTTTTAATAGTTTATGTTTCATATAGATGTGAGTTCTGTTGGTTTATTTTTTTCATTTTTCATTTGTTCTGTCTTATTATTTTACATTTATCCAGGTCCAGTTTTGAGTTGTATGAGCTTATTGGATCTGTAGTTTGATATCTTTCGTTATTTTTAGAAAGTTTTCAGCCATTTTCCTTTCTCTCTCTTCCTCCTCCACCTCCTTCTTCCTCCTTCTGGGATTCCAATTATATGCATATCATACCATTTGATATTGTCCCACAGCGCTTGAGTCCTCCTTTCAGCTTTCTTTTGTTCACTTTTTTTTTTCCTTTGTATTTCAGTTTGGATCATGTCTACTGAGCTACCTTCAAATTCACTGATTCTTTTTTTGACTTTGTCAGCTCTACTGATAAGCTTGTCAAAGGAATTCTTTATCTCATATCATTTTTTTTATTTCTAATACTTCAGTTTGACTCTTATAGTGTTGTGATCCTGATTCATACAATTGTTGTGGCAGATATTGACTGTTTTTGCCCAAAATTCATTCTTTCTCTTGTTTATAGAGCTATAATTTTTGTTGGTTTTTGTTTGTTTGTTTATTTGTTCAAGTAGAGAGCATAAATGTGTAAGTATAGATTAGTAAAGGCCTTCCACAGACTAAAATTCTGCTCTATGCTACTCAAATTTTATTGGTTTATGTTTTATATGATGAAGACTTTTTAAAATCTCTTTGATTATATCTTTTTAACATCTGATGAGTTATTTTAGCTTCCTTAGAAAATCAAGGAACACTGTAATCACTAAATGTATCAACTGTAAAATTCCTGCCATTTCTCTTGCTAATATTATACTGTTAGTATCTGATAGACCTTAAGAATTCATACGCTTGTATTGCTATGTATTCAATCAAGGTAACATAGTTCTTTTAATTATGATATATACATTAATATTTATTGAATTAATTTCACATTTCCATTTATTGATGAGATGAATTTCAGCCTAATCTAAAAAACCTGTCATTTTATCAAGATTTCTCAGAAGAAGGCTGCCTGAAGTTCAGCATTCTAAATGCTCCCATTTCACAGAGTTGTATTCAGATTGTGGCAGTTGGTGGCATTGGGGAGCTCGTGATTACTTGTCCCATCTGCGTTGTGTGGATTTCTGGGAAGAGGAGAGTTGGGATGGACTGAAAGAGAAAAGTAGAGTCTCACACACAAAAAGCTTATGGGATGATATGGGGGAAGCTAGAAGAGAAGTAGATGACATGTCATCTGTCCCTCTGAATGTGAAGCCTCATGTACAACTCTCTGATTATATCTTTTTATAGACTGTGAGCCCCCGTCTCCTAGCACTTACCACAAATTACATTTGTGTGTGTAGTTATATCAATGTTTGACTTGTCCACCCATAAGCTCTGTGAGTAAGGGCCATGTTTGTTTTGTTCATGGTTTATTCTTATCATCTAAAATAACACCTGGCATATCGTATATACTTAGCAGGTATTTGTTAGATTAATAAATGAATGAATAAACACATAACTTATTATTGTCAGAATCAGATACCAAATAGAAATACTTAAAAACTGCAGAGGGTGGCCAGTTAGCTCAGTTCGTTAGAGCATGGCGCTAATAACACTAACATTGCCAGTTTCATCCCCGCATGGATCATTGTGAGCTGCACCCTCCTTAAAAAAAAGAAAAATAGAAAACTGCAAATGGGGCAATGTTGATTATGGGGGAAGGCTACATATATGTGGAAGCAGAGGTACATGGGAAATCTCTGTACCTTCCACTCAGTTATGCTGTGAGCTTGAAACTGCTCCAAAAATTAAAGTTTTAAAACCTGCAAATAATCGTATTTTTTTCCACTAGGTGATAGAGATTAATAATCTTCTAAAATAGTTTAGCTTTTTAACACGAATGCAGCTTTGAACAGTAGAAAAATTTTGTTGTCATGTGTCTCTGCTCTGAATTATATCATGATATTCTGCTGTTGACTATTATTATAATCTCTATTTCACGAAATAGAAATTAAGCTTGTAGCATAACTCCACAAGGCAGTATTTACGGGGGTTACAAGTGAATGCTGTGCCTTGGAGTTATATAGTCAGGTCATCCCGCTTAAGGTCGGAGGTAAAACAGCTGGGCTTATGACAGACTTTGCGAAACTTTGGGGGTGGGGTGGGAATGGGAGTTACGTCAAATGAGGGCAAAGTTCTTTTGCGGCTGATTGAAATGTTCTAAAATTAGATCATAGTGATGGTTGCATAACTTTGTAACTTTACTAAACATGGTTGAATAGTACACACAAAGGAGTGAATTCCATTTATGTAAGTTATACTTCAATAAAGCTGCTTTAAAAAAAAAAAAAAGAACTATAATCAGAGAAGTCTCTTCTATTCCTGCCCTCAATCCTGATCTCTCCCATGTCCTGCAAGAAATCATTTTTATTAGTTCTTGGTTTAGCTTAGCAGTTTTCCTTTCACAAATACTAGCAAGTGCATATGTATAAGTAATATTTTTAAATGTTGCTTAACTACTGGAAAACAGATGTAATTGAGAGGCGAGGGCAATTCTGGGGCACCACAAAAGTTTTAGAGTTTATAATATTTGTTTCAGTGTGCCTAACAACTCCTGAAAACATGTGACTTTCATTAACTTGAGTAAGGAGGTTCACAATTTTTTTTAAAAAAAGGAGGAGACGGAGTGGGAATGACAAAACTGCCTGTGGGAGGGCAGAAAAAAGCAATTAACAACAGTTGGGAGAGAAGGTTGTAAGTAAGTGGGGAGAGAAAGAGGAGAGAGAGAGAGAAAGAGAAAGAGAGAAAGGAGAGAGAGAAATTATACTTAGTGGCATTTGCTGAGCTGTGAGTAGTGGACATATGAAAGAACGTCTGGCATATCACAAGTTGACCATGCCTTGCAGAAAGGACAGCAGTCTCGCATTTGACAGCTTCCCTTATTGGCCACTAGGTGGCAACATCGACCCAAGACAGTCCTGCACTTCTGACAGGAAAAAGGAAAGCGGCTGGGTAGGTGGAAGTACACAATAGCTAAACATACAAAATGCTTTTTTTTTTTTTTTTAAAGTAGACTTTATTTTTTCAGAGCCACTTTAGATTCACAGCAATATTGAACAGAAGCCTCAGAGATTTCCCACATGCCCTGTGCCCCTGCATGTACACCGCCTCCCCCATTACCAACATACCTCACTAGAGTGGTTCATGTGTTAAAACTGATTCATCCGCTCTGACACATCGGTATTACCCAAAGTCCTTATTTTACATTAGGTTCCACCCCGGGTGTTCAACATTCTATTGGTTTGGACAAATGTGTAATGATATGTATCCGCTTTTATAGCATCCGCAGTAGTCTCACTGCCCTAAAAATCCTCTATTCATCCCCCCTCCCTCCCACCCCTGGCAACTACTGATCTTTTTACTGTCTCCATAGTTCTGCCTTTTCCAGAATGTCATATAGTAGGAATCATACAGTATGCATCCTTTTCGGATTGGCTTCTTTCACTTAGTAATATGCATGTAAGTTTCCTGCATGTCTTTTCATGGCTTGATAGCTCATACAGTACACTTTTAAGTCAAGCATTCATACCTCACAAAAAGCATGTATAAATTTATACATGTATAAATCTAAGAATATAACCCAGGCAACTCACCAAAAAGCAAACTCTCCTCAGTGGCTAACATTAACTTTTCATCTCACTAAATCTTCCAGCTCAGGAATTTCCTGACATAAAAATGGCTTTAGTCCCCAAAGTGAGAAAAGGTAAGTCTTTAGGTCTTCAGACCACAAAACCTGTTTACACTGTAATTTTATGGTCAGCATGTTGAAACCTAACCATCACATTTAAAAATATTTCCAGGGGGAAGTATTTTAAACTTAGTATCCAAGAGACTATCTTATTGTCTCCCCACTCTCTCAGATAGAGGGCATGTCTTCTGCTTCCAGCCAGAGTGACAACTTACAGTGCGTGGCAAGGATAAAAGGCGTGGTAGACTCCTTTTTTCTTTCCATCTCCTCAAGGTGGGACCACCAGCTCCCATTTTCAATGGTGTTTCCATGGGGATTTTAGTCCTTCCAATACCACACACATCAGAAAAAATGTATGTGGCCCCACAACCACCTTGAAACCACATAACCTTTTTAAGGTTTCTCAAGGATTTTTTGTTTGGGTAGGTTTGGTTTTACTGTTAAATATAACAGGAAACAGGAAAGGAGTGAAAACACCAAAGAGTCTCACTATGAGAGTTGTCCCTGGTATCCATTGAAATGTCAATGAAATTAAGCTTTGATCATTCTCACCAGTCTACAGCTACACCTTAGCTTTCTTCTTGACAACCTTGCTCAGCTCTTGTCCTCCAAGAGACTTCTCCATCTTTGCCTCCCCTTCCTCCCCATCTCTTTCTTTTATTTATACTTACAGGAAAAGCTATACATGTATACAGAGGGTGCCAAAAAAATGTATACACATTTTAAGAAAGGAAAAAACTGTATTAAAAGTATGCTGATGGTAACCACTTTGAGCACCTCTTGTAATTGCAGACGTCAAATGTGACTTGTATTCATCTTTTGTTATCGGTATATATTGAATATTACAATTTTAATAGATTTTTCCTTTCTTAGCATGTGTATACATTTTTTGGCACCCTCTATTTATATATATAGAGAGAGACATTTGGGGATACAGAAATAACTAAATAAAATTTGATAACATTCAGAAGAAAATTGAAATTTTCCGCCCAAGTTTTTCTTCTTCAGGAAGGAAGGCCACTGTGTGCTTTTTCTTAGTAGAGCAGGGGATGAGGAGCAAATTGAGAAGTGAAGACTTAGACCAAAGCTAAGGATGCTACAGAGTAGATAGTTCAAAGACAGTCACAAGAAGGGGATGATGTGGTGCCTAATACGTGCTTCACGTCCAGTAGGTCCTTTCAGTATGCTATTCGGGATCTGCCTAATCAAGAAATCCAATTTAAATTAATTAATGTCATCTGGCTTGAACTAGTAAAAACAAAAAAAGTCTAAATTAGATATATTGAGGAAGATGTCAGACCTCAGCCTTTCCTACGTCCAGCTGCCAGCACTAGGGTCCCTTTGCCCAAGGACTTTCTCGGCACTGGAATCCACTCTCATGCACCTAGCCCAAGGGAATTAGCGATCTGGGGAGCAGCCCTTAAAAAATGACTGATGCAAACTTGTAGACCAATATCCCATTTCCTTCACTCCACCAGGGAGTTAGCTGTGAGATTTGTGTCATACTGGATCCCAGAGTTCCCAGCTGGATTCAGTCTCAGTTGTTCATAGTGGTAATTGGCCTGATAACACAGACCATTTTAGTTGCCTTCTTTTTCTTGCCTCTGTTCCCCACTCACTAATATATTTTAGGATCCCAAATAAACTGCTTACTTTTAAATCCTTGTCTCATGGGGTCGCCTTTTAGGGAAAACCAAATTAAGAATATATAAATAAGTGGATTTGTTTATTGTGGTAAAATATATATATATATATAACAAAATGTACTGGGTCAACCATTTTGAAGTGTACAGTTCGGTGGCATTACATTGTTGTACAACCATCACTATTGTCCACCTGCAGAACTTTTTATCATCCCAAACTAAAACTCGGTACCCATTAAACAGTAACTCCCCATCATTTCTGCTCCTCCACTTCCCAGTGGCTGGTAACCACTATTCTACTCTCTTCTCTTTAGTTATTTCATTTAGCATAATGTCTTCAAGATTGAACCGTGTTGTAGCATGTGTCGGAATGTCATCCCTTTTTAAAGCTGAAAATATTTCATTGTCTGTATATGCGACATTTTGTTGATCCATTCATCCACGGTGGACACTCATTTCCACCTTTTGGCTATTGTGAATAAGGCTATTAGGAACGTTGGTGTACAAGTATCTGTTCAAGTTCCTGTTATCGATTCTTTTGGGTGAATAGCCAGAAGTGAAATTGCTGAATCATATGGTAATTCTCTGTTAATTTTTTTTTAAACTATTGGAGAATATTGGGGAACTGTGTTTTTTCAGGATGTCAAGTCGTTTTTTCAATCTAGTTGTGGGAGGGGGCGCAGCTCAGCTCCAAGCTCAAGCCATTGTTTTCAATCTAGTTGTGGAGGGCAAAGCTCACTGGCCCATGTGGGAATCAAACCAGCGACCTGGTGTTATGAGCACTGCACTCTAACCAAATGAGCCAACTGGCAGCCCAGATTTTTAGTTAATTTTTTAAATATGGCATAAGGTAAGGGTCCAACTTAATATTTTTGTAAATATTGTGGTAAATAAATTAATTTTTGAAATAAATAAATCCTCAGTTATTATGAACTGACATGAATAGTTTTGCTAAAAGAAAGGAAGAATCATTTATTATCTTTAATAGTTCTCATAAATTCTTATTTACATTGTGGATTTCTGGTCAATTACCCACACCATCATAAGAGAGCTAATTCAATGGCAGGTAAAGAATGATAATTCTGAATTGTGTGGTATCTGAATAATGAGGTCTGACTAGCATACAAATTAGTGGTTTTAACTTCAGTATCTCTTTCCTGACTTTGGAGAGACAAATTGATTGCAATGTTTAAGAGATAAAGATATCCTTCACAAAGGATAAGAAGAAGGCACAAATTATATGACATCCATTCTTAGTTGAAAACAGACTCAACAGTGCCTTGCAATTAATTAAATATAAGCACCCATAAACAGAAGCTGTTTCATCCCATTACACACAAAAATGTACACAATTTTATCCCAAATATAACTATTTCTGAAAAACATTTTCAAATACCTAAATGTCTTTACTACATCAAAAAACATATATAAGCAAAATAGGAAAAAAAACAACGTAGGTCAAAATCTTGTTCTGCGGCCTACTTAGCAATAAATCTCAAGCCATTTCATTTTTAAACTTCAAATCATTCCTAGGTTTTATGAAAAACATATAAAACACATTTAATTTTTTAGAACTTTGGGGAAGTAAACACAGGGACAGGTATAAAGAAGCGGCTCACTTTTTAATTTTTATACTTAAAAATTACTACATTAAGTATAATATTACTAGGCTTTGAATCCAATTAAAGAAGAAATCCCCCCAATTATCAGGCTCCTTGGCTTTACTAGTGCTTCTTGTCCAGAAATGCTTTGGGTCTGAACAAGCCTGTCAAACCCTCCTTCCCAGTGGATAATCATTAACCAGCATATCAAATCCCAGTGGTTTACAATGAGATCATATGGACTCTCCCTTCCCAGCACCACAGCAAGAGAAAAAAAAAGGAGGCAATTAAAAAGCAAATGTAATTTCTTCTGATTTTCTAGAACTGGATAACTTTGGCTTTCTTCATTTTCCCCAAGAAATAGCCCAAATGATTGTATAATTAGTATAGCATTATTTTTAAACAATAACAAGCTTCCCTTAGAGATCCTGTACTCCAAATTAATAACAAACTGTTGAAAGGCAGGAGAACAAAACAAAATACAGCTATAAACCAGCACCTTTGACAGATACAGTACTGAGTATATACTTAGCAACGCTGCCAAAATTTTATATTTTGTTAGCTGCGTTCAGCTCTAAGCTTCCTACAGTAGAGCTCAGTGTCAATATCTTCTACTTTTGATCTTGGCAAATATCTTATCAACATGCTGAGAAGACAAACAGCATCCTCTGCCTTCAACCCTCATCTTTTTCCTTTGTGTTTTGTCTGTCATTTTCTTGTTAACGAGCAAGCAGGTGAGATTCTTGACCCCTTCTTCTCCCACCTTCACCCTCCACCAGCTCCAAGCTGGTGGGCTTATGGCTCCCAAGTATTGTATCAGATGCTCAATTAATCAGACCATCAGAACTGAAATATTTAGAATTGCCCCTAAAACAGCGTGGGTGGCTGAAGGACCAACCTTCTGAATTCTGAGTCATCTTGCTGGAATGCAATCCAGTGTAAATACGTTCACACCCACCCAATTTATCTCAACCTCTGGAAATTATCTTGAACAAAGCAGGCGTTTCATTGCATTGGCCCTTGGGCTTGCCCTCCTAGAAACAAACCTTTCTCAGTGCTAAGAATAAGCCACATTTGCTAAGAACTGTGAACCACCAGCAAACTTTAAAGAAAGGCCTGTTCTTCTATCGTCCATCCATTCTGTCGTAAGAAACATGTAGCTAAGCTCTAACTTAGAGTATCTTTCAACCTGTCCAGCTGTGTTACAAAACGCAAGATGTGTTTCTTAGTAAAGAACTGAAATATTGGTGGCTGGTACTGATAACTAATACTCTATTATTTATGTGCGTAAACCTACTCTGAACTTTCTGTATCCATTTTGCCCTTGCGATAACATCCCTCTACCATCTTATTTCTGGACTGTCTCTCTGCAGGATATTCCTTGACTTGTGCTCAAGGAATAAAATGCATTAGAATGCTAATGCGGGTGGGTACAATAACAAATAGTAAAAATTATATTAAAAGCAAAGTATTTGCTTTATGTATCATTATTTTAAAATTGCTTCCTCCATTGAGTTCACTGTCAATTTAAATATATGTATATACACTTAGTAATCACTTTTACTGGTTATTACCCTTAGTTTGGCATTACTATCTCAGTCCCAAGAGGTATTTGAAGGGAAAAAAAGTGTGTGTGTGGGTGAACAGATCAATGAAATTATACAGCTTATCAATCCTAGAACCAGAACTGGAGTATGTTTTCTTCCTTCAGTGTGCTTCTTAACACAAACTAATCAAGTTAGCCCACTACTCACCCGTTACCCAAAGTAAAATAAAATCAAACACTCCATTCAAGGGGCATTTACTATTTTCCACTGCTGGTGGTTTTTTGTTTTGTTTTGTTTTGTTTTCGATAATTTAACATCCTCTGTCAATAATAGAGCATTTCTTCGCATTCGATAGCCAGGTCTGATTAGCTTTGCACATGGTGTTCTTTTCAAGTCTGCGTGGTGGCAGCCTGGTGAAAATCCTTCTTACTGTCATTGCTGTTTAAGTGCCCTGGAGCTTACTACAAGGCAGCTTTGAGTCTAATGAACGTCTGTCCATTTTGTGTTCTGTACAAAGTTCTCCTGGTTGGAGCCCCTCACTACATGTAAGTCGGCTTCACCACGAATACTTTCTCCCGCGTGTGCCCAAAGACATATTAGAAACGAATTGCCGGCGCTGCTTATAAACTCATTTTGAGAACTGAATATGAACTACCCCAAACCTCACCTAACCTCATCGTGGAAAGGGAAGCAAAACGTTTCTAAGTTTAAGTTTCTTTATCTGTCATAGAAGGGAGCTGAGCTAAATGACCTTGAGGTCATTTGAGCTCCATGAATGCTGATTTGTGCTCTCTGTAATAACTTAAGACTTCATAGTCACCGAATGGGATCTATCTTAAAGGTTTATTTTACAGATTTGCTCCTATAAAATAGATTTCTCCCTTGGAGAAGAGCTTTTTATTTCCCACATCCCCACCTTCTTACCAAGGGTAAGTTAGAGATAGTTTTATATACATTAAATAACCCATGGAACAGCTCATTTCTTATCAAATAAAACAGGAACCCAGACCCAGAAGTTAAATGCCATTCTTCAGGCTTCTGAAAGAGTCACAGTCCAAATTTACAAGTAGATTCCAAGTCCGATATTAAATGTGCTGTTTTTGTTTGGAAATACACAACTCAGATCATCTTTTTCCATTGTTTATTTAGTGACTAGAGAAGTACATAGATCTGGCTGGGCATTTCTATTTTTTGTTAAATGAAAATTCAAGAACTGTGTCTCAGCATGAGTCAGTCTAAAATGTTTACTGAGTGGAAAAATAGCCACAGTTCTCAAAGATAGGAGGAGTATGAGGAAATAGAATCAAAACAAAAGATATGTATCCCCTCTGGGCAGCTTTGAATCTTATAGAAAAAAGTAAGTACTTTTTTCTCTAAACTTTTGAAATTCACATTAGCTCATAGTAGTGATGTTATACAAACTTACCACATGGTTGTTGGAGTAACAGACAGGTTGGGATGAGAAAGAAAAAATATTTCTGAACTGAGTGTGTTTTAAAGTAAGGGAGGCACATGGTTAGGTGGGAGAAGAATAAGAATTCTGGGGCAGAGGAGTGGTTTGTGCTATGGCTCTGAGATGGGGGAGAGTATACAAAGAATAAAAGGTAATTCAATTTAAAAGAGATAGTAAATTTACCTTTCAATATTTGGCATCTTACTAACTCTCATTCATATAAGTATTGGGTGTCTATGATACAACATTCATTGTGCTAGATATCATGTAATTAACTATAAATGTCATTATGCTATGATGATGAGTTCCAAATAAATACCCCCCTTTTCCAACTCCATTCTTGTCATCTCTTACTGTACATTGGTGTAGCCTAAGCGCCAGGCCACTGAGGGGGAGCAGAGTTTGCCATCCCAAAATATGCCTTTTTGAGATATTAATTATTTTAAGCTGGTTATTTATTTTTTTTAATTGGGGAAGATTGGGGAACAGTGTATATTTTCAGGACCCATCAGCTCCAAGTCAAGTCATTGGGGGTTTTTTTTTGGTTTTGTTTTGTGTTTTCACTCTAGTTGTGGAGGGCGCAACTCACTGGCCCATGTGGGACTTGAACCAGCGACCGTGGTGTTATGAGCACCGCCATCTACCCACTGAGCGAACTGGCCACCCTTAAGCTGGTTATTTTTACAGAAACAAAAGACTCAGGAAAAAAATCTTTGGTCTTCTCCCTAACTGCCTAAAACATTTTAAATAGAGTACCTGCTCCAGGAAGGGAACTATGATCATAGATGACTATAGTTTAGCATGAACTAGTGCGTGAGACACAGGGAGCAACCAAGCAAGGCCCATTTGATCAAAGTCCTCTCTGTGTCCCATTGTTAAAGCTGGCCCAGCAAACATTTGTTTACCAAACATTTGCTTTTCCATCTCCGCATTAATGAACTTTCTCTCCTTTGAAGTCCCAAACCCTAAACCCCACCTCCCCTTTCTCCTCAGCTCAAGATGGCTTATAAACCTTAACTGCCTCATTTGTCCTCAGGGCCCCATGTTCTTATGACCCCCCCCCCCCATATATACATACATAATTCAATCTGGTTATTTTCTTTAGTTAATCTGTCTCATATCAATTTGATTATTAGACCAGCCAGAAGAACTAAGAGGGGAAATTTTCCCCTCCCCCACACCACTTTATCGTGGAAGGACGTCTCCTTAACTCAGTCTGTCATAAATCAGTGTAAAAAAAAAAAAAAATCAGTGTAACTGTTAGCTGACTAGGCATAGAATCCCAGAGAATGGTCAATTAACACTTTAGGTTCACGTCTTCTATTCTAATCGTGGAGATTTGAGTTACTTCTTTAGCCTATTGTTCTAATCCTTATCTCCTGTTCAGCCCACAAATGTGAGGCTTGAGTTCTAAAATCTTAGGGTGGTGTACTCCAAGGCTATCCCTTATCTCAATAGACAGCACCTTTAAACTTCTGTTCTTCATATTTTCTTGTGCCATTTCTCCACTCGCACACATAGTTTCACAGTTCTTTTTAGCTCCTGTATAAGTTAGGGGATGTGCTCAAATGTATCAAACAAAAACCCAACTAGAGTGGGATTTGCTTACCTAAAGCAGTCAGAATCCACGGGTTAAGCAATCCAGGGCTTGCTATAAGGAAGTAGCCATCTTTTAGTCTTCGGATTCTCCATGTCTTAACAATGATTGCTGCAGTCCCAAGCAATATATACATTCCAGGTAGAAAGTAGGAGACAGACGATTTCTATTTATCTACATACATCTCATTGGCCAATCTAAGCCACGTGCTCATCCTTAATTATAAGGGAATCTGGGAAGGCAAGATTTTTGTTAAGGAAAGGCTAGGTAGAAGGGGGCTAGACTGGGTGTTGAGTGCCTGTCCCTGCCACAAATTCCATCTCTGAAGTCTTACCTCCCATTTCTTTCTCCTCTGCATGAGTGGTCAGTCATTCTTAGACCCATCTAAAACTGCTACTGGGTTGGTTGAGTGTTTGGGAGTGAAAGCTATTTCTGATCAAGAGTTGAAAAGAAGAGCCTTTGATGTGATTTGGCTCGGGACAGAACATCTAAAAAGTACTCAAACTTCTCCCCTTTCTCTCATTGCTACTGTTCTTTAATATGTGTCTGCCACCTTTCCAGCCTGAAGCTGCAGTAGAAAGGCCACTTTCTATATCTTTAGTTCAGTAGATGTCAAACTCTATAATAGTAAGAAGAGATTGGAAATAGAATCACTCTTCCATGCTTGATACTATCATTTGGGTACATAATCATCGCATCAAACTCAACAAGTGTAAAGCTTAACACTTTATCCCATTCTTGCCCTTCTGTAAGTACTTCTTTGGCCCCACAAGTGCTTCCCTTATCTGACTTTCTTATTTGTGTTATTGGCACCATTCAATCCTCAGGCCCCAAAGCTCAGAGTCACCTTGACAATTTTTCCACCACATCCTTCCCTGTAGCCAACAGGTTCACAAATCTAGCTGATTCTTCTTGTTCAATGTCTCTTTTATCTGTTCTTTCCATTCCTTTTGCTACCACTCAAGGGTAGGCTCTCATTTTGACTATTGAAATAAATTCCTAACTGGTTTCCCTGCCTCTGTTTCCTTGTCAAGCCAACACATTTTGATCATTTTCTAAAACATGACATAAAAGCCCTCATCCTCCAACAAGAGAACCAGACAATAATCTGCTCATATGGAGTCATTTTAAAATTACACATATACTGGGGCGACCGGTTAGCTCAGTTGGTTAGAGCACGATGCTCATAACACCAGGGTTGCCAGTTCGATCCCCACATGGGCCACTGTGAGCTGCACCCTCCACAACTAGATTGGAACAACTACTTGACTTGGAGCTGATGGGTCTTGGAAAAACACACTTAAAATAAGTAAAAGTTAAAAAAAATTACACATATACAGTAAACATCTTATTTTATCTTCAAACCTATAAGACATGAAAAATTCATTTACTAAACTACTATTAGAGAGCCAAGACCTTTTAATTGAAAATAGATCTGCTAATTGAGGTTCAGAATAAACATATTCTGATGAATCATCTGTGGTTTCCTACATATGATTTTTGTAAAGTAAAGAGCTTATACTCGTATACAGTTGTGAAACAAGTATAGAACGCATCTAGATTTCAATGACTTTACCTTAATCTTTTACTGTGGTTTACAGATGTGATTTTATTTATTTATTTATTTTTGCCAGCTCACCTCTATGGAGTCCCTCCAAAACATTCAACTTACCATAAAAAACTTAAGCCACTTTTGTTTCTACACTCATGTTATATTGGGTTACCTAATGTTGAATTAAAATCTATAGAGGTTCAGGTTCCAGATAAGAATAAGCACACTTCTCCCTGTCTCTCTGATTGAATGCAGCTATAAATTCCGGACAGGATGCATGGAGCAGCTATTTGTCTGAAAAGTAAATAAGGCCAGGCCAACTGGAGGGAAAAGCCAAAATGTGAAGTACCGCCATCTGAGGCAGCTTTGAGTTTCTCTCTCTCTCTCTCTTTTTTTTTTTCTCCTCAGTTCTCCCAAGGCTTGGCCCCACAGGTGCTCACAGCTGCAGATGATTGTAGCAGAATGGTATAAATCAAGCCCCCCCTTTCAGGCCTGAGAACCCAAAGAGGGGCATCCAGGAAACTGGAAAGTACCGAGATATCTAGGGGTAAAAAGAACTCAAGAAGCTGACCTCATTAAGTTAGTTATGGTTAGCTATGAATCCTGAGCTCGTTCCAAAGCTGCACATATGTGGATCAGACTCAAGTCAGCGTTTAAACTTAGCAGCTAGACCACAGGCCACGTCTCAGCTTGGCCACTGGAGGGTGCATACATGGGACAAATCAAACAACACGGTGGAGGTGTAAAAACCAAACAAACGGGCATTGGAAATTGTGACCTGAACCAAACAAGATTAATGGCTTGCCAGAACACAAGTAGCCATGTGCATCTGGAAGAATGTTACAGAGAGAATGAAGATGATTGACTGGTCTGGAGTTTTGGTTAAATGGAGGTCTACTAAGAGAACGTCTACTGCACTTGCATAATTTCACTCTTTCCATAATAAACACACTGTGATTGAAATCTCTAGATTGAAAAATTTCAGTGTAAAAGTCCTTTGTCTTTTGATTATTGAAAATCAGTAACACTTTCTCAGTGCCCATGAACTTTCAGATATACTTCCCACATGAGCTATTTCAAGCTCTTTCCCTGCTCAAAGCTCTCAGTTCCTCCTCACTTAAAGTTGATGACCTCTGTTACCCTCCTGTGGGAGGACGGCTGACGTAGTGCTAGTGTGGCATAGATCTCCACTGACTGACTGGAAGCAACCTGCCAACTCTGGCATCACTCTTACAGGGGCTCACGGATCTCACACTTGCACTCAGAAAATAATTTTGAATATGGGCTCTACTGAGGCCAGATCTTGAGAATGTCCCTTTTGAGATAGGTCAAGAGACACCTGTCAGGGAAACTCTGGCTAACTTTCCACCTCAATATTTCCCTGTATCCATCATCTTTTCCTTCTCCAAAAGTCTCAGAGGAAACATGGACCCTTCTTAAAGGCGAACAATCCTCCTGTATTCTAAATTCTATGAACTTCTTGGAATACAAATATCCTCCTTTTGTTCAATGCAACATAATTTTCTATGCTCCAAAACCACTAATCCTTCTGTAATCATTTAGCTCATCTTACAATGGATGAAGAAATATGGGGATCTATAGTCATATTTGTAGACATTTGTTAAATTACTCTTCAGCTGTCTCTTTCAGAATAAACAAATAATTTTACCTTTTTTAAAGAGATTTATTTTTTATTTTTTACAATTCTTATTGCTTTACTCAGAAACTTTTCAAATTAATATGTAGCAATTCCACCTAGGTATAATATGCCATTAAGAATGTTTCTGTTGGGGCGGCCGGATGGTTCAGTTGGTTAGAGCGCAAGCTCTTAAACAACAAGGTTTCTGGTTCATTTTCCACATAGGATGGTGGGCTGCACCCCCTGCAACTAAGCATTGAAAATAGCAACTGGACTTGGAGCTGAGCTGCACCATCCACAACTAGATTGAAGGACAACGACTTGGAGCTGATGGGCCCTGGAGAAACACACTGTTCTCCAATATTCCCCAATTTAAAAAAAAAAAGAAAAATGTTATTAAAAAAAAAAAGAATGTTTCTGTCTACATAAATTAACATGTGGGACTCTTGTGCCATTTGAGAGGTATATAGAACAACAGACTGAGGTGTACAGAACCAACATTAAAGAGTGAAATGTCCTTGAAGAGCCTCATATTGGAAGTTCTCCTGTGTGACCATGGGCACCTAAAGCACAGGGTTGGGGTGAAATCAGTTAGCATCCTAGCATAGCTATGGCATTTCTTCTTTTTCTGTACAACAATTAGAGGTTATGATATTATGACCTTTACTTCATAAGAGGAAGATGTATGAAGAAGTCTTGGGCTGAAGAAATAGAGACTACAAGAAGTGTCCACTGTCTCAATTATCATCAGCTGTCCCAACTCTGACCTAAAAGGACCCCGATATTCGTCTGTTAGGAGGCAAGGCATGGAGGCTGTCTGGTCAAAATGGACACTATGTAACAACTGGAAGACACGAAACCTCTCTTCTCCCACACTTTGCTCCCACTCAGAAGCAACTCCTTGCCAGCCAGGCACAGCTTTGAGCTCCTCAGATTGAAGTCTGAGTTCATGTGGAGGATATAACAATACCTAGGAATGACATCAGGCAACGCATGGTAACAACAAGAAAATTCTGATTTAAATGCTATGTGCCGGTTTTTAAATTAGCTATGTTGCGTGGAGATGGCTGAAAGTCAGAACTCGCGAACTGTGACACCGTAGCTTTCTGAAAAATGGAGAAGGTAACTTCACTTCTGAGTTGAAATGTTGAGAATTTATATACGTACTCTTGCCCCACCAGCTCAGCTTCTTTCAGGAAAAAAAAAAAAATCCTCTGCATAATTCCCTTTTGTCAACTCTCCTTCACCTTCCTTTAAAAGAATGACAACACTATGTGGAATGTGACCTGTCACTAATAATGTAAATGAAGGGTTGATTCCTCAAAATACTTCTTATGTCCTTGGTGCAAGACATTGCTAGACACTGGGGCTCCAATCTGTAAGGATTCTACAGGTCCTGTCCTTCTGACTCAACTCCTATAACAAGCTTTACCTTTTTCTGATCATTGCCCCTCCTAGGGAAACTTTTTAGGCTTCTTTTTTTCTAACCACGTCCACCATTAAGTGTTAATACCACAGAAATACTGTCTATCTGTTTATGTATTAATACTATGTCTGTGTTTTATATGCGTACATTAAAACAAACAAACAAAAAAATGATTTATTTTTTTCCCTCCAAGAATCAAATTTTACCCTCTTGGGGGTGATATTATTCCTTTGGGGGGAAAAAAAATGCATTCCTTAGGGAAAAAACAGATAATCAGCAAATAAATAAGAAAAAGAATTATAATAAATAAAATGAAGGAAATTAAAGGGGCTAAAGATTGGGGTATGGTTACTTTGGACAGAGGTCTCCAGTTGGCTGCACCAACTGAAAGAGAAAAAGGAAACAATTTGCAGCCTCTCCTTATCTCTATTTCTTCTCTACCTCGGTTGGACTGGAAATGTAGGACTGTGCCTTTACCCCTGGACAACTAGATTCCTGTGGGCAAGTGCTGGGTAAGGACATAGCTTCCTGGAGCCCAACTGCTTAAGTCTCCCATCTGAAATGTTAAAGGAAAAGAAAGACTGAATATTATCCATGATGTAAAAATAATTTCTTCCTGTTTGTCAGACAAACTCTGGTGTAATTGCACTGCTTCCCTTAAACAAGCTCTACAAGGAATCCAATCTGCTTGGTGATCTATTTCTGCGCAACTCTGAATGGGCCATTGTTCCTTAGTGTGGATGTGAGACTATCAAGGATAAGTTTAACTTGCCATGGTGATGGTGGAACAAAGCACATATATTTGCATAATGCTCTCTCCAATACGTCTTTTCCAGCAAAATAATGAAGGCAGGATATCTGAATGCTGAAAAGCAAAATAAGGCTTTGGTTACAGGCTCTGGTACAGTTTTTAGAGTCCAGACCACTGTTTGCCAATTGGCAGGTAATTTTACCACTCTAAGACTCAGTTTACCCTATGTTCATTGCAGTATTATTCACAGTACCCAAGACATGGAAACAACGTAAGTGTCCTTCAATGGGTGATTGGATAAAGATGTGGTATATATACAGTGGAATATTACTCAGCCATAAGAAAGGATGAAATACTGCCATTTGCAACAACATGGAAGGATCTTGAGCGTATCATGCTAAGCAAAATAGGTCAGACAGAAAAGGACAATAACCATATGATTTCACTCATATGTGGGTTATAAAACAGAAAACAACAAACAAACAAACTCATAGACACAGATAACAGTGTGGTGGTTACCAGAGAGGATGAAGGGTGGGGGCAGATGAAGAGGGTAAAAAGGATCAAAGACATGCTGATGGGAGCAGACTAGAATTTGGGTGATGAGCACACAATGCAACATATAGATGATGTATTAAGAACTGTACACTTGGAACTTATGTAATGTTATTAACAAATGTCACCCCCAAAAAAATTTAATTAAAAAAAAAAAGACTCAATTTATCCATATGTAAAATGAGAACAATGACAATATTATATTGGGTTGTTATAAGGAATAATGAAAGTGATACATATAAATTATTTTGTATAATACTTAGAACATAGTGAGCCCTCTATAAATAGTTGTTCTTATTATAACTGTTTCTGTAAGCCAACCATGTGTTATTTTGGTAATTCTTCATACTTTTGTTGTTTCTGAGAGTAAAAGGTTAACATTTTGGTTAAAATCAAAGCAGAATCTCTAGCATTTCGTCAGGGTAGCATTTGCCTAAGATGCCTTTTAGCTACACTTGCCCTTCAGTTAACATTTGTTGATATTCTTCTAAGTCAATGTTACTTTGTTTTCCTCCTTTGACTGTTAAGTTACATTTTATAAATGTAATTTTTACTGCCCTCTATCCAGCACTATGAGATAGTGAATTAATTAATAGTAGGAGGTCTGCTAAGTTTTGTCTTTACGGAGACTTATTCAATTGGAGTTCTAGAAAGTTCAAAAGCAAACTCTGTCTTAGTTCCTCCCTGAACCTGTATAATCTCTGAGATGTCTACCCCGGTTATTAGCATGACCATCCTGGTTATTACCTCCGCTAATCGCCAGGAGCATCTCTTCTCATGCACAGTCCGATTCCAGTTTCTCACCATATGTATGCAACATATTTCTGTTCTGCGTTGCTGCCTCATAATTCCTTTACCAAAACCTATCCAAGTATTTTTCCTCAAGAGAGGTGCTGTTCCCACATGCCAGACATATGCTTAAGCACAACGGATGGGACATTCATCATGTTTGGGGCCACCCAGAAAGTTTAAACACCCTTCTGATGTTTGGGGAATTTCCCACAGCTCTCTTATCCTGTTTAGTTAGGATTCAGGGATTCGGTGAGTGGCAGGCAGATCCTGGTTTTGTGGGGCTTGGAGCTAATACAATTTTTTTTGGGAGGGGACTTCTTTAAGAAAAAAGCAACAAAATATGAATTTAAAATTAGATTAAAAATTAAATACTTATTGAAAGTGAGAAAAAAATCAAAACAAATTACAAATTTTAAAAAGTCAACCAGTACGACAACTATTATAAATTTAATTTTAAATTAATTTTAAAATTAATTAATTGCATAATGCACCTCTTTAATATTTGTTCTTTATTATTTTAGCTGAACACTCTGATGGCCTCTTCACATGACAATGATTTTGTAATTTTTTTTTTAAAAGAATGGAAAGAGAGGTTAAAAGGAATAGACTGCTGGCTTTGCTGTTCTCTGAGTGTTCCTGGGAATGGCAAATTCAAATTTTGATAGCAGCAAAATGGATTTCTTTGAGGTTGAATTAGAGGAAGGAAGTGTGATTCTCACATTGGTTTCAGTTAGTGAGGAACCTAACAAAGAACATGAAATGGAACCAAGCATTTCTTCAATCTCAGAAGACAACCTGAAGATTCCTAGGACAGATGATGAAGTTTATCTTCCGCAGACGAGTGAACAGTTCAAAGCTTGTCCAAAACCAGTGCTCCCCTTGCCAACCATTTTGCCTTCAATTGATAAAGTGCATTGGGACACTTTGCAGAACTGGTGCCAATAATTTAATTTGAGTACTGATGGCAAGAAAATAGACGTTTATCTGAGGCCCAAGGAACATGCTTACTCTGAAGAAAAACAAAACATTCCTGAAATACTACAGGAATCCACACTGCAGTCTGTTGCCACATGGCAGGCTACCCATCTGTCTCCTGGTACCTGCCCCTAAAGCAAGGAGAGTCTGTGAGATGGATCCTTTCAGGGACTTTGCTTTACCTTTGTGTTTGCACCTCATATTTCCCTGTTTGGCCCCAGAAAAATGGCTGGTCAGCCAATGATGAGTAAGATTCCCCACGGGGGGGGGGGGGACAGCTCAAGCCAGGCACAGTCAAGTGGGGACCAATAGGAGAACCCACCGGGTTCGTAGAGGTGGGCACAGCCCCCCACCTTCCCCGGGCTAAGGAGAGCCTCTGCATCTGGGGCTGCATTCCTTCCCACAACCTGCATGGGAAGAGATTCAATGGTGTGCTCTCCATCTATTCATATGCATAAAGGTTTTGTCCCTTGGGGAAGTACAAACATCCTGAGACTGATGGTTCAGCTGCCTGCAGGCAAGGGTGATTGGCTTGAATCAGTTTCCTATTATGATATATGGGATTCACAGATCTTGAGATCTACAAGCTTTATCTCCTTTACTTCCTCACCTAACTAATAAAAGCTGATGCTAGGCCTGATTTGGGGCTCAGTCCTTGAGGCTGCAGGACCCTTGGACCTGCTTGCATTCTATTCATGGCTACTGTCTTTTCTTAACCCTGTGCCGCCCTCCTCGCTCCCCACAACCCTCATCGCCAGGACTCGACAGCAGTCAAGTTCAAAAAAATGCAAGATGGTGACCAAGAAAGCAAGGAGTAAGAAAAGTTGTAAGATGAGTGAGAGAGAGCAAATGACCAATAGCGTTGAAGTGATAACTTCAGCTCAGGAAGCCATGTTGGCAGCCTGGGCAAGACTGGCTGCAAGAGCCGTTCAACCTAAGGCTATGAATTCATGTCCCATTCCTACTTCTGGTGAGAACTTTCTGCTGCAAACTTCTGGTGTCAGGTGGTGTGTGGTCCATGGCAGACCTCTCTTGGCAGACAGAGAGGGTTGGGTTCGCCTGCAGTTCTATGCAGGTCAGGCGTGGGTGCCTGACCCTCCTAAGAAGATGATCTCTCTCTTCCTGTTACCGGCCTGCAGTTTCCCATACCCAGACCTAGAAGATAATATGTTATGCCCCGACTGTGTTAAGAGGAATCAGAGGATGATGGAAAGATTAACTGCAATGAAGAAATAGAAGCAACCTGGTTTGAACACGCCCACATCATTCCTTTTGGATAGGCCATGTCTTAATAAAGACTAAACGGTGGATAGGTAGCTCACAGAGACATTGACTTGTACCCCTGGGATTGCTGTGCTCTGTCCTGGCCATCCTCAGTGCTGCCTGATGCCTTGAGCACAGATGGGAACGTCTGGATTCTGTACTTGAGGTCTGCCAAAAAGCGACTGCCACTGCTGCTTCAGGTATTTAGCTATAACATATAGAATATAATTTGGTTTTCTTTTAATTAATAGATTTTTTTAAGCAGTTTTAGATTTTCAGAAAAAATTGAGCAGGAACTAGAGTTCCCAAATACTGTTCCCTGCACGCCCCCATTTTCCCTACTATCAACATCCTGCACCAGAGGGTTTATTGAACTTATATTGACACATCATTATCACCGAAAGTCCATAGTTTACATTAGGGTCCATTCTTCATGTTTTACATTCTATGGGTTTTGAGAAATGTATAATGACATATCCACCATTATAGTGTCATACAAAATAGCTTCACTGCCCTAAAAATTATGTGCTCCACCTATTCAACCCCTGACACACTTTCTGTATCCATAGGTTTGCCTTTTCCAGAATGTCATACAGTTGGAATCATACAGTTGCCTTTTCAGATTGACTTCTTTCAGAGCAATGTAAATTTAGGATTCCTTCACGTCTTTTCATGGCTTGATAGCCCACTTCTATTTTTGTTTTTGTTTTAAATTAAAGTTTGTTGGGGTGACAATTGTTAGTAAAGTTACATAGCTTTCCGGTGTACAATTCTGTAATACATCATCTATATATCACATTGTGTGTTCACCACCCAGAGTCGGTTCTCTTTCCATCACCATATATTTGATCCTTTAGCCCACTTTTTAAAAAAATTTTTTTTTAGCAGAGAATACACCATTGTCTGGATATACCATAATTTGTTTATCCATTCACATATTGAAGGCCATCTTGGTTGCTTCCAAGTTTTGGCAATTATGAATAAAGCTGGTATAAACAAACAAACAAACAAACAAAAACAAAAACATACACACACAAAAAAAGAATAGAAAGATACTTTAGTCTTTCCTTTATCAAGGTTGTCAAATTGTATTTCCTTATTGATAGAAAAGTTAGAAAAGTTTCTTTAAGCTTTTCCTCATGGGTAAATTTAGTAAGTGTGACAGGGAAAGGCAGAGTTGCAGTGACAGTATCTTTCTTTTGCAAATTTTCCAAAAACCTGTGACATTTCTAGTGCTCTTCCAGGGTGGTAGAAGAGGTCTGTGCAATTGAGAGGTCCTGAAGCTCAACCTTTATTAGCTCCACGGCACATCCATCTCTGCATGGACCTACGCTTCACCCATGAGACCAAATCATAAAGATTTCACACCAGAAGTGAAGAACTGTAGAAAGCAGGAGCCCTTACAATCTGCCATTTCACAAGAATGACAACAGAGGCATCACTCTTCCTGAACTTCCTTGCTGACATTTCTTGTCTTGAGTCCCCAGAGTCATGGGCTCAGGCTGTGGAACTTGTGCCCAGAAGCAATAGTGTTGTCAGCCCTTCAGCGGCCCTCACAATATGATGTGGGTGTGGACCCCCGCGGCAGAGTCTCTCAGCCGGACCCTCCAGCCTTCTTGGTGATTCCAGGAGATACCAAACACCCTTTATTAAATTAAAATTGTGTTGACCTGCCCAAACTAGCTAGAGCAGTTTCTGTCTGCAATGGAGAGTCCTGACTGATACATGTGGCAGTGTGCTGTACAGGAATACGGCCGGGGCTGAGGCCTCATGAGCCTACCTGAGATGATGGCATAGTCCAAGGGTGGAAAGTGAATCAAAGCAGAGTGCACAGGAGAAAACTACTGTCCAATGCTAGAAAAGTAAGGATGAAGGTCAGATGCATGAGGCCTGGAGTTGAAGGTAGAAGTCAGGAAGCCAAGAATCTTGATGACTGGAAAGAGGTAATACAAAGGTAATTGAAAAAAAAAAGGCAGAGAGGGGTAGGTCTAGACTGTTTGATGGGCCAGCAGTTGGGTGGTATGTATGAGGGTTAAGTGGCCCTAAAAAGGGACAGAAGAAGGCTGGACAATACTATAACTCAGGCTCTCTTTATCTCAGACTTGGAAACACAAAAGCCTTCTAACCTCTTTCCACCTTACTTTCTGCCCTGTGGTAAGTCTTTTATAAGAATAACCATTTGGGGCCATTGTCATTGCCCTACTTAAAAAAAAAAAAAAAATCAATTGTGGCTTCCCATTGCCTGCAGAACATTACAGAACTCATTAGCCTGGCATTTCTGACCCTCGCTCCTCTAGGTCCGTCCCTCTCTCCAACTTATTTTCCATTAATCTTCTCTTACTCTGCACTAGAACCACACTGAGCTGTTTGGTGTTTCCTAGACATGCATTTCATTCTCCTACATGCGTGCTCTTTGTGTCTGGGATGCTCTCCTAGCACATTCCCATCTCTCTGTCTTTCAAAGTCCAGTTCGAATGCCACATTCTTCTTCGGCAGTAATATTTCCTCTCCCAAAGCACATTAACTGTGCTTCTCACGTTGCTTTTTGCTTTACACCTTGCATCATAGCTATTTAGGCACATATTTTTATTTGCTCAAAGAAGCCAAATTCTTGGCACAGTGCCTCAAAACTGCACAGGTCCCAAAATAGTGTTGAACAAAGGGTTGACTAAAGCAAGTCTTGACATATAATTTCTGAAGAACCCAGAGAGCAGGTGATGGTAGCCTAAGGTGTGGTAGGAAAAGTACAGATTTCAATATCAGACAAGCAGGAGGTACAGTTATAGCTCTGTAGTTGATGAATGAAGAATCTTTCCACACAGAGCCACTGGGAATTTGGAGATAACTATCCTTACAACATAGGGCTATTCTGAGAATTAAGCAAGGTTCTAGAAGGCACCTAATACAATTCCTGGCACAAAAGACATGCTAACTGAATGCTAGTGATGTTTCTCACCCTTAGTCTTCCTCAAGTCTTAGAATCTCTAATTCTATACATTGCTCCTCACACAACTCACTTTTCTAATCTGCTCATCCACTCCATTTTATCAATATTGCTCTTAAAATTTTTGCTGTTAAGATACCTCAAGGGAGGACCAGTTAGTTCAGTTGGTACAAGCATGGTGCTGATAACACCAAGTTTCGATCCCCGCTTGGGCCACTGTGAACTGTGCCCTCCTTAAAAAAAAGATACCTCAAGTGTGACCTGACCAGTTCACAAAATAGTAGGAATATTACTTGTCGTGATCTTGAACCTATACTTCTATTTTTATAGTACAAGACAGCCATTTCATACTTTTACTGATTTTAAGCTTGTGATTAACTAAAATCTTCAGACTTTAGCACAACCTACCTCCAGGTCCCATGTACATTTCATACTTGAAGTTAAATGCAAATGCTTACACTTATCTCTTTTATGTTAATTTACTTAAGCCCAGAATTTTACTTTACCCAAACCACTTTCATCCTTGGTTTTAATAATGTTTAAAAAGGTATGGGGGGTGAGGAGCATGGGAGGGGCAGTAAGCAATAACTTCAGAATGTTCTCCTTACTCTTACTTAATTGCAAAATAAACACCTCCCACAGTGGTCTGTAATGCAGGCCAGCATTTGTGCCTACGTGGAGGGAAAAAGATGACTTTTACACTTTGCTTGTACTATCCATAGCCACATATATAATTAAGCTTCAACAAACTTAGTAACTGAATAATGGAAATATATTCTGTAGAGATCCCCTTAAGGAAAATGAAAAAGAAGAACATGACATTCCTTTAATTTCTCAAATAAAAAGAATTCTATTGTGTTTTAATTAAACACTGTATTGTTCCACCAACAGCACTGCTCCAAACCTCGATTAGCAACTAATAGTCTTGCTCTATTGCACAAATCTAAGAAATTTAAATTTCTTAGATTCTGTGCAGATAACATTATATTTTTCTTTGTGGATATGTAAAATAAACACAGCGACTAAATTTAAAACCTCTTTCTGAGGTTCATCTGAATAACTTCTCCACAGAGGAGCCGTAGTAATGTTTTTATTATTGGAAATTTATAGGAAATATTTTTAGGAGCCTTCCAATTTTCCTGTATCAATGTATATCCTACACACATTAAAAGGTGGTTTGAAAGGGAAGGATATTAAGACTAAAGAGAAACTTCTTTAACACAAAATTTCTATAAAAGTAAAACAACTTTAGTAGAGTGAAGAAAACAATTCTGGTAAGAAATATATTTTTAAATCTCTGTCCACACTTACGGGAAAGAAAATTAGACTAAAGGCTAACTCAACAATAATATTAAATTTGTGAGACTCGTGTAGTCTGGAGCCAATTTTTCTTTTACATTAATGTCTACCTGGGACATTATAGCTTAAATATATATGTATATATGTATATATGTAAATATATATGTATATATGTACATATGTATATATACATATATACGTATATATATAATTTTTAATTCTAACCTGAAGTTCAAACAAAACAAATGACCTATCAAATCAGTCTTGGGATTTCAGTGCCAATAAAGTTAGAAAATCGGGAAGGTGGAAGTTAGGGTTAGGGAGCAGAATCATTTTTCTACTATTTATATAAAATGCAGAAAATCATATTTTCCCATCTACAGTAGGGGATTCAGTTACTTGGTATAAATAGGGAAACATACCTAAGATAACCAAGACTAAAAAATAATGCCACAATTTTTGTTAGTTTGTTTGAATGTTTTTAGATTTATTACATATTTTCTAATTACAGAAATTAAACTGTGAGATGTAACCAAGCTTTGTCTCTATCAGTCAAGATTGTCATTACCATTATTTTATACTGTATCATAAATAGAGTCTATAGGGGCCGTCAGGCTGAAAGGGAATTTATGCTCTAAGATATCTTTTCTTCCATAAATTCTTCACATTTGCTGTTTTGTGTAAAAATACAGATGTTTAGGGTCTACTGGGAAATGTGTTTATTAGTTTGAACCATGAAATTGCCAGTAGTTAACCATTTTTAACCTATTAAACATAAATTTCTCCTGGCTTAACTTAAAAATTAAGAGCTTGAATCAAAGGCTGAAGCACTTTTCTATCCACTGTTTTTATCAGCACCCTTTGAAATTTACGGAACTCTGACCATATTCAATGTGATGAAATATAAGATGTGCTGAGCCATCTTGCCCCTCTCCACATATAGCCACTGGAGCTCATGGTCCTATTTTCCATCACTGCCATCAAGAGATAATACAGCCATAAGTCTAAGAGAATGTCATCCTGCCCTTCTGGCTTCTCTGGCAATGTAACTTTTTGATCCCTCTTTCTGGTCTACTGTCATCAAAGCTCCACCTATTGCTTTGTATTGAATTAACTCTTAATACGTTATGAAGAAAAGTACTTGGGATTTTGAATTATTGAGTTGTAGAGCTAGACTATACGCGTGTGTTAGCAATCACGTAGCCCAACCCTCTTATAGTGAACATTGATTGCTAGCCGCTGACTCCCTCTGTCAGCCCAGTTTTCACTTCATCTTACACCCTCTCAAAGGCTGCCAATGAGTTTTGACAATGGACTTAGCAGTGGGGATGATCTCATTGGTTCAGAATCTCGGCCTAAGCCAATCTAATCAGCCAGGTCCCTGACATACAGTAGGATGGGTGTTATGGGCTGAATTGTGCCCCCTAAAATTCCTATGTTGAAGTCTTACCTTCTAGTATCTCAGAATATGACCATAGGTGGAGATAAGGTCTTTAAAGTGGTAGTTCAGTTAAAATCAGATCATTACGGTGGGCCCTATACGAATATGACAGCTGTCTTTATAAGAGAACATTTGGATACTGACATGCACAGAGAAAAAATAACATGAAGACACAGGGAGAAGACAACCATCTGCCAGCTAAGGAGAGAGGCTTCAGAATAAATCAACCCTGCTGACACTTTGATCTTGGACTTGGAGCCTCCAGAACTGTGAGAAAATAAATTTCTGTTGTTTAAGCCAATCTGTGGGATTTTGTTATAGCAGCCCTAGCAAATTAATGCAATGGGATTGAACATTGGAATGGGATCAATTTGAACCAATAAGGAGGAATGCTTTTTGGAACCTTCTAGTAAAACAATATTTCTTGTTTAAAGAGAGCAACAGAAGAGACACTCTTTTTCTTCTCAACGTTGTGAGATAAAGATGTGAAGCTTGTCAATTCTGCAGCCATTTTGTCATCAAGGTGGACGCTACCTTGAGAATGAGCTAATACACAGAGATAAGTACAGCTGGGAACTGGAGTTTCTTAATTAAACTAACCACAAAGTCTTCTCAAACTCTGGCCAAAAAATCTGAGCTGTTTAAGCCAGCTACAGCCAAGTTTTCTGTGTTTCATAAGCTCTATTGTATTGATATGTTACCCACCCCTTCGTTTTACAGAGAGAGGCTGAGTCCTCTTCCAATTTAAGTGACTTGTCTTATGTATCAGGACAGATCAAATAACTCAAAACAATTTCCTTTCCTTACCACAGCCAGGTTAAATATTGAGGGAACATACATAATTGACAGGAACATTAAGAAGCATACAAGTAACGGATTTCGTGAACAGGATGAAAAAAATACTCTATGTGACCAATCCAGGAAGGCAAAAGAGAGAATTAAAATATTGGAAAAAGAGAAAAAGGATCTGTAAATCAGCTTTTGTTTCAGTAAATCAACTCTTATGTCTTTCCCCCAACCTCATCTTTAGTCTCTGTAACCGGACTCTGCCCTACCCTTATCCCTTCATTTTTTTCACTGCTCTCCTGCTTATGGGTCTCAAGATTCCTGTGCTGCTCCAAACAGTTTTCCACCTGGGAGTAGCCCACCTGCACCTTTGTTCAGTTTTGAATACCTGAACGGTATTTACACTCTTTCCCATTATCTGTAAGGTATAGTTACATTTTCAAAGTAGCTTCCATATTTTTTAAGTGGTTAAGACACATGTTTTATGA
Source organism: Rhinolophus sinicus (assembly GCF_036562045.2). Classification (NCBI taxonomy): domain Eukaryota; kingdom Metazoa; phylum Chordata; class Mammalia; order Chiroptera; family Rhinolophidae; genus Rhinolophus; species Rhinolophus sinicus. Next base: position 93,863,769 of record NC_133755.1, read on the forward strand.
TAAGGCAGGCCATGTTGATCTTCTATATTAAAAAAACAAACAAACATATTAACCATTTGGAGAAGTGGGAATTTTACCATATTTGGCCACTTGAAACTTCTTGACAGTTTCAAACCCCTCTATCTCACTGACATTAACATTTTTGTTCCAGAAAATGGAAAATGTCACCCTGAAATATTCTCACTTTATACATTCTAGGCCCTGCTTTTGTGAATGAATTCTTTCCTTTCAATCTTGGCAAAATAAATTAGGAATAGGGATTATCAATCAAATTTGAATTTTATTTTTAAAAAACATCCTATAACTATATTGAGAGCAGGAAAATCACCTCAGGGCTTAAAACTGTGCCTGTCATATAGTACATGATAAGTAAATATTCACTGAATAAATATTTGAATGAATCATTTCTTTTTGTTTCTTCTTTGGACTTTTTTGTTTTGGGTTTTGTTTTTACCCCCTTCACCCAAATGAATGATTTTTAACATAACTTTGTGATATATTTGTGCATTTCAAGTTGCTGAATAATATTACTTTTTAAAAATTACCTCTCAGTTCATTTTAATATCAAATCTTCAAAATTTCAAATCAACATATATAATAGGAAATGGTAAGCTGTGCTATCAAGTTGGTGGGGTATACGTGTGATACTATTATTTGAACCTGCCAGTTAATGACAGATATCACAGAAAGCCTTGGCTTGTTGGAATATCATTATATAAGGAAACGTAACAGTTATCCTCTTCTCCCTGGGAGTGGGAGGAACAATTAGTGTTACAATTCATCTAAATTGCTGCATTGTCTTCTTTCATATGGGCACATTACTTTCTTGTCACCTTTCTGTATGCTGTGGCCCAAGTCAATAAAACCAATCTAGGTTTTTATAGTCCTGGATATACTGTCATACCTTAGTCTTCTGAATGTTTATTGTGGGGCCACACTTGACTATTTTAGCAAAACAGAAGTTGAAAGACTTGTACCATTCTGTAGTAGAAAAATATAAGAAATTTTGGATTTTTTAAAATAAATTAGACTTAGTCAGAATCCTGCTGCTGTTTTTGTTTTGTTAGTTTATATTCTTCTCATAGTTAATTCTTTTTCATTGTTGTTCTTGTTTTAACAATTTTAAATACTGAATTGTTTGGGGTTTAAGTTGCTTATTACCTTAAAGTACAATTGGTATTACGTCTAAATGTGTGGCCATCCCCTCATTAGAGTCTGGAACTTGAAATGGGAAAATTATAATTTTATACCATGATTGTCAATCCATGTAACCAATCATACTTTTCTAGAAACTCTAGTCTACAAATTGGGTATGAATATTCTAGAAACTATGGTCCAGAACTTCTGCATTCTTGATATAAAATCCTAAATATCCAGAACACCAACCTTTGAAGTAAGCCATGAGTAGTCACTGATCTACAGGTTGATTTTGTATTTTAACATGTGCTATGTCTTCTTTCTTCATGCCAGAAACAAAATTATTCTTTAAAAAATGTTAACTACTTGGTCAAAGAAATGAAAAGGAAAATGCATCTAAGTTTCATTCAGCAAGGTCCATGTCCATGTTTCACTGCCCCAGCTCAGCCTGCTTTCCCTAATTTTGTGTATCCAGGGCTACTTTTTTTTTTTTTTTTTTTTTAAAGATTTTATTGGGGAAGGGGAACAGGATTTTACTGGGGAACAATGGTCAAATTGTTGTCCTTTCAATCCTAGCTGTGGAGGGTTCTGTTCAGCTTCAAGTTGTTGTTCTTGCAGTCTTAGTTGTGGAGGGCACAGCTCAGCTCCAGGTCCAGTCACCGTTGCTAGTTGCAGGGGGCGCAGCCCACCATCCCTTGCGGGAGTCGAACCGGCAACCTTGTGGTTGAGAGGACAGGCTCCAACCAACTGAGCCATCCGGGAGCTCAGCAGCAGCTCAGCTCAAGGTGCCTTGTTCAATCTTAGTTGCAGGGGGCGGAGCCCACCATCCCTTGCGGGACTCGAGGAATTGAACTGGCAACCTTGTGGTTGAGAGCCCACTGGCCCATGTGGGAATCGAACCGGCAGCCTTCGGAGTTAGGAGCACGGAGCTCTAACCGCCTGAGCCACCGGGCCGGCCCTCCAGGGCTACTTTTGCACAGAGATTTGAAGACAAGATTGATTTTAAAAGAATGTGCCCTGTTTGTAAAGTGAAGCTAGCAAGTATTAAACAGTGTGCCACTCAGCAGCCGATCAGCTCTCATGTTTGTCCTTCTTGTTCAGTGTTCACATAACAAGGTGAATTTCGTCTCCTAGCCAAGTTTTACTACTGCAACTCTGGGACTGCAGTGAGGAGCTCTTTGTGATCTTTGTTGTTGTAAGAACTACAGTGATTAAATCAGTTCCTTATTAAATTACACAATAAACAAGTTATCTTCAGTTTTGGGCTATCAAGGAGACTTTGACAAATTGCTATGTATTTCCATTTGTTTTCCCAGGGCAGTGGTTTTCTGTTCAAACCACCATTGTTATTTCCACTCGCCAAGTTCAAAGAAGTTAAATGAGAATAGCAGAGTGTCAATGACATTTTGGCACAACAAGAAGTCATTAGAAATCCCTGAAAGTGCATATTAATTTTCCTACAGATTCTAGGAAATAGTACTTGAAAAGAAATTTCCATCCAGGAGCATTAAAAACAAACAAACAAAAACAACTCTTGATTTGTGGACTCTACTGGCTGCAGATTTAGGATTCAGTGAACATGCCGGAAGCAGCCGGCCAGATCTTATGATTCACAGACACCTGATGCTTCTGCTTGGGTGCACAGACAGGTGGATACAGACCTAACCTGTTCACCAACTTTGTTCTGAGATTTCAAATATATCACCCACGACTTGGTAGAAAATTATTCCATTTGCATTTTATCAACAAATGCTTATAGTTTCAAAGTAACTTTGAAAAAAGGAACAAGAACAAACCTTCAAATCAAATAAATTGTGTGACAGCAGCCTCAGTGTGAAGGATTTTCTTTTACGGGTGATCTAGTTCAGAGTCCTTACTGACTTCATGCCTCAAAAATCACCTGGATGGGATTGCAGATTGGTGCAGCCACTACGGAAACCAGTATGGAGGTATCTCAAAAAACTGAAAATGGAACTACCGTATGACCCAGCAATTCCACTCTTAGGTATCTATCCAGAGAAATTCAAAACACTAATTTGAAAAAATATACAAACTCCTGTGTTTATTGTAGCACTACACACAATAGCCAAGACATGGTAACAACCAAAATGCCCATTGGTAGACGACTGGATTCAGAAACTGTGGTACATTTATACAATGGAATATTACGCAGCCATAAAGAAGAAAGAAATCTTACCATTTGCAACAACATGGATGGACCTCGAGAATGTTATGTTAGTGAAATAAGTCAGAGAAAGACAAATACCATATGATCTCATATGTGGAATTAAAGAACAAAATAAATGAGCAAACTAAACAGAAATAGTCTCAGAGACATAGAGGAAAAATTGATGGTTAATATATGGGAAGGTGGTGGAGATGAGGGAGAAGGTAAGGGGATTAGAAAGCACAAATTGGTAGCCACATGGTGCCACGGGGATATGAAAGACAGTTTAGGGAATATAATCAATAATGTTGTAAAGATTTTGTAGGGTATCTGATGGACACTTGTCTTATTAGGGAGAGCACTTCATGGATGGTGTAGATGCCTGACCACTGCACAGTACACCTGAAGCTGAAGGTGAACAATAATGAATGTCAACTATAATTTAATATATATATGTATATATGTGTATATATATATTCATGGGATGAGGAGTACAGCATAGGGAATAGAATCAGTGGAATTGTAACAGCTATATATGTCAGAGGGGTAGTAGATTGGTGGAGGGGGATTATCAGTTTGTGAGGAGTGTAAATATCTAACTATCACATTGTTTTGTACACCTGAAACTAATAAAAAAAAATTTTTTTTTAAATCACCTGGAATGTTCCTACACCATACTGGTGCTGGGCTCCATCCCTAGTGTCTCCAGTGTATCCACCAAAAGAAAAAGTTTATTCAGGAAAAGGAAAAAACAAAACAAAAACTGAACCACCAAGCAAAGGCACGCGCACCTGCACACAGGGAGGGCCGTCCTCCATGGCCAGGAAAAAACAGAGTGAGACCACATTCCTCCCTCCTATATTGACTTCCTTCCTTCTTATGCCCCCCACCACTGAGGTTACCACAGAGTTCAATAGGAACTCAAGACCAGAGAGTCAGCAAGGGGCCCAACTCCACCCACAGTCCTCCCAACTCCATGGTTAAGCATCCCAAGGTGTCAGTTCACTTTCAACATTAGAGATTCTGAATCATTGACGCGACCATCCCATTTCTAGAAGGGAGGCTGAAGAGATTTTACTTTTCATTTTGTAACTTTCATATATTGTTTGAATGTCTCCATGTTTATATCGATATTTGTATTTTTAAGAAATAATTTGAAAAGCACTCGTCCTCAGTGTAGCCTTTCCTAGCCAAACCCCACTTGCTAGTGGCTATCATTCTTCAAAATACTCGAAATATTTACCCAATACCAAAACTGACATTTGTCTAGTTTTCAATGTATCAGACTGGCATTCTACAATTTTACGCGAGAAAATGGATTGGAAACCCTGGTGTATAAATTTAGGCAACTTCTGTAACCTCTCTGAGCCTCAGATTCATCAACTGTGACATGAGTACTTTAATCCTGCACGTACTTTTCAAGGTTGAGTGGATATTAAATGATATGATACATGTAAATCAGTTTTATGTAGTAGGTATTCAATAATGGTTTGTAGCCTTTATTTACCCTAACCCCGTCCCCACCCCATAACAAGAGGTAGTTTACAGTATACTGAAGTCACTTGTTCACATCATCTTTTCATGCAAATACACAGCTCTTTTATTTACAAATGTGGAGACTATAGGAACCCTTCCTGAACAGCGTGTCCCAGTCTGAAGGCAAATAGGACTTATTATACAGGATGTTTTCTTGTTAGCAAATGCTCTCTGACTCTTCTCTGCTAACGTTTCCTCATCACCTGCTATTTCTATACCCATCTTTCTTCCTTGGTGTTTGTTTATATGTAACCACAGCTTTTACAGCTTCACAAAACTCAAATACTGTTTCAGTGGGCGGTGTGTTTTTAGATAGGAGACAGATGGATTTGGGGTAACAATGCGTCTTTGTGTTTCATTGTTGATGGTGGCGTTTCATGCCTGCCAGGTAGATACACAGTCCAGGGACTGAAATGAAACAAGGAAACAGATACAGTATGTGGCCTGTGTCTGAGGCTTTTCTAGTTTTCCCACATACTTGACTTCGTTGAACAAGGTTAATATTGTTGTTTAGCAATCTCCTGCCAGCTCTGGAGAGGGTCTTGGAATCCCCTGTGGGTGGCCCAGTCTCATCAGCTTCACCTGAACACTTAGAAATCCAGAATCTCAGCTGCCCCCTCCTCAACGGCTGAACCAGAATCTGCATTTCAACAACATCCCCACGTGACTTGAGTGTACAGTACAGTTCGAGAAGCTCTGATACAGGGAACATTTAAGTCTTTAACCCATCAGTTGATGGGGATTACTGGCTGTCTCGAGATATCTTTTAATTTAATTGAGACTATATTCAAGACTACAACATTCAGAATACATTTACTGCATCTTCTTGCTGTTGTGCAATGTTAGTTGCCTTTTTAGTGACTTTGGCAGCAGTAGATTTACTGGAATGAGAGTAGATCAAGGTATTTTTCTCTTCTACTTGTTCTTACACACTGATGTCTTCTCTCTCAAGCTGGGCATTTGCTCGGGGATCCCACGTGGGTTCAGCCTGCAGAAGGACGGGTGTTATTTCTGTTCTGGACGGATGAACCACAGCTGCCACCACATGAACTTAGTCCACAGTGCTTGCAGGGTGTTCAGATTCTGTGAATCCAAGTGTCATAACAATTTTAAAAAGAAGCACAATCCTCACAAGAGCGGGTGGACTAAAACATTCCATAGAGCAGCTGGTAGAGTCTACAGTGGATAAATCATTTGAATGTGAGAAAAATGCAGAAATATTTTCTACATTTACCATAATATAGAAACAAATACCAGCGAGCTGTGGAATAAAACTTGATGCAATGAAGAGAGTCGAAGAGATCGAACACGAATACCAAGCAAAATTTATGATGAACAGATTGCAGAAAAACAAAGAACTACAGAAATTTCAGGACATCAAAGCTGTCAAGCAAAGCATCCCATCCAGGACCCTTTTGCAGGCAAAGGAAAGCATCAGGAAAACAAAATAGTACAGAAACTACAAAAGGATGTGGGCATGGAAGATTTTCCAAAAATCTTACTGTCTATAACCGTTTCTATAAGTGCATTTAAAAATCTCCTTTAGAAACTTAGGTCTAAATTATTGATTTACTTTTTACATAAGGTGTCTCAAATGAAAAGGTGATTAAAAATATATCTCTTCTACAGTGCTCTCTGCAAAACATCAGCTATAGATGCTAGATTGCATCTCAATGTTAAACTTTCACCGATAGATGTACTGACAGATGAAAGTCATGAAAATTCCGTTAATAAAGAAGTGGACAAAAAATGGTCACACCACTTGGATAAGGGCACTAGGCAGCATTTATGTGATACACAAAATAAAATTTTCTTTGCCGTAAAAAAAAAAAAAAAGACATTTATGTATTATTACTCTTTGAACCTTTCAATTCTGTGCAAAACTATGAAATGTTTCCCCGCCAATAATACAGGAGGTCAGGGTATTATAGGCAGCAATGGGATGTGCTCTTGCTCCTATTTCTTAAAACGTTTACAGGATTGTGGTTAATGGAACTTGTTCATTATTCTGTTACTTGGTTTATCAGTTAGCTGATACCTACCACCCACTATGAAGATTTTCCTCAATATATAGCTTTACATCATTTTGTTATTCATATATTGTTATACTTACACTCATAATGGATTGTTAGTTAATAACTAAGAAACAGAAGAAATACCAAGACAAAGTACAAGATTATCATGCATTACTGTGGAAAAAGCTTGAGGTCCAAACATACTGGACGGGCTGAAGGAAGTGGAATTTGCTAGGGTATCTCCAATCTTCTTTCCATTCCTCTTAGTTTCCCAGATCCTTCCTGCTGTCTCCACTCTACTCCCTGTGAAAATCTGCTGCCAGGGAATTTGCTGATAAATTTACACCCAGATAAGAGTGAAGGATTGAGTGTTATTAAATGTTGGCTCATTTTAATAAGAGAAGAAAAAAACTCAGATACTTTTGGAACGCAAGGTGTTGAGAATGAATTGGAGATGCACTTTGACAGGGTGAGAAAATTTGAGGTTGCCTTGGAAACCACCGCCTGCTTTACCTACTTGTGAGTCCAGTGTAACTGCTGATGTTTCCAATATTTAGGAGGTGATCGAGCATATTGATGCATATTGATGCTTGTCATTCAAAATTGTCATTTTCAGCATGGAAGCAGATAGCGTGGTGCAGATGTAAATCTACAATGATGTAAAGCAAAATGATGTAAAGCAAAATGACCAAATTCTCTTTGTCCTTGACTCTATTAGAAATTTGTACATGAATGAAGACCCGCTTGTCAAATTTCCAGATGACATGAAACGGATACAAGAGTGGGTAGGTTGAATGGCAGTAAATTATAATCCAAAAGAAAATGATCACAAAAGCTGAATTTAACTTTTAACAAGGACACAATGAATCACACTGGAAACTCAAAATCCCACCACACCACAGGAAAAGATGGGTGTTATGCAGTTACCTAAAATGCTCATTGCTGCATTTACAAAAGAAGAGGGTCCAGAATGGTAGGTGGTAGGTTTCTCTATTGTACTTGTCAGGGCATCTGATGAGTTTTAGCGGTTTGTTGAAAAACCTGGAATAGAGAATATCAACCAGGAATGGACAGGCCTTTAGAACATACCAGCTGGAAAGGCTGAAGGAACTGGAGATGCTAAGATTGGAAAAGGGAAGACTCAGGAGTAAAAGAGTTACCTTCACATTCAAAACCCGGCCAATGAGAAAGGAGGATACGACATTCTATCGGGCCTAAGAAGGCAGAGTGCAACACAATAACACAGAACTCTCACATTCAGAGGTATCTGAAGAAGTTTCTTTGCCTCAAGAAGTAGCTAATTCCCAATGGAAGTTGGAGTTAGAGCATAGACTGAATTCCACTTGGCAGCCATAGCTTCAAGTACCAGATAGGTAGTTGGATTAAATGCGTTTTATGGCCTTTTCCAGCAGTGAAGCCCTGTACTTCCACATTTCTGTTACAGAATTGCAGGGATTCTCTAGTTAAAATAATCAGTATAGCCGGAAGCTGTAGGTTTACATAGCATCTCTAAATTTTCAGTAAATTTCATAATCACCTGCCTAGTACCCCAAGGTTTCTTATCTGTTAAATCATCTTCTATTTCCAGAATATCTGAATTAGATTTTTGCTTCATATTGGCAAATAGTAACATTCGATAATATTTTGTGCTAGGACATATTTTGGTGACAAACTCTTTCGCTGTTATTTTGCAGATGCAAAATCTTTCACTTGTTGCCTTCAAAAATTCTGATACATTATTATATACATTACACTAATATAGTCTTTGATATCAAAGGTTATTGGTTTCTTTAGCTTAGTATTGATTAAGATACAGACCAACTTTTATCACAGTACTTCTAAGTAAAACTACATGCTATGGTTAGGAAAATAACTTTTGCATAATTTAGTGTGTGATACCTTTAAAGCAGAGATAGATACCTTTTGCTACTATGACTCCTGAGTCAAAAATGGTTACTTTGCACACTTACAGAGTGTTTACTATGTATTGAACAGTGTCCTAAGGCTTAAAAAAAATCAACTCATTGGCTCCTCAAAGCAGCACTATAAGATATGGTACTATTATTATGGCCATGTTATTAATGAGGAAACAGAGGCACAGAGAGGTCAAGGAATTTGCCCAAGGTCACACAGGCAATAAGTGGCTTAAATGCCATATTAGGTGGCAATAAGTCCCTCCTCAAGGTCACAGCACCCTACCTTTTGTCTCTTCTAATCAAAAGCAGTGTCCAAACACAATCCCGAGACACTCTATTATGTCTACCCTATCTCATAATGCCATATACTTCATAACTAATTTTATTTTCCTTCTATTTCATTAAAATTAACAATCTCTGGTGGCTTTATTTCAGCCAGTTATTAATTTAAGAAAAGAATAGAAATCTGGTTTAAGCAAATTCATACCAAGGGGTATTAAATCATGAATAGATTCTGGCTTAACATACTCATTATTGCACAGACTTTTAAATTTTAAAAGAGAACACACTATTTTAAAGGAATGAATTGTAATTGTAATCGTTTTCAAAATTTAGGAGGGTCAACTTTTGGGCTTCAGCAGGAGCGATCTAATACCAACCATCCAGCCTCAGACACAAAAGCTTGCTTTCCTAGTATGTCAGGGTTGTGCATCAAATTTCATTTGGGAAAACAAAAGATGCTCCACTGTTTAAAATAATAATAAATTGAACCATTGCTCTAATGAACTTTCTCACTCTTCTCCTCCTCTGCCCACCACTGAACACCATCTATACCCCACTATTCCTTACAAGGAAGCACCTAGGGGCTCACAGAACAGAGAACACCTCTGTGTTCACATAACTACAGGAGGAGGTCCAGGAAGTAATTGGGAGCAGATGCTTTGAGCCTCTCAGCAATGAGAAAGCACACCGCAGAGGCAAACATCTCAGCGACAGGATTATTCTATTTGATCCCTGGTGCCAACAGCCCCATTTTCTAGCATCTTGATTTCAAACGTTATTGACAAAGCAGAACTTTTATACTGGGCTTTACGGGAACAGGAAAGTCCCCAGCGCCCTGTATGCATTGTCCCACCTCGGCATTCCTTCAGTCTCCCTTAGAAAAGGCCTGAGTCATCTGGGGTCCTGGACTCCTCGGCCCCAGACAAGTGTCTCTTCTCCTGTTACCCACAGTTGCTGCCAAACAGTTGAGGTTGCATCGGACAGAGTGTCTGCAACTTTGTCCTTTGATGGAGTCAGCTTTCTGGTCACGGGTCAGAGCACTGCCTGAAGTAGTTTCTTCCTCCACACCCAGTGAATTCTCCAGGGGATGATGTGGGTATATGCAGATTTCCACAGTCCCTATTGATTAGTAATGAGAGCAGCCAAGAATTGTCTTCCTGGTTCTAGTCAGTAATTAACTTTTGAAGGCAATTCTTCTACAGCTTGTGTGAGTGTGTGTGTGTGTGTGTGTGTGTGTGTGTGTGTGCGCGCGCGCGCGCGCGCGCACACACACATCCACATAGGACGCAGAGGACCTGTTTTAAGTGTTTCCACACAAAGTTACACACCCCCTTTCCCTATCAATCAATGGTCCAATTCCAAAGGGCTGTGACTATCATTGAGATCTTCTGTACAACACAGTTCCTACAGTTAAAGTATTATGTACTTTAAAATGTGTTGAGAGGGTAGATCTCATGTTACCACAGGATAAAAGAAGTGGGGGAGGTCGGGACATAGGAAACTTTGGGAAGCGATGAAATGTTTATTACTTGGATTATGGTGATGGTAACTTGAGTGTATACCAGGAATGCCAACAAAATGTATACAAGTGGAGGCCGGCCAGGCGACTCAGGCGGTTAGCGCTCCATGCTCCTAACTCTGAAGGCTGCCGGTTTGATTCCCACATGGGCCAGTGGGCTCTCAACCACAAGGTTGCCAGTTTGATTTCTCGAGTCCTGCAAGAGATGGTGGGCGGTGCCCCCTGCAACTAAGATTGAACACGGCACCTTGAGCTGAGCTGCCGCTGAGCTCCCGGATGGCTCAGTTGGTTGGAATGCATCCTCTCAACCACAAGGTTGCCGGTTTGGCTCCCGCAAGGGATGGTGGGCTGTGCGCCCTGCAACTAGAAAAACGGCGACTGGACCTGGAGCTGAGCTGCGCCCTCCACAACTAAGACTGAAAGGACAACAACTTGACTTGGAAAAAAGCCCTGGAAGCACACACTGTTCCTCAATTGTCCTGTTCCCCTTCCCCCAATAAAAAATATTTTAAAAAGAATGTATACAAAAAAATGTGTACAAGTGGAAACTTTCGTTAACGTTGCTCAAGCAGTAGTTCACCGTAATCAGAAGTGTCTGAAGGTTTATGGTAACCACTTTGAGCACCTCTTGTAATTGCAGACGTCAAACGTGACTTGTATTCATCTTTTGTTATCAGTATATATTGAGCATTACAATTTTAATAGTTTTTTCCTTTCTTAAAATGTGTATACATTTTTTGTCACCTTCTGTATATCCAAACTCACCAAATTGTGTGTATATATATATATATATATTAAATTTTTTATTGGGTCATAGTGTGTTTTTTTCCAGGATTCATCAGCTCTAAGTCAAGTCGTTGTCCTTCAATCTAATTGGGGAGGGCACAGCTTAGCTCCAAGTCCAGTCGCTGTTTCAATCTTAGTTGCAGGGGGTGCAGCCCACTATCCCAAGCGGGAATCGAACTGTCAACCTTGTTGTTAAGAGCACAACCAACTGAGCCATCTAACCAACTGAGCCATCCAGTTGCCCCTGTAAACATTTTTTATGTGCAGGTTTTTTTGTATGTCAATTATACCTCAATAAAGCTGGGGGGTGGGGGGGAGAATAAAGTCCTATTCTCTCAGAAATTGCTGAATTGCCATCAAAAGGAAATTGGCATATTTTCTCCCCATGCCGCACTGTAGCCACCTAGGGAACGACTAAAGTTAACTTCTTTAGTCTCTGGGAGTGCACAGACCAATTCAGAGAGATGCCCAGAGGGGTCAACAACCTGACTGCAGTTACATCCCTATACCATGTTTTTCAAAGAGGAAGCCTTAGGTTACCATCTCTCAGTGCCTATTGATTGTGCTAATTTTATATTACTAAGAGTGAGTGCATATCCCTCTGTATGTTGGAAACATGTTTGTAGCCTGTGGTTAAGCAGATTTCGTCAAGATCTTTTTCATGGTTTTGATGGTTATTAAATGCGTATATCCAGCAGACTTGCCCTCTCTTAAATTTCATTTCCTCATTTCAACTGACTGCTCAGACTCTGCTATTTGAAAGACCATCTCCGGCTGCCAACCCCAATGCTGTGTAAATCAGCGCATCTTCCCCACTTCCACTTCCTCTGGACTCCCCATTTCTGTCCCAGTTTATTTAAATACATCCTTTTCCTAGTCTCTCAGCCTCAGCATTATATTTAATTTACTCTTCAAACTATTGTCGTAGTTTAATAGGTTTTATTTTAGTAAGACTATCCCGTGGAACTGTTCCCTTTTTGGGATTAGGCCTGTAATCCTTGCAGGTAGGAACGGTGGAATTGTGGTTCTTAGCTATGGAGTTCAGTCCAAATGATTAGCCTTATCAACATGATAGATAATTGAAAGTAAGTCTTTTGTGTATATATTAGTTACCTATTCACACTAGGAAATGGGAAAGTCACAAATGAGAGCAAAATGCAAGGTAAGGAGAATATCTAAGAATAAAGATTATTTTTTATCCACAAATGATGTCAATAATAATAAAAATATAAAACTGAATTCCAATAATTATCAATTACTGCTTCACCTATGTTCTTCCTCAATTAGATCAACCAGAAAACACATTTATTTCTGTAAGTGTTAAGCAATATGGTTACCCTGGTGTATGGACTAGCTAATATCAGAATCATTGGAGATCTTTTTATTTTTATTTTACTTTACTTGGTTTCGTTTTGCCCTATGCCATTTGAAAAATTATTTAGTTGTGAATAACCAATGCATATGCAAAGTATCAATTTCAATAATTACAAAGGGTATACAATAAAAATAAAGTGTCCCTCCCATCCCATCCCATCCTGAAACTAGTCAATTCCCCTCCGCAGCTGCATCCACTATTCCAGCTTATTGTATTTCCTTTTGGAAACATCCCTTGTGTGTTTCTAGAAGACATCTTGGTTAACTTGTTTAATATGTATTCTCAACCTCCTGCTGGTATGCGTTCCTGCATTGCAGAGGCTAGACTAAAAATAACATCTCCTAGACTCCGTTATAACCAGAGTTCCTGGATGATTTAGGTTCCTCTAAACAGATGAACTTGTATGACACTTGATTTTGAAACTGAGCTAAGTGAGGAGAGAGATAGGACAAGAGGCATCCATCTTGCTGGTGAATCATGGCAGAGGCTGCAAGTTTCAGCAGTGTCGTACTGGATTCCCAATTTAGCAGAGACAGCTTTCTGATTGTAGTGGAGGTGATATCTTTTATAAACCACAGCCCTAACCACAGCCTCCAGATTCCATAGACACTTACCTGATTATATCAGTATTTTCAGTGCTCTGGTGGCCTCGTTCTGCACTATGTTCTTTGGAAATGACTCCTAGAAGTTGAGTTGAAGTCCAGTTAATTATTCAACCAACAGTCCTAACACTTCTGAAGTAGGTTCTTTTCTGCGTAACTTAGCAAGCGTAGATTATGCTCTCTGCAACTGAATCTTGATTTATAAAATATAATGTATATGTATATACATATATACATACATATATAATATATGTGTGTATACATATATAATATATATGTATATATAATATACTATATATAAATACAATATACATAATATATATGTATATATAATATACTATATATAATATACAATATATAATATATGTATATACACACATATATACATATATAATATACTATATATCATATATAATATATGTGTATATATATTATATATACACATATATATGTGTACAACATATATATAATATATATGTGTATATACATATATTTTATATATGTATATATAATATACGATATACATATTATATATGTATGTATAATATACTATATATAATATGCAATACATTATATATATGTATATACACATATATGTATATACATATATATATAATATACAATATATGTATCCTGCAGAAGGCAGAATAATGGCCCCTCCAAAACCTCCATGTCCTAATCCTTGGAACCTGTAAATAGGCTACATTACATGGCCAAAGGGAATTAGATGGAATTAATGTTGCTAATCAACTGATTTTAAAATGGGGAGAGTATCCTAGATTATTCAGTAGGTCCAATGTAATTACAAGGATCCTTAAAAGTGGAAGAGAGAGGCAGAAGAGTCAGGCAGAGGGAGAACTGAATCAGAGAGATGCAAAGTTCCTGGCTTTGAGGCTAGAGAAAGGAGACACTAGTCAAAGAATGTGAAAGGCTTCTAGAAGCTGGAAAACGCAATGAATTATATTGAGAGTAAGAAATAAATATTGAGAAAGAGTGTGGGAAGAATATTGTCCGCTTTTTGGGCAGTAAATGTTTATAAAGTGTTAAATAACAATACAAGGAAGAAAAATAGAGGTTGTCTTATCTAATTCCAATTTTTGTAGAGCTGTTGGGAATGTTGCATTTATAGCACTAAATAAAATAATGTTTATGAAATATATTTAATTCTTAGTTATTTATTTGCAATTAAACAATTGATCTCTCGAGGAAAATTCTTCTTTGGGAATTCTTTCCATTGTGTGATGAAAAATTAAAGGCAGGATTGTTGTGGTTGCTCGCTCACTTGTTACATCGAATTATACCAGAGGTCCAAATCTCAAAATAGAAGATTTAATGCCACCATTACAATCCGCCCTATCTTATCAAGGATGTCAATCATACCATCTCAATGTTCCATGGAAAGGAAAAACTTCAAAATCACCTCCAGTAATATTCCTGTTAAATTATCTTCATGCAGACATAGTAAAGACTTTGAAAAAATGAAAAACAGGGGAAAAAAATGAGAAACCACAAATACAATTTTACCGCTAACCAAATAATAAAACAAGATTTTAGAAAGTGCTATGAGAAGATAATTCCATATACCTTCGAATCTATGGAAACATTGCCCTAGTACAATACCACTGGGGAAAGAGGGAAATTAGAAAACTTGATGGCTGGCTAAAAGTATCTTGCCTACCCTCTGACTACGGTTAAAATGAGCATATAGTTAGGGTCACAAAATATGCAGACTGCTGATCACAGGAGCAATTGAGCTGGCAAGAGCACTAATAAATTATTGTTCCTGCTCTCCAGTGTCAAACTTAGAAAATTAACTTCTAAAATTTTAAACAAAGCGGGAATAATAATTTTCGACGAAAAATTCAGATTTATTATTGTATGCCAGAATTTCAATCTATGATGGTTATAACCAGCTCTGACCATGAGTTCTGATGAAAATTGATTTCAGGACTCAATCAGTTGGAATTTAGTCAAAATGTGTGTATGATTTATGATATTCTTTTTATGCTCAGCCAGGCTCCGAAACCACTTATTTACTAAATATTTACATGAACCAAATCCTGGCTAAACTGGCAGTAGAAAGATAAATATCTGAACACAGTTACACAACACAATTTGTTAACTATGTTACCTGGCATAGAGCTTGTTTTTAATATTGACTCACTCTTTCTTGCAAGGGCAAGGCCCTTTTGTAAACATTTAAAACAGCTTACATTCTAAGGCTGTGTGGTTAGGGCGGGGAGGTATTTAGCACAATTTTATAATAAAACATTAGGAAATAGTGAAAAGCAAATATTGGTGTAGATAGATTGGTATCCAGAAATTGATCAAGTATACGCAGAATTAAGTATACGATAAAGGCGGCATTTTAAATCCAGAGGAGAAATATGGATTACTGTTCTTAAATATTATGAATAGCTGGTCATTAAAAGGAAAAAAACCTGAATTCCAATCTTACTCTGTCCACCCTAAATTAAATCTAGATGTATTACTTTAAATCTAAAAGGTGAAATTATAACATGACCAGCAATGTATAGCTTGTAAAAATTCAGCAAGCTGTACACTTAGGACACAAACTTTTGAGATTATATATTATTTCTAAATAGCATTTTAAAACTAGGTGAAATGATAGATTATTTTTATAATTCTGGAGGGCAAAAGGCCTTCCAACTGTAATGGAAAACTCAAAAGTCATTACAGGAAGTTCAATAAGTTTATGTGCAAGTTTAAACTTTATGAATGGCATAAAAGCACCATAAAAAGTCACATCAAACTAAGGAAAACAAACATCAAACCAAGAAAACATATTTGTAACACTTTGGACTCTATCAGCGTCCAACCAAGAAAGGATATCTCTAAATACTTGAAACAGGGCGAATCTAATAAAGAAATTGTTCTCGTTGGTGATGGAAGAGGAGAAAAGCCAAAGAGAGGATGGTAAGCATTTCAAAAGTTATCAATAGCTGGTCGCCTCTTAGCCCCTGGAGAACAAAAGGGGAAAATATGGTGATCCCAGAGCCCAACGGCCAGGGTCACCTAGCTGAAGTGAACACCATGCAGGACTCCCTGGTAGAAGCAGAAACCACAGACAGGGAAGACCTGGTGCATGCTGGGATGCTCCTTAAAGTAGGAGGTGGGGGTGGCAGTGGATTGTCCCTTCCTCTCACCCTCTGTATTAGTTTTCTATTGCTCCTGTCACAAATCACCACAAATTATGTGACTTAAAACAATATAAATTTATTATTTTACAGTTCTGGTGTTCAGAAGTCTGAAACAGGCCTCAGTGGGCTGAAACCAAGATGTCAGCAGGGCTACATGTCTTTCTGGAGGATCTGGAAGAGAATCTGTTTCCTTGGCTTTCCTAGCTCTTAGAGGCTACCTGCCTTGGGGTGTGACCCTTTCTTTCACCTTCAAAGCCAGCAGTACCTGCCGAGACCCTCTCATGCTATCATCTCTCTGGCTATCCTATTTTTTGCTCCTTCTCCCAATTTTAAGAACCCTTATAATTACATTTGGGCCCACCTGGGTAACCAAGGGTGCCCTCCAAAAATAATGTCAGCTGACTTGCAAACATGTACAAAGATGTAATTCCATCTGCCACCCACTTCTTTTTTGCCATGTAGCACAACATATTCATAGGTTCTGGAGACAAGGACCTTGGTGTTTTTGAGGGGCTATTACTCTGCCTTCCACACATTCCAATTTTCCACCAGAGCCTCTCATTGTCCAAACTCAGCTGCAAGCCAGCTGACTGGGAAAGCAGTTTGCAGGGGTTAGCACCCTGTGCTTGCCCCCCCACCTCCCGTACTTCCAGGGGAAAAGGAAAAACTGATCTAATTACAAATAGATACCCAGAGAAACAACTAATATGCCTAGAATAAAGCGTTCTTAGAAATTAATGAAAAAAATGGTAATTAACAAAAATAGAAAAAGGAGCCAAGGATATGGGCATGTGGGCTGGAAATTTTTAGACAAAAAAATAAAAATACCCAATCTACAAAGATTCTCAATATAAATTGAAACAATGAGCTAAAATTCTTCTCCTACCATACCGACTAAATTCAAAAGCTAGTTAATACTCGAGTTTTGGTGTCAGTACAGGCGTACCTCATTTTATTGTGCTTCGCTTTATTGCACTTCACATACGTTACTTTTTGTTTTTGTTTTTACAGATCGAAGGTAAGACATTCCACTAACAAAAAGGTTATGACTCACTTTATTATGATACTTGCTTTTGAGGTGGCCTGGACCCAAACCTGCAGTACTCCAAGGTATGCCTGTAATTGGTACAGCATTTTTGGATGACTTTTGATCTAGCATTCCACTTCTATGAAAAATTTCACATGCAGTGTGCAAAAAAATACATACAAAGGCATTCAATGAGGCAGCATTTATGGTACCAAAAAATAAAACAACCTCAAATAATTCAAATGTCCATTATAGGATAGGTCATGGTGCGGTAAAACAATGGGATGCACCATTTGAAGCAACGACTTTACATGAAAATAAATGCATTGGCGTGGAGGTAGTCTACTGATAGATGAAAAAGAGCAGAGCAATATGGAGAGTATAATTATAAGCCATTTACATCTAAGAACATGAATGAAAATTCTGGTGAATGGAACCAAACTGTTAATAGCGGTCGTTCTGATACATGGCATTCTTTGAGACTTTCACATTTTCCTTTATACATTTCTGTATTGTTTGAATTTAGTACATCAGGCATTTTTTACATAATCAGAAAAAAAGCAGACAAATGTGGATGTGATTATATATGGATTTAAGAATAGGCCCACTTTTTATTTATACTGGATACATTTGATTTCAACACATCATTTCATTAAAAAAAATTCATCTTGAGTCATGGTTAAAACATTCTCCTCCCAAAATGAATGCATGAGTGAATGCGTAAATAAGAGAGATTTTCTCTCAGGCCTCTTGCAGTCTGATACTTCTCTGAATAAATTTGTTTAGAGAGTTCCTCTTTCTTAGGGTTCTCCCCCACAAGTAGTACTGTCCCCGTGTGCTTTCAGTTCCTGTCTCTACAAAGTGTCTGCCCGTGAAGTTCCTTTCCCTTTCATTTGGTTTAAATAATATTTAAATACACCCACCGACTAACACTTTCATTTGGGAAAGAGAAATCTGAATGTGAACTTATATTAAAAATGGGAATTCCTCTAAGGGTGTTTTTCTTGGCATAATATCATTTTCCTGGGCCTTGGGACAATGATGGTCTTTTAACAAAACTCTGCTGTGTGGTGATCACCTCTTTCTCTTTTGTAAATGTTTTATTTAATTGTTTAATCAGATTATGGAACATTGAGCTCATCTCCGAATCCTGGGTTCTTGGGGGGTTTTTTTGTTTTCGTTTTTTACCTGATTTGAGGTAAAAACAGCACATGGGTAAGTGACTAATTTCCAACCCGCAGGTCATGCATGACTCTTTAATTTTAATATGTTTTGAGCATAACCTTGTTATGTTGTAACAGCCTGGATTTTTTTGTTCTTTATGTACTTTTTAGGGGTGAGAGGTAAGGTTTGAATAATAAAGTGCTTCCATGGTGGAAAGAGAACATGTGCATGCATAGAAACAATAATCTCTGTGCAGGGTTGCGGGGCTGAAGAAAGCGAGGCTTCACCTGTCAGGAGTGGCTGCTCTGATGCAAGCTATAGGGTAGATGAGACTGCTCCAGCACTTCTCTCTCATTATCAGCATTTATTTCACCACTCCCTCCCCTCCATAGTTTTTAGAAAAAATTCTGACTTTGTAATAAACGGAATGTATTTATTCAGAATATCCTTCTTCAGCTTGTTTGAGGTATTGCTAAGAAAATTCAGGTGTGTAAAAATTAACATGATTACTTAATTGTTCAGCAGCATCCGTCTTCATTAGTTAACCACTTAGTTAAGCGTATATCATAGGTAATCGCATCTTGGCTAATCATCTCCAGGAAGAGTTTGCCACAGAGTGGCAAATAATTCATTTATAAGACAGCATTCATAAAAGCAATCTGATTGAAACACTAAAGTAATAATTCCTTGATTTAAAATCGTGTGGACACTGAAAAATAATTGGACAGTGTCTTTCTGTTGATAAATGTAGTACATACTTATTGAGAGCCTCCTGGGTATTAATAGCTAGCAAAAAAAAAAAAAAAAGTACAAAGATAGGTAGGACATAGTCCCAGTCTAGTCTTCAAGGCCATCACTGTCATGACAGGAAATAAAACTTGTATGATAATAGCTATATTACAAAAGAAAATACACCAAATGACGGGGCACAGTGCTGATGGGGAAGGAGATAACATTTAAGGAGTCATGTAGGAGGTGACAGCTAAGAAGTAATAGAGATGATTTATGTTGTGTACTCGGGAAACTCAACTTCCTTCCTTAGATTATAAGCTCCATGAGGGTAGGGATCATGTCTCCTTTATCACTTCTCTGGCACCTTCTACAGTACCTGGCACAGAGTAGGTCCACAATGAATGCTTAAAGGAAAAGAAATTAGCATTGAGTATCTACTCTGTGTCAGGTCCTTTCCTGATTGATCTTTATAGCAAACTACTGAAGGATTCCTTTAGATCCTCCTCCTACCCCTTTCTCTCTTTCATCTTCTTTCTCTTTAAACAAAAGAAATAACATGGCTCAAGGAGCAGATTGACTTGAGATAGCCTGGAAACATTAGCTATGGAATTAGCCCAGTGTTCAAGCACAGGCTCCGCCCCTTAATAGTTACTGTGTGATCTTAGGCAAGGTAATTACTGGTCTCAGTTTCTTGCTCTCTATTATGGGGATGGTAATACTATGACTCATAGGATTGGAATGAGGATCACACTGGATGAAGTCTGTGAAGTGTGTAGGTCAATGGTCAGATGGTGTTAGTTGCTATTCATGTTGCTGTTGTTGCTAATATTGTGAAATACTATTACCTACTTTACTGATTTATTTTAAGGACTACATTGAGAGTATGCGCTATTAATGTGTAAAAACTTTGTAACCTTAAAATAGTCCCAACAAGGTCCATGATAATTCAGTGAAAAGCTATTTGGTGGTGAGGGCAGGTTAGGAGATCAAAGAGGTTGCATATGTAGGGTTTACTAGACCGGGCAAACTGGATTGGTGATCAAAGGACTGTTAAAGGGTTATGAGAGATATGGTATACGATAGACAAAAATGGTGGGGAAGGAAGAATGTAAGAAGAAGAAGGACGGGGATACAGTTCAGGAAATTAAGGGTGAAGAAAAGGTAACCCAAGTATAAAGTTATGAGGCTGTTGAGATAAAAAAAAGGGGGGGGCATAGTCCATTTTGAAGATGAATCAACTCTGTAAAGCAGAAGGTAGGCAGAGTGTAAGGAGATCATTTAGAGTGACTCAGTTTCCCTGGTTGAAATCTGGAGGTGTTAGTATAAGCCTCAGGAATAAGGAGGTTGAAGTATTCTGAGTCACTGGAATTTACCCTCAGATATTTAAGTAGATTTGAGAAAAGGCAAAGCTGGGTTAGGAGATGTGAGGAGATCTGCTTGTGAGCCACATATAGAATGTGCTGCAGTTATGGGCGTGGTGAGATGTAGCCCAGAAACCAGCAGAATGGACCGTGGAGTCTCAGGAATATGCAAAGAGGAACATCTTGCTTTGTGAGCGTCTTTTGCTTTAGCAGGCATTGAATTCTGAACATCAGAATAATGTCAGAATAGGCAGTTTAAAAGCTCCAGTGTCAGATGGGACATAACCCACATTGTCATCTGTGCAGTTAGGGAAGTTATGGGGATTTGAAATAAAGTTTCCACTTCTTGTTTCAGAAGCACGGAAATATAACAGTTTGATAAGTGCATTTTAGTGTTACATTAGACCAGATGCAGAAATGGTAGTACCCAAGCAATAATGATTATAGATGGAATCCGCTGTTCAGAGTTCCTTTGGGTTCTGTTTTAAAAAATTCCTTCTTTGTCATTTATATGAACTCACAAGTGAAGAAAACACAGATTAACAGATTACTAATATTTTTGCTTTTGAAAAAGCTACCCTGTGGTAGAGTAACTTGTGATATGTATAAATGTCTTCTGATTATTGGGCAACAGGTCAGTTGTATTTTATTGCTTAAAATTTGCAAAGTGATCTACATAAAAATACTGCAAATTCATTACTAAAATGAGAATGTGCCCAGTTTACCAGTCTGTACCATCGTGATTCTAAATGCAGATTCTCTGCAATAAGGTGAATTTTACTTAAATAAGCATAAGTTCAAAAACCGTTAAGCATGTCTTAAATTTCTTAGCTGGAAATCACACTCTTAACGGCAGAATTTGTGCTTCCAGTGATGCATTTCAGAATACATTGTACCTGCATACTATATTAGTTAACTTTTTTTATATTAGTAAAAACATAGTTACTAATTGATCAAGGGTATGGGTCCTTAATCAGTGCTTCCCAAACCAAATGTTTTACATTTAATTTTTTCAGAGGTGTGAACTCTTTTCTGTGACTGTAGACATGGCTGAAAGAGCAAAGCAATTACCTATTTAAAATTAACTACCTATAACTTCTAGAATAATACTTGAAGTCATTCCCATAACACATGAGGCTCTCTGTGTCTGACTCTTATTGCCTGAGCCTGGGCCCCCAAAAGGCATCCTACGGCTTCAACTGTACGCCTGCCTTTTGTCCTGGCTGCTTACATACCCTTCCCTGTCCTTCTTATTGGGCAACTCCAGTACCCTCAAAGGCTCCCCAATACTTCCTCTTTTGAGGGTAAAGACTATTTTCTTTGTCTATATTTATGACAGAGCAGATGCTGACCTATAATGAGTGATCAGTAAATATTTGTTGAGTTGAATGAATGTATACTTATGACTGGAAGTTCTTTACATAATATTGTTTGTATATTTGAATTGCCTGGTATTTGAAAAATACAAATGTTTTTGTCATTTGAGATTACTTAAAATATCTGACACTTCAATGAGACTAGCTTTAACATTTTAAAAAAGTAATGCTTTTTGAAAGAGACTCTTTGAAGGCCTAAAAGGCTCTGTGACTTATCTACCATAGATCAGCTCTATAATGACACTAACCATCAGATTATAGTGCAAATAACATTAAAATAACATTTCAATTGGCAAAGTGGCAAGTCATTTGGCTGGGCTCATCACGTTTTTACCTAAAGTTTTTCTTAGTGTGCAGTAATGAAAAGTGTTTAGAGTGGTCATATGTCTGAATACATCCCCCAAATTGCTAGCAGAGTAGCAGAAGTTCCTTGCAAGATGATGGGTCACCAGTTTGAGCAGCACAATTTCCCAGCTTTAATGACCTCACAGTATAGGCATTGTGTTTGAGATTATATTTCCTGCAATTGTTTATTAAAGAATGATTTTAAAATTCGGATTATACATTGATGCCATTTGTGATTAAGTGTACCGTAAAGTAGCCTAGCCAAAACAAGATAACAATAAGGAAAATGGCCAGGAAATCTGCTACTGCAGAACTAAGAATAAAGAAGCAAAAAAGAATTAGTCACCTATAAGATTTGAGCCTGTAAGACTGTGTTAAAAATAACATGGTCTAATAGACATTTAATTGCATTTTCTTCAGAAATAATCTTCCTGGTTAGAATAGTTTTTACCAGAAGGAAAGAAGGTAGATGATTTTTTTCAATATAGATGTCTTCTGATAAATTCCAAAGAAAATATTAAGAAGAAATGATGGCAATTTAGCATGAATTAGGTTGGTCTGAATTGTGTCATTGTTACAGAGATTGTAATGTTCTCTTTGATACCAGATCTACACATTCAGTACTAGGCAGAATAAAAGAAAAAAGTGAGTAGACAGAGAGGTATTATTATTGGATTTGTCGGGGAATACAAAGAAGGATGAAGACAGATGGATAGGAAAAAAACCTAATTCATTATAGGACAACAATAAAGGGAATAAAGACAAAAAGACAAGATAATCTTTTTTAGCTGAAAGGAATTTGATGTTAAATCTAAATATCTGATAAGTGTGAGATTATCTTCTCATCATATTTTCTATTCTCCAATAATGTAACCGCACGTGAACTTCACGTCTCTAGCATGCATTCTGCTTTACCCCAAGCCAGCTTGGTTTAGCCGGACAGAGCTATGACTCACTTGCATTCTTTCCCCAGGCCCTCCTACCTGTGCGTATACTGTGTGTCCATTCCTTTTAATCATTAAGCCCTTAAACCATCAGGTTCTGGTCAGCATCAAATTCGTTTAGGAATAAAGCTTCAGGTCTATCAACCATGACTAGGATATAATATCTAAACTTCAAACAGTGAGTAGGTTTTAATAAAACAAAGCTAACACCTTGGCCTCAGTTGTTTCAGCTCCAATGCCTGAGAGCGGAATAGTCTCACCGACAGCACCCCCTGGAAACTGGATGGAACAATACTCTGACACCAGGGCCAGAAACCATGATCAACGGCTCCCTGCCTTAGCCCCAGCCAATCACTAGAGTTCCCAGCCCCAACCCCCACAGCAACCATGATTAATGATTTTTCCCTTATGTAATCTTGTCACTGGAGGCCTTCGGGGAGCCAGGCTTTTGAGACCACAAGCTCACCTGTGTCTCTAGACCTGGCGCCAATTCCTTAAATAAACCTTTCGTTGCTGCAAACTCCTGCTGTGTTTTCTTTTGTCATGGACGCAGGCAGGCAAGCCGACCCCTTTGAGTCTGCGGTGACAATAGTTATTGCTGAGAGAAGCAATGTTTTGAGCTAACTAAAGTGCTAGCTATATAAAAATGAATGGAATACAGTGCCATACTTTGAAGGTCTCACTGGGGAAGTAAGAGTCACAAGATGAAAAGAGTTCCATGGAGTAATTAATAATATTTGCTTAGTGCTTGAATGTTTGGGACATAGTTTTACATACCATTTTGTAAGTTTAAAAAATAAATTTCTGGATTTCGTTCTACTATGTTTGAATTTACCTTTGGAAGACAGCATTAACTCCAGGATTGTGATTACTTCTTAGCTTTACTTCAGTTTTCTCAGCCTTTCTTATGGGTCCTATTCCCTCATCCTTCCAATTTCTTTTATGATCCAGTATCTCAACATTACCTCAGTGGGATATTGCCCTCTGAATATGCATAATGATTTTTCCGTAATAAGTGAAAATAATACAGACCCTGAGATTTCTAAGATAGAATTATGTTTTATCTTCTTGTCAGATCATGTAACCTGACTTCAGGTTAAAAAAATGTGGTCAACTTATTTACTTGTGGCCTCCATTCCTTATCACTCACTCATTTAGTCACCGAAACCTTTCATTGACTTCTAACTTTTGTTATATATATTCTGAATAAGTAGTTATATGTATTATATATTATGAAATTATCCTTTCAAAGGTAACCTTATTGTCACATCCAGTGATCTTTTTTCTCTCCTGTTTATTTTCTTAACTTCTCTTCAGTTCTATTCATTGGTCTTTCTTCTTGAAATGTCTATGATCCTAAAGACCTAGGAATTTAGTTCTCATCCAATGTATTATATTATTCTTTGTTTCTTTTCATGAATTTTGACTTGCCTCCCACCAGCCTCTTTCTTTCAAATCTTAAATGATTTACTTTCTTATATGCTGCTGGAGCCACACAGATTTCTTTAAGGCTCAGGAATATTGTTTGCATATCAACCTACACTCTTTACTTCTAGGATTCCTCTAGGATGAAATTATTGCCCTCCTGGAAGCTTTAGTTCAATTTACACCTCTTCCTGAATCTTGCCTTACCCATAATTTATTTTCCTTTAAATTCTCAGGCATTTGACCTTTATTACCTCATACTGTTAACAAACTATGTGTTAATGTCTCACTTCCTAGTTAGAATGCAAAACCTTTGAGGATAAGAGCTGTACAACAGCTCTTTTGGGGGGTTTGCTTGGTAGGGGACAATGAACATAATACTCAGTATTTGTTGGTTGAAAAAGGCACAATGTGTTCTGTGGTTCTAACCCAACACAGACAAAATGTGCATCTTGTGTAGGTGTGCATATTAAATTTTTTTCTTGTTTCCGTTTTGGCTTCTGATTGTGACCAACAATTCTTGTTATAAGGAATTATATGCAACCTTTTTAGAAATAATAAAATAATTAAAAGATGGTAAAAGCAGGCTATAGGAGAATGGCTAGGATATAGGGAATGGATATTTACAGTGTTATAATGTGCCAGACACTGTTTTGAACTGTAAAGACTTTTTACAAGGACTCTAGAAACTGAAGTCCAGTGAGGTTAATTTTTCCAAGGTCCTACAAAAAGTAATGGTTGTACTGAGTTTCAGAAACCTACGTCTGCCTGGCTCCAAAGGGAAAGGCAGTTTCAGTATTGGACGATTGTAAGAATTAAATGACATAATTTCTTTAAAAAGCACTAGGCACAGTAGTTGGCATTCGACAAATGTTCCTCTCACACACATCTGTACCGGAATTGGGTCTACTTAAACTTAAAAGAGGGGGAAAAAGCTGCAGGAATTAATTATATTTGTTTTTAACTCTAGGAAAGCTTTTGATTACAATAATCCTACGCCCCTCTTCATACTGAGGCTAGAAAAAAAATCCTGGAATATTCCAAATCATGAATATTCTCCCCCCAATCATACTTCCAAAAGAGAACAAATTATACTTCCAAAAGAGAAAAGAGTTTTAAGAACTGTCTTAAGCTGAGACTAAAGGAAGCCAATAATTTACTTTTGTAAAATATAATTTATTTTGTGCTTAGGGTATTTTTCCGACGAAGAAATGCTTCTGATCGGTAACTTTGGGGTCGTGGTAGCAGCTGGGCCTCCGAAGATGGAAAGTCAGCGGGCTCACTCCCCTTTCTCTCGTCGCCTCTTTCTTTTAGGTCCCCCAGAGCTTGCAGTTCTGCAGAACACACCACCACATCGCTGCCTCGGAAGTTGGGCAACGCAGACTCACTCTATCAGCAAAAATCTCTTTGTATCCATCTGAGTCGACAAACCCTACAAACCCTCCAGCCCAGCTGTAGCGAACTTGACCGCGGAGGACTAACCGCAGCTCCGCCGGATTCCTCCCTCATCCGCTCGCCGCACCTGGACGCCGGTAGCGCGCGACCCCCGGCCGTGACGTCACCGCACCTGGCACCGGCCGGGGAGCCGGGTGGTGAGCTGGAAAGCGGCGGGGCGGGGCTGGGCAGGGAGAGCGAAGGATTCTCGCGAGACTTGCCTCCTCCCGGCCTCCCTCCTGACACCTTCCCGGCCTGGGTTCGGGTCTCCACCGCAGTCCCAGGCTTCGCGTTCTAGAGCGGCAGGCGTTGGAGAAGAGGCGAGGGGCGGGCTCCAGGGCTCGGCCGGCGCTCCGGGTTGGAGCCAGCGGCCGAGACGTACCGGCAGGTCCCGCCCACCCCGGCGGGAGCGACCTAGGGTGGGAAAGCCGCCGTCTGGGCGGGCGGAGGAGGGCCCTCCCGCCGCCGCGGCTTCGGCAGAGGCCAAGCGCGAGGAGCCGCCGCCGCCGCCTGTTCCCCACGGGCCGCGCGCGCTGACGGGACTGTCCGGGGAGCGCCGCGGGCGGATGGAGGCGCCTCCTCGCCCCGACTGAGCTCAGGAGGGGCCAGAGCGGAGCGCAGGGCCCGCCTCCTGCCGCTACAGCGGCCGCGCGAGCAGCTGGAGGAGGAGCAGCGGCGCCGGGCTTCTCCCCGCGGGGGCCCCCAGCATGGGTAAGGAATCGGGGGGCGCTTCCCACCGCCAGGCCGGCCCTCCCGACCCGGGGCGGCGGTCCCCCTTCTCGGTGCCCGCGGGGAAGGGACGGGGGTCAGTGCCCGCGCCGCCACGCCGAGCCCTCCCCTCCGCCCCTCCGGCGCCTGCCTTCCACCTTGCTCGCTCTTCTCGCGGAGAAATGAGGCGGAGGGCTCGCGGCGCTGCCTGTCGCGCTCCCTTCCACGCCTGTTTTACCTGCCCGCGGGGAAGGGGAGGGGATGGGGGGCCGGGGCGCTCAGTCACGGCTCCTTGCCCCCTGCCCAGCTGCACTCCGCCGGGAGCTTTCCTCTTCCCCAGCCCCTTCTTCTGTCCACCCCCGTGGGGGAGGCTGATCGAAAAACTTGACAAAGTAACACTCTCGACTTGTTTATCTCCTGCGAGTCTTTTGTATAGATTGCTTCTTAAAGAAGTTTTTTTGTTTTTTGCCTTTTTTATGTGGGAAAAGGCAACTGCCGCCTCCCACCCCACCCCCCACCCCCAAAACTTGCGAAGGATGCCTGGAGGACGGGGGAGCTTGAGGGTTTACTCCGTTTCTACCTAGGCCAGTGTGTTGCCATTTAAATATTAAATCCCTAGTGGAGGACTGGGTTGGGGTTTGATAGGATTTCTGTGTTGAACCCTTTGAGAAGCAGTTTCCTGTTTGGAGTCAGACTTCCTTGCTAGTGGAGGGAAAAGTACAAGGCCTTAGATGTTATTTACTGTGTGCTTTCAAGTTGTGTTGGGAGCTAGAGAAAGCAGAATGTGGTTTGAAAGGGAGTTTTGTTGAGTCGTGTAACAATTCTTTTGATGACAAAGTGCGCAGTGTGGGCTAGGCACTATCTCCCTCAAGTTTTTAAAAGAAGCAATTTAGAAGAGCTGCATTAAAAAAAAAAAATCAAAGTGTGCCACTTTAAAGCATAAATTTGTGTCACCATAAGGCATAAGAGTAATCTTAATTTTGGTTTTGTAGAATAAGGAGGATGCTGTCACTTTTTTGCAGTTGAGAGTTGATACTGCTTCATATCAACAAGCTATTCACCAAAATTATTAATTTTTGAAACTAACAAATGATTTAGGAGCAGGACAAATACAGACTAGTGCTGATGTGGCACCTTCTGCCCACACGTTGTTTTCTGGGAAATGCTTTAAGCATAGTGTTTGTAGACGCTCGCCCTGCTCTTCTGTGTTTTCTTAGGCTTTCTATTTCTATGTTTCTACTTTTACGTTCCTCCATCTCCCTCTCGGTTTCAGGTAACTTGTACACAGTGCTTTTAAACTCAAACAGTAAAACCTTTGGTATTTGGAAGTTTAAAACAAATTCCTTTCTAATTGATTAGTTGAGTTTACTGGATAATTCAGGGTTTATTCCTTTAAGCATCAAAGTATAAATCCGCTTTAACTGCTTTTGTTGAAAATCATACCAAAATTAAATATACAATTCTTTTCTGAATAGGATGGAGAATATAATTAAGCCTCTTGATGACCTGGGGTCATAATTTATCTTTATCAGGTACAGTGATGCCTTGAGAATCTGTTGATTGTATATAGGATTGTTGATCAGATTCTTTTGCGTTTTGAAGTTACTTAAATACTTTTCTGCTTGCTGTTGGATGTACTTGTCACTGTGATAAATCCCCCTTCACACTCCGTTCTCTAGTTTTTTTACAAGTGTGGAAATCATTCAGATTTGTAGTTCTCTGTAAGGGAAAAATAAGTAGACCCTTAGTGTGTGGGACTCTTGAGTAAAGTAAATGAGTGTCAGTACTTGGACATTGAAGTAACTGTTTTGATTTTTTCAGAGGCCTTTTCTTAGTGACTTCTTTGCTGTGTTCTGGTTAGGTGAGTGGCCATATTATCTTGGTTAAATGTGATGCTTGCATACTCTCACCTTGACTACTCAGAATGTGTTTTGAAGGTTGATTACTTGGGGGCATTTGCAGTTAGCTTTTGAAAGGTATTTGTCAGACATTTCCATATGAATGTATACTTTAACTTTATTGGTTATGTAATAATTCATATTAAAATTTCAAAATGATTTAAAGGAGTTTCCTCTTTAATATAAATCACATTTTCTTTGTTTTGTTACCAGCAGTCTTTATTTGTCATGATTTAAGATGACAGTTTAAAATATTTGCATAGTATTTTATCAAAGTCTTTAATTTCTTTGTTTTGAAATAATTTGGGTACCTATTAAGCGATGGGTCCTACGATTGGGTGGTACAGCTAGAGTTAAAGAGCGTGGGCTTTGGACTGGAACAGTTTAAGGTCAAATCCTGTCTCTTCCACCTACTAGCTGTTGTGACTGAGTAATTAGTTAACCTGTTTGCTTCGGTTTCTTAATCTATAAATGGGATTGAAAATATCAAGCTCATAGGTTGTTAGGAGGATTGAGTGAGCGAATACTTATAAAGTGCTTAGAATAGTGCTAGTGCAGGTCGCTGTTTTCATTTTCAAATGATTTCCCCAATTCTTGCACCAACTTGAAAAAACAGTTCTCAATTTTGGATCTTGGTTAGAAGCAGCATATTGTACTTAAAGTGGGATGAGATGGTTTTGTACTAATGCAGAAATTGAATTTTATATATTCCTTGGAAAAATCATGTAGGAAAATACTTTCAATGTTGGATATACTGTGAGAAAGTCCATTATTGGTTGTAAGTTTAGTAGTTTAGGAAAAACTAAGCTGGACGAGTACTAGCAGAGACTGTATTTTATGTTAAACCAAAGCACTGTTTTTAATTTCTACATTATAAATTTATCATAAAGAAATTTGAGGTATTATGTGTGAAAGAATTTGGGGAGAGAGTTAGAGAGTTAGAAAAGCAGTAGTTATTTTTCTTATTCCCAAAGTACAGATCTGCATTTCGAAGTGGAATAAAACTGAAAACAAGTGGCACACAAGTGTTACTATGTGTGAACTTCTGTTTTTGAAAAAGTTAAGTGGATTTTAAGAACTGAAAATCTCTTAATTTTAGATAAGGTTATGAACTTTTTTGTTTAAAACAGAAAACAAGTGGCACACAACATGTTTAAATTATAAGGTAGTTTCAATGGGCAAAAATATGCAATTGGTTTAGAAATGACATATGCACTTACATAATGGTGATTTATTTCTTTATTTTGTTGCACTGGTGGAGAAAGTCTTGATTCATACAGATAAGTAGTGGCAAATGGAAATTCCCTGCTAATGGCTCACCTTTCAGTCTCAGGATTTACTTCAATTAAACTAATCCAGAGCATAAAAGAGGAATATTAGGAAATTTTTGTTTCAAAGATGGATCTCTAGCAAATCTAATAATCAGTTGTATTCCTTAATTAGTAAGTACTCATGATCGGACTTTTCTAAGTATTTCAAACTTTGAATAGTTACAATTCCATAAAATCACATTAAGTGTGAAAATTCACATTCATAATATTTTATATTTTCCTATAGAAACTAGCCTCAAGTTTGCCATGTATCTCTACATGACAGGTTTGCAAAATAAAATGTCAGATTAACTTAATAAGGTGATCTAAATTTTAAGACATTTAATATAAAAAAGTTATAAAACATGAAGTGCTTTTAGTTCATTCCATATTGCCAATCAAAAACACGTCCAAATTTTTATTAATACATAATTCAAATCTGTGATTCTTTTCCTCACCTCCTTAGTCATGGAATATCCTATTAAATGTACGTTTAAGTATGATAAACGTTTAATTTTCTAATTATATAAAGAAATGGTGTCTTGTCATGGGCTTGAAGATAGGCAAAGAAAGATGTAATGATTCTTGATTTGGGTGAAAATGGGAAAGAGCTGCAGATCTGCTTCCTAGGTAAACTGGTAAAGTAAGTTGTGAGAGAGCTGAAAGTTTCAGTTTGTATAAGAAAGGGCTATTCTTTCAATAAACCTAATATGTGATTGAAATTTAGGTAGATTGGGTAATCGTTATGATTGAGCTGTTACGTGCTTAGTTGTAGGATTTGATATCCAAGTACTAGGCAGATTAACCGCAAGCAGGATTTATGTCGTTTTAGATGGGGGAGAGGCCAGACAACTGGTCTGGGAAAATGTGGATGGCCGTCCATCCATAATGGTGTATGCCTACAATCAGCCTGTCAGCATGAGGGGTAATGTGTAGTAAAAGGAAGTGTGTGGAAGGAGCAGGCCAGCTTGGTGGGGGAATGGGATGGTGGTTGGTAGCAGGCACGGGTCGAGGTTCAGGTTTGCATCTTAGAAGCAAAACCAGACAGGGTCCAGGTCTCTTATGAGAGATAAAAGGTAGATACTTCTTTCCAGGATGGCTTGGTATTGAAATTGTTTAAGGTGCACCAAGCAGTAAAATTGACAAGATGCTGAACTCTTAAGCTATAGATCTGACATATATTTTTTTGTCTTGGGACCACGTTAGTTGTCTACATAGTAGCTGGATCTATAAACGTGATATAAATGGTGATAACTGGGGTGAAATGAGATCCCCTGTCGGAATGCTGGAGGATATTCCCTGGTCACAGTCTCCTATTCCCTTTGTTTATTTAGTCCCAGGGATTTAATGTGTCTGCTTGTTTTCTTTGTTGCTATCTCTTTTTCACCACAATCCTCTCCTTTCAGACACAGTGCAAAGCAGGTTACAAAGTTTCAACATACACCCAACATACCCTTCCATTTTAGAAACAAGTGCTCAATCCTTAACAGTGTTAAGTATTCATAATTGCCAGTATAATAATAAATGGGCAAGTAAGGCATAAGAAACTTGAAAGTACTACTAATTGTTGGTCACTTGGTTTCTCTGAAGTGGTGTTGGCAGGTATTATTATAGGCGTTTCTTGTCTTTTTTTGGGGGGCAGGGGGTTGTTTTTGTAGAGTGTATTTGTCCTGTTCAGTCCTTCCTCACATTCCCCCCACTTCACTCCTCCCAGCTTTCTTTTAGGTTTATGTTAAATGGATGTTCAGACTATTTCAGAGTCAGTTATTACCACTGGTAAGCAGATAGAATTCCCTTCCTAATCTTACTGGGGCTTCTCTGACCCAAGACCATACTATACGAAATACTTTCATTTTTTGGTCATAACCTTGGCTTTTAGCCCCAAGTGGGGTAGCGATTTTCCTTCTGGGCTCCTCAGTGTTTCCTCCTTTGGACTAAATTTGATATTATCTGGTTTTGTTGTGTTTTGGATTTTGTTTGTTAGTTTCTGAAGGTCTCAGGTGCCTGGATGTTCTACTTTCTCACTGTTTTACTAGTTGTTTGCACTTAAAGGAGCTTTTACTCTTAAGAAGAAACTCTCCTTTTTAAAAATTCATTATTCTAAATTGGTATCTAGCCTTAGATGCTGATTTAGTGTCAGATATGGCAGTGCTATGGACTCTTTCTTTCCTAGAACCTATTTATGCCATATTAGTCCTTTAAATGCCTCCAGCAGACTTGCATTTCATAATCTTTCACATTTTGTATACTTTGTTAAACTTCCCATCATGATACTATTCTGTTTCTCAACTAATTTGCAAGGTAGAGATGACTACAGTGGGATCCTAAATTCCAGTGTCTATTTTAGTGCCACTTAGTTTAGGTTCTTTTTGATGATTCAGTGTGCAGGTAATTATAAAAGTCAGCGACTGTGTGGCATTTAATCACTAGGAGTTTCTAGTAGGAAAATACATTATATGTGGTAACAGTAGCAAGCAGTTCCCACCAACATTGAGAGAAAGGTTCTGTCACAAGGTCAGGTCATCAAGGAAAGGAGTTTTAGATGAGATTAATCAAGAGTGTGCCCCAATGTGAGTGTTGTGATGGATGCCGTGCTAGGCACTGGGGGTATCAGGACGTACAAGTTGTGGGGCCTCAGGTAGTTTCCCGCAGTACTGGGGGTGGGGCATAGTATTAGAATCATCTGGATTTAAAAAAATTTCCCACAACCCCTGGAAATTGATATAAATGCTCCTGCCTCTCTCTCTGTCTAGTTGTTGATGAGCGTCTGAATGTGTTGGGATGGTGTACAATGTTGTGATAGGAATAAGACTGAACATGTGAATCATTAGAAATCCAAACGAGAGAGGAAATATAGTACATTAAAAGGATATATGCCAATGTCAGAAATGTTAAAATGTACTGGAGAAGCATGGGGAAGATTAGCGTATAGATTCTTACATGGGAAGGCATGTTGGAATTGTGCGTCTCTCATTAATTTGACCTGTGACATAGGGAGTCCTTGGCAGTAGCCCAGGAAGTTTATTCCTACTCCTGGTACTGAGTCTTTATGGACTGAAGCTTTCATTTGGACTGATGTCTTGAAGATCCTTTTACCTGAAATATTAGAACTGTCTTAACCTTCTTAGTACCCATCGAAGCTCCAGTTCTGAGGGGGCCAAAAAGTTACCTCACATCTAGACTGACTTTATTATAAACTATAGCTGTGTCATTCCTAGAGTATTTTTATTTATCAGGGTTATTGTAATAATCAAGTGCCCAATTGTTTTGTATTATAAGAATAGAAGTTCATATATTTGTAAAATCGAGACCATACAATCTTGTCTAAAGTAGAGCATAATGTTTTTAGGAAACATTTCAAGTTGGTCTTTCAAATGGATAGTCTTTCTGTATATTTTCAAACTTTTAATTTATTTAGAAATTTGTTTTGCTAATATCCAAGTTTTTGATTAGACTTTCATTGAAATTCCTGCTTTGCTGCAGCTCTCTGATGAGACTGGAGTGTTGATGTGTGCATGGTATATAAAAGGAAGACTCCAATTTCACTTACCTACTACGTAGACATTCTTATCAAACACTTTATGAAGCAGTTTAAAAAAATTATCTTAAGTGACGAAAATAAATCTGTTGAGTTCAGAATTTTCAGAATGAATGTCAAATGGAAATGTAAAAGCTGTATTTTAAATCTCAAGGTAACCCCTCTCCCACAAAAATTTTCTAAATTTCTTATATTCCTTATATTTTATAAAACCCAATTGAAGTATAATTAGAACCTCATAGTTTATAGCCTAAATAAAAAACTGTTTTGTTATTGTCTTCATTTTATATGTATTGACCTTACTTGCTCCTGGCTCATTGATGCGGAGACCACATCACTTCCTCTGTTTAAAAAATGTGTTAACGCCCTTAATAACGAGCAGAAAATTTGGAACCTGGTATGTGTCCACTAAGTCTGTGATTCAGTAATACTTTAATTTGGAGTAATTGGGGATAGAAGGCCAGTCTAATGAATAATACAAAATTTAAGTATATTGAAATATGTTCACCAAAACCAGACTAACAGAATGCTGCCTTATGGAGCTCCTGTGTCAAGTTGGTGGATGAGATCTAACTTTCATTTTAGACATAAACTCTTTAATCCTTTCTGTAGGACTCATTGAGACTCTTAAGTCCTTTTAGTAGAGAATCAGTAATCTGAGATACTAAGCATTTTGTTAGGTGGGTCTGTCGAATTGCCTACTCCCTGTATGTTACATTGATGTTAAATGCTTATAGTAAATAAAGTGAAAATGACCTGTTTTGCAGATGAGAGACATTTCTATATGAATCTCCAGTTTATCATGATAAATTTAGGCATAAAGGCTTAATTTACTTAAAAAAATTTGTTTTAAATTACTTTTAAAAATGTTGGTGGAACTGTAAAATTATACCATCTTAAATGGGTGCCGTGAAGCAGGTATACATACATGTGTTCTTTGAAGCTTACTGAATTGCTAAATTACATATAAATTTAAAATTTTCTAGTGGTTATGTTAAAAAAAGGAACAGGTGAAATTAATTTTAATATGTTGGATGTGTTGGGTTAAAGAAAATACATATATTCAATATAAAAAGTTATTAATGAGACAGTTTACCTTTTCTTCTGTTTTTGAAATCTGGTGTGTATTTTACATTAATGTAATATCTCAGTTTGGACTAGCCACAATTCACTTGCTCAGTGGACACCTATGGCTGGTGGTTGCCAACTGGACAGTGCAGTTTTAGGATGTAAGCCCTATAGGTTTCTTGTGAATCTAATGGGAGTATATGTGAAAATAGTTTTAAAGTATTATGCAATTGTAAATTGTTATATGGAATTGCATTATTTCAAGGTTTGTTAATGATAAACCAGTTTTGGCCTCATTTGATTAATTCTGTATTGATGTTTAATTAGTAGCAATTCAATGTAATTAAATAAATATATTTTCTCATGGAAAAAATTACTCAGTTTAGTGGATTGCATGTGATAGGCCTAAAGTTTATTTCATTCTGTTTTTTAAATAAAATGTAGTTTTTGCCTTTTGGCTTACTGTTGTATTAGAGAATTTGAAGCTTTTGAAAGACATTTGGGTTGTTACTTGAAAGTATAAATCGGCTTTAGTAATAAGAAAGCTTTCCTTTCAGTTTATAATTCTTAGCTTTAGAGATAAGTAAGATTAGGAGTAGTATTTCACAAAGAAATGAATGCTGTTGGTCAAAATCTCAAAAGGAAAACAAATAATTATTGGGGGTACTAAGTTCTCAGAAATGACTTGGGGAAATATTTTAGTAGCCTGTCAGTTTTAAACATAAACTTTTGCATGGACCTTTGTGATGGAATTTTTCTGGCTAAAGGGTCTATAACTTTTATTGGCTTTTCAGTGAGCTCTGATCTGAAAAAAGTTCTGTAGGACTGTTGCATAGCTATTACATGATTTCTTTTCCACATCCTAACATTTCTACTTCTCTTTAATTAGTCATATCCCACACTAACAGGTTTTTCCTAGAAAAATAATAGTTACAATTTTATCTTGTTGGTAAACACTTTGGTTTAAATTTGACAGATATTTCTGAAGCTCTTCCTATGTGTCAAACAGCACATTCAGAAGCACTAAAAATAAACAGGTGGGCAAGATCCTTGCACTCCAGTTGCTTAATCATTAGTCAGGAGATTGTAATATATTATTGTAATACCGTGTTTATATTATTGTAATACTGTGTTTCCCTGAAAATAAGACCTAACCGGAAAATAAGCCCTGGCATGATTTTTCAGGATGACGTCCCCTGAACATAAACCCTAATGCGTCTTTTGGAGCAAAAATTAATATAAGACCTGGTCTTATTTTTGGGGAAAATGATAGGTGTTAACATTTAGTGAATATTTATTAGGTAATACTTCTGTTTAAGGCATAGTTTTAAGCACTTTACAGATGTTACCTCATTTAATTATCACAGCAAATGATACATTTTTGGGGTACTGTTGTTCTCATTTTACAGATTAGGAAACAAAGACCAAAGCCGTAAGTAATTAGTACTGAATCCCGGTAATCCTATTCCAGTGCTTGCACTAACTGCTGTAACATGTGGAACGAATTCCTAACTCTTCTTCTGAGAGGTGTCATTTGGGTTACAGATAATAGGCATTCTTGATCCTCTTATCCTGCTCTACCTTTTTTTTTTTTTTTAATCCATTCTGTCCACATTGTAACTTACTATGTGATTTCCTTATTTATTATGTTTATTTCTGTCTCACCCTGTTAGAATATAAACTCCAGGAGTGCATAGAGCTTTTTTTTCCCTTTCCTTAGATATATCCAAGCGCCTACGTAGAATAAGTGCCTTCCAGTAGCAGTCACTCACATTCTTTGCTGAATGAGTATTGAGTGTGATTACACCTATGTGGAAATAATTTAAAATTTTAGGCACTATATCATCTTTTTAATGCTACAAATTGCTGTTGAGTACATGTTCTACGACAGGCACAGTGATGGGATTTGGGAATACAAAGATGAGTAAAACATAGTCCCCTGCTCGCATTCCTGGCCAGGTAATGTTTTTTTGGTAACTTGAATTTAACACTTTGATTCTAACAATTTAGGTTATTGTTTTTTGTATGCATGCATTTTTGGTGGGTGCTTAAAAATATGGAGAAATGAAAATGATTCAAAATTTTCCATGATTCTCATTATTCTCACAGGTTTTGCAGTTTATATCACTTCATTATGTTTGTAAAGTCTCCTTAGAAAGCGAGTGAAACTCTTTTGTAGCAACTTCCCATTTTTTGGTAAGCTTATGATTTCTTTTTAGCTGATGTTTTGCTGTTTGTTGGCATTTACGGAATGCTTATAATGCTAGGCATTTTAGTGAGCATTTAATCCCCACAAGAGAGCATTCTGGGGTAAAACATCATTGTTCCCAGTATTCAGATATTGAAGTAGATTCTTACCCAGGGTCAGAAACAGGATGTGGAGAAGGTAGGATCAAAATTGCATTGGTCTGATTTCAAAGCGTGTCCTTTTAATTATTTCTTAAAACACTTTGGGAATAAGAACAGAGCAAGTAATATGAATTGAAATGACTATCCTCATGTGGTTTAAAAATAAAGAAATTTAAATACCACCTAAAATGGTAGATTGGTATTAACGTTGCTCATGTATTTGGGTAACTATTTTCTCTTAAAAGACTTAACAGATTTTAATCATGTTACACGTTGGTCTTTTAAGTAACATAGCTAGTAGGTTAGCATAGGATTTTTTTGGTGAGTTCTATAAAACTTTATGACAAATATTCATATATATCTTTAACCTGATGTGAAATATACTTAAAACTAATTTCTAGTGTTTTCTCAAAGTTAATGGAATAAAAATCTACATAAAGAATATTTAATTGAATTTTTAAACTTGTTTGCTCTTTAGATGGGTTTTGTGTTTGCTGTTTTTAGGATTTATTATTTTGGGAGGTGGCATTAATCATGTGCATCGTAATTTCTTTGCTTTGGACTAATCAGTCTGTGAGATTAAATCTTTTTTTTTTAACTTTTGATTAAGTTTTTTTGTGTGTGTGGGTATCTGTCACCTTTGGTCTGATTTAGTAATGTTGAAAGGAATGTAATACTGTGTAAAAATTTACTTACACCGTATTTTCTTTTTTTTGGATATGTGCTAAGAGTATATATGACACTATGTAAATGTTTGCACTCTATTTGAAATAGAAAAAAGAAAGGGTGTGCTTTATATATATCTTAA
The DNA here is from genome assembly GCF_036562045.2 of Rhinolophus sinicus. Classification (NCBI taxonomy): domain Eukaryota; kingdom Metazoa; phylum Chordata; class Mammalia; order Chiroptera; family Rhinolophidae; genus Rhinolophus; species Rhinolophus sinicus. Next base: position 93,901,752 of record NC_133755.1, read on the forward strand.
GAATGAATGGATTTAACTTACCTGTTGGAAAATGTTGCTTATCAGTTCTTTATTGAAACAAGCTTGAGGAAATAAGTGACAAATTCTAATATATAGCTAAAAAGACAGGGATGATAGTGGGCTTTTTTATTATTATTTTGATTAATGGATCTGGGTAACTTTAGGGGATCTAAATAATGAAATGTCATTGGTTAATGACATTTATGATAAAGATAGTCCTGGAAATAAGGAGTTTCTAGTAAAGATTTTTGCTTTATGGTAAAGAATAAATATTTAATCGTGGAGACAAAAAATAAAAGTATGTTTTCTTTTTTTTAAATAGGAAATAAGAGATGGAGTCATTCAAGTGTTTATCATACTATTGCTTCTTTGGCAATAAAGCTTATTGTTTCTGAACTTGCAATTTGTTTTTAACTTTTGTATAACTTTCTATATTTTGTCCTTTGATGCATTAAATAAACAAAGGTTAATCCTCAATGGTATAATACAACCAGTGGTATTACATAGAATAAGGTTCATTTAAGAGACCCAGTTAAATGCCATTGTGATATTTATACTATATTGACCAAAACCAAAGTAAACATTCTGTAGTGAATGCCCATATAACTCAAACCTGTTTGCAATTTGTTTATATCATTTTTTAATGAAGTGACTGTTCAATATCAAAGGAATACATATTTATTAAGGCTGAACAGCAAGAAAATTTTTATATTGCTGTCAATATTTTTGTGCATAATGTTTTAAAAATTTTCTGGATTAAAAAAAATTAATCTTGTTTTCAGACCTTGTTTTAAAAAAATCACTATTTTCTTATTAACAGGTTTGTTTTTAAAAATATACTCTTAAAAATAAACACCTGTTAACAACTAGTAGATCCCTTAAAAAATATTCCACCAACACCCACCTGCAGCCAAGTTGTTAAGTAAAAATGTTTCTTCTACCCCTCCCGCCGCGAGGATCAAGTTCTAAAGTGGCCACAGTTCCGTTTTAAACACTTAACTTTCTTTTACTTGTTTTTTAGTGTAGATTTTTATATATTTTCTTTGATTCTTACAAATACTTTTAATTCTTTGTCTTCTTTGCTGCAGATGTTTATTCCCAGTTTCCAATTTGTTTGCTTTGAAATTTTGTTTTGTTTGCTTTAAGTTTAGAAAGTTCTCTCCACAATTTTTGATACTACCTTTTCTTTCCCTCCCTCCTTGCGTGCCCTCCCCTCTCCTCCCTTCTTTCCGTCTTTCCTTCCTTCCTTCCTTCCTTCTTCCCTCTCTTCCTTCTTTCCTTCCTTCCATGTGTGTTTAAGAATTCTTTTTTACTCAACTAGAATTATGGGATATGGTGTGAGATGAAAATACATATGTAGCATGTTCCCCTTACATAGTGTTTTTCAACCTTGGAAATATTGTATTGACCTTTGGTCCGGATTATTTGTTGTGGGGGGCTGTCCTGTGCATTGGTGAATGCTTAGCAGCATCGCCAGCCTTTACTCACTAGATGCCAGAAACATCTAGTCTCCAGACATTACCAAATGTCCCCAGTGGGGCAAAATTATATTGGTTGAGAACCATTGACCTAATATAAATTAGTTCTGAATTTACATGTTATAAATCTGCATATCTTGAGAAAAACTGAAATGCTAATTTAGCCCGAAAGCTTATATTTTCTGGGACAAAGCTTGAGGTTAAGGTCTCATGCTAGGAGTTTTTTATTGGGACATTTGTGTATAGGCTTTTATGTGAGCATAAGTTTTACTTCAGAGTGTATACCATGTTTTCCCGAAAATAAGACCTACCCCGAAAATAAGACCTACCCCGAAAATAAGCCCCAGTTAAGATTGTCCGCCAAAGGGACGCATTTAGTACATATGACGATGTTCCAGAAGATGACATGACTGTATATGAATAAATGTAGATTGTTGTACATGCAAAAAAAAGACACCCCCTGAAAATACACCCTCATGTGTCTTTCGGAGCAAAAATTAATATAATACCCGGTCTTATTTTTGGGGAAATACGGTATATATCTAGAAGTGAGATTGCTGGGTCATGTGGTAAGTGTATGTTTAACTTTATATGAAACCACCAAATTCTTTGTGAGTTTCAACTTCTTCACAACCTTGTTGTAATTTTTTTATTTCAGCCATTCTAATAGATGTGTAGGAGTATCTCATTGTGTAGAACTGGCAGATTTCTTCTTTAAATATTTGGTAGAATTTGCCAGGGAAACCATCTGGGTTTGGAGATTTCTTTTTCTGGAAGGTTTATAACCACAATCTCAATTTTTAAAATAGTTTATTCAGGTTATCTGAAACTCCCAAACTCCCAAAACTTTGAAGCTTTATACCGGTTTATCTATAGTTTTCCTTTACTATTTTTTTTAATGAATGTGAAGTCTAGTGATAATTTGGGTCTTTTTTTTAGTTCTCCTTCATCATTTTTCTAGAGAGTGATGAATTTTATTGATCTTTTCAAATGACCAATTTTGGTTTCATTGATTCCCCCCCCCCCCTTTTCTTTTTTTCTGGTTTCCGTTGAACATTTTTGTGATTCTATTTTGTCCTCTTAGCGTATCAGTTATACTTAAAATTATTTTAGTAGTTGCCCTAGAGTTTGTAATATATATTTATAACTAATCTGAGTTCATCTTTAAATAACTCTACACCACTTCATGTGTAATGTAGATTACCATAGAGTATTCCCAATTTCTCCTTTTTCCTTTATGACATTGCTGTCATTCATTCACGTTTCCATACGCTATAATCATCCAATACATGGTTACTATTGTTTTAAACAGTTATCTTTTAACTCTATTAAGAATAAGAAAAATAAAAGATTTTGTTTTACCTTCATTTATTCCTTTGCCTTCACTCTTCCTTTCATTATGTAGATCCGAATTCCTTCCCCTTGAATAACTTCAATTAGCATTTCCTTTAGGGCAGGTCTGCTGGCAACTAATTCTTGTTTTTGTTTGAGAAAAATCTTTGTTTTTCACTTTTGAAGGATAATTTCATTGAATATGGAATTCTAGAGTTGGTAGTTTTTTCTTTCAATACTTTAGTTTACTTCACTCCCTTCTTGAGTGTTTAAGAAGAGAAAGGAGGCTGCTAGAAATTTTTATCCTTTCCTAAGGTAAGGTTTTTCTGAAGGCTACTTTCAAGGTTTTCTTTGTATTTGGTTCTCTGCAGTTTGAATATAGTATGCTTAGGTATAGACTTTTACACGTTTATCCAGTTTTGTGTTCGCTGAGCTTCCTTGCTGTGTACTTTGGTGCGTGTTACTAATTATGAAAAATTCTCCAGCATTATTCACATATTATTTTCTGCTCTGTTTCCTGCTCCTCCTCGCTCTTCTGGTATTCCAATTACGGTATGTTACAGCTTTTGAAATTGTTTCACAGTTCTTGGATGTTCTGTTCTTTTCTTTTTTAAAATTAATTTTTCTCTTTGCAGAAGATACTTTCTGCTGTCTTTGGGTTTTCCTGTGAACTCTTTCTCAGATAGTGCCAGCATCGTGCAACTCTTTCAGCAGTAATTAACTCTTATTAGACTGGTGGAGTCCCATTGGTGTGGTCGTAAGGTGTATGGGAAGGGAAGCATCCTTAATTTTAGAATTAAATCTCAAAGTTTTAATGGGTCTGTGTTCTGGGACTGTGATTTTTACAAGTCTTTCTTAGCCCGTCCCATCCCCCACATGAGACAGGTGGGATAAGGCCCTGGTGAAGTCTTTTTCTTGGAGAGGACGTCTTTGTTATGGGGAATTCTTCGTTCCTAGTTATTTCACAGTGATTGCTTTTCCCTTCCCCCTTGCCGGAAACTACAAAGAGATCTTATGGGCTCTTCACTGTGAGAACCTGTAGGGGGTTCCTAGAAGTAAAACCCACAGAAGTGTTGGACTCTACTAAGATTACAGTCCTCAGAAGTTTCCTGCTCATGATATGCCACACTCAGCCTCCAGCAATTCATCAAAATTACCATTTAAATGTTTGTGGTAGATGGACTTTTTGTCCCCAAAACGATATATATGTCCAAGTCCTAAGCCCTGGTAAGTATGAATGTGACATTATTTGGAAATAGAGTCTTTGCAGAGATGAAACTCAGGGTCTTAACATGATATCCTAGGTTTAGGATTGGCCGTAAGTAAATCCAGTGTCTGCTGTCCTTGTACAGAGTAAGGAGAGGGAGATTTCAGAGACAAACACAGAAGGGGAAGCCATGTGCAGAGGGAGGCAGAGGTTGGAATTGTATAAGACAGTGTCTTTCTCAACTCCATGTTAGTTTTTGTTTCTCTGTTTTTCTTTTAGCTAATTTCTGCAGTTATAATCAATATGTACTTTTAAACTCATCTATTGAGTCCTAATTTTGGTTATTGGCTTTCTCAGTTGGAGAATTCCTGTGTGGTTCTTTTTCACAAGTTTGCATTTTCACTATGTATAATATTCAGCTGTGTGTCAGTTTTCCAAGGTGAACTTTTTAATATATCTGTGAACATGGTAAATATTATTTTAAAGTCCGTATTTGATGAGTCCAGTGTCTGGGGTGTATTGGACAATTTCTTGTTTCTCTAGGTACTTATTTATGATGTTTTATTACTTTACATTCCTGGTTATCTTTGCTTTTCTCTGGATGATGTAAATTAAAAAAACATTTCTTGACACAATTTTAGGTCTAGGATATCTTCTCTTAGAGAAGATTTTGGTTACTTGTCTTGAACCACAATCCAGTCAAGGTGTGAGGTTTCCTGAATCATCCAAATAACGTTAAAATGGGCTTAAGTGTGATTTCTCAGAGGTACCACCCTTGATGGTCCCTGGACTCCACTCTTATACCTTAAAATTGCAGAGCTGCCGAAAGAACAGTTTAACCTCTCAGTTATGTCTTTAGAATTGGTAAAATCTCCCAGAGCAAAAGTAAACCCAGTATTGTACTTATTGTATCTTTTGGTTACATTCCTCATCTGGATTTCTTTCATTTGATTATATTACTATATTTTTAGTTTTTTAATCTTTTTAAGAAGTTGGTTTTTATATTTCTTCCAGCTTTTTAAGTTATATTTTCTGGGATGTTTGGTCCAAATTATCTAAGTTCTTTGAGGTCATATTGTAAAATCTTTATTATCCCTATAGATAACATAAATGCTAAAATGTTGTATGTGATCAATTTGGGTTGCTTTCTTCACACTTTAAAAATAAACTGGTAAGTACCTAAAGTAATTAAAGTTCATTTTCTCTTTCAGTGGTAATTACAATTAAAATGAAAGATGAGTAATCCACAACGAAAGACTTTATAACCTTAAATGATTGGCTTGATAAAAGAGTGTGGGTCAAGTGGATGAGCCATTAATGATAGACAAGGGTCTGCATTACCTTTTAGAATCCTGCAGTGTTTATCAGGATGTACGCATTTTCCCTTAGATGTTTTATTTAGTCTACCTTTAAGTAAATGCTTAATGTAAACCCCTTTCTTAATTTAGTCAGACATAATTGTTTTAAGTGGTGGAGGACTTTTGTTAATTTACTTTCTAACATACCACGTTTCAATGAAAGAGTGTTTTTTGAGCTTTTAAAATATGCAGGGTACTGATTTTGGAAGCAATGGTCTGCACATAGTTGTATAGTATACTCTTGAATTAAATAACCTTTTATTAAACGGTTTTGAGTTTTCCGTAAGTAATAGTTGTTACATGCTGTCTAGTGAGTATAGTTTTTTTAGTAACTTGTTTTTACCCAATTAATACATGTTCATTACAGAAAAGTGCTAAGGTATGAGTTAACATTTATAAGACTGCTCTCGTTTCTGGCACCAGTTGCAGAGTTTGCGGTTTCCCAAGACTGCCGTCACATTCAGTAATTTGCTGAAAGGACAGTATGAAAGTTGTCATATTCTGTGGTGAACACACAATGTGATATATAAATGATGTATTACAGAATTGTACACCTGAAACCTATGTAACCTTACTAACCACTGTCACCCCAATAAATTTTAATTAGAAAAAAAAGAAACAAAGTTAGAAAGTTGTCCTATTCTTGGCTCTGGTTTATGATAGTATTAACACATTTTTTGTGGGAAACGAGTAAACTCGTCATATCGCTTTTTATACCAAAGCGCGGGAGATGAGAATAACACATATTTTGCACCTCTTTTTAAACTAAAACACTGAAAGTTTCATAGAAAAATATCAAACAGATCGAAAGATGAGTATTTTACGGAAAGTCTAATTTTGGCGAGAAAATGTCAAAAAAAGCCCCGCGTTACGACGCGATTTGGCGGGAAAATGCCCGCTTATAATTAAGTACAGATTAACGTCATCCAAGGGCAGAGAAGCGTGGAGTGGAGTCCAGGAGGATTCCAGGCATGGAGCTTCCTGTTGTCTTCTCTCCCTGGAAGCAGGGACTGCATTAAGTACTCCTGGCCATTATGTGTGATGTATGCAGAATATTGCCAACCCGGGAAGTTCACCTGAGCCCGTGGTGTCCATTGTTATTAAGAAGATACAGTTGACTGCCCATGTGACTGAATTTTAGTTTCTAGTCCTTCCAGAGGTAGAACGGATACTGCCTGGCCCAAAACTCTCAACATGATTACTTTGTTATGCAGTCCCCAGGTAAACAGAGGTGTCCAAGGAACTCCAAGTTTCCCAAAAATCCTAGAGATCACCTCCCAGGAGATGAGGCCAAGTCCAGACCTGTCTTTTGAATAAGATTAATTCTTTACTGAAGATGAAATAAAAGGAGATAAGTAAATAGCATCTCAAATCACTTCAGATGTCTGTTAACATTTTGGAATGTAACTCTTCATATTTGTCTATGCATATTGTCTGGATTGATCATCTGTATCTTGTCTTTGCTTTCATATATATTTTTTTAATGTCTCTGCTTTACCTTTTTTTGGAAAATTTTCTTGGAATTTCCTCCACCTTCTCCCCACCCAAATAAGTATGACATATTAGAATGCAGAAATTTCTAAACAATTTTTCTTGCTTTTTTTTTTATAGCGTTCTATTCAGATTTTATGAAGTTGATTATAGGCATACCTCATTTTATGGTGATCTGTGTGATCAGTGATCTTTGATGTTACTATTGGAATTGTTTTGGGGTGTCTTGAAAGACACCCATATAAGGTGAACTTAATTGGTAAATGCTTTGTGTGTTCTGACTGCTCCACCCTGGTCCCCTCCCTATTTCCTGAGATACAACAATACTGAAATTAAGCCAGTTAATAACCTTAAAATGGCCTCGAAATGTTCAAGTGAAAGGAAGAATTGTACATCTTTCTCTTTAAATAAAAAGCTAGAAATGATTAAGCTTTGTAGGGAATACATGTTGAAAGCTGAGATAGGCTGAAAGCTACAGCTTGTGCCAGTTAGCCAAGCTGTAAATACAAAGGAGAAGTTCTTGATGGAAAGTAAAAGTGTGCTACTCCAGTGAACATATAAGTGATACGAAAGTGAAACAGCGTTATTGCTGATGTGGAGGAAATTTTAGTGGTCTCGATAGAAGATCAAACCAGCCACAACATTCCTTTAAGCCAAGGCCCAATCCAGAGCAAGTCCCTAACGGTCTTCAATTCTGTGAAGGCTGAGAGAGGTGAGGAAGCTGCAGAAGAAATGCCTAAAGCTAGCAGAGGTTGGTTCCTGAGCTTTAAGGAAAGTAGCGTCTCTGTCACATAAAAGTGCAGGTGAAGCAGCAGGTGTTGATGGAGAAGCGTCAGCAAGTCATCTAGAAGAACTGGCTACGATAATTCATGAAGGTCGGGTATATAAACGACAGATTTTCCATGTAGATGAAGCAGCCTTATATTGGAAGAAGGTGCCATCTAGGGCTTTCATAGCTAGAGAGAAGTAAGTGCTTGGCTTCAAAGCTTCAAAGGACAGGCTGACTCTCTTGTTAGGGGCTAATGCAGCTGGTGACTTTAAGTTGAACTCAGTGCTGTTTTACTACTATGAAAATTTTAGGGCCCTTAAGAATTATGCTAAATCTACTCTGCCTGTGCTTTATAAATGGAACAGCAAAGTCTGAATGACAGCACATCTGTTTACAGGATGATTTACTGAATATTTTCAGCCCATTGTTTAGACCTACTGCCCAGAAAAGAAGGATTCCTTTCCAACTACAGCGGCTCATGACTTGGTCGCACAAGACCTCTGATGGAGATGTACAAACAAGAGTAATCTTGTTTTCATACCTACCAACACAACAGTCTTCCTTTGGCCTTGGATCAAGGAGTAATTTTGACATTCAAGTCTTATTATTTAAGAAATACATATTGTAAGGCCATAGCTGCCATGGGTAGTGATTCTTCTGATGGAACTGGGCAAAGTAAATTGAAAACCTCCTGGAAAGACATCACCATTCTAGATGTCATTAAGAACATTTGTGATTCATGGGAAGAGGTCAAAACACCAACATTAACAGGAGTTTGGAAAAAGTTGATTCCAAACCTCATGGATGACTGAGAGAGGTTGAAGACTTCAGTGGAGGAAGTAACTGCAGATGTGGTGGAAATAGCAAGGGAACTAGAATTAGAAGTGGAGCCTGAATGTGACTGAATTGCTGCAGTCTCGTGATACAACTAACGGGTGAGGTGTTGCTTCTTATGGATGAGCAAAGAGTGGTTTCTTGAGATGGAACCTACCTCTGGTGAAGATGCTGTGAAGGTTGTTGAAACGACAAAAGGATTTAGACTATTATATAAACTTTGTTGATAAAGCAGGGGCAGAGTTTGATAGGATTGACTCCAATTTTTAAAGAAGTTCTGTGGGAAAAATGCTGTCAAACAGCATCGTTTGGTTCAGAGAAATCATTTGTGAAAGGAAGAGTCAATTAATGTGGCAGACTTCATTGTTGTCTTATTATAAGAAATTGCCACAGTCAGCAGCCACCAGATCAGTCAGCAGCCATCAACAGCGAGGCCCGACCCTCCACCAGAAAAATGATTACAGCTCACTGAAGGCTCAGGTGCTGTGTAAAAGTTTTCTAATAAATTTTTTTTTGATGAAGGTATCTGTATTGTTTTTTTAAAACATAATGCAAATTGCATACTTAATAGGCTACAGTACAGTGTAAACATAAATTCACGAGGAAACCAAAAAATTTGTGTGGCTCACTTTATTATAATATTGTCTTTATTGTGATGGTCTTGGACCTGAATCGACAGTGTTTCCAAGGTATGCCTGTACGTCTCCTGAGGATACAAATTTGTTGTACACGTTTAAATTTTTTAAAAATTTTGAAATAAGTTATAGAAATGTTAGAAGTCCAGTACAAAGAATTTTTTTCCTGACTGATGCTTTTCTTCTGAATATTTTAGAGTGTATTTTCTACAAACCAGGACTTTCTTACTTAATCATAAGCGAATTATAAAATTTAAGAAATTAGCATTTGTTTATATGAGTTTGGTGTAAAAGTAGTTGCGGTTTAAAAGGTTAATAATTGTAAAACCTGCAGTTATTTTTGCACCAACATAATACATGTATGAACTCATGGTTTCTTACTTTATTCAGTGGAGTATATTCTGTTACCATCATTATTTATGGTGATGCTCAAATTGTCATGATATGCCCAGGAGGCGCCGTTTTGATAATCAGTTCTCAGTGTCCTTTGGCACCACATCGTCTTTTTTGAGAACTTCTTGCTTTCTGGCACAACACTACATTCCACGCTTATCTTGTACTTTCCCTGCCTTAGCCCTGGAATTGCCTGTCTTCCCAAGGATTCCTGGTTGTTCCTTTTGTAGAATGTGGTATTTATAAGATACAGCGTTAGGTTTGCTCATTGCCATAGGGCTGGTTTCATGCCTTTTCAGTGGACAGAACTGGGGTGTGTGTGTGTGTGTGTGTGTGTGTGTGTGTGTGTGAGTGTGAGAGAGAGAGAGCGCGAATGCGCGAGTGCGCTTTTAGTTTTTTGCCTTAGGAGAAAAATGCCTGCCTACTTGTACTTAGCATGATTGTTGTAGAGCTATTGTGGTTGATAATGGGTGTCAGCTCTTCCATATGGAGATGAATTCCTCCATATTCAGTTTTACATTTCCCATGAGCCCTCCTTTCCTGAATTTCTGGGGTCCTGCAGAATAGTTTGGTATCTTAGTTATAGTTCTTTAAGTTCCTCTTCCTGTCTATATTAGTTATGGACTCATTCTCATAAATTTAAAAAAAAAAAAAAAATTCTCTGTGGCTCCCTTCTCAGGTTGGCTTGTTTTCAGCTGCAGATAGAAATACTGCCTAAAATATACTTGAAAATTAAGGAAAAACTACTTCTATAACAAGAAATCTAAAAGTACTGGGTTTTAATTCTGGGGTTAGTTAATTTAGTAAAGATCCAGGTCATATTCATCTTTGTTGACTTCCATCCTAGTAATTATATCTGCTGTTTTTCCTGTCTCAAATAGTTGTAGCAGTTTGGGGCATTACATTCTCACTGAAGAATATCCAGAATCTGCAAGAGGACATTCCTTCCTTGTGACTTGTATTTAAGGTCAAATATTAATAAAACCTTTCCAGAACCCTTGTTCACATCTTATTGGTCAGAATCCATCATCCATCACATGACTATTGGAAAACCTGTGTGAGAGAGAGAGGGAACGGGGAGGGAGGGAGGGAGAGACGAACGGAGGGAAGGAGTGTGTGTTTGTGTTTGTGTTTGTGTGTGTGTGTGTATGGAATTATTATCGTGTTTTCCCGAAAATAAGACCTACCCGGACAATCAGCTCTAATGCGTCTTTTGGAGCAAAAATTAATATAAGATCTGGTATTATATCATATCATATATCATGCATATATCATATTATATATCATATTATATCATACCATACCCGGTCTTATAGTAAAATAAGACCAGGTTTTATATTAACTTTTGTTCCAAAAGACACATTAGAGCTGATTGTCTGGCTAGGTCTTATTTTCGGGGAAACACGGTATACCTTTGCTACTTTGACCAGCAGCATTAGGTATCCTACTCGATCAGAGTCTGCATTTAAACAAGATTCCCCAAGTTAGCACGATGACTTCTACAAGTAAATAAAATGACTTGATTATACGTTAGTATTTGAAAAGTACTGGTTTACATTAGTCAAGAATTAACCCCCTGGGACCGAGAGAAGCCCCACTTGGAAAGGTATATGGTCTCAACATACCTGAACAAATCAGGGTTCAGTGAGAAAGGAAGAAGAAGTGGGGAGTCAGTGTGGGAATGGCTGATTTGGCAACCGACAGTGTCAGTCTATATTCCCATTCCTTTTTGTTGTTGTTGTTGTAGTTTTCGCCTGTGCGTGCTCTTATTTTTGTAGTAGGAGGAAAGATGAATGGAGGTATGGCTTGTCTGACATCTGAATAAGAGATCTGTTATTGCTTTTCTTTCATTGAGCCCTATAGAATATTAATGGCATGCATATATCATATCCTGTAATCGAAAACCCTATACTTAAAGGAGGTGAAATAGATCTTTATTAACCTTCATTTTAGGATGTATTCACTTTCTATTGTTTTGTTACCATATTGTCACAAACTTAGCTGTTTAAAACAATATGCACTTATTATCTCACTGATTTTGTGGTTCAGCAGTCAGTCTGGCGTGGCTTACTGGGTCCTCTGCAAGGCTGCTATCAGAGTGCTGACTAGGGCTGGGTTTTCAACTGGGGAAGGATGTGCTTCGAAGCTCACATGGTTGTTGGCATCGTTCAGTTCCCTGTGGGCTCCTGGACTGTGGGCCTCAATGTTTGGCTTGTGTCAGCTCTAGACCTCCCTTAGTTGGCAAGCGGTCCTCTTCATAGGCCAGCTCACCACATAGCATCTTCAAAGCCAGTAAACGAGTTTCCTAGCAAGATGGACAATCACAGTCTTATGTTGTCACATAGAATCCATTGTGTTTGTCATATTCTGTTGGTTAGAAGTCAGTTACAAGTCATGTCCACGATCAGAGAGGGAATTACACGAGGACATGGATGTCAAGAGATGGGGGCAGATCATGGGATTAATTTTTAGAGTTTGTCACAAAGGGTATACATCTTACTATAAGAATAACGGATGACATGAATTATACATTGTGTTAGGCTTCTACTTAAAACGTGTGCTGTGCTTTTTATAGTAAGGTAATCAAGAAATTTGCTGATGTAGGCAAATATTTAAAATCATTGAGGTAAACCTTGATGATATCTTTGTAATATGGTTGCTAAACAGATTCCTTAGTTTCAAGTTTAGCAATATGGTTAATAGTGTTTCATGAATTTTAGACATTCAGGTTTTTTTCCCCTTCGTTTTTTAGTTGACTATATTGTGGAGTATGATTATGACGCTGTACACGACGATGAATTAACTATTCGAGTTGGGGAAGTCATCAGGAATGTGAAAAAACTACAGGAGGAAGGATGGCTAGAAGGAGAATTAAATGGGAGAAGAGGAATGTTTCCTGATAATTTTGTTAAGGTAAGTATTCTCAGTTAAATTTCTAGCTGTTGCTTTATGAGATTTAATTTTTAACATTAAGAAATGTGTGTGTGTGTGAGTGTATATATTTAAAACTAAAATGTTTTAGATAAATTTTTGTTCTGCAGAATTTTAAAAACCAGAGGTCCAAGTACCTCTATAATGGATATCATTGTTGCTTGGTGTCCTGGTGGATAATAACACTCTGTTTGTGGTCTATGTATGTATGTATGTACCTGTTTACCTATCTTTTTAAATAAATAGTGGTTTACAAAGTTGTTTTACTGTGTACATTCTTCCTTGAGCTATAAAAGAAGTCTTGTGAAATAAGTAGGGTAGATGATAGGCTCATTTTAATGATGGTGACATATAGACTAGGAGGTTAAATGGTTTACTCAGTGTTAGATAGGTAAGAAGACGTAGCATCTGAACTGTAACTGAGGATTGCTGCCTGTTTACTCAAGTCTTATTGTATCTTGTCACTTCAGCATTGCAGCAGTTAATCTATCAAAGTAACAGTTAACTCTTCAACTACCACCAAACATTCTTTTTTTAGTAAATATTCTAGTCATTTCTGTCAGAAAACAATCAAGATTTTTAAATCTGTTGTGGACTGATAAAGTAATAGTGTAGAGAAGGAAAAAAAGTAAAGAATATCTGTATATTTATACTTCATTTATAATTGTCTTGTTTTCTGTATTAGTTTTCTTATCTATCCAACCATATTGCTCATTAGATGCTGAGTTCTTCTGGGAAGGCTAGAGTGTGTGTCTCATTTCTTTATTTAACTTGCACAGTTGTTGTTAGAATGCCCACACAATGTGGTTATTTAGTAAATATTTGTTCCCTGAATAAATTTGTGTTTTTTTAGTTGTAGTTTTACCTCTAAGTATGAGCACATGCTTTATTCTATTAATTGATTTTAGAGAAGGTAAATTCACTATGCTTTACCTAACTACATTTTGTTTCCTGAAACAACTGAGAAAGCTGTAGTTGGGAATTGAATTTATGGGAGAAGGTTACTTTTATTTTCGTTTTTTGTTTTATAAGTTGACTTCTTTTTTATACCTAAAAGGGAGTGTACTGCAGATACCATGGAAATTGGAGTAGAATAACTAGATTTAAACAGTCAAGTTCCAGCTTTGCCCTTTGCTGGCAGTGTGATTTAGGGAAAATCACATAATTTCTTTCTTTTCTTCTCTTTAAAATGTTATATTGATGGTGTGTATATAGTAAGCCATGACACTGGCTTCTCATCTTTTCTTTTTTAATGGAAAGTGGCTCTTCAGAGAAAATACAGTTGGCCATTAAACAACAAGGAGGGGTAGAGGTGCTGACCCCCGCCCCCCAGAAGTTGAAATCCAAGTATAACCTGATTTCCCAAAAACTAAACTACTAAATAGTCTACTGTTGACTGGAAGCTTTACTGATGGCATAAATAGTTGATTAAAACATTTTATATGTTAATGTATTATATACCGTATTCTTAAAACAAAGTAAGCCAGAGGAAAAATGTTAACGAAAATCATAAGGAAGAGAAAATACATTTACAATATTTATTGAAAAAAAATTGGAAGTGGACCTTCATAGTTCATATGCGTGTTGTTTAAGGGTTAGCTGTTTTATATTGAAATAATAGAACACTGGTTAAAAAAAAATAAGTTAAAAAGTTGAAAAATTTTTATGTAGTTCTAATTGTGTGCTGGTGTATAGTTCCAGTAGTGGAGATAGGACCTATCATGGGACGCCATTTTGAAACATATTTTACTTTCCTGTTTCAGTACAGCTAGGACTAGAACTTGAGTTGAATGAATTGCCTGGTAACAGGGGATCCAGTTTGAGTATGCTACGTATTAGAGGGAAGATCAATCTGGGAATAAAAATTAACCTGGGTATCGGATTAGAGTTGGAAACATCAGTATGAACTCATGTTTAGCTTAAAATATATACAGATACTTACAGAAATAATTGTATATATGTGTGTTTATACTTGGGTTAGTACGTACATATATTTGTCAGCTCTTTCTACTGAGAGAGCCTAGTGACACGCCAGTAGACACCCAGTGCCCAGATCTTGGTTTCTAAATATCATTCCGCGATAAAAGGAAGCAGGAGTCCTTAGAGAAATGGCAGATTTCGGGGCTGGTGCAGGGAAAATACAGGATGACTCTAGAGCAGCGTCTAGTAGTGTCGGCACGTAAGGAAGTGCTCAGAAAACCAAAACTCATGGGCCCAAGTCAAAGCAACATAGGAGCCAACCTGAAAGAGCTTCCAGTGTTCAGAGCTGGGACAATTTGAGCAACAAAATAACCTAGTCTTTGATTATTACCCAAAGCAGAACATAAATATACATGAATCCATGTTAATATAAATAAATGGTTGAGTAAATAAATAAAGAGGGGAGAAGGGATAAATTTTACAGAATTATTCCAAAAATTTGTAGATACTTCTCTCCACCTTCTACCCCCTTCAACCTGGACTAAAGAATAGATGGAATAAAAAAATACTATTAGGTTGGTGCAAAAGTAATTGTGGTTTTTGCAGTTATTTTTAACCTTTTAAACCGCAGTTGCTTTTGGCACCAACCTAACAGTACCTTCATGATGGAGTAAGCTGGCAAATACTACCTGAACCAAATGAGAAAGGCATAATCAGGTATAAATTATGGTGATGACATGTATCCTCTTCACCTCTGTGCTGTTTATTCTTTCCTAAAACCCGTAATCGCAATCTCAGCTGGAGAAAAAAGATCAGACAAACCTAAATCGAGGAACATTCTACAAAATATCTGACCAGTACTCTTAAAAAATTTCCCGGGTCTCAAACACTAGCAAAGACTAAGAAACTGATATTGACCAGAAGAGACTAAGGAGACGTGAGGACCAAATGCATTACAGTGTCATGGATCGGATTCTGGAACAGAGAAAGGATATTAGTAGCATAAAGTCAATAGTGTAGTTAATAATAGTTGGCTTTCACACTTCAGATGTGTATGTGAAGATTCAAGGGGAAGTTGTCATTTATAATTCACTGTCCACTTGAAAGCGTTTTATCGGGACAGTAAGGTACATTTGTTATTTTGTAAATGTGATACTATGGAGTGAATGGTAGAACTAGGCTTCCTGTAAAAAACTTCCTTACTGTTTCAGATAGCTGCACTGAAGAGCAGTGATAATCAAATTGGGCTGGAAGGTGGATAGAAAGGTCAAAACATTTTTGTAGCCTATTATGAAAAACTTTATAGACACTGTAAATTTGTTTTGTGGCAGACTTGTCCATATTAGTATCCGTTTGAAATGTTAGTTCATTGTTACATGATTTAAAGGATATTTTACAAAGACTATAGATACATGAACTTAATATACAGAATATCATCGTTTTTGTCATTTTTGCTTCAGTGTCACTTTATAATAAAGAGAACATTACAGATGAAATTGATTTCTTTGTTACCCCGTTGTCTCCCTCTCCCCAACAGTCTGGATTCGGAAGATGTATGTATCCTTCTAATACAGTTTTGTACATCTTTACCTGTGCACAAAAGTAGTGTTTTGTGTGATTTAGACATTTATGTAACTATTATGTCACTTTTATAATTAGCATGAGATGTCAGCGTGGATACATAATATACTCACTTGGTCTACAACATGTTTTATAAAACTAGTTAGCTCATAAGTGATTGGTAAAAGTACAGGAATGATGTCGGATCAACCGTAAAGTTGTGTTTATTTTCTAGGTAAAGGAAATGCGATAAAGAGTATAGAATTATAATTTCAGCAAGAAAGAGATAAGCTCTCAGCTTGTTTGCTTGCATAGACGAGTTCTTTTAGCTTTTAAAAAAAAACTTTGTTTTTTTAAATTGGTCACCTGTACCTGTGTATTTTCCTCAAAGTTACACAGTCTTAGCATTGTAGGGTTCTTAACTTCTGATGCATACCTCCATTTCGGTCTGCACTGTTTCAGCATCCACACGCCAGCATTTCCACTCTATTATTTTATGCATTTTTAATAGCTCCTGCGGAATCGATCCATCATCATGATTGCTTGGAGTCTTGAATCATGTCTGTATTCTGAGGTTCCAACTATTGTTATTTGTTTGTTTTCATTTTTAGTGCTCAGGTTCCAAAGTTGCATAGGTTTAGAGTGGTCTGCACCAAACCCTACTTTTAACATAATCATTAAGATTTTTAGTGTTCGATTTAGAAGTTTTCACATAAATCAGTGGTATTTTAGGGTGTGTGTGCGTGTGTATGTCCGTGCGTGTGTGTGTGTGTGTGTGTGTGTGTGTGTGTGTTTCTGGAACATCAGATGTTTGGGAATGCACATCTAATGTTATGGTAGAAATTCCTGTAGCACTAAATAATTTTTTAACAGTTGTATACTATTCTATTGTATATGTCTCTACCGCAGTTTTTGAAAAGTTAAGGCTGTTTTCCAGTTTTTAGCTATTAAAAACAATGCTTTAATGAACATCCTTTTGTCGGGTTATTAAACATAGCTGAGAATTTGCTGCATCCTCGGGTATGCACATATTCAGCTGTACTGAATATTGTCAGATTTCTTGCTATATAATTATATGAATTTAAACTCCTGCCAGTAATATAAAAAGTACCTTTCTCACATTCTCGTTAACATTTGATACCATCAGATTTTTGGGTGTGGGGCAGGGTGCCTAATCTTCACCGATCTTCAACAGTATTCCCCATGTTTCAGTGTTTCATTTTCACGATTACTAGTGAAGTTAGTCATCTTTTTTCAGATATTTCTGTCTATTTTTTTCTATTGAGTTCTTGCTCATTTCCTCATTGATTTGTAGTTGTTCTTAATGTATTGTGAATACTAGTCCTTTGTCTTTCTGCTTATGTGTGTTTTATCCATCTAAAGCACTTTTTGTGACTTGTCTAAGTATAACTTGGGAGCAGGAAAAGCTTAAAGATTACTCTTCTGTGTGTTCATTAGTTTTAAAGGTTTGATTTTCAGTGTAACTCTTATCAGTCTCGCTTTTTTGTATATGTGTGATTTGGGCACTACTTGAATTTTTTCCACATGAAAAGTTATCAAATAGTCTACTCTTTCCTCATTGATTTTGTAATGTTTAAGAATTAAGTCAAAATTCAGAAGTGTGCTAGTTTATCATCTTTCTACATTGTCAACCTCATTGTTTTGGACGAACGTAGAGAGTCAAGTTTGATTTATGTGTTGGTGTAAACTTTGAGATTCAATATCAGTGTCTTTGTTGATATTTGGCACTCTGCCATTGGAGTTGCTGCTTTGTAATTGAGGAATGAAACACTCCAGTGAACAAATGTTTAATAATTGACTATGAAGTTTTTGGGATGTGGTAAGGAGAGTATTTTCCACATCTTACTTTATTCGGGGAGACCACAGCATGTAAACAGAAGGATAAATTGTAATGCCTTAAATGGCTGAATGTCACATGTGTGGTAAAGATGATGGGAGTTCAAGGATTTTGGATAAAATATTTTTCAGAAAAGATGTTAAAAGTAACACTTGAATTGGTCCTTAAAATATAGAATGTTAGGTGAATACTCATGCAGTCTGTGTCGGGTAAAAGCAAATGGTGTTTTGTGGTAAAAATAATTAGAATACTTGGGCTGAATGAAAGTTTTCATATGGGGGAATAATGGGATTTAAGGCCAAAAGTGTGGATTAAAGCCAATGGTACAGTGCATTTTGAATGTTATTTAAGATATTAAAACAAAGACAACAGGGACACCAAGACTTTTTGGTGACAGGAGAGATAAGATAGGATACTTGAATAGATGAACCTGAGTGAGAAGGAAAGGTTTTAAAGAGGAGAGAGTTGAGGTTATAAAGTATAATAATGGAGATCAGATTGTTGCAGTAGGAAGGGAAGTGAGGAGATAGATAATAGGCTAATGATGCCTTTTCTGTTAATACTTTGCATGTTCACATTACATTTTCTCACTTAATCCTGACAGTTTTGAAAGTTAGGGAATGTGTCATTCTTGCCTAAAGTCATACTGGGAATAGTGGGCAAGGACATGGTAGCAGGTAGCTCTGTGATAGGCACGTGTCAGGCTGTTTCTAGGTGAGAAATGTGTAGCATGTGCTGGTTAATGGAAAAATGTGATCATTTTATAACATTCTGTGCTTTTGAGAATCTAAGAACAAAGGGATAGGAATCTTAGCCATTGAAATTCCCCAGTAGCATGAGCATTGTTGAAAGTTGTTAGAATTAAAAAATTAAGAGTTCTTTTGGTAACTTTAGAATTGACCCTGGGAAAAGGAAAATCAAAATTGCTTTCTCAAATTGCAATTTTATGGAAACAAACTTTTTTTCCTTTCAAGAGACTTTAGAAAGAGATTTTAGAAAAAGGCATTTGGCATAAGGGCATTTCTAGCACTAAAGATGGAATGGAAATATATGAAAAATGCAAAAATAATAAGATACTTAGAAAACAAAGAAGGGCTGGCATTGCTTATGTAAAATTATCTGTCAGTAACTTTATAAAGTAGAATCAGTTTCTTTTGTGTTCTTCTGCCTCCATCCCTAGAAATCCTGCTGAAAACAAGGTTCTATTATACAAATTAAGGAAATGAGAAGACTAAGTGTATCTATCCATCATAGTAGGATAGCTTACAGTATAGGACCAACATCCATTTCTCAGTGGGGGCATAACACAAGGGTCTACTTTCATGCAGAATTTATTGCAGTCCAGCCAGTGAGCTGTGTTAAATGTAATTAAAATAAGAATGGTTTTCTCCATTGCAAATAAGATTAATAGCAATTTTAGCACCAATATGGGATACTTCCTCAGTAAGCTCTCTCTGAAGCATGTAGTTTTCATCAACCACATGTATTTTCTTGCAGCAGTTATAGCAGGGTTTTCAGTTTTATTTAGATAATAGTTCTCTTCAGTATCTGTATGAGAAATTAAATTCTCCAGGCATTCGCTATTGAACTGTTTTTTTAATAAGATCTGTAGCATACTGTGGTATATATTCTGCCCTATTCCTTGCCTCTAAATTGTTTTATTCATTTTTGATTGTCATCCGTTCACTGTTCAAATATTTACTGAGGCTCTATGTGCTAAGACTTTTTATAGCTGCTAGGAACACAGTGGTGAATAACAGACAAGTTTCCTCCTCTTTGTCAGCATATATTCTAATGGTGGGGGGAAAACGGACATGTGAAAAAAATAAATCAGTAAGATGATATTTTGATAGTCATGAGTGCTTTTAAAGAAGAAAGTGAGTGGGAGGGTGGGAAATGGCATTGATGTTTTAAATTGGGTGTTCTGGGATAGCATCTGTAAGGTTAATAAATCACAGACGGGTGCAGAGGAGAAAAGGAATACATTCCCTTTGAGCAGGACACCTGAAATGAGAGGAAGGTAAACTAGTGTGATGGTTGTGTTTGCCAGCTACCATCCTCGAGCTACTTCAAGAGGACAGTACGCTGTGCAAGGAGCAGGGCCTTTTGAGTCAGGGCGCGTAGACCTCTGTTTGACTCCTTATCCCCCCCCCCTTACCCACACTGTACCTACTGTGTGTTCTTCCTGAGGATGCTTCACTGTAGAGCATAGGTTGCTTCCTGTGTAAAAATGGGGAGTCCCACCTGTTTGGGTTGTTCGTAGGAATTAGATTATGCGTGTAGATGCCTTATTTCACCCCGTTTTCTTGCACAGGAATTGCCTATCCGTTTTGGAAAGGGAAAACTGGAGAAGAAAATCAGCTAAATTGTTAAATTTGTCACTAAATATAAAGGTTTTTTTTTTTTTCCAGTATCTGTAATATCCCAGGTACTGTTAATAAAATAGGTAAATAAGCTAGAGCTTTTCTAGTTGCCCCTTTCAAAAAAGTAGTTTTTGAGGAAGGAGAAAAATAAAGAGGAAAGTGATTAAAATGAGAACATATGGGCTAAGCAGTTAGTCTGATTAGCCTGTTCCCTAAACCAAATCTGTAGTCTTGGTGGGTAGTAGTGGGGGAACAGATCAAGTCTGTTTAAAAGTGGGCTGACGGGATAAGAAACTGGACAATGAAAAAGCTTTCAGTGTTAGGGTTTGTGTAAGTTCTAGTTCCTATTGCTAATTGTGACAGGTCTTTTCTGTGGATCTAAAGGCTTATAAAAAAGTGACCTGGTGGAAGTGATCTTTTTTTGTTGTGGTTGATGCCTTTGGAATAGAAAAGGCAGTTCTTTGAAGATGAGGGGCTAATGTAAAGTGCCTTTGGAAGTTTGCTTCAGTTACTAAGAAAGGAGAGAAAGCAGATATCCGGAAAGACTCATTATTAAAAGCTGAGGATTTGTGTTCAAATTCTGGTAGAAGTATTGGTGAAAAAATATATATATATAAATCAGAATATTGGTTGAGGACCTTGTTTCTAAATCTGAATGTTATTTAACTAAAGAAGGAACCTGTGCTGAAAAAAAGAAAACTGAGTTACCTCCAAATCCAGCTCCTTGCTTGGTTGCCGTTGACTTGGAGGGGGCAGAGCTCCTTGTTACTGCTGGGTGGGAGTTCAGGCTCCCATAGGCCCCACCCCCATACCCTCCTTGCTGGCTGGAGGGGCATCGGGTTGCCTTGTGGCCTGCCTGTGGCCTGCGCTCACAGTAGGGGGAGAGGGCGCTCTTTGCCATCTGGTGGGGAGGAGAGTCCTGGCTCTCCATTTGGCCTTTGCTGGCACCGTCCTGGCTGGGGTTATGGGGTAGTGGTGGTAGTTGGGGTGCCTCGTTACAGCCTGCTGAGGGTGGAAATCTGGGCTCCCTACCTGGCTTTTACTGGCACAGGTGAGGGAGGGGCGATAGTTGTTGTTTTTCCCTGTGGTATTTCACTGCAGTAGCAAGATTATTGTCTGAGAACTTTCTGTCTTGCTAGTCTACTTACTCTTTTGTTGGTCCTTCACTAGAGAGAGCAGGCTTTTCCTGGAGCTTTTTTGCCTCTGCCCATGGCATTTCCAGGTTTTCAGCTTTTTGAGAACTCAGTCTGGAATATATGAGGCAAAAAGAAAACCCAGTGAACTCATTAACGAGGTTCAGAGGAACCTGGTCTCTTTGGCTTGTGCTACCTTCTTTTCTCTACTTTTCAGAATATTTTTACCTATTTATTTAGAATATAATGTCCAGAGTTTTTAACTGTACTTAGTGGGAGGATTAGGGAAAAGTACATCTTTCCTTAAGGGGAAATCTAGGTGGTGATGCCTTTTAATAGAGATTGTAATGCACATCCTTACTAGGCTAAAAACTCACTATATAGAAGAGTTTCTCCCTTTGGAAGTGGTGTAGGAATAGCGGTGTTTTCTTAAGCTATTGTTAAAAAGCCAGTGTTCAGAAAAATATAATACTAGTTATCTTTAACAGAAGAATAGATTAGCATTCAGTAAAAGGTAATAAGCATAGTTGATACCCTTATTTTCTTTTATGACTTGCTTGTGAATATTAAGATAACACATGACAGTAGCTAGCAGTGCACCTGACTAGTTATAGACATTTAATAAATGTCAGTGGACTCTGTTCCTGATGAGTTTCATTACATGGTTGAGTGCATAGTCTGACCACCTGAGTGAGTCACAGGAAGTGGGGGGGGAGACGGGGTAGAGCACTTACTTTCTACTTACTGTAGAAAGCACATTTGGTAGTTGTACAGGTATTGAAGCACAGGGGATTATGGAGAAAACAGAGGAATGTCAGTGAAATAAGATATCAGAAGAGGTTACCGGAAATATAGTATTTAAAGAGTATTAGCAGGACAGTGGTTTTGGATCTTCGAGCCTTGAAGCATTTTTCTTGTGGGCTTTATCCTGGAGGGTGCTACAAGTTATTTATGTGATCTGTTACTATATGATTTTACTTTGCTGACTTTTAAATATAAGTGGATATGTTCACAGAAGATGTCTCAGGTCTTGGTAAGTACATTGTTTCTTATATTTTAACATCTGAAGTGAAATTTTGATCCCTTTTTAAGAGTTCTTAGAGCTTGATAAAGTTTTGTAGACTTTTTGATATAATGGACAAGGAAACAAAAGTTATTCACACAAGTATTTCAGGAAGCTGACAAGTAAATAAAAATCATTTGTGTGTATTTTTCTTTGTTTTGATCTAAATTTCTGGCAGTTTTTTTCTCATTTAGAAAAAAGATTTAAATTATTAAATCTGCTTGTTTAAAAAAACTTTTTTAGTCAGTTTGACAACTTATCTTGTACTTTAAAATGTGTCATTTTATTTCTAGATTCCATAGGTTAAATGGTTAAGTAGACATTAGATCTTCAAATGTATTTAAAATCTTTTTTTAAAGTTACTTTTAAATCATTAAGTAGCAATATGGGGAATAAGATGATCTGATGTACATGACTACTTTGGAAAGGTCTCAGTGATTTTTTTAAAATACAACATTTTTTTTTCTAGAAGAATGCTGATTTAGATTTTAAATCTGTTGGTATTGCACTGTTTCCATAATAATTATTATTATTTGAATGAAATAAATGATAATACGATTTTATGTGACCTTTATTTTTTGAATCCCTTATTTTATGAAGATTGTTAGTTCACTTAGATCACAAAACGCAGTGATGTTTTCAACTATTAGGAGATGTATTGGTGGCTTTAATAGAACAATTTAGGAAGCTAGCTTTATATCAGCAGAAGAAAATTTGGTGTTTGATTTACTTTCATTAATTGGAAACACAAAAGAAAACAACTCTGTAGATACCAGAGTACTAAATGGAAGACAACTTCACTTGCTTATTGGGAATTAAAATAAAACAGCAGATGAAATGTCCAAGTTGTATAATTATTTATGATTCATCATAGTACATTTTATGATCTATACCGTAAAACATTAACTATACTTTACACACTGATTAGGAGCAATTTGTTTTGTGACTTTGGTTATTTTTTATTATATTGTGAATCCTACATAGACTGTATTCACTGAGTTAGAGAAATAGTATACAGATAATGGAAGAAAAGGTGTGTAAGGATTTAGATTTAGTAATGTGTGCTCACACAATTAAGATCTGTCTCTAAATGCCCTAGAACAACTTGACTTAATAGCACTGTTATTTGTGGGCATACCAAATTTTTTATTTAAAAAAAAAATCACTGAAGTAATACATGTTGAAACAAAATTCAAGCAATGTAGAAGTATCTGTTGTGAAAAATACATTTCTTACAACTCTTCCTCAACCTCCTTCGACTTTTAGGAATTTGGTAGCTATTTTATAGACTGTTTTCTATAGAAAATCTTTTAGACTGAATTATTTGTATCCTCATCCCCTTTTATATCCTGTTTTTAACACCATAAATTTAAAGTTGAGACATTATTATATAAATTATGTTAATGTTTACCAGGGACTTAACCTGGAAGACGAAATTTTAATTTTTTCCCCTTAAAGAATTAATGTTATTTCTCCTAAGCCATCTCAAGTTGTAGTAATAATTTAAAGCAGGAAGCTTGAGTGCCAGAACCTGGGCTTCTGGGGTATCTCCCGGTTTTGCT
The DNA here is from genome assembly GCF_036562045.2 of Rhinolophus sinicus. NCBI lineage: Eukaryota > Metazoa > Chordata > Mammalia > Chiroptera > Rhinolophidae > Rhinolophus > Rhinolophus sinicus. Next base: position 93,925,639 of record NC_133755.1, read on the forward strand.
TTTTAGCAGGTCAGCTCTCATTGTCTGCTTGCTATTGTCATGTGTGGCCACCAGAGTCCAGCAACTTGGAGAGAAGGACCCCCACGTAGGGCTGGGTGTCTTTTGAGTCCTAGATACACTAACCTTCCTTCCCTTCAGTTCTTATCCCAAAACCCCTTCATCCTAGGGCTGAAAGCACCAATAACATTTTTTAAATTAATAAAATTAGCGTGAAAAATGTGACCATTATAAATTATTGGGGTATTTTCAGTTCATTTCAATCAGTTTGGAATGTCTGAAAGAATATATTAATAGGTAAGAATTCTTTAGCGTTTTTTCCCACTCTTTCACTTGGCTGTCACTAAACATTCTTGTCATAGGAAAGGGAAAGGAGTAGGATGCCAATATTTGTACATAACTCCCCCCTCCCCTTTTCCTATTTTTCCGTTTTACAAATGGGGGAGGGACAGTTGACATAGGGGGCCCTTTGTCCAAACTCGAGAGGCAGGGGGTGGGGGAGAGAATGGGTTTAGCAACTTTCAAAATAGTCCTCCTATGTTGCATCTTTTGTAGTCTTTTCTTGATGATGTTGATACATTAGCACCCAGAAGTTACATGTTGATTTTATATTAAGGAGATTTTTCCTTGTTGGTCATTTCACTTTGTACTTAAGGTGTGTGTGTGTGTGTGTGTGTGTGTGTGTGTGTGTGCCCAGTTTAATCATAATAAAAAGGAGAATCTGATGACTTACAGGTAGTTCCTTCTGGATCATTCCTTATATACTATCACTCATATTCCACAAAACAAAAACTTTAGGAATGGGGTTAATTGTTAGGTTGGAAATGTAATTTTTAAAATGTGGGTCTAATGTTGACCCAGTCAAAGGTAAAACAGTGGATGTGTACCAAATAAAGATTTAATCTTGTTTCTTTTCCTTATTCTTTAGTAATACCACGTTTCCGTATCTTCTGATTTAAGCTTCTGTAAAGTTGGAGGTTGTAGTCCTATGTATGTAACACTTTTTAGAAATTCCAGATGTAGAATTTTAAAAAATTAAGTATATCCCTTGGATTTTAATTAGCATAAGTAGATCTGTAACTGTTTAGGAACTGGGTGATGAGATAACCTGTTTCTTTCATTTAAGAAGTAGTAAAGAAGCTTGCCCTTTAATCTTGTTTTTATTCTTTGTGACCTTTGATTCTATGCTATAGAAGTTATGGATGTCTATTTTCAGATCATATTCACGCACTGGCCATGACCAGATAACCAAATTGTTTAGATATATTGTAACATGAAGGAATCGTTTGTGAATTTTGTTGCTCCTCTTTTAAGTTATTTGTTTTTGGTTAGTGCAATCATAGTTAAGTATCTTTGATTACCTTAATAGATGAGGAATAACTAGATTCTCTTCAATCTTTTTAGCTCCCTCATTTGCTTATATTTTTCATCTTCCTTTAATTTGCTACTTCCTACCCTTTAAGAAATAGCGCCAGTCAATATAGCACATTCTTATTTGTATAGAAATTACCCACTTTGTATTTTTTCTTGGCCAATTTTGATTGACGTTACTTATGTAGGAGGTTTTACTCATTTGTGGAATGAGATTCAGAGTTTTTCTGAGTTTGCTTTGTGAAGCCATGATACTCTAAGGGAGGACTTATTTTTTTGAACTGGATCTTCTGAAGTCATTTTCAAAGTGAGGAAGTGAAGTTGGTAGAAAATAGATGCTACAGTGTTAATATGTATTTTACTTACTGGCCAATTAGATACAAAGAAATAAAGGGCAGGAGAAGGAAGAAACATTGGAAGCCTTACTAACATTTCATAGGTACTAGCTCAATATATAAAATTGGCTGTGAAGATGATAGCGAAAGTAGTTCTGTGTCCAGGAACCAGAAAAGAGAATAGGTTGGTGAGAGCGAGAGTAAGAGAGATGCAGGTGCAGGTGGTGGTAGATTGTAGCAGGAAGAGTTTCTAGAGGAAGAGGCCAGTGCAAACCTTATTTGTAATTTTGTTGAGAGCCTTGAGGTCACTTGGTACTTGTGATAACATCTTAGCTGGCACTACGGGTTTGTAAGGCCATAAACCCGAGTTTTCCCCATTCAAGGTAGACTGTGTATATATATATATTTTTAAATTTGCTTCTTCCCGTTTATATCTTCGGTCCTCAGAAGATGTATTATATCTAATATTCATGGATGGGATTATGTTTCAGAGAATATTGAAGGTCATTGAAATGTTTCTGTATCTTGCGCAATATGTGGTAAATTAAATTTTTTTTTTAGAAATGAGAAAATTTATTTTAATTAAGATACCATACTTTCTCCCATAGTTAATTTTTATTAAAATATAACAAATATCCAAAGTTATATAGTTAGTGAACAGGATAGGACCAAGATTTGTACCCAGGTCATCTGTCTCCTGAACGTGTACTCTTAATCACAGTTGGTTAAATTGGAGTTACTTTCCTAGAGGAACAAGATTTGAATGTCAAGCCAAGTTCTTGGTCTTTTGTACTAGAATGCAACGATAGCTCTCAGAGATATACTTTTAGTTTTTTAAAACGTAGATAGCTCATGAGAGAATCAGCTCTGGCATGTTGAGCTTGTAACAATTAGTCTTTATATAGATTTTATGTTTTTATTAGTTTGAAAAATACTTTGCACAGTCTGAAAACTGTGAGGTTTTTAGATGTTGAGATGTCATGTATTAATAGCAAATTGAAATATTTTTCCTTGAGTGCATTACCAATAAAAATGAAGCAAGCAGTGTATATTGTAAAATATTTTGTCTTCTATGATTTATAATTTAATAACTTTTTACAATTCTTTACAGTTTTCCCAAAGATTAAAAAGTTTCTTTTCTGATTGAAAATGATATACATTGTTAAAAAACCAAAAAAAAAAGCAAACATTAAACGTGTTTGAACAGTATAAAGAAGTCAATCATCTGAAATCCTGCCAGTTTGAGAGTAACAACTGGTTAATATTGTGGTAGACACAGACACCTGGAGATACAAAATCTTTGTTGCCTTTGTTTGTGAAAAATATTAGTATCTTCTGGTTATTGATTTGCATTTTTTTCATGGTTACTTTTAATGAACAGAAACTGTTGATTTTAATATTAAATATGGTAGGAATCCAGTTTCTTTCCCTATCCTCTAAATACGGAAGATTAGTTTTATAAGCACCATTTATTTTAAAATTCATTTTCCCCCTCACTTTTTTGTCTGTTATAAATCAAGTTTGTCTGTTTATGGGCTTTTTGTTTGCTTCATTTAGTATGTCTGTTTTTATGCCAGTAACACACAGTCTAATTTACAGTGTCACATAGTTTTTCTTTGTATCTTGGTTAAAAAAACAAAACAAAAAACAAACAAAAAAAACCCCTACTTTCTTTTTCCTGAAGTATTTTGGCTGTTCGTGGCCTTTTGTTCTTCTGTACAAATTTAGAACCTGTTTATTCAATTGCTCTCCCAAATCTGTGATATAGTTTTGGAATTGCATTGCATCACTATATCGATTTTCGGGAGAATTGATAGCTTTTGTGATACTGAGTTTTTAAAATCACCCAATATGGCATCACTTTCCTTTTATTTCCTTTATGTCTTCCCATAAAATTTTATACTTTTCATGAAAGTTCGCATGTCTTTTGTTAGACCTATGACTTAGAACAGAGTTTATCAAACTATGGCTCCTGGGCCAAATCTGATGCCCCCTGTTTTTGTAATGTCCATGAGCTGAAAATGCTAGTTAGGAATTTTATAAGTGGTTGGGAAAAAATCAAAAGAACAATATTTAATGACGTGGAAATTAATATAAAACTGAAATTTTATTGTCCATAAATAAAATTTTGTAGGTGCAGTATGTTCATTCAGTTAAGTATATGTCTGCTTTTGCACTACAGGTGGCAGAGTTCATTGTTTCAAGAGTTGGTACAGCCTGAAAATCCTAAAATATTTTACTGTCTGGCCATTTATAGAAGAAGTTTGTCCACCTCTGACTTAGAATTATTGTTGGTTTATGTATCTCAGGGTGTCTTTGTGTGTTGGGGTGCAGGTGGTATGTCAGCCTCCCTTTCTTTACCTGCATCTCCAATTCTGACAAGACAAACTTATGAGTCATTGTTACCAAATGTGTTGCATTCTTTAGATTTGTGTGGGCAGACAAAAAGGTTGAACACTGTTGTTGTCATGTTTTCTATAATAGTCACTACCTGTGTTTTGATATTTTGTATTTGAGAATTTAATAAAGTATAACTTAATTTGCTTAGTTACTGATTTTCTTTTATAGGAAATTAAGAGAGACACAGAATCCAAGGATGACAATTTGCCCATCAAACGGGAAAGGCATGGGAATGTAGCAAGTCTTGTACAACGAATAAGCACCTATGGACTTCCAGCTGGAGGAATTCAGCCACATCCACAAGCTAAAAACATTAAGAAGAGTATGTAAATAACTCATTTCTTATTTAATTAAGTCAAAATGTAGTTGTTCTTAAATTATATTAAGAAAAATTAGCTCAACTTTTGCAGCCGACTGCAGAAGCCTCCTCCTTATTCTCATGTTACTAGTTACTGGCCCATGTAGTCATTCTTCGTGTGGTAGTCAGCACGAGCTACACACAGCTGTCTGTGGGGATTATGAATTACAATACGGGCTTAGTTTTCTTCTTAGTGTTACAGGATCTGCCAAATAGTTAACACTTGGCCTTAAATTCATTTTAATGCTATTTATTTAATGAGATGCTTAAATGTCCATTCATCCTTAAGCACTATAGACACAAGGAATTTTATAGTACATTTCTTTAGTGGTTAGACATCTGAACACATACATTCAGTTTCCCAAGGTGGTTGGCCCAAAAGAGTGCCATTTGGGTATTTGGTACTCTGTAGATATGTGAGGAGAGCAGTTTGGCATAGGGGGAGGGCACCATTCTTGAAATCACACACGAGTTAGAGTCTATCTTATTATCTTAGATCATTCAAACTCTTGGGTTTTATTTTGCTGGTGGAGAGAAGGTGGTAAAATAGACAGGTAATATTGCTGTCCTCAAAGAGTTTATTATTTTGGGAACGACTTATTAAAAAGTATTAAACATTGAACATGTACAAAGAAGTACAAGATATATGGAAGCAGATTGCATTGTAACACAGTAAAACCTGAAGCCCCTTGAGAGACTGAATACTGATTACTGTGTTTACTTTGATGTAATAGGTAGTAAATGAGTGTTGAACCATATTCATCTTAGATCAGGGTCTTTGATGTTGTGGTCTTTAAATCCCTTGTGGTAACTCGTGCTCTACAGTAAAGACATTTTGTTTACATACATTTCACAAATGTAAGGAAAAGGTGTGGATTTTATTGTCTCCTTGTATTTCAACTTGTTAACTTTCTGTGCTACTGTTTGAAGTTTGGAGAAACGTCTACTTTCTTGGTTATGTAAACCCTTTGTTTATTTTCATAAAATAAAACCAGATTTTCATAAAAATGAAACAGATCTCATGACATGGAGACAGACCGATTAAAGGGTTCTACGTCTTCTTTGTTACCCAGTAAATGCAGCATACAAACAATATTCAGATATTACCCATACTGCTTTCAGCCCACTGGCTGAAGGTGGACAGTTTTAGGAGTCTAATTGTCCTGGACTCTGAAATTCTACTTATTTGGAGATGGGGAAATAGATAACAGAGAATATGTCCACATCCTACAGGTCAAGTGGAGCTCTGAATAGAGTTTTTGTGCACAAGGAGAATATTTAGGCCCTTGGAAAGGGCTATTTATAACCTCCGCATATTGGAAAATCCACTTAACACTTTAGCTTCCTTGACCTATAGAGAGACAAGCTTCTTCTTAAGTAAAGCCTAGACCAAAGGCTTCGAGGTTATTAATATTTTACTCTCCTAATAGGAAAGAACACGCTAAATTTTACTTTTACTTTCCTGTCATAATTCCTTTTCTTGTAAGAAACAAAAACTATTATGTAGTTGGTGCCAAGAGGCTTGGGTTTTTTCCTAAGGATCCTCTATAACTTGTTTTTAAGTGTATGTGCTGCAAGGACTAAATTTGTCATTTGTTGCTAGCTAACATTTAAAACAGGATGCAGGTTGTTTTTGCTTTCATGTTGCTTTTCCAGGAAAGGCGAGCCTATGTTTTCTTAACTCTGATTTTTTTTTTTTTTTTGGTTACTGTTAGTTTGCATCGTATCCTTAGTTCACAAAATAGACCAGTTCTTCAAAAGTGGTTCATTGTAATGTTAAATAGTAATGGACACTACTAACCAATACTGTTAATAAAATGTACTTTAAAATACATTAAAACCATTATAAAGGTTGATAATGATAAACACTGCAGAGTGAATATTTAAATCTCTGCGTGCCAAGACAAGTGAATCTGTGTATGTTGAATTTTGTCTAAGCAACTAAAAAGGACAAGTTCAAATAGATAATATGATGTTAAATACCTGGAAACTCTACTTGTTAGCTATCTGTCTCTAGCCTCCAAAGCCAAAAAAGTGTTGGCTTTTTTGTGAAATCTAGTCATGGAGCCATTGCAATTTTTGCTATTGAATATTAAGTTAGCATGATAACTTCTTTGGTAAAACAAACTTGTATTTTCTAGAGCAAACACAGAATAATGTCAGTTACGCAGGACAAAGTTGATTATTACAAGTTTGTAAAGTTATAGAAGAGAACAAATTTACATTTCTCATAGCAAAAACAAGTACAAGTCTCCTGTTTCTGCTAAGACCCTTGTAAAATCAGGCACAAAGATAATGGCGTAGCGTACTTTACTTAGAGTCAAGAATTGACATCTTTTACCATCACAACTCTATATAAACAGTCAGTGTGGAATATAAGTAGATATTTAACTTTATATTTGAAAAAAATGGATGGCAGATGTGAATCTACTTTTGACATGTGTGAGGAAAGACATCAGTGTTTGTAACTTTGTATTATTAGTGGAAACTAATGCTACAAAAGTGATTTTTCATCTAGTAAATAATTATTTTGAATGTAAAATATTCATTGAAGTTGATGCTGATAGATCACTAGTAGGTGTACCCAAAGAAATGATATCGCTAAATGGAAAATTAGTTGACTAGGACGCCAGTCAACAGTGTATCATTCCTAGCAAACAGTTGGTAGCAAGTAGTGTGCCCCTTGATTGAGTTAGCACTGAACAAAATAATGAAAATTCTAAACAGCACCAAAACATGGTCACTGACAATACATCTTTACAGCTCTCATTTAAAAAAAAAAGCGCATTAGTTCAGGCTGTGCTCTTTGACATTAAGCTCTTCTGACTCATACGAGGAAAAAGATTTAGTCAAAGGACTTTTCCCCAGTACAGCCTCTCGAATAAGGTAGGGCGTTCTAACTTTCTATTTTGTTTTGAAAATTTCAAAATCTTACAGAAAAGTTGAAAGAATATTTGTGCAGTGAACATGGTATATACCCTGCACCTAAGTTTGCTGTTAACATTTTGTCACATTGGCTATCCCTATATACATATACAAATACATTTTTTTTCCCCCAACTGAATCAGTTGAAAGTACGTTGTAGGCAGGATACTGCATTTCTACTCATATGCGGTTTTTCTTCACGATAGTGATAATGATGATGTTTTCTAATATTTTGATTGCCTTAACCAAATGGTATGTCTCAGCAATATGGCTGGCATCTTGAGCAGCCTGAATCTTTCATTTAATAGCCTAAGTATTATGATTTTTTTATTGCTGAGGGTAAGAAATAATAAAGAAGATGCAGCCATATAGCAAATGGCTCAATCACTGTATTTGTTAATGTTTGATGATTTTCTTTGTTTACTAGAGGAGGAAATGGATAAAAAAAGTTTTTGATATCAGAAACATTTAAATGCTGCAATAAAACCTTGAAGTTATACTTTCCGGAACCAAAATCCATTTGTTGCTATCTCTGAAAATTCAGCAGTCAATTTCCCATTTCTGAGTGTGGTATGCTCTTCATTTCACATTTGATGGAAAGATTGAAAGCAATAATCTTTAGTGAGAAATGGTTCCACAATTTAAGAGCTTTGTTTGATCTGAATATTTAGTTCTGTTTTTTTTGAACCATGAAATACTTGCCATTATTGATGACCTACATTTGAAAATTTAGGATTTTCTTTCAGTAGAAATATTAAGGAAAGTAATTACTGAGTGAAATTTCTCACAATTTGGTTTTGTTTTTTAAAAATACGAAACATTTCTAAAGAGACTTCTTGAAAAATTGCAATGTTTATGTGCTGAATCCCTTAATGCATGTGGGTAAGAAGGCCATGAGAACCGTGTTGGTGTGGGCAAGCAACTCTGCCAAACAAAGCTGGGTATATAGATGACTCAACTCACAGTCTAATGGGAAAACATCCAGTTACTATAAAACAGGGATGATAGTAATAATTACCACAGAGGGTTTTAGAGGGTAAGTAAATAATATAAGTAAGTACACGTTAAGTAAATAATATAAGAAGTGCTTGGTAAATGTTTGTAATTATTATTATAGTGTTTTATACTATTTAGAACCATATTAGAGACATATAATGTGCAGTTATGATTCCAGTGAAGGGGTGGTTTTATAATGAGGTTGTCAAGCAAGGTGTATTTAAGCTTTCCTTTAGGTAGCACATACCCTTCACATGAAGATTGGGGAGTATGCCATTCCACATAGAATTGGAAGACCAATGGAGATAAGCAAATAAATGGTATTTTGAGGGACATGACTAGACTACATAGCTCTGGTAAAGCACTATAATCTGTAAAGGAAGCAGCATGATGATATATTGGAAAGATAAAAGGCTAATTAGTCAGAAGTGGGTATAATTCTAGTTTTGCCTCTTTTTTTTTAGCTCTGTGATCTTGGACAGATTATTTAACTTCTGAGTTCCTCTTTTCTAATTGGTAAAACGATAAGTTTTTATCATCTGTTGTGTGGGAGATGTTTGTGAAAGACTTACGTAATACTGGTACATAAAAGATATGAAATACGTCTTTGCCTTTTCTGTACTACCTCCTTTATCTTCTTTCTTGTTAATAGCTTTACTTATAAAATATTGATATAAAAAAACTTTCTTGATACTAATTTGTTTGTAGATTTGAAAAGCTGTATCGAGGTTACTTGCCATAAGAAACTACTAGTTGTGGTTATTTTTTAAATCGATTTAATTTTCACACAACCTTTTATTGACAACTCCACTATTACACATATTGTTTTATTTTTTTGTGTGTGTGCTTCGCAGAGGTTCTGACACATTGTAGAAATTAAGGAAATCTTTATGGACCAATGTGTATGGATCTATGACATTTGAAATGTGAAAAATCTCAACATTTCTTTAATTGTGCTGCCAATTAATAAATGAGTTTTCAATATAGGTAGTCGTCTCAACTTAAGAGTGAGCCATATTTAAACATGGCATCATGTGAAAATAATTAAAAAAAAATAAATGGTTCACATTTCGTGGTAATAACAAGGCAAGTTGTTTAGATGTTTTTATCCAGTTGGCTCTTTTCTTTGAAAAATTCCTTTGCAAATAATTTTGCAAACTACTTTGGAAAAAAACTACTCAGTGGAAAATTGTGCTCGGTGTTAGGGGCAAAAACAGCTTTGGTTTGAAATATAACCAGGCTGCTCGAAGTAAATTGATATGCTTGGAGGCGGGGGGCTAACTAATACTTTATTCACTTTAAATCATTTTAAAAGTTATTGACATTCATTAAAAGCCTAGCTGTATTTTCTAAAGGCCTAAGATTATCAGAAATAAAATATTTTCTTTGAAGTGCACTCTGAGCAAAATAAAATTTTCTTTTCAATAATATAGACAATCCTCCCCCCATTTATGAACTGCTATTAACTACGAAGAACATATTTATGAACACATTTTCTCAAGGTGACTTCAACTATATTTAGGGACTATACTTAGTTTAAGAGATGAGAAGTTTTCTTGCAGTATGCATAAAACCATTACTCTTAAATTATTACTCAAAAATTTACTCTGAGACCTGATGAAAAGTGACATTTGAAAATTTTTACTGTCAACTCTAGGTTAATTATAAAAGTATGGTCAATGTTACTTTTCTTTGGTTCCTTTTATTGTAAAACATTTGAATAATCAGATATAATTATTCCTTTAGGAAGCAGGGAACTATTACTGGGTTGTAATTTTATTTGGAGACTAGATTTTTTTATCTACTTATTTGTCATGTCTGCTTTGCACCACTGTCAGGGTGTTGGTTGCATGTAATATGCATTTTTTGATGTTTTGAGGGTTCCATTGGATTTAATCTTTTTGTTCTGATAGTTGCTTATATCCATAGAATGTCAGCTGAAGTAACTTCCTTCTTAATGATGTGCCTGAAGCGGGATAGCTTTAGTTTTTCATTTTTACCTCCAGTGATGTTTCAGGCTTAATTTGCTCTAGGACCCACTTGTTCATCTTTGGTGGTCTGGGGTATCCATACAGCATTCCTCCAACATCATATTTCAGATGAATTAATGTTTTTTTACATCAGCCTTCTACATTGTCTAACTTTCTCATCTGTACTTAGCAATTGGGAATGCAATTGGGGATGATCTTAGCCTGGGTTTCTAATAACACGTCTGTATTCCTGATGATTTTCCTAATTAATTCTTACACTGTTGCCCTTCCGAGTCTCGGCCTTCTCTTGATTTCTGTAAGTAGCAAGAAGTAATCCTTTAACCAACCATACCTCGTCATCTGTTCATAGCTGCTTTAATGTTTCACTTTTAAAGATGGTAGTGAATCTGAGTTCTCAATTCTTAGAGTTTGAAAGAAGTTGAGGACCACAAGCCTGGATGGTTATAAATGATCATACTTGTCTAAATAAATGAAGCTCATTTGAAAGGATAAAATAAATTATTATTATCTTCACCTACGTGAGTTTGTTTTATCTGCCAAAAATAGAACTATTAAAGAAGATAAAATACATTTTAGAATTGTGCATTTTGCCTCTTTTTTTAACAGATTACTCTTAAATTAGTGCATTTTAAGGATTCTCAGACTTTGATCAGGATGTAGTCTTAAAAATCACTGGCTTGGAGGAATTGTCTGTGAGAAACTTGTTGTGCCAACAGTGTCTTTTGTTGTCTATTTCTCATCTCAAAATTGGCAGTGGATATTTTACTTCTGTGTAATTGGTGAGACTTGCTGTATAGATTTCATTGCCTGGAGCCTTATATCTTATTTGTAGTTGATTTTAATTTATTGGGGGATTTGTAGATTGCGGTGTGGGGGCAAGGTGTAAAGGTGTTACTGTTTGTTTTAATAATGTTTCTTAACCTAATTTTTTATGATCCTTCCTTTAGAGACCAAGAAGCGTCAGTGTAAAGTTCTCTTTGAGTACATTCCACAAAATGAGGATGAACTGGAGCTGAAAGTGGGAGATATTATTGACATTAATGAAGAGGTAAGGGAAACATGTTAGAGATAAAGCAGCAATTAGAATTGATGCTCTGGGTATTAGAAGAATGCTTTGTAAGAATATTAATTTTTTAAAAATAATTTTTGCACATTTTATTGTTTTCTATAAAAATTTTAGGATATAGACTTTAAAATGGATCTTGCAAGAATTAATGTCAGGTTGTCTTAATCTGTAGAAATAAATCTTAACTTATCTTGCTATACTTAATATTTTGTGTATTGTATTTGTGTCTGTTGTCTTTAGGAAGAAAAAATCTTTCTTAAGATAAAAATAAATGTAATCTCAGTAGCTAAGGATTTAACTAATCCTTTCACTTGATTCTGAAATCACTTTAGCGCAGTGCAGTAAAATAGAAGGAATTTTACTTTTTACATAGCAAAGGAATACAAAAACAGAATCTTTAAAAAGCTTTGCAGCTTTTGAATTACCACATTCAAATATTAACAAAAAAAATTTTCCCACATTTTAATATCTTAGAATGAGATTTAAAAACATTAAAAAATATTAATACTTTTCGTATCTCTGCTTTTACCATTAAAGGAATATTAAAGGTTTATTTGTCAGCTGAAGATCTCATTTTCAGAGTATATATTTTGATAATCATATATTGTCACAGGGATTGATTTGGTGTCATAACATCATGTAATGTAGTTTGTCACTTATGTTTATGTTAAATTCCAATGTGCTTATATAAAAAGTGATTGTTTTATTTCTACCAGGTGGCAATAATAATAATGTTTATTGAGCCTGTATTATGTATGAAAAACTATGCCAAGTATTTTACATTTATTGTTTCCCTTAAATTTCTAAACAACCCAGAGATAGGAATTTTTATGCCAATTTTTCATATGGAGAGATTGAATCACAGAAGATAAGTGATTGGCTGTTCCAATGACTGTTGTTGCATAACATGCCATCCCTAACCTGGTGGCAAAGAACTGTTTTATTAGGTTGATGAGTGTGGCTCAAGAATTCAGATAGAGTACAGCAGGGATGACTTGTCTCCTTCTATAATATCTGGGGGCCTCAGCTGGAAAGTTTCAAGGTTGGGTGCCGGTGGAATCACGAGAAGGCTCTTTCACTGACGTGTCTAGTGCTTAGAAGACTTGAAAATTAGGATCCCTATGGAGAGCCATTATGTAGTTTCTCCATTTGGCTTGGCTTTCTTATTGTTCGGGCTGGGGTGGTCCTCAGGATAGTCAGGTTTATTACCTGGCAGTTCAGGCCTCTTAAGTGGAAGCATTTTAGCGAACATGGAGGCAGCCTTTTATAATCTAGTCTTAGAAGTGACAGTGTCACTTTTCACCACATTCTGTTGGTCACAAGAAAGTCATAAGCCTGCAAAATTGAAGGGGGTGGGGACAAAGTCTACCATTTCTTGATCGGAGGAGTGTCAAGATGACACTGTAGATGAGCGTGTGGTTTAGGAGATCTGGTTTTGCCCATCTTTGCCCAAATTCACATGCCTGGCATACAAAGGAGCAGAATCCGCAGTCTGTATTTGAGTCAGCATTCTTTACCACCCTCCTACCCCGCCTCTTAAGAATTAATTAATAGGGATTATAGGGTTATTTACCCTAATAGCCAATTCCTGCCAGTTTGAGATTCCAGGTGCAGATAATAGTTCGATGATGTTTCTCTCTATTGCGCTTGTTCCAGTTTGGTCTACATAATCTCCACCAGTTTGGTCCGTCTAGTTTGAGGAACTCACAGCCTTTGGTGCCTCCTCAAGTCTGCTAAAAATTCTGAACTTTTCGCACTTAATTTACCTTCCATTTTTCCCTCAAACAGCTTGTCTTCTAGGCACCTCATAGTTCAGCTATACCGGGGGTGCCAAAAAAATGTATATACGTGACTTGTATTCATCTTTTGTTATTGGTACATATTGAGTATTACAATTTTAATACAGTTTTTTCCTTTCTTAAAATGTATATACTTTTTTTGGCTCCCTCTGTATATATCATGAATTAAGTTCTTTATTTTTTATGTCACCATATTTTTCACATGCTTTGTACTTGGAAAATTCTTACTCAGCCTTTAATATCCAGCTCTTCTGTCATTTTCCTTTCTAGAGGAGGCTTTTTGGATTCTTTTAAGCTCTTCCAAGCCCTTCCTTTGGGCTCCTAGAACAGTTTTGGTCATACTTTAGTTGTAATACCTCTTGTATTGTATTCTAATTATCTGTGTATTGTTTGTTTTTTTATTTAGATTGTTTTATTCAGACATGCAAATTTCTCATATTAATATTTGAATCTTTCCCTAGCAATTAACATTAGAGCATAATGAGTGCCTGTTGAGTGAGTAACTTACTCAAGTTTGTTATTATGATGAGGTGAAAAAAGTTCAAGTATTTTAAACAGAAAAAAATAGCTTTTTCCAGCTATGATATTGCATATGTAGAGTGATTTTTGACAATGAATAGTTTGCTCTTTAAAAAATTGTTTTACCCTTTGATATCGCTTAGCCTCCTTAGTAGAAATGATGCATTTTAAGACCGTTATTAAATATTATTAAGTACCTTCATGAAAATTTGGTAACCTTGTTATTAGTAAATGTAAATCTTTTTCTAAAGAGTTTGGTTTCTGAGAATACTTCTGGTTGGGGTTGGGGGAGTGTTTGGTAGAGCCTGGCATCTGGATTTTAAAAAATACGTGATTCTTTTTCATATCTGGGTTAAGACTCACTGTTCAAGTAAAAGGCTTAGTAATTTTATGTGCCCTTTAGAAAGTTATTCTTATATTCATCAAACTTATTCCAAGTAAAAAATTTACAAATACTTAAATAATATATCTCATAATTACAAACTGAGGCTCACTGGTGTTTAAGAGAGTGACATTCTGGAAGAGTGCTGTCTACTTTTTGTTGTTAGTGCATTATTCTTGGTTATCAGATACTTTCATGAAAATTGTTTATAAATTACAATTGATTACAAGTTCTCATTGTAAATGTTTCAGAGTGCTGTTGATGTATGACTAATCCCATATGATTAAGCCACCTAGATTTAATCTATTTAAATATATTTTTTTCCCATTATGTTTTCTTATAGATTTAAAGGGATTATTTTGGATCATTAACTTTGTGCTCATTCATTTCTGTAGCTTAATTTCCCCATAGAGGGAAGATTTTCATGTAAGAGAAATTTTTATTTTTGAGTTGTGAACTCTTTCAGGTAGAAGAAGGCTGGTGGAGTGGAACCCTGAACAACAAGTTGGGACTGTTTCCCTCAAATTTTGTGAAAGAATTAGAAGTAACAGATGATGGTGAAACTCATGAAGCCCAGGAGGATTCAGGTGATTATTTTAAAAAATTTGATTAGATATAAATAAATCTTATATATGATCTAGTTTTTTTTTTTTTTTTGTAGTTTTGGAAACTCTGTTCTTGCTTTTGAACTATGAGCGTCAGTTTATCTACTTTTTAAAAAAACAACTATGACGGACTTAAAACGAACTAAATATCTAGGCAAATAATTTAAGATGTTTTTTCTCTGATGTCTGCTTTATCCGTTAGTACTCTGATTATGAAATGCTACTACTTAGGTTATTTAATTTCTTCCCACTTAAGATACACTTAACATACAATTTTGATCAGAGCTTACAAATGTCCTATCTACTTTAGATTTTTTAGAAATTAAAAAAACTTCCCTTTGTTTTTTTCCATATTCACATAATAGATTTTGTTTCCTGTGTGCAGCCAGAATGTCATTTAATAATTTTATGATCTCTGTCATTTAGAGATTCGCCCTCAAATTCGTCTTCAATTTGCTCACCCATTCAAAAGTATGATTGAGAAAATTTTGTCCCAAAGCTAGATTTAAATTTTTTTACTTTTAAAAATTGCTGTGGGATTTAGGAGAATTTTTTTTTTTCTTTTTAAGAAATTAAATTTATAAATGATAATGCAGTGATAAATAGCTCTTTTTCTTTATGAAAAACTAGTAGTGAGAATGTTCAGGCATTCATGCTTGCATTAACTCACATTATTTGGAAGTTTTATAATGATTAGATAGATTCATAGCTATTGATGGGTAGACATACAATCTTCAGGTTTACCAGTATTACTGTTTTTTTTCGTTGCCAGTATAATGTCAAACTACGAAGACGATCGTTTTGGTCCCTTTGGGCTTCTATAACAAAACACCATAGGTTGGGTAGTTTATGAACAACAGAACTTTATTTCTCACAATTTTGGAGGCTGGGAAGTCCAAGATCAAGGCACCAGCATGGTCAAGTTCTAGGTGCATAGCCGGTGACTTCTCACTGTGTCCTCACGTGGTGGAAGGGGCACGCGAGCTCTCTGGAACCTCGTTTGTAAGGCCCATTCCTGGGCTCTGCCTTCATGACCTACTCACTTCTCAAAAGCCCTGCCTCCTAGTACCATCACCTAGGGAGTTAGGCTTTCGACATTTGAATTTTGGGGGAACACAAGCATTCAGACCATAGCAGCTGTATATCATTCCAGTGGTCCACTTCTAGTTTTTATTCTACATTTAGATTGCTCCTGTGACAGCTGGGACTATGTCTTAGTGATCTGTGCTTAACTGTAGTTTCTTTGTTTGCAAAATGGGAATAATTTATACCTAAAAGGGTTCTTATGTGAATGGCAAGATAGTTTTTAAGCATAATGCTTGCAACATAGTAGATTGTTTTGAACTATTAGTTTCTTTTGCTTCTTTGTGAATACTTTCAATATTAGAAGTTAAGTTGGAAAACATTATAAGGTTATGTGTAGAAAATGGGTTTATAAGCCTCAGTGTACTTAATGGTAATTTTTTTTAGAGAAAATAAACTCAGTTTTATTTACATTTACTAGATGATATAATATTAAACATAATTGATAAAAAGTATCTAGAAATCATTGAGTTTATTCAAGTTTATGTGACATATTTTTACTTCTACCATGTTAGACCTTATTAAGAAAATTCTCTGAAACTTTGATCCTCGTTTATAATTATGGTTTGTTTGCATATAAAAGACTTGTGCAGTTATTTTTTTTCTTTTTAAGAAAGTATTCAGCCTAGAGAAAACCAAGTAATAAAATGGTAGAATAAGGCAAGAACTGATAAAGCAAGCTCACAAACATCTAAATGTAAAAATTGTAGTACAACCCCCTCTTTTATATCAGAGAAAGACTGAGAAGTTACAATTTACATATTATTTCTACATATAGTCTTCTTGGAAGAACCTGGACTTCAAAGTTTCTGATTCTGAGCTCTTTTCCTGTGTACTTTTACGCACTACTTCTCACCTTATAAATCCATTCTTTAAACTCCAGTAGTTATTTTTTTGAAGACTTTTTTTTAATTCGGAGAAAAATTACAAAAAATATAACAAAGAGCTTCTGTATACTCTTTACCCAGATTGACCAATTGTTAACATTTTGTTCTACTCGCTAATTTATCATTCACTTTGTATTTATATATCTATTTTTGTCTTTACCTTTTAGTAATTCAGTGTATATTTCCTAAGGACAAGGATAGTTTCTTATATAACTACAGTACAATTATCAAAATCAAGACATTTAATGTTGACAATTTTATTTATTCCACATAATATATAGATTTCTTTAATTGTTCCAGTATATGCTTTATATAGCTAGCTACTTTGGTCTCTTTGTTCTGGACGACAGCAGGCAAGGCAGGGCATTTATTTCTCGGGTTTCTTTAATCTAGAGTAGTTCCCCAGCATTTCTCTGTTTTTCTTGACCTTGGCATTTTTGAAGCGTTTAGGTTAGTTATTTGGTATAACAGATCCCAATTTGGATTTTTCTTCTGATTTTTCATGCTTAGTTTCAGGTTATATTTTACTGACAGGACTACAGAATGATGTCTCCCTGCATTTTTATCAGGATGCACATTTTGTCCATGTATTTCTTATTGGTGATATTAAATTTGATTACTTGGTTAAAGCTGTGAGTTTACTGTTTTTTTTTTCCTTATAATTGATAAATGTCTTGTGGGGAGATACTTTGAGACTATGTAAATATCCTATTCCTTATCAGACTTTCACCCAACAATTTAAGCATCCATGGATAAATTTTGCCTGAATCAGTTATTATGATAGTTACAAAATGATGATTTTGTTACTCCATCATTCCATCTCTGTTTAGTTCTTAACATTTTTCTCTAAAGAACTTTTCTTTCTTCCCAGTTTATTTGTTTATTTACCAGTGTGGATTCTCCAGTGGGTTTTATTTTATTTGCTAGGTAGTAATCTGTTATTATTTATTTTGATAATCTGTCATTATTATTTATTTTGATACTGCCAGATTTGGCTAGTCAGAACTCCCTTAAACTAGTTTCTGTGAAGTTTTTACAAAAGAATCTACTTTATTGGAGTTATAATTTACATAAAGTAAATTGTGCCTATTTAAAATATACAGTTTGATGAGTTTGACAGATGTAAACATCCATGAAAATCACTACCACAATAAATGTACAGAACATTTCCATCACCCCCAAAATATTCCTCAGGTCCCTTTGCAGTCCATCTCTTTTTCTGTTTCTGGTCCCAGGTCATCATAGACTGCTTTTTGTCATTATGGATCAGTTTGTACTGCTGTGTCCTTCTGACATATCTCCATCATTTTTAGAGCACTTCCTTACTTTGTGATATAAGATGTTCCAGGCTCATCTTGAACTTTCCCCACTGCAGTCCTGGAATCAGATGCTTATCCAGGAAACCTTGATTTCTTTTAGAGAAGGAGCGTGGTTAGATGTTGAGATCTTAGTTCAAGTGTTTTCATTGCTTCTGGTAGTAATATTGCTTCTAGGCCTTCTTATTGGATAATACTGGGGGATATTTGTTCTCTCTCTCTCTCTCTCTCTCTCTCTCACACACACACACACACACACACACACACACACACTCCTGTATCTCTTTACCTATTAAATTCATCTACCTGTCTACCTGCGTACTCCTACTGGTACCGCAAATTACAATTTAATACCACAGAGTACATTCTAGTCTGCATTGATTTCATTTTTAAGCCCATCAGCCATAGAGATGACTGAAATGCGTAATTGAGTGTGTTTTACTTCTAAGGGAATTTGATTTTCTTACAGGTTTTAATAATTTATACTTTCAAGTCCACACTTACATTGTCTGTATATATTTGCTTTTATATTCATTCATGAAATAATTAATGCTTAGAAACAACAGTATAATCTTTCATGTGATGAGTATGGAAAAAACAGCATGAATTCAATTTCTGAAAAGTTGATGTAGAAATGACCTTGGAATTTTAGAAAGTGACGGATAAATATGTTACATAGTCATAAAAGACTGTTAATTTGTTCTAGGAACTAAACAGTATGTAACGAGTATGTAATAGTGAATGAGACACTGAGGAAAAATTGCCAGTTGAGTATAAATAATACCAAATTTTCAGGTAAGGGTTTTAGGAATCAATTTAGTAATAATAAGAGAGTGAAGGTATAAATTAGTTTGATGAATAGTTTTAACTGTGCTCTAATTTGTAGAATAAAATACATGAACTTAGGAAGAAGTGGAGGCCAGTTTAATCAAGTAGATACTTCTTGAGCCTTCTCTGTGCTAAGTGCTGTGTTGGTTTTGTGAGGGAACAGAATCTCCTCTGTGGTCCAGAAGCTTAAATTCCAACATAAACAGAATATGTTGTTCGCCACCTTTTTTGAAAACTTCATAAATTTTCTTCTTCTCAGAAATGTTCTAGGAAACATTAGAAATATAATCTTCAGCTCTGACTGCAGCTATCTTAGCTTGGATGTTAATTTTCTAAACGCCTGTTTTTTTCCACCTTCTAATTGTTTTTTCCCTTGTTTCCTCTGTATAGACTTTGTTTGTTTTGAAAATTGTTAATTGTTATAAAAAACACATAAAATGTATCATGTTAATCATTTTTCTTCTTTTTTTGTTTCTGTTAACAGATTTTTAGTATAAAGTTTTGTTGTGTTGTGTATATTCACACTGTTGTGCGACAGATTTCCAGAACTGTTTCATTTTGCAAAATCAAAACTCTGTACCTATTAAACAACTGCTCATTCCCCCTTTCTTCCCCACCCTCTATCTTTTCTGCTTACATCCCACGGTTCTATTTGCTGTTTCTATGAATTGGACTACTTTAGATACCTCATATAAATGAAATCATACAATATTTGCCTTTTTGTGACTGCCTGATTTCACTTAGCGTAATGTCCTCAAATTTTGTCCATGTTGTAGCATGTGACAATTTTTTTTCAGATTGAATAATATTTCATTGTATGAATGTACTGCATTTGTTTAGCCACTCATCCATTGATGAATGTTTGAGTTGCGTATACCTGTTGGCTTGTGAGTAGTGCTGCTAAAACATGGCTGTGCAGATATCTCTTCAAGACTCTGCCTTCAGTTTGAGTATATACCCAGAAGTTGAGTTGCTGGATTATATGGTACCGTGTTTCCCCGAAAATAAGACCTAGCCGGACGGTCAGCTCTCTAATGCGTCTTTTGGAGCAAAAATTAATATATTATAGTAAAATAAGACCGGGTCTTATATTATTTTTTGCTCCAAAAGACACATTGGAGCTGATTATCCAGCTAGGTCTTATTTTCGGGGAAACACGGTAGTTCTATTTTTAATTTCTTGAGGAAATGCCATTTCGTTTTCCATAGCAGTTACACGATTTTACAATTCTGTCAGTATAAAGGGTTCTGATTTCTCCACATCCTCAGCAACACTTTCTGTGGTTTTTTCTTTTCTTTTTTATTAGCCATCCTAATGGGTATGAGATGACAATGTCATGTGATTTTGGTTTGCGTTTCTCTAATAGTGATGTTGAGCATCTTTTCGTATGCTGTTGACCATTTATATGTCATCTTCGGTGAAATGTCTTTTCATATCCTTTGTTTTTTAATCAGGTTATTTTTGTTGTAGGAATTCTTTATATATATTGTTTACATACTTTATATCCATTAATCCCTGATCAAGTATATGATGTGCAGGAATTGTCTTCTATTGCTTTTATTGTATCCTTTGATCAAGAAAAGTTTTGAGGTTTAATGTAGGTAGTCTCATTGTCTATTTTTTCTTTTGTTGCCTGTGCTTCTAGTGTCATATCTAAGAAATTACTGCTGTATCCAAGGTTACGAAGCTTTTCCCGTTTTCTTCTAGGAATTTTATAATTTTGGGTTTTATGTTTAGATCATTAATCCATTTTGAGTACATTTTCGCGTATCGTTTAAGAAGGGGTCCAACTTCACTCTTCTGCATGTGGATATCCTAGCAGCATTTGTTAAAGAGACTGTCCTTTCCCCATTGAGTGGCCTGGCAACTTGTTGAAGTTCATTTCACCATTCTATGCAGACTTCTACTGGGGCACCTACACCTGTTGTACATGTTTATATCTTTCCTGTCCGGTAGGCTGTCAGCTATTTATAGGCAAGACTATTCCTTACTTTTCTTTGTTTCCTCACTATGTGGTATAGAGACCCCCAAGTAAATTATGATCTGCTTAATTTTTATTTGAGTTTTATACTTTCTCTCATGTCACTTACATGACTTTTTATAGTTCCAGCATTTTGGGAGGGAATAGTGTAAATAAAACTTCATAATTTATGTATAGAACAGGTAGCCTTCCATCATATCAGTTGATTATGTCATCTCTTTCCTGTGGTACAAGGGAATGGTACTGGTTATTTCTACGGAGAGTAGGTGAATCTCTTATGGTTAGCTTACCTATATGAAAGCACTGTGTTATGAAAGCAAAATCAAATGTTTGACCATTCAGTATTTGTGGGTGACTTGTATTCCTAATCTGTTATACCATCTTGATTGTATACAGGGTGAGAATATTGGTTTCTTCTTATTTCGTGGTGCATAAACAAACACCTTTGAAAAGCAGATGAAAGCTATGCACTCTTTGAAAATTATATGTAATAATCATGTCAATAAAATTTTACATATTTCATGAGGTTTATGGTTTATAAGCCCACACTATATATGTCTCACATGTATGGCTAGATAATACATTCTCCTGGTTCAAAATCTAATACGCATCTTAAAAAGATGTATGTTAGAATAATTGTCTCCATTCAACTAGTCTTGTCTTGTATCAGAAAGGATTTGCTCTGTATCAGAAAGGATTTGTTTCTTGTTACTCTCACAGTGTTTGGTTTTGCAGGTACCCATAAAAACATATTTCCCCCTCTCAAACTTTTCTAAGGCTCCACTCTATGTGAATATGTTGTTCAGGGTATGCTGCAGTGAAAAAAAGAAAATCGTAGTGGCTTAAAACAACAACATAGTCACTTAGGGCTTAGGCTTAGAGGCTCCTTTTCTGACACACGCTTGAATGCTTGCAGAGGCAGGGAAAAGGAGCATGGCTTTTAAAGCTTCTGCCCCAAACTGATACGTGTCACTTCCACTAACATTGCATTGGACAGTCATGGCCGTGCCCAAGTGCCCCAGATGTGCATATGTAATTTTCCTGCAAGGAGTGGCACCAAATAATTGTGAACAAGAAAACTGTCTACCATATACATTATAATGGATCCACTTTTAAGAATCCCTTATTTATAGTTTGTTAACTTCTCAAAGGAGCTCAGATGTATTTTTAGCTTAAAACTAATGTAAAGAACATGAACTTCATGGCTATTTAATGTGAAATGGTGATGGCCAGTAGCCTTCTGGATGGTCCAAGTTTCCATTTTTAAGTTGCCTCCCATTTCTAAGTATTCTTCCACTGCATATTTTCTCGAACTTTGCAGTGGACTTTTTAATGTTCTGAACTTTTCTAAGGCTCCACTCTATGTGAATTAAAGAAATAATTGAATCCTTTAAAAGCTTGTCTTTTGCTTGGTCACCTTCTGTCTAGTGTCTCTTTGGAATTGGTACCTCATATAAAGCATACTCTTATTTTTCAGGTGATATTTTTCAGTGAACGTGGCACAGTACTTGGCACATTTTGAAGCATAGTAGATACTAGTTCTTCTCCCACCAATTATCTTATTTTTACTCCTTTACCCTTTTTTCCCCCTTTAATTTCCTTGCTTTTTATGTGGAGGTAACCATAATTGAATAGTGGCATGATAATGTGTTAAGCAGAGCAATTTTTATTACTGGGAGTTGGGGTGGGGTAGGCTTGAGATGCTGAAATCAACCGTCAGGGTAGATGCTGATTCCACGGAAGGCAGAAAATCACTGAGATTGGATCAAATAGAGGAGTCATAACAAATAGATTTACTGTTTTATGTTACACTTATTTGAGAACATTTGGTATCATTTCTGAAGTCAGAACTTATATTTTAAGGATGTGTAAAAACAATGAGAGAAGAAACATAAGTACTGAAAGCATCTGACTTAAATTTAATGGTAAACTTATTAGTTAGCAAATTGTCCCCTGAATTACTTATGTTTCATAGGTATTGGGTCCTCTGATACTTATTTCTAACATTAACACTTGGTATTAATTGAAGCTTATATTGAATGATTTTTATGACGCCATGTAAACTGAGCACTTAAAATATGTCAAAAATTTAAAGTTCACATGGGATCACTATAAAAAACGTTTAAATTTGAATGTAGTTCATTATTTTTATAAGTACTTTGGGCATTTTCTTGCACTGTTCAGCCTTATTTGAGTTTTAGTAACCTTGCAGAATTATGTCTGTTAAAAATGTACTTCCTTGCTTGCTTAACCCCTTTGCAATAACAGTGCATTCTAAATGTGGAGCTGTGTGATTACGGAGTGGTAAGTCAGTGGTTTCAGTGCACTATAATTCCCCTGTTTTTTTTTAACTCTAATTTTTAGGCAGAAAGCTTTTACATATTGATTTGAATGCCAGGAAATGAGTGCTTTTAAAGACTTGAGAACTTTAGTGATAAAAGTACATAGTCCTTTAAATTTTAATTTAAGAGTTGATCTTATGCATTATGACTTAAAGAACTGATGTCCATTCTTTCTGTGTAACATTCTGTGTCCATAATTGGTATTTTGACAGTCTTTTTAATCAGTAAAATAGTGTGTGTTTCTAGTAGCTGTTAGAAGATTTATAGTCCATTGTACGTTATAAAATATTATTTGTTTTGCTTCCAGTATTGGAATGCCATATCCACCACAATTTGATTATTGTACATAGTTTCTCTTTATACTTCTTTTAATCTATAAACTGAAATATATGGGATGATGTTCTTGGTTTGACCAGTTAAACTCTAGCTATTACTGCTATTACTGATTGTCTTTTAATCATGCCCATGGAACTGTCTTTTCATGTGCTTTTAGCCCTTGAGAGTTATGAGCAGTAATACGTGGGTATGGTGGCATTTCCCAAGGAGTCAGTGTATTCCCAAATCTGAAATTCAGAGCCAGTGAAGGGAAATTCTAAATATAAATATGATTTAGTTCATTGCACATTCATATATTTTTAAATTCAATATATTGAGTGCTTATTGTTGAGCATATTGTGCAAAATTCTGGGAATATAGTAATGAGCAACATAAACATATTTGAAGCTTTTGGTCCTTTGGGAAATAAAAGACTATTAAAATAACAAGTGATTATAAGTCAACATGAGAAATATTTGTGACCAGAAAGTTTAGGGTGGTGTAGATGTATGTAAGAAGGCTAACCCAGATTTGGCAGGCTATGAGGGAATGAGTCCCAGAGGAAGGTAAAGGTTGCGACCCCAGAATAATGGGTAGGAAGTCCCTAGGCAAATTTGTGGCAGAGGGTGAAGGAGCATAGCAATTTTAAGATCCTGATAGAGATTCAATTCAGAGGGATTGTAGAGTATATAGTTGGATGTGGTGAGTATTCAGTCTGGAGAAATTATTGGGTCAGGGTTAAGAAGGCACAAAAAGGCTAATCAAGTCGCAGAAGCCTGAAAGGGGCGTGGGATGATCAGATTGTTCTTTAGGTAATTGGTTTGGTTGCATTGTTGAGAGTGAGTTGGAAAAGAATAAGACTGGGGTATTGAGACCAGTTGAGATTGTTTTGTTAAGTAAGGTAGAAATAGTATCAGCTTAAACTAGAGGAATGATCATGGGAATGGAGAGTCATGGGTAGAATAGGAGCTAAGTAGATGGCATAGAGAACTGTACCTTGTGATGATGGGATGTCAGGAATGACTGAGAAAGAGAAGTCAGTGGCTGCCAGGTTTTTGGCTCAAGCTGTGTAGGTGGAGGTGCCATTTGTAGAGCAGGGATAAGTCTTGGGAGAAGATGAATTCATTTGTGGGTATGTTGAGTTTGAGTCTTGTAGGGGTGTAAGGGCATCTGAGTGAAGATACTTGATAGTTGTACACATGGGTCTGAAACCTTACAAGACAAACTTGGGTGGATGTTCAAAATTGGGGCTTTGACGGTATTTTAGGTGGTACAAGAAACCATGGAATTATGAAATTACCCAAGGAGAATATCAGGGGTGAAAACAGAAGAGAGCCTGTGACCGAATCCTGTGTAGTTACCGTGGTACGGGCCAAGTAACTACAAAGAAGACCAAAAAGGCACAGAGCCAGGAGGAAAGCTGTGAGTGTGTGGTAGTCAAGGGAAGAGAGTTTTTCAGGGAAGGCATGGACAGTAGTGTCGGTACTGCTGCAAGATTAAGTAGGATGAGAAGTAATGTGGAATCCTGGATTTAGGGATGAAGAGATCAGTAATGACCTGAACAAGAGCAGTAGAGAGAGGCGATTGGGTAGAAGCTGCACTGAGGAGTCAGGGAGGTGAGGCAGTGTCGAGTAAGTATAGAGCAGTGTGGCAGTTGAGGACAACATATGTTCAAGAATATTTTTGTTTTTTTCCCTGAAGAAGGAAAAAGTCTTGGTTACTTTTAAATGCTAATGGTGAAGAACAAGTAGAGAAAGAGAAGTTGAAGATACAAATTGAGAAGAATCGGGTTTTGCCCAGAAGGTGGAGGGAATGAGATTCACACAACAGGTATCATGTTAGTGTCAATGGCGATACATCAGAGTTAGTGCTGGGAAGCGGAGGGAGAGAGATTTGATTTTTTATTTCTTCTATTAAAAAGGAGAGATGCTAAGAAGGAGGTGCAAAGTGGAGAGGTCAGAATTCTGAGGAGACTAAAAAGGTCCCAACAGAGATTGTTAGTTGTTTTGAGCCATGCATCCCTCTAGGCTTTGCTGGGCTACTAGAGAGATGAATACATGGCACAAAATGTTTAAGAAACCCTGATGGATTTGTTCTTCAGGAATTTTGGTCTCTTATGGGTAGAAAGAATTCTTTTAGGAGGAGTCAGCTGAGGTTTCATTTGATTATTCAGGCTCTGCAAAAGAAGATAGCGCAATTGCCAGTGAGGCACAGGATCTTCGTGGAATGGTGGGTGTGCCAAGGGTGGTGGATAGCAATGTGGTGGTCGGCAGGTTAGTCTTCAGGAGTCAAGGGGGTACACAATTTACCTCGGTGTCTGTAACCCCGTATTAGCACTCACCTTGATCCTCCTTCTGGTGAGTAGCTGCAGAGAAGACTGTTCTGGGGCTTTGATGCTTTTATGGGTAGTATGTAATGAGTCTTTATAAGTTAACTGTTACAGGTGGATGCTCTTTCTAAAGATTGTTTTTAGGAACTAAGGAATTGAGATTTTAAGTCCACTTAACACACATGCACACATATTTTCTTAGGAAATGCAGGATTATCTTAAAACTCCTCTTGAGTGATGGTAAAAGATGTTCTTCTCTAGAGTAAAAAGGGAGAATTTATGTCAGTGATTTTAGTAGGTTCCAAGTTCTTGGTTTACATGTTTTACCTTGGTGTAAGATACTCTGTATTATTTCCACATTCACTTTAATAGTGAACTTGGATTGCTTCCATTAAATGCTTTGTGTTTTCATCAGGTTTCTACTTTGTTTTATTTTTCTTTAGCACTCAGTCCACCTCACATAAGGGTTCTTGATTGCTTTTTTCAACAAGTAATTATATTTTGGAACTCGTGGTTGTTTTAAATCATTTTATATGGAGATAATACCCTCAAGTAGCTTTTGCTGTAGAGATTTAATAAGACAAGGAGGAAGGGAGAGTTTTAGACTTAATAGGAAGACTTGCTGTTGTATGTTTTATGACTGACAGTGCCACACATAAAATGCAGATATAATTTTTCTACAAGTTTTAGCAGTTGAAGGATAAATCTAATGGCTAAAACATATTGGACTTAAAAATATTAGCAATACCATATAGGTAGGAGTTCTCTCGTCTGATTATGAGACGTCCTTTCTACCCTTCCTCCCCCCTCTTTGTTCCCTTCGCTTCCTGCTCTTCTGGCTAAGATGTTTTTCCTTTTTATTTTTTGCTCCTTTTGTGTGATTATACTCTCCCTTACTTGAATGGTTCTCAATAATATGTCTTTAAACTCATTAAGAATAATAGGCACTGAACCAGGCACTGTTTTAAACACTTTACAGGAATCAATTAATTTAATTCTCATAGCAATCGTATGAAATACCACATGTACAGGTGAAGAAACTGGGCACATACAGGGGAGGAGGTGAGATATGAATCAAGAGTGTTTGACTCTAGAGTTCATCTGCTTTACCATTGCACTGTGCTTCCTTCTAACCATTTATTTAATAGCCAGTATAGTAGTTTTGACAGTTTTCAATGAGCCAAAGTAATCAGACTATCCATTAGTACTAGGTATCTTTAATATCTAAGCATTTATTTTAATACTTGTTTTAATGACTGGTAAAGTTTACAGTAACTAAATCTAAAAGAGAAATTTTATTTTATGGCCATACATACTCAACTGAAAATTGCACCTTATAGTTATCTGCTAAAGTTGCCTTTATCAGTCAATGGTTTAATAATACCCTCTTGAGAAAAGGGGATAAAAGAATCAAGGAAAACCCTATATCACTGCCCTGGACTTCTGTCAGTAGGTAATTTTTGGACTGCAGTGCAGGAAGGGGGGACCTCAGGAGAAGGTGGTCAGTTTTGTTGAGTTGAGAAGTTAGGGATGCAAGTCCAGGGAAGCCCAAGTAAATTGGAATTTATGGAACAGAATACCTGAAGAGAGAGAGATACAGAAAGAGAGTTCCAGAAATGTGATTAAGGGTTTGGATGAAGATCAATCTGTGAATGTGTAGGGTGAAACCCCACAAGCTAAGATATTAAGGATTTCTGAAGAAAGAGCAATACTGAGGATTAACATGAATAATTCCTGGTGCTTACACGAGGTCAAAGATTGTTTGAATTCTCTCCATGTGGATTTGAGAAACTTCATGGACTACGTGGGCAATTCAGGGTAAAGTGGGCTATATTAGCTTTAAGGTGGAGGCTATTCTAATACTACCCTGAGGAAGCTTCATAATAATATGCAAGTAACTTACCTGTTTGCTGGGGGAAAACAAAATCACTCGTTAAAGCAAGGTTTCTCAACCTTGTCACTGATGACGTTGAGGCTAGAGAACTCTTTGCTTTGGGGGACTATCCAATGCATATAGAATATTTACAAATATCCCTGATCTCTACCCACTAAATGTCAGTAGCAGTCTTCAGCTGTGATAACCAGAAATGTCTCCAGACATTGCTACATGTCCCATGGGGGGCAAAATCACCTCAGGTTGAGAATCAATGGTTTTTAAATTAATTGCAACAAAATCTGGCACTCAACAACCAAAAAAATTATAAGCTATAAAGATGTAGGAAAATGTCCACAACCTGGAAGAAAAATTACTTAGTAGAAAGAGAACAAGAAATGATGGAAATAGTACAAAAGGATATTGAAATAGCTATAGTAAAAATGCTCAATATGCTCAAGGATGTAATGGAAAACTTAACATCATGAGGAGTGAAATAGAAGATAGAAAAAAAGAACCAGGTGGAACTACTAGAGATAGGAAAACACAATATCTGAAATGAATCCCTTTATGGGAAATTTTAACAATAGACTGAAGAAAAAGATCATTGAACTTGAAAATATGGCATTAGAATCTATCCAAAAACAAGCACAAAGAGCATACAGACTGCAAAGCATTTTATCAACTTTATAATTTTAAATGGTCTAACATTTGTAGCCAGAGTCCCAGAAGGAGAGGAGAGAGGGTGGAAAGAAGAAAATATTCAAAGAAGGAATGGTAAAAAATTTCTAAATTTGGTGGAAATTATAAATCCACAGATCCAAAAAGGGTAGCCACACACAGAGGGCTTACAAAGGTACGCCGTAATCAAGTCCTGAAAATAAGCAATAAAGTGAAAAATCTCAGGAGTTAGAGGAATCAAGACACGTCACATAGAGGAGAATTAAAATAAGAACCCACAGATTCAGAAGATTCAGAAACTATGTAATGCACAAGTCAGTCTTCCGAAACTGAGTAAGCCAGGAGACAATAGAACGGCATCTTTGAAGTGCTGAAGAAAGAAAACTGGTCAACCCAGAATCCTATTTTCTATGAAAATATTCTTCAGAGTAAAGGTGAGATAAAAGAGTTTTCAACCCAAAAACAATAGCTGAGAGAACTCATTGCCAGCAGACCTATAGTCTAAAGAATGATCAAAACAAAGTTCTTCAGGAAAAAGGAAAATGATACTAAGATGGAAACTTGGATCTATATAGTGGAATGAAGACTAGCAGAAATGTGGATAAATATAAAACACTATTTTCCATTTTGAAATTCCTTTAAAAGATAATTGACTAAAGTAAAATAATGTAGTATGGGAAGCATAGTTTATGCAGAAATAAAAATGTATGAAAATAGCTCCAAACACAGAAGACCTGAAATAGAATTGTTCCTGTTGTAGGACTGTTATATTATACGTGAAGTGGTATAATCTTATTTGAATGTAGATTTTGGTGACTTACAGATGCATATTATAAAGCTAGAGCAACCCCTAAGAAAACAATGAGGTATAGCTAATAAGTTAATAAAATTGAATGCTAAAAAATAATAATAAAGTAACACTATACACAAAAATCAACTCAAAATGGATTAAAGACTTGAACATAAGACCTGAAGCCATGAAACTCCTAGAAGAAAACATTGGTGGTAAACTCCTTGATACCAGTCTTGGAGGTGGTTTTTGGTTTTGACACCAAAAGCAAAGGCAACAAAAGTAAAAATAAATAAAGTGGGACAACATCAAACTAAAAAGCTTCTCCACAGCCAAAAACCATCACCAAAATTAAAAGGCGACTTATGGAATGGTAGAAAAATATTTGCAAATCATATGGTAAGAAGTTAACATTCAAAATACATAAAAAACTCACACAACTCAACATGAAAAAAAAAATTGATTTAAAAATGGGAGAGGATCTTAATAGATATTTTCCCAAAGGAGATGGCCAGAAGGTACATGAAAAGGTGCTCAACACCACTAATCATCAGAGAAATGCAAATCCAAACCACAATGAGATACCACCTCATACCTGTTAGAATGACTGTTGTAAAGACAAATAAGTGTTGGCAAGGATGTGAAGAAAAGGGAACATAGTATACTGTTGATAGGAATGTAAATTGCTGCAACCACTATGGAAAACAGTATGGCGGTTCCTCAAAAAATTAAAAATAGAACTGTCATGTGACCCAGAAATTCCACTTCTGGGTATTTATCCAAAGATAACAAAAAACACTAACTCAAAAAGATATTTTCACCTCCATATTCATTGCAGCATTATTTACAATAGCCAAGGCATGGAAAAAGCCTAAGTGTCCATCCAATGATAGATGAATAGAAAAGAAAATGTGTTATATGCAGAGGGTGCCAAAAAAATGTGTACACATTTTAAGAAAGGAAAAACCTGTATTAAAGTTATAATAATATATTGTCAATAACAAAAGATGAATACAAGTCATGTGTATACATTTTTTTGCACTCCTGTTATATACAATGGAGTATTCTTCAGCCATAAAAAATGAAATCTTGCCATTTGCATCAACATGGATGGACCTTGATGGTATCCTAAGTGAAATAAGTCAGAGAAAGACAAATAAACCATGTGCACTCACTTAATAAGTGGGATCTAAAACCAAAAACATCCCTGAACTCATTGGTACAACAGAGAACAGGTTAGTGGTTGCCAGAGATGTTAGGTGGGGTAGGTGAAATGGGTACGGTGGTCAAAAAATGCAAACTCCAACTTCCAGTTATAAAATAAGTCCCGGGGATATAATATATAGCATTGTGACTTGTTAATAAAAGTGTATTGTATACTTGAAAGTTGCTAAGAGAGATCTTAAAAGTTCTCATTAGAAGAAAAAAATTTGTAATTATGTATTATGATGGATTTTAGCTAGATTTATTGTGATCATTTTGATATATATTCACACACATACACACATATATTGAATCATGTTGTAAATCTGAAACTTATTTAATGTTATATGTCAATTAAAAAAAAAAGGAAGAGGAAGAGACACCAGAGCCCACTCTCTCTTCCTTTGCACCCTGAGGAAAGGACATGTTAGGACACAGTGAGAAGGCAGCCATATGCAGGCCTGGAAGAGAGCTCTCACTAGAACCCAGCCATCCTGGCACTCTGATTTTGGGCTTCCAGTCTCCAGAACTGAGAAAAGAAATGCCTGTTGTTTAAGCCCCTCACCCCCCCCACCCCACCCAGTGAGAGGAAGAGGTAGAAAAAGGAACAAAGGTCAACTGGGTAAATAGAAAACAAATAGCAAGGTAATGGATTTAAACATAACCACATCAGTCATTGTTAAATGGTCTAAAAACTTAAATTGAAAGGCCAATTGACTGGATAATATACTATCTACCAGAAACTCACTTTAAGTACAGTCATGTGTCACTTAATGACGGAGATACGTTCTGAGAAATGTGGTGTCATGTGATTTCATCGTTGTGTGTACATCATAGAATGCACTGACACAAACCTATTATTAAAAATCTTTAACAACAACAACAAAAAAAATCTTTACACACAGAAAATTTTCTGCCCAGGTGGTTTCACTGCTGAATTCTATCAGGCATTTAGTCTTAACACAAATTCTTTCACATTTCTTAACTAGGTTGGTGCAAAAGTAATTGTGGTTTAAAAAGTTAAACGTGATTGCAAAAACCACAATTACTTTTGCACCAACCTATAGATTTGTATGACTTTGTCAAAGTTTGATGAAGTCATTAAGGAATTACAAACCATTATCTCATGAACATAAACGAACACTTAACAGAGTCTTAACACATCACATCCAACAAAATATGTAATAAATTATGGTTACTGAGGTTCATCCTGTGCATTCAAAAGTTAATATAATCCACCATATTAACAGTCTAAAGAAGAAAAACCATATGGTTATCTCAGTAGATGCAGAAAGACAATTGTACATATTCTACACTTACAAAAATTCTCCATAATAGCAACAGAAGGGAACTTTTAAAATTGGGTAAAACCTCCAGCCAAGTAGATAAATAGTGATATATCTGTATAATGGAGTACCGATCAGCAATAAAAAGGAATGAAATATGGAAGTGTGGAGCAGCATGGATGACTTACCCACATTCTGCTTAGCAGAAGCAGCAGACAGAAAAGACTTATGTGCTATATAATTACGTTTATTTGAACTTCTAAAAAGGACGTATCAATAGTGACAGATGGAAGATCAGCAGTTTCTTGAGGCTACAGGGTAGGAAGGATTGACAGGTGGTGTGTGTGTCATTTTCGGGATGACAGATGTGTTCTATATCTTGATTGTTGCTACATGGTACATACATTTCATTGGTCAAAAATTACTGGATTTTCCATTTAAAATGGGTTCATTTTGTAGTATATAACCATGATCAATAAAGTTTATTTAAAAATTTATAACCAAAAATATATGTGGTTTAGGCTAATATTGAAAGTGTTAAGAGTAGATCACTGTGCTTGGTAGCATTACATTTCTTAAGTTCATAAAAGGTGTTTCTGTTAACTTCTCAGATATTTTCAAATGTGTGATTGGAGGCTTTAGTTGTTTGAATCATTATATTTAAATGTTTAAAACTGGTTTGGGGTTCATCTAGACTTCAATTTAAATGTTGGCCTTGTTACTTACTAGCATGGCCTTGGGAAAGCTCTTAACGTCTCTGCCCAGTTATTTTCCAAATGAGGAGTAATGTTAAGCTGCGTAGTTATGTAAATTAGATATAATTCATGTACAGTGTTTAGCAACTGCCTGGTACAGATTAAGCCCTGAATAAATGGTAACTACCATTTTTATTATTACCTGCTGACATCACGTATTTTTCTCCATCCCGCACTCCCATTCTGAAAAGTTCCTGAATTTTCTTGAATGATTTACTCCAGAATTTTGTTTCTTAGATTATAAAGTCTTATCAGAATCTGATAAGAACTGTGCTGCTTTTACCCAGAAAAATGAACTGAAAAAATTCCTACATAGTTTTCCATGGGGTGGTTCATGGGCTCATTAAATCCTCTCAATGAGAACTTCTGGTGCTGAGCAAGAATGTAGGAACAACCCATATAATGTTCAACTTTCTCTAATAGTTTTTCATTATGACAATTTAAGATTTCATTGACTGCTTCAAATTTAGACTTAAGTTATGTCATCTGAGAGTTAAAATGACAGGACTTGAATGGTTGTTTGTTTTGAAAATAAAAATTTCCTGATATTACCAGTTTTCGTATTTGGAAACTCACCCTAACTTCGATCAGATTCAATCATACAACTTTAAAAAATGATTAACTTGCTCTCTTTAATGTTCCAGTCTTACATTTCATATCGTCTTTATCCAAGAGCTGTAAACTTGACATGCTCTTGTGAAGGATCTTGTATAATAGGATTCCCTGGATTTATTAATTAGCATTTTACTAATTAAAAATACGTAAATTGTTACTGTTTTGCACAACATCCAGAAAAAAATCAGTGTAAAGTGCATCTTAACTCTTTTGCATAGATATTTTAGTACTCAGTCATTTAATGTATTTTTATTCTACCATTTCTTATTAGGAGGTATAGGATGTAAACTCTGTGGAAGGGGAATGTCAAGATTTTCATTACTCTAGGTGTCAGTCTTCAAAAACAAATTATTCTTTCAGAAACTGTTTTGACTGGGCCTGCCTTATCTTCACCCTCTCTGGGAAATGGGAATGAAACTGTACCTGGATCAGTTACACAGCCAAAGAAAATTCGAGGAATTGGATTTGGAGATATTTTTAAAGAAGGCTCTGTGAAACTTAGAACAAGAACATCCAGTAGTGAAACAGAAGAGAAAAAAACAGAAAAGGTAATTCTGATGTTGGGCTTTACTTAGATTAACTCCACTCGCTTAAGCATTTTTTAAAATGTAAGTCCCTGCAACTTTAAATTTCCTTTTTTGAGATCACCAGTAATTGGTTATGAATGAGAAGACTGAGAAACTCTTTTCAAGTTTACAGTGATTAATGTTTATGTTTGATTTCTATAAAATTAGAATTTTTTTGGTAAATTTAACAGAAATGCCTCTTAGTGGAAGCTTTAGAGTTTTAGTTGTAGTTACCGTAAAAATACAAAAAGCAAGGCTTTCTTTTGCCTTTAAAAGCTAAAATTACGTTTTTTTTCTTTTAATTTGAAGTAAGCCTAAAATGGGCCTTTTTAAAATGGATTCACAGTGAGATATTAATTAGTCACTGCTTAACTTACCTCTGATTTGTTAGCAATGGTGAAATCTACTAATTCCCTCTAAATGTACAGAGAACTTTGTTTTTCTTTAACATCTCACTGGCATTGTGAAATAAATCAGAGTGAGTGTA
Source organism: Rhinolophus sinicus (assembly GCF_036562045.2). Taxonomy (NCBI): domain Eukaryota; kingdom Metazoa; phylum Chordata; class Mammalia; order Chiroptera; family Rhinolophidae; genus Rhinolophus; species Rhinolophus sinicus. Next base: position 93,959,720 of record NC_133755.1, read on the forward strand.
CCATAAATTATAAGCTCCAGTAAGAGATTTAAAAAATACACCTTAAGTTTTTATTTTGGGAAAAATAGCTACAGTTTTTGGAACATATATTTCAAAGCTATTATTCCTGGTAACATTTTGTAGCTTCAGGTCGCGTACTTCAGGTAGGAGGAGGCTTTTCCCATAACTTTCAGGGCATTCTTTCCTTTGTAGTTCTCATTTATGTGTCTTTATTTAAAGTTAAGAGTTCAAGGTATTTCAGTATTTACTTGCCTAGTTTAGTTATATTGCACTTTTAAGACTGTTTTTTTTTTTTGGTGAAATATTTCTGGAGTTTTCCTCTGAAGTATTTAGTTTCAACTTTTTTTTTTTCTTTTCTAGTGTGCTGCATATTTTCTCATGTAATTATGATTTGAATTCAGGAAAGAGAACTTGTACTTTATACCCGATCCTTCTAGCTCTGAGAGTCAGGCATTAAGCTTATGGGGCCTAATTGATTCTTGGTTTGAAAGGTAAAGATTGGAGTTGTGGTTTTTGCAGTGGTGCTGTAAGCCATATAACACAGCTAGGAATGGTGGAGAAGCACTGTATGCATTAGGAGGCACATTGGATGTCTGGGGTCCCTTTCCAACTCTAAAGCTTATGATTATGTTGAATAACTTTATTTGATTAATGGCTACACTAGTAATCTTTCATTTGCCATTTATGTTCACTATTTCAGAGTTATTAGAGGAGTCTCAGGGTCACCCTCTATGATGGCCTTGTGAGGCTTGCTTTGATCACTGATTTAGGAATTGATAAAATGGGGAGCACATTTGCTGTTTATAGGTGACCCCAGATTGGAAGTTACTGTGGTTAGAATGGGAGAAATTAAAGTGAGTATGTTAAAAGATAAACAGAAAACACAGTGAAAGTAAATTAACAGTATGTTCAGATTTTTAACTAATGAAATCTAAGGTCAAATATAGTGTTATTTTGGGGGAGATCTCAAGGAAATATTAGTATAAGATGGGGAAGGAGAACTGTAGTAAATTACAGTGGGAAATTGTCTCTAATTATAAGGGTTATAACATTACGTAAGTGTTTTCATTCAGATAGCAGCAACGAAGAATCAAGATTGTTTTCTTCTCTATTTCATTGTAAGGAAGTTTAGTGATGTGTTTAGGAGCCCCCTTTCTAGAGTCATACTTTCCAGGCTTAAATCTGGGCTCTACTACTAAATTGTTATTGTGGGCAGGTTATTTAACTGTTTCCTAATCTATAAAAGGAGTAAATGATAGTACCTGCTTTATGCAGTGTTCTGTAGATTAAGTTAGAATGTATGTAAAGTTCTGAGCTCAGGGATTGATGCATAGTAAATTCTCAAATGCTATTATTTATGTTAGAGATTCTAAATTTAGAGTATGTATTATTGGTATCAGTATTTATTCTTAAAATCGGGAGTTTTAAGAGTTCTGAGCTATCATTTAAGTAGCTTTGGAGATCTTTATCTTTTTCATGGCAGAGTTTTCCTTCACATGCCTAACCTGGCTAGAAGTACCATTAGGGAAAGCTGGATAACTGTAAATGGAAATTTTTAACAATATTCTGTTTATTCTAACTGAAAATAGTTGACGCCATCCTTCTCTGTTCTAGCCCTTAATCATACTAGGATCCAGAACTCAGAGTGTGGAGGTAACAAAAACAGACACTGACGGTAAAATTAAAGGTGAGTTATTTGAATAAAATTTTCATACCTGGAATGAAGCATGCTCAAATATATTGTTAGGTTTGTTGAAGACATTTGTTAATATTGTAGTACTTGATCAGCATATTAAGTCCTACTAGCTCATAAGCACCATGAGGTCAAGGATTCTAATATGCTTTATTCACTGATGTTTCCCCTCGCCCCAGCGGTTAGAACTGTGCCTAGAGCATAGTAATCACTTATTAACTATTTGAATAAATGATTAATGAAATTGTTACCTAATTCAATTTATAGTATTGACTGAAAATATTAAATTCATTTTAATAGCCTCTAGTGTACATTTCTTTGCACAAAATAATGACTTAGTGTTTGTTGAAAGAATCAGTTTATATATGCTACATTATTTACATTCTTTATTTTAGCTAAGGAATATTGTAGAACATTATTTGCCTATGAAGGTACTAATGAAGATGAACTTACTTTTAAAGAGGGAGAGATAATCCATTTGATAAGTAAGGTAAGATATTTCTGTTTTTCACTGAATCATTTAATCTATTCATAGAAATATTTCTTAGTCTTCTTACACTCCCTTTAGAATGTAAGCTCTAGAACAGGTGGGACTTTGTCTTGTTTGTTTTTGTGACCTGAGAACTTGGCACATAGTAAGTACTCAGAAAGTTCTTTTTTCTTTGGGGAAACTTTTCCTATTCCACCTCATTCCATTTTTTCCCACCTAATGCATATTGCATTGTTTATAATATAAAAAGAAAAATAAGGAAACAACTTAAATGTCTATCAATATCTAAATGGTTATGAAACTTCATGCTGTGGAAAATAGCGCAGCTATTTAAAAGAATAAGGTAGTATTATAACTTGGAATGAATTAAGGAAAAAGAAAAAGAAAACCCAGAAGTATTGGGGTGTGTGCAGAAGCCTATAATTACTATTTGTAAGGCAGGAATATTTATAAATATTTTGTTTTTGCTATAACCCTAGAGAATAATTTTTTAAAAATTTCCCATTTTAAGTTAACTGTCAGATGGTTCAGTGTATGTAATTTTTAATATTCACACAATTTTCACTGATAACACCTAATTTCTCAGGAAGCATGGTATTTGGAAGAAATTCTAGCAGATCCTGTTAATTTCTAAAGCAAATGAATAATGCAATTAATTTTTACTGTGTAAAGTTTTGAGAAGAATGTTAAGTAAGATAGTTTGGAAATTCATATTCTCTTTACACCCTCCTCTCCCACTTCCTTTCCCTTTTCCTTTCTCCTTTTCCTCTGCGAACTTTTTATCCTTATAAACCGAATTTTAAAATTACTTGAATTATTTAAAAAAATAAACCTAATTTTATAACTATTGCTAGAAGTAATATGCGAGGAATATTTTCTTTTAGGAGGACCTCATCTGTTTAGGTCTTTTTTTTTTTTCTTGTAAAAATAATGGAATTCAGTAGTTACCTATTTTGTAAATTTTTTCCTCATTTAAAGATAACCCCTATTATCTTACTTATTCTTCATTTTGTATTTTAGGATACTGGAGAAGCTGGCTGGTGGAAGGGTGAACTTAATGGTAAAGAAGGAGTGTTTCCAGACAATTTTGCTGTTCAGATAAATGAACTAGATAAGGACTTTCCAGTAAGCTTTTATTTTTCAATGATAATAATACTTTAAAGAACCTTTTGCCAGTATTTCTTTAAAAACACGGTGTTTACATTGTTACTGAATAATTTTATGAGGGTGTTTTAGATTTATTCAGGTAAAAGTTACTTGAATTATAATAAAACAAAACAATATTTCAATTCTGTGGTTTATTCCTGGTTTTCTTTACCCACTGACTATATTGGTGAGTAACATTAGATGTCATTACTTTATTATAATTAAAAGAAAAAAGACTGGACATACTATTTTTATTGAAAATATTTTAAGATAATGTTGATCTTACTATTATCCTTTCAATGTATTTTTGGGAGGGTAAAAAGCAGTCTTTGCCTCCTTATAGGATTTAATTTCTCTTTCACTTTTCACAGTGAATAAAGTGAGGCTTGAGTCATTCATCAGAGATCTTTTGCTTTTGTACGACTTGATCTCTTCTTTCCCCCCATGGAGGATGGATTTAATTGAGTTTTTAAAATATGTAGAGGGAAGGAGAGTTGGACAGAGAACAGACACACACAGCAAGACAGTCTACCATATTTAGTTTAAGCTAATGCAGAAAGCTCTAACTTTTTCAGTCTTTAGGTTAAGTAAATTACTAAACGTTTAACTCTGTGGAGGCTTACCCTGCCTGAGGGCCTTCCTTTGCTAGATTTGACTCAGGATTGATTCAGCCTTCAGTGTGCTTTATTTTTATACTTAATGAACACATTCTTTTTTTTGTCTTTTATTAGATATTTATACAGTATTATTTGTTGATTATCAGTTATTTTTAATTTGCAAAAACCAAAGTCATTTACTTAGAAATGTGTCTCAAGTTTTTGAAAGTCTTAAAAATAAGTGAATGTTTATAAATTTAAGAGAATTTGAATGAATTGAGGACAACCAGACCGTTGCCTTTAATCTTCTCTTTGAGAGTTCTGAAGAGTGAAGAATGAAAGCTAGATATATTTATTACTTTTGAAAAAAATTTTTTTTTAAACAAAGTCTCTTTCCCCTTTCGCTGCCATCTCTCCCTTCCTACCAAACTTAGCTGTTAAAAGAGGGTAAAATAGTGCCCAGGAATCTTAAACTAGGGGAGACAGGACATAACATTTTTGCTCATTAAGATTTTTTAGGTTTACCTAACAGTGATAATTTTTGAAATATTTGAATTTTGATCAAGGAGGTATTTGTTCTACTCAGTAAATTTTTTGTCAGTGACCTTTGGTGGAGTTGTTAGGATATTATTTAGTTTTTGGCCGGGATGGGATGAGGAGAGATGTTCATATAATTTTGATTATTAATTATCAGAATGTATTTTAACTACATTTAATATGTAAGTCTTCAACTATTTTCACTGTTATTATTTTATAGAAACCAAAGAAACCACCACCTCCTGCTAAGGGTCCAGGTATGTAAGAAATACATTATTCAGTTTGCTGTTTTTCATATTTTTAAGTTCTAAAACGGTGAAATTGGGTCTTATGTAAATCATTTTTATTGCCAAAAAATATATGTGCTATATGCAGAGTTTTAGAAATGCAAAAATTTAGTGTTCACATACATTAATATGTCAGTATTTTTTTAAAGTACAAACTATATAAAATAGAAATCTTGAAAATAATTTGGATACTTTAGTTATATGTAATTTTGACTTAAGAAAATTGATTAAGTTTAAATATGTTTAGAACATTTGATATATATACTTGGCCAGTTATTTATTGTATCTTTTCCGGTGAAATCCTCTTGTTAACGTCTGAAACAAAGAACTGATTACTTATATACTCTTCCTTTAGAGAGTATGCGGGCGATTAAACAAATTAGAAGAGTTTATTTTTTTAAACAGTTGAGTTAAACAAATTTAGAAGTGTTTTCCAGAGTTAATGTTTTGTAATCTGGCTCTTTGTCTATTTCTGTAAGTTCTAGACTTAAATTTCTGATTTTTACAAATATTGTAAAATTGTTTTCTTGAAAAATTTGCTCTTTTTAAAATAATGTACGTTCTCCGTTCCTCCATGGTTTTCAGCTTGTGTTTTCTGGCCTAATCCCTGAGCAAGGAAAGCACAAGTAAAAAGGAATGGGGCTTTCAAAATTAATTAAAATGAAACTTCTAATTCCATAATCGCAGCATTTCAAGTCTCAGTAGTCAACATTGGATAACGCAAAAATAGAGCATTTCCATCATCACAGTTAGTTCTACTGGACAGTGGTGGTGTGGAGCCTATGAATGCCTTCATTTGACAAAGAAGGAACTGAGATTACAGAGTTATTTACTTATAGTAATAGTGACAGGTGTAGGGTCGCTGCACAGGGCCTAGGGATTCTGGTACATTGTTTTTTCTGTTAAACCCTGTTTTCATCTGTTATTTTTAAATTAACCTTTTTAGTAGTATAATTGTCTTTGTGCTCTAAAATGTTGTTTTAAAAAAGTATTAACTGCCCTCCCCTTCCCCCAGCCCCAAAGCCTGAGCTGGTATCTGCAGAGAAGAAGTATTTTGCTTTAAAGACTGAAGAAAAAGGTGAGGCTAATTTTTTTTCACTTTCAGAAAAATAACTCTTTTGTTGTCGTCATAAAGAAAAACATCTCTTTATACCAAGTCATTTACACTGATTTTTAACAGGTGTTCAGTATTTACTTTGCAATGCTTGAAGTTTTCTGGGTGGGAGTAGTTTGTCAAGATAGGAAATTAGGTTTTATTCAAACTGACCAATTTATAGTCATTAAAATGTTAAACCGTTATTTCAGTAAGGATGTAGTATTTAATTATAGTTATTTCAAATAATGTACAAGAAAACTAAGCATAAACAGTTATACTTTTATTATTTGTATAGTGTCCCAACTGAAATAAACAAAAATTTCTTAGGTATAAGAGCATGTTCCTACTTAAAACATGGAAGTGATTTAGCATATATTAGTATATTTTCTTTTGTTATTTTTCCCCCTTTCTGTTCAGGTTTGGTTTATTTTATCATTTTTGCAAATATAACGCTCACTTATTGAAATAAAGATAGCTTTATGAAAAACTGAATATATTTTCGTGTTTTGTATTACTTAATTTTCACTTGCCTATATTTGTCATGTAAATTTGGAAAGTTATTCCAAGGTACCATATGTATTTTATTAAAATCATTATTTTGTTATTGTTAATTTGGAGAAAATACCTCCTTTGTTCAGAAAGATCTGTCTCTTGCCTAAAATTGTATTCTCTTAACTGCTTTGTCTTACTTTAGTCCCTTGTCTGGCTTATATTTCGCATTGTTGCCAAATTCATTTTTTTTTAATAGACTATTATTTAGAACAGTTTTAGATTCATAGGGAAATTGAGCAGAAAGTATAGAGTTCCCATATACTCCCTACCCCCACAAGTGCACAGCCAGTCCCCACTTGTCAGTATCCTGCAGCAGAATGGTACATTGTTACAATCAATGCACCTCCATTGCCACACCATTATCACCCAAAATTCATAGTTTACATTTTATGAGTTTGTTGTACATTTTATGAGTTTGGACAAATGCGTAATTTGACAAATGTATAATTGTAATATCACACAGAATAGTCTCACCGCCCTAAAAATCCTCTGTGCTCTGCCTTTTCATTTCTCCCTCCCCACCAATCCCTGGCAACCACTGATCTTTTTATTGTCTCCATAGTTCTGCCTTTTTCAGAATGTCATACAGTAGGAATCATACATTATGTAGCTTTTCACATTGGCTTCTTTTACTTTGTAATACGTATTTAAAGTTTCTTCATGTCTTTTCAGGGTTTAATAGCTCATTTCTTTTTAATGCTGATTAATATTCCATTGTCTGGATGTACCACAGTTAATCCATTCACTTACTAGAAGGGTATCTTGGTTGCTTCCAAGCTTTGGCAGTTACAAATAAAGCTGCTGTAAACATTTGCCTGCAGGTTTTTGTATGGATATGAATTTTCAGTTCACCAGGGTAAAAACTAAGGAGTGTGATTGCTGGATCGTATGGTAAGAGTATGTTAGTTTTGTAAGAAACCGCTAAACTGTCTTCTGAAGTGTCTGTACCCTTTTGCATTCCCACCAACGATTGAGAGCTCCATTTGCTCCACATTCTGGTTAGTATTTGGTGTTGTCAGGAACCGATCCCAAATTACATTTTTGTTACCATCTTCTAAAGCTTTTCACCCATAATGCAGCAACCACACTCTTGTTCCTGAATATGTTTTGCACCTTCGTAGGTTTATCTCGTTCTCATGATCTGTGCTCAGTCAGCATGGAAGATTTTATATGCCTTTAGTTTTTTACGTTTGAGAATTTTTATTTATGATGAAAAAAATTTATACTTCTCAGATTAGCACTTTGCGATATTGCTATGGTTAGGTCTGAGTCTTGGATCAGTTTATTTTAGTACTTGGTTATAATATCTGTACTATCTGAAAAACTCAAAGATATGTAAAACCAAATATAAGAAGAGTGTTGCTGGCTTCATTATCTACAGTATGGTATTTCTTTTATAGTCCTCTCCATCAAGTAGCCAGGAGTTTTTTAAAATTCAGATACTGACTTCCCATGTTCCCTGAAATCAGTCTGTTGATCTTATAAACAAAAGGGAAGGTTATGCATTTTTATTATGTTTATCTGCTCAAAATCCTGGTCATGATGAAGTAACTGGGACTGAATTTTCCCTCCTCAGTTAAACAACTAGGAAATTGAACAAAATATATGAAACGGTTTCAGACACTGGACAACAGGTAGCGTAAGACTGTTATCACCGAAGAAGTTATCGCTGAAACCAATGAGGGAATCCCTAAAATTATACCAGCTTGTTGTTTAGAAGCAGTTTACAGGCAGCAGAAACAAAGATGCCAGACACAGCCCAGTTTTTCTGCAGAGTTGAAGAGATTGGAGATGGGGATTTAGGAGGCCAAGATAGCAACAGTTTGTGCGACAGAATGTCAGAATGAAGGTAACTGCATAGAGAGAGCACTCAGAGATCACTATAGAGCTTACCACGAGGCTTTGGCTGAGTAGTGGGTCACATACACTTGAAAGAGACCCTCCATGGCTGAAGAAATAGCTGCAGGAAAGCATTTGCTGAAGCAGTTTCTGGAACTCACAAATTTATGTTCCCACAAGACACAATGGAAAGACCTCATAAGGCATTGGATAGAATCCATCAAATCCTGTATATCGCACTTTAGACTAAAGGCTTCTCTGTACCTACCTTGGAAACAGATCGGAAAATTCCAGAACAAAATTTAATACAATTTAAAAGAATACAGGCATGCTGTGTTTTATTGTGCTTGGTTTTATTATACTTCACAGATGTTGTGTTTTTTACAAATTGAAGGCAAAGACCCTTCACCAGCAAAAAGATTACAACTTGCTTTATTGTGGTGGTTTGGAAATGAACCTATAGTATCTCCGAGGTATGCCTGTGTAACAAAATCTAGCATCCAAGGGTGTTAAATATTCACAGTGTCTATTATCTGATCAAAAATTACCAGGCATGAAAAGAAACAGGAAAATAGTAACCCATAACTCAAAAAAATGAGTCAATTTAAACAGACCCAAAATGACAAGAGATAATGGAAATAGCAGCAAGGACATTACACAGCTATTATAAACATATCCCATATATTCAAGAAAGTAGAAGAAATTTGAACATGATGGTGAGAGAAATTGGGGTGTGTGTGTGTATCTATACACACAACCCCCCCACACACAAATTGAACTTTTGCAGATGAGGAATGCAATATCTGAAATGAAAAAATACTGGATGGAATTACCAGCAGATTGGAGATTGCAGAAGAAAATATTGGTGAACTAGAAGATAAAGCAATAGAGACTACCTAAAATGTATAGAACAATGACTAGAAAAAAAATGAATGGAGCATCAGTGACCTAAGAGATAATATCAGTTGGTTTTACTTACGTGTAATTGGAATCCTTGAAGCAATGGACAGAGAGTGGGGACAGGAAAAAATTATTTGGAGAAATGATGGTTGAAAAATTTTCAAATTTGGTGAAAACTGTAAGCCCACAGATCCAAGTAGCTCAGTGAACTCTAAGCAGAAGAAACAAAGGAAACCACCTTAAGGCACATCATAATAAATTTGTTAAAAAGCAGTGATAAAGAGAAAAGCATAGAGTCTAAAGAAAATAATTACCAACTTGAGTTGTTTACCTAGAAGAAATAAATACCTTTCAGAAATGGAGGCAAGAAACTTTCAGACAAAATGTGAGAGAACTCATTGCCAGCAGACCTGTATGTATTAATACTAGGAAATATTAAAAGTTCTTTTCGGCAGAAGGAAAATGATGCTATTATATAGATATTCAGATGTACACAAAGTAATGAGGAATGCCAGAAATGGTAAATACGTGAGTAAACATAAAAGACATTTTTAAAATTTTAAATCTTAACACCAAAACTTAAATGAAAAGATTTAAAAACTTATTTTAAAGTGTTGGTTTCAAAGTTTAAGTGTGCAAATATAAGAATTTTTTTTATAACTGAAGACAAGTATATAACAAGGGAAACAATTCTTAATATTTTCAAAATGTTCTCGTTAATGTGACATGGCTTTAATAGATCTGGTGCAAGGAATAGAGAAAATGTCAGCGCTTTGCTTAGTAACCTTTGGACACATGCATGGTAGAGATCCAGTTTCACTCTGAATATTAAATACTGGTACAAATTAAATTATTTCTTTTTAAATAAAAGTAAGCATAAATCAAAGTTCCACCCTTGTTCCACAGAAACAGAGGGAGCTTTTTCTAACAAACTAGGGCCAAGCTAAGGAGCTTAAGGCTTCTGACAGGAAATACAGTACATTCCACCAGTATGTGTGTTCAGGACTTTAATTCTATTATTGATCGATTGATTTAATTTATTGGAATGACAGTGGTTAGTAAAATTACATAGGTTTCAAGTGTACCTTTCTATAATACATCACCACATATTTGACCCCCCTTTCCCTCTTCTACCACGCCCTTTCCCCCCCCTTACCTAACTCTGGTAACCACTAAACAGTTGTCTGTGTCTTGAGTTTTTTTTGTCTTGTTCCTCTGTTGCTTTCAGTTTTGTATCCCACATATGTCTCTTACTTGCACAGAAGATATCCTTTGAAAAGCTTTGCTGTATTGGGGAGGGAACAGAAGGAGCTACAGGAAAACATGAAACTTACCATCCTACCCTTGACTTTTTTATTAGGTTGGTACAAAAGTAATTGGGATTTAAAAGGTTAAAAAGTGCAAAAACCGCAGTTACTTTTGCACCAACCTAATAGTGACTCCCTATCATTTCATGGGATGGTTTTTCAAATGGAGTTTAAATCGTCCCTGTGTACTCCCTGCCCTAAGCCACCATGTAGATTTTCTCAAACCTACTTAGTACTGTCCTGCTCCCTATTTTCTCAGAGGTACCATGAATGCCTGCCATGCTGTGCCTCAGGAGAGTAATAATATCAACACTTTGGAGTACAAGTTTTTCTCCTGCTTTTCGGGAAGGCTTTCTTGGACATACCTTTCAGTAGTCCACTTCATTCTTGGTCTGAAATATGTGTGACAGGAAGGGATGGACTGATGATTATTTTAGAGTGCCAGGTAGGGTGGTATATAAATGTGTGGGATAGGATGTAACAAAAGCTCTATTAGGCTTAGAAAGTCCCTTTAACATGTCCTTCCCCATGGCCCCATTCACATCCATGGGAAGAACATACAGGCTGCTGCAGCCTAGCCTGGTTCCGTATTTCTATTGGAGACGGTGAATCTGTGCTCACATTTGCTTGAGGAGCATTTCTTTCAGTTTGTGTTTGAGAACATAACCAGGTAATAAAACCCTCCAAGCAGGTACTAAGCACCAATATGTTAATAATGGCAATCTGGTTTCCTAATTAGCAACAGGAAGGAAGAGTTGTGCTGGTGGATATTCTTTCTTGAGCGTTGTTGTGTTTTGTTTTTTTAATCTTTGCAACTGGCACAGATTTTAGCTTGACATTGAAGGGCAGCAAATTACAGTTGCTGTAAGTCACATGCTAGGAATTCACTACTGTTACAGGAGGCGACAGATTGACGTTGTAGTTGGCTCATTTCTGGGACTTTCAACCCCAGTAAATGTTACCACATCTTCTTGAAAAAGGATTGGGCTCTACTGACTCTTTAAGACTTAAGACTTTGCCTCGTACAGAAAGTCATGTGGCTGCTGCTGGTTCCCGTGCAAAGGGCTAGTAGCATCATTAATTCATTCACTCACTCACTGAACTAAAAATTAATAAGGACTCTCAGAGTTGGATCTTTTGTTGTGTTATTGATCCTTTTAATCATAAAATGCTCATGGCTTCAGCCCTCATCTGTGTGCTGTAGATTCCCAGTCAGTGTTGGTTGAATTTATTCACGTTCATTGTCTTTTTTGTACTCCAGTTGGCATTTTATACTTCCTACCAAATACATATATAGGGGACCTAAAGATGGAACATATTTTATTTGAAAATATTTTTTTCTCCTCATTCTTGATAGATATTTTTGCCTAATGTTGAATTCTAAGTTGGCAGAATAGGTAGGTCTTGGAACATAACTCAACTGCCTAAAATGGAAATCTTGAGGTATCTACTTTACATCTTTGCTCAGGAGCATTCTCTTCTTTATGTGAGCCAATAAAGGAATGCTAATTTACAGAGTAAAAACTTTACGAAAATTGAAATGTAATAAAAAGGTGTGGGATTTCCAATTAATACTCTGGCCATGGATTCGTAAATCAGTATTCTTCATATGGCAGAGTGATTTAGAGGTCAATGTTCAAAATACACGTATGGTTTGAAATTATTATGTACTCTCAAACTTTGGTGTAATACAGTTCACTTTAGTGTGGAATTAAAATAAAAATTCATGTGTTTAAGACTCATTTAAGGGCATTTATTATTGGAGATACTAAACTCAAATGCCCTTTTCATCTGTGACACAATCTGTATGTAGTATATGGACTCTGAGTTGAGAGCTGTGGCAGGACTCTATTGTGTTTTATATTTAGTGCGCTTACCAGAAAGGAAATGATAACGTATCTCTACTGTACTGCACAGAACATTTTGTTATCTGTAATATATCACTTCAGCCTGAACCTAAAAATAATCTTGACCTCTTAAGAAGTAGCAAACAATACTGTTTGTTTATACCCACACCTGAAATGACTTAACCAAATGTTAAACATGCAATAACATAAAATCAATCAGTATGTATGTATGACACAACTGGCTTCTGCTAGTTACTAGGAAGATTAAAAAATTTGTTTCATTTTTTAAAGTGATATTTTGACAGTTGGTAGTTGAATAGTTAATATGCACAATAATGAAGTTATAATTATGCAGAGATTTAGAAAATGAGCAGAATGTGTTGACTGGAAAAATGAAGGTGATTCCACAGAATACGAAAAGAATGAGAGAAAGCATAGCATTTTCAGGAAGTGGCTCGAGGCACCTTGGAAGAGTTTTGAGAAACTAAGCTAGAAGGGTAGCTTGGTACAGATGTTCTCAATTCTAGTGGCATTAGAATTACCTGGGTGTCTAACATAATATGCTGATGCCTAGGATCCTCTTTAGGATTTTTTGTAGGCTCGGACTCAGGTATTAGTACCGTGTTTCCCTGAAAATAAGACCTAGCCAGACCATCAGCTCTAATGCGTGTTTTGGAGCAAAAATCAGTATAAGACCCGGTCTTATTTTAATATAAGACTGGGTATAATGTAATGTAATGTAATAGTATAGTATAATATAATATAAATACCTGGTCTTATATGACATAATATAAGACCAAGTCATATTAATTTTTGCTACAAAAGATGCATTAGAGCTGATGGTCTGGCTAGGTCTTATTTTGGGGGAAACACGATATTTATAAAGCTCTCCACATGGTTCTAATCTGAAGACAAAATTGAGAACCATTTGTGTAGTTTAGGAAAGACCTTTTGATGGTATGGGATGGAGGGTGCATTTACTGTTTGTTTATATATTGTCCTGCTCCAAAAATTATTTACAGTAGTGATAAGGGTTTCAGAATTTATAGTATGGAAATAAAGTGTATGCGTTTCATATAAATGTGTGTATGTCATATACAACACATCAACTTGTATGAGTGCTTCCTATTGCAAAAACAAAATCCAACCTACAGTATTTTCTTCTCAAAAGGAGACTCTTGATTACATTAGCCTTAGCCTAGCCTTCCAGGTTTTGGGTGATCTGGGCCATGTTGACTTTTCTAATATATCTTATACTTCATTTTCCTTGTTCACTGTATAGTACGGTCTTCTACTATGTGATCTTCATAGAATACCCATTTTTGTTCTTCTCACAGTTACATGGTATAGTACCCTTTCCGTGGACTCCTGTCTTTTTCTTGCCCTCAGAATTTTTTCATGGCTAATTCCTTATTATTTTTCAGGGTCCAGTTAAAATGTCCAGCTTAATGTTACCTTCTTGACACTAGTCTTCTTTTTTCACTGTCTAAAAGTAGGTAACGTCACATTCTTGTATGTCACATATAAGTTTAGATATTTCTTTTATATTGTCTCTTTTTCCCCACACATCACTAAACTTCATGAGGATAAAACTGTGGAGGGGTGGTGGTGTCTGAGTCTTATTTGACATTGGTTCTGTAGTTTCTTGAACAGTAGGTGTATAGGGCATAGGGGACACTCAGTACAATATTTATGTAATTTAAACACTGACATGACGTGTTCAGATATGTTTTTCTGAAACTTTGTCCTCATGCTCTTCAGACAGAGGTAGTGGTTGTACAAATAAAAGGGAAGTTGGGATGTTTCAAGAGTAAAGAACAGAATATTCAAACTGACTTAAACAATAGGGACTATGTTACTGGAAGTCCAGAAGTAGGAGTTATATGCCAGCCACCCCCCACCTCTATAATTTCATTATGGACCTGGATTATATCTCTCTCTCTCCATTCTGCCATCTTTAGTGTCTACTTTGTCTTCAGATTGGTTCCCTTTGTGGTCACAAGAATGCTGACAGTGGCAGTCAGGGCAGCATGATTTCTTGTCCGCTTGATGGGAAAGAGAGGAAAACCTCTCCACAACCTTGGAATGTAAGTCCTTTTCAGTTTTTTGGACCAACTTTGGACACATGTTCACCTACAGACCAATTAGTCTCTTGTGCTCTTCCTGGCTTGGTGTAATCATAGGAAGGTAGGATGGATTTGAGAGTATTAACTACATTATCTGTGAAAGATGCTGAGATACATTTAGGGTCTGACATAAAAAAGGTGGTTTAGTTTTCACACTAGGACATCTTGTTGACTAATTGGATCCCAACGTTTGTGAGGATGGGGAAATGAGATAAGTATGAAATAGAGACAGTTTCTGGGGAAAAATATGCATAAGTTAAGCTTTTGACATGGAATTTGATAAGAATGTAGGAAATATAGGATGAACCTTTGCTAAGAGTTTGTATTAAGCATTTATTTGGAAAGTGCTATTTGGAAAGTTAGCTGTTAGACTTACGGATATGAGTCAGGTTGTCGAAGAAGATTGCTGAGTGAGAATGGGAAGAGAACTTTGTACAGAGTCTTAGAATGTGTACACATAAAAAGTTATTAGCTGGACTGGAACTCTTGAAGACTGATAGGGAGTAGTCATAAAGGCAGGCAGAGAACGATCAGAAGGTGGGATCATAGAAGCCAAGGCAGTAGGTAAAAGTTGAGCAAAAGAGTCTTTTGGCAGTGACAAATGAGGACCGAGTCTCCTGCTGGTGTAACTATATTAATAGCTGGCAAAGTAGACAATAATAAAGCAGGAAGCATTATTTAAGAGAGACATTTAATTAAAGCCATGCGATTTATAACCAAGTTGCCATTGTAGTATAGAAAGGATGAAATAAATAATGTTGATTGATATCCATATAAGAAATACATAAATCTTAACCTCTACCTCACGTTGTGTACACGTTTGCATCCAGAAATAGATTGTTAAGTGCTTGCCTTATGACCAAAGTTGCTCTGTAGAGTAGTGAGAAATGACATTCTTTTCAATGAATGATACTAAATGAAAACTTGAACCCTACCTTCTAAAATGCATAAAAGTCAGTTCCATGTGGATTGAGGCTCTACATTTTCTAAAAGATAATATCAGCAAGTATTTCTGTGTCCGTGGAGTAGGAACTGTAACAAGACACATAAGGTACCTACCGTAAGGCAAAAAAGATTGATTAGACTACATTAAGATTAGGAATATCCGTTACAGAGACACTACTAGGAGGATAAAAAGTTATACCACAGAGTAGGAAATGATATTTGCAACACAGATAAGTGGCAAATTATCGCTCATTTAGAATATATAAAGAATTCCACAAATTAAGAAAAAAACAGCCCAAAAATATAGTTAAGAATATTGGCACTTTAATCAAAGTATGGAAGTTATTCAATTTCATTGCTCAGCAAGGAAATATAATTTTAAACCAAAGTAAGATTCTCACCAAAATGGGTAAAATTAAAAAAAAATTAATACTAAATGGTAAGGGTACAGATCAGCAGAACTGCCATACACTGTTCGTAAGAATGTATGCTGTTGTATCTAATATGGAGAACTGAAGTTCAGTATATCCGTATATTGTTATTCAGCACGCTTGCTCCTAATTATATACCCAGCAGAAATGTGTGCTTCATATGTACACCAAAAGATTCAGGTAAGGAAGTTTTTCATAGCGTTATTTATCTTTGTCCCCAATTGGAAACAATGCAAATGTCCATTAGCAGTTGAATGCATAAATAAATTTAAGTATATTCATACCAGAATACTATATAGCAGCAAGTGAATGAATTAGTGTCACACAGCGACATGAATCATTGATTTCATTGATGTAAAGTTAAAATACGCAAAAGTAGTCTATGGTGTTAGAAGACACCTTTGGCTAGGAGCAGTGGGGTAGTAATTGGGAAGAGACATGAGGGGAACTTCAGTGTGGCAAATGATCAGTTCTTGGTCTGAGTGGTGGTCTGTCAGGTGTGTTCGTGAGATGATAACTTCTTAAGCTTTGTACTTATGCTTCTGAAAATATGTTATACTCCAGGTTACTTCAGTGAGATAAATATGGGTAGATTTCTTTTGTCTTAAAATTTACGGAGAATTGATTCAGTTAAGAATATGCTTGGTATTTTTTGGATAGTAGTGCGTTTTTCTGTACTAAATCTCTAAGTGACCTCTGATAACGAATGGAATATTTTATTTTTGAGTCAGAATTTATGCACTTGTAATCATTTCATTATTATATTTTTTATTCTTAGTCATGCAGCAGGGAACTAACCCTCATCTGAATTAATAAATAGATTAACTATGTACAGTGTTAGTAATATATTGCTATATTCTGTAGTGCATAAGATAGGACATATTTCAGTTAGTTTGCTATATATTTTTTAGCTGCCACATAATTTTAGTATAAATTTTTTTTTATACACTTAGGATAATTCTTGCTTCTTTCTCTAGCTTAAATTATCATAATATCTGTATCACATATCTCTTCCTTTGGGCATTCAGATAGCTAACAATAAGACTTTTTCCCTTAAATCTAAATTTTCTCATTTTTGGTGAATTTCTAGCTAAACTAAAATTCGACGTGAGGTTGGATATCCACATGAAAAACAATGATGTTGAACCTCTGTCTCATACTATATACACAAAATTTGACTGAAAATTGATTATTTACCTAAATATAAGAGGAATAAAACTAAAAGTCTTAGAAGAAAACATAGAGGGAAATCTTTATGACCTTGGGTTTGGCAGTGGATTCTTAAATAATGACACCAAAAGCACAGACAACAAAAGAAAAAATATTTAAATTGGACTGCATTAAAATTAAAAACTTTTGTGCATCAGAGGACATTATCAAGAAAGGGAAAAGACAAAACTACAGAATGGGAGAAAATAATTGCAAATCCATTATCCTGTATCTGGAATATATAAAGGGTCCCAAATCTGGAATATATAAAGAGCTATTACAACTCACCAGCAGGGACAACCCAATCAAAATGGGCAAAGGACTGAAATAGACATTTTTCTAAAGGAGATATACAAATGGCTAATAAGCACATGACATGATGTTCAACATCATTTGTCATTAAGGAAATGGAAATCAAACCACAGTGAGCTACCACTTCACATTCACTAGGATGGCTAAAATAAAAGTGGAAAATAAGTGTTGGAAAGGATGTGGAGAAACTGGACCTCTCATATATTGCTGATGGGAATATAAAATGTTTCAGCTGCTGGGAAAAACATTTTGGTAGTTCCTCAAAAAGTTAAATATAGAATTGCCATGTGATTCAGCCATTCCTCCTAGATTTCTACCCCCCAAAAGTTGAAAATAGGTATTCAAACGAACAGTTGTACAGAAATATTCGTAGCAGTATTGTTCGCAATAGCCAAAGGTGGAAACAACCCAGATGTCCTTCAACAGGTGAATGAATGGTTCATGGATATTATTCCGTGACAAAGAAGGAATAAAATAGTGGTACATGCTACATTGAAGATGAACCTCAAAAACATGGTGCTACATGACATCAGCCTGACAAAAAAGATCAAATACTGTATATGTATATGAAATACCCAGATTTTCCATGTATATGAAATATCCAGAATAGGTAAATCTGTAGAGATTGAAAGCAGGTTAGTGGTTGCCAGAGACTGAGTAGAGAGGGAATGGGGAGTAACTGATTTATAATAAGAGTGTTCTTTGGGGGTGGGGAATGAAGGGTTTTAGAGCTAGGTAGAAGTGGTGGTTGCAAAATATTGTGAATATACTAAATAGCACTGACTTGTTCACTTCAAAATGGTTAATTTTATGTTATGTAAGTTTTACCTCAATAAAAGTAAATAAAATCTAGTATTTAAATACATTGCCACCCTATACTAGTTATTTAATAAATCAACATACTATAATTGATCATGGTTATGCCAGGAATGATGAATCTTTTTTTTTGTTGTTACTTTGGATTTCCACGAATATGTGTTCTTTTATTTTAGAATAAGCTACGAAATTGATTTCAAGCTGTTACATATCTGTTAAAAGGAGTATATTCAGTTAATGAATTTCTATTTAAGTTATCCTTTAACATTTTCCTGATATTTTATATAAAACATCTTTTTAATATTTTGCAGAAATTTAAGTTTAGATGACCAGGGTTTTAATAGACTACAGTATATTTCAGATGATCCAAGGAAGCTATACATAAATGATAAAACTGAAACAATGGTATTTTGTATTTTCATTGTTAGATGAAATCTGATTTTGAATGAGTTGTTTACCCATGGCTTACAGTGTTTGTTCAAGATTCATAATCACCAGGTTTCTGCTTGGTGTGAAATCTCATGAAATTATTTGTGATCTTGTGATAGACATTGTTTTCAAAGACCAAGTAAATTTTGAAAATTACTCAGTATTGCTCTGAGGAGTTTCTTATTTTTACATCTATGCCTTACAACACATTTGCTTACTGCTGTATCACAAATATCTAATGTGTGTGCACATGTGTCAGTTTTAATACTTGGTCTTAGTACCTCAAAGATCAGGAACCAAGGAACCAAGTATGTCATCATGTATATGCGTAGTACCATGCCTATTGGTGATAAAATTGTTTTTATTAATATGGTATAAAATTGTTTTCAATGTTGTTTTTTTCCAGCATTTTTTTTTTTTGCATTTGAAAAATGAAGCAGGGTGAGGGGATGGAGTGTTGTGGGAGAAGAGAGGAGAAATGTTATTTTAGATAGTAGTCAGGGAAGGAAGGTTTCTGTGATGGGTGATGTCTCAGTAGTAATCTCAGTGAAATGAAGGATCATGCCCAGCCAAGCAGATGGTTAGGTAAGAGAGCTCCAGCCCAGCTCTACAGCCGTGCAAAGGTGTGAGGTCACAGTGTTCATGGGAAGTTTGAAATACAAAGAAGTTAGTAAGGAAGACAGTGGTAAGGTGATGCTGTAAGAGAGAGCCAGGCACAAAGTGACATGGGGATTTAAGGCCAAAGAATAACTTTGGACTGTCTCTGAATGTCATAGGAAATAATCTGAGTGCTTGAAGGGGACGTGTCATGATAAGAAATATACCTTAAAAGGCTCATTCTAGCCATTGCAAGGTGAACAGATTTGTAGTATGCGTCAGATTATGCAGGGCGTTACAGACCATGGTAAGACATATGGAATTTAATATAAACGTGATTAGAAGCCACTGGAGTCATACAGGCAAGGCATGAAATAATCTTTGTGATTTAAAAGGATCACTTCAGTTGCTGTATGGATTATAATTTCTTGAAAAATAGACCAATTAGGAGACCATCTTAGTGGCCCAAGTAAGAGAATTTAATGGTTTGAACAAGATAGTTGATAGAAGATGTATAAAAAGTGGTTGGCTTGGGATATTGTGAAAGTTGAGATAAAGGAATTTGATGGCAGACTGATGTGGAAGTCTCCCAGGCATGCAGATTATTTTTTTTTCTAGCATATTTTCTTATCTATTTCATAGAATTATTAAATGAAATCTTGTTAGTAAAATTCCTAATACAATGGTGAGAATTATAAATATAAGCCTATAATTTTCTCATCTTTAATCAACCCAGCCTCAGTTTCTCTTAACAATTGAATTTTTTCCTTTGTCATCGTGACATTTTGTAAATAATTATGTTAAAAGACGCTAAAATTTCTGCTCAATTTCACTCCATCTACTTCATTTTCAGAATGTGGTCTGGATTTAAGTCTAGATAATATTGTTCTTTGCTTAGAGTAAAATCATAAGTGGTTATAATTAAGTAGAATGCCACCCCTAAAAACAAAGATTGTTGGGGAGACATAGATTCACGCATTCTCTTTTTATCAGAATCTTATTAGTGATCCACCTTCCCACCAAAGTAAACTTCTTAAGATATTTAGGCTTATTGAATTATAACTTTAAAACAGGTAAAACTGTGCACACATTCACAAATAATGTCTCTCTTCTGTTGCACACTTTTCCAGCCTGACGTTAGCTTTAAGTAATAGAAAAACCTAAATAGTACTGATTGTTAATAACTTATTAAATATTTTTAAATAATCAGATGAAAAATCAGGGCTGGAACAGAAACCTTCTAAACCAGCTGCTCCACAAGTCCCACCCAAGAAGCCTACTCCACCCACCAAAGCTAATAATTTATTGAGATCTCCTGGAACAATGTTTCCAAAGCGACCTGAAAAGCCAGTTCCACCACCACCTCCCGTGGCCAGGTTAGTTTTACCTAGTTTTAAATTAGTGTATTAATTTACCTGCCTTTGACGTAAATGGCTCTATCAAAGTAATTTTTAAAGTATTTGTTTTCCTTTTTTTTTCTATAGACTTTAATAATTCTCTGTTATATGTTAATCTTATATTCACACTAGGTGAATATACTCATATTAAGTTGCTTTTACATTTCTGATTTTATTGTGATTAATCTTAGAGGTTAACGTTAATGAAAATTTTATAGAACGGAAAGAAAAATCCGCATTAATGTAGTAACAACTTTAGTGTCATTAAAGAACAATGTTAAAATAATGGTCATGTTTCACATACAAGTGATTTTTGCCTATGTTTGATTTTCTCATTTCAGGATTAATGGGGAAGTCTCTCCCATTTCATCAAAATTTGAAACTGAGCCAGTATCAAAACCAAAGCTAGATTCTGAACAGCTACCACTTAGACCAAAATCAGTAGACCTAGATTCATTTACAGTTAGGAGCTCTAAAGAAACAGGTAAGTTAACATGTAGAAAGGTGGAACGTTAAAAAAAGTTGCCAATATAGTTTTCAGAAACTATTTAAGAAATTTGTATATGCAGTTTGTTTGTGGGTAGATACAATGGAAATTAAAATTTGTTTAAAATTTGTGTAACAGCCAAAATGGAAAAATAAAACTGAAAGAAGATAAACGGGCAAAATATGATTCACATAAGTTTGTTACTAGTTAGAGGACTGAGAGGGATATTAAGAGATCATCTATTTATTATTCTGTCCCTTCATAATGAAATGACCTAAGTCAGGCAGATACGAATACATTTTAGTTTTAAAAGTTTAAAAATAAAGAGGTGATTTTTCAATACCAGCATTAGATTATATTTAAGAAGACTGTTTTTTTGCTCCACTTAATCTCAATATATTTTTGTTTCCAATTCAGGAAAAGAGACTTTTTTAGGCTTTTCATGACACACACAAACACACACACCCATCCCTACCTCAGCAGGCTTTACTTTCTTAGCTAAATGTTGTTCCTTAAGTTTTAGCACAGATTTTTCATCCCATTAATCGTCTTCATTTGTCACCCGGTCTTTTGTACCTCTTAATTATAAAATAGAAAACTTGAAACAGAAATCTTGATAAGTCTCACTGTTAAAAGCGGTACACTCGTTACTTTGTGGTTATTGTATAGTACTCTGAATTTGTTTTTAGTTTTTGTACTTTTTCTAAGCACTTTCTCATACATGATCTTATTTTATCTTTATAGTAACTGTAAGAGGCAGGTGCTCTTTTTCCCTATTTGCATTTGAACAAATTAAGCTATAGACACATCAGTGTCCAAGATCACATAAATCAGAAGAAAACTCTTTAAATCTTTTTAATATAAAGCGTTCTATGATATGATATTCTTTAAAAAGTTTAATGTCTTTAAACATGTATTTTTAGCTTCGTTGTTAGCATTTCATACATACAAACTTCAAGGTCAGTACACTTAGATTTTTTCCCACTATATTGGAAAATGTACTACTTACTACATTTCGAAAAATTTTAGGTGATTTTATTTTTCTTCCCTCATTTCAATTTGCCAGTACAAAAGCTGTAAACATGGCTTCCCTCAGTTTTTTAATTTGAATGTTTCTTAGATCTTTTCATCGTGTATTTGGATCCTGCCTACTCTGGATGAAGCTGTGTTCATTAATAATTTCTGGAAATTGAGATGTTGATTGTATTTTAGAGGCATTCACGCAAATATATTCAGTACGTTCTAGCTGATGAAAATTGTTATTATTTACTGTTAGTTAAATAAAAACAAAAAAATCCACTATATTTTTTAAAAATACCCTTTAATTTCTATTGAGGTTAGTATTAAAAATATAATTCTATCAGTTCTTACTGTTTTCTATTTGATTTAAAATATAGCTAGAAATGTTTTCAAAAGTAATAGTTGGAGAAAAAATGTGCAGCTTTAACTCTGGAAATCAAAAGTTCATTGGTATTATCTTTAATTTCCACAATTTTCTGCAGTGTTCATCAGAAGTCTCAAATTTTGATAAGTCTCTTTGGGAGCTGAAGGAGTACTATTTAGAGCCTGTGTTTTCTTCTATTACTTTGTATCATTCTTGAATATTTGCTTTATTCAGTTGTCTCAAGGTCATGGAAATTACAAAAAAAATTAAGTAAATTAAAACAAATTTTCACTTTTCCCAAAACTTTTTCTATATACAATCACCAATAAGTTTTGTTTCCTTTGCTACATTTCAATTAGAAATTACATGTAACAGTGGCAAACCATTGGTGGTTGAAAAGTTCTATTTTTTTTCTTTGTTTTTGGTCCCAATTCTTATATCCATAGTTATTATTTTCTCTTCATTAAAAAACAAAGAGGCTTTGTGGAACATGGTTTGAAATTTTGTAATTTGTTTTTTTCATCAAATAAATAAGGGAATAATGCTGAGACATATATATGGTCAAAAAACCAGCAGGTAACTTGCAAGCTGCTGTTCTTTATACCTTCTGCTATCAGGCTGTCTTTGGTGGTAGTGCATTTATATACTGTAAAGTTCAGAAAATAACAAGTTTTGGAAATTTAGTTCATATTAAGTAGCAAATAATTATTGAGCAAGTGTTTTATCCACAGTACTGTTTTAGTCAACAAGTAGTGTGCTAACAAAAGGCATAGCTGCTGATAGAAAATAGCTTATGTCTCAAACCTCAACTCAGAGGCTATTCCTTATTTCCTTTTTTTTTATTAGAATATCATATATTCTTAGTTCTTGTATCATAAAAGTGTTTCACCTCTTCTTTGAGATGTTGACAGAAACTGTTATGCATCAATACAGCCTCAAGTTTTACATCAGGTTGAGGCATAATTTATATTTTTGGTTCAGTTTGAGGTTTTACATGTTTAAGCAGCATGTGAAACTAGCCCTTTAACATAAGTTTCAGAAAGTTTAAAATGAAAATCTCAGAGTTTCATTATTACATAAAATAATAATTTGAGGTGAAATATTACAGTAGTAACACTGAGCTTGGTCTTAAAAAATGTGGGTTGTAACTTATTAGCTGATTGATCATTGGCATGCTTCTTCTCTTAAACTGTTTTCTTGCTTAACAGTTGAATGACCCAGTGAATCTGTGATACAAATTAAATATCTATTAGCATACTTGACATGGAAGTTATTATAAAATGTTATTTCCCTTCTGCTCCCCCTTCTCCATTGTCAATCCATCTCATTCGATTTCTGTTCCTATCTATAAAGGATGTAAATTCCTGATTCTACTCTCAGATATGATTTTCCTGTATTGAAAGCCTCATATAAACATATATATGTGTAAATATATATATATATACACACATATATATATATACACACACACACACACAGACTTAACTTTTGTACGTACAAGGAAAACATTCCTAGAACAATCAGTTTGGTTTTCTTTTTCCATTTGAAAAGTTCCTCCATGTATATCCTCATATATGATATAAGATAGTACTACAAATTACAGAACTCTTAGAACCATGTTTTAATTTTTTTCCAAACACTTCATCAAAAATTGGTTAGAATAATCTCATTGGAACTACTGGTTAATGATAAAATTTACATAGTCTAAACTTAAATAAAAAAGTTAATTTTTCAGGAAGTAAAATTGGTTTACAATTAGTTTTAAAATACAAGATAGAAAATTTAGTGTGAACATAGCTATTACATTGAGAAAGCACAGATGATGAAGGATTTTATCCTTTTTGATTGTTTTTCTGTGGTAAATTCTTGGGTTAAAAGGAAATTTTAGAGATACATTATTTGATCCAAAAGCCTTTATTGTTAATTAAATAGGGAAACATTCTTTTTCTTCAGTTCTATTTGATAGATTATCTATTTTCATTTGAAGTACTTTACCAATATTTATTCATTTATTTCTTCCAGAAAGAATTTATGGTGGGATTTTTCTAATAAGATTGCCTACCTGTTGAATGGTAGACATGATTCAAAGAGAGCCTGTATCTAAACTAGGTTACAAAAACAAAATGCTATACCCCAAAATGTAGAATTTGCTGGGAAGTAAGAGCAGAGATTAAAATTTTATTTTCTAGTAATTATTTCCTTGATAATGTAATTCTAGATAGTATATAAGACATTACTGAATTTTCATTTATATATATATATATGTGATTTTAAGTGTTGTACTGGGTTGCATTTTTATAGTGAAATATTTAGAAAGAATATTTGGTATATTCGTATTTTTCTTTTATTAAATCATAGAATTAAAATTGTCTCTTTCATTGTAATTACTGTCATACGCTGAAGACTAAAACTTGACTAAAAGGTTGGTTTAATTTTAGTTATAACTATATTAATGAGTTAATACATTGATTTATTACTCTAATTTTGGTACTAAAACATCTTTTTGGAAGCTGTCTTGCTGTTCAGTGAGTAATAAAAGAGGCTTCGTTCTAGTTTAATGTATATTGAAATTAATACTCATAGTTTTTTCTTTTGAAAGACAAGAATAAATCTAAAATTTAATACACATCTTATGCAAATTTAGATAATTTGCAATAGGTATATGCTAAACATTGAAATGGTTCTATTCATTCTACAACTGTTCCTTTTTCTTGCTTTGTAAAATAATTTTTTTGGTTTAGTCTTTTTTCTAGACATTTCCTATCCTTGACTTTTCTTTCCAGATTTTGTTTCCTAGCCTGTTTGCCATGTTTCCCTTCTTACGTGTCAGGAAATTATCCTACCTTTCTCCATTTTGGTAAGATGACAATTTATAAAAGAAATCAAAATAGTATATTCAGTATAAATAGGTGGTGCACATTGATTTTTCTTTGTAATTTTACTAAAAGTTTATGTGTTTGTCTGTGTATTCTAACCCTTTGGTTTTCCATTTTAAAATAAAATGAAATTTATGTTGGAAATATTTTCCTGATTAGTTAGTTGAAGATACTCTTTTGAGAAAAGTTTTTTGTTTGATAACCATAAAAGTCAGTTTATTTTCTCCCAAAATTTGATATTTCATTTTGATTTTTAAAAATTCCTTGTCTTCTTAGGCAGTTTTTAGAAATGTAAAATGGCTGACAATGTGGCAATGTGATTGCAAGAGTTAAATGGTTGTCATGCCTTTTATGCCATGTGTACAGTATAAATCCATTGTTATCACTCTTAGGTAAATTTAAAAGTATTCAAATATATCATGAGTTAAAATGTGCACTCTTTTATTTTACTAATGTAATGGCTTAAATGGAGGACCTGAGAGAGTTTTAGAATAGTAAAATTATTTGTCTTGTTGTAGCCCAAAATTGGACACATGAAAGGCCTTTTTACATGAGCATGATATATAATTTTGTAAATCTACCTTTTATTTACCCTTTGAATTTTATTTATCTTCATCCCTTCTGTGTTTTTCTGTTTATTTCTTTTTCTTTCTGCAAGTTGCTTAAATATGCATTTGAAAATAATCTCCACAGGCCAAAATGATTAGATTGTACTTTTCAAGCTTTTCGTATTTTTGGTTTTTTTGTAGGTTGTCAATGCACATTTATCAGTGTGAAAAGCAATTTTTAACCCTCCAACCTTCAATACATTTTTAACATCTTTTTACATATTGATTGTTTTCTTTATGAAATTTACAAATAAAACGAGATATTTAATTTCCTTGATAATGCCATTATAGAGTATCATGTAAGACATTGAATTTTCATTTATATATGTATGAGATTTTAAGTGTTGTACTGAGTTGCATTTTTATAGTGAAATATTTAGAAAGAATATTTGGTGTATTTTTCTTTCATTAAACCCGTAGTATAATGCATTTTCCATTAAAACCACTGTTTCTTACGGTTTGTTATATTTTATAATTAGTTATAGACAATTATTGAATGACTAAAGACAGTAATTAAACTGAGCACATTAGATTGCCTGTTGTGATGTATTTATTAACTCAGTGGTCAGATCTAAGGTAGAACACACAAAGTAATCTCAGAATGTGAAGATGGAGAATGAAGAGGTCAAGAAATATTAACGTTGTTACAAAATGCATATTGTCAAACAGTGATACCTCTTCCTCTGCCTTTGCTCTTTGTGTCCTCCATCCCTTGACAAAAATGATCTCAATGAATTACTTTGAATATGAAAATTGATAATAAGCTTTGAGGGCAGTAATGATAAGAATCTTTAGATTCTTTCAAGAAATAAATCAGTGAGGTGGGACATCTAAATATTTGACAGAAAACATTACAAACATCCAGGCAATGGTAATGTGAAGAATGAGTCCATACCTGGAAGACAAGGCCAAAGATATCTGCTGCCATATTGAGTATCTTGACTGTGATTTATATGCCTAGTTTGGAATCTGGGCTGAAGGAAGATAATATTGACAGTGGAAGTGTCTAGAGTTACACTTAGGGTTCTTATATCATTTATAGCTATCTGGGCTTCAAAATTAAAGAACAGCTCCTTTTGCAAGGTTTTCTGGATCATCTAGGAAAAGGGAAGGTATTACATACTATTATTTCAGAGATACGAATTGCCCAGGTTTGTCTTTAAACCCATTATTGGATTAAAGGTCTGCCCTTGATGATGGGGTAACAAGTAGATAATCTACATAGCATTTTCCCTTGATATGCAATTTGTCTTAGATTTATAACTATCTTTGATTCCTAAATAAGATAATGTTTAAACAGAAGTGCAGTGAACTATAAATAGTTTGAGTCCCAGCACAATACAGTATGTACGTACATACATACATATATAAAGACACATTAAATTATACTTTCACCTTACATTGAGAAATGCAGTGGGAAAGCAGCAGGGTCCCAGATATAGATGATTCCTTAAAATTTGAGTATTAGTTTAAATACTCAAGTTTAAAACACATTTTATATGTTAATTTCCTGATATGTTGTAATTATGAGTTGAAGAAGTAAATTGTTTTTTATAAGCAAGAGCTTAAGGTGACAGCTTTTTTATACTACAGCTAATGGTACAGATTTATATCTTTCAAGAAGAACTTTTTGCTGAGGTCTAAGTCTATTAAACATGAACTGTATAATATTAATGAAGTCTTATGCTATAAAATCTATCAGGTAAAGAGGAAGTTTGTTTTTAAGGGTGAGTGTTGTTTTCCAAATGCATATGAAAAGCACAGGTCAACTTGTGAGTCCTAGTGGTACTCTTATTAATTTATAGTTTATTAAAAATCCAGAAACATTCTTACCTTTTAAAATGTAAAGTTACTTCTTAGTAGATATGTTTAATTTTATTCTCCAGATCTTGTAAATTTTGATGACATAGCTTCCTCAGAAAACTTGCTACATCTCACTGCAAATCGACCGAAGATGCCTGGAAGACGGTTGCCTGGCCGCTTCAATGGTGGACATTCTGTGAGTTATTGTTGTAAAGTAGGGAATTCAGCAAATCTGGCCTCATTCTGAAGTTAAGAGTAAGGGAGGATTTATAGCTCCACTAGTTTAAAAATCAGGACAATAGCTGTTACACTCAGGTGGCAAATGGTTGTATTATAGAATCATGCTCATTTCAGCAGAGGTTGGCATGGAAGGTTGCAGAATCAGAAATAAAGAGTTATCCTCAGACCATAACCACAGAGCACAGGGTCAAAAGGGGACAGGGTACTTGTGTAATGTACCCGTCCAACAACAATAATTAGAATTTAGTGGTACATACTCATGTTAGGAGGAATGAGAACATTTTTCACCCTGAAGTAGTGTTTTTTGTAGTAGTAGTTCTGGTATTTAAATATGTAACTTCTTTTTATGCTTTATGTACACTTGCCCATGATATTGGTAGTACATTAATGTTAATATATTTCGCTCTTAAGCACTATGGTGCTTGTAAATTAAGTAGAGAAAATTTTTATTGCTAAGAGGCAAGCTGGTTTTTCTCTCAAGATACACAAGTGTATTATTTAGTGTGAGACTATGTAACATCTTGTTAGTAATAATGGAATATTGGAACAGTAGCTGCTGCTGAAAACAATGCTAAAAGTTATTATCCAAGTACTCACTAACTTTTCCTTCTTTGGTGTTTTCTGTTTGTTGATTTTTCAAAATAACATTTAGCCAACTCAAAGCCCAGAAAAAATCTTAAAGTCACCAAAAGAAGAAGATAGTGCCAACGTAAAGCCATATGAATTTAAAAAGGATTCCTGCTCCTCTCCAAAGGTGAGGTGTACGTTGTGTTCTAAGATTTGCACAGTAAGATTCTTTGTGAACATAAAAACTGTGGAATTTAAAGTGTCCTTTAAGAATTATTTCTTCTGCCAAGAAATAAAATAATTCCTCATAAAAAATTGAGTTTACAGTAAAGGTAAGTCACACTATTCTCTGTAGATCGCTTTTTAGAAGAGCGTACATTATTTTAAATGAATAATATAGATGTTACATAGTTCATATTTTTTAAGGCATAGATCAGTTTCATGTTCCCATTAAACCATACGCTCATTAGGTCAGAAGCCATCACTTGTTACTTCTTACCTACGTTGATGCTTGGCACCATAATAAGCACTGGAATGAATGGCAGAATACAGGGATTCTTCCGTCTCGTATATGTGTTAAGACTCTTCTAAACTCTTGTCATTTTTATTTAAGGTAGTATTATCGCTACTGGCACTCACAGTTAAGAATGTCATGTTCCTCCTCGAATTCATTCCGTGGCATTTGGCTGCTATTGAAGTTGATCAGATAGACTTAATCTGAGTCTCAGCTATTAGCAGTCTGTGGAAATTTACTTGTTATTTTAGTGAAATAGTAAAAGGGTATCAGACCATGTATTCATTTTAATGCCTCTTCCAAGCACTTTCTAAATTTTTCATAATTTCTTTTAAGTGAAGCTCTTTGGATATTCTAAATAATAACTACTCAATGTGGAGGATCAAAACAATACCTTAATGCTGATCCAGTATTCCCCCCTTATTGGTGGGGGATATGTTCCAAGACCCCCAGTGGATGCCTGAAACCGTGGATAGAATTGAACCCTATATGTGCTGTATTTTTTTCCTATACATACATACCTTTTAACGTAGGGAAAACACTTTATGGCTTCTCTTTGGCATATCCCAATTGCTAACATCATTTCTTTTGTGCTTTGGGCCGTTATTAAGTAAACTAAAGGTTACTTGAACACAAGCACTTTGATACCATGACAGTTGATCTGATAAAGATGGCTACTGAGTGACAAACAGGCAGGTAGAGTAAACATACAGTGTGGATACACTGAATACTGGGAGGATCCACATTCTGAGCAGGGTGGAGTGGGATGGCTTGGATTTCATCACACAACTCATAATGGCACACAATTTAAAATATGAATTGTTTATTTCTGGAATTTTTCGTTTCATATTTTGGACTGCTGTTTACCACCGGTATCTGAATCCTCAGAAAGTGAAACTGTAGATAAGGGGGGGGGGGGGCTGTGTATTATTCTAGATGTTGCACTAGGCAAACCATTCAGAAGATAAATCTAATGGATTTTTCTTTTCTATCTTTCTTTCTTTTTGTAAAAATAAAACCCTTGACATTTCCTCACAAAAACCCTTAGTGATTGTAAGTTTATTTGGTCGTTTTTCCAGTTGTGAACATCACACTGCTTTTAGTATTTCCAAATTTACTATTTATTTTGAAATATTACTTGCTATGAAAATATCCTTGCTATGAAAATCTTTCGAAGTTAAATATAATAATAAATATGAATACAAATAGAATCAGAAATTTTTCTGTTTATCGTTTTCAGCCATCTGTGTACCCTTCAACACCTTCAAGTGCTTCTAAACCAAATACAGCTGCTTTTTTAACTCCATTAGAAACCAAAGCTAAAGTAGAAGCAGATGATGGGAAGAAAAATTCACTGGATGAACTTAGAGCTGAGATGATTGAGTTGCTGTGCCTTGTAGAAGCATTAAAAAAGGATCACGGGTAAGTAGCCCTTGTTTTCTTCTTTGACTACTACTTAACACATGTAAAGAATTATTCTAAATTGAACAAGTTTATTTTCAAAGAAATTTTCATTAATAGTGCTTCTCTCCACTTGGCAAAAACTGGAATTAGAAAACTTGTGCTCGTAGCCCAATTTTAGGAAAGGTCCATGTGTACCTATAATTTAAGGCTAGAAATCTGGCCAATACCGGGGTTAATTAGTCTTAAAATATTAGGAAAACCATGCTGTATTTTGTATCTGTGGTGTATCTGTTTGTATATTTAGTTTATTTATCAGAGGAATTTGATTGCCATTTCTGCTAAGGTTGCGTTGGGTATTTATAAAACAAGTGGGCTGGGGTAGATGATCTCTAAGGCTTTTCTCTTAACTCTGAAAGTTTTTGATAATAGTATATAGTAAGACATACCCTAAGTGAAAGTTCTATATGTTTTAGAGCTAAAATAAATTTAAAAGAGATCACCCTGCCTTCCTCCCTTCTTTTAAATGAAGTAGTAAAGGTTCAGAGGGGTACCATTTACCTAAGATCACACAGCTCTTAAATCGCAGAGCTAGAACTCAAGCCATATCTTCTGTGGGGTCAGAGATAATTTCTATAACCATTGTTACTTGAATTTTAAAACTTGTTAATCTTTTAAACATAATTCTGCTAAAGCCCAGTAGGTAAACAGATCAAAGATCAGATAAACTGATGAACTGAGGGTGAAGGTTCCTTCTCCTGTAGCCTCTAAAAGGATTTCATGGAATAATGGAATCTGGAATACAAGTCACTACCAGAGACCATGTTACCTCTGAGCTTGTATGTACCATTTCTACCCCAATACGCAGTAGGCCTTGAATTCTTTATTAGAAATAATATCGAGATTAATAATATGGTTTACTTGTAGTTTGCAGAGTACTTTTATAGATGTCTGTTGTATAGAAATAAAAGAAATTATCTTGAACGGCTACTTAAAACTATATACCAGGGGTGCCAAAAAACTGTATACAAGTGGACACTGGTCAGCGTTGCTCAAGCAGTAGTTCGCTGTAATCAGAAGTATCTGGACACTGATGGTAACCACTTTGAGCACTTCTTGTAATTGCAGAAGTCAAACGTGACTTGTATTCATCTTTTGTTATCGGTATATATTGAGCATTGCAATTTTAGTACAGTTTTCCTTTCTTAAAATGTGTCTACATTTTTTTGGCACCCTCTGTATTAGCCTCTTTTATGCATATGTATATCATATACGGAGTGTGTTTGTAATTTGATACATGATGGCTTTTTGTTGAATGCTTCAATTTATCTCTTCTGAGAGTCCAGCAAATTTTTGTAAAGATTCTGTAATATGCACATTATAAACTGTAAGTTCATTCATCTAGTATATATTTACTAAGCACCACACGTGCTCAAGAAGTCTCCTGATTTGGTGATTTTGACATTTTACATTTTTGATACCACATGTGGTATTTTCAGTGAACTAATAATTATGTATACAAATTGCCTGTGGGTGCTTTTAAATTATCTGTAGGATGAATAAAATATGATTTATATATATTTAAAAATATAAGATATTTTAGAAGTCTTACTTCCTCTGGGAGAATGAAATGGATGACAGTTTTTTTAATCTGAAGAAGAGCATCACAGGAGAGCAATATATCATATATATCATATATATATCATATATGATTGTGTATATATAATATATATGATATATATATGTGCACGTGTGTATATTGATGCAGAGAAATACTATACAGTATACAGCAATAAAAATAAATGAATTGTAGTTACATGTGTGAACATGAATTTAAAAAATGTTGGGGGTGGGAAAAGCAAATCAGAGACATGTATATAGTATTTCATTTATATAAAGCTGAAAAGCGCACAAAACCAAACAGTATGTTGTTTCATGATATATTTGTGTATGTGATATAAATAGAAAGAAAAAAGGCACAATAAATACTATAAAAGTTTTCCTATGAATGAGGGGGGAGAAATGGGACTGAGGAGGGAGGGTCACTTTTGGTATCAGAGGTATTGGTAATAATATTTTATTTCCTAAGCTAACTTGGAGTTCTTAGGTTTTAGCTTATTAATATATCTTTGTAGCTTACAAGTACATAAATAGTCTTGATGCATTCAGTATTAAAATCTAAAATGGGTGGAATAAGTCATTAAAAAATCCAAAGAGATTGACAGAGAAATACATTAGTAATCTGTTTCTTCAGTAGAAAAGTTAATACAGAAGACGTACAGTTTGATCCTGTTCTTGTGAAAACAGAATGTTACATAGAAATTTTATATTTATAAATGTGTTTTTAAAAAGAGCAATAAATATGAGACTGGTACTAAATTATCAGATCAAAAAACAAGTAATTAGAATAATATAATACTGTTACATGTATTGATAAATAAAGCAGGATAGTCTAGAAGTAAATTCTAATTTAGATATAAACGAAATGTATAATAAGCTCAGAATAATAGAATAATTGGAAAGGAAGCATTGTTTAATTTAGTGATAACCTTATGGAAACAGGAAGTTGATTAGCTTAGAAGTACATTTTATATCACATTAAAATAGGCTCTAGATGAAAAGTTTGAGTTAAATATTATTTTAAAAATTATAATCAGTGGAAAATTTACTGCCACTGTAGAGAAATGGTTTTCTAATCATTAAAACCACAAAAGAAATTAGTTTTGAAACTATATAATTTCAGATTTCCTTTCTTTTTCATATTGTTCATGAGTTTTCACGAGTTTCTCAAGCTATTATTTTGACAATACTCCTGAAGAGCATTTTCCCAGTATATATTGAGAGGCCAGAAATGTCCACACCTTTTTATTTAGAAACTTGATATACCGATGTATTCATGATGTTAACAAAAGTTCCTATTCTTCGCATTTTTTTAGCTTCCCCTCAAAACCAAATAACCAAACCAAAAAACCTGGATATTTGAGTATGAAGCAACTATCTTCAGAATATGAAAATTTCAGTAGCATGGAAATGTTTTAAAATACTTTGTGAAACGATATAATAAAAATTATATACTTACATCTATGGAAGGAAAAATGAGTATATAAGGAGAAGGGAACACAGAAAAATGAAAATGTGGGTTATGAAAGAGGGATTGTTGGTTATAGTTTTTTGCTTATTGGTTTGTTTTGGAATTTTAATGTAACATTTAATTTTTAAAAAATAGAGAAATGTAAAGTCCAGGTTATCTTATTAAATAAACTATAATGTGCCTTACACTGTGACATGTTTTGACATTCATTTTACCAAATTGTTTAGGCTCTGGGAAAATGCGTGATAACTGAATATGGGAAATTGTTTCTAAAGGCCAGTTATTTCTTTATTTTATTATGAGCTGTTCTGTATTCACTTAAATTTTTTTTTTTTTTTTTTTTTTTAAATCTCAAGATAGGTTTGTCATGGTTTTGGTGAGTTTTTAACTGTCAGATTGAACCATTCCAACTAGAGATTTTGAAATTTTTGTCAATCAAAATAGCTCTTTTGTTTAAAAAGTTCTCCCAGTGTTCAGGGATGTCAGGCAACAGAGATCCTGTTAATATTAGTCAAATATGTTGTTTAATTGAAAGACTTAACAGTAATAAATGCTTTGTTTTTAAGGAGAGAACTGGAAAAACTACGAAAAGATTTGGAAGAAGAGAAGGCAATGAGAAATAATCTAGAGGTAATTCATTTCTCCCAGCATTGAGATTATGGTCAGCATAAACTAGAAATGTTTATTCCAACCCAACTGGGTGATTGATTCCACTACAAATTACGCTGTCCTACTTCAGTTGGACACTCCTGCTGTTTGGCAGCCATTTAATTAATCTTTTGTTGACTCCCTGTCACTGTCACATTCCATTCATTCATTCAGTAAATATTTTTTGAGCACTAACTTGCATTGGCAGTGCATGAGGCACGGAACAAAACAAACATGGTTCTTGCCTCTTAAGAGTGTCTAGTTATAGATCTTTTACACTCAACACTGCTTTTTTCTTGAGCTATGGTTCTCTTTTTTCCCAGTTTTTAACTTTTGTCTGTTTTCTTTTTTGTTTTTCGTAGGGGCAGAGCTGGTGGTGGTGGGATGGCTGTAGATTTTGCTGACTTTGATTTCTTACTGAGAGTTTACTTTATAATATTATCGTCTTCACTCTGCTGATGACTTACCATTTCACTTATTTTATTTTATCTTCCTTAACTTTTTTTTTCATTCTCACTGACTTGGGTTTTCATTTGTAGTCTTTTTTTCTGTGTGTGTCTGGGAAAGTGTGTCCTGACATTTTTCAGAGGCTCTTTCCGTTGTGTGTTTTTAAGTATTTTATACTCTTCTGTATTTTTACTTTGCCTCATTACTTACCTATTTCTTTTGTTAACACTGAAACAAAGAAAGCATGGGACTTTCATTAAAAAACTTGAGCTCCTCTTCTGACTTATACTCGTGACTTTCAGTTCTAAACAGTGTGTCAGTTATGCTTAACACTTTCTATACATTATCTCATTGGACACACATAACAATTTGTAAGTATTATTGTTCCTATTTTAAGGGTGAGGAAACTAAGGTTTAGAATAATTAAGTCACTAGTGGAGCTGACATTTTTAACAGAAGTAGCCAGACTTTTAGAACCTTTACTATTAGGGATTAAGTTATACTGTTTGAACTTGAGGAAGTCACATAACCTCCTTTGGTTTTAGTTAAGGTGATATATGTGACGGTATTAGGTAAATTATCAAAACTCTTATTTTTACTCTTATATCACCCTTTTTTGGCTCTTTTTCTTCTTTCCATGAAAATGCTCATTTTTTTCCTTTATTCATAAAACAAAGAAAAGACCTCTTTCAGTCCAGCTTTCCTCTTGATCCACTGTAGGTTTCTCTTTTCATTTGGGTTCATTTATTGCAAAACAAACAGAAAAGCATAAATTTGCGCTCTTAACTGTTCACCTTTAATTCTCCTTAATTCCTTGCATTTTTGGTTTACTGCTGGCAACTCCAATGTCTGCAGTTTCTATAGCATTTCACATTTTTATCATTGCCACTCTTTCAAAGGTTTGCTTTGTTTTTTGCAATCCTGCATCTTCTGTCTTTAACTTCTCTATCTCTTCTTCCTTTCTTATAATGTAAATGAGGTATTCCTTCAGTGGTGTCCTAGGCCCCCTTTTTTCTGCATTCCTGCTCTCTTTGCTTATCTAGGCTCATGAATATCGTGATTAGCTCTAGTTCATCTTCCACCTAAATCTAATTCTTCTTTTCCTGGCTTCTATCCTGTGTGACTCTAGCTATTAGATCCCCTGGATGTTCCCTGGAACTTAGACTTAGCGTGTCACCTATTAAATTTATCCTCTACCCTTCCTGTTCTTCTGATTTTCTGTTTTTGTTGATGGTTTTGTTCCTCTTATAGGCATGCAAAAATGATACCTCTGTTCTCTTCTAATTTCATTCGCTTTCAGTCCTATTAACTTATATCCTAACCTTTATCCAGTTCTTCCCACTATTTCTGTCCTTTTATCATGCTTTTATCTTTTGGGTAGCCTGCTTAAGTTTCTCTCATTCTTATCTCAAATTAATCTTTTTTTGCTCAGCACTTTCAAGAACTTTCTATTACTTACAGAATAAAATTCAAACTTTTCTACTTGACATATGAAGTTCTTTTATGCTTGATCCTGGTTTACCTTTCTTTCCTCATTTGTGATCCTCAATTGTCCCTTACAGTTAATCATCTGAATTTTACTCTGACTGTATTTTCTGAGATTTTTCTTTTGTCTCATCTTCTCATGCCCAAGTTCTACATTCTCAAGGCCTAGCTCAATCTCCTTAAGTTGGTACCAGTCTTCTGATTAAAAGTAATTTGTCTTCTTCCAAATGCATGTCCTTTAGTTTTGGAAGAGATGAATAAGTTATAATTTTCTATCTTATCGCTGTTGCATTATGTACTTAGTTTGCCCATCTTCTAGACTGTCAAACTATTGAAGGTGGGATCTGTGTCTGTTTACATCTTTGCCCATAGCTCCTTGCACAGTGCTATGTATGTATTAGATAGATAATAAATTTTTGTCACATTGATAAATGTTAGTGGATACATGTTAAAAAGGTCTTAAATATCCAGTGGGTACTATGGTAGAAATTGAGAAATTAAAAAAAAAATTCCTTCTATTTTATATATACACATTTATATTCATATATGAACATAAGATAATAAGGTAAACAAGAGGAGCTAATACAATGTTAAGTTTCAGTATATGATTTAATTTGTCATAAAAATTGTAACAAGAGTCAAACGTAAAGTTTCTTTTTTGAAGAATTTCATTTGATTAATAAGCCCAGCAAAATCAGCTGTTACTTAGCTTCTCGCTGACTTATACATTTTTTTTCCTAATGGGGAAAGTTTTGACTCTTGTATTTATAAAAGCACGCTTATTCAGGCATTCGAGTTTTAGGATCATATATTTAAAGGAGAAATTCTATTTCCCCAAAGATTGAAAGCGGTACTTTGAAGTTAACATTATATAGTATTAAATTATACCGAGGAGTGATAAAAACGATTAAGATGAACAATGAACATAAAAGAGCTCGATGAGAAACTAGCAATAAAAGCATTTGCCCGATAGCTTAATCTATGACAAATAGCAGTCTGTTAACAGTATTACTGACTCCATACAAGGTTGTTTCTACCCCCTACTCTGTCTTCCACCAATGTTTTTTTCTTACTATTTTCTAGATATCCTCGCCCATTAAAATTAGTACAGTTGGTTAATGTATCTTTAGAATAGAGACAATAATAGCACTTATAAGGCTGAAGATTTTTGGGATTTTTGTCTCAATCTAGTCTGAAGACTTGAGATTTCCCCAGTCCAAAGCTGCTAAAATGTTTAGCTAATAATCATATTAGCTGACAAATAATATTAGAAGAGATCCTGGAATTAAAAAACCATTCTTGAATGGTGACCGTCCCTTAGGATCCTGATTGTGAACATACTTTTTGATTACGGTGAAATGCTCATCGTTTAGTAATGAACGGTGGAGGTTAGTCATAGAATGCATTACTTGTCTGTCCTGTTGGGTAGAGGGACGATGCTGTTAGAAGGTAAGGCCTAAATATTTCCACGTGCAGTGAAAGGTTAAAGATGATCAAAACATGATAGAATTTTGAAGAGACTATGCAAACTAGGCTTTAGAGCCTTACATCTTATCTGTACAAATTCTGTGCTGCTTGTTAGCATGGAA
This sequence comes from Rhinolophus sinicus, assembly GCF_036562045.2. Lineage (NCBI taxonomy): Eukaryota > Metazoa > Chordata > Mammalia > Chiroptera > Rhinolophidae > Rhinolophus > Rhinolophus sinicus. The sequence continues at coordinate 93,997,412 of NC_133755.1, forward strand.
CCATTGGCATGGTATTTCATCTCTTTGAGTCTCAACTTAATTATTTGGAATATGTCAAAATTAAATAACTAGTTATTGTGAAAATTTAATGGGTTTCCAATTTTTCTTAAGTTTTTAAAATTGTAAATTTCTGTTAAGGATACAGTTTGCCTAAAGGTAGAAATATTTCCAACACATTGACTGAATCTTAAATATATTTCTGTGCTTTAGAGAACAGAACTTACTGTTTACAGATGAGGAAATTGAGACCAAGTGATTTGTTAAGTGATTTACCAATATCACAACAGTTGTAAGTGAAAAAATATAGAATGAAACTGGTCTTTTTGTATTTTCACTGTTCTGTACTGTCTCTTTTGTTTAATTACAGGTATGTGTATATTTCTTAATTTGGCTTCAAGGGTTCTCTTGTTCTTTGTAGGGCTGATTTTCTTACACTTCTTTCAAATGTTGACATTACTTAACATTGTTCTGGCCTAAACACCTGTAATTCCTTTTTTGTTGTTGTCACCTGCCATTTAGGAACTTACATTGTGACATTTTCTTCTGTTAAACTTTTTTATATTATACCATTGGAAATTTTCTGTGCATACCAGGGGGAATTGGATTTTACAATGGAAATCAACATCTAGAGGCCTGCAAATGTGATCAGTTTTTAACGACGTGAAATAAAGGAACTTTACTAAAGTGAAAATATTTTATCTGTTGCTCAATTTATGTTTTGTATTTCAGGTAGAAATAGAGAAACTGAAAAAAGCAGTCCTGTCTTCTTGAAGTGGCGCGGACCCGGTGTTTTTATTGTTACAGGGACTCAGAAGCAACACTATGAACTTCGACTGACTTGTTACTTAAAAATAACAAATGTTGATGTTATGATAAAGAAATATGGATATATGAACTATAATATCTATAGAAAAGTAGGGGGAGGGTAAATTTTTTTTTTTATATATATTTTGTTTTGCCAATATGAAAAAAAGAGGCCTTATTTCTTATGTGCTGGGATTGCAAACTTTTTTTTTCAGTTTGCTTGAAAATACTACTGAATCTGTATAAAAAGGAAAGTTCACGATAGTTTTTTTATTGAAACTTGTATTATTTTTAAAGAGCTCTATACTATAAATATGGTGATATCTTTACAAATAACCTGTAAAATAATACTATTTGAGAGGACAAATTAGCTTTATAGTAACTATAGTCACTACTTTTCCCATACATAATACATAAGGGATATAAACTGTGTGTGTGTGTGTGTGTGTGTGTGTGTGTGTGTGTGAGAGAGAGATCTATCTATATCTACGTAGATATAGATAGATCCCCCCCCCCCCCTTTTAGCTTCTTACCCAGGATTACACTGTTGTGCCTGTTTGTTTGCAGTGCTGTTTATAGTCTGGGTGATGAAATAGGAGTTTCCTAGCTGTATACCAGATTACTCACCCATGCTTACAATAATAACTAATGAAATAAATAATTTCTTCAGCTTTTAGAATATTTTATATCGCTTGCACTATAGGATTCATAACAGGAATTTAGTTAAGAGGTATTGGATTGTTAAATATATCGGGGAAAATATGAGCTATATTATAAATTCATTAGGTCTGAACAACTAAAAATGTCAATTTAACCTTTAACGTGTTGTGCCTAGAAACTACAGCACATATAGTATGCAAACACCAGCCTTATTGCTGTACTTTTCTGCTTATTTTTACAGAAATATTACTCATTTCATGATCTTGTGACTTAATTTTTTATGCCCCCCCCTCTGATTTTTTGTAATAGTAATATTAAGAAAACAAAACTCAAAATTTAAAGTTCAGTGTGAGGTTTGTCATACTTTGACAAGTTATCATTATGTAAATACTCAGGTTTTACAATGTAATTTATGTAATAGACCAAACTAAGTGGTGGAGATATTTTGGACTGTCATAAAGTTGTAAACAACTTTACAAAGAGTGTTAGTCTATCATAAAATGTAATATCTTAGCTTATTTAAAACCAAGTATAATTGACGGTATTCAAAATTCATTTTCACAAGATGGATGAATTAGCAGTTTCTTCAAAGTCATTTACGAAAAGTTGAAAAATTTTAAATGTTATATTTACAGGCTCAAAATGTGGGGTTTTTATATTAAAAGTAGAAATTTGACTTTTCATTTGCAAAAATATAGATTTTAAGATTTATTATAGCAAATAATATTCAGATTTTAAGTACCATCTCTCACGCTTCCATTTTATGTTATTTCAAACCAAACCAATAGTTTTCCTTTAAGTTTTGATCTTACGCTACTGAAACCTTGTGTTAATGAAATTTTGTCAGCTTCTTTCTAATAAAAGAACTGAAGTAGAAAATAATAGAAATTCCAGTACATAATTACTTAATGTTAAATTCACAACTTAATTTGTGCTTTTGGGGAAACCCAATTGTATTGAGTATGTACATTTTAACTCTTTAAAATCCTTAGGGTCTTCTGATAGAGGTCACTACTGAACAAAATTGTTTATTCCTAATGTTTTTAAATAACTTGTCAAATGAATGATTTCCTTCTTATTAAATAAGTTAGATTTTATTTTCTTTTAAAGACAGTCCTTAGGTAAACATAAAAACAATGTGTCCTAGAAATCATCCGCTAGCTTTCTGTCTGGAAACATCTATGAATTGACCCCTCCTCAACCTAATAATTGGGCGGGGGAAATTTCCAGCAGATTTCAGGCTGTTCTTAAAGTTTTTGTTGGTCATTTTCTCACTAGTACGTCAAATCAAGATGGTCATGAGTATGGAAACATATTTAAAGTATTTGCTTTTATACTTCCTTGGAATAGAAAAGTACTGTCTCTATTTTTCTGCCTTTGACCAAATAGTAAAGAAAACCAAACAAATTCAAACTCAAAGGGAAAACTGATTCTTTTAATCTAGCCGTTTACCAGTATTCGTTCTTGGTATGGGAATTGTATTCCTATTCATAAAGTTTATATCGCAGAATGGTATGTAATAACAAAAGCCTTACTTGGGGATAAATCATTATTTTTTTCTATGAGTATAAATGACTAGAGGTGAACAGCACAGACTCTGTCATTGCCAAGTTATTAGTGAATGTATTGTTCAGGTTTGCTAGTCTTTGAAACACAATATTACTAATTTTTCTAATTACATTTCAATATTAGGAGTAGTGTGTGTGTGTGTGTGTGTGTGTGTGTGAGAGAGAGAGAGAGAGAGAGAGAGAGAGAGATCCCTAAGCTTCTTTCCAAAATTTAAGTCTGAAACCTCTTTAGAAAATTTAACTCTGCAGCTAGGAAGAGAAATGGGTCTGGTATAACAGCTGGTTCTCTTATATGCTTCTTACTGTGATCATATTAAGAAAAAACCCCAAGTGCTCTCTAGATTTGTTGGTAAACATTTTATGCTTGCATTTAAACTTGAAGTGTATGAACAGAATGAGACAATCAGTTAAAATCAGAAATGAGAAGTGTTAAAAAGTTAATGGCCTTGTTTTGCTGTAGCAATAAAATGACCAAGTGCAATGACTTGATTTAATAAAAATCATCTTTTAAAAGTTGCTGCTATGAATATTTTTAGCCGTAAAATGATTTTATCCTTATTTTGCCTGACCTGCCTTCAGTCACTGTTACATAATACAGTTGGTGTTGTGGTACCTTAACATTCCAGGGCAGGGGTAGGAAACATATATAGGGGGAAACTCAGAAACTCAAAACTCACTGAGTTGTTTACAGGTGCTGTAAAAACACATGCTTCTCCCACAAAAAGAAAAATTAATAAAGAATAGTATTGCCAGTTGTGTGAGTCCTTATTGGTTATTTTTTTATTAACTTTAGCATATATGCCTATTGCAGAGCATAATGAAAATTATTTTATATTGCTTTGAGTTTTCAAAAAAAAAAAAAAAAGAATGTAAACAGTTAAATGAAAGCATTAAAAGTTCTAGACCTGTGTGATGTTTACTGAGTCTGTTTTTCCACCTGGAACTGTGAGATAATATGTTCTGCCTCACAGGAATACTGGGAGAATTTGAAATGATTTAAATAAAGTACCTTGAAGAGTGCGTGGCATAGAGTAGATTTTAAAAAAGAAATGGAAGCTGCTCTTTCACTTCTCTCAAAAGTATTTTACAGTGAGGGATATGATGTTACTACCTTACAGATCCTGCCTCCCTGACCACCCAGTGATTGGCCTGAGGGAGAGTATCTTGCCTAAACTCAGTTATTAACTTAGAGACTGAGATTTAAAAACTTTGAAACAAAAAGCGCTAGTCTCAGCACGGGAACTCGCCGCAGTTACATTCTTCTGTCATCTGGAAAAAACTGATTTGAAAGAAGGAAACTTAATGGAGTATAAAGAAGATGGAAACAGGAGCCATGAGGATTTTAAAACTACAAGTCATGCCTGAGCCCATTGCTGGGTAGCTTAAGCGTAAACTTGCTCATAAACTTCTTGGGTTTCTGAACCTAAAACGAAGTCCTGGTAAACATGAGAAACAAGGTAGAGTCGGGGATGGCATGGCCTATGTACTTGGGTTGAAAATGGGCCACGTACATGACTCCAGGCCTTCTAGAAATCCACTGGAAGATCTGAATTCATAGAAAAGAGACGCCATTGTGAAGCAATATGGAAAATAAGGGTGACGCATTTACTTAAAACAATCTCATTTTAAAATTACTGGCCTTTACGAACACGAGGCATAAATGAGACCTTGCCGGTACCTGCTGGGCAAGGTTTGGATTATGGAACTTTAGTGTTAGAATGGGCTTTCGAGGTGGTCTAATCCAGCCTCTGTGTGGATTGTTTTGTCTGAAGATAGGATTTTGTGGATTTAGTCCCATTCTAGGAAATAGAAGCAGATAGCAATTTAACTCATGGATTTAATTCGGTTTCATGACTAGTTAAGATTCAAGAGACAAGACTGTAGGCTGGGTCTGGGTGTTAAATTTATTTTTTCTGAATCCTAACCATTATTGCTTTTATTTTACTACTGTCACCTATTATTGTGAATATGCTCATTGTACATAAGGGAAAAAATGTAGACATAGATGGCAATATTTTTTGTATAGAGCCAATCATTTTTTCTATCACAGAAGATGTTTTCATTTTACAACTATTAGGTGGTATTCTTTCCTATCAGGTTACAAGTGTTACTTATTGGCTACATTTCAGTTCCTAGAAAATTGTGTGAATAAAGTTATTAAAAGAAACTTTTAAGAGCACCGAGTAACTTAATTTTTTAATAAAGGAGATCACTTGTTAACATTTCATAATATAGTGTATTTTTAGAAATACTCCTCAATTAACAATACAGATACAACCAGATATGACAGTGTAATAATACTTTATCCTCTTCCTTGAAAACAATGAGAAAATTAAAAAAAGACAGTAAATTTAAAAAGATTTAAGATAAAAACATTCCCAAATAAGGAACCGATTTGTAATAACAATACCTCCTAAACATTTTGAGATTTGGAATAAAATGAAGGACAACCTGAGGTGTGTGACATGCCTCCCCAGACCTTGTGCCAGACGCAGATTTCTCTGAAGTGTCCAGCTGATCATCTTAGGCCCAAATCCTATGTAGCAGAATGGCAGGGCTTGTGGAAAGAAGCCACATGAACTGTAAGCCCTTATTTGGAACCTGGAAACCAGGGGGAGGGAGGCAGACAGGCCCCTAGGAAAGGTAACAGATGCGGTGGGGGTGTTTTAGACAACTTATGAATTAAAGCTCTAGTCATCTCCCTCCTGCTCCTCCATGCCCTCATTAGCAAATTGCTGGCACCCTTCAAAGATGAGTAATCAGACACCACACGCAACTTTACAGGTGCGCAGGTGCATGTGCTATATTCAAATGCACAGTATTAAAAAATTGTCCTGAAAAGCTTGATTCTACAAATAGAAATCCCTGTCTCGAGGGAAGTTTTTAAGACATAACACCAAGACACATATTTGCTAAATTAGGGAACTTGAGGATAAAGAATAATGGCCAAAAAAGAAAATGAGATTTTTAATTGACTAATCACACCATAAGTAAAGTAATTAGGAAACGTAATTAAAACTACCACTAAGCAGTTAAGGCCAGAAGAGATCATAGCTGTTGTTTCAACTACTTTAAACTACTCAGTGCTTTAGAAAACTGGAGAATTCCCCAATTCGTTTTATAAGTCCAGTCTGACTTTTTTTAGATGACCACAGAGCAACCTCACTCGTGATTTGGTATCAGGAGCTTTATCAGCCTTAATGCATTATATGAAATGATGAGGAAAAAAACGATCGTGTTGACAGGGCAGGGCCGAGCATTTGCTTTACTGGGAATGTGCTGGAGAAATCAAGGACAGTTTGGCCTTGAGTCATGGGGACACCCAACAGGTCTACCCACTATTGCACTGACACCATCAGTGCAAATATCAACAGTGAAAATAGTAACTAACATCTTAGTACTGTTATGAAAGTTTTGACCTTGTGGACCATGCACTTGAAGAGCTGACCTAAAATAACCATACTAGGTCCCTAGGATAATGTTCAGTGAATGTATCAATGAAAGAGGATCTTTTTCACCCCTTGTCTTTACCCTCTCCTACTTTTCTTCTTTATCCAAGGATTCAAGTTGAAATAGCTTCTCAAGGCTAACCACTATCTACCAACTGTTACAAAATAGTCATGCTTCCAGGGGCTCTGCATTATGCTCTTAAAATGCTTTTAACATACTTATTACACTAGGCTTTAAGTAGTCAGTGTAAATACCCTAAGGTTTATAGTAAACTTACCTGCAGTGTAAAAATAGGCATCATGTCAAAAACTACTAGCTAATGTTTGTATTGTTTACCATGTACCAAGTACTGTTGCAACTAATCTCTTTAAATCTATGTCATCTATCCATCTGTATCTATCATCTGTCTGTCTATCATCTACCATCTACCTAAGTATCAACGATTCTATGTGATAGGTGTTATTATTTTTCACATATTAGGAAACAGGCTCAGAGAGGTTAAGCAACTTGGCCAAACCATTAAACTAATAAGAGGTGGAGTGAAACCCAAACAGGCTGGTTTTGGAGTTTGTGCTCTTGATCATACGCTATCCCTGCATAGATAACGTATAAGAAATAAGGAACCTGAATTGAGAATGTCTTGTAAGTTCTTTTATTCTCTGTAATCCTTTATATTATCTGAGTATCACATTTTTCCATTGGTAAGGGAGTTAGATTAAATAATGTACAAAGTGCATTTTCAGTGACCCCATAGTCTGTTTAGATTTCTCTGTGTGACACGGTCACACATAAGTTAAGATTTCAGGGAATATTGTTTTTTCTTAGGATACATCTGTTGGTAAACAAATGATTTTCATGGCTTTTCAGCAAAAACAACAAAAACCTTCCATGGCTTTCATAAAGGAAATGTCCACTAGATGGCGGTCAAATAAAGCTCAGCGTCTGTGCGTCTTGAGTAAATCACAAATACGTGTAGAAGCTGCAAATAGAATCACGGAAGGCTCCAGCCCATTGCATTCACCCATAACTGAGACACAACCACTGCATTCTCTCCTAGCCCAGCCACTTCCCCACTTTCACAGGATTAATTGAAAGACTCAAGGCCTTGGAATCTGGCTTTGAAAACTCTAAAAATTAGTCGCTGCGTGAACTTGGCAAAGCAGTCAAATCTTGTCACCTTATCTGTAGGAGATCTAAAAAAAATTGTAGCTACAATTTAAAACCTTTCCCTCTTATCATACTCAGAGAAGAGAGAGAAAGGGGGCCATCCATGGGTGCTTCGTATTGGGTTTCCCCCAGGAGAACAAGCAGGTCACAACAACAGCAGCAAAACCAACTTGCTCTTGTTTGTCCGTCCCGTTGGGTGTTGATGCTATGAAGTCTTCTTGGGCCTCACGACGCTGCCGTGCGTATTCCACCCTTCCTCACACATGTGACTTGCCATTGCCTGCCCTTGGGTCTTGGGAGCGGCTCCCATGTCTCCGTTTTGTCCTGCAACATGTTCCTGTATTAACCAGGCCAAAGGGAACAAATGCCTTCCATGGTTGCTTAGGTGTTGGTTGGTGCAAAAGTAATGGCGGTTTAATGGTTAAGAATTATTGCGAAAACCGCAACTTCTTTTGCACCAACCTAACACGCTCACACAACAGTGAGCTCGTGCTGTGGGCTTCCGGTGGGATAGGCTCATTTTGCCACTCTCTCCCCCCCCACCCCCCAAGAGCCTAGTTGGAGTGGTTAGTGCAGAGTACATGGTGCCATGACCGTGCCTGAAAAGGCAAATCCATTTTCAGCTCAAATCCTAAGCCGAAAACCACTTTTCTCTCTCAAAGGACGTTCAAGTGTCCACCTCATGGTGATGACATGACTACAGGGTCACAGAAGCAGAGTATAATGCTACCTAAGAAAGGACATGGTCATCTGAAAGTCTGAGACACTGGAACATGTGATGTAGGATGAGAGAGAAAGACAGCCTCACACAGCTCTTTCCTCTAACCAATAAAAGTAACAGCCAAGCCATCTGCAGTGCACTTTGGGGAGAAGTAAATCCTTCAATGGATATCAATTGGTAAAGGCTCAGAGATGAGTTATTTTGAGCAAGTGACAAAACTAATGATTATCCATGATTCTTCATAGTGATAAAGGTCCTGGAGTATGAAAAAGTAACACAGGACACAGGAAAGTGTTTAGCTATACAAGGGACCACCTTATTCTCTGCAAGATTATCCCGTCCCATGGGGAGAGGGAAGGAAATGGAGAATGAAATAAAATAATGTATATTCATTTTAGTCCATCGCATATGTCAGTGTATGTCAAAAGTGCTTTATGCCAGTTGCTTTCATCTTGATCGAAAGCCCTTGTTCCCACTGATGGAGAAAAAAAAAATCTGTCATTCAAAGGCAATAATCTCACCTGACATAAATTAATATATACATATATATCAAATAACAATACATAATATATACATATATATCAAGGCTGTTTCTCCCCGCTTGAGGGCCTTTGTTCTTAGTGTGCCATCTGTGGGGAAATTGGAATCCTGACAGCAGAACGTGAGACCTCAGGTCTGTGTGCTGTCCCTTAAGCCTTCATTGGCTCCCAGGGTAGTATCTTCACGGGTCAGTTCTGGGCCTCCTGACCCTTGTCCACTGAGGGGCTGCTGATCCTGACGAGTCTCTAAATGCGGAGTCTCCCCATCCCATCCTGAGTCTTCCCACAGTTCTCGAAGTGTCCCCTAACGAACGCATCCACAGATTCCTGGGTCTGGTTATGCCCAGGCAGGAAAAGAGAGATCGTTCTCTAACACTTGCCTGATTACAGTCTTTCCTTTGCTTGGTTCAACATGAAGGAACATGCCGGGTTCCTCAGGAGGCCTCTCCTGGAAGTTTGAACGCCCCCATGACATGTCTGGGAAAATGCGACAGTCCCTTGTTCTTGGAGCTCCGGAAACATGGCTGTGTGTTTGTGCGTCCCTTGCTTCCCTTCGCCTTTTTCCTCCCCAGCTGAGTACAGACCTGAGGAGATACTTGTATCTCATCTCTTGCCCTGCTCTTGTTCTTGCTGTCTTGTCCGGGGTCCCTCCTGTCCCAGGGCTGGAAGGTCTCTGTATTCATTTTCTATTGCTGCTGTAATCACCACAAACTTAGTTGTGTAAAACAATAAAAACATATTATCTCACATGCTGGACATCAGAAGCCTGATATGGGTCTCACTGTGTTGAATCCAGGGCTCGGCAGAGCGAGTTCCTTTCTGGAGGCTCCGGGGGAGAGTTTATTTCCTTGTCTTTTCCAATTTCTAGAGGCTGCTCACATTCCTTGGTTCAAGGCTCTTTCTCTATCTTCAAAGCCAGCAATGATGGGTTGTGTCATTCTCACATTCTCTCCCCCTTTTTGTGCAGTCACATCAGTTTTGGACTGACTCTTCTTCTGCCTCCTTCCATTTTTATTTATTTATTTTCTTTGAGGCGTATTTGGTTTGACTGGGGGTCAGGGACAGGGTGGGGGGCATTCAGGGGTTGGCCACCGTGGTCTCATTGATTCACTTCGAGGGGGCACAAATTTAGTGAAGATGCTGGGCATATTGGGTCGGCTACATGGGATGTGGCCCCATGACGTGATTCCTGGAAGCATGCCATTGCAGATCAGCAGGCCCCCAGTCATCCACACAGGTGTCCTTGCCACTCATCAAGTGTCCAGCACGCAGTCTGAGGTCTGTCACCCTCTGGGTGTGGGCTTTGGCACACACATTGGATAGGAGTCCAAGGTCCATACACAGGAGTTCATCTGGGAACACAAATGGATGTGGTTCGATGCTGTACCGGCCGGAAGCATAGCTGGTGCTGCCCAGTTGTGGTTCGTGGGTGGGTAGTTCCAGGACCTTCACAGTATCTGTTATCTGTGCGGGCTCTGCCAGGTGGAACAGCATGAGGTCGTACCTGTAGTCTTCTTCTGGCTAGGTGGTGTGGTTCTTCAGGAGGCTCAGGTTGAATTGAGTGTGTGGGAAGCTCTTACAGACATGGACAAACTGTTTTGTGTCTTCCTGCTCAAACAGGTTGTAGCGACCCAGCCAGAGCTGGTAAGTACCGGGGACAGAGACGGACCAAGGGAATGAGGAGAGAGGAGGGGAAAGAGAGAAGGGGCAGGGCAGCATGAGGGCAGTTCCCGAAAGAAACAAAGAGAAACAAGGGGAAAAAAAACTGAGCATAAAAGGTTTAGATTCATAGAGAAATAGAGACAGTGAGAAAACAAAAGAATGTGATACTGGGAAAGGCAGATCCGGAGACAAAGAGAAAACAAGTGAAAAAGAGCTTAAAAAGGTACACGGAATGAGAAAGGCAGAGGGGAGAACAGAGAGACAGAGGGAGCAGAAAGGAGGCAGGATGAGGAGGAGAAAAGACAGTGAGAAACAGACAAATGGAAGAAAGAGGAGTGAAAAAACAACAAGGGAGGAGAATGAGAAATAAAGTGGAAAAGGGATGGAAGAAATAAAGAGAGAGAACGAGAAATAGAGGCAAAGGATGCCAGGGGGTGACAGTGTGTGAGAGGGAAAAGGGAGGGAGGACCCTCCTTTTTTAACATTCAGAACCCTTTTGATTACACTGGGCCCACCCAGATAATTCAGGCTAATCTCCCCATTTCAAGGTCCTAATTTAATCACGTCTGAAAAATCCCTTTTGCCATGTAAGGGCGCATATTCACATGGACATCTATGTGGGCATCTGTGATATGAGCGATTATTCTGCTCACCACCTCCCTCTGCTTCCCGTCAGCCTGAAAATGTTCCTATATCCTAGCCTCTGTTTCACTATGCTATGGTGTTCACCTTCCCTTCTTTTTTTTCTTTTTAAAAGATTTTTATTAAAAATATACCTAACATACAATACTATTACATATGAGTTTCAGGGGTACACCATAATTATTCAACATTTATATACCTAAAGAAGTGTTCACCATAAGTCCAGCAACCATCTGACACTGTACCGTTCTATCCCAATACTATTGACTATATTCCCCATGCTGTACATTACATGCCCATGACTTATTTGTTTTACACCTGGAGAGTTGGACCTCTTATTCTCCTTCCCTTTTTTCCCCTTTTTAAATTTATCAATTACAGTTGACAGTCAATATTATTTTATATTAATTTCAGGTGTGCAGTCTATGATTAGGCATTTATATAATTTAAGAAGTGATGCCCCTGACTAGTCCAGTACCCACCTGGCACTGTACATAGTTATGACCATATTATTGAGTATATTCCCTGTGCTTTACTTTACATCCCCAAGTCTATTTTGTAACTGCCAATTTGTACTTCTTACTCCCTTCACCTTTTTCACCCTGCTCCCCAAACCCCTTCTCATCTATCACCCCAGTAAATCTAGTATCCATCTAACACCATTCATAGTTATTATAATATTATTGACTATATTCCTTATGCTATTGCCTACACCCCCATAACTACTTTGTAACAATAAATTTACTTCTTAATTTCTTCACCTTCTTTCACCCACACCCCCAACTCCCCTCCCATCTGGAAACCATCAAAATGTTTTCTGTATCTATGTTTGTTTCTGTTTTGTCTGTTAATTTTGTTTTCGGTTTCCACATATAAGCAAAATCACATGCATCTGTCTCTCTCTGATTGACATAATCCACTCAGCACAACACCTTCCAGGTCCACCCATGCTGTGCAGATGGCAAGAACCCATTCCCTTCCATGGCCGAACAATATTCCATAATATATATGTACAACCTCCTTGTTATCCATTCTTCTATCGACGGACTCCTAGGCTGCCTCCACATCTTGGCCATTGTAAACAATGCTGCAATGTACATATGGATGCACATGTCCCTTCAAAGTAACATTTTGGGTTTCTTCAGATAAATACTCTGAAGTGGGATTACTGGGTCCTGTTGCCTCCTGCCAGCTCCCTTAAGGTTCAGCCACTGATAAAGCCTCTTGTATGCAAGTTGGGTGAGGCAGAGTCTCAGGGAGTCACTAGATTGGGAAGAGTTGTTGTCACCAGGTTAATGTAGACTCTGGTTTGGTGCCAGTGCTGAGCCTAGAGCAACTCAGCAAAAGTCTCAGAGCACACTGAGGCCAGTTGCCCCCCACCTGGAGCCCATTGACTCTGGTAGTTTTCCAAGGAACAGTACAATGTGGGAGAGGCTGGCTGCTAGAGGAGAAATTGCCTATAGTGGTGCCTGAATTGGTGGGGTGGGATCCCAACTGAGCTAGCAGGGCAAAGTAGTGGAGCTCAGCAGGCCAATCAGATTCAGATTTAGCCTGTGGGGGCGGGATCAAGATAGGAAAGATGGCACCCGCCTGCTGGCTGCACAGGAGAAATACCCCTCACTGGGAAAATGCCGACTGTCCTCCAGTCTCCCCCCTGGAGCCACACACCGCAGTCTGCCACCTGTATGTCTCCAAGGCCCTCCGAGTTACTGTCCCTCCGCTGGAGCCCAAGGTGAGTGCCGGCGAGCAAGTGAATATGTGCTTCAGCTGTTTAAGAGGAAGTCTGGATTTCCTGCAGTTTTCCATCCCAGCTGGATGGTTAGAATCCTCACTGTTTTTCACAGCAAGATTTTTATGGGGGCTCCTCTTCCTGGCACCGGTATTCTGGGCTGGGTACCCTGATGTGGAGAGCTGGGGTCCTATGCTTCTCTGGGGGGAGCCTCCATAACTGAGATATCCCTCCTGATTCTCAACCACCACAGGGAGGTTTGAGGTCTATTCCATGTCTTTACCTCTCTGACCAGTCTCAACATGGCTTTTTTATACTTTTAGTTATAGGACTTCTGTTTGGCTAGACTTCAGATGGTTCTCCAGGTTGATGGTTCTATAATTTAGTTGTAATTTTAATGTGTTCACAGAAGGATGCCGTCACAGTATTTATCTACTCCACCGTCTTGGATCTCTCCCACCTTTTCTTCTTTCTGGAGTAGTGGTGGAAAGCCCTCACGGAAACAATTCAACTCACAAGTGAGAGAAAATATTTTCAGGGGGTGTAATTTAAAAAATCATCCCCAGTATGAAAATGATTTACTGGTGGAGTTCTCATGTCTGAGTTGGGACTGTACTGAGCTAGACAAATCCTTTGTAATCTTCCTAGTTCCCCTGAGGTAAAAGGAAAAGAGAAGAGAACGAAACAAAGAACACTTTACATATTGTTTCATATGCAGTAGGTAGCTAGACTGGCTAGACACTACCTAGAGACCCCCAGCAGTCTCCCAGTAGAACCCCACGACTGTGATGCACCAAATGGGAAGTTCTAGATAAGTAGAAACTTTCATAGTATTATTACTTTTTAATTTTTTTTTTTTTTTAACTTTGTGTTGTCTGGTATTACTGCCGCTGCAGTTGTGGGTAAATGGTAGGCAGACTGCAGACTGAGAAGTGGCAGGGCTGGCAGGGGAGCTCGGGGAACTCACCCACACCTGAGGGGTGGGCTGCGTCTCTGCGGCACCTTCTTGAGACTCACTTGCTTTACTGTTGTTTTTTGGTTCCTTGAAGTGTAGCAGTATCTTCCTAAGCACGTCTTTTCCTTCTTGCCTCTTTCCTTCCTGTGGTGTATTGAGAGTGGCAGGGCTTCCTGTAGGCTCTGTGATTTCTAGTGAGCTCTTGGCAGCCACCTGCTTTGGAGCTGCAGGCTGAGATTTTTGGTGACAGCTTCCTACTATTGCTCACCAACCCTTCCAGCAGATGTGTAAGCCTATAATTCCCTAGATTAAAACCCTTCATACTTGGAATACAAAGTGCTGCTTCTCCTTTAGAACTGAATTCTGACTGATGACAGTTTTTGTTTTGTTTTGCTCTTTAAAAAAAATATTTTCATTGTAAAAACTTGGGAAATATCAGAGTATAAAAATTTCCCATAAGCTCAGTAACCAGAGAAGAGATTACAATTACAAACATCACAAATAAAAAAAATATTTCCATGTTGTGTGTATATATATATTAGATATTTCATCACTGAACATTATTAATTTTTTTCACATCATTATGTGTTCCTCGAAACATGAATGTACGTGCTGTATAACATTCCATTGCATGGTTATACTGTATGTAACCAGTTTCACTATTGTTAGGTTGTTGGACATTTACATGGATTTCAGTTTTTTTCTATTATAAATAAAACTGCAATAAACATTTTTTTACACGAATATTTGGACACATCTCTTATATCCTTAAGGTAAAGATCTAGAAATGACATTACCACCTGAATGAATGATATTAACATTTTTAATGCTTTTGATACATGTGGCCAAAGTCCTCTAAAGAAATTGTACCAATGATATTAACATTTTTAATGCTTTTGATACATGTGGCCAAAGTCCTCTAAAGAAATTGTACCAATTTATTGTACCAATTTACTCCCCACATCTCTCTTAACAAGGCTTATATCAGCCTGCATGGGCTATGCGTACCCTGACCCTCTATCCCAGGTTACCCGGCACAGTTGGTTTACCCTGGATGATAAATTCAATGGTAACTCTAGCTATCGATAACAATAATCTAAATCCATAGTGAGACAGGGAGAAGAAGGTGAGATTAAAGGCCACTTTAACAGGCTAATTCCCTGCTCTCAAAATCCCTTCTGACCCTGAACATTGTCTCGGATTAAGCCTTTCCATTTCATCTTGACTTTTTCTCCCATTAGGATGCATTCTTGATCATGAGACATTGGGTTCCTACAGCTAATAGTCTGCTAGAAATCCTTCCTCATTGGTTTTTTTGACCTCTTTGAAGGCAGAATAGATTCACAAGCTGGTACATAGCACTTTGATGCCTGATGTTTAAAGCACAGCCCAGTGTAATCTGTATCTATTTTTCTACTTTTTTCTTCTGTTATACTCATCCCCTACAAGGCACACATGCTCTGAACTATGCTCTAGCAATAATACTAGTGGTAGAATAAGCAATGGTAGTAATTGTAGTAACTGAAGTAGTAGGCATGTTAGTAAAGAGAGCTAACAGTTATTAAATATTTATGACGTGCCAGGCACTATTCTAAGTGATTTTAATGGATTAACTCAAACAATCCTATGAGTCAGGTAATATTATCAAATCTTGTATTTGGATGCATGTAAAAAAACTTCAGTACAGTGTTATTTTTTCTCACAATGTCATAAATCAGGAGGTAGTCAGCCCAGAACTTGTGTAACTGCTCAAGGAAAGTACAAAGAACCACATCTTCTCCTATGTTCCTAGTCTGCCATCCTTAGCACGTGGCTTTCATTCTACTTTCACAAAATCGGTAGTTATGCACCGCATAATTTCAGTCATCAATGGACGGCATTCACAATGGTGGTCCCAGGAGCTTATAATGGAGCTGAAAAAATTACTCTGCGGTTCCTAATGATGCTGTAGCTGTCGTCATATTGAACATTACGTAACATTACTCATGTGTTTGTGGTGATGCTGGTGTAAACAAACCTACTTCACTGCCAGTCATATAAAAGTATAGCACATGCAATTACAGTGGGAGGCTACACCACCTAGGTTTGTGAAGCACAGTCTATGATGTTTGACCAATGATGAAATCACCGAATGATGCATTTCTCAGAACATATCCCTGTAATTAAGCGGCACATGACAGTATTGCATCTGAATCCCAGGCAGAAAAAGGAAAAGTGTGAGTAGGCTAAAGGCACAAGCTAAAGGCACTGAATCTATTCCTTCCCACCTCACTTTCTTTTCATGGGAAAAACAGTAACTTTTTCAAAAACCTCACCCAGGGACTTCAATTACCATCTAATTGACCAGAACCTGGTCATATCTCCAGCTCTAGTTCCAAGGGTCTGTAGGAAGGTACATATTTTAACAGAGCAACTCTGAAAAATACCAGGGCTTGTTAATAAGGAAAAAGGGAGAATAAACACAAGGTGGACAAATAGCCACATCCCCACTGACAGATGAGCACACTGGGAAAAGGAGAGGTTAACTAATTTGCCAAGTTCGTATAGCTGGTAAGTGATGGAGTAGGCAGAAATCAAGCTCTCGCACAGTGAGTCTTTATGCTTTGAGAACCTCCCCCTTCCCCCGCAACAGTTTTTTGACTCAGAAAATGCACTCATGCACATATACACACAATTCTGATACAGTTTTAAAGATTTTATGTACCTCTACAGCCTATTAATGGATACCATTTTTGGACCCCTTCGGTGCTCTGATGGCACTAAATTGAATTAATAAGACCTAAACCTGTTCTCTTGCAAAAGAAAGTTTTGCAAGATAGGATCTACAAACAATGTAAGGGGCAAAGGAAAGGTTGCATTTCAGTGTTTTTATTCCCTGCTGAGTAGTTTTTTCTACTCTTGAGCTAGGAGATAAGGGTTGAGATCCGGATTCTAACTTGGCCTTGTGTTCCCCATCTCAGGGACATGGACCTAGATTTCATCACCTCTTTGGATCTGTTTCTTCAAATGAATAATTAAGAACTTGAATTTTAAGAGCTGTTCGAACTCTAATATTCTACATACATTAAAAAAATAGTGTGTTTACTGTTACTCCTTCTTGCCCCCCGTGCCCCCTATGTGAGTAGTTGGTTATATCTCCTCTTTAGAGTGTTAATATTGCTTGATCTTAGAGAATACTTCTTGTAGTCAACAAGTCCACAGCATCTACTTACGAGCCCAGCAACTCCTGTGAAGGCAGGAAAACTGGTGCTGCCACAGGCCTTCGCCTGAGACGGAAACTTGCAGGCCCCAAGCCAGAACAGCAGCGTCCACACTCAGTAAAGGTCTGGGGCGGTGCATCTGGACGTGAACTAGAATTGGAACAGTCAGTAAATATTAAACAACACAGGAAAGCAGCTGGAAGGGCCAGTCCTTTGAAAAAGAAAGCAAGGGGGAGGATGGAGGTGAGTTGATGAATACAATGAAAAGGAAATGCTTTACCCCTGGGAGTAATTCACCATCCCAGTCCCTTTCAGCAACCAGACTCATTTTTTTTATTTATTAGTTTCTGGTGTACAAAGCAACATAGTAGTTAGACATTTACACCCCTCACAAAGTGATAACCCCTGCCCCAAGCTACTACCCCTCTCACATCTTATGTAACTGTTACAGTACCTTCGACTTTCTTCCTTATGATATACTCCACCTCCCATGACTATATGTATAAAATTATAGCTGACATTCAATATTATTCTACTTCAGCCCGAGATGTACAGCGCAGTGGTCAGGCATCGACACCGTCTCTGAAGTGATCCCCTTGATAAGTCCAGAAATTTAGCAAGTTGGCTAATTTTCTGGTTGATACTAACAATGTGAGAGAAATAGAATAATATCCTAAAAGCCTATTTCGTTCTGAAGAAGGGAAATGAGGTTATTGACTTCTTAAACAATGAAGTTGAGGGAAGGTGAGGAGTGGGCAGAGAAGAGGGAATGTAAGTTAAAATTGGGAGGGTGAGTTTTAGAACTTTACATATAAGTTTTCCTGATGGCTGAGAATTCAAACCTGTGTTACACAATACTGGAACTGAGCATTCCTTCCTGTCCCGATGTGAAATAACAAAAAAATAAGCATAAGTAGCTTGGGTACTTGCTCTCCAAGAAATATTCAATCCTGGACGATAAACTCTGAACTGTGTAAAACAGCTTATTACCAAGTGCAGCAGCTTCTTTATCAAAGACTCACTGAATACATTTGCGGTGTTGTACTCACCTAGTCAAGCCAATATGCCATAAACTCTGCCCAATCTTGACCAGTTCTCCAAGTTTCATGGCCTGAAGACCCTTTGAGTATCCACCCCTCCCTTCGATTTCCCTCTTCTGAAACCTTTTAAGACGTCAAGGTGTAGTCTTAAGAGATTTGACTTTGCTCGATCGATGGATTTTTCTGGTGGTCTCCTGGCAGTTGACATGTCATAAGTGAAATGATGCCCTTATTTATGAAACAAAAGTTTTATTGTATCTTGTCAGAAATGAGGTCACTATATCGTGTGACATTGCCTTTATATTTTGAATTTTGGGTTAATGTTAAGATACCTTTGGGTCCTTCTAAAAATCTTGTGTCTAGTAATCCTTGAATTTGTTTTTTCTCTTGGAAATTCAAAAGGCTCACAGACCCTTTCTCTCCCACGTCAGTCTTGTGGCATCTCTTGCCCTCCTCCTTTCTCCCCTTTCCCCCACCCCCAGAAGGCAGAAGAAGGTGACCAGAGGCTGATAGAATTGGAAGCCATGTTCTTTCAAGGATGGTGGAAGTAATTGTGGCTATTAAATACATTTAAAACCAAATATTTACTATGTGTCTACAGTTTTGGTTTTCCTGAGGGATGGGGGATAAACCGACAACCTCTAAATAACTAATATGTTGATAATTAGAAGTTGGAATAAATGAACTGAGAGAAACAAAAATGGTGTAGTTATTAGGAGTATGGGGTTTTGAGTAGAAGGAGGGGGGAGCCTATTTAGGGAGAACAGCCAAAGAGGCCTCCTGTGAGGTGTACTGGAGCTAAGACCCAAGAGAGGAGCAAGGCTGGACTAAGGAGAAGCAGGAGAGGGCCTAGGACCCAAAATTTAAGGAGATGCTCACTCTCAGTGTCACACGCAGGTGCAGTGAGGGCCCTCTGAAGGTTTGCTCCTAGGTGACTCTATTTCTTCATCTTGATATACTTGGCATGCTGGAGAGGAGAAATAGCCAGCCCCACAAAGAATTTGGGGTGTGTGTGTGTGTGTGTTGAAGAAAACAGTGGGGCAAGGGAGAAGAGGCATGGCACAGTGATCCCAGGCAGAAGAAACAGGAACAATGGCCCAGAGGTGGCGCAGAGCTTGTAAGTTTCTGGACCTGATAAGAGGCCATTACATCTGCATCAGAGTAGACAGAGGAAGGGCGGCCCCAAGTGAGTCTGGAAAGGCAGGCAGCTCCCCAGTATGAGGCAGACAGACCTTCTTCTAAGTGCAACGAAAATAGATTTTATTTTGGGAAATGACATGACTGAATATATGTTTGAGATTTCTGAAAAAAACAAAACAAAACAAAACAAAACAAAAAACAGATTGGAAGGAGGCAAGTTTAAAATCAGGGAGACAATAAGAAAATGCTTGTATTCATGCAGACAAGAAAACAGTGTGACCTAGACTGGATGGAGATAGAAAGACACGGGCGGATGTGAGATATATTTTGAGGAAGAAATCATAGGACTTTCTTACATGTGAATGTGGAGCTTAGAAGAGAAATGTGGTCTGGAGATCTAAGCCGTGGGACATGGGTGAGCTACTCTAGGGAAAGAGAGAGGAAGCGAGGGAAGCGAGGAGAGTAAAGCAGAGAGATAAGGAGAGGTCTTGGGAAAATCCACGCTCAAAAGTCCAGTAGAGAAGAGACCAGAGAGGACATCAGAATGTGAGGAACACATGAATTTAGAAAGGAAGTGTTTCAGAAACCCAAATGTCCACTGACGGATGAATGGATCAACGTGTGATATATACACACATGGAATATTATCCGGCCTCGAAAAGGCAGGAAATTCTGTTACATGCTGCAACAAGGATAAACCATGAGGAAATTATGCTGAGTGAAATAAGCCAGTCACAAAAGACAAACACTGTATGATTCCACTTACATGAGTTATCTAAAGAAGTCAAACTCATAGAAACAGTTAGTAGAATGGTGGTTAGCAGGGGCTGCGGGGAGGGGCTGATGAAGTGTTATTGTTCAATGGGTATAGAGTTCCAGTTTTGCAAGATGAAAAAATTCTAGAGATCTAGCCCACAAAATTGTGACTGTACTTAACACTAGTGAATGTTAAAAATGGTTGAGATGGTAAATTTCATGTTATATGTTTTTCACAATTAAAAAAAATTTTTTTTTAAAGAAGGCCTTTCAAAAAAGGGAGAAGTGGTCAATGGAGAGAAAGCAAGAAGAGAACAGAGAGTTAACATGCAGATTTATTAAGATGGAGAACAGTTGGCGACCTTTATACAGCTAGATGCAATTGCGTGGGGACAACTGAGCTGAGAGAGAATTGTAAGGTAGGAAGTAGAGACAGCTCATGTGTACAGTGCTCAGGAGAAGATTAGTTAGGAAGGAAGACTTGAGGCGGAGTCAGGAGGAACTAAGGGAGACTTGTTTTGTTTCATTTTAGGGAGGAAGGTATTTGAGCATATTAGAATGTTGTTGGATGATGCATTATAGAGAGAGAAATTGATGAGGGAGGGAATAGGAAATCTTAAGGAATGCTGTCCTCAAGAGAGTCTGAGGAGAAGGAGACAGAGCACCTGGACAGGGACAAGTTTTAACAGGAAGACACTTCCTCCAACATGACAAGGGGGAAGGAAGAGAAGGTGGGAGTGCATGCGAGTGGGTTTGTAGGTTTGGAGATGAGACGTGGATGGAGGTCACATCTGATGGCTTCTATTTTCTCTGTAAAATGTAAGGTGAAGTTGATAAGGTGAGGGATGGGGAGACGTTTCATCAGTGGTTTGAAGAGAGTGACTGTGTGTCATTAGTCATCCAGGATCGTGGAAAAACAAGCCTGCCAGTGACTCACGGCAGGATTGACCAACTGCATGGAGGGCTGTGGAATTCTGTATAAGTTTATTTTAAAGTGAAACTACAGTATTTTATGTTGTGTCACATCTTAGACACACCTCTGAAATTGGGATACATCCTAGTAGTATTCCATAGTTTTCTAGCATTGTTTCAGCGTTTAATTGTCAGCATCTTTTTTTTTTTCTCGGTGGTTCAGAAAACAATGGGTATCATACAATCACCGGCATCTTAGAGGCAGTGAAATATGGTAATTTTATCCCTGCCAGGTTCAGTTGTGTGTGTGAAGACGTGGAGAAAGCGTTTCTTTCAGGGTTGGGTTTTAAAGACCATATGAATAGATAACAGCTTGAAGATAGCTGTCAATCACAAAGAGGCCTATTTGAGCCCATGCACATATAATATAATTGCAACATGATTGTCAGTTATGTATCCTGAGGTGATCAGCTCTATATTATTAAAGTATTTCATCTGGAAGTTTGGTCTACAAGGCCAATCTCTAAGATCTTTTACCAGTTTAAGACTCTATCATGAAATTCTCTTGTAAGTACGACTATCATGAAACAACGATTCAGAATTCCTTTGCCAGGGTGTCTAATATTGGAGGCTCTGGAGTTGTTCCTTAAATAGAGGGGTGGTTATTGAAGGAAGGGTCCAGGGTGCTTATATCTCCATTCATCAAATATTTATTAATTTCATACTGTATGCCAAGCAGTTTGATAATTTTGGAGGAAATGAAAATAAAGACAAGCGGGGTCTCTGGGCTCAAGGAGCTCACATCTGTTATGAGATAGAAAAGAAACAAAGAATTGTCACCAGAGGTATTCTTTCATCTAACCACTTATGTAACATATCTTTATTGAGATCCTATAAAGCGTCGGGGACTGTTCTAGGACCTGGAAATACACCCCTGATAAAATTGACAAAGTTTCTGCCCCCATATTCCTTGGGTGAGACAATTTACCAATTTCCAAATATGATAATTTTGAGTAATGATATATATGAGGAAAATAAGTGGAACATTGTAATGCTACTTTAGATAGGGTGCTTGGAGTATCAAATAAGTTACTTTGGCACAAGTAACGGAAGACCTGACAACGGCATAAGTCCTAGAAGCATTAATTATTTATCTTTAAAGCCCAGTCTGTTTTTAGTAATTTAGTGGTATCATTAAGGACCCAGCTTTTTTCCACCCTTATCCTCAACATATTGGCATTTTCCTCAGGCTTGTTGTGTCATGGTTGCAAGATGCCGGACATAGCGGCAGACGTTACATCCTCTGAGAGTTTCCAAATCCAGAAAGGAGAAAAAAGTGGGGGGAGAGGAACAAGATAATTTTTTCCACTTGTGTAGCTCCCTCATTTTATTAGGAAGATAATCCTACCTAGAAGCTCCCTCCTTCCCCAGCAGACTTCCCCCTAAAACTCACTAAACACAAATGGTCACCTGCCTACCTCTAATTCAGTGACAAGAAAAGAGGACTTATATTGCCACATGGATTCAAAATAGTTATGAGTCATCAAGTCTAGAGTTTTGGCAGGAAAAAAGACAGAATGACCTTGGGTAGGTAAATGATGACCGCCCAGCCAGAGAATGCGTCTCTGAGAAGAGGTCATTGGAACTGAAACCTAGATGATGAGGTGGTGCCAGTCTTGAGGTGGTACGAAGAGGGGCACTGGGCCAGGGTAGTTGGTGAGGGAAGGTGCGACAGTGGAGGAGACTCTTGAGGACAAGAATTAGCCAGTGAGGTGAAGCTATGGGTGGAGATAGGTGGAGGCCAATGGAAAAGAAAAGAGATGTGAACTAATTTTACATGAAGCTAGAGCAAGATGGACAAAACAAGACATGTCACAACTCTGGTGAAGGTGACTTCAGAGGAGAAGATTCAGATTTCAACACTATAAAATTAGTGACTAGGTAAATGAATGCAAAAGGAGGGGTATTCAATTTCATGTCAAGCTTTGGAGGAGACTTTCTCAAAAAAAGAGACAGTTGGGTGAATCATGATTGAGGGCAAGGAGTTCACTAGCAAACAGAGTTGGGAAGGTTGTCCTAGGTTGTCCAGAGGCCTGGTGATTTGAAACAGCATGATGAAAACAGTAAGGCATTACCAGTGCATAATGTGTGAGTCAAGGAGAAACTGGTGACAAGGCTAGAGCCAGGCTCGGGAGCTCTGCTTTATTTAGTTGAGGCCAGTACTTTCCTTTTAAAAAGTCGAGAGTCCTAGATAATGATAGCTAAGTTGGTGTTTCGATCGGAGCAGTGTGAGGTTGGGCTTGGATGATCTTCAAGAACACTTCCATCTTTTACATTCCTGGTCTCTGGTAGATGTTCAATACAAGTTTATTGAACGCATATACTATGGACAAGCCTCAGTTTTTCCTGCTGCCAAATTTTGCTCATCAACAGAAATTAGGTGGCCCAGCCCTGCGTACTCCATGAAGTGGCCTGGGACCACTGGTCTCCATCACCCTTTCCTTGCTTTAAACTTACTGCTTTAGCTCTTAGCAGAGAAGACCTTGCACACTTTTCACATTTATGTTTCTTCTCTTTCTAACTAGATTATAAGCTGTGAGAGATTGGGGGTCATATTTTGTGTAAATCAGTATGCCCACAAATATGTGGCACATTGGGCATATAGTATTATATATTATGGTGTATATTATTAGGCATGATAAACATATTGAACTTTCCCATCCGATGGATGGAAATGACTAGATTTCAGCCCCAAAGGTGATTTTCAAATCTTTGGTCACTCCCTAGACGATCCAGAGCAATCCAGGAAGTGAACTAAGAACAAGGGATGAAAAATGTTAAAGAACTTCTCACTGTGTTAAATAACTTCTCACTATGTTAAATAACTTCTTAGCGAGGGTTTTGAAAAATGCCACATCTTAGATAAACATGAGTATAGTTTTTGAAACTTGGGCTTGGATACCAAAAAAAAAAAAAAAGAAAGTTGGAAAAGAATTTTGAGAGTTAGAAGTTAGAAAGCTACATCACTGTCTATATTGGCTTCCAGGAGCCCTGGTCCTGGTGTCAGCCAGTAGAGGCTAGGTTATGCTGAGGTAACAAAGAGTTCCCAAATTTCAGTAACAAAGAGCAGTAACCAGTAATATTTTGCTCATGCCCATCGCAGGCCAACAAGGCCCTCTGCTTATTAGCTACTCAGGGACCCAGGCTGATGGAGTAGCTACCATTGAGAATTGCTGGTCGCCATGGCAGAACAACTTGAATGACCCCATCTCATCACAAGGAGCTTGGGAATTGCAATGCCATCTTGCACCTGGAACTAGAGACCACTAGAAACAATTAGAGAACCATACTACCATAATCCTAGTGACCGGAAAGCCAGACAAAGACAGAACTGCAAGCATAGACACTTGTGTTTTCCATATCCTATTAAGGCAGATTGGTGAGGGTGTTAATAGCTATGGCCAAGTACCACAGATCCTGTACTACCACCATAGTTCTGGATCCCTTGCCCAAAAGGGAAGCCTTCGCTTTCTGTGAGAGTCTATGTGTCACCTAGTGTGTGACTCATCCATTCTCTGGCTCTGTGCCCCTCCCACCGCAGGAGCTTCTCCCCTGCAGGACTGGTCTGTCAGGCTGCAGGGCCCCTGCCTATGGGGCTGGCTCGCTGTGCCAGGGCAGAGCCCAGCCTGACTGCCTCGGCCTGGGGATCTGCCATTCGGGGCTAAATTGACTGCTCAGAGATACAGGCGCCCAGCCTACTGATTTGTGGAAAGATAGGACAAAGGAAAACCACTGACAACGGCCTGTGTCTCCAGCTGCCAGGGATCGGGGCACATTTGTTGGTGACTTTGTTGTTGGCTAGCCACAGTGAGTAGTCCCACATCCCCTTTCTTCCAATAACTTCCTTTGGGGAGGAATTTCAGAGATAAGCCAATTATGATTCTACAGTTTTGAGGCTTTGTAATTTGGGGTTTAATTAATAACATACGCAGTGAGTAAGTATTAAAAAGGATTCTGGTAATTTGGAGGTGCTTTACATAATTCAGTAGGAGCATTCGTTTGGTATGAACATAGTTTTGTTTTTATTTATTACTCTCCGGTTCTCTGATCCCATTCAAATATCCGAGTCCAGGAAATTGGAATCTTTAAAGGAATTATTTTCTTTTTCTGATGCTCTAAAAGTGAGGAAGTATAAATGCAGAGGCGAATTAACTGTTTTTTTTTAAATCATTATTTCCTCTCGTTTAATTTTATAATATTTTACCTGCAATTTTGACTTCTTATCAAGATCTCATCAGCTTTAAAGTCTCCTTGAATACAGAGGAATATTTTTACACCTTCACAAAAAAAATCCTGCACTTCCAACGACTAACCTATGGCATTAAGAATTCTTGATCCTAGACACTGTTTTCCTCAGGTGAGACTTTCTCAAAAGGAATATAAACTGGAGGGAGATTTCTCTTGACTCATAGGCTTGTCTGTATTGTGTCATTCTTTGCACTGGGGGAAAGAATGCCCAAATGTCTACATTTCCATTGCTTTTCATATTATTCCTTTGAATATTGTTGTAATTGATACCTCGATTCCTTCTTTTTTTCTGAAGGATGATTTACGTTTGTTGAGTGTGAATTTTGAAAGTTTAGTTTTGCTTAAAAACTTTGATCCTTTGAATTTTGACACAATGTGTTTTCTCCCTAAAGTAAACTTATTGGTAAGAGTGAAGCTTAAATTTATCTCACATTATTTTGGGTTTAATTATTAAATTTCCTTTTTCAAAGTTTTTTCATGTTGTTATAGCTTTGGGAAATCAATTTATTTGTAGCTCAGGGAAATGATTTCAAATACATTTCTGGGCAAATGATGAGTCTTAAAAGACTGCAAAACTTGTATTTTATGCCTGTAGGGATTATATCCTAAGATCATACAGTCCCAAATCCCTTTTTGACAGTTTTTACATCATATAGAGTTACAGGATCATGGTCTTTTTGCAAAATGAATGCAAATGTGTAAACAGAAACCAAGACTCTTCTTCAAAGACAATGAGATGAGCAAACAGTTCCAAGCCTGGTGGCAGCTTGGTCTTTCCAAAACTGGACCTGGGAGCAGGGGCACGGGTTGAGGGTGGAAGTTGTTTGCCCTGGGCCCAGGTGATAATCGGGTGCAGTGTCTATAGACGATATTTCCAAATATGCCCCCACCCCCAATAGAACCAACTAAATATGTCTGCCTTTTATTAATAACGTATTCTGCTGATTCTAAACCACGTCAGCAATAAAATATTTGTCGCCCCTGGGGCGGACCACTTCCACCACCATCCCCCCCACCCTCGGTACTGCATCTGCATTGTGCAAGATTTGACTTAATTTCACCAGTGGAAAAATGATTTACTTTAGAACACAGTGGCTTCCTCCACAAAACCATGGTTTAGCATATGATCTCATTATCTTTAATCCCATTATCCTGGGAACTCATGGGGTTTTTTTGTTTTTGTTTTCTAATATATGTCTCACCATAATCTCGATCTCTCAAGTAAATAGATCCTCTGATTTCATTTTTATTTAGGGCTGAGGCTGTAGACTCTTATTGCCTCTGCATATTGTTCCTGAATCTTTTGATTGCCATAAACAAGCTCCTAAGTCACACTACTTTAAACCCCAAAGGCGATTTTATTATAATGATATCAGTGTATCTCATAGCACCCAGGGCGCAAAATACAGCTACTGAGTGTCACCAGGACTCTCTCTCTCTCTCTCTCTCTCTCTCTCTCTCTCTCTTTTCTCTCTCTCTCTCTCTCTTTAAATCTTTGTCCTTCTTGGTGTATTTGCTTCATTTTATGCTGTCCTTCTTTCTGTAGTTGGGCTGTTCTCAATGACATATTATTATCACCTGGGTAGTTTTCAATTCTGTATACTAATAATTATATAAAATTGGAGAGTTAAAAATACTATTCATTCCTAGATGTTAACAAGGAAGAGGTGAAGAGGTGTATTTTCTCACCTTTTCAATAGAAATGAAATTATTCAAATAAAAAGTTTATTTGAATAATAAATATTAGTGTCTGAGCCTTACTGCCAGAAATTCTGATTCAGTGGGTCTGGAGTAGGGTCTAGACACTGGTAAGTTTTTAAAAAGCTCCCCTGGGAATCCTAGTGTGCAATCAAAGTTGGAAATTGCTATGATGGGCTGCTGTCTTTTTCAGTTTCTCTAGAAGAGAATGAGTCCCATTCCTTTCCTCCTGTCAAAGTTTGAAATTTCCTGAGATGAAGAACCATCAGGCCAGCTTGAGTCAGCTGCCATCCCCTGACCCAGTCAGCTCTGGCCAGGACCATCTTCAAACTGGCTGTGTGTGCAGTAATCATGGCAGAGCAAGCAGTTTCCAGACTAGCATGGGTAGGGTGAGGGGACAAAATAATTAATATAATAATAATTAATAATAATAATAGATTTCCAGTGTATGCCTCCAACAGAAATGCAAATTGGGTCCTGAACTGCTAAATCTGACACCATCTGGCTGTTGATAAGCCAAAACCATTATTTCTTATTATAGCTATGTTTCAAATGATGTCTTTGCTTTAAAAGAATGGAATGATAGAGAATTATTCTTTGTCAGTTTGACAGTGTTGTATAGCAAAATACAAATTAAATATATTTAACAACAAAAACAAACACTCTGTCTGTATCCGTGGGCCTTACAAGTTGCTATGCATAACTAATGTATGTTAATAAGTACTATTCATGAAGGTCACTTCTAGGCTTAAAGTTCCAGTTGCGGCAGGTAGCGTTGTACTCCATAATGCATCTGGTCTTTAAAATTTCAAATTTCCATAAAGAAATTCTCTAATCTGTTAGTAGGCTGTGAGTCACCTCTCCCCTGCACCCCCCGCCAAATCGTATTGTAGGAAATTCTATCTCAGTCTTGTCTTTGAAGGGGCTGTGTCTTGTCTAGGATCTGGCAAGAATTCTGAGTATCTTAGTCAATAATATGGTAATAACTGTGTGTAGTGCCAGGTGGGCATTAGACTAACTGGGAGGATCACTGCATAAATTATATAATTGTCTAACCACTATGCTATACTCCTGAAACTAACATAAAATAATACTGAACATCAACTATAATGAAAAAAACACACGAGAATTCTGAGAGTCTTAAGCAGTCTCCAATTGTCTTGTAGCCAGAAGAGAGTGGTACTGTCACTTCTCTGTAACCTTGGGCATAGAGACCTTCTGTGATGGTCCCTAAGGCCACAGACCTCAGATTTCCAGCCCTCCTTGTACCCCGAGTCACCCACAGGAAGTCCTGTCACCTATATGGGCATTTGATTGCTGATGACCAGGGAATCTCTGCTTTGGGAGGATGGTATTGTGAGGGAAAGCAGGAGATGCATGATGCTGATGCAAGACGGTTGAGTGTCTCCAGCTGGTTCTAAAAAGAGAACTGGGCTTCCAGGAGCAAGAACTGGACTTTAGGGGAGAGAAAAGCTCTGTGATTTCCGAAGGAAACAGAGCAGGAAGAGAGAGGGAGAAGAATGCATGAAAAATGGAAGAGCAGTTTCCCAGGCCCCTGAGAATTGGCAGAGATTGGACCTGACCTGGAAAGTCTTTGGCCATTGAGAAAATAATCAGTGTGATTTCTTTGGACCTGGCTGCCAGAAAGGAGAGTGGGACACACATGTTTCAGTGTGGATGAAGCAGGGCTGTGCACTGAGGCCCAAAGGCCAGCAATGATTGTACATCTCAGCAGAAGCTAGCAGAGAGGGAGGCTTATCCTTGCATGCTTCTCTCCGGATGCTGATGTCAGACTATCATTCCTGGGGAGGAAGGAAGAGGAAAAGAAAGGAAATGCTGAATTGATCAAAAGAGACCTAGTTTAAACTGCAAGTCAATGAATTTACCTTGCATGGGAAAATTTCCATCATTGGCTTCAACAAAGGCTCCAGTGCAAATTTAATTTGGTTATAGTACAAAAAACAGTTACATCTGTTTCATGACTGCTAAGCACAGTCGTCATGGTCTTTGTGTACTTGTCCTAAGTATTTTAAGTACCAATTGTTCCTCAGTTGATTTATTCAGAATGCTGGTGGTACGTCGGAGAGGCACATCTCTCTCACCCCTAGGTCTTGGATCTCCTTGGCTGTTGTCCTCCTTCTGGAATCTCATCCAAACCAGTTCAAAACTTATTCGGTGCAAAAGTTTCTTCCTGCCCAAAGACCAAATAGTAGACAAATTGCCTTTGGAATAGAAATAGTGATGCCTTGGCCATTTATTTATTCATTTAATTATCCAGAAGCGAGTAAAATAACAATATTTTCCGGCATTCAAATATTAAGAAAGTTTGCCATCCAGAGAGCTTCCTGAAAGGGAGTTTGAAAGCATACATTCCAGCAAGAAGTAAAGTAAATACAGAGAAAAGGCACAAAATACAAGAAAGATGTGAAATGTAAGGAACCAAAGGAGAAAAAGTGTCTTTTTTCAACTGAACTGGATGGCAATGTCCTTTCCGGTTTAGGAGTTAGATGGTTCCTTGCTTTCTTATTGTTTTTTAATTTTTTGAGGTCAGCTTGGGAGGCATTTTCCTCTTTCTATTTATGTTAGAAAATACTTACTCATGGCTCTTTCATCTATATGAATTATGAATAATTATTTTCATATACATGAAAGTGAGAGAGAGTACCAAATGTCAAACGAGATGGAACTAAATTTCACAAAAATACCATGAAATTATTTCAAAAGTAATCTGAAATTCCACCTTATGACCTAATTTAAAAATACCTCTGAGAATGAATATGCATATTTTAGTGTAATTAGTAAGGCATCGAGTAAAGAGGTTCATATTTTTAATTCCTCCACTGCCATGCTGATCAGAGGAGGGATGCCATTTAAAATTTCTCTCTTAAATATTCTCGTTTTGTGAAAAGGAAATAGAATTATTACTCAACAATGGGCATAATTATGAGGATTTATACTATATAAATATTCAAATTTAATGCTTTTATGAACATTCATAGGTCAGAAATCATTCGTATGTAATGAACTGTCACATATTTTTATCTTATACCTATTATATATTTTTATGCCGGGCTCTTTTACTTTTGAGTCTTCACTCATGTGAATGATATATTTCTGATGTGCTTTAGTAGAACTATTAAGTATTGTAGCTTGATGCGTTCCCTAGTTATCAGTTATGATAATGAGATGGGTCTTATGGAAAATAAATGCTGAAGTCTATTGAAGAATGGAGAAAATTTGCATTAATAGAAATACATAATAAATCTTGAAATGATACATATATATATATATTTTTTTCTTTTTTTTTTTTTTCTAAATGCTACCTAAATATCAGCTCAACTATCTCACTTATTTCTCTTCATTTCTAGATTTGTTTCTCCTTCTGTATTTCCTCTCTCTGTTAATGTTATAAAAATTCACTCAGATGCTTAGTCTAGAAACATTAGCATCATATTTTCCTCTGCTACCTTTTCCCTAAATGTATGCTTACTCGTCTAAACCTAATTTTTAATAGGTTTCTGCTCTTCACTCCTTTTTCTTGCTCATTTGGTCACGAGGTCTTCTGAATCCATGTCCCTGCCATTGCCCTGGTTTTAGTCCTCGGTATTTGCCTGGACTAAGGAATGGCCTCTACATGGGCTCCCTGGCTCTTGTCTCTGCCTTCTAACCTACCCTCTGCCTCGCTGGCAGAATAATATTTCTCAAATAAAATTTGATGCTGTCATTAAAGGACTCGGTGGGTGTTCATTGTCCATGGAAAATCCCATTGCTTTGCTCGGCATAGAACTCGCCTCATTTTGGCATCAGTGTACCTTTAGCCAATGAGCTGAACGTATTACTTTCTCATCACACACCTAATGAATGCTCCAACTCTGTGACCGTCTCAGTCATCCCTGAATAGGCCTGTCTTTGGACATGCTGCTTCTCTGCCTGGAATACTGTTCTTCCTTGCCCCCTGGCAAGGTCCACATCAAATGCCACCTTGTTTGTAATGTTTCCCCAAATCCCCTTAGGGAAAGTTTATCATTTTTTTGCCATAGGTTTCTAAAGCATGTTTTGTATACCTCAAGGAGGATACTTATGACATTAATTTATACTTTTTATGTTATCTGTTTTCCTCAATTAGATTGTAGATTCCTGAAGGGCCAGACCAGGTCTTATTTGTCTCAAATACCATCTCTGGAGGCTAAATTTTCATTGCATGAAACAGGTCCAAGGTATGTCCATGTTTTTTGAATGAAGAAATGAGGCCCACAGAATTTAAGTATCTTGTCGAATTTCATAAAATGGATCATGACAGAATTGGGGGAAGAACACAGATCTTTTGACTTTCAACTTATTTCATGCTCTTCACCAATGTGAAAAAGTTTATTTTTTTCCCAATTATAAATCTAATTATTTGTAGAAAAATAGAATAGAGAGGGAGGACATGTGAAAAAATATTCTATCCTTTTTTTTTTTGTAATTGCTAATGTTTTGGTGTCTTTCCAGTGTTTTTATTAATGTTTCCTTTTTAAAAATAATATTTAGAAATTAGAAAAACCTCAAGGATAAATATGATAATAATACATCATCTATATCTCCACCTCCAGAATTACCTGCTGTTAACATATTGCTATATTTGGTTCCAGTCTATTTCTTACTCAATCCCTCCTTTTTAGACCATTCTTTTATTTGGTAGAAATAATACATGCTTATTATAAAGGAATTCAAAGAGAGCAGAAAATTTAAACGGTGAAAGTAAAAGAAATCATTCCCAATTTTGCTACATAGAAATAACCATTGTTAATGATTAAATAGTATTCCAGGTATTTTTCTATGTATGTATGTTTATATACAAGGATATGATAGATTGATTAGTAAATATAAAGAAAAGCAGAAAGCAATACAATTATGAAAAGGAGATTATACTATGTTTGTTATTTTAAGTAAAAGTTAATGCATTTAATTTTATTTAAATTAAATAGGAAAAAAAGAAACAAGTGAAACCTAAGGGATAGTTGAACTTCTAAGATATTTTTCTCTTTTACAATAATATCTAGATATATTATTTGCTAGAAGATGTTTGCTAAAAGAAAGATTATGAAATATATTGAGATTGAAGGTAATGATTTTAAAAAATCCCTGTTAATTTTAGGCTGTGTAGATTTATTCCCTACTAGAACGATGAGGTTTTAGCACCATCATATTTCCTATTTTCCTTTCATTTCTTAATTTTAGACAGTTACATTATACTTTTACATTGATCTTTTCTCCATTCTAAGTTTCAGGGAAATGCTCTTGCATTATATCTGAATACAATCCTGTATTTTTGGTTACACTTATTGTGTGCTCTTCTTCAGTGATGGCAATCGTCCTTGCTTTGGATTATCTTCGTCTGTCTTCCATTTCTATCACCCTCTCTATTTGCATTTCACTTTTTCTTTCTCATCAGTGTTTCTGCTTATTAGCTCAAGTCTTTCTTTTATATTGATACTTTACTTTTTATTATTGCCTTTCTGTTGCTTGAAGTTCTTAGTTTATGAATTTCATGTTATTATTTTGATCTTTAAGGTTTTATCTTCATCTGCTATTTTATCATTTCCTCCTAAAGCTCATGTGTAAAAAACCCAAAAACATTCCATATTAACTTGTTCTATGGTTTGAACTAATTGTGTGTGTGTGTGTGTGTGTGTGTGTGTGTGTGTGTGTTGGAGTTTTTGGCCATTTTTCATAAACTCTGCTCCTTTGTGTTTTTCTTCCAAACATTTCTTCATAATGTTTGCAATGTTTTGATGCATTTCCTTTTATCCTGCTCATGCTTAAATTGTTCTGATATACAGTGGGTGACTTCTTGGCCTCCTCTCTCTATATGTGACACTGCTTTGTTTTTGGCCACGATATGGTTTGCGGTCTGGGCATTTTGTGCTTTATTCACTTTCTGCAGCCCAGGGGAATTGTAGGGGGAAGAGCTCAGCGGCAGCCCTATTCCTGGTATATCAGGTGAGCTCCCAGATAGAATCAGCCAGCACTCACAAAAGGATTTACCTGAAAAGGATTAAGCTGAAAAGAATAAACTGAAGAGAATTTAATGAAGAGGATTTTTTACAGAGGTGCCGGCAAGGCTAAGGGAGCCAAGAGGAGATAATGGGGAACCAGGGGATTAGGAGAAGTCTACTCCTAGACCTCAAGAGGCAAGAGGAGGGAATCACTGGATCCTGCTGTGCATTGCAGCCTGCAAGAGACAGTGTCCAGTGGGCATGCTAGCCAGAGGAGAGCAGTCACTTCTAGCATGGTGACTGCCGATGGAGAGGAAAGAGGGGATACATATCCCCACATCTCTATTCTCTCCCCCTCTGATCTTTGGGTGATCACTTCCAATGGAAGAACGTAACTGGAAGCCAGAGGCAAGATAGTCTTCATAGGCCAGTTGCAGAGGTGGGCTCAGCTCTCTGTTACTGAGATTTTCTTAAATGCCCTGTACCAGAATTTACCACATTTTCCTGGGCGGTTTATACCAACAGCAGATGTCACTGCGCTCCAGATTATTTTTCTGACT
Organism: Rhinolophus sinicus; assembly: GCF_036562045.2. Classification (NCBI taxonomy): domain Eukaryota; kingdom Metazoa; phylum Chordata; class Mammalia; order Chiroptera; family Rhinolophidae; genus Rhinolophus; species Rhinolophus sinicus. The sequence continues at coordinate 94,030,901 of NC_133755.1, forward strand.
CAGGATGACTTGGGAGTCTTTATTTCACCAGAAAGAGTCAGTCTCTGTTCCCTTCCCCATTTACAATGTAGGCCTAACATCCAATTTAAAATTCTCCACTTAGAAGAGGAAAAGAAAACCAACAGATTCTTGCATTTTGATTTTTTTCTATGTTTCTGGGTATTAATGAGATTTCTGAAGATTTTTTTCTACTCTATCATTTGGCTGAGAGGGGAAGAGAACAGGAGGATAAAGTTTAGGAGGTGTCTTCTGCTACAAACTTAAAATTTTTCAGTTTCCTTCTTTAACAGTTTTTGAAGCTATTCCCTTAAGTCCTGCCCCTTTTCTCATTTTGTCGTAATTAGTGGCGTTTCTGCTGGTTTTCAATATTTTTTAGTGTTGGGGGAAATATTCTATTATTAATTTCCATCTTGTTTTTCTATAGATGTGTATATTTTAAAGACAGCCTCTTAATGACTATTCTTCCCATTCACAGTATAAAATTATAATATACTACTACCTCATACTACTATGTTATCAAAGCTCTTCATAAATGTTGTTTTAATGTTTGTGCAATGTTTTTACATAGATTTATTTTACTTTACTATCTATTTTATTATTTGGCATCTATTTTATTTCCATATACACATTTTTGCTACTGTACATACAACTGTCATCAGCAAGCTTGTACGTCATGCTTTTTTCTATACTTCAAGCTCTTTCTATATGACAGGGTCCCTAAAGTGCTGCAATACTACAATAGTTTGGGTTTACTTGGTTAACTAATATTCATTTCCCAATACTGTGAACTATTACAGTCTTTTAAATATATCTTGGGCAGCTGTTGACTGTCAGAGTAGATTCTTTCTTGGTTTTGTGGTGACTCACAAGGTAGGTGATTCTTGGGCACACCTTTACCAAGGGCCTGACGTAGATGCCATCTGCACATGCTCATTCCCGTTTACTAGTTACCTTCCAGAGGTGAGGAAACACCGTGACTCAGCATTGCTTGAACCCTACTACAAAAACGGAAAGTATCCAACTCAAAAGAGGATTAGTGAAACTGGCTAAGGTTCAGGGGAACCAATGAGAATGATTTAAAGATTAAAAAACTGGAGAAAAGGGAGTGTTTACTTAAACATATGGATAGGTAGCTCTGTGGGTGTGGTTTAGGGCGCAGAGGATCATCCTTATTCCCAGGTATTTGGCCTACTGACCTCGGTTAGTGCCTAACTTCCTCCTGTTGGAGAGATTACCGCTAGAAAATACCTGTGAAAAATGTACACTTACCTGGGATGACTAAAATTAAATATATATATATATATATATATATATATATATATATATATATATTCATTTTCACATGACTGATAGCTTATTTGATTAGTTAACTGTTCCTTCTTGGCAGTCAGAAGAATTCTGAAAGACCCAAGAAAGAAGGTCCTTGATATGTGAAAGGTTGCTTCAAAGGAGGAATGTCTAAGGAGGAAGATTCGAGATTGGAACTAAAAGTGATACCCTGAGCATCCGGGCACAGCATGGGACATGACTCGGGATAAAGATAGAAGGAATTCTGAAAGCAATATTTAGTTTGTAAATTTCTTTAAGGTCATTTAAACCTAGATCTCCTTCCCTCTCTGAATCTGAGAGAGAGAAAGAGAGAGAGAGAGAGAGAGAGAGAGAGAGAGAGAGAGAGAGAGATTGAGATCTGCTCTCTTACATGTCCAGTGAGGACAGAAAGGAAGACAGGGACAGAATGATGTAGATAAAAGAGCCCTGAATCAGGAGTCAAAAGAGAGTCTGGCTCTTTTAATAACTTGGGGTGTGATCTTGGGAAGGCCACTTATTCTCTGGACAATTTCCTCTTTGATAAAAAAAGGAAAATAATAACTTCTCTGCCTACCTCATAACATTTTGTGATGTCAAGGTAAAAGTTATACGTGAAAATGTTCTGAAAAAATTAATCCCATGCAAAAAATCAGCTCTTTCTTATTTTAGAAAAGCCACCTGACATAATGAAAAAAAAAATCACAAACCTGGGTTCAAATCACAAATATGCCACTTAGTACTTGTGAAGTTGGGTAAGGTCAGCATCTAGCCCCTTGTTTTAGAAAATTGTGAAAGTGACCTCAGTTGTGCAGAATTACTCAGTGGCATTAAAAGAGCTAACGTATGCATAGTGCCAGACTCACAGTAAACAGAAAACAGCTATTTGTCTTACTCTCCTCTTCCCTTCCATAGTGTCTGTGTTCAGGCAGGAGGGATGGGATTGGTCGTTGACTAGAGGTGAAACAGTGGGATGGCTAAATGATAGATACTACACCTCTGAGATCATCTGTCGCGTATTCCCACAGTCTGTTGGGGAACTTGGATAGCATTTTGTGGATCTCACTTGAAGCCTCAGCAATTCATTACAAAATCTAATTATGTAAATAGAGCCTCAGACTGTCAGCTGACAATGCTGGTGATTGAAATACTCCTGGGTGGCTGCTAAAGTTCTGTCTGGAGTTTTGTTTACCTTTGGTTGTGATTGCTATTCAATAATTTCTTTTCTTCCTAATCAAGATTTAAGAGTTCAAGTTGAAGAATTTTGTTCCCCCCCGCCCCCCCTCCAAATCACCCTATTAAATTGCTCTGGTCTCTATCGCTTGTGTGGGTGAATGTGTGTTCATATTAAGCAAATGTTTGTTCTGATGGGGCCATCCACAAAACATGTCTCAGCGTGCAGCTCACATGTTTTCTTTCTGCTGGTTTTGTCTTTCATGAGTGAGCTGTGTCAGTTGCCAGTCAACCAATGTCTTTGGAGTGGAGGAATTTGACATAGAGATAGGGAGAGATATTTCAAAATTAAATTGCTAACAAAGATGAGAATCATTTTGTGGAATCTGGAACTTTGGAATACTTGTTGTCATGTCTAGTCCACTAGCTTTGACTTTGTCCCTAGGGACAAGCCCTGTTGAAGTCCCCAACCCCTTTGGCAGTGCTTCAGAAATCCCATTACACGGGGACTTGCCAAGGTGGTAATGAGACAGGGAAGAAATCAGCCTTGTTAAATTTCTAGCTGTTAGGACATTGCTTGGAAATGAGGAACTTCTTTTCTCTTTGTTGAATAAACACATAAGTGAACATCTGAGTCACATTTTTTCTCAGATTTGGAAAGCAGGCAGCAGAGAATGGGAAAACATATTCTAGCTTGGATGGTTTGAAATGTTATCTCTTTGCAATCTGGTCATTGTACACTTTGCTGTTCCTCTTTTCTTGTATGTATAAAAGGGGAGGGGAGCAGTTCCTTAACTAAAAAAAAAATTCCAACACTTTGCATTTGGCACATTTTACTTTGTGAAATTTCAGTGCTGATATAATTGCTTCCTGCTTTTTTGGTGTGAATCACATAGGTGACTGTATCTTCAGGTTGTATGTTTCTGAGAGATAAGCCTTTCCTGAAATGCATTCTATAATGAATGTTTTGGCTTGGGCTATGGGGAAACCAACATTTTCAAACATTTGTTTGAGAGGGAAGAGTTATACTCCAGCTACCCCTGCATATCAGGGAGGTGAGGAATGGCCTCGGGAAGGAGGTCTGAACCAGTACAGACCTGTGGCTTTTCAAGAGAAAATGGGGTGAGAGGCTCTGGTGGGGGGTGGGAATTTGTAGGGGGAGTGAGTGGTCAAAAGATTGGACTCATGCTACTATTTTGCCACTATACCCTTTTGCTTCACCTAAACTTTTGCTTTCATGGAACTGGAAAAAGAGCTAATATGAAAAGGCTTAATGTGAACAAATCTGGAAGAAAAATGATTCCAATTAAGTCCAGATTAAAACATGCCACTTTATTTAAAGAGCAATCAGTTTTATAAGCAAAATACAAAAGGAGTCAATTTCAGAAAATGATCTTTCTAATTAAAAGAATAGAAAAAAATAGCTAAAATTGCAGTAAAATTAGAGTCACACAGTTGCTGACACGGGGAAAGATAGCATTCTATAGACGTGGTCCTAGTTCTTTTACGATAAGGTAGACATGGATTGTAAAAAAGATGTTAGAAAATTCTGGGCTGTAGGTAGCAGTATTACTACCAAAAAAAAAAAAAAAATTCTGCAATGTCTTGTGAAGGTCATTACTACATAATAAAAAGTGCTCATTTGTCATATATAGAAACATAATTTTAGTAATCAAAAAGCATTTTAATAACAATTATAAATTCACTATACTTAAAATTTAAAACAAAATGACAATATCATAAAGAATTTTTCAATACAACATCTTAAAAATTTTAAGCAAATTGAATGGTCTTCATTTTGATTTGTGGACCTTAACATTTATTCAACTCCTCCTCCTTTTATTTTTTTAAATCTATTGAGTATATGGGTTGAGTAGTGTTAACTCTATGAAAGTCTGTTGTCTTGCTTGTCTTATTGTCATTCCCTAAATCAGTATTTGTTTATTTATTATTTTAAAAATTTTAAATTAAATTTCTTGGGGTGACATTGGTTAGTAAAATTACATTAGTTTCAAGTATGCAATTCTATAATATATCACCTATATATTGCATTGTGTGTTCACCAACCAGAGTCAGTTCCCTTTCCGTCACCATATATTTGATCCCCTTTACCCTCTTTTGCCGCTCCCCTCCCCCCTTATCTTCTGGTAACCACTAAACTGTTATCTGTGTCTATGATTTTTTTGTTTGTTTATTTGTCTTATTTGTTTGTTGCTTTAATCATGTCTTGTTTATTTGTTGCCTTAAATCACTTTGTAAAAATTAGTTTTGAGTAAGAGGAAGAACATTCTATATGATGAGAATTCTAATCTAAAGTAATACATTTCAGAAAAACATGGACTCATGTTCAGATTTTATGAGAATTCATGTCAACAAATTTATCAGTGGTTTTATTTTTTCCATTTTTGATGATTTTACCCAAAGCACTAACTGCACTGGTGATGATTCTCATATGTCAGGTTGATGATTTGCCTCCTGGAATTTTCATCCATTTGAATGAGTTAGGTTGGAATAAAGGATGCAAACATGACTGCAATTGACTTAAAAATGTATCTCCATCTGGGTTGCTACTAAGTACATTAAAAATGATGAGCAACAAAGTTATCCTTTTGCTTAAAGAACTACAGACCTTCAAAAAACTGTTGAAAATAGGCTGAAACAGATAATGCAAAATATTTTAAATAATCATTGTATTTCAGGGGAAATTCAGCTAGGCAAGTATTTCAATGCAGTAAGCAGGATTTAAATATACATTCTGCTTAATCTTTAAAATAATGGGATTGTTTGCTACAGATTTATTCATGGTTTGGATAAAGACTATTTTTTTTTTGGCTAAAAATGGTCATCCATTGCAAAAGTCCCTGGCCTTTGTGGATGACAGCCAAGTCTTCTGACTCCTTCCATCTGAAAGCGAAGAAACAGCAAATGCCTTTCAAAGAGGATCTCACTCAGGATGAAAAATATTAGCATAGTTAACAGTTAATATGAAAATCTTCAACTTATATGAGTTCTCTTTACAGCACAGAGCCTGAGGCAAGTTGTCAGCTCTTTCCGACCACTTTCCCTCCCTTTCTTTCCTCTTCCTTCATTTAGTATATCGTGTGCCCACCATTGTGCCAAGGCACTGACTGAGGTGCCAAGGAATCAATTCAGTTTTGACATCAGTTTTGGCAGAAATAAGTTGCTATTTACTTATGAAAATACAGCTCCAGAATTAGGTGGGAAAGAGGGACAATAGGCCAAACCTGGTGCTGACTCTCCTTCAAAATATGTTTCTAGGCTGAGTTTACACATAGGAATCCCAAGTCACGTTCCACCATAGCCACCCACCTGTTTCTCAGCCCTGCCTAACCCAAGAGTGAGCCATCATTCCCGCTCCCTGAACACGGGCTGTTATTTCTTACACCCGGGCAGACAGCTTCCTTTGGAGGGTTTCCCACATGAGGCATCACAGGCAAGCTGACCACAGAGGCGGGAGGTTATCCATCAACGGCTTGTGCCTCCCTGTGCCAGCGGCTGCTCTCCCAGGCAGCCTCTTGGTGAAGGGAATGGGGAACCACAGGGAGTCCACCTCTGGGACAGCGACTTCTAAGTAGACAGCACTAAGGCCAGAACCCAATCTCCTTAGATGACTGGGTGGGTCGTGGCATGGAACTTTGAAAGCTTCAGATTGGAGACGTTTTGCCTTGTCATTTCTTTTCAGAGCAGCAAGAACGGCCGCTCTGTGAAAGACGATGAATCATACGCTTTTGCTGTGCTGCTTAGTGTTCCTTTGGCCCACAGAGTCCTGCAGGACAGTATGTCAGGTAAGAGAAGGGGGGAGGGAGGATGACATGGTGGGGAGAGCAAATGGAAAATAAAACTCATCAGTTAGCCAGACCTCAATGATCCTAGCTGAAGCGTAGGGAAAAGATGGTGGTAGAAGGGTTCAGCCAGAAGAAATTGCAACTACAGGTAACCAAAACCTATTTTAGCCCAAAGCTGCAAATGATTTTCCCACCAACGTTTTGTGTGAGTTCCTGAAATGAAATGAGGCTCAAATGATTTAAGGGTGATAAATTCTTCTGTCATCCTTTGATGGTGAAGTTTTCAGTTGCTTATCATCAGGACCGTGCCAGAGGCACTTGAAAATGTGGGGGGGCGGTGACGGTGTCACCACGCCTGAGAGATATTCAATGGCATTTAGTGGGCAGGACCCAGGAATGGTCTGGCATAATGAAGTATTGTCCCACCCACAATGACATCTCCTTTGAGAAACCTGATCCTGAACACCATGGATAGGCTGGAAGGAACAACGTACAACTCAGATATTTAATGGTCAATCAAAGTCTAACTGGGATGGGGTTTGTAGCAATTAGCTGTTTGTAAATTTTGTGGGGCAGTGAGCCCTATGGCTCTCTCTGGAATATTTTTCCTCATGCAATAAGTCATTTTAATTTTCATATTAGTTACTTATTAAAAATAAGGTATGGAGAATCATTGAGAGAGAGAGGGCATAAAGTTCTTTGGAGTTTCTTGGGAAAAGAGTATTATAATTGGACCACAAGATCAAGAAGGGAGTTTTGAGGTCAACTGGTGAAGCCTTACTCCCTTATTTGGGAAACTGAGGCCCATGGTGTGGAATGTGACTTTCTTGAAGTCACATACGTACTTCACTAAAGGGCCAAGGTCAGGACCTCTGTCTTCAGATTCTCAGTTTCCTGTTCTTTCCATTTTAATATGTGCCTTCTTAAGAAGAGCCTCCTTAGGAGAGAATGACTTTGAAAATTCTTTCTAAGAGTTTCCAAGTAATATATACTTTAGTCTCCAAGTATTTTGCCCTTGGGTGGATTTCTCCATGACTCCTCTTCCCCTCAACACTGAGCTAGTGCCTAGTTTCTGGGAGAATTGAGAGACCCCTTCAGACAGAACTTTTGCAGGTGGCATCCCAACCCAGCAGCATGAACTATTTTCTTCCTTCATTTTCTCATCTACATTTTCCCACAGGACAGAACTTGGAGAGTAGGCAGAGCATCTGAGGTTAGCTTTGTTTTCTTGATGATTGGGGATCACCTTGCCATTCCATCCTTTTCTTCTGAGTAAGCAAGTTGCTGGATGCTGAGCTTCTGGGTGCTACCCATCTCCTGACCTGCCTACTCACTGAGGCGGCTCTGCAGGTTTAGCAGGTGACAGGTTTTCAAGTGTTTTTTTTTTTTTCCCTTCACAGTATTTATTTGAGAATTATTGATAGCTGAAGCTAAAGTGACTCACATTGGATGCTGCCCTAGAAATGAAATGACCAAGAGTTGTACATGGATGTGCTTTGACAAATTAACTGGGAAGACGTGTGTCAGGTCCTTCACGTAAGAAGACAGTTTCCAGGATTCCTCGTAAACAGCACACCATGGCCTTCTGCCCACACATATGATTAATATAATGTGATTTCACTGGATTCTGTTGAATGGGCCAAGTATTATCCAGAGATGTTCACTCTATGTGCTTTATTATGGCGTATTGGAGACAACAGTCCTCTCTGGATGGGCTTAGGGCATCTTGAGATGCTTGTACTTCTACACAGCCTCCTCTGACTTCTCCACTTAGATGTGGGTTGATTTGGTGGAAAGAGCAGCATTGGGGGAGTTAGGAGAGCTGAGTTCTAGTCCCAGCTCTAAGAGGAACTCCCTGCGTGGCCTGTGCAAGTCACCTCATCTATCTACTCCTTGGTGCCTTGAACTTGGACTTTCTTTTTCCTTATCTGTAAAATGAGGGGGTTGGACTGGCTGACCTATAAGGTCTTTCAGAAATCTGAAAATATTATGTTAGTATTCTTGTTCAGTGGAAGGAAATTAACTCCTCCACGTATGTAATAAGGCTTGATTCTCTTGATTGTGAGGTGAGAAGTCATCTTACATCAATACTTTGAAGGATGTCGTATTCTGTGAATCCTCAGTGATACCTTCTTCACCTTGGGCAGACCCCAAATGCTCACTTCAGGTTCTCCATAAATTCTCATTTGGTAGAGAAAATGGAAAAGTCAGCTTTGTTTCTTGATAGAGAGAAGCAAGGTTGTGAAGAAGAAAGGGGCATGAACTTCAAGTGTTAGTCACTCAGCTGAGTCACTGAATTTCTAGTTTCTTCCCCAATGGTTGAGATCTGGGAATGTAAGTTGGAGTAATTGCACCAAGGCTCTTTCTAGCCACTAGAGGGAAAACTTCTGGGGCACAAACAGGGAGGTTCAGACTTACTCTCCACACAGCCACATACACATCCGTGTATGTACATATGAGGTCTGACAATTAAGTTTGCGAACTCATCCTAGAACAAGTGCTACTTACCTCATTGCTGAATATCACTACGGTCACCTTCGAAGTACTCCCCTTGGGAAGCTATGCACCGATGCCAGTGCTTACTGGACCCTTCAAAGCAATTTTGGAACTCTTTTTCTGGAAGTGCTATCTGAGCTGTCATCATATTACCCTTGACGTCCTGAATGTCACCAAACTGTCTTCCTTTCTATATTTCCTTTATCTTTGGGAAAAGAAAGAAGTCATTGGGGACCAGATTAGGTGAGTCCCCAATGGTGTCCCAATACAGTTATTTGTTTACTGACTAAACACTCCCTTACAGACAGTGCCATGTGAGCTGTTTGTCTAGTTGGTACAAATTCATAATGAATAATCCCTCTGATATCAAAAAAGGTTAGCAACCCCGGTGGCTCACGCGGTTAGAGCTCTGTGCTCCTGACTCCGAAGGCTGCCGGTTCGATTCCCACATGGGCCAGTGGGCTCTCAACTGCCAGGTTGCCAGTTCAATTCCTCGAGTCCCGCAAGGGATGGTGGGCAGCGCCCCCTGCAACTAAAATTGAACATGGCATCTTGAGCTGAGTTGCCACTGAGCTCCCAGATGGCTCAGTTGGTTGGAGCGTGTCCTCTCAACCACAAGGTTGCTGGTCTGGTTCGACTCCCGCAAGGGATGGTGGGCTGTGCCCCCTGCAACTAGCAACGGCAACTGAACCTGGAGCTGAGCTGCGCCCTCCACAACTAAGACTGAAAAAACAACAACTTGAAGCTGAACAGAACCCTAAGATTGAAAGGACAACAACTTGACTTGGAGAAAAGTCCTGGAAGTGCACACTGTTCCCCAATAAAGTCCTGTTCCCCTTCCCCAATAAAATCTTAAAAAAGAAAAAGAAAAAGAAAAAAGCAAAGGTTAGCAATAACGGTGCAATGAGTTCGCAAGCTTAATTGTCTGACCTCATATATGCCAGTGTACACATACATACCAATACGTATATATGCATATGCACATATATGTACAAGATACTGATCTAGCTACTTAGGGGGCTACAAAGAAGCACAATATATTGTCCATGTTCTTAAGGAACTTACAATTTAATTGAGAAGATAATGTGCACATATAAAAAAGATTAGATAGTAAGATAGCAGGTCAGGTGTTTATATGTCATGCATTGAATGAGTGGTATGGGTAATAAATCTTACAGGAGCCAGAGAGGAAAAGATGCATCATTTAAAATTGGATCAGGAAAAGCTTCTTGTAGGAGGCAAATGAACTTTGTATGTGATAGATGTTCAGTAAGCCTATTTTCAGAGAAAAATAATGATAGTGAAAATCTTATATACCACTTATAATATTCCAGACCCAGTTCTAAGTGCTTTCCGTAGATGATCTCATTTATTCCTCTTAAAAATGATCTGAGGCAAGTGTCGTACAATTATCGTACTATACTTCCTACTCTTTCTTATGGATAGGGAAACTGAGGCTCAGACGGTGATCTTTTCCAGGGTCTCGAGTGGCAGTGCTGGGATTTGAACCCAGACAGGCTGCTCCCAGACCACACTCCTTGGCTTCTCAGTGAAGGGTCCAGTATCGTATGGATGGGTGGGGAAAAGAGGGGCTTCTAGTCAGGAGAGGTGGGAATACTCATGATAAGGGGGAGCCAGGTTTTGTGGGGGGGACCCCTCTTAAAGAAAGCAAATACAAAATTACAAATACAAAATTAAAGGAAAAGTGAATATTTACTTAGAATGACAGAAATAATCACAATAAATATTAAATTTAGAAGATGCTGAAGACTATTACATTCAATAATTACTCAGCATTATTCAGTAAAAAATTCAGTAAAATACCATATAAATATGTAGAACTGTTGCCAAATTTGGGAAAACCTGTAGCAAATTTCTTTCATATATGATCTACAAGGTATCATGGCACTTTCTTAGAACTTTTTTGTTCTGAGACTAATTGTAACTACTCCTAGAATTAATGACACTTATGAATTGATGTCCTCCTGGTAATGTGGAAATGACCACCAACTATATAAGTCCTATTAAATCCAACCTAAACATATACCCAACTCAGCTTCTACTTGTCCAGATTCTATAAATAGCGACACCTTCTCTAGTTCCATCCAAAATGAGGGAGAGTGTGAAGGCGGGGGAGTTAGAGTGGCAAAAAATAATGGTTTGAACAGATGGTGGTTAAACTATTTTGCTTTTGAAAATTTAATAAACCATACGATCATTTGAACACATTGCGAGATCTTCTCTTAGTGCTTTGAAAGGGCCCCTACAAGCAAAGGATTCTGAAGCTTAACCTTCACTACCTTCCCAGTAAATCTACCTCTGCTCATGAAGTATTTCCAGGATAGAATGCAGTCCATCCTTACTGGAGTGGAAGGAGGGTTCCTAGTGAACAGCAGGGGGAGGAGGGGCTGTCCAGGCTGATGGGAAACGGGTCATGGGACATGTTTCATGGTCTTAGCTTTTGATGGCTTCCTGGCATCCAAGCTGATTCAGATGTGTTTGTTTATCCCTGACTAAAGTGAATCTTTGGGCTGATATATCAACAATTGATTTTGACGTGAATTTTGATTTTTCCCTTTCTAGGCTGCCAGCAAAAACAAGGCGAAGGTGTCTGCCAAACCACATGGTATGTTGGCAGCAGTTACCAATCAAATGGAAGTTCTGTTCATGTATTGTAATAAAGGGCCATTCTCAGCCCTGTACTATGGTGTGGCAGATGGCACTCCTTGACGCCTTGCATTTGGACTTTCTTTTTATTTTTCTCATATTAAATTGTCCTGTTGACCCCTGCTTTCCTCTCCTCCCAGGACCCTCTGCTCTATCTTGGTGTGGAATTCTTTGCTATAAATCCTTTGGATTGAGCCACCTCAGACTGGGGCAGTAACTAGAACAGATCTGTGAGCACTCGTTGATGACGTAACTCATTATAAAGTTCTGTAGCTGGGCGGTTTCTTAGAGACCCTCAGGGCCAGTATTCTGGGGAGCTCTGGAGAACTGAGGAGGTGCTCAGAGCATTCCTGTGGGGTGTGAGAGTGACCTAGGGGACAGAACTGTGGGTTCCTCCCTCTCGCTTTGATTGGTCTGGCTCCACTTTTATCTAGTTTACACATTTGAGCTCCAGGTAAGATTTTGTTGGAAACAACAGTAGTGTGTCACAGAAATATATGACCATCACTGATCTATTTTAATGTTCCTCCCCTTTACAAAGAAAAGACACCTGATGTCCACAGGATTTATATGCCTTCATGTGATGCCACCTTTGTGACTGGCGCCTGCAGCCCAGAGCCCAGACCTCTCCATCTGATGCTAATACCTTTTATCTTCCCAGATGTATGTGATGGCGTCTGTGTGGACAATTCCCACTGCAGTCAACCTTGCCCTCCAAACACTCTGGGAAATATGGGCTTTTTATGTAGGCAGAAGAAATGGCACAAGATCACTGATACCTGCCGGACTCTTACCCCCCTCAGCATCTTTGAGGTAAGATCCTTTCTCTCACATGCAAAGTGGAGCCCAAATTAGCAATGCGTATTGCACTGGATAAGAGAGAGAGCTAGAGCTCCAGGTGGCTGGTTTGCACTAATCCCCTCTCTTTACACAGAATGGCCTTCTTAACTTGGGGCATGTAGTGTGTGCTCCAGCCTCCCACACCTTTCCTGACACAAAGCAACCTGGTCATTTAGGTCAGAGCTAGAAGAGCTGTCTACCATTATCACTTATCACCACGTCCTTTTCCATTTTCACTCTTAGCTCTTTAATACCCCAAAGCTTTTCTACTCAATATGCCCTTCAGTGACCAGCTGCACCGGGCATTTCTGAGAGCTTTTTAGACATTTGGAATTCGGGCCCAACCCAGACCTGCTGAATCCAAATCTGCATTTTATCAAGATCCCCAGGTGACTTCTGTGCTAGTAAGAGAAGAGAGTTGACCTAAAGGGAAAGACTTCATTGTCAAACAAATGAACACATTTCCACGTACACTTACGTAATTACACATTAAAAAAAATCAAATTCTAATAAATGAAATCAGGTCAGAAATATTATTTCTTCTCATTTTGTGTCTTTTTCTTCTCTTCTAGTAGAGGTGTTACCTTTCTAAAGTTGAGCTCCTGATTCCTTCAGAGAAGTCAATGCTTTAGCGTTTCTTGCGTCCTAACAACATTCCCATCCCGTTGGGAGGCGTGGCCATACCTGAAGTTCCCCAACGGGACTTCAAAAGGCTGCCCACCCATAATTTGAGGGACCTGGGCAAAGGTACACACAGAGACCCGCATACCATATGCCTTCATAGTTAAATGCTTTTAATCAAGCTGATGAGCTGCTAAACAAAATTATGTTCTGCCAGCCTCCCATCCCAGATTCCATCCTGTCCCATGAGGATGGTAGAATGCCACGGCCACACGTCCATCACCCTGAACACAGGTGTCCCTTTGACACCTCTCAGGCCTATGGGTGAGCACACTGCTGGCAGCACAGATTTAGGGAAGGTCCTGGAAATGAGCTTGGAGTTGTTAAGTAGAAAATTCAGGTGTCTAGACGCAGGGCCTTGGGTTCTGCGTAGGTATATCCTCTGGACCGTGGGTGTGTCCCATGTGAAAGGGCAGGCTGGAGAAACACCAGAAAGGGGTACACCAAAGTGAGGTTTGGCAATTTTTCTTCTGTAAAGGCTAAATAGTAAATATTCTTTGGGTCATATGGCTCTGTTGCATCTGCACAACTCTGCAATTGTAGCACAGAGTGGCATAGACAATAGTTATAATGAATGAGCACGGCTGATTCCCAATAAAACTTCATTTACACAAAGTAGGCAGCCAGCCTGGGGCCATCGTTTGCTACCTCTGCTTTAAAGTGTGGGACCCAGAGCCTGAATCTGTGGGAGATACCCTCTATCACTATTTTCAGTCATTCTTTTATCTTGGTGTTCCAGTTGACTCATTCCAATCTAGTTCAGAATTTCTATTTTTAAATTATGCTTATGTCTCATGCTTTACCCCTTGGGAGGAATAAAAAACAAGCTTAAACGGCACTAGAAACTTACTTATATGCACAGGATATACCCACAGTACATATCCACAGAAGGGGTCTGAAGTGGTATGCTAAAGATAACAGTTGCTATTTGGGAACAGGGGCTTCAGGAGTAGGCAGCTGGCAAGTTGGGACTTCCATTTTCTGCTCAAACACCTTGGTGTTGGGCAAATTATTCCACAGCAGATGTGACTCTGAAAATGTCAAATAGAAAAACATTATGCAACGTCCAATTGTGTAATAAGGTTGCCCTACATTTCAGTGAAGGTGCTTTTACACTTAAAGCAAAAGTCACATAATAAAGACTTCCTTCTGTTTGTCATTTCTTAGGAGAAGTTAGGCTCGGCTCCACCATTTGCAGAAACTACACGTATAAATATTTATTCCCAAAAGTCGGAGACCATTACGGATCTGTTGATGCAAAAGTGTCCGAAGGATTTGTCCTGTATCCTTGCGAACATTCAGCATTCTCCCCGCATCCCGGGAAACATCGCTGTCATCGTGCAGCTCCTATACAACATCTCCACAGCAGTGGTAACAGACGTCGACGAGGCAAAGATGCAGGTGACTGGCCTTGAGTATCTGGGGAGAACTTTGTGTTTTGTTTTAGGTTTTTTTGGTGGCAAAGGAAAACAGGTTAGCGTCTATGTGAGTTTTTTAGGGTCTGAGGAGATCATGGTTTTCACCTCAGTACCTCCAACACCTACCTAGCATGGTAAGTGTTCACTAAATCTTCACTGGGGAAAGAATGAATAAATAATGGAAAAAGTGAATACATTCAATCAACAAACATTTAGAGAGAGCACTTACTGCGTGCAGGATTGGACACTGGAGTAAGCTTTTCCAGTGTATATTTTGGCTACTGAAAGAAACCCCCTGAGGATCATTCTAGGTCCTGCAGAGAGAGACTTTTCTCTGTGAGTCAGAACAGGTTGCTAAAATGGAAAATAACTGACTGCAAAGAAAGCAGCCATACATCTCTGCTGCAGAAATGTGAAATGGAGCTGGACCCATTCCTTTTGTTTTTGATGTTTGAAGTAGAGGATAGTAAAAGGGAGGTTGAGCCTCTGGGTCAATCTCCAGTTTGATACATTCCTGTACAGGGTCCTGCACACAGTTGGGATTTAATAGATGTTAGTTATGTAGCGGGTACTCTGACCAGGGTAAGTGAATTGCTAGTGTCGCCCAGGTGTGAAGCGGAACTGATGACGGGAGTGAGCATGGTGAAGGCTGCCTTCTTGCCTGTCTCACTGCATGACTGGGGAGGCATTGCATAGATGGGAGGAGGGCAGCTCCCTTGTAGGTCTATTGTCCAACTCAAACTCCAGCGGCATGGGAGTTCTCATTAAGATGCTGATTCTGATTCATTAGGTCTGGGGTGGGGCCTGATATTCTGACTCTTTAAGAGGTTCCCAGGGGATGCTTATGTTGCTGGTTGGAGGACCACCTTTTATAAAAGTGAAGCTTGAATGTCCTGGCAGATTCAGAGAGGGGCTCCGTACTAATGCCGGTTCTTCATTGACAGAGTTACAGCACCATGGCCAACCACATTCTTAACAGCAAAAGCATCTCAAACTGGACCTTCATCCCTGAGAAAAACAGCAGCTGTGTCCTGCTACACTCAGTCAATTCCTTTGCAAGAAAGCTACTTGTTCACAAACATTCCATTGACATATCGGATGTCTTCATTCATACTATAGGCACCACCGTATCTGGAGAGAACAGTGGAAAGAATTTAACCTTTTCAATGAGAGTTAATGACACCAGCAATGAGGTCGCTGGGAGGGTGCTGATCAGTAGAGATGAACTTCGAAAGTTGCCTTCCGCTTCTCAGGTGGTCAGCATTGCATTTCCAACTCTTGGAGCCATCTTAGAAGCCAGCCTTTTGGGAAAGGTCACTGTGAACGGGCTGGTCCTGTCTGTCATTTTGCCCAAGGAACTGAAACGAATCTTACTGACTTTTGAAAAGATCAGCAAGTTAGAGGAGAGCAGGACGCAGTGTGTTGGCTGGCACTCCTTGGAGAGCAGATGGGACCAGCAGGCCTGTCAAATGATCCAAGAAAACTTCCAACAAGCTGTCTGCAAATGTAGGCCAAGCAAGTTGTTTACCTCGTTCTCCATTCTTATGTCCCCCCACAGCTTGAAGAGTCCCATCCTGATTTACATCACGTACATAGGACTGGGCGTTTCTATTTGCAGCTTGATCCTTTGCTTGTCCATCGAGGCCTTGGTTTGGGACCGAGTGACAAAGACCGAGATCTCGTATTTACGTCACTTGTGCATCGCTAATGTGGCGGCCACCTTGCTGATGGCTGATGTGTGGTTCATCGTGGCTTCCTTTCTTAGTGGTCCCACGACACACCACGATGGATGCGTGGCAGCGACATTTTTCGTTCATTTCTTTTACCTCTCTGTGTTTTTCTGGATGCTTGCCAAAGCACTCCTCATCCTCTATGGAATCCTGATTGTTTTCCATACACTGCCCAAGTCCATCCTGGTGGCATCTCTCTTTTCAGTGGGCTATGGGTGCCCTTTGGTCATTGCTGTTATCACGGTTGCTGCCACTGAGCCTGGCAAAGGCTACCTACGGCCCGAGGCCTGCTGGCTCAATTGGGACACAACCAAGGCCCTTCTGGCCTTCGTGGTCCCAGCTCTGACCATTGTGGTTGTAAATCTGATCACAGTCACAGTGGTGATTGTCAAGACCCAGCGAGCTACCATCGGCAGTTCCATGTTCCAGGAGGTGAGAGCCATTGTGAGAATCAGTAAGAATATCGCCATCCTTACACCACTGCTGGGACTGACCTGGGGATTCGGAATAGCTATAGTCATCAACGACAGATCCCTGGCCTTCCACATTCTCTTCTCCTTGCTCAATGCGTTCCAGGTAAGTCCAGATGTCTCTGATCCAGTCCAAAGTGAGAAAATTCAGGAATATGTTTTGCGATCTGGAGGTTGTGGCATCATATCACTTTATAAAACACAAGAAATTTAGAACAGCATATTGGGTGAGGAAATAAGCTTTTACTCCAGAAAGGCCTGGGTTCAAATCTCGACTCTTTCATTTGCTAATGTGCAGCATTCTCCTGGGATATTTGCTTAACTTTTCCAAGCCATAATTTCCTCACTTATAAAATGGGTATAATCCGCCCACTTTATAGGAGTGTTTGGAAAAATGAAATAAAATAGTGAATGGGAAAGCACCAAGTACTAAAATGACCTAAAGTTCATAAATAGACTAACAGTAGGCTGAGATGTTACTGTTTAGAAGTTAAACAATACCACTTCCCCCAAAATCTAGGTGTGTAACTGGAGGTATTTACACGTCCACATTTACATATATTCTATTTAAAATTTTTCGTTACCATTGGAAACCACCTTATTTTAATGAAGCAAACCATATAGAGTAGTATTAAAGACAGTTTGCCCTCTACTCTCCTCTCTTATCTCACCTCTGTGAGTTAAACCATGTTCACAGTTTCGTGTGTCCTTGTTGAATTTTCTATTCTTATATTTTCACATAATATAAGGGTTAAAAAATACTGTATAGTATTATGCAACTTACTTTTTCAGTTAAAAGTACATCCTGGCATCTTAACGGGTTACTATGTTCATATATTACATATATATATATATGTGTATATATATATCTATATCTATATCTCTCTCTTTCTCTCTCTCTCTCTCTCTCTCTCTATATATATATATATATATATATATATATAAAGAGAGAGAGAGGGTACCACAAAATTATATACACATGACTTGTAGTCATCTTTTGTTATCAGTATATATTAAAGTGTTACAATTTGGATACAGTTTTTTCCTTTCTTAAAATGTGTATACATTTTTTTGGCACCCTCTGTGTGTGTGTGTGTGTGTGTGTGTGTGTGTGTGTGTGTGTATAAAATCTTTAATGGCTTCATGGTATGGTATTCCATATTCAATAATTCTTTTCTTGATTGAAATTTTTTTCTTCATTTCTTTTCTGTCACAGTGTACCAATGCGTTAAAGTTTATTATAGTGAATGTTAAATCTGCAGATAGCAACTAATTGAAAAGAAAGTTTTGATTTTTTTTAAAGACCTCTAAAATATTCGTATTGAAAATAGGCTTATTTTCAAATTAACATTTTACCTAATGGATAATAGAGATTTTAACTCAAATATTTTATTGTTTTTCTCTTTCAAAATTTAAGTATAAATGATTTCATTTTGTAATGAGCATTTCAATGCCTTGAACATCAAAGAAAAGTTCATCAAAGAGAACAATCATAATATTAATCATAGTAGAGGTACCTTATCTTTGAAATCTGTTTTGTTTCTTGCATTTCTATAGGATAGATTAATGGTACCCTATAGGTTTTGCATAGTGCTTAGGAATTATCAATTGCCTTGCCCATGTTTATGCAGCTAGTCCCTGGTAGAACTGGGACAAAAACCTAGCATTCTGAAATTTCTCTTCAGCATATCCCATGGTTATTTGTCATGAACTTAATGAGTCCATGTCTTACTTCTCAGCATTTTCTTTTCCTCATGTCCCTTGGGGCCATCTTACCTGTGATTATTGTTTTGGACTAGGCTGTGAGCACTTGTATTTTGGTACCATTAGCTCCTTTACCTGTCATAACAGGATCAGCTTATAATTTCAACTCAATTTCTGCCTCGACTTCTGGCAAGGAGGAGGGTGGGGCCCCTTTAAGTACCAGTACCAATGGGACAGTGAGAAGCTAAGAGCAGGGTTTGGGTGAAGGGCAGACACATGGACAGGCATTAGGCAGTGGTGTGCTGGAGCTGGCTTGTGCCGGCTCAGGAGAGCTGACTGTGATATTCTCAGGAATTTTGTGAGCTGGTTGTAAACACAGACATCATTAACAATTAAATTACATACACTTGAAATTAAATCACTTAGATTAAAAACAAAGGTCATACATCCTCAAAACACATCACTTCCTAATTGTTTTCTACATTTTCTGTGCTCTTGAGGTTATTTATATCTATTGTATCTGTAGAATGAAAATACTATATAATGATGTGCTCATCTCTTCCTAACTCCATGGTCAGTGATGTCATATTGCTAGATTTAAATCAACCCTGGTGGGAATATTTAACCATGGAGACTGGTGAATGCCACCGTGTTTGCCCCGAAATAAGACCTAACTGGAAAATAAGCCCTAGCATGATTTTTAATAAGACATCCCTTGAAAATGAGCCCTACTGGTACAATTTAGGAGAATTGATTATTGCTATGTCCCAGCATGTCAGTGGTCAGGGCATTCTTGGGAGGAGGGAAAGGACAGCCATAGATCTAGTGAGGTGGGAGGCAGGAACAACTGCGGAGGAAGAAGCAGGGTGAGCAGAGTCTTAGAAGGAACTGAGTCGAGGGGCAACTGAGGCCGATGGAACAGACGGAGAAGTCAGACTCCTGAACTCACTGAGAGGTCCAGAAGATGTAGGGGAAAGGCCCTTTTAAAGGTTCCTGGTCCTCGACCCATGGAAGCACCTCCACCGGTTTTGAAGCTCAACTATCCCCATTACTAGGGGAGGATTGTCAGACAGTCAGTTCCTGCCTTGAATGCTACTTTGTCAATCCATAACTTCTGGTTGGTATCCTCTCTTATATTTACTGAGGGTACTTGTGGGCTGGGTAAGGTGTGGGGACGCATATCATAACTAGGTGGTTTATAAACAACATAAATTTATTTCTCGAAGTTCTGTGACTTGGGAAATCCAAGCTCAAGGCATGTGCAGGATTCGGTGTCTGGTGAGAGCTTGCTTCTTGCTATCACCTCACATGGTGGAGGGGACAAGAGAGCTGTCTGGGGCCTCTTTTATCAGGACAATAATCTCTTTCATGAGGATTCTGCCCTCATGACATAATCACCTCCCAAAGGCATGCCGCCATATACCTTCACACTGGGCGTTAGGATTTAACCTATAAATTTGAGGGGAGGGACACAAACACCCAGTCTATAGCAATAAAGCACTCATTTTAAAACCTGGGAGAACACCCTGAGATTTATCTGTTCACGTTGCGCTTTATGTATGAAAAGAGATGCAGAGAAACTGCTACCACTGAATTCCTCTCAATCAGAAACTGAGCTTTATGATTGCTATTTTCTCCAAATTTTCTGTGTAACTTTTCCCAAGGGGCCACAGATGAGTGTAAAGCGATCCTGGTGGAATATTTCCCTGTTACATATTTACAGTTACACAGATGCAGATTGTACAATAAAGAAATTAAACACACGCACACACACAAATACAGAGACATCATATTTATTATTTATGTTGTACCAAGCATTATGCCAAATGTTGCAGATATAAATTTAATTATTCCAACCTCAAAAAATTGAAAATCTTACAAGGAAAGAAATTCTTCTTAGTCCTTGAGCTAAAGGAAGATACAGTTCTGTGGTGGTGGAGGAAATAGACTAGAATTATGGTGCCCAGATCTTTACAAAATTTATTTCCTGGGAAATATTCATGGAGATTCTGATTTAATGTGTATTCCTAGTGCCCCAAACCAGACTGGCATGTATTTGTCCCAAGCATTTTTGTACAAATGATACTTTGTAACATGATGGATCACACCATCAATAACATTTTGCTAGTAGACCAATGACAGGTTTCAATAGTTATCTTATAGGCTAAGAGTGTCACACAAAAATGCAATCAGAGAGAAGCACTCTAAGCTTTGAGGTCCTACTGGACTGGCTGAATGGAGAGATGTGTTTTCGTGCGTTTGGGGAAATGGATGAGAAATGGTCATGCAGGTGACTGTGAAGTCCTGCACCTCTCAGCTGAGCTTCTACAAATCATGGCAGCAGTGGGCTTGGTGTTGTTTCTGCTGAAGACCGCCTGGTTGTAACATCTTTATTATTTTGTGTTAAACCCACGTGCTTTGACAGACCTCTGCCTGGGTAAGCGTTCCCATTTGATTATGAGATCAGAGCAGCTTGACACGGATGCCTAATCAAAGGGCATTATCTCACCTCTCTTCGCAGGTGAGCCAGTGCCTGAGTGACCACGCCTTCAGGGGAAATTTTGTCTGATGAACGTTGTTATCAATCACATTTTGAGAGTAGAGTCTCTGAGCTTCCTTGTCCTTATTTGCAACATGGGATGACCACTTAGCCTCTTTATTCCAGCGTGGTTTGTGCCACTACATAGGAAAAAAACAAACAAACTGAAAACTCAAATGGACTATAAGGGTAGAGGAATAACCTTCTTTTGACTTTAATGGTGTCCATCTCTATGGATGACAAGAGATATGAACGCTAATTCATTCCCTCTATAGCATCACATTCAGAGTACTTATTTTTCAGTCCCCATTATGTGCTTAGACACTCAATCCGTTTGGGGTCCTCGCTTTTCTGAGGATCCATGAATTTGATTTTTCTTTGCAAGTTTTTGGTTGTGGATGGGAGAAGGAGACTGAGGGTGCTAATCAAAGCTGAGCATAATTGCTTTTGCTTTTTTTCTGTGGAAGTTTCTTTCACTACTGATCCTTCAGCGTCTGCAAGGCTGCCATCTATTGCCTAATATCTCCTCTGACTCTTGCTTGGACCATTGCATTCTGGTGAGATACACAGTTCCTGAGCAAAATACTTTTATTTTGCTCAAATTAAAAAGAAATTCCTATAATATTTTTGTATGAATCAGGGACCGTGGTCTGTTTTGTTTCCTCAGGAATCCCAAGTGTCTAAAACTGGTTGGCGCAGGGAAGGTGCTCAATCAATATTTGTTGAATGCATGAATGTATGTGTTGTGACCTTAAAATAAGAAAGTCGAAGATTAAATAACATTTTGTTTTCATTTTATTATTTTTGTCAGATGCAAAATAGCAACTGATAATTAGCGCTGGTATTTCTGGTTATTTTTCTTATTATTTTATAAATGGCTCTTTTTCCCTCTTCTGTCTTTCTCAGGGCTTCTTTATCTTGGTGTTTGGAACAATCCTGGATCCAAAGGTACTGTAAATTATTCTTGTTGTTTTTTTTCTGCATTATCAGTACTTGGCCCTGAAATGGTTACTTGCAAAGCCCGCTTACTGAGGGTCTTTCATCCCAAGCATTTGTGCAGACACTTGAACAGGACATCACTCTTATTTATGATGCAGGTATTGCCGGCCATCTTTGAAGCTCTTATGGGTCTAAACATTTTATGTATATTAGTGCTAATCCTTAAAACAATCTTGGGTATTCCTATTTTCAGTTTTACGGATGAGGAAACAGATTCAGAGTCATTAAGTAGCTTGCATCTGATTGCTAAAGAACCCACTCTAACTAGCTGAAGCAGAAAAGAAATTTATTCAATCTCACGATATCATCTTTGGGAAAGTCACTCTTTGGCTTGAAAGCATTGAGGCTACACACTAGGAATAATTCCAATTTATAGCACAGAACTGCTCCAAATGAGACACCCTCTCTACTTTGCTGAACAAAGAAGCATAGCTCACCAAGCCAATGCCAACAGTGGATGCTAAGCTAGAGATGCTGCTACTGTTGAATTAGAGATCACCTCCATCCTTCCTGTTGGGGACCCCTGACACCTGTTTCTTGAATTGTCACGTCTGATTGACTGAGCCCAGGCCACATGGCTGAATCTTAGCTACAAGGGAGGCTGGGAAAGTGAGTTCCTGGCTTCTACCTTGAAGAGTAATAGACTCAAAGAAGGGAATTCTCCAAATACAGAGAGTGTGTATAGGTAGTGGGTGGTGACAACAACAAGTAAAAACTGAACAAATAAACAAAACATCAAACGTTTAGTCAAGCTTCTAAGATCACCCTCTTACCGTTGTACTGTACTACCTCTTGAAATGAGACAAGCAAATAACTCTCTCAGAGGTAGATGTAAATACCTTTACTGCAGGGTTTATTTTTTAATTAATTAACTAATTAATTAACCTTATTATCAGTGCCATTCTACTATTAAGTTAACGTGAAAGGTTTGTGAAAGAGGCATTTCACAATTGTCCTTTCATTTTCTTAAGAGGATGCCATAACCTAATAAAATTATTCAGAGGTGAAAGAGTATTATTCTTTTAGTCTTGATATTTCTGTGTGCTAGCTGTGTGTGCCATCGAAGAGTTCCTTAACTCTGATGAACCTCACTTTCCTCAATGATATGCTTTCCCTGCCTTTTCTACTAGATTATGGTAAAGAACAAAAGCGATTTTCCAAGTGCAAACACACAGGAAGCATTTAAGGTATTAGGTTGTTGTATAACATGTTAGTATGTTTTTTATTAATCTAATACCACAACTAGTATTTGTAGCCAAAGCACCAGCAGCAGCATTATTACTTATTAGTGTACCAGTGTTAGGTGTTGTGAGATGTACAAGGAACACTAAGACATGGAAGCTTCCACCAAGATCAAAACCTCTTACATTGAAAATTATAATGTAAAAGGTAAATGCTCAAAGGTGTCATTCTTCAGAGACTAAAAGTTGTACAATAATCCCCTCTATCCCCAGGAGATGTGTTCCAAGACCCCCAATGGATGCCTGAAAGCACAGATAGTACCAAACCTGATGTATACTATGTTTTTTCTTACACGTACATTTTTATGATAAAGTTTAATTTATAAATCAGGCACAGTAAGTTAACAACAATAACTACTAAAAAAATAGAACAATTATAACAATATACTATAATAAAAGTTACGTGAATGTGGTTTCTCTCACTCAAAATATCTTTACACTGTACTTACCTTTTCACTTAAAGGAAGCATTTACAGCTTCTCTTTGGCATATTTGAATTGCCAGCATCACGACTCATGCACCTTGAGGCCATTGTTAAGTAAAATAAGAACTTGTTGCACACAAGCACTGCGATACCTTGTGACAATCAATCTGATAACCGAGGCTACTAAGTGACTAAGGGGCATGTAGTACATACAGTGCAGAAACACTGGACAAAGCGATGATTCACGTCCCTGGCAGAGGGAGCAGGACGGTGTGAGATTTCATCACATTACTCTGAACGGCACACAATTGAAAACTTATAAATTGTTTCTTTCTGGAATTTTCCATTTAATATTTTTATACCACAGCTGACTGTGGGTAATGAAAATCAAAACGATGGAGAAGGAGGAACTCCTATATACACCAGTAATCTTCAAACTTTTAGGATCGGTAAAAACCCGCGAGCATATATCTCCAGATGGGTTTATTATTAATTTACAAAATATGTATTATGCACATTATGAAACACGGAATTAAAGAAGGATGAGAGGAAAGAAATTTAAACAGAGGCTCCAGTGTGTCTTCACATGTTTCAATGGAGTCTTGAGTGCACAGATCTAGACCCCGGGGAGTTCCTTCCCTCTTTGGAGCCTGTGTGTGACAAAGCACACTGCATTTTCAGGGAAGGAGGAAGTCACTCTGAGTGAGAGGAACTTAGCATACATTAACTGTGAAGACAGAACTGCTACAAGGCCTTGGAAGGTGATGACCATTTTGTACAGCAAAAGGGATAAGGGAGTAGAAATAAGAAGAACGTGCCTGAATACCGCAGGAGAGATTTAGGGAAAATGACAGGATGATCTGGAGTCAGGGGTCATGAACTCAACTCCTGTTTCTTTCTCTTAGTGGTTCATTGCCTTTGCAAGCTACTTAATCTCAGAGTTTTTATTTCCTCAGTTGTAACCTGGGGTTAATAGTACCTATCACAGGGTTATTTTTTGAATAAAATGAGATGACAGGTGTGAAAAGCATTTTAAAGTTATAAAACAGAATATGATTGTTATTTATTATTTTTATTTTCTCGGTTCCAAAGGCCTTTGCTACGTTGTATAGGATTCTTTTTTTTTTTTTTTTTTTTTTTACCATGGTTAGGCCCTCTAGAATGGGATGTTTGAATAGTTGACAAACTCTTCAAGCACTCCCCCCAAATACTCCCAAAGCTATGGTATGTCAAGGAATCCTCAACCTTGTGGCTAAGTGTATTTTGTAGATAGTGGGTTCATATTCAAGGCCCTGATTTTAAGTCTCCTATGCCAGTTCCACTTTTCTTATCTCTCCGCATTTCCTCATCTTTTCCCTGATCCCTCCATATCCCACCAACAGGACATGGTTGGTAAAACACTCTCCCTCGCCGCAATATTTGCCAGGCCCAAGTACATGTGTCAATTTCTTATAATCTTTTAATTCTTAATTCCTTTCATTAACTATCCAGATAAGAGAAGCCTTAAAAAATCGAGTAAACTCTGCAAAATGGATCTCCAGAATATCAGAGGTAAAGGCTTTATATTTATTTATTTCTTTTTTGGCGGGGGGAGGGGAACAGGACTTTATTGGGGAACAGTGTGTACTTCCAGGACTTCTTTTTTTTTTCCAAGTTAAGTTGTTGTCTTTTCAATCTTAGTTGTGGAGGATGCTGTTCAGCTTCAAGTTGTTGTCCTTTCAGTCTTAGTAGTGGAGGGCGCAGCTCAGCTCCAGGTCTAGTTGCCGTTGCTAGTTGCAGGGGGTGCAGCCCACCATCCCCTGCGGGAGTCGAACCGGCAACCTTGTGGTTGAGAGGACACGCTCCAACCAACTGAGCCATTTGGGAGCTCAGCGGCAGCTCAGCTCAAGGTGCCGTGTTCAATTTTAGTTGCAGGGGGTGCTGCCCACCATCCCTTGTGGGAGTCGAGGAGTTGAACCGGCAACCTTGTGGTTGAGAGCCCACTGGCCCATGTGGGAATCAAACTGGCAGCCTTCGGAGTTAGGAGCATGGAGCTCTAACCACCTGAGCCACCGGGCCGGCCCTCATTTTTTCATTTAAAAGTTGGACAAGATAACAACAGTGCTGGAGTTTCTGGCATATGAAGTGTCGCTAAAACTATCACTTTAACGCTTATGGTATGGAGTTTTCAGAATTGCCGAGCGAGTGCTTCTTTGAACTGTTCAGATTCTTTCTGGAGTCCTGGGATCCCATCCAAAGAGATGAAAGTAGACTTAAATGCGTTTAGAGGAGAATGACACAAGGGCAGGTCCTTGAGGAGTGAACCTCAAAGCATGTGGCAGGAGAGCTGGTGATGCAACAGCAATGACAATGAAAAGTCTCAGGGCCCTGTGACAGCCCACTTGTTCTTTACGACTCCAGTTTGTTGAACCACATCCAAAGTGTGAAAATTCCAGGGAAACAAATTCGGACCCAACACAAAGCACTTTCTAATAGATTTTCAAGAGGGGCAGCCTATCACAGAGTTGTAGTAGAAGGTTAGGGGCCTGTTCAGTTGTTGGATAGTTTGCATCCTCTTTCGTTTATCCTCAGTCATCTCCTGTAATTTAGAAACCATGTAGTGTTGTTATGCAAAGGTGCAACCCATCAGCTGTTTTGAGTGAAGCAAAAACTGGAAAATTTTTCAATGATTGCCAAAGGAGATTCAGGGTCAACTCAGCAACAAGAGCAGATGCCATCTAGACTTTCCTATGCCAACAGCTGACAGCATCTGCATGGGTTAGCATGGGCTGGTGTTGCAGGAGATTTGCATGGAGAGGGATGGCAGCTCATTCAAGAGGCTGGGCACCCTGTGGCCCTGGGTAACAGCATTGCCTGGACCCTAGATGCCTTTCTTTTCCATTTCCCCTCCCTAGCTTTTTTCTGTAGCCCTTCTCTTCTCTTTTCTTTTTCTTCCCTTCATTTTCCTATCCCCTTTTGCCTTGCTCTTACAAAAGCTTTGATCTTGTTCCTAGTCCTTGGTCTTCATACCTGGGAGACTGCTGACCATTCTACATCCTGTCCTTCTGAAAGACAATACCTCCCCCCCAAAAAAAAAAAAATCCCCACCATATTTTGCTGAGAATAAAGCAGTAGTTCTAAAGCAGTGGTTGAGTACCAACCTTGGCCACATGTCAGAACTAATCAGGAAGCTTCAAAAACGTTGCCCAAGTCCCACCCCTGGAGGTTCTAATTGGATTGTGGCTTGGGTTTGGGGTGATTCTAATGTTGTCATTTGGAAATCCACTCAACTAAGCTTTCCTGAGTATCCTAGCATTGTAAATATTTTCTTCAAACCAGCCCTGTTGATGTAAGGAATCCCTACTACCTCTCTTTGCTTTGCTACCGTGCTCTCAGCAGGGAGGCCTAACTCTTCCAATCCCTTCCAATTCAGTATTGTTCCTTCCCTTATATGTTGTCAGTACTGATCCATTCATCCACCACAGGGAAATTCTGCTCTTTAGTGCTATGGAAAAATAGTCATTTTTCCCACTTTCTCTCTAGGTTGGTTTTTTTGTTTGTTTGTTTTTTGTTTTTTTAAAGATATGTCAGGATCCCAGACCTTTATTATCAGTGTGTTGATTGTCTGAGTCAGTGATTTTTCAATGCTGGCTTCACCTTAGAAACACCTGGGGAGCTTTTTAAAAATACCACTGTCCCGGCCCCACCCAAGAGAAATTTAACCAGGAAGTCTTAGGGGTAGGGCCTAGTCATTGTTTTTGTTTTTGGTTATTTTTTTAAATTACAGCTCCCGAGTGATTCTAGTGTTCTGCCAGGGTTAAGAACCACTAGTCTAGGTACTAAGTAAATTTACCCTAACTTCTGGCAATCCTTCCTTCACTCTGAGTACTAGCTTTTGGCCATTGCAAGTCAGTTTTATAGGCCCAACTCAGAGGAGGTAGGCTGAGCATTTGTCCTTTCCTCCCCTGCGTTGTAGGCCTCTGGTCCCTCGGCGGCCATCCTCTACAGTCCAGATGTAACTTTTCCTCCTTGCGCTTGTCTGTGCTCATGTGGCAATACACCAGTGAATTAATGTATTACCCATCTTCGGCTACATAGACTTAAAACACAAGGATATTTTAGACTCAGGAACATTGCAAGAGGATGACGACAGTGTTGAGGGTTTTAGCACGCTAGCTGAGAAGGAGCGATTGGAAGGATAAGAGGCATTTTAGTGTTTATCTCTAGCTCTATGCCACTCAACTACCTTCTCCTGTCTTCCTCCCGAACGAGAGGCTCCTACAGGATAGAGATCCAGGCCCGGCCAGGGAGGAGGCGGATGTCTCATCCTAGTCCGTTTCTGTGTTGTCCGTCGTTCTAGGTTCTGATGTAAAGAAGGAGAAGGAGGAAGTGAAGGGCTAAAATAAAGTGCTGTAGGTCACAATTCTCCATGTGCTTTGAATCATTCTGATAATTGAAAACAGACTAATAATGATAACGCGATTATACTTTTGTCTTCAGCAGAACCTGTCTTTTGACTACTCTTGTCACCCCACCAAAGGGCCAAGTTAAGAAACCAGGCTCTACTCCTAAGTTGGGAGGTGAGTGCAATGCGAGCAGGTTCCCATACACATGCGATACACATGGCATTTCTTTTTTGTTGTTTTTTAATCACAATTTGGTTAATTCTAAGTAGAAGTGATTTTTTTTTTTCTTGATTGAAATGATTCTCATTATGCAGTCTATTCACAGTGAGCTAAGGTTAGAGATATATTCACATTTCTAGTGCTTGCACTACTGAAATTTTGGTTGTCCCTAGAAAACAATCAGGCCTGTCTGAGGATGCTTGTAAATTAGCCTGGGTGGATTTAAGAGAGAGTGAGCAGAAGTGTCAGCTCCACATGGCTGCTCCCTCTCCTCCTCCTTCTCTCCAGTTCCCCAACTCCAAGACATGTTCTATACCATCAACGACATCCCCAGGTTTCCCACTGTGGGAAATGAGAAAAGATCAAGGAATTATGATAAACACTATCAGTGAGAGGCTTCAGGGATAACATAGAAGTAAATTTACATTTGCGATAGTGTCTGAGAGACAGAGACATAAAAAAAAAAAAACAATAAAAAAAAAACACACAGAGAAGGGAGTCACAGGGGAAACAGAAATACAGAAACACTTACCGAGGGGCATGGTGACTCACTGTTGGAAGAGAGCTATCGAGATGCAGAGACATATACAAATGGGTCTTCCAACCCCCGTCTCCATGTCCCTCTAGATTTAGAGAGAGAAGACCAGACAGAGAGAAGGAGACACACATACCAAGACACCCACATTCACAGTCAGAGAGATGCAGAGAGAGGCCAAATATTGCAGAGAGAGACCCAGAGCAATGCAGAAAGAAACAGAGACACACATACACAGACTGAGATACACATAGAGACAGATAAAGAGTGACAGAGTCAGAAACAGAGAGAGACACTCAGATATGTAGAGAGAGCCTCCCACCCCATCCCAGTACGTGGGGTTCCAGCAGCCCCTGTGGCTGAGATCTTCCGCAGCAGGCCAGGGCCTGTACAGAGAAAGGAGCATTTGCCGAGAGGAAAAGAAGTGGTCCAGCTTAGAGAAAGACAAGGTTTGTAACTCAGCACTTGTAGACAATCGAACACGCCTATTCCCTGGATTCCCGAGTACTTAAAAGGGAAGAGACTCTCCATTTGCCAAGCGGGCTCTACCCAAAGGGGCTTATTGTTCCAGAAAGAGTAAACCTGTAAAGCAGTTGTCCTGAGGTTTCTGGGTCGTGCTGCTTGTACGTTAAAGCTGTGATTTTCTGTTCTCGACAAGGTCATACATTCCAGGAATGGCAGAGCCCCCAGGAGAAATGTGCTTATTCCTGTCTTCTTGCCTCTGGGGAGTATGGAGGAACCTCCCAGGCTGTGATGCTGATGAGAAGGGCATGACATGCAGAAAGGATGGAAGGCCCCTCTGTCTACCTCTGTGCTGCTCGACGTTTCTCCCTCATCAGCTGTTAATATGTATGTGACATGCTGGGCATCCTCAAAGGAATGGAAAGAAAGTGGGCCGCAGCAGGACCTTCGTCGTGTCGGGGCCTCCTGCTCCAGGCTGTGGGTCACGTTTCTCCTCAGGAAGAGCGCACTGGCTCATCTTGGCAAAGGCGGCCTGGGATGTCACCTGGCTGGATTCTGTGGGTTGCTTAGGGAGGGGCCCTCATGAATAGTAACCAAGAGTTGGACTGATTCTAAGTAGGTCATTGCTGGTTCTTGGTACAAAAGGAATCTTACTGCGAGCATAGTCCACCCCTCCATGTTTAAATTGATTGCATGGGCAACCTGGCCTGGGCTTAGATGCAACTTCTTTGGCTTCAAATACATAGAGCTTTTGAATCAGAAAGATGATCATTTTAAGTGAAGGAGACGGACGCCTGGAGTGATGGGTCACAGCTAATCAAGGCTTGAGCCAGAGGCAGAAACCCAAGTGTGCAGGCGACCCGTCCAGGACTTTGTCCAAAGCCATGGAGCCACTGAGGGACTCTCTGCCTTCTCTGAAGATGTCAAATTAACCCTCACCAACAATGGTGTGTGTTTTTTTTGAAACCTGGGAAGGGGAAAATATCATATTTCAAGTAGAGAGCTGCTCATTTTCTTAATCTTGTATGTAGACAAATTTGACATTCAAACCAAGAGCCACCTGAGAGGAGAGCAATACTATAGATAGAAGCCCTTAACAAAAAGCTGCTTTGTAAAGCAAGTAAACAGGCTGGCGCTTCAGAAGAAAATTAATGGATAAAAAAAAGAGGGGCAATGGGTAACCCCTAATTATCCTACCAAGAAGCCTGTATTGATATTACATTACAAATGGGACCAGGAGACTTACTTTGTGAATGAGGGGCATCTCTCTTTCAGTCTTACCAAAAATTTCCTCTAAGTAGGGAAGTTTGAGAAAACCAAATATATTAAGAGGTCAGTCAGAAGGTGTACCGACCTGGATAATTAGTCATCTTCCAAGTGGCATTGCTCATGTGGGACAACAATTGTCCCTGTCTCACAGGAAGTCAGAAAATGGTTTGAATTTAACATTTCCCAGTATTTCCATAGGGTCTCTTCAAGGGAAGGGAGTGGGACAGGCACAGCCTTGGTTCCTCAATGCAGGGATTTCAGTACGAAGAAATGACACTCAGAGAAATGTCATATTGAGGAGGAAATCTCATGAACCCACATAGTTATAAAATTATGAATCTGGAAAGCCTTTAGAAAAGACTGGGTCCAATTGCATCATTTTA
This sequence comes from Rhinolophus sinicus, assembly GCF_036562045.2. Lineage (NCBI taxonomy): Eukaryota > Metazoa > Chordata > Mammalia > Chiroptera > Rhinolophidae > Rhinolophus > Rhinolophus sinicus. The sequence goes on from NC_133755.1 coordinate 94,061,647, forward strand.
CAGGTGAGCACGAGAGAGAGAGAGAGAGAGAGAGAGAGAGAGAGAGAGAGAGAGAGAGAGAGAGAGAGAGAGAGGAGACTGTTCATCTGTGTTGTGCACTGAGCAGTCACGTCTAGTATGAAAGCACACTCTACTCCGATGTACTCACTCCCAACAATAGCATGGTGGGAAAAGCATTCTACCTGGGGATTATTATTAACTAAGACAGGCCGATGGATGCTAACAGAGACACTCCGGAATTATTTGAGAATCCCTTGAACAAGCTATGCCCCCTCTTCTGCAGCCCATACCCCAGTCCACCCATCCAAGAAGATATCAATGAACTGCATGAATTAGGTTGACTGTGGAAGACTCTGGGTGGAAACCCACTCAATGTCTGTTCACACACACGTGACTTGGTCAGGTGGCTCAAGGAGAAACCGGTACTAACAGGATCTAAGGCAGATGCTTGGTTAGAAGGCTTAATGCATCAGGATCCTTGGCAAAGTTATTTAAATTCCTTAGACTGCATTTAGGCTTAATTTTCTCATCTATAAATTCAGGAAAATAGAGCCTACCTCATAGGGTTGTTATAAGTACTAAATGAATCAGTGTAGGTAAAACACTTAGAATAGTACTTGCCAAACAATAATTGGCCATTAAAATGTTGGCGGTTTTTATTAGAGTGCCTGTGAATTCATGCACAGACACAGACACACACAACACACACACACACACACACACACACACACACACACACACACACAAGCAAACACACAGCCATGCCTATGAGTTTGGATGTAGATATTCTCACGGGCGTTAGTTCATTGACTTCTAAGTAAAAGCGTTACTTAGGGGTATCAGCCAGCAAAATCTGCTGAGCTTGCCATTGAATGATCTTTTTTTCGATGTTACCATGGTTGTAATATGTAGATTCCTGCCTGGGAAAGAGTGTACATCATAGGGTTCAATTCGGGGCACACTGCATCCAAGCTTGGCTCCCCCTTTTTTTTTTGCCTACTCCATGAAGTCCTCCCTGATTAGTCCAACCAGAAGTGCTGATTCTCCCCACCTGATTTCCTATAATATTTATAACCTACAATATTTATTGTGTTATGTTGTTTGTTTAATTTTAGTCTTTTTGGGTGCATCTATTTTCTTTCCCAGATAAGACTGTAAACCTATGGGGGCAGGATTACTCTTGTTTGTTACTCACTATGTTACTCGCTTTTGTATGCTCAAAACACAGACCAAGGTGCCTTGCACATAGAATATATTCAATAAAGTCCTTTGATTACACAACGGTTTGATGATTAATGGCTTTTCTGATTCCCAAATGACTCTGTACTTAATTAGCAATCTCGATGGAAGTGACCTATTTCTACAACCATTGACTGCTTGGTCTTCATTCCTGTAAAAGATGTTGCAAACTGCCTTTCACTTATTCCTTCTTATGGTCAACACTTCCCCCAGTAATATTTAAGTGGAGGTTCACATGACATTTGGGGGCTGGGAAGATATGTAAATAGAAGACACTAGAAGTGGGCCTATTTGGTGGTATAAAGGACAATCCAAACGGGCTACCCTGTCCAAAGTCAGATCATGTGATGGTTCCTGCAAAGGGAGACTGTCTTCTGTGTCTGAATTCCCCAAGGCCATGGCCAGAGACAGAGCTCGGTAAGAATTCGTTGGTCCAGTCACTAAAAAAATAAAACAAAAATCTCCTTGGTGCTAAGATAGAGATTAGATCATGATTTACTGACCAATTTCCCAGTCATTTTTTTCCCCCAGGTTCAACATCAGTACAGGCAAAAACATGAGAGCCTTTTAAAATTATCGACAACAGTTGGCACAAGTTTGCATTTTTATCCCCCGGGTTCCAATCGCACCAGTGCAGGAGACATAACACAAGAACTCATGCGATCATCTGAGATACAGATGAGAAACTAAAGGACAAACAGATGACTCATTTTACTGGAGATGCTTCAGACAAGAGAAACCTGTAATTTCTCTTAGGTGTGCTTGACGGACCCATTGTCGAATGAATCACAGACTTACACAAGCCTTGAAACGCTGGACAGTTTTATAGTTCTCAGGTTGGCCTCTCACAGCAGAGGGCTGGTTTGCACCGGGGCCGCTTGGCTGTCCCTTTCAAAAAATGGAGAAGGATCATAGCCTCTGAAGGGGGACCGTGGGAGGTGCCAGGGCAAGTACACGTGATGTGGGGTACAGCAGTGGGAAGCTCAGCGCCAACCTTCCTGCCAGGCTGGAGAGCTCCTGGATGCTGTGAGTACACATGCCACACCAACACCTTTTTTTCCTGCTGGAGACAGGATTGTTTTGCGTGTATTCCAGAATGGAGAAAATGTGTGATGGATGGTGGTATTTTCTGGAATGCTTGATTATGTAGGCAGCTTTCTTAACTTTACTTAGAAATTGGCTAGCTGAAGGTTGGAGTATTTCCTGTCTCCTTTACATTTGTTTTTCCTTAAAAAGTCGTTTGTCAGTCTCTAATTGCTCACTCTTAGGAATGAAAATGCAAAGCACCTTATCAGGCAATTAGACTCTCTGTTCTCTGATTGTCCCCTTGCTTGATAAATTGGATGAGCAAAGTAGCGTTCAATTCCCTTCCTTTAGGCTGGATGTAAAGCTAGATGATTTTTGTTTGTTTGTTTGTTTTTTGTTTTATAAAGCAGTTGTTAACAGTTTCTTCTTTTAGTGGGGCAGACAAAGCTGTCTTTATATCAACTTACAGGGAAACATTTTCTCCAGTTAGAAGTTGCTAAAACTTTTTTGCAAAGGCGTGTCCCCTTGTTTTGCATGGCCCAAACTATAGCATTTAATCGTTTATATTTCCTATACTCTGAGGACAACTGTGGGAGTGCAAAAATGTTGCATTGTGAGGTGGGATTTTTTTTTTTTTTTTTTTTTTTTTTTTTTTTTAGCGTTAGCACTCCAGTGAGGCTTGTTCATGGAGCTGAGCAATTGCCTGGTATATCAATTTCTTTAAAATCATATATATATCAAAATAGTTGGTGAGGTCTTGAATGCCTTCCAACTCTAAAATGTGATTCTTCAAACTTATCAGAGTTTGAATCCAGCCTGCAATTCTCTAAAGTTACGAGCTACAAAGAGATTGGCGGGAAGCCACGTAAAATATATGAGGATGAGATGTTTCTGATTCTAACAGATCTTTTATATCTTTCTTTCCCCCAAGGCTCTTAACGAAACAGCTCATCCATGGCAAGGGAGAACTGGTAAGAGTGACTGCATATATTCTGTTATTGAGGCCAAGAAACGCACAAACAACTTCTTTAGCTGTCTGACTATATAATCAGGGTTCTAATTACATGAGTGGAGTAGATGGAGCCTACAGTGATGAAATTAGGCTGAGGGGAGCAAAACATATACACACATACACCTCCCCCCAAAATGTGGGTCACCTAACTCTAAGTTCCTCACCCTCCCGTTAACCTTTCAGAACTGGTCCTTCCCATCAGTGGGATTGGCCAAGGAGTATGAGGTGATTTGTGACTTAGAAGGTTAGCAAATAAGTAAGAATACCCTCTCCCTCTCACCTTGGAGTGAAGTTCAATGGAGAGAAACACTTTGGGCAAGTGTCCACTTAGTGTATAGACATTCACATCCAGGTCACCTTAGGGTGTTTTGCATGAAGGGTTTTGAGAGATCACACCTTTCGACATATTCCTTCCTCCCTGACTGCAGTGGCAGTTCCCAGGCTGTACATTTTCTTATTTTCTTTGTGAGTCCTGATGCCAGCTCTCACTCAGCATGTTCAGACAGGTGGGGAGTGCCTCAGTCTGTGTGAGTCATCGCCTACACCTCCATCAGAAACAAGCTCCCGGACCCACACCAACTGATTGTACTTCTGAATTTCAACTCATTCAGAAACTCAGCTCTCAGTACAAGGAAGGTGGGATAAATAAGAGATGCTGGCACTGCCATGCCTGTGGCAGACATCACTAATCTTGGCATCACATTTTTTCTTGCTGAACTTAGAGGTGACCTTACGATCCTTTTTCACATAAGGCTCTAGGTAGTACAATAAAAATCAGAACCATGGGATGCCGAGAGCAGTGCTGCTCAAATTACCATGTTCCAAAATTATCTAGCGTTGCAAATAACCTCCCCTGCCCCTCTGAGATAGAAAAGGGGTCTTGTGGTTTTTAAAACAAAAACTTTAGAAGTTGGCATTATTCTTGGCAGGGGTCATTCACTCATTCATTTGTTTATCCACAAATGTGTATGAAGTATCTCTTATGCGTCTTATGCTCTACTGGGTGCTGGAGGCAGGAAAACGTCCCTCCGTGTTCACCTCCTTACTAATGGTAACCTGGTTTTTTTTCCTATTCTAGGTGCAGCCTAATTTCTCTCAGGCTCTGGGGCTAAAGTGCCAAGTCTTATGGGAGGCTCCCACTGCTGAGAATTCTCTGAGATGTAGCTCCTGAAATACACTTCTTTCAGGTCTAGTTACATTTTCCTTGAAGCCTCTGAGGCCAGCCAATGCTGTTTTCTCTCTGTTAGAACAGAGAGCCTGGCTTCCATTCAGAGAGAATGCTGTTTACTACCAAGTGGAAAACAAATGGATGGTAGTGGGGAATCACAGTTTTTTATATAATGACGCACAGAGAAGGGCAGGTTACGGAAGGAGGGAGGAGGAATTTGGGGTACTGCTTTTATACGTCCTGAGAAGCTGCCGTTCCAAGTTGCTTGTTGCTTTTATCTCTGAAATGTCATCTTTCAAACACTTTGAGAACAAGATATGGAGTTTCCTTTATTGAGTGACCAATGTAGAAACCAGAGGGAGTGTCTTTGTAAATGTCAGATAACTCTTTGTTTACCAAATAACCACGGATAATCTCAGGCAGGAGTTCTTTGGAATCATGTTTTCTCTTCGTCTTTTTTATTCTCCATGTGTGAGTCTGTCTTTCCTTCCCTTGTGATGGTCCCAAACTTCTGATCTCCATCCCACCTGTTCCTGAGCGTTATGTTGCAGAAGATTTCTGACTCATTGCACAGAATAAAGATTACCTGTCCATTGCTGCTTCCTTCCAGGATTCACTAAAGCCAGGGCTATTCCTCTCTGATGGGCTACTTGGGTCACAGTGGGAGTAACTTAAAGGAGCTCCTATGAGGGGATTGGCACAGGGACTGGCATGTGGTCGGTGCCCCATCAATGCACCCGGTGTCTGAGTCTGGATAGGTTAATGTGTTACACTCCAAGGTGACATCTTGTCCTCGAGCAGCAGCCTTAAATTCCCCCATAGCACTCTTTTTAGCTTTTTTTAATTTAAATTTTCTTTTATTAGTTTCAGATGTACAAAACAATGTAATAGTTAGACATTATGCTAAGTGCAATAAGTCAAATAGAGAAAGACAAACCCCATAGCACTCTTGGGGATCAAGTACATTTGGTAAAACCTGGGTGACGCTGTCTTTTTATTGGGAGAATTCTCAGAACCTTTGCTGTGTGTGTGTGTGTGGGGGGAGTGGTGGTGCTGGTGGTGCTGGTACACATTGTTTCCCAAACTGATCTGACCACGGAACCCTTGGTCTTTTGTGAGATCAGTGCTTCACAGACACACACTTCAGGACACAATACCTTGCCCAGGTACAATAGACACCGAACTCTATATTGGTTTCCTACTAAAAGCAGAGCAGGCAGACTTTCTGAATTCATGGAACATTTAAGTTGGTGTGTACCAATGTTCTCCGTGTTAAGGTTTTCTTTCATCTTTTATTTCTTTAACTTTGGTGCCTGCTACAAACTGTTGGTAAACAAGTGGTGGATAATACTGGGGGTGCCAAAAATGTATGCAGGTGGACACTTTGGTCAACGTTGCTCAAGCAGTGGTTTACCATAACCAGAAGTGTCTGGACACTGATGGGAACCACTTTGAGCACCTCTTGTAATTGCAGAAGTCAAACGTGACTTGTATTCATCTTTTGTTTTTGGTATATATTGAGTATTAAATTTTAATATAGTTTTCCTTTCTTAAAATGTGTATACATTTTTTTGGTCCCCTCTGCATGTGTCAATCCCAGGTATGAATATGCATGTTACAACACTATTCTGTCAGGATTATTGCTTCCTGTTTTGATCCCACCCCCACTGTGTACTAGGATCTTGACTGATTGATTTTTAATGTTCAACATTTATTTTATAGATGTACATTTGGGGTCCATAAGAATGTGAGACCCTAGGATCTTGATTTAATTAGCCAGTGACAGTTCTTCCCATCAGTGTTTGCCTGCCATCAAACCCAAGGGATTTATGGAACTAGAGATTTAACGAAGACACAATTTTTTGATAAATTGAACATACTATAGAACCAGAAGTCTATAAATGGTATAAAGATAACTTAAGCATAATGTACATAGAATAACTCTGGATTCTCCATGTAGGAAAGGATCTGGAATTGACTCCAGCCACTCTTCACTAGGAAATAGCCAGAAGAGTTGGCCTTGGTTAGGTTCACACTGGAAAGTTTCTTCTGACGGATCTGTCCATGTTTTGCTGATAGTCTTCTGGACAATCCACACTCTTCTTGTCACATTTAACTTAATATTTTTGGATTTCGTGCACTTGTTCTTTTCTTTTCCTCATTCTTTCAAGAGATAACTTACTACTTGCAGACATGTGCTAGGTGTTGGTACTTTCGTTGTATTTGCAGATATTTTTCAGTTTGGAATTATACAAAATTCAAAATTCACTTTAATTATTAAGACTTTATCAATGATAACTCTAAGAAAGTGGGCTTCCTCCATTGTGTTCTGTAAAATAGCAACCTCTGATTAGGAATTAGGCTGGCAATGCTTCTTTTTGTTGTTTTTTAAAAATTTTCCATTCTCACAGCCCTTAAGCTCTGCTCCTTGTCTGCTCTGCAGAGCATTCTGGCTTTTGGCCTCAGCCAACGTCTGATTCTGACGGGAGGGCTTCCATTCAACTCTCTCTTGTAAGAAGAGACATAACCCAATTGGGGTTAATTTGAAAACATAATCCATCTGACCCCTGCCTGCCAATCAAACTGGGCAAAAATAAAAATGTAACTCCTCTTGGGTAACATTGTTCACCACCCCCCACACCCCCACATCCACACATTTATAGTAACTGAAGGAAATTTACTATGTAATTATCATACCAAATGGTATGCGGGTTATATACAGCAGACTGTAATAACATGAATGATCAAGTAGCAAATTAACCGAAACCTACCAAACAGCCAATTGTACGCAGTTCAAAGTTTGTGTTTTTTATGATTATGTTTATGGTTTTATATTGCATATATATTTCTGCTAGTAAAATTTTTTTTAAGTTTATATTAGCACATGAAATATATCATTATTCTATAATGTTCCACAAAAAGCATAATGATCTACAGAAAATGCCATTATTATTGACCCTTTACTCCTTGAACACTTTCAGGATCTGTGGACTTAGAGAGGGCTATACTGAAAACATAGAGAGTAAAAGTGGTCCTACTCTGATGCCTTAGAGAGCAGGCATTATTATTTATAAATGCCTGCCTTTGGCTCACCTTCATCCATTTAACTGTGCATTTCAAACCATGTTCTCCAGGTCGAGGAGAATTGCGTTTATCCTCAGCATCAGTCCTATTATTTGGTCCTGAATGTACGTATCTTTTCTCCCTGATACAGGTAGGTGGGCAAAGAGATTTCAATAGAATTGAGAAGAGTAATAAAAAGAAAAGATCAAAATGACCACTTCAGTGGGAAAAGTGAACAATTTTCAACTTGATAATGAATCTTATAGTCTACAATTCTGTTTTCCAAATTGCAGGTTACAATCCATTTGACAGTTGTGAATTCAATTTAGTTTTGTGAATTCAGTTTAGTGGGTGGCAACCAATTTTTGAGGCACTGCCAGATAGAATAGAGTGGAATACAAGATAAAAATCATGGGCATATCTGAATGTCTTGATAAGTATTTTTTACAAAAAATTTTAAAAATATATAACTTACATATTTTTTCAGTTTACATAGGGATACCCACCTATGTACATATATATATTTGTCTATACATACTGAGTCACAACGTAAGATCTGTTTCTTATTGTGTCGTGGTCAAAAATGTTTGAAAGCCACTGGTATATAAGTGAAACACATGGATACATTTAAGACAACCTATACTGGTTCTTCTGGTATTTCCTTTTGTAATCATCAGTTAAAAATTTATCTAAACAATATTAACATTGCAAATTGCTTAGTGTACCCATCTACCAACTTGCTGAATACATGAGAACTTCTTTCTGCACACACTGTAGGATAATGAATTCTGCATGCATATCTCAACAACACCTATGCAAATCTATTACTACACTTTGCCTGTCATTCTTCCATGTTCACTTTCCCCTGCTCAGACTTGCTCTACAAGATGGTGGTATAAATCAAAATACTTTCCCCCTGTTCAGTGGTTAGAAACTCAAACACAATTTTAAACTCAAAGAAAATTTGGAAACCTTCCTGGAAGTGTCTGTGCATCGTCATCTCAGCTGAAGGCTCACTGGAGTCATAAAAGTCCATCTTAGCTTTGACTTGATCCAGAATAAGTTGGACCCCAGTTCAAAGAGTTTTGTCTGCTCCCTGGCCACAGATTGCCTTCTGAGCCTAGATAGATCAGAGTTAGTTCATCTCCATTCAATCATAAGGGAATTTATGTTTGCTGAAGTCTAGGTGTCTGCCTGGTTTTATTCAGTAGGTACAGCATGTGGATAATCTCTCTTCTCAATATTGGTTTAATTTGTCTGTGTTCCGCAGTGGACACCCTTTATGGAAAGGACAGTATCTTTTACTTCTGTAGCCCCAGCATCTGATACAGTTCCTGGCAAACAGGAAGCACTTGATAAATGTTGGTTGGGAAAATAAACAATCGTCCTACATTTTATGACATTGTTGAGAAAATAGGCTCAGTAAGGGTCAAATAGTTCACCAATAACAGAGACAAGAGTCTTAACTCTTGTTGATTCTAAAATTCATGATATTTTCATTTTGTTGCATCTGTACTACCTGGAAAATCATTCTAAAGAACTTTCTTTCCAGTAAGGGGTCTTAATTACCACGATCCTATAAGAAATGTGTGATGATGATGAATGATAGTGATGATGTTGATGAATTTCAACTGTTGTAAAGATACTTTCTTTGATATTTAGCTTTGAAAGGTGAAACCATCAAGAAACAGAAATGTGGCAAAAAAAAAAAAAAAGAAGAAAAAAAAAGAGAGATACTTCCAGCGCCTATAGTTTTTCTGTAGCAGTAGTTTATCCATCTATTAAAGGGAGTCTTAGTGCTTGTCCAGTAGCAGACACTAATGTATATTCATTTCATTTTAAGTTACTTGACTCCACTATAGGACTGGTGCTCAACGGGGGCAATTTTCTCCCCTAGGGTGCAACTGACATTATCTGGAGATGTTTTTAGCTGTCACAACTGGAGAGGGCACTGCTCCTGGCAACCAGTGGGCAGAGGCCAGGGATGTTGCTAAATAACATGCAATTCATAGCACATCCCTCAACAACAAAGAATTATCCAGCCCCAAATGTTAATAGTGTCATCACAGAGAGACTCTGCTACAGAGATTAAGGATTCCTCTCTATTTGGACCACGTGGGTTGAACTCTTGGCTCCACCATTTTTCACCTGAGTGACCTTGGCTCATAGTTGCTCAGGTCATTATACCTCAGTTTCTCCATTGATAAAATAGGATCTTGTATCATATGATTAAATGAGTCTAAAGCAAAAGAAAAAAAAAAGGTTTAGAACAAATAGAAGCACTTGATAAATGTTACTTACTACTAAAAAAACTAATGGATTAAATAAGAAATGAAGCTTTGGTGAACATACATCTTTCCCGGTGCTTCCATCATTCTTGTCTACTGTTTGTAGAAGGGGCAACAGTTGATAGATAGTCTTTCCTTGTTTTACATTTTAGCTGTCTTGAATATAGATGTTGGTGTCCTTTCCTGGGGTAGGTTATTTGGTATGACTATCTCAGTACCCAGTGGAGTCATTAAGTGGTTTGTTAGTCTGTTAAGTATTGTGTTAGTTCTGCACTATTTACCGTGTTTCCCCAAAAGTAAGACCTGCCCCGAAAATAAGCCCCAGTGAAGACTGTCAGTCAGATGGATGCATTTAGTATGTTATGATGATGTTCCAGAAGAAGATGATTGTATTTGAATAAATGTAGATTGCTGTACATGAAAAAATAAGACATCCCCTGAAAATACACCCTAATGTGTCTTTTGGAGCAAAAATTAATATAAGACCTGGTCTTAATTTCAGGGAAACAAGGTATCACCTTCAGTTGGATCCACTTTCATTCTCTGTTGCAGGTGAAGATCCTAATGTGCGAAAATGAAGTCCCGGGCAACCACGATTTGCTGTTTAATGTTATTTCTGGCCACAGACTGTTCTCACGGTAGATCTAAGATCCACACAAAAGTAAGTTTGATCCATTCTTATGTGACCTTATGAGAAAGCCAACAGTTCTCCTAGCTGGCTAGATTTATGACAAATAACATGTCATTTTAAAGAAATTTTCAAATGACTACAGTTTCACTCTTGTTGATAGTAGTTTTCTAAAGACAGGAACAAGGAAAAGTTGAGAGGTGGCTGAGACTTGCAACAGGATAGTTGCAAGGTGTAACATGGTGCAATAACCACATGGTAGAAAACTCACTTTGTAAGCCACAGAGAATGTAGAGAGGCAGCTGTTGAGAAGAGGAAGTAGAGCCATGAGCCACTTAATGACGGGGATACATTTGGAGACATGCATCGTTAGATGATTTTGTCATTATGCAAACATCACAGAGAGCATTTACACCAACCTACATGGTGTAGTCCACCACACACCTAGACTATATGGTGTGCCATCATTGTATACGAGGTGTGATCAAACAATACGATGAATGTTTAAATAAAAAAAAAATATTATAGTAAAAGACACATTGCCATTAATCCCCCTCAAAATACTCCTCCTCATTTCAATTACACTTATCCCACATTCTGGCCACTTTCTGAAGCAGTTCTGGAAGTCCTCTTTCCTGAGTGTCTTTAGTTGCACTGTCATGGCTGCCTTGATGTTATGAGTTGACTCAAAACGTTTATCTTTCAAGGTCATTTAGACTTTGGGGAAGAGCCAGAAGTCACGGTATCAGATTCAGTGGTAAAGTAGATGAGGACACAGCATAATGTTTTCATTGGACAGAATTGCCATACCAGAAGTGATGCGTGACACAGAGGCTTGTTGCGATCACAAAATTCGCTGAATGCTGCACGGGGTGCCATCCAACGGAAAGGCAGGGATCTTCAATATGGGAAGCGGTGCCTTGAACCTTAGTAACTGTGTGACAAGTTTCAGCTTGTTCAGTGCAGTCAGTCCGGTGTGTGCTACAGTTGAGAGAAGGTGTGTTTTAAAGTGTGCCGTCAATCATCCTCCATCATGACAATGCTCCGTGTCACACATGGCTTCTGGTACAGCAATTTCTGTCAAATAAAAACATTACAGTGTGTCCTCATCCACCTTATTCATTGGATCTGGCACCATGCGACTTCTGGCTTTTCCCCAAAGTCAAAATGATTCAGGACATCGAGGCAGCCACGACAGCATAACTAAAGACACTCACGAAAGAGGACTTCAGAACTGCTTCAGAAAGTGGCAAGAACGATGGCATAAGTGTGTTCGAAGTGAGGGGAGTATTTTAAGGGGGAATAAAATGGCAGTGTGTCATTTACTGTAATTTTTTTTTAAATTTAAGCATTCACTGTATTGTTTGACCACACCTGGTATGTGGTCCTTGTTGACTGAAATGTTGTTAAGTGGCCTATGACTACTCGCTTGGCAGTTAAGCAATTTAGGTTCAGACCTTAACTTTGATTCTCATTAGTTGCACAAGTTGCTTCACTTCTCCGAGCCTTAATTTCCTTATCTATAACATGAAGGGTTTTTTTTTCTTTTAGATAATCTTTACAGTCCTTTATAGTTATAAAGGAGTTTGTGAATCTATTATTGCAACCTAATGCTTATTCCTAGTATCTGCGCATTCCTTTCTTTATGAGGTTATATGGTATCTGGCAGACCATATTAACTCCATTTCACAGGTACAGTTAATACAGGCAGAGAACAGCTTAGTTCTGTAATTGTCATCTCTGTGTTCGCCCTGGATACTTAAACTTCCCCAAAGATGCACCCAATACACTAAGCTGACCTTCAGAGCTTAGTGACCACTGTCAAGGTTCATTGGAGGGCACTGTGCTCTCCATCCATGCCCCCATCCACGTTTCCTTCAGCAAGTTCTTGCAATGTCAGCCCATGGACCTGCTGCATTTTCTTCCTGGTCCTGAACACATTTTTTCTTCATGCCTACATGGAGCCTCTAAGTTGAGATGAGAGAGGAGAGTCCCACAGTAAAGAGTACCTTTGGGAATTTATGTTTTACAGGATGGAGCTAAACTTCAACGACCTCAAGGGAAACCCAAGCCTGAAAGAATACAAGGTATGTGGTTATAGGACAGTCTTCTTCCATTTGAAGACTGGGTAGAATAAAGGAAGGGCATTGATATGGCAAGCATGTCCCCAGACCACAAGGTTTCAAATAGAATAATGATCTCTAATAAGTTCTCAATGCTTACCAGTATTGATAGATTTTTTTTTTTACACTTATACTATTATCTATGGCAGAGTCGAGAAGCAAGTTGGAAAATATTCACATGTGTTCTAGAATAATAGATTAGTGTTCATTTTAAAACCCAAAAAGGAAATTTCAAATTAATGAGTGAACAAGAGGCAGAAGGGGGAAGAGAACAGGATTCATTCATTCCTTCATTCAAACATATTTTGGGTGTTTGATGTAACAAACACCCAAATGTACATAACTCTTTGGTACTGAGAAGTTGACTGAATTGCTGCCAGAAAGGATTTGTGTTGGCCAGACTGGTCACTCTTGAGAAGGAGAAAACTACTAATGTAATCATTAGTAGTAAGATAATGAAATCATGTGGTTCTCACCCAAATAGTAAGAATAACTGGATTCTGCACAGTCAAGTATATTTTTTGGTGACACATAAATCTCTACACAGGTGTGGAATTGAGAAAGGAAAGTGGAGAGAAAGAGAGCTAACTTTTATTGAGCATTTATGATCTCAGTGCTGCACAAAATGCTGTCTCATTCAATGTTTGTAACAACACAATGGCATCACCTACACATTTTACGGATGAAGCAATTGAGAATCACGCTCGCTTAAACAACTTGCTAAATTGATGCATTGGGTAAATGGCAAACAAGATGCAAAGCAACTTGTTTCCTTTCCCTGTGAATGGACTCATCCACTGAGCTGTCCATGTCATAAATATGGGTGCATTCCTTGACTCACAACCAATTGGTCACCATGTCTTGTTGATTTTGACCCCTTAATAGCTCTCAGCACCATTTACGTCTTTCCAGTCTTTGCCAGTACCCTAGGGCAATTCTTCTCAGGAATACTTCAACAGCTCCATTCCTGGGTTCCCTGCCTCAAGTTAATCCACTCTACCCACGGGTCAAATCAGGCTTGCCACCAGTTCTTGGAAATAAAGTTTTTTTGGAATCGAGCCATGCCCATTGATTTACATATTGTCTTTGATTGTTTTCATGCGACAGAGGCAGAGTTGAGTAGCTGGGACAGAGACCGTGTGGCCCACAGTGTTGAAAATATTTACTCTTTGACTAGTGTTGCAATATTTAGCAAATAAACATATAGGATGCCTAGTTAAATTTAAATTTCAGTAAAACAATGAATAATAATGCATGGACCGTACATACCCTAAAACATTATTTGTTGTCGATCTGAACATCTTCAGTAAATCCTCATTGTTTGTGGACTCTGTATTTGCAAATTCTCCTACTCATTGAAATGTATCTGTAATCTCCACATCAACACTCACAGCGCTTTCTCAATCATTCACAGACATATGCAGAATAGCAAAAAATGGAGTCAGTCAAGGCACATGTATGTTTCCCACTGAGGCTGAAGTAGGTGGTGCTCTGCTTTCTTGTTCCATCTCTCCTACTGTTCACACGCGTTCTTTCTGCAGTGCCACGTGTTTTGGTTTCTGTGTGCTTTTTGTTGGTGATTTTGCTGTTTAACATGGCCCTCAACTCTAGTGCTGAAGTGCTGTCTTGTGTTCCTAACAAAGCTATGATGTACCTTATGGAGAAAAATACATATGTTAGATAAGCTTTCTTTAGAGGCTATCATGAGTTATAGCACCATTGCCTGTTCAATATTAATAAATCAACAATATATATCGTATAAGGTGTCTTTGAGTAGAAGCACACATAAAACAAATATGTACATGGATGTTGACCTGTTAATGAAAATGCTGTGAGCGCAAGCTTCCAGGAACCTAACCTTGTATTTCCCTTAGGAATGATGGTTCAGTATTTGCTCATTCAGTGTTTGTGGTGGCGACTTCATAGAAAATAACTACTGCCAATAATGAGAATCGACTGTACCAGAAAATAAAATGAACATTTAACTGAACTTCCTGTATTTTTTTTGATATCCACTGGGTCCTGTACAGAAAAGTTTACAGATTCCTGCTCTATGCTATTGTTAATTATTTTTCAAAAACAAATGCAATCGTGTTTTCTGGTAACCCCCATGTTAGCACGCATGACCTAACCGCTGCTTTCCTCCTCCTCATCCCTTGCCGCTCTCCCCTCAGATGCTCTGAACTAGCCTTTATGAATGATGTGTGATCCCTCCTTCCACATGCTGGTCATTCTGCCTAGACATCGGCTTTACAGTCTGCCTGGCCAGTTTTACTTGTTGCTGAGGGCAATGTTACCTCCTGTGGAAGCAACCCCAAATCTCCAGAATGAATTTGATGCCCCAACCAGAGTGTGGAAGTGCTAACTTGGATTCTTTCTTTCTTTCTCTTTCTCTTTTCCCTTTCAGAGAAATGCCATGGACCCTGCATCACTCCTTCCAACTGCAGCCAGCCCTGTGCTCAGCACTTTCGTGGAGAAATAGGATTTACATGTCATCAAAACAAGTGGCAAAAATCAACCGAAACATGTACTAGTCTTTCTGTGGGAATGCTCTTTAAGGTGATTAACTTGCATGTTATTGGCTAAATGAGTCAATCCCCCAGGACATGATGCAGACATTTTTGATGTGTCCTGTTCAGCATGACAATAAGTCTCAGATCTGGATTTAGGAAAATCTACAGAGTTGGTTCAATTTGTCTCTTCTCCTTCCTCCCTTACCTAAACTCTAAGGTACTCTCCTCTCTCCCCTCTCTGCCTCTCTCTATTTGTCCCTCTCAGAATCTTTTCTCAGAAAACGATCTGAAACTCATTTACACAATTGTAAATGCTTGGAGGTTAAAATTTTGTCTCTAAAGATGGATTTGAGTACCTCTTGTGCTAATCCGTTAATCAACTAAATGTGCCTAGAATCAAATTCATTTTGATATCTTTTTCTAATACTTTCAATCATTTGACCAGAAGTGAGGAGAAATGTATGACCCAGAGAGAATAGAAATTCAATGACTACAACGAATCTCAGTTAGAAGTAAAATATCCTATATTATGTCCTTTCACTGAACCACCATTTCCATCTATCTTCTCTCCAAACCTGTAGCACATGGATCTCTGCATTTCCTCACAGTTTAACAGTGTGTTTTTAAAGGTATTGCCATGGAGTCTTTGTCACTTAGTATAGGTAGAGGTCCTTGCCCACTAGAGGTATTCAAAAGTGAGATAAATGAAGTAAATTATTGCTTTGACTTATCCAAAGTCACATTCTGGGAGACTCTAGGTAAAAGTGTGAAGAAATGAGCACACCATTTCTTCTAATTAGTGAAATCTTAACGTTTTGCAATTGCAGTTCCTTTGTGTCTTCTGGCAGGTTTGACCTGCCAACGTCCAATCCTCATCCTCCCACTGAGATTCCATGTGGCTCCTCTTAAAAAAAACCCAAAACCTTAAAATAATTAAATAAATGTTGTTTCTAGAATTTCTCCACGTCTCTGGAGAAAACTGTCTTGTTATAATCCTTGAGTTAAAAATCACGGTCCTGAAAGCCAATTCCAATAGGAAAAGTCATATCCTCTTGAATTTTGATAGAATCTCCTGCCTATTTGTGACCCACCTTACCCTCTCAGTACTTCTCAGCATCTAAACAACTTTTTAAGACCATTTACTTCTCTGTCTGTTTTCCCCAGGTGGATTATTTGTACCTTTAGCGCCTTCAGTCTGACACATTAGATGCTTAATCACTTTGGAATAAAACAACATTTTTTTTTTTTTTAAACAGGACTTAAGTAGTGTATCACGCCTTTCCATCGCAGCACCATCTATACCTCTGCCCATTGTTGACTTTCGAGCTCCAGAGCCTGTCCAGAGTGTAGCACAAGGAATCCTCATGAACTGTCCCCTGGACTATGCTTGTATCGTTGACGCTGTGAAATCCTCAGAAGCCACATCTGGAAATATTGCATTTATAGTGGAGTTATTAAAAAATATTTCTAAAGACTTGTCTGATAATGTTACCCGAGAGAAAATGAAGGTAGGTATTCTTTGTTAGTGCCATTAAAAAGCTGACAATTTTTTTTCCAAAATCCTGCACTTCAACAGTTTCAAAGGTACTTTGAAAGAATTGCAACCACCACAGTGATCATAGCAAAATAATAGGCATTTCATTTCTATTTTGCATATTGATTCATTCTAGTTTATGGAAGTTGTCAAGAACTTAGAATGTTTTTATACATATTTTTGTGCATACTTAATACGGAGGTTTCCAAAAAAATGTATACACATTTTAAGAAAGGAAAACTGTATTAAAATCGTAATACTTAATATATACCAATAACAGAAGATGAATACAAGTCACCTTTGACTTCTGCAAATTACAAGAGGTGCTCAAAGTGGTTCCCATCAGCGTCCAGACACTTCTGATTATGGCAAACTACTGCTTGAGCAACATTGACCAAAGTATCCACTTGTATACATTTTTTTGGCACTCCGGGTATATTCAAGAACATATCACAGAGTGATGGCAGTGAGCAAGATTATGTGTACTCTAGTGTTTCCAAATTTTCATTCTGTGGAACATAATTGTTCTGAGAAATGTTAATAGAGTTTCCATTTTTAATCAGGAGATCATAGCACAGCAGATGTAGGGACTCTGAGTTAACATTAAGCAGGTTTCCTTATGGCAGCACTTTTTAGAGCTTTTAATGTGTTCATGAACTTCGGCACTCTTTGTAAGTGTGGGGGATATAGGGATATGGTATGCAGTATTTCTCAAACTTAGGTTCCCATAGAATCTGCCCCCAATGCTCTATATTAAACAATCATTTATATCTCATGGAAACTTGGGTTATACAGACTGCAGTTTGGAAATGCAGGACACATAATAAAGCAGATACACTTTATTTGTGATTCATTTTATTTTCAATTTATTTTATTTTTAACATTCTTTTGCTTTTCTTCCTGTGCTTCAGGCTTCCTAGTATGAAATTCCAAGAAACAGTCCATATAAAGGGAAATATGTCAAATAAGATCAGACCATTGGATTCAGAAATTTCAGACTGTAGAAATTGACTTTGTGCAATACTGTGTAGCTCCTTCATATAATATCCACTTTTCTCCATTGTAGAGCTATGGCGAAGTGGCCAACCACATCTTGGACACAGCAACCATTTCCAATTGGGCTTTTATTCCTGACGTGAATGCCAGCTCGGATTTGCTGCAGTCAGTGAATTTGTTCGCTAGGCAACTCCACATTGGCAATGAATCTGAGAACATTGTGCATGAACTGTTTATTCAGACAAAAGCATTTCCCATTCACCACAATACCTCAGAGAAGAGTTTCAGATTCTCCAGGAACATGAACAATACAACGGAGGATATCATAGGAATGATAGAAATTCCCAGGCATGAGCTGTGGAAACTGCCACCAAATACATCTCAAGCCATCAGCATAGCTTTTCCCACCTTGGGGGCTGTTCTGAGAGAAGCCCACTTGCAAAATGAGAGTCTTCTCAGGCCGGTAAATGGTCTGGTCCTTTCGGTGATTTTACCAGAAAGATTACAGCAAATCCTACTCACGTTTGAGAAGATCAATAAATCCCGGAATGCCCGGGCCCAGTGTGTTGGCTGGCACTCCCGGAAAAGGAGGTGGGATGAGAATGCGTGCAAAACAACGTTGGATACTGCGAACAAAGTGAAATGCCGGTGCAACCACACCAATGTGGTGATGTCTTTTTCCATTCTAATGTCCCCCAAATCTATAGATGACAAAATCCTGGGCTACATCACCTGCATTGGGCTCAGCGTCTCCATCCTCAGCTTGATTCTTTGCCTGCTCATTGAAGCCACGGTGTGGTCCCAGGTCGTGGTGACTGAGATATCCTACATGCGTCACGTGTGCATCGTGAACATAGCCGTGTCCCTTCTGGCCGCTAATGTGTGGTTCATTGTAGCCTCTAACTTTAACAGAAAGGTCCTGGACCACAACTGGTGTGTTGCCATGACATTTTTTAGCCACTTTTTCTACCTCTCTCTGTTTTTCTGGATGCTCTTCAAAGCACTGCTCATCATTTATGGGATACTGGTCGTTTTTCGTAGGATGCTGAAGTCCCGCATGATGGCCATTGGTTTTGTCATTGGCTATGGGTGCCCGCTGATCATAGCTGTCACCACAGTTGCTGTCACAGTGCCAGAGAAAGGCTACATGAGACGCGATGCCTGTTGGCTTAACTGGGACAATACCAAAGCCCTTTTAGCATTTGCCATCCCGGCCTTGATCATTGTGGCTGTGAATCTTCTTGTGGTTTTGGTTGTTGCTGTCAACACTCAGAGGCCCTCTATTGGCAGTTCCAAGTCTCAAGATGTGGCCATAATTATGAGAATCAGCAAAAATGTTGCCATCCTTACCCCACTGCTGGGACTGACCTGGGGTTTTGGAATAGCCATCCTCATAGATGGTACTTCCCTGATATTCCACATAATCTTTGCCCTGCTCAATGCTTTCCAGGTAAGTTCCAAGAGGGAGACTTATTTGATTAATTAATATTAATACTTATTTATAAAATATAATTATTTTGTAATTTGTGATTCTGGTTCTACAATCAAAGATGGCTATGATTTTAAAACATAGAGCATAAAATGTTCCTTCCATTTCCCTGCATATCTTAGAGGCATTTAGAGGTGGTGTCTCTCACCCTATTGATTATCTAGTTGTGTTTAGTTGGGTAGGAATTTCCTTTCTTTCCTCCTCACTGATCCACCTGTATCCCTCCTAAAGTTTCAATGTCAGAAGAAGTTGACCTTCATTTATAGAGGACTATTCTTTGGTCAGGGAGCTGTGAGGCTACACTCATGTGTCATGGCTCAAAATAAGCACAATGTTTATTCTTTTTTATGTAGTTTGAGAACTCAGTGAAATGAGTCATTTTCCATGGTGTGAAGAGATGCCCTTGCCATTCTCTTTGGGTGTTAACCTCTCAGGAGTTCTTATGTCTCTTCCCTGCTATTCCTTATGATATAACTGTAGGTCATTATTCATAGAAATAGATCTTGCCACATGTTACCTGATCCGGGGAAAGTCACTTTTCTCTGGTCCTCAACCGTCTCATCTGTAAGATAAAGAGATGGATCTGAAATGATATCTATTTTCTTTTCTTCCTCAACATATTGGTTTGCATGATTATCTCTCTAAGAGCTGGTTTGTTCCATCTTGCACATTTGGGAAACTGTCATTAGCCTGACTGCTTTGCATACCTATGTGTAATAGAAAATTTGGCAAGTTGAAATTCTTAATTATGGTTTTAATCAGCGGTTGGCAAACTATGGTCTGCTGCCTGTTTTTATAAATAGTTTTATTGGAATACAGCCATACCCGTTCTTTTACATTTTGCCTATCGCTGTTTTTGAGCTACAACGGGAAAGGTGAGTTGGTTGTAATAGGGACTGTGTAGCCTGCAAAGACTGAAATATATAATCTGCTTCTTTGTAGAAAAAAATAAAAATAATTAAACTAGTATTGAAATGAAATAAATATAACTGCATAATATAGCAGCAAAGTATTCTTATTAACAGAGTTTTAAATAGAGTCACTACTTCTTTTAGTCACTATTTTTCTATTCTTTTAGAGTCACTACTACTCTATTTAAAAATTTGATACAAAATATAAAGCAGACTTTAAAGAAATATCAACTCAGATCAACTATATATCCTATTGATAATTCTTTATTAACTATGGAGAACATTTATTTCACTTTCTTTCATTGCTTTAAAGAGAAATCTTTGACTTAAGTTTCTTCCTTCCTTCTTCTTCCCTCCCTCCCTCCCTCCCTCCCTCCCTCCCTCCCTCCCTCCCTCCCTCCCTTCCTTCCTTTCTTTCTTTCTAAAATCAAAAGCTCCTGGACTCATATTTCTCCCCAATTCCTGAGGAGATTTCCATCAGTTACTCTGGTGACTAATGACCTCATCCTACTTTTACTTTACAACTTAATTCAACCTCAGAAAGTTTTCTTCTATTTTTTTTCCAGATCATTTCTTATTTTTTTCTTGATAGAAATAAAAATACTACCACATTTGTGACTCACATTTAAAAATTTCAGTCTTCTTCTCACTGTTTCTTCACTATGAAACTGTCTGTAGAAACCCAGGCTTCCCTCCACTCTCATGGCAGGATCTAGATTTTTCGTACACCTCAACTCCCACCACTTAAAAAGATTGACTTCCAATTATTGTGACTTTATAGGTGACCAAATAATTTAAATGGGAACAGACTACAGTTCTCTGTAGTTTTCACTCTTTTTTATGCAGAATCTTTTTCTACCAGCTCAGAGAATCTGGCTGCCTATTTCTTAACTTTTATCTCCAACTTAAAGTAGACTAGAATACCTTTCATTTTTCTCAGGTATCCTCCATGATTGTGACTTTGAGTTACAAGATTCCATGTCATGTATTACTGTCATCATAAGGAAGAACAACTACCTTAATACTTGGGAAAAAAGTAAATGGATTTAATAAGGTCGAAAACTCTGTCCTACATCTGTAGCCATTCAATAAATATCAATAACTGTCATGAACAGACATGGTGATACTTTCTTTGAGGTATACTCAAAGAAAGTATTTAATGTGTTTTTATCTGAATCAGTAGAAACTGACGTTTCTAATGTTTGATAACAGTCCTAAAAAGTATATAGAAGAGTGGTATTAATATAATAGCTGGGATAGTGTCTGCAAAACTGTCCTCATGCTTCTGTTGAATTTTGCCACAGGGGTTCTTCATCTTGCTGTTTGGAACCATTATGGATCACAAGGTAATTTGAATTTGTTTCACTCATTTTAGATGATTTCCATGTGGCTGAAAGCATAGTTCAGGGGAGTTGGGTTTGTGGGGGTGGCACAGGGCATCAGCTATTGGGGAAAGGAAAGAACTACACTCTCATTTCCTGCACTTCATTAAGTCGACAGGAGGCTGTATGTGAATATAGGTGGTGAAAAAATTAAAACCATAATCACAATTTTAATCTTAACCATAAATCTTGTTTATAACTACACCTCAACTTTTATCTAAGTCTTATTATTTGCCACACGCACTGTGCTAAGCCATCTGATGCTGCTTCTGCCATGACAAAGTTTCAGGACATGGGTCTGGGCATTGGGAATGTTGTCATTTCTTCACCGTCATTGCTTCTTTAGATAAGAGATGCTTTAAGGATGAAGATGTGTTCACTGAAGGGGCCATCAAGGGCAGCAGAGGTAAGCCTCTCCCTTTCTGTCTCAATACTGAGGGGTCAGTGTCCTCAGCAGAATCAGTCAGAGATAAATATTATAGCTTAGTATTCAGGATTTGTTAGCAAAGAGAATCAGTAGGGCATATCTTCATTCATTCTTTTCTCATTCAACAAACCTTAGAGTAGCCTGCTAAAGCTTAAGGTGAGCGTAATATACCCCTCAAAAGGATTTTCTACATTGAGCATATTTTAACTTGACATTTGGACCATTGAGATGGGACAGCACAGACCCATGTTCATAAATTCTTAATATGTTAGTGCACATAAATAAGAGATGAGTTAGAAATGAGGTTCTAGTCTACCCTATACATTTCACAAGTAAGGAAACCAAGGCCCAGAGTACTTGAAATTTGCCCAAAGCCACCCAGCCAGTCATGAGAATTAGCATTCTCCTCGTTCAGGACTCTTTCAGTAAACCACACTCCTTTGGATTGAGGTATCTTTGTACTTATAGATCTCTAAGGTAACTTTTGTCTGAGCTGTCTGTCTTTTAAGATACCAACTCAAATTGTTATCATTGCTATATTAATTAGAAAGAAATCATTTACTCAACCAACAGTTTTTCAATAATTTCTATTTCCTCGAAAACAAACAAAAACATTTCTGGACACATCAGGAGTTAGCATTAATGTTAGCTAGTATTGAGTGTGACCTTTAACATAGTTCCCCAATTCTACAATAGGCATTTTATTCACCTTTTAACATTTCTGAAATTGGAATGTATTTTACAATCAATTGCATGTCGTGGTTTAATTGGCAAATTTTTTTTTTCTTCTTAGTGGAATATAAAAGCAATGATGTAGCTTACAGTGGTAGATTCAGTGACATATGAGAATTTAATTCTGTGTAGCTTTGTCAGTTTAGGTACTTCTCTTCGTATCTTCATTTTTACATGTTTATCTCTAGGCAGGCATATATATAAATATAAATACATGTGCATATTTGTCAATGCCACTACTTATTGACATCACTGTTACTTTTCTTTTGCATTTAGAATGCATCATTAAGCCCAACCAATGGATCTAAATTAATGAATCGTTGAGGATGAGAAGACGTGAGTATTAAAAACTCAAGGAGAACTTTCAACCGCAAGTTGTGACAAACTACTCATGTCCCTTGTGAACATGACATTACCTACTCTGTGATGATAGAGTAAGGTGGGAAAGGAATAGGTAGACAAATCTTTCAGAGAATGGGAACATCTTTTAGCCCAACAGATAAATGAAAATATGCACATCTTCTTTAAAACCTATGTCATTTCAGATTACATGACCAAATCTTAAGCACACTTTTTTTTTTCCTGTTCTCTCAGTGAGAGGATGCTGTCATCACACCTGCACTGATACAGGATACACCCACACTCATACTTAACTCCATCTTGTCAGTGAGTGGTGATGCGTATAGTAGCCTGAGTCTTGAGAAGGAAGACATAATTAATTGAAACCACAAAGCAAACACCTGTCTCTACCTAATGAAGTTGGGGCCCAGAATCATTCCTAAGGGGCTGTGGGTGGAGTTGTGGCAAATTAGTTGTCTACTCACTGCCAACCTCTGAGACATTTCTACACAAGTGAAATCAGGGGAAAACAAATATTAGGCAGCCATTGAAGGGGAGAACAAGTCGCAAAATGGCAGCAAGAAACCCAGGAGGTAATAAGAGAATGTTGGCTGGGATGATCCATCTTGGTAGGATTTTGTCTTGGAGAGGTTTCATGGCCTCTCTGCATGGATATTGGTGAGTCTCAGATTTTTTAAACACTATCTGGGAGCAGGTACATTCTCTTTTACATTTCTTTCCTTTCTGAGTCAAGGCCCATATATTGAATGATGGGGCAAAGAGAAAGGTTGAAACAATCTCATGGAACCAAAGACACTGTGAGTTGGAAGAACCCTAAAGGGATCTCCTGTGGTACAAATCCTACAAACCTGATGTTGTGCTGGTGTGGGCAATTGCACATGATCCCAGAGAGAGGGAGAGAGAGTAGAAGGGTTCTGTCATATACATTGACTGGCACATGTAGGGGGCTGGGAAACCAGAGGCGACACCGCCATATTATCCTTAATTAATCATCCTCAGGTTTACATTTTTATATTAGAACTTTAAAAAGGGGGAGATGGAATATAGTAGACCTTTACAAAGGTGAATCCTCTCAACCTCTGCCCATTTCATAGCCCATAGTGTTCCTCTATGGTGGAATATCATTATAATATTTCTTGATTAGTTTCCAATTGAGAGGTAGTTTAGATGATCTGTTAAAGTTAACCTTTCCATTAAGGTCCCAATTTGAGCTGTGAGGAAGTTTATTAGACTGTCTCAGCTGGAGAAGGCCCTTCCTTCCACAGATCGTATATCCAGCCATTCTAGAGAAGCACAGTTGAGGTCTTATAACCAGTTAGTGGGCAAACCTGGTTGGTTGTAGTAAAAGCTGGAGAAAACCAGTAGAAGCCAAGATCAGGCTCTACACTACTTACTAGAACCGGGGAGGTGACAAGGCTTAGACCCATATTAGGAGGAAATGTAAGAAGGAGGTGGGGATGCACTAACAACTTTCCCCAAAGAAATCCACATAATTCTTCAATTTCCAACTTCTCTTTTTGAACCTATGAGGTGGGAGATGAACTGAGGATTGCATTCTTTTAGCACAGCCTTCTCCAGTTGTCCTGGACCTACTGAATTTTCTCAGTAATTGGGGCTGTGCTTTTCACATCTGAATGCATGTGGTATCAGAGGGCTCAGGAACAATAGCTGGCACTGTGACAGACCGTATTGGGGGCCCAACAAGCATTGAAGGACAGGGACAGGAAATTCACACTAAGTCACCCTCCCAAGTTCAGAACGGAGAGCTAGAAGCCTGAGGAAGGTCTATTAACTGAGATCGGGGCTCATCCATGGGGTTTAGGGCACAATTACAGCTCAGTGACATGGCGTATATGGTAAGAGCAAGGCAAGGTCTCAGCCCAGGGTAGGGCAAGCCACAGGGAAGAGGCAGTACTTCAGACCTTAAGTCAGAATACAAAATCGAAGACTGATGGGGTCTCAGAAGGTAGGCAGAATTCCAGTGCTGAGAAAGGGGGAGAGAGGTCTCAGAACTGGACTTCCAAAGAACTGAGATCCCTGAGGGTGGGAGAAAGCTCCTGCTATCCCAGTGACCTCAGGCCAGACTGATCTTAGAAATAAATTGGAATAGACTTGTCAGGAGGTCCTGGGGTCAAGAAAAGACTGCAGAGGTGTGAAAAATGGGCAGTTTGCTTCAGGCATAGATTTTAATTGAGGGACCCCATCCAGGGACGCAGAGGAAGGAGGGGGATGGCATTCTTCTAATGAGGCCACAGCTGCACAGCGCCCTCTGTTGTTTGTATTTGGGCCTTTAATATGACCCAAACAGAGCTGTTGCACCCAGTGGGATTTCAGGGTCACCTGTTCTGTTCCCCTAAAATCTTTTCCATGTATTTGTTTATGCCTGAAATACACCTAAAAGGATACAGAATTCTTCGTTCCATCGTGAAAAACGAGGCAGATTGAATAAATACCTCCAGAGAAGCAACACTGTTTTCTGTGTAAATTCAGAGCTGTAGAATCATTCTAGAGACCAAGTCTAGATTGTGGAGGAGGGAAAGCAGGCACTGACCACTGAGTTTACGGTTGAGGGCACAGCATGGAGAAGACACAGGGCACAGATCAGTAAAGCCGGGAGCATAGCCATCTTACTGTGTGACCTTGAGGAAATTGCTTCATGCCTCTGTGCCTCCATTCCCTTATCTGTAAAATAGGGCTAATAATAATACATACACGTACCTCCCAGGATGGTTTCAGGTTTCAATGGGTTGATACTCTTAGAATAGTGCCTGGTTCCAATTACGTTATCAATAAATGCCAACCATTGTTTTCTGTTAACCAGTGCTTGAACCATTTTGCCTAGGCTTCCCCATTGCTCATGGATGTTCTATGTCCTGGACCGAGAGTTGAGCCCCAGGAGAAGGAGGTGGGAAAGCAGGCTGGAATGAGAAGGGACAGGTATGCTTCCGTGGGAGACTTTCCCTTCCTGCCAGGAGTAATACCTCAGCTCTCAGTGTGGAAATGATGGCTGAGGAAAAGTGGAGGATAACATTTGGTGACTAGGCTTTAAGGAAGTGGATCTACTGACCCTTTGACCTACCCTTGACCTGCAAGAACCAGCTTCTTGGTCAACCTGGGCAAGATTAAGACTCAACCTGCAAGCCATTTTATGACCTCTTGGCAAGCCTGGGGCTGCTGAGGCCCCGCTGGACGTGGTCTGCTGTTCCTCCTGAGGCCTGCTCTGGGCACCATGGGTTCAGGCATCCATCGCTCTGCATGGATCCTGGGCATTTTGATGGACAGGGGTTAGATCCAGTTTCAGGGGTGGGGTTGGAAGTGGGTGTGGGAGGTGGGATGGCGTCCGAAACTCTGAATCTACTTTGGAGACAGTTAAGTCACGGTAGGTTTCCTAAAGATAGGGAACAGAAGAAAAATACAAGGACTTTTTAAATGTGTTTATTATTTTAGTTTATTGTATGTAGATCTTGAGTAAAATTAATTTAGCTCCTAGGACATTAGTTTCCTCACTTGTGAAACAGGAAAAATATTCTTGTAGATATTAGTGTGTGTGTGTGTGTGTGTGTGTGTGTGTGTGTAATCCACTATATGTATAAAAGATTCTGGTTGCTATTTTAGAAATAAAAATGAAAATATTTACCTTTCACGACTTGCTCATCTGTGGGTCCACTCAAGATTGGTGTGCCCATTGGTACCACAACCTTCCAGGGTGTTAACCCTGTTATCAATCTGTCTCAATTCATTGACCAGATCCACAGGAGGCCCAGGAATGCAATCTTACCATGTAGTTCCAAGGTCAGAACCTGGAAATATTCAGCAAACAACACTGCTGTCTTTCAGAGATGCTTAGTGAAATTTCTATCCCCAGTTTAGCTTTAAATAGCAAGCCAGTCAGTAGGGCTGAAGATGGCTGTGTGGGTGTGGGTAGAGCAATTTGATCAAACCAGAAGTCACAAAAAGCCATTCACCCCTTTTCACAAAACACAAACAAACGGGTATGTACCTCTTTGCAGGGCTGCTTCTATAACTTTCAGTACTGGTAGTTTAGAAGAAAGATCAGGATTAGTTTCAAACCAAATAGTAATTATTCAAGTGATAAAATTTTCCAGTCAGCTGGAAATTATGCTCCTCTCATAAAATTGAAATAAATTGTCCATAGTGAGAGACATGAATCTAACCTCAAGATTTATAAAATTGCCTGAGCGTTAATTTATTGACTCACCTTTCCTTCCTGACTCTTGCTACTATAAAAATGACTTTTATTTCTCTCAAGCCAAGATCTAGAAATTCCATAGCATCCAAGCCAAATTATTGCCTTTAGTTTGGTAGATTTATTTGGTACAAGAACAAGGTGAAATTAATAATGTCCTTATGTTAATAGCAGTTAGTCTCCTTTCTTTTCTATATTTCTCTAAGCTCCCCATAGTTTTAGTACATATTAAGGGGAATATGCTGCTGAGTTTAGTCAGTTCTGCAATAAAAAGACATATTTGTTTCTAAAGATCACCATGGGAGGATAAATTGGCAATAAAAACCACAGAATTTATGGAATAAATGGGACTACGGATATAATATGCCAACACCTAGGTATGAACCTTAGGCAGAAATATCTTGGCCCCAAGCAGTGTAGCTTGAAGATAAATTTTCTCCTAGGAATTTTTTCCCTCCCGATAATTCTCATCTTGGACACAACTCAGTGACTCAGTGGTTGTATTCCCCCACTATGAAATCCATTCCCCATGCTTCATGTGGCCAGGTGATATTTTATCATCTCTTTCCACCCTTCCACATCCCATTCATTCCATTAAGAGGTGTGGCTGAAAGTTTGCATTACAAACAGAAGGGGGTGGCTTTTACTTGGTGCTTGATTTCCCAACTCAGTTCTTCAAGAGGTAATAATCTGCTCAGGGAGTGGAGAATTGGTTTCCAAAAGATACAGGATCTTTGGGAAACAGTTGGGGAGTGGCACCACTAAAAGAGGCAACCAGAAAATGCAACTCGTATTTTAACCCTTTCCCACAACTTCCTCTAGGAGGGGGCCTGCTAAGACGTAAGAGCCTTCAGTGCAGGGTAGGATAAGCCAGCAAAGGAAAGATTTTAGTTGGTAAAACGAAGAACGTTGAAACTCATTAAATAGGAAACAATCAAGTTACAGAACACATTTTAAGAAATAAGCCCACTTTGTTAATACCTGCAAGTGGGCTATGAAAGTCAGGGAGTGAAGAGTGAACATCTCAGCCTCTGGGGCTGGGGATTTTGGGACAGGGTAGTTGTGGATTGAGGCGTTGCTGTGTAATGTCCTTCAAACACAAGCAGTGTGGGCCCGTGGAAAGAAGATAGGTTTTGGAGACAGCCAGATGTGTGTTTTAATTCTATCCTTTCCACGTTCTGATGGGTAACTTGGGCAAGTTACTTAGTCTCTAGGAGTCTCCCACTTTGCTCATCCATAATCTGGTAATATAAATATAAGTATGGTATTGAACAGAGTAAACAGGATGGTGCCTATGAAAACACCTGCCCCTGTGTCTAACACATGGGAGATTCTTGAGAAATGTTAGCTTCCTCTCCCTATCCCCTATGTCCTGGAGATGGGGGTGTGAGTACATCGCTTTTTCTTTAAAGGTGCTTTTGACTCTGATTGTGTTGACTAGAGAAGTGGAGTCAAAGACTTACATATTAGGACTTTAATTAGGCTCAAGAGAAAGAGCTAGAGGAGACCTTCAAATGTCCTTCTAGTGGGTTAGCCTGGTCATAGGATAGGACAGGGGACAGGGTTTCAGAGCAAGACAGCTGCTTCAGGAAAAAAACTAAAAGTGGCTCTGGAACTTGGTGCCGGAGAGCAAAGAACTCTATATGGGATAATAATTTTCAGAGTAACAAACTGTGGAGAAGATAAATTCTATTCTTGATTGACTTTAGTTAGTTAATTTCACAATCCAAAGCAAGCTTTGTGGAAGGTTAGTGATAAGGGTTATCTGTATGCTAAAATGAGTAAGAGTGTACAAAGGGTTCTATGGGGAGAGATGTCCTCACATTCACATTATAGTTAAGAAGATAAACCATTAAGACAGGTAATATGAGCCATTCAACATCTTTATCTCAGTTTATCTATAAAATGGTAATAAAAGCATGAGCCCTTTTTGCATGCTGTTATGGGCTGAGTTGTGACCCCTAAAATATATATATATTCAAGTCCTAAACCCCAGTACCTCAGTCTGTGGCTGTATTTGGAGATAGGACCTTTTTAGAGGTAATTAAGTTAAAATGAGGTACTAAGAGTGGGCCCTAATTCAATATGACTGGTGTCTTCATATGAGGATATTAGGCCACAGACAAGTACAGAGGAAAGATCATGTGAAGACACAGGGAAAAGATGGCTGTCTGTAAGCCAAGGAGGGAGGCCTTAGAAGAAACCAATCCTGCGACACCTTCGTCTCAGACTTCCAGCCTTCAGAGTAGTGAGATAATAAAGTTGTGTTGTTTAAGCCACAAAATCTGTGATATTTTGTTATGGCAGCCATCACAAACTAATACACATGCCCAGAGAGTTAAAAAAGAAAAAGAAAAGAATTTGTTGAGAGCAGTTTTTAATTCACAGCAAAACTGAGAGGATGGTACAGAGTTTTCTCACAGTATATGCCCTGTCTCTCCTCCACACATAGCCCCCCCCCCAACTATCAGCACTCCCACAAGAGTGGGACATTTGTTACGACTAATGAACCTATGTTGACATATCATTATCATCCAAAATTTGTGGTTTACATTAGGGTTCACTTTTGGTGTTGTACATTCCATGTGTTTTGACAAATCTATAATGACATGTATCATTATTACAGCATCATACTGAGGATGAAATAATAATATAACAATATTCTAATAAAAGGACAGATTTAATTTCAATCAAATCTAATCCAAATAGTTCTTGAAGCTGACTCTGCAAAGAGCTTCAGAATAGCTGTAGAGTGAAAATAGGCAAATAAGATGCTATGCCATACCACAAAGAGTTGGCTGTGAAAATGAGTCACACATCTATATTCTGAACGCAGCCATCTTGAAAAAGCCATTTGTAGTGGATGCTGTGATACACTGCTGAGATTCTCCCTTCAGAACTGAGTCACGCACCCCGCCAGCTGCCAGGAGTGTTGCTGGCTGATAGCTCACAGTTGAGTTCATCTCCAAGAATTATTCTCCTAGGACTGAAGGAAGTTGCCTCTCCCCAAGTCATGCCAGAGAGAGCTAGCATCCAAGGACTGACTGATGATGCATGTAAAGGCTCAGCTCCCTGGCCTAAACGTGGAACATTTCTGAAAGACTACCTCAGCTCCAGAGCTTCCTGTGGGATCAGCTGAGGCCTTTGTCGTGACTGCATCACAGTTCAACCCTCCCTCTTCCCTCTCTTGTTTCTCTCGGTCCCTCACGGGTATCCCCAGGAATATTCCCAAATAAACTTCATGCTAGCAAATCTGCCTCTCAGAGTCTGTTTTTCAGGGCAAGTGACCAATGACACCATTCATTGTCTACTACTTTTATTAATATGCTAAGGCTTTTCTTTGCTCAGAATAAATTGTAATTGACAGCCTGAATGTTCTGCATGATAGACTGAGGGAATGTTGGTGAAAATTTTCTAACATTTGGTGACAGGTTGTATCCTATGGAAGTAGGTCTCACTTTTTTTTTTTTTTTTTTTGGATAAGCCAGACAGCAGCCAAGGTAATCTGGAATCCAAATATTTCAAGTTACTCAACCATTATCAGAGACCTGCCAATTAACGATCTTGCAGGCTGCTAGGACCGCATAAAGAGAAAGTGCAGCCCCTGACCTTGAGCAATGCCACACAAGATGATTACATTTTGAGAGGTGATTGCCTATCTGAGGAGTGGGTAACCAGTTTCTGAAGAAGCCCTGAGACCACCATGAAAGCAATCCAGTGCTCTTCTTGATATTTAGAGAAAAACAAGGAAAAGCTCAGGTTCTAGAAACTGCTATGAACTCTGAGGGCACATGAGTGTTACTAGTCATGTGACTTAAGGGAAGTCATAACCGTTCTGTCCATCTGTTTCCTCACCTGTCACTGTGGACAGAGAGGAAAGAAGGTTGGCTGCAATCCTGGATCTCTAATTCCTTGACCTACTATTGTCAGAGGCTCACAAAGAAGAACCGCAGAAGGATGTTTCGTCCTTTTCTCTTTCTCATGAGCCTTTTTATGTGCAACCGCTTCCCATGTGGGAGCCAGAGTTGATGAACTGGGCCAGACCATCTACCTGGGATCTGCAAGGACAAACACCCGTTCTCCTGCTAGTCTAAGGCTACATGTCCTGCTTGGCTTCCTTCCTCTCTAGTCCTGACTCTCAAGGTCCCAAATGAAATCAAAGACAAGTACTTCAAATATAAGCAAATATTTCTCTTTAGATCCTGGAGCAGTGACCTAAGCTCCAGGCTCCATGTTTCCTACTGAAGCTATTGCTGTGGTCAGTGGAGACACCTCTCACCTGTGCTGCCTGCAGAGGATCTGTGTTTTAGCCCTTGTTTCCTATCCTCTGTTGCTATGATACTGAAGCCTTTTACTCATCAGCTCAGCTCTTCCCACTTCTGAGCTAATTCCACTCATTCCGGAGAGCATGCTCAGAACTTCACATGCACCTAGGATTAGGGCACAGGATTTGGGGCCATCAGTCTGGTTCAGGGATGCCGAGGATGAGTCCTGAGTCCTGGGTGTCTTCAGCCTGTTGCTGTTTCCTTTATCTTCTATACTGAAAAGGTCAGTTTACTGAACATCTGTCATGTTGTGACAAGTGCCCTATTCTGATGTCTATCTTACAACACCAGAGCCCTGACGCCACCTCTGGACAGCTTCATCTTTGAAGGCGGGCCATGTCCTGGCTGCAGCCCTGTTCCATTGGTCATCCCTTTGGGATGGATTGTCACTACTTATGCATGTTTTGGCTGCTGCACCCTGTGTACTATTCTAAACCCTTTAGACAGTGCTCGTGGCGCAGGTTAAGTGCCAATTACCCAGCTGCTCTGGACTCTGGGAATTGGGTGGGTATTCACTCCCTGTGGAGTCAACCCAGCCTTTCTTCCTCTCCTTCTCTGTTAGCTTCCTCTGCTGAGGTCTCAGAATACTTCACAGAAGAGCTTCTTCTTCCTTTGAACCCTCATTTTACCATCCCATATCCTACTGTTGTTATCTAGCCCAACTCCTGAAGGGAGCTCAGGAGAGAAGTTCTTAAAAATAACAAGTTCTCCCCAATAGGGTTTTGTTAAACAGGAAAAAAAACTATTATTTTATGTTTTTATCAGTATGTAACAAGGATCTCCAATATGTCATGGACCTACTTGGACGTCAGTATTTTTCGTCAGCTGAGGTCACTTGATCTTAAACTTCAGGATCTGCCTTAGGCTTTAGGACTGACTTTGAATTTAAGATGAAATATAAAAAACCTTTTATGAGCTAGACGATTCAATAGCTAATTGGTATGAGCTAGATGATTCAATAGCTAATTAAACTTTTTTTTTTTGACCATGTGCTCTGTAGCAGCTGGGCTTCCACCTTCCTCCTGGAACCTCCTACTTTCTATATTGTCCCAGCCCTAACAATAAGCCTGTCCTTGGGCTGATAGACTTCTCTGATTTTAGGGCCACGTAAGCCTGGGTTTCCACCTTGCTCCATCCTTCTCCTTTCCTGTGGGACTGACTTCCGTTTCCTCCCAGATCTTAGCCAATGTCTGCTCCCAGATTTCCTTTACCACATTCTCACCACTTAGCAACCCCTCTTACCTTCTATTGTAACTCCTTCTTGCCCAATATTTGCTTAAACTACCATTTATTTTTTATTTCCAAATACATTTATTGATTTACCATTTGTTGAGCATCTACACTGAGCTTATAATTGTGAACAAAACCCAATCCCTGTCTTCAAGGAGCTTACAATTTACTGAAGGAGAGAGATGATTGAACAGGAAATACTAGTAGCAGATAACTCTGAGAACAATATTATTTAAATAAGCCTATTTTATCCTCACAGGAACCCTATGAGGAAGATATTATTATCTCTATTTTATAGACATGGGAAGTGAGGTTCAGATAGGTTAAATAGCTTGTCCCAGATCACAGAGACAGGAAGGGAAGAATTAGGTTTAGAACCCAGGTCAGCCAGACTTTGTTGTACTGCTAATCCCCACCTTGTGCAAAGATAGGCCAAAGTACAGCTTGGTCATTGACACACACAGAAAAACCTGCTGAACTTTTGTTGGAATTGCATTGACTTTACAGAGAAGTAATAGCTTTGCAAGATTGTGTCTTTTAATTCATTAACATAATTTATCCTTCCATATCAGTCTTTTTATCCATGATTCTTTATATTCTCTACATGTTTTGTGGTTTTCTGTATAAGTGTCTTGAATATTTTTCATTAGATTTATTCTTAGGTATTAGCTCTTTAAAAAATATTTTTGGGAGAAAGAGCAGATGATGTCATAGAAATGGCGGCATGAGGTGAGCCTCTTGAAATCTCCTCTGGAATTTACAACAAATTGAAGAGCTGTAATTCCACAAAGAACTGCCTGCACAGCAGACAGGCAGGACTAAGAGATGCACAACTGAAATCATCTAAAGTTGGGCAAATTGGGTGAGCAGGGGAGGAGGGAAGTGGGAAGTGCAGAGAAGTGAGCCACACAAGCGCAGGAGGGCAGACGGAGCTCCGAGCTCCCTGCATTTTGGAGCTACCATAGCCGTGGGAGAGGGAAGAATTCAGACAGCTAGTGCTCTCCTTATGGCCCACAGCCCCGCCTAAGGGATCAGCATGTAACACGGCTGAACCCAATGCTCATGGCAGAGACCCTCGGAGCAAAGACTGAGGGAAGAAGGGTAAAAACAGCAGTTTAACCCCTCACTGCCAAACAGAGGATGGAAGGCTTAGGCACTGAGCCTAGCCGCCCCCTCCTATCCTCCCAGAGCTCACCCCACCCAACCCTCCAAGTGCTAGAAGTGGAATGGTAGCAGTGTCAGTTCAAAAGAACAGAATATTTGCAGTTCTGAGAACTGTGGCCTGCAGCCATGGACTTGCAGCCCTAGTTCTGGCAAAGGGGAGGGAGTCCTGGGGGGCTGTACTTGTGGTTGCCATCATTGCTCACAGCCATCTCTCACAGCCCACTCCGTCCCCATCCCCACCTATCTGGGCAGATCCACACAAGGGTAAACAGAGCCACTGAAACACACAGGCCCTGAATCTGGTGCAGGAAGAGCTTCGGAACTTCAGAAGCTTTCCATATCCCCCAACGGAGGCAGTGCCCTGAGACCCAGGCAACATGTTCACAGAGGAGAAGCCCACCTTCCAGGGAATCTCCCTCTCCCCATTGTGTGAGAAGCCAGAACAGTGCAGAGAAAATATAACACTACAGCGTGAGAGAGAATTAAAGGCTACAGTTGGAAAGAAAATAAAGCATTCCACCAACACTTACTGGGAAGCAAAAGAAACACCACTTCCTACCAACCTGTTGCAGAACTCACTCCTGTAGATGCCTAGGAAGAGAAATAATAATTCACTAATTTCCACCTTGTAACCAAGGTGACAAGTCAGCTCAGAAAGAAAATGAAAAGTCTCCAGAAAATAAACTTAAAGACATGGAAATATATTACTTAAATGACAGAGAATTCAATATTGCAATTCTGAAAAAACTCAACGAGAGTCAAGAAAACACAGACAGGCAGTTTAATGAACTCAGAAACATAACCAAAGACAAAATAAACATTTTACCAAAGAGTTTGAAATTTTAAAAAGAACCAAGTAGAATTTCTAGATATTAAGAACTCAATAAAAGAATGAAGAATGAAATAGCCAGCTTAGG
Organism: Rhinolophus sinicus; assembly: GCF_036562045.2. Lineage (NCBI taxonomy): Eukaryota > Metazoa > Chordata > Mammalia > Chiroptera > Rhinolophidae > Rhinolophus > Rhinolophus sinicus. The sequence continues at coordinate 94,096,381 of NC_133755.1, forward strand.
TAATAGAGCTGACCAGATGGAGAAAACAATCAGTGACATCGAAGATAGAAATCTGGAAATGACACAGATGGAAGAAGAGAAAGACTTGAGAGTTAAAAGAAATGGAAGAACTCTACAAGAACTTTCTGACTCCATCAGAAAGAGCAATATAAGAATAATGGGTATACCAGAAGGAGAAGAAAGGGAGAAGGGAACAGAGAATATATTCAAACAAATAGTCAATGAGAACTTCCCAAACTTGTGGAAAGAACTGGATCCTCAAATCCAAGAAGTAAATAGAACACCTAAATACCTCAATCCCAACAGGTCTTCTTCAAGGCACGTTGTATTGAAGCTGTCAAGAATTAACAACAAAGAAAGAATCCTCAAGGCAGCCAGGGAAAAGAAGATGGTAACCTACAAAGGAAAGCCCATTAGGTTGTCATCCAATTTTTCAGCAGAAACTCTATAAGCCAGGAGGGAGTGGACTCAAATATTCAAACTATTGAAAGAGAGAAATTATGAGCCAAGAATAATATATCCAGCAAAGATATCCTTTAGAAATGAAGGAGGAATAAAGACCTTTCCAGACATAAAGAAGCTGAGGGAATTTTCTAACATATGACCTGCACTACAAGAAATACTGAAGGAGGCTATTTGACCAGCATAAATAGGGATAATTTCTGACAACAAAAACATAAAAAGGGGCGGGGGGAGTACAGATCTGAACTGGCATAAGGGAATGAAGAAAGTAAGCATGCTGATGAACATGGAATACTTTAAATATGAAACTTTCTTTTACATCAACTTAACAGTAACCTCTCAAAAAAATTCCAGAACTGAAATATATAACCTAATAAAAGAAGAAACAGAGGGAAAAATCATAGAATACCACCACACTGAAATAATAGGCAGCAACAAAAAGGCAAAGAAACAATGGAGACACAGTCCTACCAGAAAACCAAAGATAGAATGATAGGAAATTCTCACATATCAATAATCACCCTAAATGTAAATGGACTGTACTCACCAATAAAAAGGCATAGAATAGCAGATTGGATCAAACAACTAAACCCAACCATATGCTGCCTCCAAGAGGCACATCTCAGCTACAAGGACAAATACAGACTCAAAGTGAAAGGGTAGAAATTGACACTCCAAGCAAATAGTATCCAGAGAAAACAGGTGTAGCCATACTGATATCAGGTGAAACAGACTTCAGGATAAAAAAAGTAACAAGAGACAAAGATGGACATTTCATAATGATAAAGGGGACTATATAACAAGGAGACATAACAATCATCAATATTTATGCCCCTAATCAGGGAGCACTGAAATATACCAAGCAACTACTAACTGAGCTAAAGGTAGAATTGACCAAAACACAATTATTCTAGGGGACCTAAACACATCATTGACAGCTATGGATAGATCATCCAAACAGAAAATAATTAAAAAAATAGCAGACCTAAATGACACATTAGATGAAATGGACATAATTGACATTTATAGAGCACTTCATCCTAGAACATCAGACTATACATTCTTTTCTACTGTACATGGATAGACCATATACTGGGACATAAAAGAGCCTCAGAAAATTTAAGAAGATTGAAATCATATCAAGCATATTCTCTGATCACAAGAATATGAAAATATTCTCAAATATAGTATTTGAAATTGGATATCAACTGCAAAAAGAAAGCAGGAAAAACCACAACTATGTGGAAATTAAACAACATACTTTCAAAGAACAACTGTGTCAAAGAAGAAATAAGAGGAGAGATCAAAAGACACATAGAAACGAATGAGAATGAAAATACATCCTACCAAAATTTGGGGGATACAGCGAAAGCAGTCTTTTTTTTTTTTTAAAGATTTTATTGGGGAAGGGGAACAGGACTTTATTGGGGAACAGTGTGTACTTCCAGGATTTTTATTTTCCAAGTCAAGTTGTCCTTTCAATCTTAGTTGTGGAGGGTGCCATTCAGCTTCAAGTTGTTGTCCTTTCAGTCTTAGTTGTGGAGGACGCAGCTCAGCTCCAGGTCCAGTTGTTGTTGCTAGTTGCAGGGGGCGCAGCCCACCATCCCTTGCAGGAGTCGAACCGGCAACCTTGTGGTTGAGAGGATGCACTCCAACCAACTGAGCCATTTGGGAGCTCAGCGGCAGCTCAGCTCAAGGTGCCATGTTCAATCTTAGTTGCAGGGGGCGGAGCCCACCATCACTTGCGGGACTCAAGGAATTGAACTGGCAACCTTGTGGTTGAGAGCCCACTGGCCCATGTGGGAATCGAACCGGCAGCCTTCGGAGTTAGGAGCATGGAGCTCTAACCGCCTGAGCCACCACGCCAGCCCTGAAAGCAGTTTTAAGAGGGAACTTTATATCATTACAAGCCTATCTCAAGAAACAAGAAAATCCCAGATAAGTAACCTCATGTTACACCTTAAAGAACTAGAAAAAGAAGAACAAATGAAACCCAAAGTCAGTAGAAGGAAGGAAATGACAAAAATCAGAGCAGAACTAAATGAAATAGAGAACAAAAAGACAATAGAAAAAAATTAACGTGACAAAGAACTGGTTCTTTCAAAAGATTAATAAAATTGACAAACCCTTGGCTAGACTCACTAAAATAAAAAGAGAAAAGACACAAATAAACAAAATCAGAAATCAAAGAGGGGAAGTTATCACGGATGCCACAGAAATACAAAGGATCATCCAAGAATACTATGAAGGACTATATGCCACCAAATTCAATAACCTGGAAGAAATGGACAAGTTCTTAGAAACATATAGCCTTCCTAGGCTGAATCAGGAAGAATTGGAAAATCTAAATAGACCGATCACCAGTAACGAAATTGAATCAGTCATCCAAAACCTTCCCAAAAGCAAAAGTCCGGGACCAGATGGCTTCACTAGTGAATTCTACCAAACCTTCAAAGAGGATCTAATACCAATCGTGCTCAAACTCTTCCAAAAAATTGAAGAAGAGACAGTACTCCCTAACTCATTTTATGAGGCCAACATTACCCTGATACCAAAACCTGGTAAGGACAACACAAAAAAAGAAAACTACAGACCAATATCTCTGATGAATACAGATGCAAAAATCCTAAATAAAATTCTAGCTAATCGAATGCAACAATGCATTAAAAAGATTATACATCATGACCAAGTGGGGTTCATCCCAGTGGCACAAGGATGGTTCAACATACACAAATCAATCAATGTGATACATCACATAAACAAAATAAAGAACAAAAATCATATGATTATATCAATTGATGCAGAAAAAGTGTTTGACAAGATACAACATCCATTTCTGATTAAAACACTTAATAAAATAGGTATAGAAGGAAAATACCTTAACATAATAAAGGCCATATATGACAAACTCTCAGCTAAACTCATAATTAATGGTGAAAAACTGAAGCCCTTTGCTCTACGTTCAGGAACACGACAGGGCTGTCCCCTATGACCTCTGCTTTTCAACATAGTATTGGAAGTCCTCGCCAGAGCAATCAGGCAAGAGAAAGAAATAAAAGGCATCCAAATTGGGAATGAAGAAGTTAAATTGTCACTTTTTGCAGATGACATGATGCTATGTATAGAAAACCTTAAAGGCTCCACCAAAAACTATTAGAAACAATAAACAAATACAGTAAAGTTGCCGGCTACAAAGTCAACTTACAAAAGTCCATTGCATTCCTTTATACTAACAATGAAATCTTTGAAAAATAAATTAAAAATAAAACAATTCCTTTTGCCATTGCAACAGAAAGAATAAAATCCCTAGGAATAAACTTAAGCAAGGATGTAAAAGGCCTATGTACTGAAAACTATAAGACATTTTTAAAAGAAATTGAAGAAGACACAAAGAAATGGAAAGACACTCCATGTTCATGGATTGGAAAAATTAACATTGTTAAAATGGCCGTATTACCCAAAGCAATATACAGATTTAATGCAATCTCCATCAAAATCCCAATGGCATTTTTTAAAGAAATAGAAAAAAAAATCATCAGATTTGTATGTAACCACAAAAGACCTGGAGTAGCCAAAGCAATTCTAAGAAAAAAGAACAATGCTTGAGGTATCACACTTCCTCACTTAGGCTTGTACTACAGGGAAGCAATAATCAAAACAGCATGGTATTGGCAGAAAAACAGACCACAGACCAATGGAATAGAATTGAGAACCCAGAAATAAACCCACATAAATATGGACAGAATTTTTGACAAAGAAGCTAAAAACATACAATGGAGAAAAAACAGGCTTTTCAATAAATGGTGCAGGGAGAATTGCAAAGCTACGTGCAAAAGAATGAAACTGGACTGCTATCTATCATCATGTACCAAAATTAATTCAAAATGGATCAAAGATCTAAGCATAAGACCTGACACAATAAACTGCATAGAAGAAAACATATGTATTAAACTTATAGACATTGGGTTCAAAGAGCATTTTATGAATTTGACTCCAAGGGAAGTAAAAGCTAAAATAAATCAATGCTCCTATAACAAACTAAAAAGCTTCTGCACAGCAAAAGAAACCATCGACAAAATAAAGAGTCAACCGACTGAATGGGAGAAGATTTTTTCAAACAACGCCTCCAATAAGGGGCTAATATCCAAAATATATAAGGAACTCATACAACTCAACAACAAAAAAAACAAACAATCCAATTAAAAAATGGGCAGAGGAACTGAAGAGACATTTCTCCAAAGAGGACATACAAATGGCAAATAGACATATGAAAAAATGCTCAACATCACTAATCATCAGAGAAATGCAAATAAAAACCACAATGAGATATCACCTCACCCCAGTCAGAATGGCTATCATCAACAAGACAAATAGTAACAAGTGTTGGAGAGGCTGTGGAGAAAAAGGAACCCTCATACACTGTTGGTGGGAATGCAGACTGGTGCAGCCGCTATGGAAGGCAGTGTGGAGGTTCCTCAAAAAATTACGAATAGAATTGCCATATGACCCAGCAATCCCTCTCCTGGGTATCTACCCAAAAAATCTGAAAACATTTATACATAAAGACAAGTGTGCTCCAATGTTCATTGCAGCTTTATTTACGGTGACCAAGACACGGAAACAACCAAAATGTCCTTCGATAGATGAATGGATAAAGAAGTTGTGGTATATATACACAATGGAATACTATTCGGCAGTAAGAAAAGATGATATAGGAACATTTGTGACAACATGGATGGATCTTGAGATTATAATGCTAAGTGAAGTAAGTCAGAGAGAAAAAAGTCGAGAACCACATGATTTCACTGATATGTGGTATATAAAACTGAAAACAACAAAAGAACAAGACAAACAAATGAAGAAGCAAAATCTCATAGACACAGACAATAGTTTAGTGATTACCAGAGGGTAAGGGGGGAGGGGGTGGTAGATGAGGGTAAAGGGGATCAAATATATGATGATGGAAGGAGAACTGACTCTGGGTGGTGAACACACAATGTGATATATAGATGATGTGTCACAGAATTGTACACCTGAAATCTATGTGACTTTACTAACAATTGTCTCCCCAATAAACTTTAATTAAAAACATATTTTTGGTATTATTTTAAAAGTATTAATTTCTAATTGCTTATTCCTATTAATAGAAACAAAATATGATCTTTGTATGTTGCACCTACATCTAGCAACTTTGCTAAATTTATTTATATATTCTAATTGCTTACCTGTAGGATTTTTTTCCTATCTATACAGTCAAGTTATATACAAATAAAGAAGGTCCCTTCTTTTCTAATACTTAACATCTTTTTTTTCCCCTTGCCTTACTGTTCTTATATCATTTCATTATTTGAATAAATGAAGGATAATTAGGGTGTCATAGGATACACTTTTCTCTGATTGATTTCACAAGTTTCTGTTGTCTTTACCGTACTGGGTTGTTCAGCAGTGGCCCTTACGTAGCCTACTTTCTGATGTCAGCCAGAGTTAGGAGTGGGTGGCACCATGAGTTGCTAAGAGTTGGATCTGTGTAGCTGTATGAGAGCTTCTCTCTATGACTCATTTATTAGTAAGGGTTTCGTTCTATTCATCATAGCTCACAGAAGACTTGTTAGCATTGTTTTGTATGTATGTATGTATGTATTTATGTACAGACAATATCTCAGAATCGAGAGAGAGAGAGAGAGAGAGAGAGAGAGAGAGATTGCATTTGCTAAAAAGCTTTCCTGAGGTTTGTCCTGTTTTTCAGCTATAGTACCTCCAGAACCTCTATAGTGTCATCTGATACTACTATGAGGCCGGTAAAGTCCTCATAGTGGCTGGAGAATCAAGTCATGGTTAACTTTGGGTAAATCTAAGGCTTACTTTACTCCTATACTGGAAAGATTAGTGTTACGGGGGCTCACAAAGTAGCATGCAGCCCCCAGTTCACAAAGCCACACTGTCATTAACCTTACAAAATGCAGTAGTCCCCTTTATCTGTGGTTTTGCTTTCTGTGGTTTCCGTTACCTATGGTCAACCATGGTCTGAAAATATAAAATGGAAAGTTCCAGAAATAAATAATTCATACATTTTTAAATTGCTGCCGTTTTGAGTAGTGTGATCAAATCTCTTGCTATTTTGCCCGGATCGTGAATCATTCCTTTGCCCAGGGTAACCATGCTGTACATGCTCCTACCCCTTAGTCACTTAGTGGTCCTCTCTGTAATCAGATAGACTGTCATGTCATCACAGAGCGCACGGTCAAGTAACCTTTATTTTACTTAATAATAGCCCCAAAGTACAAGAGTAGAGATGCTGGCCATTTGGATATGCCAAAAAGCAGCTGCGAAGTGCTTCCTTGAAGTGAAGAGGTATGTATGGAAAGGAAAAAACACACACAGTATATATATACTGTGTGTGTGTGTGTGTGTGTGTGTGTGTGTATAGGGTTTGGTACTGTCTGTGGTCTCAGGCATCTACTGGCATCTTGGAAGTATTCCCCATGGATAAGGAGGCACTACTGTACTTCTCTTGAGCTTGTCTTTGACTGGGCGTCAAATGCTGATACCTCATCCCAAATGACAATTCAGATCTTGACATTTCAGTTTTTACTTCTTACTTAGTGGGGCAATCGTGGAATGTATAGGATTCAGACTCTTATACAGCATAAGGCTGTATGCTTCAGATTTTTAAGTTTATGGGCATTAGACAGGTACTTCTCAAATAAATTTCTTGACTTCATGGCTAATATTTATTGGCCAGTAGAAATATGGAAAAATGCACATGAACATCAGTATTTCTTTCCATAAAGAAGAGGATAAAGTCTATAGAAAGAAAAATGGGGCTAGTTAGTGACTGAGGATCAAAATTCTAATTAGGTTTTCTAACTAGTACAAAGCTTTCACCAGTGTGTCATTTTTTCACCTAGCATGCCAATATTACTGCATAATTTTGAACAAAAAATTGAGATAGTGTATGGCTGGATAGTTCTTTCTATGGTTGGATAGTTCTTTCTATTTATCTATGTCTGTCTATTATATATTTACATCTAATAGACATATAGTTTTAAGCCATGTACTCAAGTGTATGAGAAATATTTTCTAAAAATAATGCAATTTGATCATTTTGAGTCTTGCTTTGTTTAAGCAAAAATTTTGTATATATTATACATAATTTGTTATACATAATATATATATATATCTCAAGTCCATTCAAAGTAAACTTTTTCCCTCTAGGTCAATTTCAATCAGTTCAGAATATATCTTCCTTATCCCAGACACACTCCTATCTTCTGGAGAATGCATTTAAATTCTAGGACCTTCCATAAGCTTTGTGCATCAATGAAAAGGAGACCTCAGATCCTCAGGCATTGTCTCTCATATAGTGGCACCTACTGTATACCTTCTGGCCCTTGGGCTTTTATCATTCCATGCTGACATGTGCTGAGATTTCTGTGAATACATTTTGTCCTTGGTCTATGGTTTGTCCCACTTCTTTCTCCTCTACTCTTTCTCCTAACTTCCATGCCTTTTTCACAGGTGCATGGAGAGGATTCAGCTGTCATCCCACGACTCTCTGAAGTCATGCAAAACACAGTGAAGCTACCTTATCCTTATCTTCTGACAACCTCAGAGCCATTTCCACTCTACACTCCTTGCCATTATAGCATGGAGAATGTTTGTAAGTCTTCCACCTTCAGAAATTCCAAATAGGAGTTCAGACAAGGTCTCTCTTTCCTTGGAGCCCCAAATTGATCATCTGTTTTCTCTCGCCACTCTCTGCCACTCTGGGGTCTAACCTCAGAGCATAGTATCTGTCTCAGACACTCTAGTAAATGATCTTCCTGCTTCTCCATCTCTTCTCTCTCCCACAGTCAGGAGAATCCTGATCTATTCTGTAGATGGAAACCCCCATTTTGAAATTGGAAAAAAAAAAATTCTTCAAGTAATATTTTTAAGTCTTTCTGTCTAATCCACAGACTAGGTTTTTCAAAACTAAAATGCTATGCACTTGATGTTTGATTTACTGGTAGTGATTCTAGCTTGAACTTCTGTGCACTTCATGTCTATAAGCCAAGCGGGATGCGAAACAAATGTCATGAAGTTAAAAGGGATTTGTATGTGTGAAAAACATTGATTAATGACTCACAAGTCCATCCATCCATCCATTGATCCTCTCAATACTCCAGAAAAAAATGTTGAGGGTGCCATTTGACTTGGCCATGACAAGGAAAAATATGAAAAATCAAGACATTTCAGAACATATGGGAGCTGTGGTAGGCAGAACAATGGCCCTGAAGACAAATGTGTCCTATTCCCTGAAATCTGAGATTATGTTAGGTTACCTGGCAAGGGGGAATCAAGGTTGCAGATGGATTTAAATTTGCTAATCAGCTGAGCTGTGAAAGGAAAATTATCTTGGATTATCCAAGTGGGCCAATGTAATCACAAGCATTCCTATAAGTGGAAGGGAAAGGTCAGAATCAGAGATTTGAAGATGATACACTGCTGGGTTTATAGACAGAGGAAGGGGCTGCAAGCCAAGTAATACAGGCAACCTCCAAAACCTGGAAAAGGCAAGAAAATAGATTCTCCCTTAGAGCCTCCAGAAGGAATGTAGCCATGCTGTTAACCTGATTTTAATGCAGTTCTGACCTGCAGAACTGTAAGATAATACATTGCACTGTTTTAAGCCAACAAAGATTAGTAATTTGTTACAACAGTGATAAGAAACTAATATATTAGCTGTTAACTACATAGTCACACAAATTATTTACTGGCAAATTAATTAAAAACTTGGCAAACCAACAGTGCAGACAATTGATTTTAATAAATTAAACACTTAGGTGCCACCTGACAGCTGATATCTTAGTGATTGACTTGAAATGACATCAATTTATAGATATTCCCTTAAAAAAAATAGAAGTACTATTCTCTAAGCATGACTCTATGCTTATTGTTTGTGATCAAATGATTTTTAAAACATATTGAAATTATTCATTCAGGTTACTAAATTATACAGTGGAAAAAAAGACTCAACTTGTAAACATTCAGGAATATAGCATTTTATTGCAAGGACAGGTGACAGAAAATAGACAGCCAACAAGTCCTGCCTAGGACTCATTAGCCAGTGATGGTTGGCTTGGGGAAATTTTCACTCCACAAAAACCTTACTTCCTAATGTCTACCAGACTTCTACTCTCCTGGTAGTTACGGACAATTGATATTTTCTCAACCTCATATAATATATAGTGCAAACGTAGCATTGTTTTAACCAGAAGTACCCCTAAACCTTTCCTATAGAGAAAATCTGGATCTGTCTGGGCATACATGACCTAGTCAAAAGTGCTAGGCACCTCTCACTCATTAGCACAGCTACTGTGAAAACACCCATAAAGTAACAAGTTTTGGGATGTGGAGAAGTTAGAGCCCTGTGCACTGTTGGTAGGATTGTAAAATGATGCAATTGTGACAGAAAATAGCATGGATGTTTCTCAAAAAATTAAAAATAGCACTATCATATGACCCAGCAATCCCACTTCTGGGCATATGTCTTAAAGAATTGAAAGCAGGGTCTCAAAGAGATATTCATATATCCATGTTTATAACAGCAGTAATCATAACAGTTAAGAGGTGGGAGGAACCCAAATGTCCATTGATGGATAAATGGCTAAGCAAAATGTGACATATACATGCATTGGAATATGATGCAGTCTCAAAATGGAAGGAAATCCTGTCACACGCTAAAGCACAGAAGAGCCTTGAGGACTTCATGCTAAATGAAATAAGCCAGTCACAAAAATCAAATACAAGTACTGTAAGATTCTACTTCTATGAGGTATTTAAAGTAGTCAAACTCGTACAAACAGAAAGTAGAAAGGTGGTTACTGGGGGTGAGGGTGGGAGGGGAGTTATTTAATGGGTATAGAGTTTTGCAAGATGAAAAAATTCTGGATATGTTTCACAACAATGTAAATATACTTAACCCTACTAAAGTACACTTAAAAATGATTGAGATGATAAATTTTATGATGTGTGTTTTTCACTACAACAAAAATACTGCAGGTAGTGGAGCATGCAGAGTGCAGGATCAAGGATGGCAAATCCACCTCCCACAGGTCATATAGGTCTCTGGCTGAGGCTCCATGAAGGTTCCTGTACACGGGAAGGCAGGCTGGTGACTATGGCTTTTGAGCAGGACCTACATCTCAGAGTGGGCCCTATTCAGATGGTCCCAAGGGCTGCCTCCCTCTTGCCATTTTTATATGACTCAACTATAAAGCATAGCTTTAACTCGCACATCCTCTACCCTAATGTTCTGCTAGTCATTGAAAAAGTCCAGTTCTCCCATCAGCCATGGGTTACTTTCTGCTGGTACGAAGATGTGGTCACGTTATGATCAGATCTCCCCATCACAATTTTTCATATTATTTATAACTTTATAATACTTCCGATTCTAGATGCTGAACTTACTCTCAAAACCTATTTTAAGGGAACTTACCAGGACTTGAGATGATTTAATTCTCTTAGGCTTTTCACCAGCCTACAGTACTCCCTATGTTAACTCTCCAGAAACATAGCAAGTGGAGGTAAAGAGCATGTAAGACAACATACTAGCTCCACCATTTGCCTGCTGTGTGACCTTGGATACCTTACGTAGCTTAAGAACTGGCTACTTGGTCATTCTGTTTTGGTTCTTGTACTCTCACAGTCTAATTATCAGCAAAGTAACCTGAGTGATGTCATGAAATTGGTCAATGTTATGCCTTGCTTGTGTTTTTGAAATTTTGTTTAAAGAAATTCTTTTGTACCCCTAGGTCACAAAGATATTCCCCTACATTCCATCTATGGAAATGGGTTCTCAACTGGGATTGATTTTGCCTCCTGAGGGATATTTGGCAATAGACATTTTGTCACAACTTGTGGGAATAGGGTTCCACTGGCATTTAATGGCTAGAGTACAGGACAGCCCCAAGAACAAAGAGTTATCTGGTTCCAAATGTCCATAGTGCCAAGGTTGAGATGCCCTGATCTATAGTCCATTCTTGGGCATTCTGATATTAGGTAGGAATACAGTTTTATTTATTTTTACCCATAGCAGCCCAATTTTCCCAATACTTATTCTTCAGATTTCCACATACTCTCTATTTAATATAATTAATGGTAAGTGCTAACATTTATTTAGAGCTTAATATATACCAGGATCTCATAAGTGCTAGTGTAACTAGGAATATTTTAATAATTCTCCCACAAATCATACAGATCAACAAGGAAATCAAATAAAATCACCCACAGTGCACATTTATAACATAAAGATAGCACTGCAAACTTCAGTTTACATGCCAGTAGGGAAATATTCATTTAAGACTAGCAAAGCTGCCTCCAGAGCCTGCATTAGACTGAATGTTCAAGGGAGATTTGAGCAGAAGAGAGGAGAAGGCAGTGGGGTCTCAGTGGCAGAACAGCACAGAGCACGTCAACTAGGATTTAACCTCCAAAGGAGGGAGACCTAGCCCAAAGCTCAGTGAGACAAAGAACTGGTTACTGGCCAGTCAGTCAAAGGGAAGAGCCTGGGAGGTAAGCAGGACCCAAGGTGGCCATCTTAGGAAGGCACTAGTTCTGGGGGAGACAAAAAAACATATAGAAGGGAGAAGTATCTCTTGGAGGCCTGGAAGTGAAGGGAAAAAATGAATCAATAGCACAAAAGTCCCTTCTGAGACAAGGGATTATTAAAGAATCAGAAGCAGATAGCTAAAGAGGGTATGGTTTATTAAAGAAATTGCACTTCACTGAAGCAACAGATGATAGCCCATTCAGTTACATGTAACTTCCATTATATGTAAAGAATTTTTAAAAATTGAGAAGAAAAAAAAGTATAAAGACATGGGAAAGATATAAAAAGATAGTTCACAGATAAAGAGCTTTAGGGCCCTTAGACATATGAAAAATAGGCTTATCCATACTCATAATAAGGGAAATGCAAATTAAAACTACAATAAGATACCATTTGCCAAGTATCAGCTTTTGGTAGTACAAATATTTGACAACACAAGCTACGAAGAAATAGGTATTCTCATATATTGCTGGTTGGAGTAAAAAGTAGTATGACCTCTACGAATTTGGCAATATTTAATAAAAGTACACATGCCTTACCCTTTTCCTCTAGTACCATTTATAAGAATTTAGTATGATAAAACACCTCCCCAAATATTAGACAACATATTCATAAAGTTATTCATTGATGCTCTATTTGTATTGCAAAAGGCTGGAATCAACCCAAAAGTTAATCAGCTAAGGACTGGTTGAGTGTAGTATGGTACAGCTTCACCATGGAGTACTGTGCAGGGGTGAAAAGAAACAATAATTAAAAAAACAAGGCAACAATTTTTGGTCAAGATGGCGGAGTAGGTAAATGCTGTGCTTACCTCCTCTCAGGACCACATTAATTACAACTAAATCACAGAACAACCATTGTTGAGAATTGCCTGAAGTAGCTGAACTGAGGCTCTACAACTATGGATGTACAGAAGAAGCCACTTCCAGACTGGTAGGAGGGGCAGAGACACAGAAAGCGCTGGTCCAACACTTCTGTATAACCATTAAGAATCAGGAGGGATATCTCAGCTGTGGAGGGGGGAACCTGGGGAGTGAAGGGTCCCAGCCCCTCCCTAGCCCAGGGTTTCAGTGCTGGGAAGAGAAATCGCCATAATTTGTGGCTGTGAAAGCCAGTGGAGATTGTGGCTGAGTCAGACTGGGGTGGGGGGACTGCACTCCCAGGCGCTCCTCTTAAAGGGACCATACACAGACTTAGTCACTGATGGACTCACTCACTCTGAGCTCCAGCACTGAGGCAGCAGCTTGACAGGTGCCAGGGACATACGGGGAGGAACTGCATTGTCTAGCTTAGGGTGAAGGCTGGAGGGGCAGTTTTCTCCAGAATGGAGTACCTGGTGGAGTCATTGCTTCCTTGTTGAGCCCTCCCCCTCTCTGCATGCAGAGGCAGGCAGTCGTCATATCTGAGTCTCCATCAAACTGACTATCACCTTTCATCTGCCCAGCCCTAGTAATTCCCTGAGATCCTGCCCCACCCAACTTTCAGGCATGCCCAATCCATTTCCCGTGGCTTTTCCATATAAACGCAGGCTGCAGACTTTCCTAAACTCTCTCAAAGTTTCACAAAAACCAAAAAAGCAGCATCTAGCTTCAGCTGAGCACTTTTCCACAGTATGGAAATTATAATGTTTTAACTTTTTAAATATGTAAGTGTTTTACATATTTAAAAAAAATCCAAAAAAAACAAACATGAAAAGAATGTATACTAGGAACATTTTACATATTCAGGGTATCTAGTTTTCAATGAAATATATGTGGCAGTGCTATAACATACAAGAAACTGAAGAGCTTTGCTATTTAATAATTCCCCCAATTTATAAAGCTAGTTAATAGCTGAATTACCTCCTCAAATTCAAGTTATTATGACTGGCATATTTCTCAAGGTTATTCAATTAAACTAGTATTTATACCCCAAATTAATGATCTTCCCATTACTTCACTGCTGCTCATGGTCAGTTTTAATGCTCACACACATCTTTTCTCTCTTTAATCTGTTGCCTACGTTAAGAATAATAATAAAATCTCCTCAACTGCCAAATTGTTATGAAATGTGCTTTTCATGTTCCTTTAGAGCTTTTTATAGTTGAGAAATATTAATATGATTTGCACATGTAAAACTTCTCATAGCTGTGATCTAGTACCCAGGGGTTGGGGCTGACTTAGATAGTTCTGGTAGCAGGTAGAAAGCAAGAGTCAATGAATACAGCTCCTAATGGGTGGGCAGCAGCAGTGGTGAGAGTCTATGGAAGTTCTTTAACTACTTGCTTCAATTTTCTCAGTAAAATAGGAAGAAAGTCATTGTATGAGAGTGAGGATACAGGAGAATGCATGGGAACTTGGGGGGAGAGAATGTGTGGCATAGTCATTTTGGAGGGAGGGGTATCCTTTGACTGCCGGGCAACATAAAGGGACCCACTTGATTTTTATGGTCATAAAGTCAAAGAGGGTATAGGCAGAGAAGACTATGGGTTGGTGTCATGCAGGGTGTCAGGCGGGGTCTCTAGTCTCAGTCCCCACATAAGAATGCAGGATATGGTGAGGCCAAAAAGGAACACCCACGGAACCACAGATAGGGGAGTCATACCACTATATTCTTGCTGGTGGCTGGGTTGGAGACACAGGAAGCAGGAGCCACACTGTTCGCAACCCTCACTGTGCCACTTGCAGGCTCAGCCACCATCTTCTTGCTAGCCCCCATTTTTCTTGTTAGCCCCCATTTGCTGCTAGCGTAGGCACAGCAGTTATATTAGTGGCCAATGGCTCACTGGTTACAGCTGACGGCCAACTAGCCATAGCTGATGGCCATCCAATCACAGTTGATGGCCATTTACTACCTGAGCGAACACCTTCCCACGTGAGGCCGAGAGCCTGGAAACTGCACTCCTTGCTGTCTCCACAGTTGGCTTAACCTAGTAGTTGTTTGCCAAGCGTGTGGGAGCAAGTGAGAGAGGAATGAGGGAGTAAAGGGTGTATGTTAAGGATTGACTATGGAATTTCAGAGGGCAGTGAAACCATCAAGAAGGTGAGGAACAGTAAAGAGATGTAAGTAGGTGTCAGTGGGGTGGAAGGATAGTTAGCACGAGGTATTACAGGACGGAGATTGGGACGTACATACCTGAGGTTATGGAGGCACTACAGCTCTGTAAACGACGGTAATAGTGAGGTCTTAGGCCCCGACCATGGCAGTAGCTCAGGTGAGCAAGTCTCAACTACAAGCATATTGAAATTATTAAGGATTAGGACCAAAGTAGCATCAGAGTGAGTGATTAACCAAGGGTCTCCTTGGAAAATGAGGAGGAATAACTTGCAGTCAATAGATGACAGTTGCAATGAGTTCAAAATTAAAGGGAGGAGAATGGCCTGAAAGCCACATGAAGCTTAGCGGGTGGGCAAGGAGGACACTTACTCCCTTCTAGGTCTAGAGGAAAATGGTCACTACTAGAGTTGGCTGCAGGATACAGTGTCTCCCTGAGGACCAGGTTTCTGTTGGAACAAAAAGGTGAGGAAACATTTAGAGAAGAGGATGACAACAAAGGGGATTTGTCTTCTGTGAGTTGCTGGGAATCTAGACAGTAGAGCGGAAACACCTCAGGATCTGGGGAGAGGTGGAAAGCAGGGACAGAACCGGGGATACGCAGAGCCTTATGGAACTACCATGTAAAAGATGAGGGGTGACCTTGGGATTTGGGATTTTGAGGTTTTTCTCATAAACAGGGATAAAGTGAGTAGTGTGGATTCAAGGGAAGGAATGGTGGTAAGGCTTTGACTAGATTATTGCGCAGGGTGAGTTTCTGGAGCCCCCTCTTTATCCCTAGTGGTGGGGGTAGGAAGTAGAAAAGGCCAGAGAAGACACATTCTTCGACAAAGTATGTCAGCTCTTTTTCTCCACTGGGGGTTGGGCACTACTCCAAGAGTATTTTACTCTCTGGCCCCCTTACAGATGTCTCAGAAGATTTGTGGAGATGCAGCTGTAATGCCAATTGTGCTTCTCTTATGGGTACATAAGATAAGGGTAAACGGTGTCCTGTTTCCACAACAACAAAGTATGAAGTTCAAATAGCAACAGGCCAGGAAACAGAGTTAAGTTCCCTTAAAGAGAGGGCCAACCTAACTGACGGTATCTGTATAATTGACTAAAGTTTAACTTTCTGTCACAAAAGACATTCAGGGCTCTGAGAGCAATAGAATCCTGAGTTCTTTCTCATCAGTTGGTAGCGTCTGTTACGTGCCTAGCACTGTGCACGGTGCTGCAGGACATAGAACAAAGGAGTAAACACAGTCTGTCCTTGAAGGAGACTCAATTAGAAAACAATGGAAAGCACAGATAAAGCCAGGGCTGTTCTGAGGGACACAGGCTACAGTGGAGAATGTTGACATTTATCATCATTATTTGTCTAGAGTATAACTTTCGTTAAGTATCAGCAAATCAAAAACCAAAACCGAGGGGTGGCCGGTTAGCTCAGTTGGTTAGAGCACAGTACTGTTAACAATAGGGTTGCTGGTTTGATCCCCACATGGGCCAGTGAGAGCTGCGCCTTCCACAACAAGATTGAAACAACTACTTGACTTGGTGCTGATGGGTCCTGGAAAAACACACTTAAAATAAATAAAAGGTTCAAAAAAAAAAAAACCCCAAACCGAAATAAAAAAAGACAGAGATTGATTTCTGTTTCTTTGTGTTGTTTTCCTGCAGGCATTTTGGAGTTTTCAATTGATTATTATTACGCAGATTACATATACATTGCAGCCAGAAATGGCAATATGCCATAATAGAAGTGTTTTTTCCTGCATTATTAAGATCAATGTATTGAGAGCTGAGTATCTGTATTTTATATGTCCATTTTGATAGATAATCACAAATAGCTAAGAAATTATAAATCAGGGGCTTAAATTAATTGATTTCAAAGTTTGTATTGCCTACTGTGTCTCTCCTGTGATCTTTTTTTCCTCCCGTCTTGGTCTTGCTCTGATACCATCTCTTGTGATCGCAATTATATTGCTGAATCACAGTCAAATATAGGGACTCATATGAGTGGGCCATCTAGAAATGTTTGTCCTATTTTAAGAACAAATTAAAAGTTGCTTCAATTGGTGATGTCTAACTCTTTAACTCAGAAGAGGGAAAATATTAATAGGAATCAACTGCTTATTTAGCAGGTCGAGTTGGTCTGTGGTGTCCATGGGAACGCTTAAGGACAAGCCGATTAACATTGAGATGTGTGGAAACCGGATCAATAGTTTTCAGTAACTGAGCAAGATTACCAGAAGTCAGGGGCACCTTTAACAGGCAGCTCTGAGCCCTGGCCTGTCGAGCACTTGGCAGGCAATTGAGAAGGTCTAATTGTGCTTGATGGTGAGTCATTTTACACTATGGGTACACCTCCGTTCTCCGTGTTCCATTTTAGGAACAGTATAACTTGCCCCACCAGAAATTGCCTAATTTAAACCCTGATTCTTACCTCTGTGAATCAAAATGACTCAGAAAGGGCAAATGCAATATTCACGAGAAGTCACTGATTATTTCATTTTTCACATAGCTTCTCTTCTCAGAACTGACTCCGTGTGTATAGAAGAAACACAAATACTCAAGAACTGAATTTGGGTGGCAAGGGAAAGAAGAAAGTCCCACAGGACAAGAAATCACATCCTACATTTTTCTCACATGAGACTACAGGGGAGGTTACTTTAAAATTTATCATCAGAGTTTTAATTATACACAAAAATAGAGTATTGATATTTTAAAAGAAGAGAGAATTGATGCCCTTTTAATGTAATTAAAACACATTGATAATAGGGGCGGCAAGTTAGCTCAGTTGGTTAGAGTGCGGTGCTCTTAACAACAAGGTTGCTGCTTCGATACCCACATGGGCCACTGTGAGCTGTGCCTTCCATGACTAGATTGAAGCAACTACTTGACTTGGGGCTGACAGATCCTGGAAAAACACACTTAACGAAAAAAAGTTAAAATAAAACATTGATAAGAAACAGAAATAGAGGTTATATATGTGTGTACAGGCGTACCTCTGAAATAACTGCGGGTTCGGTTCGAGACCACGACAATAAAGCAAATATCATAGTAAAGTGAGTCACATGGATTTTTTTGTTTTCCCAGTACATATAAAAGTTATGTTTACATTATGCTGTAGTCTATTAAATGTGCAATAGCATGATGTCTAAAAAAACAGTGTACATACCTTAATTAAGAAATACTTTATTGCTAAAAACAAGTACTGACCGTCAATTAAGCCTTCGGCAATTCATAATCTCTTTGGTGGTGATAGACTTGCTCAATGCAGGGTTTCCAGACACCTTTAATTTGTAGAAACTGAAGCACAACAAAGCAAAGTGCAATAAAACGAGGTGTGCCTACACACACACACATACACACACACACACACACTCACTTTAGTTCTCTACGTTCAGCTCTTACCTGCTGCCCATCTTCTGTCCTCTGGGCCTGAGCCATTCCCCAGTGCCCAATGCTGAGACTCATTTTACTCTTTTTTGATTTATTTAATAAGCACAGCCTAGATTCTACAAAGAAGATTCCAGAACTCACAAAAGCATGACGTATTGGTCTATGAAGTGAGGAACAAGCAGCACTGAGTAGTTAGACAACTCACAAGACATCCTTTATGCCAGTATCCAACAGTGATGTTTACAATAGCCTTGGATCACCTAGAATGCAATAGCTAACATTTCTTATTTTTGTATAGTACTTTCCAGTTTTGGACCTCCTTTAATATATATTACCTCATTTGGCCCTCACAAACACCTTGTGTGTTAACTAGAGTATAAATTTTTATTTCCACTTTGTAGGTAAGAAATCGGAAATAATGAAAGCTCAAGTGATGTGCCCAATATCAAATAATTCTACAAATCACGTACGTTGACTCCTAATCTAATGATAGGTATACATATATAATACACAATCCAAAATTTTTGACCATAAAAGTATTAAAATCTCTGAAATAGTGAGAATGAAAAGTGAATTGCTTTAATTATCCATAAAAGTTACATATGTGAAACACACATTTCCCCTGGCTAATTGTATTTTAAAATTAGGTTGTAATTTCTAATGTATAGATTATTATTCCTTGATTCCTTTTACTTAATTTTATTTGTAAAGTTAGGTCTTTTATTTGAGACTTTTCTTTTTTTTTAACATATAAATTTCCCTCTGAGAACTGCTTTTGCTGCATCTAGATTGCTGTTTACTATTGTTTGCTATAGTTCTCTGGGACGCATGATGGAAGCACTGTTGGCTGTTGGAGTTAGATGATTTAGGAGTCTGTTCTTTAGGCAGCAGTTGTAAAAAGTTGGGGTGCCAGATGTGTGGACAAGCTCCTTCCCAAGAGATCCCAGCAACTTGGTTTTACTGTTGGAGTGAGCAGTGGGGAGAAGGTGTGGAAGTGCCCACTGGCTCCCCTGGGCTCTGGGGAGGATCACAGCCAGCCCCTAGATGTGTGCTTCCGTGTTTCCCCGAAACTAAGACCTAGCCGGACCATCAGCTAGCTCTCATGCATCTTTTGGAGCAAAAATTAATATAAGACCGGGTCTTATATTAATTTTTGCTCCAAAAGATGCATGAGAGCTGATGGTCCGGCTAGGTCTTAGTTTTGGGGAAACACGGTAATTAAAAGTTGAACTCTCAGGCAACAGCTTGTAAAGTGTGTAATCAAACCCTTTTCAGGGAAAGACTGGGAGATCGGAGCCTTTGCCTGCTCTGTCTGTGCTCAGCCCCCAGAGGCATAGCCTCTGCAAGTGTTTGCATGCGTATGTCTTAAGAACTGCTTATTTGTTCACTGTGGTCCTGTGGGACTCGTGAATGCAACCCTGTTGGAAGTTGCAGTCAGGCAATGCAGAGGCCCATTCTTAAGGTAGCAGCTGAAGAAGCTGGGGTGTCAGGCTTGTGTACAACTTCACACCAGAAAGATATTGGTGACCTGATTTCATTGTTGGAGTGAATCTCTGATGCCTTTTAGATTAGCGGTTTTCTGGTATATGTCAGGGGGTCCCTTTCTCATTAGTAACTTGTTTCCATATTAACTGTGGTATGGGTTAATGACATAGAGTCACATTTCTTTATACTAGCTGTAAAGGTAGTACATGTTCATTATAAAAAAATTGGGAAATATATTTGTTTGAAAAATAAAAATTACTCATCTAGAAGATAACCATTCTCTACATTTTACTGTATTTTCTATTGTCATTTTATTCCTATCCAGACATGTTTAAAAAAATGTAGTGAGGATGTACTGCACATACCCATTGTGTATTGTTATTAGTTTTCTTATCCCATAGTTATTTTCCTATGTCATTAACATTTCTTTGAATATATTTTAAATTGCTGTATGTTTCATACATACATAATTTAAATGCTACATAATTTATGTAGCCACACCCCTATCATCAGAAATTTATCCTATTTCCATTTTTTTGTAATTGTAAACACAATTTGTATTTGATTTCTAAAGATAAATGGGCCAAAATATATATATATATATATATATATATATATATATATATATATTGGGTCTGGCAGCCACTTATGGTGCCACTGAAACCCTGCTGCAAAGCAGCAGCATGCCTGGACACCTTCCCCCAATCATTCCTATACCATGCGAATATTACTGACATAACATAGGTTACTTTTATAACAGCCATGATATTTAGAATTAGCAACTAACTCTTTAAAGTAAAAAACTTATTATGCCTTTTGGTATGAATGTCACTTCTTTTCACTTTTACTAAGATCAAGTGATATATATAACATTGCATAAGTTTAGGAGTACAACGTGAAAGATGTGTATGCATTTAAATTTCTAGGAGAAATACATGTTAGTTAGAGGAAAGCAGATTTTAGTGTGCTTTATGTGTCAGGAGCATGAGTGGTTTCATTAGGTACTTCAGGGCAGGTGTAAGTCCGTGTAAATCCGCAAACTAGGGCACATCCTTTTGGACAACTTTACAGAGGTCTTATAAGGACAATCAACACACTCCTCTTCCTTCAAAGTATTAAAGACAAAAATTAATAGTTGCCTATGACTTTAGCAAGTGTGTTTCAGGAAAATACACACACAATTATCATTAGTGTTTTG
The DNA here is from genome assembly GCF_036562045.2 of Rhinolophus sinicus. Classification (NCBI taxonomy): domain Eukaryota; kingdom Metazoa; phylum Chordata; class Mammalia; order Chiroptera; family Rhinolophidae; genus Rhinolophus; species Rhinolophus sinicus. The sequence goes on from NC_133755.1 coordinate 94,117,536, forward strand.
GACCAGATGAAATAACTAGGTTTTATATCTAATTTTGGGGGTCTATGATTTGGTATAAGTATGTCTCTTTGCATTAAGTTGTTCTTGCTAATATTAATTCATACTATTCATACTGCACATGTTACTCTTGCTCTTACAAATGATAAAGGGATTTATATGACACGTTGGGGGAAAAAATGCAGCTAGCGTTCAGTATATATGTTTGGAGCACCAAAAAGCAACTTCTGTTCTCCTCCCAAGCATGACAATTTTTAGCCAGGTTACTATCAAGATGATAAACAAAGATTTAAGATAAGGATGTTGCCTTTCAGTGCGTGAGCACAGGTTGGAACATCTTGTCATTTTACTTGATACAGTTATCAACGCTTTTATCTGCTTGGCTTTTGTCAGGTAGCTGTCCACATTGACTTGTTCACATTCATAGCCAGTTTTATGGAAATCACAAAAAGTTTACCATGTGATGCACTGGTAAGCATACCTTCATTCTCCTCTTTGCTTACTTTTCTACATAAGATTTCCATTTCTATCAGTCTCCCTGTGATGGCTGCCTATTCAGTGAGCTAGAGCCTGACCCTCATCTCCTCACCTAATGTCTGGACCCCAAGAGCAGTGAAGAGTGACTAAGGGATGCATAAGGCCAGTAGGTCATCGTTCTGGTGCCCTCCCAGGACAGGAGGCCAGTGGTCAGGAGAGCACTCTCCATGGCTTTCAATTAGATCTCCTATGTTTGTGACTATAAAGTGAATGAATGAATCTAAGAGGAGGCAGCAGCCATTATGTTGTAAATCACCATATTCTTTAACTTATAAGTTACAAATTAAGATAAGAAGAGAAAAAAATGAAGAATGGTTTAGAGAGAAGCAGAGCTAATAGGTTATGTTACAGGATCTTGACAATAGATCAAGTAGGCAAATTTAATATTTATTTAACCTCTTTACTGGGAAGTTTTTCTTCATGAATGACTGTGCTATTCCACAAAGAATTTGAGGTAGCTCAAAGGAAGAAGACAATAAAATAAAAATATAAATGAAAAATGAGGCTAGAAAAAATATTGACAAAATAGCAAGGCCAGATGAAGGGAAATTTAGAAAATAGTTTCTGTGCTGTTCATCATCCTGAAGTTACAGGGAGAGAAGAAAAGTGTTCTTTGGTTCTTGCTACAAAGACTTTTCCAGTGCATTAATGGGAGCCTGGTGTTCTGGGGAAGTTTACTGCAATTCACATTCCTCTCCCTAGTACGCCAATGTAATCTTTTCTCTTTAAATAAATACAGCTTTTTGATGGCTCCTTGCTTATTATCTTTTTGCTTATAATATTGAACTTTCTGATTACTGCAAATGATTTTTTTTTAGCATCCAATTAAAAGTTTAGACTACTAGGGACTTTGTAGAGCACAGTTCTAAATCAGCCAACTGGTGGACAATATTCACACTTTCTTGGTCTTTGCAAAACAAGTACTGAACGTGCAAATATAAAGAAAAGTGTCAGTTTCTATAATGGCTTGTTTTCTATCCTATTTCTGCATGTGTTGAACCCAGATGAACCTGAATGGTTCATTTGCTTCTGACAGTAGCTTCTATTTTATTTTCTAAAATGGAAAAAAGAAACAAAAAAGAAAAAGAAAACAAGAAAATCCTTTACGACTATCCACCAACTGGCCCAGAAATTAAAGAAAATATATTTTATCTACTTATGAGTCCTAATAATTACTTTGTTAATGATATCTTATTAAGCAAATCCCATTATTATATTCCAGTGGTAGAAAGTTCTATTTTTTGTCAGTAAATACTGAATTATCATTTCAGATTTCCCACCAGTATGCATTAGAAATTAAGTTGAGCCATTAAAAAAAATCAAATTGGAAAGTTTAAATTATAGTGCTACAAAGCAACAATCATCAAAACAGCATGGTATTGGGAGACAGACAGACACGCAGACCAATAGAACAGAATGGAGAACCCAGAATCAACCCACATGTATATGGGCAAATAATTTTTGACAAAGGAGCCAAACGCATACAATGGAGAAAAGAAAGTCTTTTCAATACATGGTGCTGGGAAAATTGGAAAGCCATGTGCAAAAGAATGAAACTAGACTGCTGTCACCATGTATGAAAATTAAATCAAAATGCATCAAAGACCTAAATGTAAGACCTGCAACAATATACTGCATAGAAGAAAGCATAGGTATTAAACTTATGAACCTTGGGTTCAGAGAGGATTTTGTAAATTTGACCTAAAGCCAGGGAAGTAAAAGCAAAAATAAGTGAATGGGATTATATCAAACTAAAAAGCTTCTGCCCAGCAAAAGAAACCATCAACAAAACAAAGGGGCAACCAACTGAATGGGAGAAGATATTTGCAAACAATGTCTCCAATAAGGGGCTAATATCCAAAATGTATAAAAAAACTCACACAATTCAACAACAACAAAAAATTCAATTAAAAAATTGGCAGAGAACCTGAACAGACACTTCTCCCAAGAAGGCAAACAAGCTGCCAACAGATATATAAAAAGATGCTCAACTTCACTAGCTATCAGGGAAATGCAAATCAAAACCACAATGAGATACCACCTAATACCTATTAGAATGGCCATTATCAACAAAACAAGTACTGTATTTTGCTGTGTATAATGTGCACTCTTTTGCCCAGATTTGTGAGGGAAAAATAAGGATGCGCATTATACATGGGTAGTATTAATTCTTTATCTATATAAATGTTTTTAATTCTTTTATTTATGCTTATGAGTTAATAATGTAACTCTAGAAATCAATAATGATATCTATATGCAGATTAATACCCTGGAATATGATAATTGGTTTTGTTGAACTTACGATGAACTTGCAACGATGAAGAATTCTTGGCCTTCTATGCTGTGTAAACATCATAAATTCGTTACTGGTACATAAAATGTCTTGTACCTTGTATCTGCTCTTGTGTTTTGTAATTATTTGTTACATAAAATTTCTTATACCATAATATGTTAAAAAAAATAAATGCTAAAATTTCTTTATAATACAAAAAACGTACCTGAATGTAAACAAATGCAAATTTGAATTAAAAAATTAAAACAAAAAATTTTTGCCCTAAAAGTTTGGGCCAAAAACATGGTGCACATTATACATGGGAACACATTATACATGGCAAAATAAGGTAATAACAAGTGTTGTTGAGGCTGTAGAGAAAAAGGAACCCTGAGACACTGCTGGTAGGAATGTAAATTGGTACAGTCACTATGGAAAACAGTATGGAGGTCCCTCAAAAAATTAATAGAGTTACCATAGGACCCAGCCATCTCTCTTCTGGGTACCTATCCCAAAAATCTGAAAACACTTATCTGTAAAGATATATGTACCCCTATGTTCATTGCAGAATTTTTCATGGTTGCCAAGGCATGTAAACAACCGAGATGTGCTTTGATAGATGGTTGGATAAAGAAGGTGTGGTATATATATACAATGGAGTATTACTCATCTATAAGACAAGATGAAATACTGCCATTTGCGACAACATGGATAGATCTTGAAACTGCGTTAAAATGATCTGCTCCTCTAGAGAGGAAGATAATCATCTAAAAACTCTACAGTATTTCATACACAATGGTTGATACTTAATCAAAAATTACCGGGCATACATATCAAAAGAAAAGAAAAGACATGGAACAAATGATAAAAATACAGGAACACAGATATTGGAATTAATAAACAGTCATTAAAAACATTCACATGTTCAAAATTTAAAAACAAGAGAAAAAAAAATTACCAGAGAACTAGAATCAATAAGAAGTATAAAATGGAAATCCTAGAACGGAAAAACCCAGCTGAAATCAGAAATGCAATTGATGATAAGTGAAAGAGTAAATTGGACACTAACATCGCTTGAAACATATAAAGCGGACAGAAGTAAAAAGAGAAATAAACAGTTTCCCAATAACAGTGGGAGATCTTAACATACTCTATAGAACAAATACAAAAAAATTAAATAAGAATATAGATCTGTGCTTTGCAATTTAATAGCCACAAGGGACACATGGCTATTAAATACTTCAAATGTGGCGAGGGCAACCGAATCCTTGAATTTTTAACTTTATGTATCATTTTAGTTAATTCAATTCAACTTTAAAACTGAAGAAATATGAAATAGTTTTTGGTAAACACAATTTTATTGTTTTGGTAGGGTTGCATTTCACTTTTGCTATTGCATTGAGCAGATATTTTTGCTGTATGTGGTAAATGTGTCAAGTGCTTGCACCAGTTCTGCTATTTTTTTTTTTTAAGAAAAAGCTTATATTTTATTTTATTTATTTTTACTTTTTATTGCAGAGTATTGGGGAACTGTGTTTTTCCAGGACCCATCAGCTCCAAGTCAAGTCATTGTTTCCAATCTAGTTGTGGAGGGCGCAGCTCACTGGACCGTGTGGGAATCGAACCGGCGACCTGAGTGTTATGAGCATTACACTCTAACCAACTGAGCCAACTGGCTGCCCCCAGTTCTACGATTAAACCTAAAGCTCACCAATCTAGCTGGTGTCAAAAGATTGCTTAAGTTGGAAGAATTTTTTTCTGCATACCAATGTAACACTTTATGTGTTTGTTTGAATATTTTATGCAGACAGCAAGGATTAAAGAGTTTGTAAATTACATTATAATTAAATATTGATTTGATTATAATGTAATTAAATTATATTTTAACTTAAAAAATTCATAAGGAAAACGTTTAAAATGTAAAATTAAGATGTCCTACAGGTGCAGACATGAGCAGAGCTGCAGAAACTTGTATTATAATGGAACATTTGGGAAAAGAGAACAAGCATAGAAAAATATCACTTATAATTTTACTACCTGGAACAAACAGTTTGCTCTATTTTTTCTTGCAAATATTTATTTTAATACTTGTGACTTATTAACTTTCATGAAGCTTTAAAAGTTTAATTTATATGTGTAATATTGTACTATAAGCATTTCTTCATGCTATTATATCATTTTTATACATACTGGTTAACGGCCTCCAGTATTCCACGACATTGATGTACCGTAGTTTAGTTAATTATTCTCCTCTTGTTGTCCTCCTTTTGGGGAGGGTAGTGAGCTTGCAAAACAATGACTTAAAAGATCTTTACAATTTAGTATAATAACTAGCAACAAAGAAAATTTAATAGAGATACATGTGTAGTCTTTTTAATTACTTAATTTATATATATATATATAATTATTATTATTATTTTTTTAAAGTACCAGTAAGATACCAGGAGAGCTGACATGAAAAGGACCTAGATACTTAATTTAATTGGCCTCTTCGTGAGATGATAATTGTGACTTGTGATATTGTGATTTAAAATAAGAAATATGTATTTGGTTTTCCTTATCTTTCTGGCACAGAACTCCTAAAACCCTTGGGGTTTCCTAAGAGATGAGAGCAATAAAAGTGTCTTTTGTTATGTGAATGAAGTGACTTTTTGAAAGCTGGAAGTAACCTAAAGATGTGAGCTGGTTGCCAGTGGAGCTAATTATTAATACTTGATTAGAGGCTGGGACTTTTAGTCCCACGCTCCAACCTCCAGGGAGGAGATAGAGGCTGGAGGTTAAATCTGTCACCAATGGCTGATGCTTCAATCAATCATGCCTATGTGATGAAGCCTCCATTCATATACCTCCTGTCTCCACATGTGCACAACCTCCCTATTATCAACATCCCTCACCTGGGGGTACATTTGTTATGATTGATGAACCTGCCTTGACACATTATTATCATCTAAAGTCTGTGGTTTACATTAGGGTTCACTCATGGTGTTGTACATGCTATGGGTTTTGACAAATATATAATGACACGTATACACCATTTTAATATTGTACAGAATAGTTTCATTGCCCTAAAAATTCTCAGTGCTCTGCCTATTCACCCCTCCTGCCCCCTAACCCCTGGTGACCACTAATATTTTTACTGTCTCCATAGTTTTGCCTTTTCCAGAATGACATATAGTTGGAATCGTACAGTACGTATATATTGTTTTGGATTGGCTTATTTCACTTTGTAATATGCACTTGAATTTCCTCCATGTCTTTTCACGGTTTGATAGCTCATTAATTTTTAGCACTGTATAATATTCTACTGTCTGGATGCATCACAGTTTACTTATCTATTCATCTACTGAGGGATATTTTGGCTGCTTCCAAGTTTTGGCAATTATGAGTAAAGCTGCTATAAATATCTGTGTGCAATTTTTTTTTTTTTTTGCGTGGGCATAACTGTTAACTCATTTGGGCAAATACTAAGAAGCATGATTGCTAGATTATATGGTAAGAATGTGCCAAACTGTCTTCCAAAGTGTCTATTGTAATCACTTCTTTCTTCTTTCTCTGGCACCTCTAGCTTTCCTCTACTTTTTATTTTTATTTTTATTGTGATAAAAAACACATAACATGAGTAACCTCTTGAAAAAATTTTAAGTGTACAGTGCAGTATCCTTAGCTATATGCTCATTGTTGTAGAGCAAATCTCTAGAACTTTGTCCACTTGACTGAAAATCTATACCGAGTGAACAGCAACTCCTCATTTTCCTCTCCTGCCAGCCTTTGGCAACCACAGTTATACTTTCTGTTTTTATGAGTTTGAATTACTTACAATCTTCATATAAGTGACCACACAGTATTTTGTCCTCAACTACCATATGATCCAGCAATTGCTCTTCTGAGTACTTATCCAAAAGAATTGAAAACAGGATCTCAAAGAGATATTTGCACTCCAGTATTCATTGTAGCATTTTTCTCAATAGCCAAGAGCTGGGAACAATCTAAATGTTCATCAATGAATGAATGGATACAGAGAATGTGGTACATATATACAATGGAATATTATTCAACCGTAAAAATAGAAGAAAATTCTGTCATATGCTACAACATGGATGAACTTTGAGGACATTATGCTACATCTGTTCTTTTTATCTCTTTTTTTCCAATACCCTGCAGTCAGGGAAGGGGGATAAGTAAGCTTGTTAGAATTGTGTATAAAATAAGAGTAAATAGATGAATGGATCTGATCAAATAGATTGTGTGAGGCATACACCCACATCTATGTGTATGTACTTAGACACTTTTCTTGATTATTCTTATCTTTTATTTTTATTATTTATAGTACACATTGTTACATTATTACAGTCAGTATAAAGAATATAACTAGGAAACAAGAATAAGCAAAAAAAATGTTTGCATGAACTGCACAGAGTTAAAAATATGTAGTGAACAGCAGTAACAATTTATATAAAATTTGTAAATGCAATCTGTTGTTCAGATATTATTATGTAGAGGTCCCTGCAAAAGTTTAGTTTGCTGTTAAAATAAGTTTTGAGGGTTGATAGATTTTAAAAATTCTGTCATGTGTTATTATAGTATTTTTTTCATTGCATAAAAGTGTCATCTAGGGGCTCTCAAATTATGTCTGAATGAACATTTCAGTTGGTACGAAAATAACTGTGTCTTAAAATATCATTTACTTCACTCACTCACTTTTTTTCCCCTCTTTGAAAATCTCTGTGAAGGGAAGTATTTCTGCACTTTGCTCCCTGTAAATCTCCAGAGAGCCAGTTTAAAGAGAACTTAAATAAATTCCCTTCAAAATACACACTGACACAGCTTTTTTGCAAGTTTCTGTATCTGACATACTTTATGTTTCATTTAATCACAACATTCAGGGTTTACACACTTTGCGGGGAACTAGACTAGAATACGTAAATGCGCCCAGTAATACCGCAGCTGGTTTTGACTCTCCGTCTTCCTTACTGCGTCATTTTGGAAGGAAGCATTGGGTCTCTGAATGATAAGCCAGGGTACTTGACAGAGTTGTATGGGCTTCAAGCAAGGAATAACTGCTTTTAATAACCTAACCTGTGAGCATGCTTAATTGTTGATCAAGGATCAAAAATTTTTTGAACTTATCTTTTAGAACTGTTTCCTTATTCATACTTACAAGATAGACAGGACTATTAGGCAAATACAGCCTCTCTCCTACACACACACACACACACACACACACACACACACACACACACACATACACACAGATTTGGCATATAGTAACCACTCAATAAACAGGAATTATTATTATCATCATTAGCATTATATTTTAACTATTATCTTAGTCATTGGGTGAAAATAATTTCTTTTTGATAGTAGTGATAAATTTCTCTGTGAGGTACTATTTAATCTTTGTTCCTCTTGATGAGAATTTTGTCTTGTTCTCATTATTTTAGAGCCTGTAGATCCTTACTATATTTTATAAAGTGTGCAGCTAATTTCATGTTTAGCTGGTTTCATATTCTACCGTGTTTGGCACATTTACCTGGAAGACATAGGCTGTCGTGTTGGGTCGTCATGGACAGCATCTTACATTATGGTTGGGGCACGTTGTGATGTGGAAAGCAAGGGTCTAATGCTCTTCCTATTTTTCGCTTTCCTGATGTTTTGTCATTGCTCACACACACTTACTCCTGAGGAATTCTTTGCTTTGGGAGAACTCTGTTTCATTATCTCTTCACATCAATATGGAAAATAAGTCAAGGACAAATATCGTTTCATATTACGGAAGTCAGTCGTTTCTTAATCATGGTTGTGTGTTCATCAGAGTTACCAGAGGGGTTTTAAACATCATAACAAGACCAGAATTAGAATCCCCAGAGGGGGCCAAACACAAGCGTGGTAAGTGATTCTAAGGTCCAGTTAAAATTTTAAATCACTGATCTAAAGCAGCAGAATTAAAAATATACATACTCCCACTGTTCAATCAGCCACTGAGGCAAATTCCATTGAATATACAGTTCCATGGTCTGATCTTTCTTTTGGGAAATATTTTAATGGCCATTGATGGGTCTATTGAGTGTTGTTTTGTTTTTGTTTTATTGATTTTCATTTTTATTGTTATTATTTACTTTCTTCTGTTTACATTTGCTCTTTTATATTTTAGTTTCTTAAGATGGAATCTTGTGTCATTGATTTGAAAACCTTCTTAAATTATGTGTTTATGTCCTTTTGATGAATTCATCCCTATATCATTATAAAATGACCTACATTATTCCTTATAATTTTCTTTGCTCTGAAATTTAGTTTTTTGGATATTAATATAACCACAACAGTTTCCTTTTGATTAGTGTTAGCATGGTATATCTCTTTTTCACCTTTTATTTTTTAACCTATTTATGTCACCATATTTAACATGCATTTCTTAGAGTTGCTTATATGGTAGAAGTGACCTGACTCGCCCGAGGCTCATTTTGCAGATGTTAAAATTGTCCGTACGGTTTCGGATCATGTCTGAACCAATCAGAGTCCTTGTGACTGAAGCAGCTGGTCAAATTGCATATTCACTGCTATACAGTATTGGAAATGGATCTGTCTTTGGTAAAGACCAACTTGTCATTCTTGTGCTGTTGGATATCACTTCCATGATGGGTGTCCCAGCTGGTGTCCTAATGGCACTGCAAGACTATATCCTGTCCCTCCTGAAAGATGTCATCACAACAAATAAAGAAGAGATTGCCTTCAAGGACCTGCAGGTGGCCATTCTTGTGGGCTCCATGCCAAGAAGGGATGGCACAGAGAGGAAAGATTTGCTCAGAGCAAATGTGAAAATCTTCAAATGTGAAATATGCCAAGAAATCAGTTAAAGCTATCATGGAGGGAAACCCAGCCAACACCGATGGCCTGGCTGCCTCCAAGTCGGCACTGTCTGTTCCCAAGGAGAACTTCAGTTGCTTGACATATTTGGATCACAACCGAGCTAAAGCTCAGATTGCTCTTATGCTTGGTGTGACTTCTGATGATGTGAAGGATGCCACTACTGGGGAAACTATTCCTCATCTCAGTATCCAGGTAGCAACCATTGCAGGGGGAAACAGCAAGGAAAGGAAGTTGGTGTTTCCGAAGCCCTGAAAGATGACACCTGGCTCACGGGAGCATCAGCAGCATGGCACTGCTGTCATCAAGGCTTGAAAACTATCCAGTGCCATATCTGCTGCGAAAGCCATCTGGGACCACGTCAGAGACCTCTGGTTTGGAATCCAAGAGCGAGAGCTTGTATCCACACATATCCTTTGTGTGTGATGTGTCTTTTCTTTCTGGCTGCTTTAAAAGTTTTCTCTTAATATCTGGTGACAAGCATCAGAGGACACTACGTCTGGTGGCCATTCCTATGGTATTCCCGATGACCTGCTCTACTCTTTCCCTGTTCTCATCAAACGTAAGACATGGCAGGTTGTTGAAGGTCTCCCTATGAATGATTTCTCTCGGGAGAATGTGGTTCTTACTGCAAAGGACCTAACAGAAGAGAAAGAAACTGCTTTTGAATTTCTTTCCTCTGCCTGACTAGACACTGTTACTAAATGCCTGAAAGCTGAAGAATCTAAATATCCTCTTTGACTCTAGTACCAAATAAGAACAATGCTATACTTAAATCACTTGTGAAAAACAGCACATTTTAAAGATTGTGCGCTCCTTGGTACAAATTTGTGACAGTTTATCATCATGCTGTTAGTGTTGCATTTTAAATAAAATGTGAATTTGGACAATTAAGTTCGCGAACTCATCCTAGAAAAAGTGCTGCATACCTCATTGCTGAATATCACTATGGTCACCTTTGAAGTACTCCCCTTGGGAAGCTGTGCACCGACGCCAGTGCCTAGTCCACCCTTCACAGCAATTTTGGAACTCTTTTTCTGGAATGGCCATCAGAGCTGTCATCGTATTACCCTTGATGCCCTGAATGTCATCAAAATGTCTTCCTTCCAATATTTCCTTTATCTTTGGGTAAAGAAAGAAGTCATTGGGGACCAGATCAGCTGAGTAGGGAGGGTGTTCCAATACAGTTATTTGTTTACTGGCTAAAAACTCCCTCACAGACAGTGCCATGTGAGCTGGTGCATTGTCGTGATGCAAGAGCCAGGAATTGTTGGCAAAAAGTTCAGGTCGTTTTTGTCTAACTTTATCATGCAGCCTTTTCAGCACTTCCAAATAGTAAACTTGGCTAACTGTTTGTCCATTTGGTACAAATTCATAATAAATAATCCCTCTGATATCGAAAAGGTTAGCAACATTGTTGCAACAAGTTGGCAAACTTAATTGTCCAACCTCGCGTACATCGTATATTCAACTGAAAAAAAAAAAGAACATTTCTTCTAGGCAGCATATAGGTAGCTCTTACTTTATTCTCCAATGAGACAATATCTGACTTATAATTTTGATGTTTAGACCATTTACATTTAATGTGGTTATTGATATGGTTAAGTTTAATCCTGCTATTTGTTTTCTACCTGTCCCATCTGTGATGGTGAACTTTATGTGTCAACTTGACTGGGCCATGGAGTGCCAGGTGTTTTGTTAAACATTATTCTGGGTGTGTGTCTGAGGGTGTTTGTGGAAGAGATTAACATTTGAATCTGTAGACGGAGTAAAGCCAATTACTCCTCCTAACGTGGACAGGCTTCCAGTAGAGGAAGATTGCCTGTCTTCAAGCTGGGACTCAGTCTTCTCCTGCCTTTGGACTTGGACTGAAACTTTTACCATTGGTTCTCCTGATTCTTAGGCCTTCAGATTCACACTGGAACTATACCATCTACTCCTCCGCTTCTCTAGTTTGCCTTATTGCAGATCTTGGGACTGCTTAGCATCCACAATCACGTGAGTCAACTTCTTATAATAAATCTCTCTCTCTCTCCACACACACACACACACACACACACAGACACACACACACACACACTCACACCGTTTTGATTCTGTTTCTCTGGAAAACTGACTAATACACTAACTAATACACTATCTAATCTTTGTTTCTCCTTTCTCTTTTACTTTTATGATACCATCTTATTTCCTTAATTGGCTTATTAGCTACACTGCTTTGTTTGGTTATTTTAGTGCTTGCTTTTAGGAATTACTATATGTATCTTTAACTGATTGCAGTCTATCTTCAAGTGGTACTTTACATGTAGCATAAAAACTTTACACTATTATACTTCTATTTTTTCACTCCTGTTTTTTGTGGTATTTTCATTTGCTTCTCTTTTACATATGCTATACATCTCATAAGACAGTTTTATTATTTTTGCGTAAACAATTACATTTGCAAGAGATTTAAGTAATGAGATGAAAAGCTTACATATTTACCCACATAATTATATTTCTATTGCTTTTCATTTCTTTGTGTATATCCATATTTCAATCTGGCATCATTTTCCTTCTGCCTTAAAGAATTACTTGAACGTTTCTTACAATGTGGGTGTGCTGATGGTGAATTCTTTCAGCTTTTGTATGTTTTAAAATGTCTGTATTTGTCTTTGCTTTTAAAATACATACTCTCTGGCTATAGAATTCTAGGTAAATATCCACACCCCCTGGCCCCATTTACTACTTTGAACACTCTGTTCCACTACTTTTTCTCTTGCATTGTTTCTAGTAAGAGATGTCTTATCATCCTATCTTTGTTCCTTTGTGTGTGATGTATCTTTTTTTTCTGGCTGCTTTAAAATTTTTCTCTTAATCTCTGGTTTTAAGCAAATCAATCATGATGTGCCTTGATATAGTTTTTTTTCATGTGTCTTATACTTGGAATTTGTTCAACTTTTTGGATCGTGCATTTAAAGTTTTAGTCAAATTTGGAAAAAGTTCAGTTATTATTTCTTTGAATATTTTTCTGCTAAAGCAACTCCATTACACACATATTAGGGCATTTGAAGTTATCCTATAACCCAGATTCGCTTCTAATTTTTAAAATTTCTGTTTTCTCTCTGTGTTGTATTTTTTGAGTTTCTATTGCTGTTTCCTTCAAATTCATGAGTTTTCTGATCTAGTTTGTCTAATCTGCTATTACTTCCATCCAGAGTATTTTTTTTTATCTCAGACATTGTAGTTTTCATTTTTATAGGCTTGATTAGGGACACTTTTATATTTTATATTTTCCATGTCTCTAGTTAACTTTTGAACATATATATGCAATACAGTCATAATCATTGTTTTTATGTCCTAGTCTGTGGATTCTAATATCTGTGTAAGCTCTGGATCAGTTTTGAATCGTTGATTTATTTCATCATTAGAGGTTGAATTTTCCTGCCTTTTTATGGCCCAACTCCATCTCTTCAACTCAGGGAATCTGAGTCACACCTGGAAACTCTCTCAAGGCAGAAAGCTGGGCAATTATGCACAGGGTGGACAGGGGACACACTGTAAAGGTATCTTTGGAGCAGAGTATGAGGGATGTGAGAGGGAAATCCTTGAAGATATCTGAAATATGAACTTTCCAGCCAGAGAAAGGAGCAAGGCCCCAAAGAGGAAATAAGAAAAATTAAAAAATCATTAGCTATAACAAAACTTAAATGTTGCACTCATTTATTTATCAAATAATTTGTTACGGGGTAGGGATATTCGAAATAATTTTTGTACATCCCTTAAAATGATTAAGATAAATTCAGTTTTGTTCCCAACTAAGATGGAAGCAATCCTTTGAAAGCACAGATCCATGGAGCTGAATACTGGCTAATATTCTGGAAAAAATGCTATTAGATATATTAGTCATTGTAGCTTAAGTGACAAGTTAGATGATTTCAGTTTAGTTGATGCATAGTTTTTTTTTCCTTCCTTTATGTAAGGAACATTCATTGAGATAGATTTTTACAATGATTGCTTTCCTTTTGTAAAAGGAGAAACAATTCTGCATCTTCCTTGATGTCCACGTTTATATGTGAAATCCCAGGGAGCAGCATTAACTCCCAGCCATCTGCATGAGTATTATTGGTGGAAGGCCAAAATGACAAAGGAGATTAAGGAAAAATAAATGGAGAAGGAAATCTTCATTCATCAAAATCTGGAGCCCAAGGCTTAACAAATAGCTTAGAAGTTAAAGTTGTATTGAAGGATCAGAAAAATAGCACCGTGACTAATAATCTGAAGAATTTAGAGGCAAGAGCGGTGAGGTAAAAATAAATTCAAATTCTTACTCTTTCTTTTTTTCATGAGGGAACGAGTCAACTCTGTCAAGTCTCGCTGCACAGGATCTCTGCAACCTCATTCGGATTCCTTGCCTCCGGGTTCTAATGCTAATATGGAACTGTGCTTCTTCCCCCTTCTCATTAATCAATTCATTTAACAAATATTTACTGAGTGCCTGCTGAGTACACTTCTGATACTCTGCTTGGTCCTGGATACATCATTGGTGACCAAGAGACATAGGTTTTGTTCTCATAAATTTTTCTCTCAGGCAGAAGGACACAAAGTAAAAAGGTAGTTGCCAGTTTTACAAAGGAGAAGTTCAAGGTGGTTTGGGACTATGTAACAAGGGAACACAGTTCAGTGGACCAGGTGCTGGGAACTACTATTGTCCTGGTGGTGGCATCATTGAGATCCTTTTGGCTGAGACCCTAAGATGTGTGAGAGGAGCAGTATACAGGTTCTCGTCTTGGGTTGGATACCAGGGGACACAGTGGAGATTAGGTGCTGGATCTGGTAAAAGGACCCTTGTCCTGGGCTTGGTTCTTTTACCAACCTGAGTATTCTTATCGCGCACATCTTCTCACTTCCCTTGGCTTTTGAGTTTGAGTTGTTTGCCCATCTGTAAAACAGGGATTTACTGACACAGATTTGGGAAACATTTAAATCCTATTAATGGTTATTGGATAGGTACTTATCCCAATTGTAATTAAATGAAGTTTTTGCAGTGACCGTGCCTCTCTGTTAAAATGGGAACTATGAAAGCATGAATAAACTTTGCCTTTTTCCTGCTGTATTCCCAATTCATACTGGGTTTCCTAGCTCATAGTGGACAAACTGACACTTACTGTTTTCTTTTAAATTGCTAATATTACCCCTATTGTTTAATGGGCACTATTATATTGCATAGAAGATGTCAACATCTTTCAAACTACGGGTGTCTTTCCCCTTGGAATTCCAACATTTGAGCCTCTTGTTGGACAATTAACTCTTACTTTCTGTGGCCTTTCGTTATCTTTTCATGTAGATTCTAAGTGCAACTAATCCAGGAACTTGGGTCTTCTGAATCCACGGTCAGAGATTTCATTTTATGACAAGCACGAGTATATATACACAAGGATGGTTTGGCATGAGTAGAAGATCCCATACAAATTGAGGAAGTCAGTGTTCTTGGTACTGTTTCCTCCCTCCCCCATTCAATCATCTTTTCATTACTTTTCTCATTCCAGCACTTTCTTTGAAGAGATATAATGATTTCTAGGTTTTAAAAAATAAATCACACACCTCCAAGGAAGACAAATTTGTTCTCCAAATGCAAGCTTTTGAAAATAAGGTATTTTTCCTTCAGCTAGAAGTTAGATAGGTGAATAAGAGATGAATTGAGGCATAATTGATCTTTTCAAAGACGGGATCATATTGATAGGCAAGCTATGGAAACAATCTAAGTGCCCATCAGGGAATGAATGGATAAAGAAGATGTGAAGTACTATATATATGTATATATATATATATTATTGTTCAGCCATGAGAACGAAGAACATCCTTTGTTTGTGACAACATAGGTGGACCTTGAGGGCAGTATGCTAAGTAAAATAAGCCAGACAAAGACAAATACTTCATGTTATCACTTATATATGGAATATAGCAATTTAAATATACACATATATCATGTATACATATATATATACATATATAAACATATATCATATATATATACATATATATATATACACACACACACATATATATATATATATATATATATATATATATATATATATCAAAATCATAGAAACAGAGAGTCCAAAAGCGGTTGCCAGGGCTTGGGGTTAGGAGAAATAGGGAGAGGTTGGTAAAAGGGTACAGGTTTTCAGCTACAAGATGAATAAGCTCTGAGGATCTAATGCATAACATGGTGATTATGGTTGGTAACACTGTACTGTTTAATGGAATTTTGCCAAGAGAGTAGAACTTAAATGTTCTCACACACACAAAATAAATATGGGAGGTGATGGATGTGTTAATTACCCAATGGAAGGGAATCCTTTCACAATGTATATGTATATCAAATCACCACGATGTTTACTTTCAATGTCTTACAATTTCATATATCAGTTATATTTCAATAAAGCTGAAATTTTAAAAATGGGATCATATGATTGGAAAAGCACAATTATTCTGCTTTATAAAGATATTTAAAACTGAAATTATATTAGAAAACTTCAGAGTATTTCTTTTGTGGGAGCTGGTCTGAAATAATCTTGTTATCTATTAGGAGGCTTGCCTAAAAGGATTGTGTTTATTGATGCACTACATTTCTTTTCTCTAAAATAAATATAATTTTCCACTTTTCCCCATGAAAACTTATTTGAAGCAGTGTTAGTTGTGGATTAAGGGTTTGTTCATTGAATTAGTCAATAAGCGTTTAATAAGATTCTCTGAGGAGCTAAGTAGTATAACCGTGTGCGAACTACTCAATTTCTCTGAATCTCAGTATTCTTATCAACACCACCATGATAATAACAATAATGGACCTCATAGAATGCCTGTTGTGGAGTTGGAATGGAACAATGCACGTAAGACACTAATTAGCACAGCACCAGTTACGGGAAGCGGACCTGTTCAATGCTGGATATTATATCCTGTGGGTGCTTCATGCCAAAGAACAAAAACCTCATTTTCAACCTTGATAAATCTTTAGGGCTGTAAACCAGGTCAAGGCGATGTGTTAATTTTTATGTTTTAAAAATTATTTGTAAGCTTTTCTTTTTCTCTTTTAGTAGTCTTTCTCAAACATGTATACTGGGTAATTGAAGAGAGCATGTTTTGATTTAAAAAAAAAATAGCCAAGCAAAAAAGAGCGCAAACAATTAGTAAAAGCTTTAGGATTTAATTCTTGATTATTTACAGATTAATCTGAGACTTTGAATCTGAAAAGTCAAAAGCAAGTATATGGCGTCGTAAAGTGTAGTCAGCAAACAGTACTATTCTCGTTCCTGATCAATTATAAGAGCCAAGTAACTGCTGCTGGGTTTTTAATCACCAATAAATTAAGCTTCCCAAAATTGCATCTCTCCTCATAATTCAATAAGATGAGATTATTTTTTCCAACGATATGATTGGTCCTTTCTACAGAGGGGCGGAGAGAACAGGACAGTCTAGAAAATGAATACCTTTCACTTGATAATGTTTAAAATCAGCTGAAGTACAGAGTAACTAGAGTGTTGCTTTGGAAAGGACCAACAGGAAGGCTTTGCAAGATCTCAGCAAATCCAGCCTGAGAAGCCCTGGGAAAGAAACTTCTTTTTGGCACGTCCTTAAATTGGTGAGTTTTAACAAGGGGATAAAAATAAAAAACAACAAATTCTAAGATTTACTTTCTGGAAAATAGGACTTTGAATTGCATGGTCAAAAGGAATTATGACAATAGCCAAGGCATGGGGCAGAGACAATGATTCTTAATTCACTTTCAGGGGGTTCTCCCTCTTTTTTGTGGTCGTAAGAACTAGAAGTAAGTTAGAGCTGGTCTGTTAGAATCTTCATTCTGAATACCACTGTGTAATTGATGATGTGAATTGGATTTATTTCTCCTGTTGAGTTTAGGCCAAAACCTATCAACTAATGCTTATCAACTTATGCTTGAAAGGCATCTCAGAAACAGAATTTTAGGTCAGGAGTAAGGCAAGGAAGGAGCCCAGGAATAGAATAATGAGTCTGTAAAATTGCAGTTTCTGATCTGCCTGAAGTACTCTGAGTTTCTTGCCAAAGTAACTGTGTTTCTAGTCTAGTTGTTCCTCCCATTTTTTTTAAAATCCTTGTGTGGTATGGTTCATTTCTTTTTGGAGAAAGAATGAATAGGCTCAATTGCTGAAAATCCTGCATATTTTTCCTGTTGACCATTATTATTACTGAGGACAGCTCCATGACTATAAATCACAGCTAGCATGATGTGTAGAGATGTATGAGCTCAGAGTTGGAGTATTTTGAATTTGAGAAGTAAATAGGGGATTTCTGACCACTTTTTCAGTTATTTTGTTTTCTTAAGTTTCTTCGTACAGTAGAATTTGAGGATTGGAGGAGGAAATAAAACGTCCACAGGAAGGGTCCCGATCAAAGCTGTTTCTGACTTGTGAAGGGTTTGCAGATCCGGTGCTCTGTAATGATGTCGATGGAAATCCTGAGGTTCCAGTTTCATCTCTGGAGTTTACAGTTTCCCGGATGTTCTTGAGACAATCTCTAGGCCAGGTGCTACCTTGACTACCCGCAGAGGTTTGGGCTATTTGAGTGCTTCCTTAGGAAGGGCTCTGGGGTGTCTGGGAGGTCCCCTGGGAGGGGAAGAGAAGAATGAACCCCAGGCCAGAGCTGGGCAACATAGTCTAGTAGTTGAGTTAGAGACGCCTTGCGTTGAGGGCTGGCAATTAAAGTTGTAATTATCATATGGAATTTGTACCCTTTGCCTGGGGGAACTGAGTTGGAGAGAATGTGGGATAAATTAATTCGAAAGCTATTATTCAGAAGTTCAAAGGAGGAGTGATGGTTAAAGTAGGACTTATGTGACAGTTGACACTTTTTAAACATTAATGTTAACAATCTAAGACAATATTAAAGCAGACCTCTGTTGCTCACAAGTCTCCCATTACCTTAGATAGGTCAATTTGCTTCAAGCTGAACGGCTTGGGAATAAATTGACAAAGAGGTGATTATTCTCAACAGACAACGCTGACACTTTTTTTACATGGCTTAGAAGATATTGAGTTGAATTGATTGCTCTTTTGCTGGCTTCGCTCTGTAGAGAAAAATGGTCTTCTTCCCTTTCCTCCCTCCCTTCCTTCCTATGCTTCCTGCCATATTTCTAGTGGGTTGAAGAGACTATGATTATTTTCTTTTCTAGCATCACATTGAACTATGGCAGAAAAATATGAAGAGTGTATGTGCATTTCTGTTTGACCGCCAACCTCAGCTGACTACTAGTTTTCTTTGTGGCTGTGAAATTCCCCCTGTAGAGAAGGCAAGACTCTCATTAGCACTAATAGATAAAGCTCAGTTCTCTGGCGACTTGCATTGGGGCTGTTTCAGCTCCCAAATGATTTGTTTTATTTTTTGATCGCTACTTTGTTGAAGTGCTTACAGGTTCCCTTTGAATGTATATATAAAAATATTAGTATTATAGCTTTATATACTCCAAAATAATCCAAATCTTTTCACTAGAATACAGATTTGACCTACAACCTATTAGTATGGGGATTATTACTGCCTGATTCGCATTAAGCGCCTGTAATTGTTGACACAGAAAGAAAAAAATCATTACGAAGAGCAGGCTTATGCTTTTTGAAGTTACAGAACACTCAGTGAGCAGGAAGAGACTCAATTACTGGGGAAAAAATACCCAGGGTCACTTGGGCCTTCAACCTGTGGCTGACACACATCTGAGTCCCAGGAATGAGCTTCTTTCTACCTGTGTGGTGAGATGTTCAGGGGCATGAGTCCTTTGCAGAAAAATCTTCTGTCTCAGCTTCTGCAAGGCACCCCATTAATGGCAAAGCCCCAAGGGAAGAAATTCAGGGAGTTAGTAGGGCCCTGCCACATCATCTGTGGTCACAAAATATTTACATGAATGAATGCGTGAAAAATTTCACTAATATTATAAATAATCTGTAACAAGTCTTTTATTAAAAAATATAGACAATAAAGAGTATAAAAGTAACATACCAATGTTCCACAATTAGAAAATGGAAATATCAAGTGCCCTCTCCATAAAGAGTAAAGAAAAATAATTACTTCTAACATCACTATACATATCTATGCTATCACTATTCATAATTAAAAAATGTTAACCCTTCAACATATATCGTTCCCTATACTTTTGTTCCTCTTAAAAAATGTTTCATAAGTCTGATAATTAACCTTTTTCCTTCACCAGATATATTGTGACTATTCTACTATGACAACAAAATGTATCCACTCCATTTTTTTAGAGAACATGATAAAATGTTCTCTAAACATTGATAGGAAAGGAATGAAGGGATAGCACGAGACGAGACACTGTGGTGCTCAAACGGGGAAGGCAGAGCAGGAAGCTAAAGAGGAGAGAGAGACTAGAACAAAGGAACTAAAGAAAACTCCCTTCCTGGTGTTTAACAAAGTCCATTCTGGACACAATAAGTGGACCCAAGCCTGCTCATCTGCAAGGTTGAGGTGCAAGGAAGTTTTGTCCTGAGTTTTTGGCCCCTCACCATAAAACACTAGCTTTAGCCAGTGGCCCAAATTTCTGAAGTTGATGTCAAAATGAACTTAACCACAGACGGTTTCTCCTGCAGTCTTATTGTGAGTAATCCTTGAAGACTGTAGTAAAAATGGGCAAACACCCCCTTGACAAAGACCTATATAAACCATTCCTAGGACTCACACATTTAAAAAAAAAAAACTGTCTTGCTTACATTTTATCAGGCTTCACACTAAGAAATTTTACCCCCAAAGTTGAATATTCCAATTCTTGCTGCTCATCTTTCTTCCACATCCTCTCCCTAGCTCTTAGATGCTTCTTGGTGAATGTTCTGGACATTTCATGATCTTCCATTTTCTTTCAAGGTTACCCATGTGTTACATTGTTTCCAGCTCCCTCCTCTGAGTCATAAACTGTATCACACCTATTTTCAACTCCACTGGCTGCTTCCTGGTACCAAGTAACTAATTTCATGAACTCCTTTATGTTAAAGTTTTCATGGGTGTCGATAGATTCACATCTTATGTTCTCAGATGATATATACCTAGAAATAAATTTTAAGGCGGCAATGCCTTAAGGTGAAAAAATGGTAACAGTTTCAGAGGCCAGAGCAGGCCAGTCTGGAAGCTCATTTTGGGCAGAACATTTTCAGACACTTTGTATAAGTAGCTATTTCAAGTGCCCATGCTTTTGAGACTCCGATCTTAAACCAATGAAAGTGTAACAGGTCAAAGGGAAAACTTGTTGCCTCACATTTTTGGCAGCTAATTCTAAGACTGGATAAAGTCGAACAGCATTAGACTGTCATCCCTGATACTAATTTATGATACTTATTTCCTATTAGGATGTGACCCTTTTCCATAGCTGCTAAATAGCTATTTTCTAAGTCCACTAGGTTTAAACATGTGAGGATTTAGGTCTGGTTATGCCTCGTTACCCCTCAATTTTTATTGTGGAATCATAGAGAATTTTTTTCAGGTTAATCCTAGTAACTCAAAAATATTTATAACTTTTATATGTGAGGAGGAGTGGGGATGTTTTCAGATTTTTCTGTAATAAGCTGTTATGAGAATAGTCTTAAGAAGTATTATTTATGGTCAAAAGGACCATTAATTAGCACATGTGAGGGCAGTAGAGTATATTTTCTTCCTTAAAGGATTATGCTACTGTGAATAATTATGTATAATTTACTCTAAGAGGTTCACTTTATGTCTTTGCATAGACTCATAAATTCAGGAGGGATCTTGAGAAGTCATTAATTTTGTTCTTCACTTTTAGACAGGATGCTTCTCTTGCAACCCCCTTGAACCTTCTCTGAAATACTAGATTCTTCAAAGAAGTACTTCCAGTTATATGCAGTGTTTCCCCAGCAACCCCAAAATTCTTTATTTTCAATTTAAAGTTAAGTTCCTCAGGTGCAATATACTTTTAGAATTCCCATTTCCAAATGCGTTATGTCAATTCTTGATTCCTTAATGCAGTTTTACTCTAGCAGCATTTCCCCACTGACCCTCTCGGAAATGATCATTTTGCAGCTATCACAGTCTCTGGAAGTTGCCCCCAAACCATGGCATCTAAATAACAACTAGGACACAATCAATAACCAACATACAAAAGGGCAAAACTAAGTGACCAGGTGATTCAGAGGCGCTGGCTGAGAACAATTGGTTTTGGTTTAGGATGCTATCCCAGGTTGCTGGGCGATGTGGTAATGAGCCTCGGGAGCGCCTGGGGAGAGAGAATGGGACACTATGTGCCATAGGAGGGACAAACACAGGAGGGAAGAAAATAACCAAGCAACCTGATTTTATTTACACAGGTTACTCAGGCCCATTCAATTCAGGAAAAGGAATGCTCTAAAACTGATCTCTGAGCAAATAGAATCATGACTACTACCTGTTGCATTCATTATTGTACGTAGACCAGTTAACGTTGTTCTGGTCACATTGCTCCTTCCTGCTTTTATCCTTGTCTGATGATGAAGGATAATGATAATGACCCATCACCTATGCTCTTTCTCTATGCCTTAGTACCGTGTTTCCCCGAACATAAGACCGAGCCAGACCATGTGCTCTAATGTGTCTTTTGGAGCAAAAATTGATATGAGACCCGGTATTATATTATATTACCCAGTCTTATATTATATTAAAATATATTGAAATTTTTGCTCCGAAAGATGCATTAGAGCTGATGGTCTGGCTAGGTCTTATTTTCGGGAAACACGGTACCTTCCCCTCTTCCTTTAAGACTAACAGTTATTCCGTGCATACGAAGGTAAATAAAAGGAAGGATTAAGTGAATGAAGCATGATTAAAGACCCCTCCCAGTGTCTTAGGGAGTGGAAAGAAAAGGGGCTCCTTTCTCAAGTCGCTATTGAAGGAGCCATTTCTATCTTCTGAAGGATGTGGACTTTGGACAGGGTCCTGAAGGTCCAGTGGAATCTGAATAGACTAGAAAGAAAGGGAACAAACACTATATATATGTAGGGGGAACAACACGTGCAAAGTGTGGAGTTGAAAATGAGCCTGTAGTGTATGAAAAAAGAGTCCCCAGATGGCCAATATATTCAGGGTTCTCTACTTCCTTCTCTAATATTGCCTCAGGAAATTGCTAAGTCATGTGTTTGAAAAGATTTGGAAGCCCCTGCCCGCAAATATTTTATTGCCAAAATTGAATAGTAGCGTAACGTTTGATAAGTGGATCCAGAAAAAAACAAAAAACAAGAAAGCCCATAGATGATGTGAAGAGCAACTCTCCTGCCAGGCACGCTAGGCCCTACAGAGCAAGTCCCGTTTCACCAGGCCACTTCTCGCCATCATAGACTCCGTGCCAGTGAAGCCAGTCTCCTACCCTTTACAGGCTTTATCTTCATTTTTGCCTCCAAATATTTGCTGATGTCCTTCCCCCACTGAAAATACCCTCCACAAGGCTCACTGCCTATTAAAGCCCCTCAAAACTCAGCTGGAGTTTTGCAGCATAGTTATCAATACCAACATATGGAGTTTTACACTGGGTAAGGCCTCGGTGACCTCCAGAAATAGAAAGAACAATTTTTGATATTAAGACACACATATACACACATGCAATATAGTGGACGTCTCAGATCATAAGTATTTGTTATGTATACAACATAATTATTTCCTTGCTTTAAAAAAGTTTTTGTTTAATGCCAAATAAGGCAGCATTTTATTGTTTTACATTCTTGTATTACTGTTTTCTGATCTTGTATTACTGTTTTCTGATGGCTGCATTTTGTTTCTATCCAAAATGATAGTTATAATCCTTGAGTTTAGGTAACATGATATACAGCTTATATCTTACCTCACAGCACTGGGTTAATAGTAGATGTTGAATAAACACTCCAATTGTTACACAAGCATACATTTATTTAGCACAAAACCCTGAGAAAATCTGTCATAAATAGTTATGTCTTCATGGATGAGAAAATTTGGAAAAAGTAAGTGTCTCAGCACATAATAATTAGAAAGGGCTTCTCATGGGCAATGTGCTTTCAAATCCAATATCCTATTGTTTCCAAAGCAAGCATAAGCAGTAGGTAAAAACTATAATTCCCCATTTTATAGATGAAGTGAGAGTGGTCCAGAGAGTTGAAATAATCTGCTCCAGATCAGACAGCGAGTATCAGAGCTGGATTCAAACCCTCATCTTATGATTCTGAATCTATAGTGGAGAAGAGGACTGGGCAGCCAGTGGGCGGGGGTAATCTGTGGGGAGGAGAGAATCTACCAGAAGAAGAGACAATCCAATGGGAATTAGGAGTTCAGAAGATACACTTGGACTTGAGTCAGGGCTTAGATGGGGCAGGGTTGGCAGCCAGAGGTTCCTCCTTCTAGAAGCTTCACTTCCTTCAGCTCCTGGGAAGGAGGATTTTGAATGAATGCTAACCACGTGACTGTCCTCCAGCTGTGTGTGGAAGTGGACAGTAGCTACAGCCAACTGGGCACCAAGAGGGTCACGGGTGGGTTGAGAAGTCCTATTTCAGCTGTAAGTTGGCAGTTAGCAAGGGGTTAAATATGTGTCTTTTGGAGATGTTGATTGCCATCCTTAGACGTCACATCTGCTGATCAGTTAGTCTGTCAGCCACTGTGGGGCACACAGCTGGAAGTTCTACCTGCAGGCTGACCAGCTCTGCCCCAAGTCACTTCCTAGAGGGCTGAGCAGTGACATCTATTGGTTCCATTAGAAATAAGCAAGTTCAAAAGCAGTTGGGGCATCCACATTAGTATTTCTCCCCCTTTCCAAACAAATAATAACTATCATTCCAAAGAAGTCATGAGAGCAGCAGGTGGCTGGACCTCAGGAACAACACACTACTCCAACTGTCAGAATCTGAGTATTGTGTGACATGTTTGCACAGGGTCCATCAAAGACTTTCTGTAAACATTAGAAAATCAGAATTTATTAGAAACGCTAGAAAGGCCCCACATGTCTTGGGAGTTCCTCATGGATCAAGATTTCATCCTGGAGCAGGAAAGAACAAATTTAGAGAATGGATTTTAAGGGATGGGGGTGGGAAATAATGAAGTTGCTTTCTGCTCAGGAAACTTGGAAGCCAAATCTTCTTGTGGATGAACCTCATGAGTTACAAACAAGATTAAACACTTTTCTAAATGGACCCCTGAAAGGTATCTTGAAAATCTAGCTCTTAACTTCATTTAGTGACATTTCTATGTTCCTTTGTATTTAAAGCTCTAGTAACCAGCCCTATTTTTGCTCTTAGAAAATCTCTAAACCTTACTGAACATATAATTGATAGAGATTTTTTTCCTGGGCAATTTGAATAATTAAAAACAACAACTATGCACTGGCAAATTTAAAGATATTTTATATATGTACAATATATTTAAAATATTGATGGAGTGATGTATCATCTATCTATCTATCCATCTATCCATCTATTTGTCATACATTTCATACAATATCTTCTCTTAGTTCAGACCTTTACAAAAACTGGTAACAATCAATAAAATGGGTGGGATTTGGCCTTTACCTTCATAGTCACCCAAGGGAGGGTAGCGTGATGAAGAAACAGGATAATGCTGGCTTGGATATTCTGTACAATGAATAACTGAATACTGACATCTTTGGACCATTGAAGAAAAATGTTAACATGTTCACCAGTTATTAATTAGAGCATCAAGCATGACTCTGGGAACTTGATTTTCATTTTACCACAGGGAACACTGTGGTGAGATGGTTCACACTGGCCTATTCAGCTTTGTTGAGATCTCACCAATTTGCTTTTCAGACTCGTGGTCGCTTGAGGACACATGGCACTCAACCATACGGTCCTGCCCCAGGACGAGGGCCGGCCACACTACCTTCGGAATGGGGATCCCTTTGCTTCCAAACTTTCCTGGGAAGCGGATTTGGTGGCTGGCTTTTACTTAACAATAATTGGTAAGCTTCCTTAATTTTTCTGTGGAAAAGCTGCATGTAGAAAATTTGTGGGGTGACATATTGATTTTGTTCAAAGATTCCAACACTCATGTGGATATTTTGTGTGGCGGTGAAAAGTGGGAGGAAAACAGAAGATGGGGTGGCATTCTGGAGTTCAACAAACATTTCATAGAAATGACTCTGTCTATTATCTTTATTTGTAGGGAAAAATATTCCCTTGATAATCCAAAGAAGTTTTACAGCAAAATAATTTATCTTGAGACTGCCTTTCATTTTTGTTGCCTTCGTAGTTGGTTTGTCTTCTGAATAACAAAATCAATGATAATGAGCTCTTCTTTAAATAGAGTGCTTTCACTTGTGAAACAATACTGTGATATAATCCAAACATTCTATGCTTAGAATAGACCTTAGCAGTCATCTAGTTCAGCATCCTCTTTTCATGGCTGATGAAACTCTGGCCCAGTGCTGTAGTGATGATGGATTCACTGAGTTTATTTCACGTAAAGTACAGTTACATCATGAGAGCATCATTAAGTGATTTTGGGAAGAGCTGAAAAGATGTAAAGGTAATAAATGGAAGTCAGTCCAGGGTCAAAGGTATTTTGTGTATAATCCATGACATGGTATATGTGCTTCCAGACTATGCTATCCAATGCAATGGCCACATGTGACTCCTTGAACTGTGACTTTCCCAAATTGAGACATGCTGTAGTATAAATACATACCAGGTACTGAAGACTTAGAAAAAGTAATGTAAAACAGCTCATTGATAATTAAAGACAAAATGACGACATGTCCCACACATACCATTTTGGACATATTAGGTGAAATTAATATATTATTAATTTTAATGTAATAATATTTTTACTTTGTTTAGTGTGGCTACCAGAAAAAAATAAAATAATGAATGTGGCTCACATTTCTGGTTTACATTTTATTTCTATTGGACAGCACTAGTCTAGGCAATTAGAATGCAACCACCATACTTTCCTTAAATTTAAAATTGTTGTTTTAAACTTGAGCAACCAGCCTGCCAGGTGGGTTACATCTTTAGGTGTGTCTTCTGCCTTTAATCTTTTCAGATGTTGGGTCAAGCTCTCTCTCTCTCTCTCTCTCTCTCTCTCTCTCTCTCTCTCTCTCCCTCCCTTTCTCTCTCTCTCTCTCTAATCTATTTTCTCCTGGCTAAGAATTTTACTTAAACTCCTGAAATTAGCAAAACTCACTAGAAAAGTCTGGAGACCCCTTTGTAGTCATTGCTTGAGGCAAAAGGAATAAAATTGAAATCAGAAATCCTGCTGCAAAGGGATTCCCTGGGTCCTTGGCTTTGTTATTAGTTATTATCAAACTGATTTAAATTCAAATCTTTATAAATGGACCTCCATGTCCTTTCAAACACAAGTAGATATTGAGAACCCATTCTTTGCTACTGTTTAAGTTACTGGGAAAACAACAGTGAACAAAATGGGCAAATTCTCTGTCCCCATGGGAACTATCTGGCAGTAAAAGCCACATTGCATTTTTATTAAACATAAGTATTTTCAATGACGAGAAATGACAGAAAAATAGACATCTCATAAATTGAATTTGTCTCCATCAATTGAGAGGAATGAATAAAAAAGTAAGATCTGTAACCTGAGGGATTTCCCCAGATGACACAAAACAGGGAGGGAGAGCAGTCCATTCTCCACCCTGGCGTGAGAGATGGCAGGAAGAGAGGCAAGACGGGGTAGGGGGGACCCAGAGAATTTCTCACTTGATGCACCTGAGGTTGGACAGAAAATCCAGTCATTTTCAAATGAGTGTGCTGAGATGGAGCTAGAAAAGGAGATCCAAAAAGAGTCCCCAAAACAAAAGGAACATCAGGTGACTCAGGGAGCTGGGGGTGGAGCTTATGACATGTTCCAGAACATGTCAGGGTCAGCTGGAGGGGCTTGGACTCATCTGAGACCCAGCTCTTAGGTTTGGTCCTGTGTCTGTTTTTCACCCCCTCCTAGGATAGGTTTGGGGGATGTACCCAGATTCCTTTTAAGGAACCAGAGTGGAATGACATTCTCAGTGAGCTTTGTTAAATACTAGAAGTCTTAGGGAAAACTGGAAGATGAAAAGATAAATCAAGTTTGAAATGGAGGAGAAATAAATTAGAGACCAATTCTACCCTCTACTCTTTTACTATAAATACTTAGTTTAATAAGTCTACATATGAGATTTAAAATTTTTGTATCAATAGAAAGATTCAGGATTTTGATAACCTAAAAAGTACCCCCTTTAGTCTTTACCTTCTTAGAAATCTTATTTTCCTTTAACTATTCTTAAAAATAAGTTTGCATCCTCTGGATACCTCCTACGGGTAAGACTGCCTGTGGGAATAAATCCATATGCAGCTCATAGAGAGTTGACTATTTATAGACAATGCTTTGGACACTGGGTAAAGCCTTATGAAGCAGCGTTAGTAAAGAAAATGTAAGAAAGGAAAAATCAATGTTCTCAAAAGAGATGTAGAAAGACAAAGGGTGTTTAAATGAGCTTTGTGTACCAAATGCATATGCATACTTATCGTTTTTAGTCTTCTTGCATACAAAGCAAATGGCATCTGTTTATAATTTTTCAAGCCACGTATTTGCATTTTAATTTCCCAGTGTGCCTTGCTAGCTGGTCTCCTTTAATGAGATGCAGGTTTCACATTAGTTGGTTTGCTCTAGAACTCCATCAGCTCTTCTATTTTTTTCCTCTTCTGTCTTAAGAAAGCTAAAGGGATTTTAAGGACCATTAGGTAACACTACTCCAGGGATTCAGAACTTCCTAAGAGCACAATGCAGTTAGTTCCTGGTGGTTTCATACCATCAGCTGAAACACACATTTCTTTCCTTGCCCCCCAAATGAATTGTGGTGGAGAAGTAGAAAGTAAAATAGAAAAATCTGGGTTTCTCCTGTTAATACTCTCCTTATTCCTTACTACTAAAGGCAGCTGTACCAGATTCTCATTTATACACAGCTACACTATGAAGCAAGAATTCCTGAGGAAATCTACTCTACATGTTAAGCTATGGAAGTAGGTGTATTCTTTTCTTAAATAAAGTCAGTAGGGATTGGGTCTTTTTGGATTTAAACTGGGTTTGTAAGAACTTTTTAAAAAACAGTTTCATTGTAATTCCAAAGCTAATTAGTTATTAATGAAAGAATATAAAAAAGTGGGAACACACTTATACTGTTGTTTGTAGGTTGGTGGGTTGAGGGTCACTTTCTCTCCCTTTGGTGGGAGGGGGAGAGCCCATGTTATCAGTTGTCACCCACTTCCCCTTGATTCCTAATCCAGTAGCAGCTGCAGACACCCAGTGTCCACATGACCCCAGGAGGCAAAAGTCCTGGGATATGTCTCCAGGAGATGACCCTTTTCTTCCAGGGGGTCATGCCAGCCTTCCCTGGCCTCTGCCTCTCCTGGATCCCTCAGGAGTCCACAGTGATAGTGAAAGCAACTCATTTGGTTTGGGTCACTTTATCTTCAGAATTTAGCAAGAGCCAAGGGGTTGACCCTCCTTATCAGAGGGAGGGCATTCTATAAAGCCAATACTCCATAAAAATGGCTGAGGAAAGACTCCACCCCAGGGGCCAGTACAAGAACTGAAAATCGGGATGCCCACACCCTCCTAGCTTCACTGGGAAGTTAGTGGTTCCCTTTTCTGGGTAAGTTCAGTCTTATAATCCCTGACTCCTATCCCTTTGGAGGCCACCTATCCCTTGCCTGTCACTTACAACTCACGCTTTTTTTTATTTCATCTTTTTCAATTTAGATTTTTATTTAGAGTCCTCTCACAACCCTCTAAACCTATGGTGTCCATTTTTGAAATTGAGAAGTGTTTCATATTCAAGTGAACTTTAAATCCTAGTTTTAACAATGGGAATTTATATTTTTCTTTGTAGGGATTCTGTCCACAGTTGGAAACGGGTATGTCCTTTATATGTCTTCTAGACGAAGGAAGAAGCTGAGACCTGCGGAAATAATGACTATCAATTTAGCAATCTGTGATCTGGGGATTTCAGGTAACACAACCATGCTGTTTCTTCTTTGGGGGTTTGAATTATGCCCCATTCGAAAGTCCACATTGGCTCAGAGATCACCCCCTACTGCCATCCCCTGTTGTTTCTCCCTCCACAGGTCATCTTTACAGAGTTTGTAGCAAGTCAACCAAGTGTTGTCTGGCTAAAGAGATCATTCATTTAACATTTATTGAGTTCTTTCCATGTGCCAGGCATGTTAGATGCTAAGGATACTATTTGGAATAATACAGGATACCTTAGACACCTCAAAATGTAGACACTAACTGATGCAGAAAATAGAAACTTACAGGTAGGCTGTAGATCAGTGTTGTGAGCTTCATTACACCCCTTCCACCCTTATGGAAATCTGATAAAATGAACATCAAGGGGGTAAATTCTGAAGGGTAAATGATAAGTGAAGACAGTCTAAGAGGTGAATATAGGAAGAGAGAAGAGCTGCCTTGCTAATGACCCACTTAAGTGTGACTTAAGGACTGACTGCAAGTGTAGGAAGCTTCCAGTTCATGGGTTCTCAAAGTTGGCTGCATAAAAAAGTCACATAGGAAACTAAATATATATATATATATATACACACACAGACACATATGTGTATATATATATATATATATATATATATATATATATATATATTCATGGCTGGGTTTTTTTTATTTAATTGGTTGAGAATGTTACTTGTACATCAGGATATTTAAAATTAGAAGTTTAATGTGAAGCTAAAATGGAAAACCATGTCTTTGGCTTCTGATAACCCATGAAGTAGAAGATGGAATAACATTTCTCTTTAACTGTAATTCATTTTTACAAATATGATTGATTTGGGGTAAGTCACTTCCCTTTGCTTTCACCTGTAAAATTCCAGGGTTGCCTAGATACAACCTCGTGCTAGTTAGCATATAGTCTTAAGTTATGAGAGTTGGGGAAATGGAGTTGAACAGCATACATCAATTCCTCTTTACGCTGGGAGCATTTTAACAGTTTCCCACTTAAATCTTCCCCTTTTAAAAGTATCTTCTGATATTTGTTTCTCTCTTCACAAGGGGATGTTTCTGCCACTGCCAATTTCTAAAAACAAGGCTCAATAATAAGCTTCTACCTATTGAGTTACTATTTGTCACACAGCAGTAGATGGGTTGCCCTCTTACTGAGAATTTGGATAGCTAGGTTAGTTAGAAAGGTTTTACTCAGTGTGGACAGACTTAAATATCATGAGCTCTTATGGGGAATCAACATGCACATTAAGAGGAGTATGACATGTCAGGCCCCTTTCTGTGACATTAGTTAAGATGAACCCCAAGGAATTATTGAGGCGGCCAAATGGCTGCCGTTTTAGATGTTGCCACGCGATGGCGCTGTCGGAACATGTATGATCGCTTTCCTGGGTCAGCTCATCCTGCTGACCCCTGCTGGTTCCCTGTCTGGTACTGAAAGGAAAATGCTTGAATGAAACCTGCCCTTCCAGCCACATCCTTCACCATTGAATCATAGGAGACTCATGCTTAAGACTAAATTAGACTAGACACGAATAACAATATTCTTAATTGATTGGATACCTTGAAAATGCGTTCAACCACGCAAGTCGGCTCTAGAATTGCACAAACCACCTCATTACTCTGCATATCTTTCAAGTAGTTCACCAGAAAGCCTTTTCTTCCATGTGATAGCTTTCTCTGAGGAACTCAAATCAGTTTTTCAACTTCTGAGTATTCTCTCCAATACACATTTCACTTCCAATAAAACTTTAAAAATTTTGTGTCTGGTTTTTTTTTTCTCTTGGTCAACTGTATTCCATTATAAGCACCTTGAACAAGCACATTCTAGAGACCAGGTATCTATACATCTATACAACTAATATTGGCTTGTAGTTATACATATACATATAAATTATATATGAGGAGCTAAAAAATATATTGGCTTGTAATTATACATATACATATAAATTATATGAGGAGCTAAAAAAAAAAGTATATATATCCATGCCTGGGCTTACTCCAGATAAATGAAATCAGACTATCTGGGGGTTGGAGTCCTGGACATTGATATTTAAAATAAAGCAAAACAAAGCAAAGCAAAACAAAACAACTCCTCTGGTGATTCTAATGTGCAGCCAGATTCAGAACCATTCCACTAAGCAGAGAAGGGGGAGGCATTGTAGATGACATTCCAAAGGTTCATCAAAAGCTCTGCTCCAGAAGGAAGCTTAAAATAGCTTTTGCTAATGGGTCCCAGGCACAACAGACACCAATTTCACTCCATCTGAGTCACTTTCACTTGTCTTTTGCTGCCTTTAGCATTTGGAGCAGACACTTAACTCAAGCTTTGAGTTTGCTGTCTCCTCTGCCTAGAATATTTTCCCTCTAGATACTTGCTTTAGTTCTCTCCCACTAATTTAGGTGATTTAGGCATCTGTCTCAATGTCACAGTCTCAGAGAGGTCTTCCCAGGTCACCTTATATAAAACAATTTCTGTCTGTGTCTTTCCTCTGCTTTGTTTTTCTTCACAGCACTAATCACTACTTATCATTCCATCATATTGCATCTTATGCTACAAATTATCAGTTTCTTTTGTCTGCTTTCTCTATTAAAACACAAATTTGTGAATCTTGGTCTCCACTTTGTGCTCTAGCACCTTGCTCTGTGACTGTTACTAAAGAGGTACTGAATAATTATTTGTTGCATAAAAACAATTATTGTTTACACTCAGTTTCTTCACTGACAAAGGGGTTAGAGCTCCTGAGGATTAGGAAACTCTAATATGAAGATGCAGAGTCTGGCAAGATGGAGAGTTGTCTAGCTGCCTAGACAACTAGAGATGTGTGTCTAGCTTACAGAAGGCACTCAAGACATATGTTAACTGGCTGAACTAACAGGAACTTCTATATACCTTTGTATACCGAAGAAGGGTCACACCTGGGAGGGCTGGGGCAGGCTGGCACCTGCAGACTGTGATTTCGGATATTTGGTTTTCCTAGTGCAAGAAGGTTAGGGAAACTTCTTTAGCTAGATACATCAGATAGATACATCTTTTGATAGATACATCAGGGAGGCTTTGAAGACCTCCCTCAGCACGTTCCCTTCAGGGAGGGTGAAGATTGAATACAAGGGGTGAATAGGGAAGGTGCAGGGTATGAATTAAATTACAGACGCTTTTCAACGTACAAGGGGTTACCTCCCAATAAACCCATCCCAAGTTGACACTATCTGACAAAAATGTGCTTAATACACAAACGTACCGAATATCACTAGCCTAGCCTACCTTAAACATGTTCAGAACATTTACATTAGCTTACAGTTGGGCAACATCATCTAACACAACGTCTATTTTGTAATAAAAGTGTTGAATATCTCATGTAATTTATGCGTGGTAAGCATGCCACTCTCACACCATCATAAAGTCAAAAGATCAGAAGTCGAACCATTGTACGTCAGGGACCATATGAGAATGTAGAAGAGTGCTTTCTAGAAAGTAAAAACAACAGCAAACTAATGGAGGCCAAAAGTATAAATAGTTTAAATCCCAGAAATCTGGGTCTGATTGTAAACAAACAGGACCTAACATTTACTGAAATAGCTTTTTCTCTTGTTTGAGTAGGATGTAACTTAACAGTGAGTTGAGGTAGGTGGGTCAATGTTAACCGGAGGGAGCATCCCTTGACAGATTGCTTGGTGCTCTAGTTGTAGGCAAACCGTTCACGATCATCTCTTGCTTCTGTCACCGCTGGGTGTTTGGCTGGATTGGCTGCCGCTGGTACGGATGGGCTGGATTTTTCTTTGGCTGTGGAAGTCTTATCACCATGACTGCTGTCAGCCTGGACCGGTACCTGAAAATCTGCTACTTATCTTATGGTAAGTAGGGAGGTTTCGCATCTCCTGATGGTGAAACTAGGTAGCTTGTCAGAGCTGTACACCTTTACCTATCAGTCATACTCCAAGATTATTAATGACTATGTTAATACTCTTGGCGACAAGAGTATTTCTTTTCGTAATCTATTAGGCTCTAACATATGTTTAAAGATTTGAACTTGTGTCAATGTAGGTGTTTTTTTTTTTCTTAATTCAGAGAATGCTCTATTAGTTTCTGTAACTAGGTTTCTTTGGGTACTACTTTTATAGGAACGTCTGGGGTTTGTCTACAATGCTTTTCAAAAAGTTTCATTTCCTTGTATAAAATGCGTAAGCATTTATCGTGTTTTTCTATGCAAACAAAAGAAATACAATGCTTTGGAAGGATGTTAGGTCCGTGATCTTTACCTGGTTCCCTGCATAGTAAGTGTAATTATATGAAAAGATGTGCCTGACTCTTCCTTAGCACTCAGGTTCGCTATGATTTCAGAGATGAGGAATCCCACGGTCTGTTTCTAAGGTAGGGAGCTGTGCAGCTGTGCCTGCAGGAAAGGACACGCATACAGAAATAGCACTCAACATTCTTTCCGTGGTGTTGGTAGGATGTAGAAAGATGAGAGACTAAGAGAATTGATGACGGATGACCAGCAATAAACACGTTGTCAGGGGCTAGAGTTTTTTTTTTTATTAGACTGTTCTACATATTAAAATAAATTTTGATTACTTTTGCTTCTTGGAGTTCTGGGTATTTACTGAACCCCAAAGAGAAGCATTGGGCTCTTATATTTAATATTGAGAACAAGGTGCAACCAGCAAATAATATTGGCTCTCTCTGGATAAACCTGCTTTGTCTGTCAATCTGTCCATCAGAGTGATGGTGACCATGGGGACAGAGAATGGCTTGGAGCCTGAGATAGGAAAGATCAAGTTGACTGGACATTGTCACTGTGGTGGAATTCTCCTTTACATTCTAAATGTTTACTGTCCCAAACTCCAAGGAAACCATACACATGGGAGAGGAGGGTCATGATCCACCATTTTCACAATCCAGCACTCATTTTTTTCCCCCCAATTATTATTTTGCATCTCCCTTTCTAAACAGTTCAAAACTTCCAATAGAAATAGCTTGAATCAAAATTTCCCATAAGATAAAACTACATAATTATACATATTCTGGATGACTTCAGAGTCAAATTCTTTTTATAAACTTATTTTTGGTCGCATCAAATAGAATTTAAATATACCTATAGATTTTAGTCGAGAAGGTAAAAAGTTCAACTTCCTGGGAATATTTGAGGAATACTAAACCTTAATGTCTCTGCTTTTTCAATATTTTCTTGAATTTAAGCTTTGTGTCAATTAAAGAGATGATGTTGCCCACCCCCAGAATCGTTGCAGGGCATAACTCCATGTGGGGACGGTACATATTTTCTAGCTTCTTCTAAGATTAAATAGTATGATTTCATCATTTGAGTTGAAGCGCTATTAAACCCTCCACACAGTGTCTTACAATATTGGAATGAGAAAATCACTTGGGGACATGGAGACCTTTCTTCCATGTAATGTGACAAACGCTTGTAAGGTACCCTGACAGTCAGCCACTTGGCCTCTTCTTGAATAATTCCAGTGACCAGTGATGGGGAGCTTACTATTGCACAAGGCAGCCCATTCTCTGATTGGTCTGCTCTCATTGTTACAATGTTATTCCTTATATTAAGACAAAACTGCCTCCCAGTAACCTCCACCCATTGGTCCTAGTTCTGACTTCTGGAGCAACACAGAACCAACCTACTAATCTACTCCCTCCTGTACTTGACAGCTTTTCACCATACTCGAATGTAAGTATAAAACACCTCACTAAGTAACCCTAACCATAAATGCTTATACGGTTGCCTATGCACATTCCCATAAATATATGTAATTATTCGCATTAATGTCTTATCCATTATAATGGATAACCAAGAGCTGACATAAACGAGTATTGTGCTTACAAAATTGTTATCCTTATGTGGTTAGGCTCGAGAAATTTGCATTTTATAATACAAAATGCCAGGTATTTGAAAAATAGAGACAATAGAGTATATACACATCTGTTATATTTCTTGTTAGCAGTAAAGGCGACAAACACAGGAGTCAAAATTTATGCTCATGTAGTTCTTTGTAACTTGCAGAACAGGCCTTGCATTATTTCATGTAACCCTGACGAAAACCTGTCAGCAATATATTCTTCCTTGCTCCATGTAACTGCTAAGAACACTGACATCTAGAAAGGTCACATGAAGGTCAAACCCTAGAACTGAGATGGAGGCCCTGCTGACTCCCCAGACTTCCCATGGCACAAAGCAGAGATAGGCCTTGAATCTGTGCTGAAGAAATCATTTGGCTTTTGTTGAATATGTCTTGATATTTCTTCTCTGCTACTACAAAACCAAGGCAGTGAGGAGTCACTTCTCCTGCCCTTTTGGTTCGAGGCAATAGTGGGGTGTGGAAATAATTTCCCGTGCGGGCTGTGGCACCAGGTGGGCGTGAACTTTGGAAAATGATCACTATCCTTTACAGCTTTCCTTAGATGACTGCACTATTTCTTCCTTGCGGAATTCTGCATTGGCTAATGGAAGCTAGTGCTAAGGAACAGCGCTCGTGTTTTGTTTTCCTGAAAGTATTTTCACAGAATTACTTTTGCATAACACGGTACAATCTACCTCGATGCTCTACCTCTCTTGCTGTGGCCGTGGGAGCGTGACTGTTGTGTTAATAACGTTTGAAGATTCAAAATCTGCTCTCACCAAGCAGTGTCAGCCACTTAAATGTCACACTGCACGGTCATGGTCATGCCCCATCAACCCCCACTGGACGAGTGCTTAGGAAAACAAATGAGATGAGAGACACAGAAGCTTTAGGGAGAAGGGTATTCTAAAGACACAAGCAATATCTTATCATTTCCCACTTCTCTCAAAGATTTTGACCCACTAATACATGGTTTTGGGGGCTCAGTCTTAATATTCTACAGTTGGCCTCTTTTGTTGGATTGGATTTCAGAGGTCATTCTGGATGCTTTCTGAAGATCCTGCATTGTCTTCAGCATCTTTGGCTCGTTTTACTGTCCCCTTTCCCCAGCTTCGGTCACTACCCCCTCCTAAAGCTCCCAGATGCCTAGAGAAAACCTTCTCTGTGAAATCACTTCCAATTTTATTCTCTTGGAAAAAGGGCCCCAGCTCTGGAACTTTTCTCCCTTTCCTCCACTTTCCCTTAGGCTTCAATTATCTGGCCACTTCTCCCAGAATCCAATGGAATAAGTCTTTGGATGTGGAATTTGACATATCAAGGGAAGGTCGTTGGGTGGAGGGCAGATTATATCTTGGTAATGCTTTTCTTCCACCTCCAGGTGTTTGGCTGAAAAGAAAGCACGCCTTCATCTGCCTGGCAGTCATCTGGGCCTACGCTTCCTTCTGGACCACCATGCCCTTGGTAGGTCTGGGGGACTACGTACCTGAGCCCTTTGGAACTTCGTGCACCCTGGACTGGTGGCTGGCCCAGGCCTCAGTAGGGGGTCAGATTTTCATCCTGAACATCCTCTTCTTTTGCCTCGTACTCCCAACGGCTGTGATCGTGTTCTCCTATGTGAAGATCATTGCCAAGGTTAAGTCCTCCTTTAAAGAAGTAGCTCATTTTGACAGTCGGATCCATGGCAACCATGTGCTGGAAATGAAACTGACCAAGGTAACTGCCATAATAATTTACAGAAGGGTTTTCTAAGTGTTTAAACTTCATAGGGCAAAGAGGATAGGGAATGTTGAAGACTGGGAAAACTTAGCATCTCTACTGTTGATGTATTTCTGACCTTTGTTATTATTTATCTAAGCCTTTGTAGTATCTCTTTTCTCTGTCTCTGTTTCAGTCTCTGTCTCTTTCTTATTTACACACACACACACACACACACACACACACACACACACATTTCTAACATCTACCAAATTTGTGCAATGGAACTATACTCTCTACTGAATAAAATATTACTGGTTCTGAAAATTATCTCAGTAATAAGAATAATAACTTTTATGAACCACAAAATGCCTCACAATATTAAATGCTTTGTATGGACTTTGGTGGGCATGATCGGGGATATTCTGCTCCCTTGCATTATTTACGGAGTAAGAGCTTTCCACTTCTGCTTTCCTGTTGGAAAGTTAACACAAGAGCAATTTTCGTAGGTTTGAGTCCCTTGGTAAATGCTAGTTTCAGAGTTGGCAGCTCTTTAGATATTGTAGTGTAAGAAAAAGAGCAGACAATTTGAAAACAAACTAGGGTTTTAATTTCATCACTGACACTTGCCAGGTTTGTGCCCCAGAGCTAGATACCTCTTTAAATCTTTATTTTTTCATGTGTGTAACATCTATCTTACCAGGTTGTGGTAGAGATTCAATAAGAAAAAGCATGTTATCCTGTCATCTGGTGCATAGAAGGTGTCAAAGAAACCATAGCTCATCCTCTCTCTTATAACTTTTAGGAATTCTGGTAAAGGCTAAGGCAGTGGTCTTTACACTTTCATCATGTCTCACCCTGATGTTGAAAAATACTTTTTGGCACATACCGTCCATGTAAGCCATTCAGGTAATACCATCAAACTGTGTGTTTAATATTAGCACTCCTGAATTTATATCTTATGTTTTAAAGATAAAAATAGGTATAGATTGAAGTTCCAGTCATTCCTTTTGGTATCCTAATCAATCATGTTGATTGATGTCCTACCTTCAGGTGTCTTTACTGCCCACTTTGGAGACTACTTGTCTCAGTTCTTTCTCGACCAGAAATGGCTTCCTAATAAGTCAGGGCCTTTCTCCTAGTAATAGTCCTCTCTCTAAATTGTAGATTTTTTGAAGTTGTGCTGGGATCTCTTGGTTGCACAGGGTGAACTAGCGATTCTTTTTTTCTTTTTTAAAGTGTAGTTGACATACAATATTATATTAGTTTCAGTTGTACAACATAGTGATTCCACATTTATATTTCTTACGATATTATCACTACAATAAGTCTAGTAACGGTCTGTTACCATACACTGTTATTATGATAATATTGACTGTTTTTCCTATGCTGTACAATATTACATCTGTACAACTTTTGTTTGTTTCTATAGCTGGAAGTTTATACCTCTTATTTCCCTTCACCCTTTTCAGCCATCCCTCACCCTACTTCCCTCTGGAAACCATCAGTTTTCAAGTTAGAGATTCTTGATGGTTCCAGTTGACCGACACTCCCTACACCCCATATGCTGAGCAGGTGGCCGTTTGAGGGACGCTTTCATCACTCTAAATCTACATTGATAAGAGAGCAGTTCTTCCTGGACAAAAATGCAGAATCAGGAATCGGATCCACTTCTATCTTATAATTGGCTATAAAGTAGGAAAAATATTTCCATAAAATGTAGGAACATGAATTAAGTTACTCATTTGCCGCTCTTCCTTTAGCTTCTATGTGTAATTTTTTTTTAAAAAAGCAATTTAATCCAAATAAATTAATCCAAGTTAAATGTGGGTTACATTCAATCCAAATCCTATTCTGTACCAAGTACTATTCTAAGAACTGGGTATATGCAGCAATGATAAAAAAAATTTCCTTTTTCTTAGTGTATGGATGTATATCCAGGGAAACAACATGATATCTATGATACTGGTATGTGGATTTTAGCTGACCTTGCAGCCCTGTAGTTTGGCATAGTGTGATGCTGCTGAGATGTCACATGACTCTCTCTTCTTGCCATCCCCAGTGTTATTGGCCTTGAGACAGTTTGACGGTTTTGCCCAGTGAGTCTGGATCCTCATACCCATAAGGCCCTTCTCCAGGTTCTCTGAGTCTGTTCCTCACCGTCTTCTCTCCTGTTAGTTGAATTGCCTGACTCTGTCCACTCATGGCTAGGTTTTACGAATACCCTAGCATCTTTGTGTGTCCTGTACTCATGAGGGTGGGCAGCTTGTTTAGTCCGTGCTTCTGAAGTTCACTGTGCGTAAAGCTCAGCACATACCATTTTATTTGATTTATTATCATTTGCCTTGACCTGGACTGTAGAGACCAAATAGGCTCCCCAGACCAGATGAACCAAAGAGAGGTTAAATGAAAGGTGTAGGCATATACGTGTGTATGCTTTTATTTTATGTGTAGCTTCTAACATGTATACTAAATGACGTTATATTATATACAATGTCTATATTATAATATTATACGAGTATATCATGTCTATATTTCACATACACATATTAAAATAACCTCAATATACAATGTTTCAAATTATTAACATTCATGCAAACAATATAAGTCAAAATTGAACCCACATTGAAAAATAAACACAACTTTCTATTGAGGCATCTTCTGTACTAAATTTAAACTATTTTAATTTACTATTTAATTTTGACCTTGATGCTTTGTAGTAAGTAAAAATAAATAGAAACAAAATCACGCTGGGTCTTTTCATGGTCTTAGAAGCCTTTTCCTCCATTCAGCTACCTCTCAGGATTGGCAATGTGCCTATTCACTTGGTGCTTCTGGTCTTCAGAACAGCATGGTCTAAAAGCTTATTATTTAAAGAACACCTCCCTGGATTCTGGGATCAAAATCATTTACTTTTCTGTGTATTCTAATTATTTCTAGGTGGGTTATTATCTGGGTCTGCATTTTGCCAGTCTGGCCTCGTCAACTTAAAAATTGACGTTTTATTTAAAAACCTTTCTCCACATTGTAGCTTCCCTCTAATTTATTTTTAAAAACATGGCGTTTGCTAGACTTTTGAAGCAGGCTGAAATTTCACAGACTACAGAAATTGCAGAGGTGGGAAAAAAAAAAACCTCCACGGGGGGAAAAAAGGAAAATAAAAAACCTCTCTCTATGTTTGTATGACTCAGTATAATCTCATTTTTATGCCGCATTTGACTTTGTAAAGCAAATGGTATTTAATAATCAGGATGAATTCAGTTGAATCAGGGGGTTTCGTCCTCTTCTCAGGCTATGTATAAGTTCTAGAGAGGTCTTTATAATTCTGTAGTGCCAGTGGGTGAGGCTCCTGCTCTGCTTGTTGTCATGTATGGACCCTGGTATTGTGGAGCTACGTAAGTTTCCTCTGGTCTCTGTCATCAGTTGTAATGTGTCACCTTGCATCCTTCTGTTCCAACTGTAAGGTCTCTTTAGGCTCATCAGCAATTCAGCAACCTCCCCATCCTTGGATTGTAACCCGTCAGGTGGCTGTTGGGAGCTTGGTTAAGACCCTGGGAAGTGAAAAACATGTTTTCTGCTCTCTTCTCTGGAAATGTATTGAGGCTCTATTGCGCCCCCAACTCCATCCTTGGCCGTCATGCTCAGCTCAGTGGAGTAGCCTCAGGACAGCTTCTCGAGGTCGATGACCAGTTTCTCTGATGTCTTCCCTCACCTTCAGCCTGTAGGCTCTTTACCCA
The DNA here is from genome assembly GCF_036562045.2 of Rhinolophus sinicus. Taxonomy (NCBI): domain Eukaryota; kingdom Metazoa; phylum Chordata; class Mammalia; order Chiroptera; family Rhinolophidae; genus Rhinolophus; species Rhinolophus sinicus. Next base: position 94,158,480 of record NC_133755.1, read on the forward strand.
CGCTGTGATGGGAAAACTAGCTCCTACATCCACGTATTGTAAGCTTAAGGTCTTTCCAGCCTCTGGCTGTGGGTACTCAGAGTCATTTTTATCCCCCTTGAAACCCTTTTCTCTCAATTATTTTCTCCTGTAAGTTTCAAATTTCTTTTTGGAAACTCAGGAGCTGAGAAATGAATGTTTTACTTCTTTGGGTATTTCTGCTCGTAAAAACTTTCCCACTAGGTCTTGAACACTCTTGCTGCTGCTTTAATGAGAGAGGTGGTAGAGTCACAGGAAAGAAATACCAGAAGCATAGATTAACTTTTCCAAATATTATTATGCTAATTCTATTGGTACTTCATATTTATTCATTTAACACATGTAGATGATCTACCGTGTTTCCCTGAAAAATAAGATCTAACCGGAAAATAAGTCCTTGCACGATTTTTCAGGATGACATCCCTGAACATAAGCCCTAATGCATCTTTTGGAGCAAAAACTAATTTAAGACATGGTCTTATTTTCGGGGAAACATGGTATAATGTTCCAGACCTATAGTTAGTATCCAGATCCTGTGGGTAACTGGCTTTCTCTGAATTTCCCTATTTCCACCAGCAAGCCTCCCCGATTCCCCCTGCCTCGTCTAAGTCCCTCTGCTATGGGCCATCAGAGCATTTGGCACATTTAATTTACTGAATCCTGTGCTGTTGCTCTTTTTTGCAAGACAGTACCCAGGTGAGGACAAGTAGTATTTGCTGCTGCCCCCAAATGCCTGGTGCCTGCTAGAGGCTTAATTAAGATTGCTGTGATGAATACATGACTAAATAAACTAAGTTAACTTGATTTCCTTGATGAATGTTAAGTGGGTCCCTTGACCCCTGGGCTTAAGTGCCTCTTTCCCTTTTATACCTGAGGAGCCATTTTGTTTTGCTTTGTTCTTTTAAAGTGATTGTGAAGTCTTTTTAAAACTCATAAACATAAACATCTGCTTCCCTCAAATGACTCCTCTCTTTTATTGCTCATCAGGTATCATGTATCATTGAGGGTTCAGATTCAGGGAACCCCATTTGAACTCTAAGGGTAGTTTGTGAGAAAGCTGAATTGTGTTGCTTTTTTTTTTTAACCCGAATAGTTCATTTCTTTTCTGTTTCTTCATAACATAAACATCACTTCCCAGAGAAGCATTCCCTGAATTGAATTAGTCTTCTTATTATAATGTTTTAATAATGCCTTTACTTTTTTCTTCTTAGAATTTGTCGCAATATGTAATCAGTTTACAATTATGTATTGATTTTTGTGATTATTTGATCAATGCGTGGTTTTACCACTAGTAATAAGGCCTGTGAGGTTAACAACCATATCATGTTGTTCCCTTTGTGTCCCCAGGACCTAACATGAAGCCATATATATATATATATATATATATATATATATATATATATGTCTCACTCAGCCAGAGTCAATATATATATATATAATTTGTTGAAGGAAAGAATTTCAAACTAGGGGATCAATTTCAGTTTTGACATTAGCCCACTGAGAAGTCTCATATAGGTGACATTTATTATTATTTTGGCTGCCAGTGGCTGAACCCCTTTCCATGTCTAGAATTTTCATGTTGAGGAATTTCCAACATTTTGTATATTGCTGAGGAGCAAAGATGGCATCTAATGTAAAAGATACAGAAAGGCCGGTTATTAATTTTCCAAGATTCTCTTGCAGCTAGAGTATAGCTATCACCCTAGGCTCCAGCCACATCAGCCTGTCTCAGGAACTAGTGACACCAGAGGAAAAGGCAGGGAAATCTCTCCCCAGGCCATGGCTACAGCAGTAGTGGTTTTTGCATCAGAACCAGTTTAGCTCATAGTTTGGGGTATCATTTCTGTCATTTACCTCAATTTTAAGTCCAGCATTTGCAGTGATGCTGTGTCCTAACCAATACATTCCTTTTCTGTCTCAATCAGTCAAAGTAAATTTCTGTTGCTTGCAACCCAGAATCTTGACTGATTCACCTTGAGCCAACTACTTGATCTCTCTGGGCCTTAGTTTTCTCATCTGTGAAAGGGAGGGTGGAGGGAAATTAAATGATATCTAATTTACCTTCTAAAACTCTGAGGTTCTATGAAAATGGCTAGGATTGTTTGGATTGTTTCAAGGTCTATGGCAATAGCTTTTATTACTAAAACCACCTGGCCTCTCCATCTGAGTATTTGTTCCTCTCTATGTCGCAGTATTCCCACCTCAAGGGCCTTGGTTCATTGTAATGAGCAGTGAACTTCCCCTTTTTTTGTTGAACCAGATACTTATAAATTGACATTTGCTCTTCTTTAAGCCAGCCACTGCCTAGGCAGGGAATACTGTGTTCACTTTTAAACCAAAACTCTAAAACACAGATGCATAGAGTGACATGACCCAGTTTACATCCTCTCCTTTCAAACACAGCTTGCTTGTTTATAGATTAGTGGTATTTTAAGATTTGAGAAAATTGCAACAGGGAAGTGCAGAATTCTCCTTCTGCTTCTTTTTCTTTAAGTATGAATTAATATTTTCTACTTGGAATACAACCGGGGCTAACATATGGCAGACACATCAAAGCTCTCAAAAGTTTTTTTCTTTGTAAGTATATAAAGGAGGGTCTGGGACAGCCGGCCTTAGTCATCATTCAGCTTGTAACTGCAGGAAGGAAGAAACTCAGACTAGACATGCTTAACGTTGTTGACTTACTTCATATCTTCAAGGTGGTGTGAAAGCTTAATGTCACCATCCTTGTTTTAACATCGATGAGGGAACTGAGGGCCAAAGAAGGTAGGTCATGGCTGTCAAGTTCCCCACCCTCCTCCAGCCATTGGTTGTAGCACTCAATGACAGGCTGGCTGCATGGGGAAGGCAGTAGTTTTATTACTGGAACAAATCTATAAACCTGCTAGCTAGACCCAAGACCGAAAAACCCAGTCTTATCATTTCTATGCTCCTGTCCATTACACGCTCTTCTGAAGCAGGCCCAGACTCTCCCCTTTCCTATTCCCTCAATACACAGATGTGATGATCTCTCTTCTTATGACCTTATCTCATCCCAGCCACTGAAATGTATTTCTTATTGGAAGTCTAGCTGCTACTGTAATGTGATTCAATCTTGTTATTGGTGGGGAATTTATTCCGTCTCTTGGGTCCTCCTGTTAAGCCTTGACTTCCACGTCAATTCCACGTCCTCCTCTCATCTATTTCATTATTCAAGGTGGCATACAGCTTCAAATGTTGGCTGGAGTCTGACTCATATCTGGGCAAAGGAGCCTGGTGGAAGGAACTGCAATGGCCGTTCTTAGAGAATCAGGCGTTCTGTCTCACTCACGTTGGTTGGTGGAGCTGAAACGTGATTGGAATCCAAACTCCAGGGTATCTCCATCTCAGTGACTTTCCCATGATTCTACCCTGCCTTAGCACACAGAAGAAAGGACACCCCTTCTTGCAAACCTCTGCTGGAGTGGTTCAGATGTATTGGGCCCAACGGCAAAGCCTTGTATAAATTGGAGAATTTACTTTCACCCTAATTGTTCTATTATTGCTTGAATTGGTTTATTCATTGCAATTGATTGATTATGGACAATATTGCTTATGTTACACTTGATGCCAGCTGGACTGTAGCTGGAACGTGCTGCTATCCCTTGGTCCTCTGCAGCGAGATGTATTTGAAATGAACTGGGTTGCCGATGTGTGAATCTTTTGTAGAAGCTAAAAGCATATTTAGTGACTTTCCCCCCACAAAAACTGCCTAAATTAAGAATTTGAAGGTTCACTGCTTTTCCAATGAACTTAAAGGCAGTGATAAAAGTGAAGCAATTAAAAACAAAACTACTTAGAAAACAAAAAAGAAGGCATGTACAGGTGCCTGTGTTAGAACTGGTTTAAGGATATCTGGCAGAGAAATTTTGGAAAATAGAAATGAGGACACACTTAGAAATGAAGAAAGTGAAGAACAGATGGAGGAAATGATTAAACACACTCCAAGTTGAGTAGAGAGTTCTGGGGAAACTGAGCGTAGCATGAAAGTTTTTTGAAATTTTTGTAGAGTATTTCTTAAAATAGTTTAAATATTTTCCTGTTTAATATTTTGGGAATATATTTTGACATGAGAAGTTTGTATTCACTTCAAAAAACATACGTAACATTCTGCAATACCTTTTAAATCTAGGCTTTTATCACTCCTTCTGCTTGAAAGTTGCTTTCTAGTCATTCAATTTAAAGTATTTAGCTTTATTCTAATCTCAGAAAAACCACACTGATTCATTTGCTATGTGTTTAAAAACGACGGTATATTTAACTCTCCTATATCCTTTTAAAAGGAATAACATAATGCAAATGTTTTAAGTCCTTCCCCATTTAAGTCCTTGCCCATTGCACACTCCCATAAAAGTAGGAAATATGCATAGAATGTAGAAAATATCACAGGCTAAGTGCTAATCTATTTTTCATCAATGGCTTTGGCAACAACATGGAAAACAGCTTTTAAGATACTATGAAATCATCATATGACTCACCGAGGGAGAAAGGATGGAGCTATGTTAAGTTCCCAGACATCTGCTAAAGCAAGCTTTATTTATATGGTTATTGTTTATTTGGGGATTTAGAAAAAAATACCTTCAGTAGGAGTGTTGAGGCCTCTGTTCCATTTACAAACAAAATTCACACAGACCAAACCAATTTAATCTCTCCTGGGTAAGCTTCTGCAGAAAAATGGAAAAGTAAGTAAGCTGGAGAGTTGCGTGTGTGCATTAGGCCTCGTTTATAGTTGTGAAGTGCAGGTGAGAATTTTGGCTCAGGACCTCAAAGCAAGTCTGCAGGACCCTAACATAGGATGTACAGGCGGTCTGGGCTGATTTGATTCATCTCTTTGGGATTAGGTTATCTATTTGCAAGATGGACCAAAATAAATATTGCTGAGGGTTTTGTTTTTTTTTGTCGTTTTGTTTTTTTCTGCTACAATTAATTTTTATAGATGCGCCTTGAACTTATTGGGTGAAATTTTAGAACCTGAGACTTTAAGGTAGATTTCCCATGCTCCTTTCTTGACACACCCCACACATGTGGGGTTCCCAGGGCGAACACACCCTCCTGACAGGCTGCTCCACAGGTCAAGTAGAACAGGACTCTGCTCCCACGAAATCATATGGAAATGCATATGCACACAAATAACTTCGTTATAAGAAAAACTTATCCAGTTAAATGTCTACAACAAAAAAGCATGCACAAATATTGCTGCTTTATTCATAAAACACGTTGTCTCATTACTCATCATTTATCCTCCACACCAGCTTGTCATGCGTGACCTTGCTGTTGGGAATTGTGTTTTACTTCTTAAATAAGGGGGTGGGGAGAAGAGAAAGTAGCTCCTGACTTCAGAGAGCTCCATCCTTACACCTTCCCAGGGTTTTAGGGAATTCAAAGGTAAAAGGAAGGCCCACTTTTCCTAGAATTCCCTAATAAAATCCCAAGATAGTTCTGATGATGCTCTTTCTAGTCCTGTGTCCCTCCCTGTTCCTAATTCTACAGGGACATGTAGTCCTCTGGTCACTCCGGTCATGTAATATCTGTGATGCCAACTCCTTAAAACCACACGTGGGGAGGAAGGGAGGCTGGTGACACGCGAGTAGAGGGAATGCTGAGAAGACAAAAATAAACACAAACAAACAAAGCCAGTTGTCTACTACATAGAGGGCTAATTCGAATATAGTTGCATTGTAGCAGGTCCTTGAATAACGTCGTTTTGTTCAATGTCATTTTCTTATAATATTGATAAGATGCTGTGGGAACTTAACTCTTATGTATATCAATTAGCCCATGGTAAACTTGGTTTTATTATAAGTGAGTTCACTTAAAGTTGCAGAACCTATCCACTGTGTTAAGTGAGGAGTTAACTGTATTTATCTTATAGAATGAATATTCGAATAGATAACAGTGTAAGGATACTTCCAAGTTAGTGTACTTTCTCTCAACCAGGGACGGAAATAGTTTACGGTTAAAATTAAAACCAGTGCTTGGACTTTATTTGTCAGTCTCAATACTCTAATTAAGATCCCTCTTATGGGTTGAGTCGACTGTTGCCTGAACAAACCTGCGAAGAGTGGAAATTCTATGTGGGCAGGATTGTGTCTGCTTTGTTCATTGTTTTATCCTCAAAACATGTAAGAGATGCTCAGTAATACTTGTTGATTGGATGAGTAAACAATGACCTTTTCGCCCCCTGATTTTCTCCTGCAGGTTAATCTTCTTAAGCTTTCTTTCCAGCTTCATTTCCCTTTGTTACTTTCTCATACATCAAAGTGAATTGCTCACTGCCGTATTTCCTATGCAAACCTCACACATACATGTTTATGTCTTTGTCCCAGCTAGTCTCACCAGTATTCCTTTGTGTCCACTTGCCCACATGCAGGTTATATGCCACATCTTCATGGAACTTAATCTGTCCCAAAGCATGTAGTTTTGTCCTCCTGAGTTGGCACTTAAATCCTATTTAGCTTTATACGGAATTATTTGTATTTTCCAGGGATACACTTCAGGCACCAAGCTGTACTGGTAACACCCACATCACTTTCTAAAAAGGGTTTCTTGAATTAAAGTGAGATGATCTGTAGGCTCAGGTAGATACCGTGTTTCCCTGAAAATAAGACTGGGTCTTATAGCATATTTCCCCAAAAATAAGACTGGGCCTCATATTAATTTTTGCTCCAAAAGACGCATTAGGGCATATTTTCAGGGGATGTCTTAGTTTTTCATGGACAACAATCTACATTTATTCAAATACAGTCAGGTCATCTTCTTCTGGAACATTGTCATAACGTGCTAAATGCATCCGTCTGGCTGACGATCTTAACTGGGGCTTATTTTCAGGGTAGGTCTTATTTTCGGGGTAGATCTTATTTTGGGGGAAACATGGTAGTTACAGGGCGCTACTTAGGATCACATCACTAAGGAGATTGAATTGCAGATGGTGAGAAACTCATAAGGGTGTTTTAAGCCCTATTTTTAAATTTTCTTTGGTCTGAAAGTTAAGAGGCCTCTAAAGTAAATATAATTTTGTGAGAGAGAAAAATGCTTCCTGGAAAAGTCTCGTTTTGTACAACTGTGTCACTTTGGTTAAAGCTCAGTGATTCCCTTTTACTTTGTAGCTGGTGAATTTCCACCTTCTGAGCCTCAAACTTAAAAACAAAACAAAACGTACGCCAAAAGAAATAACATTCAATAGAAATCCCTGTAGAAGATTCACATCAGATTTCAAATAAGGGCAGAGTTTCTAAGTTTCCTGAGGCAAATATGGGTGATTTAAAATGTCATGTTTTCCATCTAGTTTTTAAGTGAATATGGGCTGAGAAGTCTGGAAATTGCAGGGGCACTGATAGCTTTTTAGCACGATTTCCTGTCAAATGAAGGCACAATCTAACAGTGTTCATAGGGTTAAATTTTGGAATTTGGGGTATATTCAAATTCTGGAGTGGAGAATAGATGGGATATGGTAAGTGGGATAAAGAGTTGAATACCTTCTTATGGCCTAACATCTCAGAGGGCCATATGAAATGATTCCAACTGGCAAGGTAAGTGGGAAAATGGATAGAATTTCTTGGGTGTAAGTAGGCTACCTGCTCCTCCCCGCACCCATCATTTTCACCAGGTATATTGATTTTGTTCTCTGTTGCTTTCTCTCACTAGGTGGCCATGCTGATTTGTGCGGGCTTTCTGATTGCATGGATTCCTTACGCAGTGGTCTCTGTGTGGTCAGCTTTTGGCAGGCCAGACTCCATCCCCATACAACTCTCTGTAGTGCCAACCCTACTTGCAAAATCAGCAGCGATGTACAACCCCATCATTTACCAGGTCATCGATTACAAATTTGCTTGTTGCCAAACTGGTGGTTTGAAAGCAACCAAGAAGAAATCTTTGGAAGCTTTCAGGTAAAATTCAAAAGCCAGAAATGAGTGATAGTCTCTTTGTTTCCAAATGCCATGGGCTTCAATATGCTATCTTCTTAGGGTTAGAGCTCATCACTTAGGAGTAGTGTAAGGAAGGCATTATTGTCTGTTCATCAGAATTCTGGAAATCAAGTAGTCAGGTAGGTAGGGATTGATGACATGGGTAGAGAAAAGTAATTCTGTTTTTGATTGTAGAGCAACTAAGATAGGAAACCGTGTCCATTTGAACAACTATTTCCTATCACTCTTCTTTATCTGGGACCAAACCAATTTTACCCAAAGAGTGCTGGCCCACATGGCATTGATTCAAAATTAAGTTCTCACAACAGGAAGAGTCTCTTGTTCGGGACATTACTACCATTAGCTAAGAATATATAAGATTTGGGCAGGCAAAGGAAGGGGAGAAAGGAGATGCCAGTTGTACTCTCTGCCAGGTTCTTTATTTTCACAAAAGCGCCCATGTTATTCTTTCTCTTTGTCAGATAAGGAAACTGAGGTTCAAGTAAGGTTAAGGTTAAGTGAGCTGCCTGTGTTTACACAGCTAGGAAGCAGCAGAGCACAAATTTAAATTCAGGTTCTTTTGGGTTTCAAAAGTCATTCTCGTTCATCTACACTGCCTCTACTATACAATGAACAAATGATTTTGGAGATCCAGAACCATTTTTCCTAAAAGCTCAGGGTGAGTAAAGAGTTGAGAACTATTGGTGGTCTTCTGTGCCCACTCAGGGCCAGTCTTAGCTGTAGAGTGTGGAACAGGCGCCTGAATTTGTGGTCTCAGGTGAGGCATATTGAGAAGGCCGTAGGTTCTCTGAGCCCCCTTTATTCTTACTCATTTGAAGTTTGGTTATTTTTCAAAACTATTTTCCTCAAGTAAGTAGGAAACAGAGGGAAAAAAAGGTAGAATTAGCTGTAAGAAGAGGTAGCTTTCATCTTATTCTTTCACTGTGCTTGAGTAAGTGACCACTCTTTTGACCTTTAGTTTCCTCACCATGAAGGTACAGGATCAAATAAAAAAGATAATAAAAAAGGCACAAGATAAAGGTCGTATTGTCAATATTGCTGTGGTGCAGGGGAAGAAATACAATTTGGAGGTAGAAGACCAGTGTTTCAGGTCAATCTTGCTATTTATTAGCAAAAGTAATTGCTGTTTGAAAGGTTAAAAATAATTGCAAAAAATGCAATTACTTTTACACTAACCTAATACAATAACTCTCTACTTTGGGGCAAATTAACTACTTAGAGGCCAGGATTGGGATGAGCTGATGGCAATACTCATTTTCCTAAATTGTAAGAATTACACAAAAGGCATGTGTGAAAAGGGCTAGGTAACAACTGTTAGTGCTTATTTTTCACATTGTTGGTGGTTAATGCTGTCTCTGTTGAATTGAAAAAATTCAAATGCTAAAAATGTATCTATTTCGGAAGTAATAACACTTTGCCCTTATCGACTGTTAATACCCTGTTATGGCTACAGGTAGAAAGAACACTTTTAATAGAGCAGTTATGAGAGAAAATAATGGGGCACTTCTGCTTCTGAAGGACACGGGAATTTGACAGAAATGGCTGAAGGCAAATTTCACCTGCCTCATAATTTTGCCTTAGACTGACTCGGTGTTCTGCACATTCGCTCACAAGTGTGAGCGGCACATAAATATTCAACACTCAACAATGACAAGAGGGAAATTTATGTGGAAGAAGGTGACTTAGGGCTACAAACCTGTGGAGAAATCAACCAGGTCGTTCAGTTCACTTGCTCCCATTAGCCATTTATACGAAACATGGCAATTGCTTTGCCAGAGGAAGACAAGGGCTGTTTCCTTACTTCAGTGCTTCACGTTTTGGTAGAAAGAGCAGGCAGTAGTGCTGAAGCAAGGAGGAGACCTTGGATTCTAGAGGTTGAGCATCTTCTGGGAAGGAATGTTGAAGAGGTGTGATGAGTTGCAGGTTTTAGAAGGATCTGCTTCAGGCAAGAGCAGAAGTGGCCACCAGAAGTTTCTTTTTTTTAACTTTCCAAAGAAGAAAAAAAAAATCTTGTTTATCTTTGTTGTTATTAAGAAACTAAGAAAGTTGGTAACGTTGGGGGCCCGTAGAGTGAAGTGAAGTGATATGAAGCCAATCCTGAATGGTTAATGTACTACCAGAACAATTAAATCGAATTAAACTGAATTAATTGATATCTATGTTCTTTTCTTTTCTGAGCTCTGAAATGTATTTGCTTTTAATGGAAGACCCTCTTGGGGAATAGTTTGATTTCAAATAAAAGAGCTAATGTGTTGAATATGAGATTGTGGAAATAAATTTTGAGTAACCGTAACAGTTCATTAAAAGTTAACGGATTCCCCCCCCCCCCCCCCCCGAATTGAGCCCTTGAGATTTTGGTAGAAGCCAATAAACTAAAGGAAAAACTATGGCTAAGAGCCCTTTTTGAAATGTTATTATTCACCACTCCTGGGTATCCAAATACAATTTCCTGTATTTTGTAAATAGTGCTTCCCCATTTTGGCTGCGTGTAAAAAACACCTGGGGATTTTGAAAAAACGCTGCTGCCTAGACTCCACCTGCAGAGATTAGATTTTATTTGGTCTTGATTGGGCCTGAGCTTCAGTTGTATGATTGTTTAACTCTTCTAGGTGATTCTCATATACACCCATTGTTGAAAGGCAGAGAACCAGAGCCTGGGAAAGGGAAACATAAGCAGGGCAGCTCATGGAGTCACAGGCTTTCACCCACCTACATGGAGACCAATGCTCACCTATTGTCAGTGACAGGGGAACCACACTTCAGATGCTAGGCCAATCTTAGATGGAATATAAAGTTCAGAAGACATTGGAGGTATATGGTGAAGACCTGAAACATTTTGCGTTCCAAGGATTTTAGTAAAGATAAGAACAAAGAAGAACAAAGCCCGCAGTTCAGCATTGCTATTGTAATCAAACTTCCCCGACTACCTTAGTTTGAATGAAGTCTTTGCAAAGAATGCTCTTTTAGTAGATGGGTCACAGGACCCAACTGAATGAGTGGTAGATAAATACTTGTATGCAGTGATTTTTTTGCTAGAGAACAACAAACTCACTAGGGTACAAGAAATGTTCCATGAACAAGTGGCTTGTTTTTGAGAAGCTCTACATAAGGGACTGTTTGACTATGAAAATTCTAAATTGAATTATTATTTTTCATCTCTTTTTAATTTATCTTGTGCATATAATCTTCATAATAGTCAAGTGTGACATGACATATGCGTATATGTGTGTGTATATATACCGGGGGTACCAAAAAAATGTATACACATTTTCAGAGATGCTATTTATGCTCAAGCAGTAGTTTGCTGTAATCAGAAATGTCTGGACGCTGATGGTAACCACTTTGAGCACCTCTTGTAATTGCAGAAGTCAAACGTGACTAGTGTTCATCTTTTGTTACCGGTATATACTGAGTATTACAATTTTAATACTTTTTCCTTTCTGAAAAGGTGTATACACTTTTTTGGCACCCTGTTCATATGTAAATAAGATACTATTAAATTTCATTTTTCTTCTGTATCTAGGCTGCACACGGTAACCACAGTCAGGGAGTCTTCTGCTGTGCTGGAAATCCATCCAGAGGTATGAAGATGGACACAGCATCACTCATGGACACAATTATTCATTTATTTGCCTCTTCACTGCTGTTAATGTTTGATTGTGACCACACTTTCTCTTTATATTATATTTTTATATTTTATATACTTTTCCTCTTTTTCTTTAAGCCAGGATTTACTGGGAAATTCCAATGGTCAAAAGGAATCTGGATTATAGGATACTCCTTTAAGGAATATTCCTAGGAAGAGCATCCATGGAATTCTCTTTTATTATTTTATTTTATATTTTACTATTTATTTATATATTATTTTATATTTCAAAACCTATTGTCATGTCTGCCAATATTGTCTGAGATATTAAGAAAAATATTTAGAAATTTTACTTATTAGGGTATTATTTAATTTCATTATGTCATCATTGTTATTTCTTCATGTAGGGCTGGGAGGCAGTTTCTGGGGTTCACTGAGGTGGGTGATCATTGGGACAGTGTGCTGGACCATGACACTTCATTAGCACCATGTTTCCCCGAAAATAAGACCTATCCAGATAATCAGCTCTAATGCGTCTTTTGGAGCAAAAATTAATATAAGACCTGGTCTTATATTATATTATACTATATAAGACTCAGTTCTATATTATAGTACAATAAGACCAGGTCTTATATTAATTTTTGCTCCAAAAGACACATTAGAGCTGATTATCTGGCTAGGTCTTATTTTTGGGGAAACATGGTACATACGAGGTCTGATAGTTAAGTTCGCAAACTTATTGCAGAAATGTTGCTAGCCTATTTTGATATCAGAGCGATTATTTATTATGAATTTGTACCAACTGGTCAAAAAGTTAACCAAGTTTACTGTTTGGAAGTGCTGAAAGGCTGCTTGAAAAAGTTAGACAACCTGAACTTTTTGCCAACAATTCATGGCTCTTGCATCACAACAATGCACCAGCTCACACGGCACTGTCTGTGAGGGAGTTTTCAGCCAGGAAACAAATAACTGTATTGGCACACCCTCCCTACTCACCTGATCTGGCCCCCAATGACTTCTTTCTTTTCCCGAAGATAAAGGAAATATGGAAAGGAGGACATTTTGATGACATTCAGGACATCAAAGGTAATATGGTGACAGCTCTGATGGCCATTCCAGAAAAAGAGTTCCAAAATTGCTTTGAAGGGTGGACTAGGCACTGGCGTCGGTGCATAGCTTCCCAAAGGGAGTACTTTGAAGGTGACCGTAGTGATATTCAGCAATGAGGTATGTAGCACTTTTTCCAGGATGAGTTTGCGAACTTAATTGTCCGACCTCGTACTTTTCATTCTCACAACCACTCTCTTCTCATGCTGACAGAAGCTCCCACTGTAATGGTAGTGATTCCACAAAGTAGTCCTCTAGGGAAATCAATTTTGCCTTAAATCGCTAAATGGATAAATCTCTATTATCTCAGAATTTGAGGACTACAATGATTCCCACTGATGATAATTTTACCCACATGGGTTTTTCTCATTAAGTTCTACATTCTCACATAGTGGATGTAACAGGCCATTAGCAGGTATAATTATTCAAGAAACAAATTTAGAGAAAGTAGCTATATGTGTGTTGTTTCTATTGTTCATTTGTTACCTTTGTTCTTTGTTTTGTTCATTCTTTGTTTTAAACAATACCTTGTGAGGTTGACAGGTGAACTACAGATGAGAATGAGATGGAATGATTTCATAGGCAGAGCCCTGTCCTTTAAGAGCTAATGAAAGGGCCAGGTATGTAAATATAGGTCCAAATTGGCCTTCAATCAATGTCTTTTTAATCTTCTTTCCTAATCCAATGAGTAGGGCCATCTATTTTGCAGTTCTTTTAAGTCAAGGCCTAGACAGTTGTCCTCCCTGTTCTCTGGCTCCGGTCACCTCACCCTTCTGCTATTGTGTTTCCTCGAAAATAAGACTGGGTTTCATATTAATTTTTGCTCCAAAAGACACATTGGAATGTATTTTCAGGGGATGTCTTACTTTTTCATGTACAACAATCTACATTTATTCAAATACAGTCATGCCATCTTCTTCTGGAACATCGTCATAAAGTACTAAATGCGTCCGTCTGGCTGACGATGTTAACTGGGGCTTATTTTCGGGGTAGGTCTTATTTTCAGGGAAACACGGTATAAACCTAAACCCTACTCACCCATGCTGGTACTACCTTTCTTAAAACACCTGATGAGAGAAATGAGAAAGGGAAGAGAGAGGGTCCTCTAGCACCACTGATAATGTCTTCACTTCTTCCATTCAAGGATTTATAGAGAATGGGACCCTCCTACAAGTTTCAGTCCTCAGCACATGGCACCTTCAGTGCCTTTGTCTTTTCATTTTCTCCAGAGTTGGGGTGGGGGTGAGGAATGAATTGATGTGTGTCAGTGGTTTAAGATAGCAGCTATACAGATGTGTATATAAAACACATTTTATAATTAAAACAAAAGGAGCACAGTTCTGCTTGGGGTTGGGGGCTGCTTACCAAAGTTTGGAGAAAAGAAGCAGAATTGTCATTAGAATGGAAAGGCAGGGACTTTCAGGCAGAATGTAAAGTACAGAGCTGTGAAAGAGTGCTGAGTCATGTGGTGGGCGGAGTCATAGGTTTAGAGACAGAGTCAGACTGCTTATGTCAGCACCCCAGCTTGGAGTCCTTTGGAAAGCCTGTAAAACGGGGACAGTAAGAACAATTCATTCACAGAACCATTGTGAGGCTCACATGAAAAAATATCCATATAAAATCACTTAGCACTATGGCTGAGGAAGCACTCCCTACATATTACACAGCAATTGCTGTAATAATAAATACAGCAGTTGCTGTAATTATTAAGGGTGCTGGTGGTCAGAAATGGGGCTGGAAATGGTGGTCTGGCCAGATCAGACATCAAGAGCTTGTTGTTTATGCTGTTGTATTAATTTTACCTTGACCATAAAGGGGAAATCCTGCAGGATTTTAGTCTGGATAAGGAAGTGATGAGGTTTATAATTTTTAGAAAGACCAGCCTGATGGCAGTGTGAAGGGTGGCTTGTCCTGGGTGGCAGTGAGTTTCAAGATGAGAGGTTGGGAGGCCAGTTAGTTGGCTTTATCAAGAAATCACAATTTATGAGGGCCTGAATTAAGAAATCTAATAGAATGGAGAGGAAAATGTAGGTTTAAAATATTATAAGAAATAGGAAATCTTGGCAATTGATGGCATGTGTAATGGAGGAGTCAACGATGTCGTCGGGACATCTGCTTAGGAAATAAGATCCTGGTGTCTATAGAGGGGAAAATGCAGGAGGGAGAGTCGGATGGGGGGCAGACAATATTTGGAATATGTTGGACACAAAGCATCCATAAGACAGGTGAAGCTATTTAAAATAGGTGGTTAAAAATAATCTAAAATTGTCCCGCGTGATACAGGGATTATAGAGTTTGGGAATTATACAGGTAGGAAGAGATTGTTAAAGCAGACATTGCTATTTCAGAAGACCTGAAGAAACTGAAGTGAAGCAGTTTTTGTTTGTTTGTTTGTTTTGTTGTTGAGGGAATGATTATGGAAGTGAATGACTGAGGGAAGAAAAATTTAGAAGAAGCATTCAGATTAGTGTCGCTTCATCTAGAAGGTAGAATTTAACACTGACATTGCACAGAAGTCCCTGAGGTAGCCATGCCCTGTCATTTATTAACTGTTTAACTAGAATGTGTTCTTTAACATAACTTTAAAAAACACGTATAAAATAAGATTAGCATACTAGGGGATGTTGTGTGTGCTGGGGTAGAGTTTAAATGCTAGGAGCTGTGGGGGAAGATCCAAAAATTAACTTCTGTTTCCAATTTGAAAAAATATGATTTAAAAAGTGACCCTCCATGCTTTGGTTCCTCAATTTTTTTGTAATCTAGGAACTGAGAGGCACCCGAATTGATAACCAGTACTGAAAGGGAATGAGAGCGCTGGTCCTTGGGATGGGCGGAGGAAGAAAACAACGGTCCCCGAGGGTAGCTTGCACACACCAGGCTGTGTGGAATAATCGCCCATTCTCCAGGGCTTCCAATGATTTGAGAAAGCTCTGTGAAGTCCTCAAACACCTGTGCAAATTCAGTATAAGTTAATTTTACCTTAAAAAAAGGTATATTGCAAATTCAGTTTAAGTTAATTTTACCTTAAAAAACAAGTATATTACATTTTGTGTGCTAGTAGGGTTGTGTGTGAGATAAACTTCGAAACCTTGAGCAGACATTCTGCCTCATCTCCTTTAGGTTCTCATAAAGCTCCCAGTGCCTGACGTGGGAAGGGCACTCGGAAATTAAATGGTTGAAATAAAAATGTAGCTATCAGGGTATGATTGAGTAGAGCTACGGAAGCATGGGATAGAGTATTAAACGAGAATGTAAAATCCTAGATCCATGATTTATTCTTTATTTTAAATTCGCTTGCTTCTATGGACCTCCATTTAAATATGACCTGTCGTATTCATAAACGAATGAATACATAAATTTGCTAAATGGGGATTAAGAATAGAAATGCCCTATTAATTTGAAAGATTGGATTTCGAGAATCATAATAAAATCCAAATATATTTTGATTTTTCCAAGTAGAGTGAGGCAATAGGAATATATTACACAGTAAAACCCAATTATTTCATTCTTGGAAATGCAATTGTCTCAAGACTCAATCATTATATACAGAGGGTGCCAAAAAAAAAAGTATACACAGTTGAAGAAAGGAAAAAACTGCATTAAAATTGTAATACAATGAATGATGCTAGCATTTATTTGATTAATGCCATCTTTTGAGCAAACGTCATACTACATATTGCTACCGTAATTCAATTCAACTTCGAAAAGTAATGCATAGATAACATCCCTTAAAATGTGTACATTTTTTTGGCAGCCCAGTATATTACCCCCACATGTATCACAGGCTCTAGAATAGACCTACATTATATGCATTACATGAAACATATTTGAGAGCAAAAATCATTCCAAATTGTGTATGTTATATGTATCTATGTATGTTATTATTGGTTATGTTTTGGTTTTAATATTGGCCAAGGCAAATAAATGTATTCACTAATTCAGCTCTGAATTCAGGAAGCTTTTATTCATTGCCTACAGTATACATGGTTCTTGGGAGATACAAAATAAAGGGAGGATGTGCTTCCAGGTCTTTAAGAATTTGGGGATGTTGGCAAAGCCTTGACCCCTATCTACATTGTAAATTGTTTTCATAGTAGTAAATTTTAGATGGGGATCTACAGGCACCAATCAGGTTTACTCTGATGAGATACTTTGAGAAACTGCAAAATGTCAGGACAGATCTTGGGAATTGATTTGCCTATGTGCCTCTGTACCCCAGGTGAGGAGAGAACTATGGGGCTTCTAGAGCTGGATTCATTCATTGCCAAAGGCAGTGACCCTGTGTAATCTCTGGATATTTGAAAGCTTGGTTTGAGCAAAGGAAAAGGTCATGAATCCATTTTCTTCCCTAGGATACAACAAAACTGGGCCAGCCATGTGATTTATGGCACTGTGAATGACACATTTTCTTCCAAATAGAGACAAGGGCCTCAGAGAGACAGCACAGAGTCCATTTGCTGAGTTAGCCAGACCTGGTCTCAAACTCAGGCTCTGTCATTTACCAGCTATGCCAACACGGACAAATTACTTGATTACTCAGTGTCCTCGGTTGTCCTAGCTGTGAAATAGGAACAGCTTTACCTCATTCGGATCTGTTGTGAGTAATCTGAACAAAGTTGGTAAGGTTCTTAGGACAGTTCTGGCTTATTGAAAGTGTGCCATAAATGGAAGCTACCATTAGCCTCATTATTAGAAGAACCATGTAATTATTCCAAGTGGGACTGTGAACTCTTGTCTGAAAGTGATAGGAGAGTGTTCTTCAAGATGTCTGGTCACTATAGATCTGGGAGATGTGCGAGCTATTTGAGAACGTGAGACACATGACACCAAGATTCTGTGCGAATAGCCACTGGTGTCTCTGCTACAGGGGAGCTATGGGTGTCAGGAACTGCCACCTTGGGAAGAGGCTTCCCTGTTTGAGCCATGGTTGGGGCAGCTGGTAGTTCATGAGACCAAGAGAGCAGGTGTTTGCTGTATTCTATGGGAGTCACTGTGGGAGGAGAAGGAAGCCGGATAATTTTATTTATTTAGTTCTAATGGAAGCATCAAGATGGTCAGCCTTTTGTAGATGCTTCACTGAGGTGAGAACACTGTACTTTTCCACCTGGGATCTTTGTGGGGATAGAGGCAAAATCAGAAATTCTCTTTGGGGTTCAAGCTAGTTATAGAAATTCTCCAATAGTTACCTGGCCCTCTGGTTTCTAGCTGGAGAGTGTGTTTCAAGCAGAGACGATTCCATTTTGAAGGCTTCTCTAGGATTGTTAACCTGCTGATGTCTATGTATGAGGATGTGTACTACACAGTGTGGGGTAAATCCTTGTTGCCCAGAGAGTAGTCGCTAGACCTGGAGCGTGGGTATTTCTTGGGAGCTGGTTAGCTACATAGAACTTGGGGCCTCGATTCTGACCTACTGAATCAGAATCTGCAACTTAACAAGGTGATTTGAATGCCCATTAAAGTTGGTTAAGTCAGTGGTTATGTTAAGATTAATGTTGTTATGATTCTTTTCCCAATTGGATGTGGTAACAATCAGATTAATATAATCTGGGAGTAATAGCACCCCCAGCCAATGAGCAGCTGCTGTCAGAGCAGGGAGCTGAGATCTTGAAAGTACCCCTGGGTATATATGGGTAAAATATGTAGCCTATGAACAAACTGGGATGGCCCCTACATACAATTGCTATAGTGTCTCGTCTCTGGTATGGTTAAGGAAAGCAGGTTTAAAGGAATTGAGAAAAGTACTTTAAAATATGAGTCTTCTGTGAGAGGAACCCTAAGTTATGTTCCATCCTCAGAACAAAGGTACCTGGTGTGATGCCAGGTGTCTCAGAGGGACAATTCTGAGATGACAGAATTGGAATGCTGGGAGCAAGGGCCCATTCTCCTCCCCAAGAAACCAGCAGAGAGGAACAAGAGGCCATTGGGTGAATCAGTGTATTTTTCACAAGCAGCAATACTAATGGGGATTGACTACTCAGAGCTAACTTGTTCAGGAAAGAGAGTATTTTTTTCTTGATACCAAAAGTTACACTTTTTTTTCTATTTTGAAAAAGGCGTCCACTTGTAACACCCACCCTCCCCATATATACACACACCCAAATGAACAAAACCTAATTTTGTTAGAGGAAAAGAAAAGCATCTGATCCATTTGAAAAGTGAGGCAAATTTAGCAGCAAACATGTGGGATTTATCCAAACTGCCTAGAATGAAATCTGAATCTACAAATTTTGACATTCCATCTATGCAGAAGCAAAGCCATGTATGAGCTCAGACTTATAAAAAGCTTCAAAGCATTGCAAGTGAAGAATAACAGCATTAAGGTAGCAAGTCACTCTCAGCACTCCAAGAGAGTAGAGAAACTGGCACCCTTCTCTAAATATAGGACCAAGCCCGAAAATTCTACACACTTCCAAGCTTGTGTTTTGCAGTAACTTACTGCCAGTGGGGAATTGGCAGGGCATCTAGCCAAAAGATAATCTAATTCTACAGCTGAGCCCGAATGTGAGGCATAGAGAAGAGATGGGTGAGGATGTAACCAGGCACTCTCCCAAAATGATATCTCTCCAAAGAAAAGATGCCCCAAGGTGAGAGAAACCCCTACCCACATTGTCTTTTGAACCATTTCCTGTTACCTGAGGCAGCTGAACAGACACCAATGAGGAACCTGCAATGGAAGGTGTGGACAGGGAACATGACAGCCCTGAAATTAGCAGTCAGGTCAGCCTGCGGGCCACAAGACCACGTGGGCACTGCTTTAAGAAGCCACCAGGTCAAAGTTGTTCATGGCAAGAGTCAAAGCCCCTGGAGTGTAATGGGTGGAGTGAGTAGGGCAGAAATGAGAAAGAGAGTGGAGGTTCACTGAGAGAGTGGAGGAGCATGGGAATGTCCTGTCGCGTGCTGGGTTGAAGCAGCCACTTCTGGCCCTGGCCCTGCAGACGGACACAACCACTTGGAGGATGTAATAAGCTGAGACTTATGTGGGCAGAGGAGAGCCACCACTTCTTCTGGGGAAACTTTATAAAAAATATTTGCTTGCAAAATTTGATATAAAAAGGAGGCAGGCATGGCTCTTTAAAATTCATTTAAAAATGATTTATGTATATTCCGCTCCTGGAGAAAATGCCAGAATTGGTTAAATCATTGTACTCAAAATGTAGCAGCACAAGCACCAAAACTAGAACATCTAGTTGTTGCTTCACTCCTTGGTCACCCTAATTTTCCTAGGGTGTAACATCAATGCCACGACTCACTAATTAGAAATACCTGAATTATTGTGAAGGTACTATATACCAGGGGTGCCAAAAAAATGTATACAAGTGGACACTTTTTGTCAACGTTGCTCAAGCAGTAGTTCGCTGTAATCAGAAGTGTCTGGACACTGATGGGAACCACTTTGAGCACCTCTTGCAATTGCAGAAGTCAAACGTAACTTGTGTTCATCTGTTGTTATCAGTATATATTATTACAATTTTAAAACCGTTTTCCTTTCTTAAAATGTGTATACTTTTTTTTGGCATCCTCTGTGTGTGTGTGTGTGTGTGTGTGTGTGTGTGTGTGTGTGTGTGTGTATTTGGTACTGTAATTATAAATGTGATACTGGAGGGAAGAAAGGGAGTGATTTATTCCATATTTATCACTTTGCTGGTTTGGTTTCATTCAGTGTCATCTTGATTTAATTTAGCACAATTATTAATTAACATAGTTTATCACTCAACCTCAGTGATATTCCAATGAACAAAATCATTCACATCAGCCAGGCAGTTGCTATCAGTGCATGTTTCCTGTTACAGTGTCTTTCAGGATTTTTCAAATTTTGTTTTATGTTTCGGAATGTTTGGAATGACATGGGGAGCTATGTTATCCCAGAAAATATTGATTTTATTTCTGATGCTCAATATATAAGTGAGGAGTGTTGGGAAATCCTCTGAGGCTGTGAGTATCAGACTCCAGCCCATTTTTTGTATTGATTCCAATTAATACAAAATAGGTGAGATGTGTTCTCATTATAGCAGGAGCCATACAATTAAATGTTGTATAAAAGGTCAAAACATCATTTGCCAGGAAGTAAATTTCTCCAAGGAAAATAATGACAGCTACAATAATATTAGGTTCAACCTGTGCAAGCATTGTGCTAGTGCAGAAGTCAGCAAACTACCGTCCTCAGATCAAGCCAGGCCCACTGCCTGTTTTTATAAATAAAGTTTTATTGGAACACAACCACACTCATTTGTTTACATATTGTCTATGGCTGCTTCCCCTTTTGAGTAGCTGAGAGAGAGACTGGTTTGCAGAGCCTAAAATATGTACTTTCTGGGACATTGCAGAGAAAGTTTGCCACACTCCTCTTTACTGTTTTACATCTCTTAACAACTTTAGGGGATATTTGTCCCCAAAGAGGAAATTGAGGCACAGAGAATTTATGCACCCTGCTCAAAATCACACAGCCTGTCAGTAGAAGAGCTGGGATTTCATCTCTCTTAGGCTGCCTCCAAAGCCTATGCTTCTTACTACTATATGGGCTTGACAGAGATTTATTCTGTAGTTAGAGTTTCTCCTTCCCTCTTGCTTGCTTTAAAATCCTGCTCTAGATCTCTTATAATAATTCTACTCCTTTGCCTGATTTACAGGTGGACTGGGGAAAACTGATTACTATTCTGTTTATGTTATAAGTGGACCAGTTATATGGGCGTGTGTTGAGGTTATAGCAAGTGAGAGTAAATTCAAGTAAACATTATTTAAGAAGTGGTTCCTATGTAGGAGTCTAGGCAAAAAGTAACACATGGTCCTTATATGAAAAGAGGCCCTGGTATGATGGGAAAGCAGATGACTATATAGGTGATTTTAATGCATTGAAAGAAGTGCTGTGATAGAAGTTGCACAGGGTGCTGTAAGGAGCTTACGAGGGATCCCCAAAACCAGATTTGTATAGGAAGGGGATGGGACACGGGACATTCCAAGATGAAGGAATCTGTGATAGAAGGTCAGAAGAAATTGCTAGGTGAGTCTTCAAAACCAGAGAGGGCTTTGTGAGGAAGACTCACCATATGTCATGGCACATTGTGTTACGTGGGCTCAGAGAACTTGGGACAGAGCCTGGGAAGGGGTTACCAGTTCATGAAAGCCTTTGAACATCATGACACCAGGGCCAATTGTTTCTTTCCTTTCTACTTGACTGTGGGAAACAATGTCAGTATTATTAATACATGTAGACTGTTTTCAGATTTCCATTTTGGACCATATATTTGAGGTCAAGGTAGCCCTCATTCTCTCTAAAACATGCAACAATTGGAAACACCTGCATCAGAGTTGCCTGGGATAGTTATTTAAAATGGAAATCCTTGGGTTCCACTTTACACCTCCTATATCAGACTCTGTGGAGTGGTATATATTTAAATCCGTGTAATATTTAAATCTAGTGGGTTTTTAAAAAATCTTTATTTAAATAAACATCCAGGTAGTTCCTACACATTCCACAGTTTGAGAAGCATTGAAGGATGGTTTTAAGGAGTAGGAGAAAAAATATTAAGTGAGTACTGATGAGGGTCTGACTAGTGGTGCCTGGGCAACAGCAAAAGGGATGGATTTTAGATGTATTTTGAAATAAAAATAGACAAGAGTTGGTGCGTTAGCTGGATGTGGGTTGTGGGTAGCAAAGGAAAAGGAACTGCCCTTCCTGCTTTAAAAAGTTCTGGCTTGAGTTACTGAGATGAGCTAGAGAGTATTTTTCTCCCACCTAAAACCCCACCTCCTCATTCCTTCTGTCCCAAATCAATTCAGAAACTTTCTCAGTAACGTCCCTGTTTTTCACTCTGAAAGTGAGCACTCAGTTTAGTTCCCCAGAAACTCAACCTGTGTCCAGAGTAGTTGGTTGGAATGTATATTTATTGGAACGGAGATCCTGATACATAATATGTTATATTTTTGAAATTATCATGCCAACTGTGAAGGAGTCTGGCACGAAGAGAAAGTTAGTTAAACTAAGGAGTCTGTTCTATAGGCAGATTGGCTGCTAGAGAACTAATGAGACCTTGGTTATGAACCAACACCATAATTTTTTTCTGGGAGAAAATATTCTTTAGTTGATTTTTTCTATCATTCCACACTTCTGTTGGCCAGATCCTCCAAATGAAATCCTCAGCCTTCACAAATCCACAAGCTAATCTCTCATAGATAACCCAGAAGCAGGATGAGGTTACTCCCATGTATTTGAAGGAGATATTTTTGAGGATACAGTTGCATTGGCTGTTCTGAATAGCATGAGAGAGCAGCAACAATCCCCCCACATGCAGGCGCGCACACACATGTCGTGCTTACAGGAAAGGACACTGCAAAGTGAGTTATCAGAATGGGGTCTGCTTCTAGTTAGTCGTATTACCTTAACCCAGGATGTGACGGGGCAGTGATGTTGAATAAGATGTATTTTACCCTCCAAGAGCTTATTTTCTAGCAAGAAAGGCAGAGTCAGGGAATTGGTACATGGTTTGGCTTCAAGCTGGAAGTACAGTTTGAACAAAACCTTAAAGGATAGATTAGGTTTTCGGGCTTAGGAGGAGGTGGAGGGGCTGGCTCTTCAGAGGCATGACTAGAGAATATAGAACAGTTTATATTGAGTGGATCAAAGTGTGTGTAAAAGAAAGCCAGACTGTGCAGAGGATTAGGGAGCAGATCCTAGGTGAGTCTTAGGAGGGCGCATTTCATTCTAGGTAATGCGCACGAGTAATAACAAGGACATGAATTGGGAGACGATGCAGGTGTGATAAATAAGAAAGAAGGTATGAACTAGAATAGAGGCCATTAGAATGTCCAGGAAGGGACCAGTATGAGCTGTGTCTGGAAAGTTCAAATCTACAGGACTAATTGCATCTAGAAAAAGGGAGAATGGAGTTCACAGAGACACTATACTCAGCGGCAATGTCCATCCCATCCCCTGTCTTTCTGGTGTTTGTGTGTATGGTATGAGTAGTCTCTGAATTTAATTTGGGAGTCTCTCCATTTACAGCCAGTTTGTTTCTCCCCGAAACTCATTTTTTTCTTTTCTACAGGGACAATAACAAGCTGACTGGTTGTGAAGGGTGCCTCTAAAACGATCATGTAGTATCTGACACATACAGCAAAGGTAACACACAAATGTTAGTTCTCTGACCTCCCACCCCCACCCTATGTACTCTGTCAGGAGAAAAGTCATTACCAAGGAATATCAAAATAACGATGCATCCTAGGAATATTGGAGTCAAATATTTTCGCTGAAATATCCCATTTAAGTATAGCGGCAGAGTTACCAACTACAGAGTGTTAGAAGTCTGCACTTTGAACATCCTCCAAAGTACGCCTCAGTCTAGTGACTCACTTCCTACTGAACTGGGGCTTGTGAAAGCTGGTGTAGACATAGTGCTGATTAAAGGAGGTCAGGCTGCGTCTTTCTCTGTGATATGACTTGTTCTTTTACAGATGAAGTGCTGGGCCAAGGTGAGTGGGGATTGGTGAAAATATATTTTTCTATGACTGACAAAGCGATGCAAAGGAGTCTTCTCCTGACAGGAAGGGTCACGTGATTAGGGAGGCAGGGTTTGGTCCTGATGCCTTTACCACAGTTTCTGAGCACCTTTCTGGGGTTTTAGCCAACTCCAATGTCAATGAGGACAGTGTGGGATTTCTATGCTCAGAATGTGCCCACTCATTCCAATTGTCCTGTCCAAGCCATAGGTTCCTGGATGTGGGTCCCATGTAGGCCGTAACTGCCCAGTTCTTGGAATTGAATTACTTCCTCTCCTTTTTCTTCTTGCTTAAGGATCTTGGGAATGCCTCTATTAGAAGTCTATGGAGAATAAGAAGTCAAAGCAGGGCAACCTGAATCAATTTTTTGTAAAGAGGATAATAGAGGCCATTATTCCTGTCACTCAAGAGAACAGCTTTTCTCCCTCTTCTTTTTTCCTCCCTTAATTTGGACTGTACAATAGAAACTAAGAAGAGTTACCTTAATTTCAAAGGTAACTCTTAGGTGAAGAAGGTCATTATGCTTGACCAGAGGGAGAGTGGAAACAGGAAACTTAGAGGGTGGAAACAAACTTAAGCATCTTATACATGTTGAGTGGATTGTAAACACATCAGAGGTGAATAAAATCATCTTCCAGGAGACTATGCAGTGGTCTCACTGGGAAATGACTAATACGTGAACACAGATCTTGGTGATAGGTGGATTGGCTATCTGTGAACTTTCTAAAAGTTAAGTGAACAATAATAGGATTTTGTTAATACCCCAAAGTGAGTTTAAATCATTAAATATGTGATGCAAATGTGCAAGTACCTTTAATTGGGAATAATTAAAAATAACGAGGTATGTTTAAAATAATGACATTTAGAACAAGAGAGCAGTTAGGGAGAACTTGTCTAAAAAGCCAAAAAGTAATAGTTGCCTGGTGGCTTCATTGTTATCAGTAGAGATAATTCCCTTACTGTAATAAATGGGACACGGTGGCAAATGAAATAGGTTCTAGACCAAGTACAAGGCCCTTGGGATTCCCTGGCAGCTAGACACCTTGACCTTCCCAAAAGACAGCTTTAAATGAAAGATGTGTGTGAGTCTTCAAGTCAAGCCTATTACTTGTTGCCAAAGGTCAACTGAATGTTTGATGTTTTAAATCCGCTGCAATCCAGGTGATTGTTTTTCCTGCTGCCAAACCTTTGGTTGATTTTGACTGTAGCAGCATACGTGGTAGGCATATGAGAAAAACAATTTAAGCCAGCTGGAATCTCCTTGACTATTTTCACTGCAAGTGACCTCTCCAGGTTACTTCAGGTGTGTGGAGAGCTTCAGCTCCAAGTTAGTGAGTGAAGCAGATAATTTACCTTTGCTTGAGTGGGTCTATGAACCTCAAGAGGTTAGGCATTCCTTATAGACTTCGTGTGTGTGTGTGTGTGTGTGTGTGTGCACGTGCATGTGCACATTTTTTTCTGCTGTGCTTAATATATTTTCAAAACATTTTTATGGAGTTTTTTCAAACATATATACAAGAGAGAGAACAGTATAATAAACGCCTGTGTATCCATTACCCAGTTTCAACAACGATCACCAAATAGCTTCTCTTGTTGCATGCATACCTTCATTCACTTCCTTCTCTCCCCCCACCTCTGATTAGTTTGAAGCAAATAACATCCTGGGACTTCACCACAATTTTATGGATGTCTGAGCTGTGAGAACAATCACAGATCTATAGAAACCCTCTCCTGCAATGCTACTGTAAAAATAAAGGGTTCTAAACTTCTGACACTTTGGGCAAATGCTAGACACCATTTCTCGTTTTTGAAGAGTTGCCCTGAATGTGAACGTAATTAATTGTTCTGAGAAGTCTGCATGTTGGAACTCATTTAAGTCAGTATCGTTCAAACTTAACTTTGAGTATGAAACTCTTTATTTTCATATTCCATATGACGTAGTCAGGAGGTCCTATTTACATCATATGGAAGAAATGTTAGGAGATAATATTTATAACATTTACTAGGCACTCACTGTGTGCCAGGTTTTCTCTAAAATATATTTTACATGCATTACCTCATTTCATCCTTATAATCGTTGAGATGGGACTTACAAATAAATATATTGTCCCATTTTTAGATGAAGAAATTGAAGCTCAGAAATATGAAATAACGTGACAAAGCTCCCATAGCAGGTAAGAGATAGGGGCGGGATTTACGCTCAGGTCTGTGTGACCCCAGAGTCTGAGCTCTCAACCATCATCCTATACATTTGAGGAAGAGGTATTAGTTATACCTGATGACATGAGCATCCTCTAGTGACCTTGACATATTCCTGTTTTCTTATAGCGATAAGGGATACAAAAGTACAAAACACTTGTTCAGATTCACCAGGATAATGATTTTGTTTAAGAATAATTTTTATACTTCTACTGTGCTGTGTACTTTTTAGATTATTCTCACATGTATTATTTTAGATAAACTTCCTTGAGAAAAGGGTAGCATGAGCGTGATTTCTCTTGAGCTGATAAGGCATGGAGAAGGTACATGACTTTGCCCAAAGTCACAAGTTCATTACAGAGCTGGAATTACAATCTAGATATTTATGTCCAGTACATTTTCTTTTGACTGCACCATAAATATTGCACTGACAAATGGGGTATGACCCTGACCCTGGCTTGATCTGGTTGAGGTAAATTGGGAGGCAAAGGAAAGGGAGGTGGGGAGACTGCCTTAATCCAGAATTACTTGATAGTAGAATAGTTCATAAGTGGTAATGTTCTTTTCAAAATATTCTAGAGGCACTTCCTTGTAGATCAAGCTTTAGAGCAGGAAAGGAGGTATCTACAGGTTTAGTTTCCTTAGGACAAGCTGTGACTACCACATCCCTGTGCTCCTTTAGATCAGGGAAAACCCCACCAATGCTCATTGTGATACCAGCCCACCCCCACCCCAATCTGTTTTGGAAGCTCTGGTCCATGCCCTGTCAGTGATGGGAGAAGCTCTGTGGTTCCTTATCGGAGGTGTCCATGATTTAGCTGGGAAGAACACTGAGCAGCTATATAAGATCTATCTCATTTTCCGTGTCAAGATCAAAGTATTGCCTTCGAGAGTACAAGTTTGGTATATTCTTCCCTGAGTACAAATTTATGCAGAAAACTTAAAAAAATATGCAATTATTTTCAAATGTATCATGGGAAGGGTGACAGTTGTATAATAGCTGCAGAATTAAGCATCAGCATTATTAGAGCTTTACTAAGGCAATGCACCTCTGATTAACTGGGCATTAATTCTGGCTGAGACACTCTTACATGGAGATAGGGAACATTTGGATGTGTGGCTGCTAATAATGAACATTATCACTTCATTACAGTAGGTCAAGGTAAGAAAATATGATAGGTTTTTTTCACATGCTATAATTACCAGGGCAATTCAGTAGGTTTTAGTCCTGTATGTATCTAGACTATAAAATTACATAATAAACAATCATTCATTGCAGGTGATTAAAGTACATGTCTCTGGATAGGTTAAAAGAGGAGAGACAGAGTAAAGCACCGTGATCTCATTATTTATTATATTCCCTCTCATAATTAAGGAAGGCATAAATTTAAAACATTAAAAACGTGGAGGCACCATGCTATAACAAAAAGAGCGTCGGTTCTTGGATTGGACAACCAGAGTTAAGGAATCAATTGTACTTTTTACAATGTGGCCTTGGGAAAATTGTTTAATTCTTTTTCAAGCCTTGGTTTGCTTATTTGAGATTGGAGATAATAATAAACTCTCAAAATACTTTTCTAGGGATAAAATAGTATGATATATGAACCTGCAACATTCTAAACAAATTATTATTATCAATAATGCTTTTTAAAATTGGGAGCATTAAAGCCAGAGCAGGAAGGCAGCAGCAAATGACAGCCGAGTCCCCTGGATGAGGTGGCAAATGTGGGGGTGCAAATGTGAGCCCCGCTCCTCTGAAACAGGAGCACCCCAGGTTGTCTGTGTGTCCAGTGATGAGAGGAAGCCCAGCCAGTCCAAGAGCAACGAGGCAGGAAAAAACAGAAGAGCCAATCACACACTATCAACCTAAAAGATACAGTAAGCAATGACCTTGAGATCTATGACAGTAGAAAGAAAGGTGCTTCCCCCCGTGCTGGTCACCTGGTTCCTTGTTCCAAGTATGTGTTGTGGTAGTCGATGATTTTTGTGATGTGAGAGTGTAAATCTTGTTTATTTTCTGGTTGGTTTACTTAGGTTGTGATAATCCAGAATGAAAAATGCCCATTCTATGCTCCTAGGGGGTTCCACTAACACCATACTTTCAAATCAATGAATGTTCAAAACACTCACTTGCCCTAGGAAGTCAGTCAGGCATCATGTTTCACTTCTGGAGGTATTAGATGCAGAAAGACACAAGGGTTCCCCAAAAGAAAACGAGTGACAGAGCTACAGAAGCCTTTGTGAATCAAGACTCTTCCACCTGCTTTATCTATTGGAAGTTAAATGGATGTTTTGTAAAATATCTGAGCACGGCTGTTGCTTCATCAAGAGAATATCCTTCAGCAAAAAGGAGACCTTAAATCATAGCAAAGGAGTGTAGAAGTTTCTGGAGTATGCTGAGGGTAACTTTCAGAGGGATTGTGGGGGTCTGGTAAAAGAAATTAGAAAGTTTGAGGTAATTGCTTCCTAAATAAGAAGGTAGGCTATGTAATCTTTCCAAATTAAAAAGGAAGGCTACCTCACTGTAAGTCCCAAGGAGCATAAAATGTTAAGTAACAGTGGAAGAATGCATCTTATAATTTGGTAGGGAGGTGAAAAGCGTAGGACAGTTGACGGTGAGTTAGTTGACACTGTGGGAAATTTCATCTTGAATTCAGGAGGAAAGGAGTGGGTGGAAGGCCTTTGTGGTCTTAGAATAGACACTACCATTTTTATTGCCAGTAACTGTCCTTTTATTGTCACTGTCCTATTCAGGGTGAAATTTGCCATTTGAGACTCTCCATTTCTAAATCCCCAAAGGGAAGATTTCCAGTTATTTTTCAGAGCAAGCCTTCTGTCGATTAGAAATATTTTGAGTGGCAAGTTGAATTGTTGGGAGAAAATTATTTCCCCTGTAATTAAGTTTGTCTCTCATGTTGTAATGTCAAAATTAGAGACAATATGGACAGATTTCTGTTCATTCTATGGAGACTACAAATACACTCCGAAGAATTTTTGAAGTTTTTTATTTGGCCTTTTCAAATTAAAATAGTAATCCGATTTCATTGGAATATTGTACAACAACGTTTAAAAGCAAAGATAATCGATCACCTTTCCTCTAATGTTATGTTAATACTGAGGTGTTAACAGTGTGATATCGTCCTCATTCCTACACATGCAAAAGAATTTTAAAAAGGCAAAATCTTAGAACCAGAGAATGTCAAAGTGCTTGAGACTTTTCGACAAGATCAGAGACAACCAGAACTATCTTCTTTGGGTTGAATCTTAATATCAAAGAAGCTAGACTGAAGGCTTTAGGTCTCGAATCAGGCAGAAGTCATAAAAAGGCACTGAAAGAATCAGACCCAGAAGAAATTATTTCTAAGAAAATTTGCTCTGAGCAGAATCCTAGATGCTAGACTCCTTATCTCAACCCTTATGGCTCATTTCCTTAACTTCACAGAAAGAAGTGTATAATGACATGGAAATAGGTGATTGTCACGTATCCTTAGAAGAGCTCTTATCACCAAAGTGCATTTAATATGCATCCTTGTGGGCAGGGTTGGATGGAGCAGAGTTTAGAAAATCAAGCTAAAGAGACATGGTCCTGACTTTCAGAACACAGAAAGAGAAACCCAGACCTAGAGACAGATGAACAAGTAAAATACATAGAGAATGAACCAAGAACTTAATATACTTGGGGGGGTGTGGTTGGCCCTCTGTGGAATGCTGAGGGAGAAGGATGTGAATGGGCGCATATTTGAACAAGATTGGTCTGGGTTCGAACAGTGGCCTGGATTTCAGACATGCAGCTACCTGTGCCTGTGACTATAACACAGGGAACTGCTGGAATGAAAGGTAATTTTCTCATGCGGAGATAAAACTTCAATCTGAATCTAATGGAGCATGATCCCATTATGCCTGAGTTATCTCTGGGGCATTTGACTTGCAGTGTGTTATTCAAATTGTAGGATAATAAATACCATTATAGCTACACAATGTATCTCTCCCTCCCTGGGAGAATTTTAGGAAACAAATTCTATCTATCTATCTATCTATCTATCTATCTATCTATCTATCTATCTATCTATCTATCTATCTTCTATCATCCTATGTGTATATGTATATACATCTTTCTACACACGTATGTATGCCTGCATACAATAGGCCTAGTTCTCATCCAAAAATTTTTGTAAGGACTTAGGGTGAGTAATAATTGCATTATTTATGGAATTCTTTGAAATGGGAAAATTACATATTTCTTGCTCTTGTGACAATTGGTGTATTTACAGAAAGCTTAGCAGCAATTTCTTAGCTTAGGCATTTTACACATTTCTTAGTGGAACACAATACAATAGGTCATTTTGGTTATAAGTTTAACTGGGTTCGGATACTACTCTTGGAACTCTCTTTTACATTGGGTTTTTTTTTTATCCTTTGGCTCTATCTGCAGTTACTTAAGGTAAGCATTGAACTTGCTGCTTTGTAAAATACCAAACAATTCCCCATCTCCACCCCAGTGTCCATTGCTGAAATGTCTGTAAATAAGTAAATAAATAGGAGTCTGGCCTCGAGAGTATGGCTCAAAGATTGTAGTGTCCATTTGTTCTGCGCTCTGTGAATAGATATGAAAAGCTGTTAAATAGATGCTAAAATCATTGTATATGTTGCACTCAAAAATGTTGTTCCCTATACAGAGCAGGTACAAACTTACTACTTGTGAACTGATGGAGGGAGTTGAGGTAATAACGGTGACTCTGACAAGAAATAGGAAGCTTTATTTTGAGGCCAAGAAACCATACAGCTGTTCACCAGAGGTTCAGGAGAAATATCAAGGTCTAATATATTTTTGAAATTCTGAAAAACATTTCGTGTGTTATTTGTGTGTTTTTTTAAGCTTGAGATAGTACACAGCCCATGCTAGTCGAAGTGTTGTTATTAAAGTTTAATTATCAGTATGTTACATGATTGTTAAATGCTCACTCCTCAATATTCATAGGTGATGAAAAAATAATGACCCAAGATAGAAAGGACATTCTAAGCAATTGGGAAGGCAACGGGTAACTTATGCTTTTCATTCATTGTGATAGCAATTGAGCTTCTTGATGCATTTATTATTGTAAAACTGTCCTTAAAACCAGCAATTATTCCTTTCTGTACATAGTTAGAATTCTATTATCTGGGAAATTTCTAGAAGCATATCTGTCAAGACAACTTGTACAAAGCATTTGTAAGTACTCTCTATGAGAATATGCAGAAGATGTTTTAGTTTCTGATTCGTTATCTCTAGCCCAGTTGTGTGCGGAATTAAATGGTACATTTGGCTACTGCACTCGGGAAAAATGGATTAGTTCCTTTCATCTCTGTCTGCTTCTCTTTATCCATACATTTAAAATAGTTTCTCTCTCTTTTCTTTTTAAGCCCCAGCTGTGTTATTCAAGTGCATTTTTTTTTCAATAAAGAAAATATACTGCACTGACATTCTGAATCATTTTGGTTTTGTTGGTATTGTTTATTTTAAATCTAACGATTCAGCAGCATAGTGGGTAATAAATGAGAGGCTTTGACAGAACTAAAATAAGGGTACCTTACATTAAAGGGACAAACCAAATCACACAATTCAGTAACTCTCTATTCGCTCATTACAGTGATTTGTGTAGACTTTTCTGAAACCACAAGGTTTAAGCAAAAATGCTCACTGGTTAAAAATATTTCTAAACAGTTGGTAGCACTGGGAGTTATCCAAGCAACTTAGCACATCTCTGGGAGTTATATCACTGATTTCCTTGTCTAAATAAAAGCAAATTTTCCAAGGTCACCCTCTAAAAATTGGAACAATAAATAAATATTCTATGATAACCTTTATGCCTGTATCTTAGGAGGCAGCATTGTCTAGTTAGAAAAGCTGGTTCTTCCATTGACTTTAAGTAGAGCAGTCATTGCATACTGCAACAGGGGCCCCAGAAATTTGGAGAAACATACTATCCAATAAACCTAACACCACAGCAAACATCTCAGTCCTATACTATGGCCATTTAAGAAAAGAACACAAAAAAAACAGGAAAGAATATTGAAGAAAAGAAAAAAAGAGGATGCATGAGAGAGAGAGAGAGAGAGAGAGAGAGAGAGAGAGAGAGAAAAGAAAAGATTAACACAGACAGACACAAATCAGCTTTCATGTAGTGAGAGCCACATTTTAAAACCTTTGAAAATATTGCTCCTAATAAGTTTTATGAAAACAAAGGTTATGTTATGCTGCAATAATGATACACGCACAACCTCCCCGCCCCCCTAACGTCCGTAGTTTAACACAATAATAATCTATGGCTTGTTCATGTCACAGTCTAATGCCGATGGGAAGAGGCACTCTGCTTCATGCAGTCCTTTAGGGTCAGGATCTTTCCATCTTGTGACATCTCCATCTTCAACTTACAGTCTCCAAGTTTACCACAAAAACAGGAAGTGCGAGTGAAGACTCAAGGAGTGAGATTTTATGGGTCATGCCAAGAAGTGTTAATGCTTCACTTCCACTCACTTTCCACTGGCCAGGACTGAGTCAAAAGGCCCAACCCAAGTACAACAAGGTATGGAAGAATAAATCCTCCTGTGTGCCCAAGAGGAAAATGGAATGGTTTTGTTGAACACATGACACAAATGGTGGTAGTTGTTTTGTTTGCTTTATTTGTTGGCATTGGTGAATATATCAACTCTTAATATTAGTACAAGTCTCTTGAAGCCCTTGTTAAAATACAGTGTGGGATAAATAGTATTATCTATCTATGGTGTAGAGCCATAGATACAGTCATCAGCTTATCTCACAACATTTCCCTTATAACATCTAAAATGGAGACTACAAATAATAGTGGTTCAAATAAGTCAGCAGTTTATTTCTCTCGCAGGTGGTCTTGTGCTATTAGGATGCATGGATTCACTCTCATCAGGAACCAGGCTCTCTCTACCCTGTCGCTCTGCCATTCTCAAGGTGTAGTATCCATATCAGTGGCCAAGATGGCTGCTCTCTTTCAGAAAAGTGTGATGGGAAATACTGTGTCGCAGAGCCAGAGTATTTATCAAATCCAACTATAAACTTAGTACCTTTAAACAACACAATTTATCATCTTATAGTTCTGGAGGTCAACAATCTGAAATGGGCTAAAATCAACATTACCGGCAGGGCTGCATTTCTTTCTAACAGCCATAGGGAAGAATGTTTTCTTGCCTTTTCCAGCTTCTTGAGGCTGACCACAGTCTTTAGCTCCTGGACCTCTTCCTCCAGTTTCAAAGCCAGCCATGGATGTTTGAGTCTTGCTCATGATGCCATCTTTCTAGTTCTCAGGCTCCTGTCTTCTCTTTCCCATTTAATCCTCTTGTGATTATATTGGTCCCATGTGAACAACTCAGGATAATTTCTTTATCTTAAGGTCAGCTGATTAGCAAGCTTAATTCATTGTTGCCACATAACATAACATACAAATTCATTGGTTCTAGAGATGAAGACCATCAGGGGCCATTATACTGCTTATCACAGATATCAAGAGACAGAGAAAACTGGCCAGTGATAGCATTTTAGGTAAATATTGATGAAATTTATTTAGTCCATTTACTAATTTTTTATTTAGAAAATATGAATTGTGTGCCTGCTGTCAACTTGGCGTTGAGCCAGGCTCTAAGGATAAAAGTAAGGAATAAAACAAACAAATAAACAAAACCAACCCTGTTTCCTTTCCTCCTGGGCCTTAGAATCTGTTGGGGGAAATAGACAGTGAGCAAGTCTGCAACAGCACACGTCAGAACATCCTACTACAGGGGCAGTACAGAAGCTACAGGGCCACAAAGGAGCAGCCTTGAACCCAGGCATATGGGGTGGGAGTCTGGGAGGAAAGGGGGGAGATGTACCGGGGAGAGAAAATGTAAGTGATTGACAGCTAAGAATATAAGAATAACTAAAAATAGCAGTTCAGAATTGTGGATGACAGGGACAGAATTGGGGAGATGGGAGAGTTAGGAGATCAAGCTGGGAAAGGAATTTCAGGACATGCCATGGGCTTTTAAGTGATTGCATTTCATCCTGATAGTAATTGGGAACCACTAACGGCTGGGAGAGTCTATGCAAGGTCATTGCAAAGAGCAGTGCCAGAAGGGTGGTGGGATTGGAAATGGGAATAAAAGGGCTGGTTTGAAACATGTTTAAAAAAATATGAGGGGACCAGAAGACTGTCTAGATCAGGGGTGTCCAAACTGCGGCCCACGGGCCAACTGCGGCCCGTGATCCATTGTTAATTGGCCCGCAGCAAATTCCAAAAATATATTTAGTTTACTTAAATAAACCAGGTGAGGCAATACGTACTTCACCTTGAGTCAGTGGCCCGGCTGTTTGTGTATTTTACCGCATATGGACCTTGGTGAAAAACGTTGAAAAAAGTTTGGACACCCCTGATCTAGATATAATGAATACAGGAGAAACAGAGTCTTTGACTCTGAGATATTGTCCTTGGTGACAAAGCAAAAAGAATGTGAGTTTCAAGTGGGGCTGATATGTGTGAAATGTGGAGGGTCCCTAAAGATGATCAGAAACAACTCTCCACAGTGGGAACTTTGGCAGACTTGGACAAATCCTAATGAAAATATTAAGGTTTTTTTAAAAATTAGAAACATTTGTGGCCAATAAAATTGTCCTTCTTGTTTTTGTAGTATAAAACACAAGTAACACGGATTTCATATGATTTGAAGATCAAGTTGAAGGTGAAATGTAATAACAAAGTTCCCTTATAAAAAGATCCAAGCATTTTTTTCTTTCATCCTATGTCCAATC
Source organism: Rhinolophus sinicus (assembly GCF_036562045.2). Lineage (NCBI taxonomy): Eukaryota > Metazoa > Chordata > Mammalia > Chiroptera > Rhinolophidae > Rhinolophus > Rhinolophus sinicus. Next base: position 94,193,617 of record NC_133755.1, read on the forward strand.
TAAATATTCAGTGACGGGGAAATTACTTCATCTCACTAGGCAAAGTGACAGGGGATGTCTTATGAAAATCTATTTACAGGAGTACATTTTCAGCTCCATAAAGGTAAAGCAGCGGTACACCTCTTCTGGAGGATTTCACACTTTAGTAATTTATTATGTCACAGGTTCCTCTTGGTGTGAAATTCCTCTGATTAAGAATCAGTGATAGAGGCAGGAGAATGAAGTAATTCTCTTCTCTTCCCCTAAACAAGTCATACTTAATATTTCTTCAAGGTCAAGTTCAATTGAAAATAGGACAGGGTGAAAGCTCCTTAGATTTGTACTAATAACTGGGTGTTCTCGGCAGAAGCCTTTTGGCAGGAGAGCAAAGTTAACTTATCAAAATGCTTAAGAAAGCAAAATTGCCTGCCAGATGGGAGAGCCAAAAGATTCAGGGCCCGCCATAACTAGATTTCTCTTTCTTGTCTACTAATAAGAATGAGCCTAATGCACGAATAACAATGCCTTTGTAAATCTGATCTCCTAGGATTTCGTTTGTAATTTTCTTTTAGGTGTTATCTTCCAACTGGCTTTAGAATATATTGAAAAATTATGAGAGGGGCCAATGCTCTTCATCTTGGTTACAATTTTTTAATTGATGGCTTGCACCATATATTGAAAAAACCAAGTGGCTACTCCATTTATTTTCTGCAACTAACCCGTCAATCATTCGAGTCACCTGTTGTGACCTGTTATGCTACATCCAAGTCTTCTTTCCTACATCAGAACAAATAAATACATAAAAAGAATGAAATAAAAACCCAGCTCCTTTGAAGCTCAGTGCATTCAACTCTTCTACCATTTTTCTTATCCTTGCTGCTGACTACTGGTCTCCCCACCTCTCTTCTCCCTGAAGACTTTGACTCCTGGATTTTTAGCTCCCTCTCTACCTCTAGTCCTGTCATCACTTATGATAACGGTAAGATCCACATAATTGAAACAGTCCACACCCTGAGGTATCAGTTCTTTAATATCCACACATCGAATGATCTTTTCTTCCATCCCACTTCCCAATCCTTGAGATCAATACTTCTAAAATCCACACTGCTGGCCGCAGAATAATCCTATGTTTCATAGCAGGACAAAGTTAAGAATGATCCGGTCTTGAAAGAGCATTTTAGCTGGAGAACGATTTGTGTGAACTCAAGACTTAAGACCAAATTGAAACAAAGACATTTCATTTCCGTGGACGCCAGAGAGATTTTGGTAACTACTAGGTTACACCCCTCATGCCCTGACTCACTACTTAAGCCCCCTACCAGAAATCAAATGCAATCTTTAAGAAAAGAGTAAGATCCTGAATTGATATTAAGCTTCAGCCACCTAGTGGAGTGAGGTCCTAGGGTAGAGCTTAAGTATCTTTACAGAAGATTATAGAAAATTAAATTTCCTGTCTAAGTGCTGTGAGATGAGCTTTGTACTGCTTTACTTACTTTTCCACTTTTTAAAATGACTCCATACTTTCTTTTCTTCATACGTTTCATGTCTTCTCCCATCTCTTTCTGCACATTCTTCATTGAGGAAATATAAACCAAGAGAAACTTCCTTGTATTTTGAGCCAGACCTACACGTACGTGTTTTCGTGCACATACTCAGTTGCTCCCTCCATTTTTACACCGTGTGAAATGCCCCTGTGTCAGGTTTCTTCTCAATGATATTGCACTGGAGTTGTGGACCCTCTTCTTGAGGGTCATCACCTTCTCCCTCTCTACTGGAAATGCCCCCTCAGCATAAAACTGGGTATTATGTTTCCTCCCTTCACAGATTCCACACCACCTTGAGCTACCACCTGCTTTCTCTACTCTTGGTCAAAGCAAAAGATTTTGGAAGGGTTGTCTCCCCTGACTGTTGTCACTTCTTCAGTTCCCTGTCACTCTTCAAGTCCACTGCATCCTGACTGCCTCTCCTGACTTGACTCAAGAGGCTCCTTTCCTATTTTCCAGTGACTTACATCATGCAGAATTCAACAAACTCGTTTCTCTCTTCCTCCCTTTTCAAAATTTAAAGCTGCATTACACCCAAATCGTAACTTACTTCCCTTTCTTTTCTTGGCTTTGTCTTTGACGCCTCACTCCCCTAGTTTTACACACATGTCACTGATTATTCCTTTTCATTGTCTTTTCCTGATCACTCCTCCTTTGCCTAATTATTTGATATTAGAAAAAAGAACATATTAATTACCATCGTAAACTTTAGTGGATTTCCACTCTATTTAGAATAATATCCACAATTCCTTAAGGTACCTTCTTCTCCAACATTCCTTGTGCCACTTTTCTTCTGGTCACTGGCTCCCGAGGTGTCGGCCTTCTCCGTCATTGTCCTGCCTCAGAGCCTTTGCCCCTACTGTTCTCTTTGGTTGCAATTCTCTTCCCTGATATTTTATGTAACTGGCTCTCCCTTAGGAGTCAGGTCAATTGTCATCTTCACAAAGAAGACTTTCCTGGTTCCCTTCCAAGTTCTTCTTTCATGTTACTCAACGTCTATTATAACAATTATCATGATTTTTTTTTTTCAAGATACATTTCCTCATTTATTTTCTCTCTCTCTCTCTCTCTCTCTCTCTCTCTCTCTCTCTCTCTCTCTCTCTCTCTGAGTCTAAGCTTGATGATGGAGGAGACCTCCTGTCAATCTTTTCACTGCTGTATCCCAAGTGTCTAGAACAGTGCCTGACACACAGTAGATACTCATTAAATATTTGCTGAGTAAATGAATAAATAAATAGGTAGTAGCAGAACAGAGATTAAAACTAGGTTTAGAGATTCTACCCCCATACCTGCTTTTAACTACTAAACAATAATAACTTTAATAGTATAATTCTTGGATCAAAGACTTTTCTTTTTGATTTGCAGGGGAAGCTATTAGCCACTCTTGGGATTGGATTCGTCAAAAGAATTGGACTCAAAGTCCCTAGCTTGCTGTCGTTAGCTTTTCAGTCCTTCTCCTTTCTTACTAATTTGCAGGGGGTGGGCCAGTGTCTATGTGACAGCTATAGAATTGCGGGGTTAATGAGCTGCTCCCATCTATCCAAGACAATTTATCATTGGACCTCAGTAAAGGTTTAATAAATTATTTTACCAAGTGGTTTAAGCTAATATCTTAAAACGCCACACAATCAAAAGCCTGGGGATTGTGCTTGCTATATCTAACTTACTACCTTTTTCCACACAAGAAGACAGAGCCTTGTTAAGTAGCTCTTAGGAGGGTATCTAGCGTAAATACTCCACCCTTCCCTCTTTCTGTGTTCTTCTCAGTCCTCATGGCTTCTCTATAGTCCTTTCTTTTACCCTTTCCCCTCTGTTCCCACCTTGCTGTCTGTTCCCACCTCCCATGGCCTTCTTTCCCACAAGAGAAAAAGCCTCTCGGCCGGTTTTAGCTCCTGCCAATTTGGGCATCTCATCTGTTTCAGCTGAGTTGACCGCAGGCTGGGGAGGAAAGCTCTGATATATTGGAGAAGAACTGGGTTTGGGTAAATATTTCAACTCCTGTTTTTAGACCCACTCATTCCACGAACTTGCATATTACCTGCACCTTCAATCCTCAAACTTTCTAGAATTCTGTGGGGGAAATTGGTGTGCTTCTTGTTGATTACCTTTCTTACAGTCTTAGCTTTCCATCTTATTTTGTCCTCTAGATCAGCTATCAAATTTCCACATATTTTTAAACTTCCAAAATTTTGTTGACATCTTTTATCTGCTGTTGTTGCCTGTCTGGTCCTAATTGCTCTTGTGGGTAAAAGCCTTCTGTGTACCTTAATGTCTTGTTTGTTTGTGTTTAGGTTCCATGAGGAAGAATTAATAAACCAGTATGATAAACATGCGATGTTTAATCCAAAGTGTGGTTTTATTGTCTCTGATCTTCTTTATGAGTTCATGCCTCACTATAAAGCAGAAAACATTGATATGTCAGTCTCTTCTGATTGATATCACCTATTGTGGTCAAAGATTTAGTAAATTTAAATGTAACTCCGAATCAGTGTCAGTTTAAATAATAATCTCCTTGAAATCATTTTGTTGTTGTTGTTGTTGTGAAATGTTCAGTCTTTCAGAAAAAATCGAGGACCATATGACTTCACTGATATGTGGGATATAAAACTGAAGGCAACAAAGGAACAAGACAAACAAATAAAGAAACAAAAACTCATAGACACAGACAACAGTTTAGTGGTTACCAGAGGGTAAGGGGGAGGGGAGATGGTAGGAGAGGGTAAAAGGGGTCAAATATATGGTGATGGAAGGAGAACTAACTGGGTAGTGAACACATAATGCAATATATAGATGATGTATTATAGAATTGTACGGTTGAAACACATGTAGTTCTATTGACCATCATCACCCCAATAAATTTTAATTAAAAAAAGTTCAGTCTTTAAGA